>NW_026988433.1:8115000-9315000 GCF_030222135.1 Aotus nancymaae
TTTTCCAAATAGGGTCACGTTCACAAGTTCTGGGATAGGAACACATCTTTGAGGGAGGCCGCCATTTAACCCACTATACGTAGCATTTTATCCATAAATATTTCAATTTGTATCTCCAAAAGTAGAGACTTTTTTTTTTGAGACGGAGTTTCACTCTTATCACCCAGGCTGGAGTGCAATGGTGTGATCTCAGCTCTCGGAAACCTCCGCCTCTCAGCTTCAAGCGATTCTCCTGCCTCCGCCTCCTGAGTAGCTGGGATTACAGACATGCTCTACCATGTGTGGCTAATTTTGTATTTTTTTTTTTTTGAGACGGAGTTTCGCTCTTGTTACCCAGGCTGGAGTGCAATGGCGCGATCTCGGCTCACCGCAACCTCCGCCTCCTGGGTTCAGGCAATTCTCCTGCCTCAGCCTCCTGAGTAGCTGGAATTACAGGCATGCACCACCATGCCCAGCTAATTTTTGTATTTTTAGTAGAGACAGGGTTTCTCCATGTTGGTGAGACTGGTCTCGAACTCCTGACCTCAGGTGATCCACCTGCCTCGGCCTCCCGAAGTGCTGGGATTACAAGCATAAACCACTGTGCCCGGCGAAGTAGAGACTTTTAAAATAGCCAGAATACCGTTAGCACACCTAATCTTTTTTTTTTAAATATCAAATATCCAGTAAATGGTTAAATTTCCTGGGTACTCCTCACCCTTCTCTTTTTTTTTCTCCCATTGTAATTTATTCGTTTGTCTTACAGAGTTTCCTGCCTTCCAGATTTTTAACACTTTATTTTAAACATGCTCCTCTGCTGTCTGAGTTTTTTTACATTAGTGTTTGGATCTGTTGTAGTGACTCTCATCTGGAACAGTTTCACCTCCCCCTCCTCCAGGGGATGTTTGGCAGTGTCTTGAGACATTTGGGGTTGTGACAACTTGGGGGTGCTGCTGGCATCTGGCAGGTGGAAGCATGGGATGCTGTTAACCGTCTACGATGCACAGAAAAACAAAACCTTATTTGGCCCCAAATGTCAACTGTGCTGAGATTGCGGAACCCTGACCTGGAGGCATCGTGAGAATCAAGTTTGGCTTTTGGCGAGGCCACTGCACGCGGGAGCTGTGTCTGCATCAGGAGGCTTGAGGGTCTGTCCCCAGCAGCCGCAGATGGGCGGTCCCCAAAGTCTTAGTAAGGGAAGACTCACTCACCTGTGAGCATGTTCTTTTTTTTTTTTTTTTTTTTTTTGAGACAGTCTTGCCCTGTCACCAGGCTGGAGTGTAGTGGTGCGATCTTGGCTCACTACAACCTCCACCTCCCGGATTCAAGCAATTCTCCTGCCTCAGCCTCCCAAGTAGCTGGGACTACAGCCAAGTGCCACCACGCCCAGTTAATTTTTGTATTTTTAGTTGAGACGGGGTTTCACTGTGTTGGCCAGGCTAGTCTTGAACTCTTGACCTCAGGTGATCCACCCACCTCAGCCTCCCAAAGTGCTGACATTGCAGGCGTGAGCCACCGCACCTGGTCAACGTGTCCTTTCTGAATCCTATGTAGGGTGCTTTCCTGCTGTGTTGTACTTTGCTGTGTGTGTTTGTGTGTGTGTGTGTGTGTGTAATACACACATAGAAGTGTGTATAAAACCTACATGTACAATTACGAGAACAATAAAGCAAAACTCAAGAAACCCTCACCCAACTGAAAGCAGCCCACTGGGTACGCCCCCTGCACACAGCATTGCTCAGGGTAGCTCGGGGACCAGTTGGCATCAGGCACACAAAGCCGCCTCCTTCCTCAGAGCGGCTAGGGAGCGTCGCTTTACGTGACTGGGCCGTGCTTCCTTCGAGTCCTGCTGATGGACATCTGGATGGGCCATCGTCTTCTACTGTGATGCCCTGCTGCAAAGAGCCTTGTTTATACAGCCCCAGATTCTGTCAAAGGGGTTAAAAAAGCCCATCCCAAGCTTGCTGTGTCTGTTGATAGAACTCCATGCAGCAATGGAATTGCAATTTGACCTCTGATTTTAAAGACTTCAGATGTTAATGGTGCTGAATTTTTTTTTCCTTTTTTTGAGGCAAAGTCTCACTCTGTCACCCAGGCTGGAGAGCAGTGGCGCAATCTCGGCTCACTGCAAACTCTGCCACCCGGGTTCAAGCAATTCTCCTGACTCAGCTTCCTGAGTAGCTGGGATTACAGGGGTGCACCAGTACATCCAGCTAATTTTTGTGTTTTTAATAGAGAACGGGTTTCACCTTGTTGATCAGGCTGGTCTGGAACTCCTGACCTCATGATCCGCCCACCTCAGCCTCCCAAAGTGCTGGGATTACAGGTGTGAGCCACAGCGCCCAGCAAGATTTTTTTTTTTTAAGAGGGAATCTTGCTCTGCTGCCCAGGCTGGAGGGGAGTGGCGCGATCTTGGCTCACTGCAACCTCCACCTCCTAGGTTCAAGCAATTCTTCTGCCTCAGCCTCTGGAATAACTGGGATTACAGGCACCCACCACTAATTTTTGTATTTTTAGTAGAGATAGGGTTTCACCATGTTGGCAAAGCTGGTCTCAAACTTCTGACCTCAGATGATCCTCCCACCTTAGCCTCCCAAAGTGCTGGGATTTTAGGCATGAGCCACTGCACCCGGCCATGATGTTGAAATTTTATTAGAGTCTCGCTTCCCTTCTTAGGAGAGGCTCGCGATGGCAGATGCATAACACACTCGTTTGCTTTCCCAGCGAGCAGAGCTGCTGCAGAAGCTGAGTGAGGTCCAGGCTTCCGAAGCCGAGATGAGACTCTTTTATACCACTTCCAAGCTGGGCACTGGGGACCGCATGTACCACACCAAAGAGTGAGTCGGCCAGTCCTTTCCTGACCCTTCCCTCCCTCCAGGGCCCCCTAGGGAGGGCCCACGGGATATGGGGTCCTCTGGGCACAGGGCATTTGAGAAAATAACTTTGTGTTGGCCTGAGCAGCTGACAATTGATTGTCATCCTAAACGCCTCCGGTGGGTAAAGGCCATCGCTGCTGCTGAACCTTCTGCGACACACAGGACAGCACAGTTTGTCACTCCAGTGAGGTCCATGTTTTCTTGTAGTGCAGAGTCCCATGTCACAGGCTCTTCCAGCTTTTGCATCACTGATTAAGCCAGAAATTGCTATTAAGTGGTCAGGGGCTGGATGTGGCCCATCGGTGGGTTTTGTTTGGTTTATGTCATGTTTTAAGGCCTGAGGGCTATTTGTCAATATGTTAGCTTCCTGGCACTGCCATAACAAATTACTGCAAACAATGGTGGCTTAGAACAACCAAGCCAGACAGGCGCTGTGGATCACGCCTGTAATCCCAGCACTTTGGGAGGCCAAGTCAGGAGGATCACCTGAGGTCAGGAGTTTGCGACCAGCCTGGTCAACATGGTGAAACTCCATCTCCACTAAAAATAAATAAAAATTAGCGGGGCACGGTGGGTTATGCCTGTAGTCCAAGCTACTCCGGAGGCTGAGGTCAGAGGATCACCTGAGCCTGGGATGTCAAAGCTACAGTGAGCCGTGATTGCACCACTGCACTCCATCCTGGGCGATAAGGTGAATTCATGTTCCCACCTAGTCCTGACTAGTTGGACGATCCGGCCACACCAGCAGTGTCCCCACCAAGCTGCTGACCCTTAAATGGACGGTGTGCCCCTCCCATCCAGTCCCACCAGGCTCCGTGGTCGCACTCAGCCTGTGCTACTCGTTTACGTGAGGCCTCCCCGGGCCTGCGAGCCCTGTTCATATGACTGTTTATCAAGTCAGACTGTCCAGGCTCTCTGCTGGGCCCTGGGGATAGAGCACAGAAGCAAAGTGCTTTCTCTTAAGGAGCTGCCAGGGTCATGGGGGAGATGCAACGGTGGGAAGTCATCAGGTGAGTGCATCTGTGTCCTGTGCTGGGAAGCACTGAACAGCAAATGAAGCAGGGAAGAGCGCAGTGGAGGGAGAAGGGGAGGTGTGGGGTCTGTGTGGCCAGGGGGTGTCCCTGCCAGGTGGCGTTTGAGCAGAGCCTTAGTGGAGTGAGAGGAGGTGTCTGCAGGAAGGGCGTTTCCGGGAGTGGAACAGCAGGTGCGAAGGCCCTGAGGCGTGGCCCTGGAGTCCTGACCTCTGGGTGTTGAAATGGGGCCTCTGTGCCTAAAGTCTCTGCTGTCTCAACAGGAAGCCTGATGAGGTGGCAGCCCTGGGCCAGGAGAAGATAAGCAGCCTCAGTGGTGCCCACCGGAAACGTCGCCGCCAGCCCTCGGCTGAGGAGGAGTCCGAGGAGGAGTCGGAGCTGGACGAGGACCCGGCTGCTGAGCCAGCTGAGGCTGGTGCGGGGACCACCGTGGCACCCCTGCCGCCAGCTCCAGCACCCAGCAGTCAGCCCGCGCCGGCTGAGATGCCTGCTCCTCCTCCTCCAGCCGCAGCCCCCGCCCTGCCCAGGGCCCCGGGCAAGCCTGCTGTCTTCATCCCTGTGAACCGCTCCCCGGAAATGCAGGTTCGCCACCCCGTGTTTGTGATTAGGAATCTAGGTTAGCAGGCAAGGGGCGCACAGAGGGCATCTTGGTGAAGTGGGGCAGGAGCACCCCCTCGCCGTGCCTCCGTGTCCCCATCTTGGAAAGGGGAGAGTGACTGCACCACCCTTGACATTGTGGCAGGGATTGGTGTGCGAGGAGGATCACAGCACAGGGCGGGTGTCTGGTGGCAGGCTCAGGGCCCTGGAGGTCGGCAGTGACAGCATCATTGCCATCACCATTGCCCTCTGACCACTGGGCCTGACCTGAGTTGCCCCATCCAGATAAGAGTTTGGGCTGGCTGGGCACAGTGGCTCACGCCTGTAATCCCAGCACTTTGGGAGGCCGAGGCAGGCAGATCACAAGGTGAGGAGTTTGAGACCACCCTGGCCAATATGGTGAAACCCCGTCTCTACTAAAAATACCAAAATTAGCTGGGCGTGGTGGCGCATGCCTAAAGTCCCAGCTACTTGGGAGGCTGAGGCAGCAGAATTGCTTGAGCCTGGGAGACATAGGTTGCAGTGAGCCGAGATCATGCCATTGCACTCTAGTTTGAGAGACAAGCAAAACTCTTGTTTCAAAAAAAATTTTTTAAAAGAGTTCGGGCAGTGCATCAGTTGATCCAAAATCAAGTGCCGATTCCACCGCTTTCCAGCTTACTTCCTGCACCTCATTTTCTTTGTCTGTAAAATGAGGGTACTCTGGCTACTGAAGGGGCTCCCCTCTCAGTGCCTCAGTTTCCTTCCTGGTACAACGAGGGTCTCACTGGGTTGTGATGACAATGAAAGGGCTTGGGGCATGGAAAGCCCACAGCCCACGTAGGAACTCTGGAGCCCTAGAGGTGTCATCTGGTGGTAAGGTGGGTGTATGACATCACCTAGAAGTAAACCTGTCATGTGAAGCCACTGGCACTTGGCGGTCATTTGCTGGAGCAGTCAGCTTAGCCTGATGAAGACTTAAAGAGGCAGAAGAATATACCGAGAAGCAGGATTGCGATTCTGTTAAACGGCCGACGATGACACATCTAGGGCTCCGGAGTTCCTACGTGGGCTGTGGGCTGGCCTCCTCCATGCCCTGTCTCTACCATCCCTTGGGACTTCAGTTCCTGCTTTTCTTTGTGAATTTTTTCCTATTCGTGTTCCTAAGCAGTCCGTACCGTAGGTTTGCCTGTATTTAAAAGTGGCATCGTGTCATTTACGTTACTCCACGGTTTGCTTTTTGTTACTCAGCATTATACTCTGGGATATATCCATGTTCACGCAGATCGCTGAGGTTCATTTACCTTTTCCCCACTGCTATTGAGTATTCCACGGTGTGAATATAGCACAGGATAAACATTCCGTTGCTAAATATCTGGTCGTTTGAGCTTTTTGCTGTTATCTTCGCTGTGGTTGTTGTTGTTTGTTCGTTTATTTTTGAGACAGGGTCTCACTGCGTGAGTGGCGTGATCTCAGCGGACTGCAGCCTCCGGCTCAAGGGCTCCTCCTGCCTCGCCCTCCCAAGGAGCCTGAGACTATAGGCACGTGCTAGTATCCTTGACTAATTTTGTATTTTTTAATAGAGACAGGGTTTTGCCATGTTGCCAGGCTGGTCTTGAACTCCTGAGCTCAGGCAGTCTGCCCACCCTGGCCTCCCAGGGTAAGCACTGCGCCCAGCCTTCGCTGCTGTTTTAAACGTTCTTGTCCCTCTCGCATAAGCACATGTGCAGAAGTTTCTCTTGGGCAGTGTTTGCATATGAGGTCATAGCCATCTTTGGGTCATGAATTGAGTAGTTTTTCCTTTTCTTCTCTTTTCTTTTTTTTTTTTGAGACAGTGTCTTGTTCTGTTGCCCAGGCTGGAGTGCAGTACAGTATGCAATCACGGTTCACTGCAGCCTCTACCTCCTGGGCTCAAGCAGTCTTCCCACCTCAGCCTCATGAGTAGGTGGGACTACAGATGTGTGCCACCATGCCTGGCTAACTTTTTTATTTTTTGTAGAGATAGGGTTTGGCTATGTTGCCCAGGCTGGTCTCAAGCAATCGTCTCCCTTGGCCTCTCAAGTCACTGGGATTACAGGTGTCATCCATCATGCCTGGCCTCATTTTTTTTTTAAACAAATGGAATAGAATAGAAATAGAGCAAAATTAAGAATATGAGCTTGTTGGCCGGGCGTGGTGGCTCATGCCTGTAATCCCAGCACTTTGGGAGGCCAAGGCAGGCGGATCACCTGAGGTCAGGATTCAAGACCAGCCTGGCCAACATGGCGAAACCCTGTCTCTACTAAAAATACAAAAATTAGCTGGGCATGGTAGCAGTTGCCTATAATCCCTGCTACCCGGGAGGTTGAGGCAGGAGAATCACTTGAACCTGGGAGGCAGAGGTTTCAGTGAGCTGAGATAGCACCACTGCATACACATTAGGGTGAGCTATGCTTCACAGTTCCATGTATGATACCTACATGTGCCTGTGTGTGTACTGAGTCATGATATAAAATGTTTCTTTCCATGAGTCATAGGAAAAGAATGTAGAAGCCCCTGCTCTGGCACGTGTACCGGGAGAGGAGCCGCAGGGCCACACATCCTTGACTTTGAGAATATTTGCACCAGATTGTTTATCGAAGTGGCTGTGCCATTAATTGAGACTCCTGCCAGCAAGAGCCAACGGTTCCCATGTCTCTGAGAGACTGCTCTGCCCCAGCCGAGCTGTGCCAGGGATGTCAGGCCTGGTGTCCTGAAGGATTCGGTCCCTGTCTCTGTCTCTCCTGGGCCATGGCTCCTGGTCCCCTCCCCAGCTGCCAAGGCCTCCATTCCCCAGCAGGCACATCTGTTCACCACCCGCATGGCGGCTGCCACCTTCCTGGAGATCCTGTCACTGTCTGTAGTCTGGCTGTTCCCTAAGTGCTGACTCGCTCTCCTTCCAGGAAGAACGGCTGAAGCTCCCGATTCTGTCTGAAGAACAAGTGATCATGGAGGCCGTGGCCGAGCACCCCATCATCCTCGTGTGTGGCGAGACCGGCAGTGGGAAGACCACACAGGTGCCTCAGTTTCTCTACGAAGCAGGCTATAGCAGGTAGGGGCTGGACACAGGGTTCTCTGTGGGTCCCTGGGTGACACTGGAGATGCCCCAAAAGTCTATAAGAGCCTGGGCTCCCCGGGATCTGATCCTGGATCAGCCCTGTGCATGCCGTGTGACTTCAGACAAGCTACTTAACTTCTCTGGGCCCCAGCTGTGAGATAGGAATAATAGCACCTACTTCACAAGGTTGTCATGTGGATTAAGTGTGTGGACTGTGTAGCACACTTAGTTCCTGATGTCCCTGACACATAGAGCTATGTGCTTTTTCTTTTTTTTTTTTTTTTTTTGAGACAAAGTCTTAACTCTGTCACCCTGGCTGGAGTGCAATGCGTGATCTCTGCTCACTGCAACCTCTGCCTCCCGGGTTCAAGTGGTTCTCCTGCCTTAGCCTCCTGAGTAGCTGGGATTACAGGCGTGTGCCATCACGCCTGAGTAATATTTTTTGTATATTTTTAGTAGAGATGGGGTTTCACCATGTTACTCAGGCTGGTCTCGACCTCCTGACCTCATGATCCGCCCACCTCAGCCTCCCTAAGTGCTGTGATTACAAGCGTGAGCCAGCATGCCTGGCTTTTTTTTTTTTTAGACAGTCTCGCTGTATCACCCAGGCTAGAGTGCAGTGGCGCAATCTCTGCTTACTGCAACCTCTACTTCCCAGGTTCAAGCAATTCTCCTACGTCAGCCTCCTTAGTAGGTAGGATTACAGGCGTCTGCCACCACACCTGGCTAATTTTTGTATTTTTAGTAGAGACGGGGTTTCACCATGGTGATCAGGCTGGTCTCGAACTCCTGACCTCATGATCCGCCCACCTCAGCCTCCCAAAGTGCTGGGATTACAGGTGTGAGCTACCACGCCCAGCCAGTGCTAACTGTTTTCACTGCTTAGCCTCCTGTTGGCACTTTTGACCTATGTGTGTTGGGGTCCCCAAGACCACGCACAGGTTCAGTGATTGATGGGGGACTCCCAGGACTCGCCATCCTGCGCATGGCTATGGTGTATTACAGCAAAGGTTGCAGTTGGCAGAGGGCAGTGGCACCTGGGGAGGCCCAGCTCCCGATTCCAGAGTCCCCTCCTGGTGGACTCACACAGGGTGCGCTTGATTCTCCAGTAACCACCTGTGACCACACAGGACATGTCCTCCACCAGGGAAGCTTGTTAGAGACTCAGGGCCCACGGCTGTTACTGGGGTCGCCTAAGCCCGCCCTGCCTGGCAGGAATGAAAGCCTAGATGCCAAGAAAGAACATAGGTGTTCGGCATAAACCACCCTGTTTGCGCAAACGGCCTGGCGCAAGTGGGCCCCGCACTTACAGGAAGTGGAGGGAGCTCTCCTGTTGTCTAGGTTCAGGCACTAGCGAGGCCAGCCCCTCCAGCAGCCTTTTGAGGGAGAGCAGCCCCAGGCCTGTGATGTTAGTGTTTGCATAGATCTGGGACCAGCCACCCATCGGCTTTGCGGGTTCCTGTGTCTGGAGGAGCTTATGCTTGACCGGAGCAAACAGAGCTCCTGGCCTGATTCCCCGAGGCCCCGTTCCTTCTAGCGGCCGCCTGGTATCCGCTGCACCGTGAATGTCGAACTGTTTTCTGTGTGTGGCTGACGTTTGGGCTGTTCCCTTTGCTGTTAAAAGTGGTGCAACCTGGCATTGTTTCCGATGCTGCCTGGGCGAGCGCCAAGTCAGGACGTGGAATCTCGCTGTGGAACTGCGTGAGGCTCTGGGCTGTGCAGGTGGGGCCGAGCTCTGTTGATAGCCTTGTTCTTCCTCCCCCAGCGAAGACAGCATCATCGGCATCACGGAGCCCCGCCGAGTGGCTGCCATGGCCATGTCCCAGCGAGTGGCCAAAGAGATGAATCTGTCGCAGCGGTGAGAGCTCTACTTCCTGGGGAGGGCTACGGGGTGGTCCTGTGGCCTTGCCCAGACGTGGGATGTCCAGGAGGAGGTGAGTGGCGTCTGTGCCGAGGGTGCTGGGTGGAGTGTCGCCTCTGCATGGAGCACCGGGAATCACTGTGGGAGAGAGCTTTCCAGGACCTGCCCAAGCAGCAGCCCTCCAAGCAGGCCCTCGGCTTACACCCTGCACAGTGTGCTGAGGGGACAGAGTGGCCCGTCCAAGGGGCTCGTGCACAGAGCAGGGGGTCATATGCAGGCAGTCACGGAGTTAGTACCTAGCATTGCCAAGTTATTCTAAAGCTCAAGGTTCTAAAGTACCAAGCCTTCTGGCAGTACGTCTGCAGGACTTGCTTTAGAAAGCGATCTTGAACACGCAGGTGCAGCACGTGCTTTACAGTGGCTGGGAGCATGTGTTGATAAGGCAGAGGCCTGTGTCTAACACGTCCAACATGGCCTGAAATGCAGAAGGCACAAGAGAGTGCAGAGTGAGAGCCTGCCTCATCTGCCCACTCATCAGATGTTACTGGGCAGCGCCTAGTGTGCCTGGCCCGTCTGGGGCACTCAGGACATGCTGGTGGACTAGATAGAACCACCGGCCCCCCAGGTCAGCAGGGCATCAGGGACTTGTGTTTGTAGGTTAGGCTGGGAAGACACTAAAGCAGGGACGGAGTACTCTGTCGGGGGAGGGGGCCCTTCTCACCCAATGCCCTGCCTTCCTCTCCTGGTGGCAGCCACCACTGCCCGTTTCCTGCACATTCTTCTGGACGATTCTGTACATAGTCAGTGTGCATCAAAATAAAAAAGCTGCCTCATCCTCTCTTTAACTTGTTAAATATTATAAAAATTGGGGGCATATGCATAAGAAGAAAGGATAGTGTCATGAGCCCCCAGGTAACCAAGACGCAATTGTAATAATTGTCAACTCCTGGCCTACCCTGCTGGGTCTGCACTCTCCTCCTGGCCCCCCTCCCTACCAATGTTTAGAAGCAAATCTTAGATACCTTATTTTATCCTCAATATTTCCCTGTACAGATCTGAGAGATGAGGACTGATTTTTTTGTTTTGAGACAGAGTCTTCCTTTGTCATGCAGGCTGGAGTTCAGTGGCATGATCTCTGCTCACTATAACCTCCACCTCCCGAGCTCAAGCGATTTTCCTGCCTCAGCCTCCCGAGTAGCTGGGATTACAGGCATGTACTACCACACTCAACTAATTTTTTGTATTTTTAGTAGAGATGGGGTTTCACAGTGTTAGCCAGGATGGTCTTGATCACCTAACTTTGTGATTGTGTGCCTCAGGCTCCCAAAGTGCTGGGACTATGGGTGTGAGCCATCACACCTGGCCCAGGCTAATTTTTAAATTAAGACAAAGACTTTTTGGCCAGATGTGGTGGCTTACGCCTGTAATCCCAGCACTTTAGGAGGCCGAGGTGGGCAGATTATGAGATCAGGCATTCAAGACCAGCCTGGCCAACATGGTGAAACCCCATCTCTACTAAAAAACTACAGAAAAATTAGCTGGGCATGGTGGTGTGCGCCTGTAATCTCAGCTACTCCGGAGTCTGAAGCAGGGGAATCACTTGAACCCGGGAGGCAGAGGTCGCAGTGAGCTGAGATCGCACCATTGCACTCCAGCCTGGGCAACAGAGCAAGACTCCATCTCAATTAAAAAAAAAAAAAAACCCAAACAACTTTTTATGAAACACACACGGCTGCAGTACCCCATCATAGCTACCATGTCTGTGACGTCTCCACAACACACTCCAGTCCGTGTTCCAGTCTCCCCAGCATTTTCCAGTACAGCGGTTGTCCGAGGCGGGCCTGGCTGGGGTGTTTGGGGCCTGACTCCTCCATTGGCCTTAACAGCTCCTTCCCCTTCCCTTCCGAAACCAGGATTTTGGAGGGGGAGAGTGGACTGGGAGATGTCTGGGCCGTCTTTCAGGTTGGTGGTGGGCCCTGGCCTCGAGCGACCAGCCTGCCGCACTGCCTGCCTCGTAGTGGCCACCTGGCAACAGCCCCAGCAGCCTCGGCTCTGCCCTAACCGAAGTCTGTCCACGCAGGGTCGTCTCCTACCAGATCCGGTATGAAGGAAATGTGACCGAGGAGACCAGAATCAAGTTCATGACAGATGGTGTGCTGCTCAAAGAAATCCAGAAGGTTGGTTGCGGGTCCTGGCTCACAGAGCAAAGCCAGTGGGCACGGGGGCAGGGTGCTACGATGTCACCTGGGAAATGACCAGCCGGCACTCCTACTGTGCCGCTGTGTGACTTCCGGCGAGTCACTCAGCCTCTCCAAGCTCAGTTTCTTGATAAGTGTGTTGGTGCATTCTTCAGAGAATCATTTTGAAGTGGAGGTGTGGGATGCATGCTAACAGCTTAGCACAGTGTCAAATACCTAGTAGGTGTTCGTGAAATGTGACCTTGTATTTTTATTATGACTGGGGTCACCGAGTTCATGCATTGCCCGGGGTGTACTGAGCGCCTGTGGCATGCAGGCTTTGCCCTGCAGTGGACCCAGACGCAGCCCCATCTTGGGAACTTCAAGTCCAGCTGCGTTTGGGAAGGGGCAGCAGCAGATGTGGGATGGGGGTTCCGCCTCAGGCTGAGGAACAGGGGAGGGGCCGCTGGCTGGGCCTTGCCCTTGAGCAGGGGTGCATCTTTACAGTCCCTGATCACAGAAGCTGTGCCCCAAGGACATTCCGTTTGTACGTCAGAACCCCAGCTGCTGCCTCCCCAGCCAGTCCACTTGGGCCTTAGGGAAGCCCCACACACTTCCTAGGGAGCCGGCCATCGAGTCAAGTGGGGGCACGCATGTCCGGAGAGCATGCAGGGCCTGGGTGGGGGACTGCTGTCCGGTGAAGGGGTTGTGCGTGCTTTGTGCTGGCTGGGACGGCCCCTCAGGCGGGGCCAGTCTTGAGGATGGCAAAGGTGATTCCAGCCCTCCTGGCTCTGAGGCCACTGGGATTCCCGGGTGTGGCAGTGGATGTGGTTTTGGTCTGGATGTGGTTTTGGTGTGGCACCTGCTCTCCGACTTCCCACAGCCCCAGCCCGAATCTCCTGTCCATTTCCCACCTGCCCTCCTACTCTGCGGGCACCCGAGTTGGGCAGGTCAGCTCTGATGAAGAGCAGCTGCCCCTCCTGTAACGCTGTCTCAAGCAGGAGTGCTGGGAGGTGAAGCATCCCGAGGGGCTCAGGCTGGGAGGGGGCCTCACCCCTGCGCCTCCCCCAGGACTTCCTGCTGCTGCGGTACAAGGTGGTGATCATCGACGAGGCCCACGAGAGGAGCGTGTACACGGACATCCTCATCGGCCTCCTGTCCCGCATCGTGTCTCTCCGAGCCAAGGTAGCGCGGGAGGCGGAGTGCTGGGGAGCCCCAAGCCCTGGGCGCCCCCAGCTGTGTCAGGGCCTTAGGCTCCCTTTGCCTGTTCCCTGCTGCACCTGCTGCCGAAAGCAGGTCCCTGAGATCAAGGCCCTGTGCCAGGGCTGTGAACCTTGGAGTAGCCCCTGTGTGGTCCCCTCCCCATCGCCCAGCACCAGCCTCATAAACTGTTGTCCGTCCCCCACCCAAAGCAAGAGGCTCAGGCACAGTGTTGGCACCTGGCCAGGCCCACTGGGGCTGGGTGACAAGGCCGCTGGGCCTCTGGGATCAGCAGAGCAGGTGGGCCTGTCCAGCTAAGAGTCAGGCTCCTGGAGCTCTGAGAGGGGCCCCCCAGGGCCTCTTTCACTGTTTCCCTGCCCCAACCTGACACAGGCCTGCTGAGTGGGGGACCATCCTGGGCCGGGGCGCCATGCAGTAGGCCTGTCCCACCCTTCCGGTGGCGAGAGAGGCCTGCACTCCACATGTGCCACGAGCCTGGCCACGTTCAAGGCCCTGAACATCGTGGCCCTGAACATCAACAGTGAACGAGACGCCGTGTGCAGGCGTCTAGCAGGTTCCTGCCCTCCTGGGGCTTCCATTTCAGCAAGGGCAGCAGGCAGGACACAGACTCAGAGTCTGTGAGCCAGTGACGGACAGAGCCAGGGGCAGTGGAGGCAGGGTGCAGGGCTATCGAGGGCCTCACCCAAAAGGTGACCTCTGAGCTGGAGGGGAGGGCTGAGTGAGGGAGGGGCGCGCAGCGTGCACGGCAGATTGAGGAGCCGTCGGACTGAAGGAGAGCAGTGCAGAGGCCCTGAGGCGGGCATCTGCCTGGTGCCTTTTTTCTTTTGGTAACAAGCTTTATTGGGCTATTTTTCACATTTCCTATCATTCATCCAGTGGAATGGACAATTCAGTGGTTTTTAGTCCATTCACAGAGTGTGCAGCCGTCACCACAGTCAGTTTTACCTGTCGTTACTCATCCAAAAAGAAACCCTAGGCCGGGCGCAGGGGCTCATGCCTGTAATCCCAGCACTTTGGGAGGCTGAGGTGAGCAGATCACCAGGTCAGGAGTTCGAAACCAACCTGGCCAACATAGTGAAACCTTGTCTCTATTAAAAGCATAAAAATTAGCCAAGCGTGGTGGCGCATGCCTGTAATCCCAGATACTCGGGAAGCTGAGGCAGGAGAATCGCTTGAACCCAGGGAGTGGAGCTTGCAGTGAGCCGAGATCACACCATTGCACTCCAACCTGGGTGACAGTGTGACTTTGTCTGAAAAACAGAAACAAACCCTGTACCTTTTACGATTTTCTGTGGTGGTGGTTTTTGTTTTCGAGGAAGGGTCTTATTGTCCCCAAGGCTGGAGTGCAGTGGTGCAGTCACAGCTCACTGCAACCCCAACCTTCTAGGCTTAAGGAGTCCTTTCGCCTCAGCCTCCCACGTAGCTGGACCATGGTCACTTGTGTGTAACCGTTTGCAGATGATGTCCCACAGCATGGCGAAATTCCATGGGACTTCCCCACCGGTGGTGTCAGAGCTTCCAGGATGTGGAATCCTGCCAACACCTGTCATTTGCCATTGTTGTTATTCTAGACGTGGATGGAAAGTGATATCTCACTGTGGTCTTGGTTCATGTCTTTGGGGGCCATCAGGGTGTCTAGAATGGCCAAGCAGAGAGGGCGATGTGGGGTCAGGAAGGCACAGGGGTGGGGCAGACAGGGACAGTCATTAGGGCAAGAGAGGGGCCCGTGCTGGGTTCCACGCCTCCCGCCTTACCTCTCCTTCACGGAGGCGCTCTCACAACTCCTTAGCTTCTGGGTTTGGGGTTAGAAGCAAAGGCAGCAAGGGCTTGAAGCAGAGCTCACCATGAGGCTGTCAGGCATTGCTGAGCGAGCTGGGGACCAAGGGGCCCCCCACAGACCTGAGAATCAGGCAGCTCCTCCCTGAGCCCCCAGAACCAACAGCCGCTGAATCTCAGTGTCAGGTGGGAGCTGGGTCGGGTGGCCCCAGTCTCAACCCTCCTGCCTCGTATTCCACCATGGAAACCTGACTTGGAAGGACCCCCTGGAACAAGCCACTGCCCTGAGAATGGCAGACCCCACTGTCGGCTCACTTTCTTTGGCATCCAGAAAGGGGCAGCGGGTGGTGGCTGGAGGGGAACGGGACGGGCAGCAGAGCCTCCCCATGCCGTTTTTCCGGGCTTCAGACCCTCCTGTGGTCCTGGGGCCATGGTCACCGAGCCTGTCCTCCCACAGAGGAAGCTGCCACTGAAGCTGCTCATCATGTCAGCCACACTGCGGGTGGAGGACTTCACCCAGAACCCGAGGCTCTTCGCCAAGCCACCCCCAGTCATCAAGGTAACACAGGGTCTCAGGTCCTCTGTGGGCTTGGACGGTGCGATGATGCCCCAGTGTCGGGAGCCTCCTGAAAGATCTCACTTGGTCACGTGGGGGAGTGACAGCAGCTTGGAGGGCGTCTTGGAAACCTTGATTCTGGGTGATGGGGAAAGGGAAGGCAGCCCTGGGCCGAAGTCACTCCCCACGCCTTCCTGGGCATCCCACAGGTGGAATCCAGGCAGTTCCCAGTGACCGTGCACTTCAACAAGCGGACGCCTCTGGAAGACTACAGCGGGGAGTGCTTCCGGAAGGTCTGCAAGATCCACCGCATGCTGCCCGCAGGTGAGGCCCTGGCTGGGAGCCTTCGAGAGCAGCCTCCCTGCCTAGACACTCGCTGAAGGCACAGGGTGGGAGGGCCCATCTCCCGAGCGGCTCAGAGCAGTCCCTTTTCCCTGCCAGGCCTCGGCTTCCTCACTGGCTCTAGAGTGTTCACGACACCTGTCCTGCCTCATTCCACCCAAAATACTATGAGGTCTCAGCCGCTTCCAGAGGGTGGAGTTTGCCATCTGTCCCTATCTGATAAGCGGAAAAACCCACGGGGTGCAGGCCGGTGCTGGCAGGTGACCATAGACACTGAGGCACTGCGGGGGAACAGGCACGTCCCCCGAGAGTCAGGGATCCCCTTCACAGTCTAGCCTTGTCCACATCACAGCCGCTCCATTACCTGCCTCGTGTTACTGAAATGGACGTGACCCTTTCTATGTGAATAGATCGTGATCGCTTCCAGCCAGAGACTCTTATTTATTTATTTATTATTATTGTTTTTTTTTTTTTTTTTGAGACAGAGTCTCACTTTGTCGCCAGGTGCCAGGCTGGAGTGTGGTGGTGCAATCTTGGGTCACTGCAACCTCCACCTCCCGGATTCAAGCAATTCTCCTGCCTCAGCCTCCTGAGTAGCTGGGGCTACAGACGCACGCCACCACGCCCAGCTAATTTTTTTGTATTTTTTAGTAGAGACAGGGTTTCACCATGTTGACCAGGATGGTCTCGATCTCTTAACTTCGTGATCTGCCCACCTTGGCCTCCCAAAGTGCTGGTATTACAGGTGTGAGCCACCAAGCCCGGCCTTATTTATTTATTGAGGTGGAGTTTTACTCTTGCTAGGCTGGAGTACAATAACAAGATCTCAGCTCACTGCAACCTCTGCCTCTTGAAGTCAAGCAATTCTTCTGCCTCAGCCTCCCTGGGATTACAGGCACCCACCACCATGCCCAGCTGATTTTTTGTATTTTTAGTAGAAACGGGGTTTCACCATGTTCCCCGGGTCGGTCTTGAACTCCTGATCTCAGGTGATTCACCTGCCTCAGCCTCCCAAAGTGCTGGGATCACAGGCATGAGCCACCATGCCCAGCCTCTCTTTTTTTTTTTTGAGATGGAGTTTTGCTCTTGTTGACCAGGCTGCAGTGCAATGGCGCGATCTCAGCTCACTGCAACCTCTGCCTTCCGGAGTCAAGCAATTCTCCTGCCTCAGCCTCCTGAGTAGCTAGGATTACAGGCGCACACCGCCCCACGCAGCTAATTTTTTGTATTTTAGTAGAGGCAGGGTTTTACCATGTTGGTCAGGCTGGTCTTGCACTCCTGACCTCAGGTGATCCACCCTTGGCCTCCCAAAATGCTGGGATTACAGGCATGAGCCCACTGCACCCATCCTAGCCAGAGACCCTCACGTGCTGAATTGAGGCCCGAGGCTGACTTTTTACATGTTAGGGAGGCCAGGAGCCGTGGGGTGCTTCTCATCAAGCTTGACCTTGTTCTTTGAGGAAGCCAAGGTTGCTGCTTCGTGATGCTCTGTCCTTGCTCTGCGTAAGGCCTCTGGGAGTTCAGGGGCTCTTGGGGCTCCCATCCATTCTCTGGGAGACTGGGGCTGGCAGGAGGCGAGGCGAGGTGGGAGCTTGGGCAATGAGCCTTCCTGCAGCCTTGGGTCCCAGGGCAGCTTCGGCATTGTCACGAGTGTGCTGTGCAGGTTTTCGCTTGAGCACGTTTCTCCTGGCTTTTAGGTCTGTGCCTAGGAGTGGTGCTGCTGGGATGTGCAGTCGCCATGTTTGTTGAACTCCCACCAGCAGCTCCTTCAGTCTGGGGGTGCTGCCTCCTGCTCATCTGCGTCTGTGCACCCCCGTCCTCCCCAATTACCCCTGGAGCCCTGACTCTCAGCGCAGGACCCAGCAAGTGCTCCTTGCTAAGTCAGTGTTTGTGAGTGACTGGTGGATAACAGAGGGGCCCGTTCTTCCCACAGGCGGCATCCTGGTGTTCCTGACGGGGCAGGCTGAGGTGCACGCGCTGTGCCGCAGGCTCAGGAAGGCTTTCCCACCCTCCCGATCCCGGCCGCCAGGTAAAGAGGACGCCCCCACCAGCGCTCTGCCCTGAGCAGCTGGGCTTGGCCTCAAGCTCTCTGGCTGGGGTGCGGCTCCCGCCTCTGAGTTTCCCTCTGGGAGTGTCAGTCTGCGCCTTTGCCGTTCCCCACTTCACACCCGAATAAACAGCCACCACTGAGTGGCCTTGTCTTGAACAACAAAGAACAGCGTGCTCGTGACCACGCTGGCCACAGATGCCTTTCTCCCCATCCTGCCTCCCCCAGAAAAGGACGACGATCAGAAAGACTCAGCAGAGGAAATGCGGAAGTTTAAGAAGTCCAGGGCCAGGGCCAAGAAGGCTCGGGCCGAGGTACGTGGGGGCTGGGAGGGACTCCTGGAGAGTAAGGCTGTGTTATCCAGGATGGCGGCCTCCAGCCTCACGTGGCTGCTTAAGTTGAAGTGTAATTGGGATAAAATGAAATTAAAAATCCAGTTCCTGGTCGGGCACAGTAGCTCATGCCTGTAATTCCAGCACTTTGGGAGGCCAAGGTAGGAGGATCATTTGAGGCATAGAGTTTGAGACCAGCCTGGGCAACATGGTGAGACCATGTCTCTACAAAAAATTTTTGAATTAACCCGGTGCGGTGGTGTGTGCCTGGGGTCCCAGCTGCTCAGGCTGAGGCAGGAGAACCATCTGAGCCCAGGAGGTCATGGCTGCAGTGAGCTGTGATGGCTCCACTGCACCCCAGCCTGGGCAACAGAGCAAGACTGTGTCTCAGAAAAGGAAAAGAAGGCCAGGCATGATGGTTCACACCTGTAATCTCAGCACTTTGGGAGACTGAGGTGGGTGGATCACCTGAGGTCAGGAGTTCAAGTCCAGCCTGACCAAAGGCACAGCAGGGCACTGGTCCGTCTTACATTCATGGGGCCCCTGCAAGCACACAGTGCTGGGTAACACTCCCCAGCCCTGGAGGCCTGTGTCCCTCAGCAACAGGGTGGGAAGCCCCTGTTACATTCAACACGGCAAATGCTCAAGGCCTCCTCATGCCGGGCAAATCCCCATCTCTACTAAAAATACAAAATTAGCCAGGTGTGGTGGTGCACGTCTGTAATCACAGCTGCTCAGGAGGCTGAGGCGGGAGAATTCCTTGAACCTGGGAGGCAAAGGTTGCAATGAACTGAGATCGTGCCATTGCACTCTAGCCTGGGCAACAAGAATGAAGCTCCATCTCGAAAAGAAAAGGAAAAGAAAATCCAGTTCCTCCATTTCCCCAGGCCCGTATCAGCTACTCTGTAGCCGCACGGGGCTGCAGGACCCACCCCGCTGGACAGCGCAGGTCTGCGGCACCCCTACATGTCTGGGCCTGGGGCAATGGCGGAAATGGATTTCTTTTCCTTTTCTGAGACAGAGCCTGTGGCACTCCTTGTGGAAGACGGTTCTTCTGCAATGCACAGCTCTCGGAGCTGCAGGGTGGGCTGGGATTTGAAACAGTCTCTGAGGAAGCTTCCAGAAAGCCAGGCCCTGAGCACCTGCATGGGGCCTGTGAGGACCCCCGGGAGGGCCGGCAGACCCCTGATGCTGGCTGAAGAGGCGGGGCAGCAAGGAGGCTGGGCTGGGAGGAGCTTGTCTCTAGTGTCTGCGTGAAGGCACCATGGGTCTTGTGATCCCTGACAGTAGCACTTACCTGTCTCCGGCTTGCCTGTTGCCCTACCGGCGTGTCAGGCAGTGATCCACGTTCCTCTTGTGTGTCCACAGAACCCTCCCAGCAACCTGAGAGACAAGGTCCATGATAGTCCCCAGGGTTTAGGTGGGGAAACTGAGGCAGGAACAAATAGTTATGTGGCCTGCTCTGGGTCACACAGCCCGTGGGTGGGGAGGGATTGGGGCTTCCACGCAAGGGCATCTATCTTTCTGCCTGCACATGCCACGTCCCCACACCAGGGTCCCCTGCAGCTCAGGTGTCCACGTTGTGTGGGTGGGATTGGGGCTTCCACGCAAGGGCATCTATCTTTCTGCCTGCACATGCCACGTCCCCACACCAGGGTCCCCTGCAGCCCAGGTGTCCATGTCTCATTCACTGTAGGTGCTGCCTCAGATCAACTTGGATCATTACTCAGTGTTGCCAGCGGGCGAAGGTGACGAGGACAGGGAGGCAGAAGTGGACGAGGAAGAGGGGGCCGTGGACTCTGACCTCGATCTGGACCTAGGGGACAGCGGGCAGGATGGAGGTGTGGCCCTGGAACCGCTTCCTGCTCACGTTCAAATAGCTCTGCCCTGAGGATGTGCCCAGAGCCCTCACTGCTCACGGGGTGTGGGCCCCTCGGGGGCTGGGGTTCCAGCAGCTTTGTCCTTGATGCTTCCCGAGTTCCTGAAACTGCCCCGCATGAGGAGGCCTCAAGCATTTGCCGTGTTGAATGTTACAGGGGCTGCCCACCCCGTTGCTGAGGGACACAGGCCTCTAGGGCCCGGGAGCGTTGTACAGCGCCGTGTGCTCGCAGGGGCCCCATGAATGCAGATGGACCAGTGCCCTGCTGTGCCCAGCCAGGGGCTGAGTGGAGCAGTAGAGGGTACCAGACTCAACCTGACCCCCACCACGATGCTGCCCAGATGCGAGGGGCAGAGTCAGGTCCCAGGATCCATGCCAGGGGATTGGGGAGGAGACTGCAGTGAGGCAGGGGTTAAGACCCGACTCAGGGCAGTAGAGACGAGAGCCCTGGGAAACTCTCAGCAGTCCCCCCAGGCTTGGCCTGGCTGGTCCCGAGGGGACCCCCCTAGCAGGGCAGGACAGGAGCTCTGGTGGGGCAGCCTGGGCGTGCAGGCCATTGTGGCCGGCTCCTGCCTGTGGGCATCTGTCCCGGCTGGGGTGCCAGCATCCTCTGCATTCCCTCCAGGTGAGCAGCCAGATGTCTCCCTCCCACTCCACGTGCTCCCGCTGTACTCTCTGCTGGCCCCAGAGAAACAAGCACAGGTAACCGTGCTGGACCAGGTGTCCAGCTTTTGGGGAACTTTCAAGGGCAGTGCAGTGGGTTTAGTCAAGCCCTTGGCGGTCCCCTCCATCTGCTGTTTGACCAGCAGCCCCAGAGTTCTGAGGGCTATTGAGGTAGTTGTGGAGAATAGAGAACGCTCCCGCCCCCGGCCCTGGGGCCCAGGCAGCATGGCTTGTCCTTGTTGCCTCTCCAGCACACAGGCCTGGCTGGCTTTGTCCTTGTGCCTCCATTCCACGGTTTCTTTCCTGATTGCGGTGTTTTCCTGCCATCACCTCCCCCAATCCTAGGTCTTTAAGCCTCCACCGGTGGGGACTAGGCTGTGTGTCGTGGCCACCAACGTGGCTGAGACATCTCTTACCATCCCTGGCATCAAGTACGTGGTGGACTGTGGGAAGGTCAAGAAGCGCTACTACGACCGCGTCACTGGTGTGTCCTCCTTCCATGTCACCTGGGTCTCCCAGGCATCAGCTGACCAGCGAGCAGGCAGAGCAGGCCGGACAGAGCCCGGCCACTGCTACAGGTGGGTCACCAGGTTCCTCCCCAGGGACGTTGGTGTGGCCCTGCAGTGGCCACTGAGGAACAAAGGAAGGACGCTGACCCTGCCCCCATCTGTAGTGCATCCCGTGTCCTGTGGGCCCCTGTGACTTTGGGGTGCTCCCCAGCCCTTTTGCTGACTTTCAGATACACACACTATTTCTTTTTTTTGAGATGGAATTTCGGTTTTGTCGCCCAGGCTGCAGTGCAATGGCACAGTCTCGACTAAATGCAACCTCTGCCTCCTGGGTTCAAGTTCAAGTAATATTTCTGCCTCAGTCTCCCGAGTAGCTGGGACTACAGGCGACCACCACCATGCCCGGCTAATTTGTGTATTTTTAGTAGAGACAGGGTTTCACTGTTTTGGCCAGGCTGGTCTCAAACTCCTGACCTCAGGTGATCCACCCGCCTCAGCCTCCCAGAGTGCTGGGATCACAGGCGTGAGCCACTGCCCGGCCTCACACTGTCTTCATTCTGCTACTGGTACCAGGCACCGGTTTTGAGTCCTGTTTGTTTTGTTCACAGCTTGATCAGGATATAATTCACATACCATAAAGTGCATCATTTTAAAGTGTACAATACAGGAATTTTTTGGACAGCCAGAGTTTTGCAACCATCACCACGATGTCAAAACTTCCCATCAACCCAAAAAGAAACCCTGTGGCCATTGCGGTCACCCCCGATTCTTCTCCACCCCAGCCTGTGGCGTGTGCCGATCCCCTAGTTTTTGTCTCTAGGGAAGTGCCTGTTGCGGACAGCTCAGATAAATGCAGTATGTCTGGCCTCTCCCGCTCAGCACAGTGAGTTTTCAAGGCCCACCACGGGTGGCAGGTGGCAGCGCCCCATTCCTGGCCGTGGCTGAGTGATACCGCACCATACGGATGTGCCGAGTTTTGTTGTCAGTTCATCAGTTGGTGGACGTTTGGTTGTTTTCACCTCTTGGCTACTGTGGAGAGTGCTCTGAACACTCAGGTGCAAGAATTTGTCTGACTATCCGTGTTCGCTGCTCTTGGAGTGGAACCTACGAGAACGACTGGCCGTATGGTAACTCTGGGTTTAATTTACTGAGGAACCACCAGACTTTTCCACAGCAGCCACCCCACTTTACATGCTTGCCAACAATGGAGTAAGGTTTTGGTTTCTTCACATCCTCACCAACATGTTTTTTTTTTTTTTTTTTTTGAGACGGTCTTGCTCTGTCGTCAGGCTGGAATGCAGTGTCA
This sequence comes from Aotus nancymaae, assembly GCF_030222135.1. NCBI lineage: Eukaryota > Metazoa > Chordata > Mammalia > Primates > Aotidae > Aotus > Aotus nancymaae. The sequence goes on from NW_026988433.1 coordinate 8,137,208, forward strand.
CAATCTCAGCTCACTGCAACCTCCACCTCCTGGCTCAAGCGATTCTCCTGCCTCAGACTCCCGAGTAGCTAGGACTACAGGTGCCCGCCACCACACCTGGCTAATTTTTGTATTTTTGGTAGAGACGGGGTTTCACCATGTTGGCCAGGATGGTCTCAGTCTCTTGACCTTGTGATCCCCCGACCTCAGCCTCCCAAAGTGCTGGGGTTACAGGTGTGAGCCACTGCACCTGGCCAGCACCAACACTTATTTTTAATATTTTTGTTTTGTTGGGATATTTTTTGAGAGACAAGGTCTCGCTCTGTTGCCCAGGCTGGAGTGCTGCGGCACAGCGTAGCTCACTGCAGCCTCCACCTCCTCGGCTCAAACAGTCTTCCCGCCTCAGCCTCCCAAGCAGCTGGGCGTTAGAGGCACGTGGCACTGTGCCTGGCTTCAGGTGTTTGTTTTGTTTGAATGTGTGACTATATCCTGTTACACAGCCCTGTGGAGGTCCTGAGAACATGTACCCCGACTGCCTCCCTTTTTTGTTGTATGAGGGCCTCAGTACTTTTGAGCCTAGCTCTCCTAGCGGGTATGACATGGTATCACACTGGTTTCGGTTCCTGTGTGCCTAATGACTAATGACGCTGGGCCTCTGCATATGCTTGTTGGCCATTTGTGCATCTTCTTGGGGAGCTGCCTATTCAGACCTTTTGCTCATTTTTTAAATTAGGTTACCTGTCCTTTTATTATTGATTTGTAAGAGTTCTTTATATAACCTGGATATTAGATCCTAACCAGATGTGTCATTGACAAATATCTTCTAATCAGTGTGCTGTAATTGTGTGTGTGTGTGTGTGTGTGTGTGTGTGTCTGTGTGTGTGTGAGAGAGATCTATAATAGTTTTATTGCTGTTCCTTTTGTCAGGGCTACACGTTAATTAAAAAGTAGAAAATTTAGAAAATACACAAAGAAAACCAGTAGGAGGCTGGGCGCGGTGACTCACGCCTGTAATCCCAGCACTTTGTGAGGCTGAGGTGGGTGGATCACAAGGTCAAGAGATCGAGACCATCCTGGTCAACATGGTGAAACCCCGTCTCTACTAAAAATACAAAAAATTAGCTGGGCATGGTGGCACATGCCTGTAATCCCAGCTACTCGGGAGGCTGAGGCAGGAGAATTGCCTGAACCCAGGAGGCGGAGGTTGCGGTGAGCCGAGATCGTGCCATTGCACTCCAGCCTGGGTAACAAGAGCAAAACTCCGTCTCAGAAAAAAAAAGAAAACCAGTAGGAAGCAATTAAAGTGTAGAGTGCTATGCACCATCCCGTGTTAAGCATTCACTCTACATGGAATAATAGCTTTTGTTTGTTTGTTTTGAGATGGAGTCTCGCTCTGTCACCCAGGCTGGGGTACAGTGACCCTATCTCGGCTCACCACAACCTCCGCCTCCTGGATTCAAGCGATTCTCATGCCTCAGCCTCCCAAGTAGCTGAGACTACAGGCAAGCGCCACCACGCCCTGCTAATTTTTGTATTTTTAGTAGAGACAGGGTTTCACCATGTTGGCCAGGCTGGTCTCGATCTCCTGACCTCCTGATCCGCCCGCCTTGGCCTCCCAAAGTGCTGAGATTACAGTTGTGAGCTGCTGCACCCAGCCTGTGGAGTAGTGTCTAATTAATCTTTATCAGTTCTCCATGAGGCAGCTGCAATTTGAGCTGCATTTCACAGGTGAGGAGAATGAGGCAGGAAGAGGTGAAGCACCATGGCTGGTGGGTGTCGAGATCCCATCCCAGTGGCATGACTGAATTGTGTTTCCTTTCCTGCCTTCTCCCTGCCCAGGCTATATTCCTCTGCGGTTTTTGGTGACTTTGAACAGTTTCCTCCTCCAGAAATCACCCGGAGGCCTGTTGAAGACCTAATCCTTCAGATGAAGGCTCTTAACATTGAAAAGGTCAGTTGCTGCCCCAGCCCCACTCCCAGCCACCCTGTCAGGGCACCTCCCTTTCCCCAAGGCAGGGAGCCCAGAGCTAAGCCTGCTGCTGCCTGGCCTATGGCAACCACTTACACAGCAGTGCGTCAGGAGCCTCTGGGCTCCTGTGACCACCACCTCCCTAATGCTGTGTCTCCCGTGGGCACCCAGGGGAGGGCTGCCTGGAAGAGAGGCAACCGGGTCCTGCATGCTGCCCGTGGGCCATCTGTCCTGGGGCGCACAGAACGCGTTGCCGGCTCTTCCTGGCTGCAGGTTTCTCCCACCCAGTCCTTCAGTGGAGGGAGGATCCCTCCAGGGTCACCCCCTCCCCCTGCTCCAGGGCAGGCTGAGCCAGACAGTACCCCGTGCCATGCTGTGTGCTGTCCTGTGGGTGTTCAGATCCCTATTTAACTGATGAAGGAAACTGAGGCAAGGAAGTGAGGGTCTTTGTCAGGGACACAGAGCTCATAAGTGACAGAACCCACATGGTCTTCTAGTGCCTTTCAAACATCTGTGTGCACTGATATTTCTGGATGTTAATATGTTCAAAATTATAAAAAATTCAGATACTGCACACCATCAGGGAGAAGGTGAAGCGCAGCCCACTGTCCACCATTTGTGGCCTGTGTCCCCAGTTATGTTTCCAAGCACATGACCTCCTGTTCTTTGTTACTGACTGTGGTTTTCTGAATATTGTGTGATATTTTACACGCTGATTTGGGCTTGATTTTTTCACCTAATAAAATCATGGATGCCGGCCGGGCATGGTGGCTCACAGCTATAATCCCAGCACTTTGGGAGGCTGGGGCTGCTGCACCACTTGAGGTCGGGAGTTCAAGACCAGCCTGGCCAACACGGGGAAGCCCCATCTCTACTAAAAGTACAAAAAAAACAGCCAGGGAGGCCAGGCACGGTGGCTCGTGCCTGTAATCCCAGCATTTTGGGAGGCCGAGGCAGGTGGATCACCTAAGGTCAGGAGTTTGAGACTAAACTGGCCAACATGGTGAAAGCCCGTCTCTACAAAAGATACAAAAAATTAGCCAGGTGTAGTGGTGCATACCTGTAATCGCATCTCCTCAGGAGGCTGAGGCAGGAGAATCATGTGAACACAGGAGGCGGAGGTTGCAGTGAGCTGAGATCACACCATTGCACACCAGCCTGGGCGACAGGGCAAGACTCTGTTTCCAAAAAAAAAATTAGCCGGGCATGGTGGTGGGTGCCTATAATCCCAGCTACTTGGGAGGCTGAGGCAGGAGAATCACTTGAACCTGGGAGGCAGAGGTTGCAGTGAGCCACGATCACATCATTGTACTCCAGACTGAGCAACAGAACAAGACTCTGTCTCAAAAAAATAAAAAAAAAAAAGAGTAAAAAGAAAAAAATAATGGATGCCAAGTATGTGCTGGGTGCTCTGCACGTGTGACCTCAGGTCATCCTCCAGCCACCCTAGGAGGGAGTTACTAGTGTTATCACCCCATTTTCCAGATGAGGAGCCTGAGGCACTGAGACAGAAAGGCCTGACTGTGGGTCACATGGCTAGAAAGTGTCAGGCGCGGGCTGGGAGATCAGCGTGGCTAGGACCACTATCTGGAGTGACATCAAGTCCCCTCTGTGGGAACTCGGCAGTGGCTTCCCCTGGCGCTTGAGTCAGCTCCCGAGCAGGCCCCCGCCTGCCTTCTCCCAGACCTGGGTTCCTAGCATCCCCTCCGCACCTGCGTGCCTGCTGCAGGCTCACCGCCCCGCCTCCAGCTTTATTGAGATAGAGTTTGTGCGCCACACAGTCACCCATTGAAAGTGTGCTCAGAAAGTTGAGCAAACATCACCACCGTGACCATTTTCATCACCCCAGAAAGAAAGCCTGTACCCTTTATCTGTCACCACCCCCAGTCCCTGGCCCCTGTCCCCTCTCCTCTCTGGCTTTGCCTGTTCAGAACATTTCATGCAGATGGAATCCTACAGCATGTGGCCTTTGTGCCTGGCGCCTTTCCCTGAGTGTGATGTTCTCAAGGTCCACCCGTGGTGTAGTGTGTGCCACTGCTTCATGTGTTTTCATGGCTGAATCATAGACCATTTTACGGATGGACCACGTTTTGTTCGTCCACTCTTCTGCTAATAGACGCATGGGTTGCTTCCACCTTTTGGCCATTGTGATACATTTATTCACATTATTATTATTTTTTGAGATGGGGTCTCACTCTGTTGCCCAGGCTGGAGTGCAGTGGCACGATCTCGGCTCACGGAAACCTCTGCCTCCCAGGCTCAAGTCATTCTCCTGTCACAGCCTCCCAAGTAGCTGGGAATACAGGCGAGCACCACCACACCCAGCTAATTTTTGTATTTTTAGTAGAGATGGGGTTTCACCATGGTGGTCAGGCTGGTCTCAAACTCCTGACCTCAGGTGATCCACCTGTCTCAGCCTCCCAAAGTGCTGGGATTATAGGCATGAACCACCACACCAGGCCAATTTATTCACATTATGCCTCACTGACTACCTGCAGCCCCTCCTGGTCAAATGACACTCAGTCCTCATGAGTATAATAGTACGTTTAAAAACAAAAGCCAAAAAAAGCACCCAGTGGGGGCAAAGCACAGCCCCCAGGGCCTCGCCAGTGCTTGGGACATGTTTTTGAGTGAATGGATGATGTGAGTTCCCTTGGCCCCTGGCCTTTGAGGGTACCCCCAGGCCTCTGTGTCCCTGCTGGCGTGAACTGAGCCTGGAGAGGGGGTGGAGGGAGCGCCTGCTGCAGACAGAACAGGAGGACCAGACTTGCTTATCACCACTCACTCTGTCCCTGCCACGTCTCCTCATGTCCCAGGTCATCAACTTCCCCTTCCCGACACCCCCCTCCATGGAAGCCCTTATTGCCGCCGAGGAGCTGTTGATCGCACTGGGTGCCCTGCAAGCGCCTCAGAAAGCAGAAAGGTAGGGCCAGGAGCATGCCTGCATGCTGCGCCGAGCGGGGCCCTGTTCCTGCGCCGAGTGGGGCCCTCTCTCCCCTTTGCTGGGCCCGAGCCGCCTCAAGCGTGGGGCCTTCCGGCTCTGGCTCCAGAACCTCCTCTCGGAGCACCACCACCACCTCCATCTCCAGGGTAAAGCAACTGCAGAAGGACCGGCTGAGCTGCCCCATCACCGCGCTGGGCCGGACCATGGCCACGTTCCCCGTGGCGCCCCGCTACGCCAAGATGCTGGCGCTGAGCCGGCAACATGGCTGCCTGCCCTACGCCATCACCATCGTGGCCACCATGACGGTGCGGGAGCTGTTTGAGGAGCTGGACAGGTGCGAGGTTAGCGGCTGGGCATTCGGGGCCAAGCTCAGTCCCAATGGGGGCTCTGGGCTGAGAGCTGACCTGCACCCCAGCTTCCTGGGAATTGCCGGCTTGTCGGGTGGCCTCTCGCAAGACCCTCGTTCTGTCTGAGCCCGTCTGCGTTCTCATCTCTGCGGTGGCCGTGGTGGTCCCTGTCTGCTGCCCCTTACGTGAAATAGTGAGACTAGGAGGTGGGGTGGGGGTCCTCCACTGATCATCAGAAGGTCGTAGATTCCAGAAAAAGGACACTTTGAGTGAAATCATTTAAAACATAGACCAAAATAGGGAAAAGCAATACCCTTGAAAGGTGGCACTAGGTAAGGCCAGGCATGGTGGCTCATACCTGTAATCCCAGCTACTCAGGAGGCTGAGGTGGGAGAATCACTTGAACGCAGGAGGTAGAGTTTGCAGTGAGCCGAGATCACGCCACTGCACTCCAGCCTGGGTGACAGAGTGAGACACTTTTCAAAAAAAAAAAGAAAAAGAAGAATGGCGCTAAGACTGTGAAAGTATGTTTAGTGCATTATATATTTAACAAAATTGACTTTTTTCTTCACACTCACATATACCTAGAAAAATTTAGATTATGACTACATGCTACTTTAGAATGAACAATTCTTTAGTAATTTCCTGGCATCCCGTTGCATAGATCTCCCTTTGGCAGCTTGATGATAAAAGGGGTCATTTCTGCAGAAATTTGTGGAGGCAGCCTGAGTTTCTCAAGGGCTTCATAAGTCTTTGGCATTCACATCATCCTCATGAAACAGCCTTTCACGACATCAGGTTTTTTTGTTTTTTGTTATTAGATCTGTTGCACCTTAATTACTTTCTTTTTTTATTTTTATTTTTTTGAGACGGAGTCTCGCTCTGTCACCAGGCTGGGGTGCAGTGGCACAATCTCAGCTCACTGCTGCAACCTCCACCTCCCTGATTCAAGCGATTCTCCTGCCTCAGCCTCCCAAGTAGCTGGGATTACAGGCGCCCATCACCATGCCCAGCTAATTTTTGTATTTTCAGTAGGGATGGGGTCACCATTTGGCCAGGATGGTTTCGGTCCCCTGACCTCGTGATCCACCCACCTCGGCTTCCCAAAGTGTTGGAATTACAGGCGTGAGCCACTGTACCTGGCCACGTCATCAGTTTTGACCGTCTCTGTCTCAGCTATGAGCCAGGCTTCTGCTGCCACCATCTCTCATCAACTCAGAATGGTGCAGGCAGGCCCTCGACGTCACTTCAGTGACTTTATGAGCCTTTGCCTCTGTGCAGAGTCTGCTGCTTCCCTTGGGGTCAGTCTTCCTGTGTTTGTACCATCTTGTCAGATGACAGAGCAGACACTAGTTGGGGAGGCAATCAGGTGGACACTGGGGAATCTTGGATGATTTGGATGATTTTTCTTGGCTTATCCTCCTCCACCTGCCCCCCGCCCAGTCCCACCCACCCTAACCAGGAACTTTGCTTTAGACCACATCGCTACATGAGCCATTGCATACTGCAGCCTGAGCCTGTGAAATGTGGCAATTATGGTAACAAACTGACTCAACATCTTACCTATTTTTAACTAGTTTAAACAACCACATGTGGCCAGTGGCCACTGTGTTGACCAGTGCATTTCTAGACCTTTCCCTGCACTCTGCACGGATAGAGATTTACTTTGCAGAAATGGGATCAGCTGATCCTGCAACTTGCTTTTTCTGCATCTTGTATATTTTCAGGGTCAGTGAATCTGAACTTTAAAAGCAGCTTTAGCCAGGGGCATGGTGGTTCACACCTGTAATCTCAGCCTTAGGAGGCCAAAGCAGGCAGATGAGCAGTCAGAAGTTTGAGATCAGCCTGGCCAAAATGGTTAAAGCCGGGCATGGTGGTGGCACCTGTAATCCCAGCTACTCATCAGAATCCCATGGGGAGAATAATAGGGTTCTCCAGAGAAGCAGAAAGTGGCGTCAGTTTCGGTTGGGGTCTGAAGACCCAAGAACCAGGAGCGTCAAGGGCAGGGAAGACCCAGCTCGCGCAGGTGACCCCACAAGGCCTCTGAGCCTGTCCTGGCGATTAAAGGAGTTCCCGCCACTGAGGCCCTGAGGGCAGCCGGGGCCGCAGCCCAGACAGTGTGTGTGTGTGTTTACAGACCAGCGTCCAGTGACGAGGAGCTCGCCAGGCTGAAGGGCAAGCGGGCCCGGGTGGCCCAGATGAAGAGGACCTGGGCGGGGCAGGGGGCTTCTCTGAAGCTCGGCGACCTCATGGTGCTGCTAGGTCTGTGCCCTGCCCGGTGGAGGGTGTCAGGAGGGTCACCCCGGCCTGGGATGGGTCAGGGAGAGAGCATGCCCCCGCTTTATCCCCCAGGTGCCGTGGGAGCCTGTGAGTACTCCGGCTGCACGCCCCAGTTTTGCGAAGCCAACGGGCTGCGGTACAAAGCCATGATGGAGATCCGGCGCCTGCGGGGCCAGCTGACCACCGCAGGTACGGCCCGCGCCAGCACACCCCTGCACCCGCGGGCAGCCTGAGCTGCGCGCTTATAATGTTTAAACTTGTTCTGAGCAAAGCGATCCACAGAGTCCATGTTTGCAAACTCGCTACTCACCAAAATGTATTTATAACCCTAAATCAATACTTGGGAAGCGTTTGCAGGCACGAGGGAACGCGCACATGAGCAGGGCACTGGCGGATTCAAGCCTCCAGCCTGCGCCCTCCCCCACCAGGCTGTCTCTTGGTTTTGCCTTTTCCCTGGTCCCCCTGCCATTTTCCATCACCGCCCTGGCCTGGACCCCTCTTCCCTCCCAGATGTGCCCCAGACCTTTCTCATGCAGAAGGATGAGGCCTTGCCCTGGACGCTGTACCTTGGCTCAGCAGCACAGATGCTTCCTGCCACCAGCACCCAGGGAAGCTTGAGAGGAAGAAAGTGTCCTCCAGTGCGTGGCAGGAGGACCATGTGTAGAGAGGGCAGCGTGGATACTGGGTCTCTTCCAGGCAGGCCGTGTTCTTTTACCCAAGGCTAGTGGGGAACTTGCCTTCCGTTCAAGCAGATCCCAGGATTTGATGCCAGAATTGATGGCTCTCTTCCGGCTGGTCCTTCTCCCAGTCCCAGGTGCATGGTGGTGGCCCTGTCACCGTGCTCTGTGTCCCTCTGGCTGTGGCTTTCCTGAGCAGCCCATCCCAGGTGCAGCAGCTCAGAATTATATTCAGCCTCCAGACAGCACTAGTTACAGTGGCTTGGTGACGTTAGATGTTTATTGTTGCAAGGAAAAGGAGCCACTGGGTCAGCAGCCCAGGGCGTTTCTCTGCCGCCATCCTCCAGCCGTTCGCTGTGGCCTCCATCCTAAGGTCACCTTGTGGGCTGAGAAGGTAGTTGGAGGCTTAGTCACCTCTGCCTTCCAGGAAGGAAGGAGAAGGGAAGGATGAGACCAGGGCGCCTGCCGGCTGTCCTGTTCCTGTATTGAACGTTTCCAGGAATTCCATCTGCAAACCCCTTCTTTTTTTTTTTTTTTTTTTTTTTTTCTTTGGATGGAATATTATGAAGCCATTAAAAGTGCCATGTTCTAGGATTATTTGTTGGAAGCACTTATGGTATAAGTAAAAATCATGGTACATATAGCATAATCCAATTTCACTAAAAACATATTTCTTTACATGGGTAGAAAAAAGCCTGAAAGGAAATGGTGCAAACTTGAAAAGAAAGCATGCTGTGACTATGAGAAGTCTTTTTCTGCTTTGCATCTTTTTTTTTTTTTTTTTTTTAAAGAGAGAGAGAGAATAGGAAGGAGGAAAAAGGAAGAGAAAGAGAGAGAGAGAGAATGGGGAGGAGGGAGAAGGAAAAGAAAGAGGGAGAGAGAATGGGAGTATTGCTTTCTTGCCCAGGCTAGAATGCAATTTAGTAATGGGTATTGAAAAGCTCTTTTATACTGATAATTATACTTAATGATGTAGTCAGGAAGGAATAAGGGAAGAAGATAACAAACAAACAGCCAACCAATATTTAATTTAAACCTATGAAATGCTATGCGATTACTGAGGAGTGATTTACTTCCAATTATATAGTCACCTTTGGAATAGGTGTGAGGTGGTAATGTATGTTTTGTGTATTTGAAGTGGAGAGTTCTATAAATGTTTATTAAGTTTACTTGTTCCAGGTCTGAGTTCAAGTTCTGAATATCCTTGTTAATTTTCTATCTCATTGATCTATAGAATCGTTAGCTCTTCTTGTTACATTGATCCTTTTGCCATTATGTAATGTCATTCCTCGCCTCTTTTGATCTTTGTTGCTTTAAAGTCTACTTTATCAGAGGCGAGAATTGCATCTCCTGCTTTTTGTTTATTAGTTTATTTTTACTCTCTGTTTGATTGGTAAATCTTCCTCCTTCTCTCTGAGTCTTTGTGTATTGTTGCATGTAAGATGGGCCCGGATGCAGCATACCGATGGGTTTTGGCTTTTTATCCAATTAAAATATATATAAGTTTAATACCGGCGTTTGATGGTAGCTGGCTGTTTTGCCCATTAGTTGATGTAAATTTTTTATTGTGTTAAAGTTCTTTGCTTTTTGATATATTTTTGGAAAGGCTGATATTGGTTGTTCCTTTATATGTATAGTGCTTCTTTCAGAAGCTCTTGTAAAGCAGGCCTGGTGGTGGTGAACTCTCTAAGTACTTGTTTGTTCGCAAAAGATTTAATTTTTCCTTCGCTCATAAAGTTTAGTTTGGCTGGATAGGAAATTCTGGGTTGAAAGTTCTTTTCTTTAAGGATGTTAAATATTGGTCCCCACTCTTTTCTGGCTTGTAGGGTTTCTGCTGAGAGATCTGCTGTAAGTCTGATAGGTTTCTCTTTATGGGTAACCTGACCTTTCTCTCTGGCTGCCCTTAGTATTTTCTCCTTCATTTCAACCCTAATAAATCTGGCGATTATGTGCCTTGGGGTTGGTCTTCTTGAAGAATATCTTTGTGGTGTTCTCTGTATTACCTGGAGTTGAATATTACCCTGCCTTGCCAGGTTGGGAAAATTTTCCTGAATGATATCCTGAAGAGTATTTTCCAACTTGGATTCATTCTCTTCATCACATTCAGGTACACCTATCAAACGTAAATTAGGTCTTTTCACATAGTCCCATATTTCCTGGAGACTTTGCTCATTCCTTTTCATCCTTTTTTCTCCAATCTTGTCTTCTCGTTTCATTTCACTGAGCTGGTCCTCGACTTCTGATATCCTTCCTTCTGCTTGATCAATTCGACTGTTTAAACTTGTGCATGCTTCGCGAAGTTCTCGTGTTGTGTTTTTCAGCTCCATCAATTCACTTATATTCTTCTCTAAATTGTCCATTCTTGTTAACAGTTCGTCAAACCTTTTTTCAAGATTCTTAGTTTCTTTGCATTGGGTTAGAACAAGTTCTTTTAATTCACAGAAGTTTCTTATCACCCACGTTTTGAAACCTGCTTCTGTTATTGGAACACACGTGTAATCTATTAAGCCTTGTTCCGTTACTGATGAGGAATTGCAATCCCCTGTAGAGGGAGAGGCATTCTGATTTTGAGTATTCTCTACCTTTTTACGCTGGTTTCTTCCCTTCATTATATATTTGTCCGTCTGTCGTCTTTATAATTACCGGCTTTCTAACTGGGTCTCTGACGTCCAACTTGTTGATTCCCTGCGCCGAGATCTGAGCAATCCACTGCGCCGGCCAAAACAGTGGTGTTAAGATTGATGGTGCTTTTCTGCCCGGGAATCTCCGGACTCTGCACCAAGAACTGGCGTGCTAAGGCACCAGCAAAACCACCACGCCGGCCACAAGAGTCGCCCTGGCGACCCGTGGGGCTCCTCCACTGGGAATCTCCTGGTCCGTGAGCAACAAATATTCGTCTGAAAGTGTGACGTCCTCTCGTTCTTTGCGCTTTCACTGGGAGGTACGTGCCCGAGCTGCTAATCATCAGCCATCTTGGATCTCTCTCCCTGCAAACCCCTTCTTTACATCATGGACCAGAACTGAGTCTGAGGCCGCCTGGGTGCTGGGGGAGGGTCATCTCCGAGCAGAATGCACTGCTGCCCAGGCAGGACTTAGGGCTTCGTCCCAAGAAAGAAGGAGTGGATGGGGGCCAGCTGCAGTCCTGCCTGCTGGGGGCTTTGTATCCTGCTGGTGGCCTCTGGGGAGTGGCTGGGATGAGCAGGTGGCTGAGGCCAGATCACTGAGCGTGGTTGGGTTGCTCTAGGAGGTCAGGGCAGAGCTGGCCCCGGGCCTCGCTGCCACCGTCCTCACCCTTGGCTCTCTCCTTAGTCAATGCCGTGTGCCCCGAGGCTGAGCTCTTCGTGGATCCCAAGATGCAGCCGCCCACCGAAAGTCAGGTGACCTTCCTGCGACAGATCGTGACGGCCGGCCTGGGGGACCACCTGGCCCGCAGGGTCCAGAGCGAGGAGCTGCTAGAGGACAAGTGGAGGAACGCCTACAAGGTGCCCCCCCACCTCCCTGCCCTGCTAGCTTGGGGCACGGTTGGGGCACCTGGCGAGGGGCAGGCAGACTGGGCCCTCCAGGTCCTGGGGAGGCCTGTCCCTCTCAGCTGTGGGCCCCCAAAAGCTCTGGGAAATATCCCACCAAGGAACAGGTGGGGCCTGCAGTAGAATCCCATCTTCCTTGGTTCGGTTCTCACTCCCAAGTTTAAAAAAAAAAAAAAATAACAGTTTAATTGAAATAGAATTCACACAGCATTTAAATTCTTTTTGTTTTGGTTTTTTTAGAGACAGGGTCTCACTCTGTTGCCCAGGCTAGAGTGCAGTGGCACAATCATGCCTCAGTGCAGCCTCGAACTCCCAGGCGCAAACAGTCTCGCCTCAGCCTCCTAAGTAGTTGGGGCTACAGGGGCACACCAGCACCCCGGGCTAGTTTCGTTGTTGTTATTTTGTTTTTTGAGACACTCTCACTCTGTTACCCAGGCTGGGGTGCAGTGGCAGGAACTCAGCTCACTGCAACCTCCACCTCCCAGGTTCAGGCAATTCTTCTGCCTCAGCCTCCCAAGTAGCTGGGATTACAGGCGTGTGACACCACGCCCAGCTATTGTATTTTTAGTAGAGAAGGGGTTTCACCATGTTGGCCAGGCTGGTCTCGAACTCCTGACCTGAGGTAATCCACCCGCGTTGGCTTCCCAAAACGCTGGGCTTAGAGGCATGTTACCCAGGCTGGTCTTAAACTCCTGGCCTCTAGCAATCCTCCCACTTTGGCCTCCCAAAGTGTTAGGATTACAGGTGTGACCCACTGCCTCTGGCCTGCATTTAAACCCATTCAAAGTATTCAATTCAGTGGTTTTGGTACTTTCACAGAGTTTTGCAACCATTACCATAGTTAACTTTAGAACATTTTCATTACCCCACAAAGAAACCCCACACCTGTTAGCTGTGGGTCCCTGGTTCCCCTTCACCCCTGTTTTCAGGATCCTGCTTTCTGTCTGTGGATCTGCCTATTCTGGGCGTTTGGCACAAGTGGAATCTTAACACACGTGGCCTTTCATGTCTGGTCTCTCACTTGGCACGATGCTTTCAAAACCCAGCCACGCCATGGCAGGAGTCAGTGCTTCCTTCCTTTTTATGGCTGGATCAGACTCCAGTGTTGTGGATGGGCCGCGTTTCCTGGCTGTTGGAACGCTCTCCTACTTTTGTGGCTGGGAGTGGTTAGTCAGATACTCCTGGGTTGAGAGTATGTGGAACCCCTGGGTTAGGTTCCTCCCTGACCACATCACTCTCCATTCTCTGCAGACCCCTCTCCTCGACGACCCCGTCTTCATCCATCCCAGCTCCGTCCTTTTCAAAGAGCTCCCCGAGTTTGTAGTCTACCAGGAAATCGTGGAGACCACCAAGATGTACATGAAAGGTACCGAGGCCTGCAGACAGCTCCTCATCCCTTCACGGTGGCTCTGATGGGGCTGTGGCTGGGACCCTGGGGTGGAGGCATAGGAGCCCCTCCCATGGAGGGTGCTACTGTGACCCCAGCCTCGTCCCCCGGCCCCCAGGCGTCTCCAGCGTGGAGGTCCAGTGGATCCCGGCCCTGCTGCCCTCTTACTGCCAATTCGACAAGCCTCTGGAGGAGCCGGCCCCAACCTACTGCCCTGAGCGGGGGCGGGTGCTATGTCACCGTGCCAGCGTGTTCTGTGAGTGGGGGCAGCATCCTGGGCATCCTGAGCCTCCTGCAGTCCTGGGCTTCTTGGACACATGGTCCCATTCCCTGTCCCCGGACGTGTGTGTCTCAGGTGGGGCAGGAATGGGACTCGGGAGGGCTGCTGCAGAAGGATCCCTGGCTCACTGGCTCCTGCCCTCCAGATCGCGTGGGCTGGCCGCTCCCCGCCATCGAGGTGGACTTTCCGGAGGGCATTGACCGCTACAAGCACTTTGCCCGGTTCCTGCTGGAAGGGCAGGTAGGTGGCACAGCGGCCCCTGGCCCTCGTCTCGGATACTGTGGGCAGGGGGCAACCCAGGGCCCACCCCTTCCTGTGGTCTCTTGCCAGGTCTTCCGCAAGCTGGCCTCATACCAGGGCTGTCTGCTGTCCAGCCCCAGCACCATGCTGAAGACATGGGCCAGGTACAGCCTTTGTGGGAACCTCACAGTGGGCAGGAGGGGTTGGGGGCCTGGATGACCTCCCCAGGGCAGCTGGGACAAAGGGCCACACACGGGGAGGCCTAACATCAGAAACGTGCACTGGGGTCTGAAGGCTCTGCAGGGCTGCGCTCTGTGCGGTGGCTCTCGCTCGGGGCGGGTCCCTCTGCCTCTGCCGGCCTCCCGTGCTTGTGGCCGAATCACTCCCATCCCTGCCTCCATCTGCGTGTCTCTGTGTGTCTCTGGGTCCCTCTCTGTGCTCTCTCCTTACAAGGATAGGAGTCCTTGGATTCAGGGCCCAGCCTACTCCAGGATGACCTCTGCTTATGACATTTGCAGTGACCCTCTTTCCATATAAGGTCACACACTGATGTTCTGGGTGGACATGAATCTGGGGTAGGGAGACACTGGGCAGCTCCCACAGACCACCAGGTGTCAGTGGCAGGCATCCTGCCCTCCTGGCCCTGGGGGCCTCCTCCCAGCTGAGCACATACCTGCCCCACCCCGCCCACCACCCCTGCTCCGCTTCCTGCTTCTGCTCTCCTGCCTGTGGCCCAGACCCACGGACGCTTCCCTTGTCCTGGGGCTGGCAGATCCTCTGGTGCAGGGGATTGGGGCACAGGGACAGGCCTGAAGGTGCAGGCGAGCTCCAGGGACTCAAGTGGGGGTGTGTGGCACAGCACCCCCTGCTGGGCTGTCATGAGCCGCGTCAGTCACCAGGGCACGTTTCCCCGTGTGGCCCTGTGCTGGCTAGGTTCTTGGGCCTGGGATCCAGGCACCATCCATGTGCCATGGCAGGACACAGGTAAGGCCTCGGTGGGCACGGGGTGGAGTGCGAATGGGCTGGGCAGGGAGAGCCTGCCCGGAATCAGAGGAGGCAGGGCTGGAGCCGGGCACAGATGTGAGCAGATTCGGAGGAGGCAGGGCGGAGCCGGGCACAGATGTGAGCAGATTCGGAGGAGGCAGGGCGGAGCCAGGCACAGATGTGGGCAGATTCAGAGGAGGCAGGGCTGGAGCCGGGCACAGATGTGGGCAGATTCAGAGGAGGCAGGGCGGAGCCGGGCACAGATGTGAGCAGATTCGGAGGAGGCAGGGCGGAGCCAGGCACAGATGTAGAGGCAGGTTCTAGATGGGACATTTTGCATGCACTGAGCAGCCTTGGTGGGCAAGGAACGTGGACCAGAGGCAGCCAGGGTGGATGGGAGGAGATGGGGTCCAGGGTCTTCTGTTCCGGTATGATTAGAGGGAAAAGACCCTTCACCTTCTCTTTTATTTTATTATTATTTATTTTTTAGAAGGCCTGTCTAGAGAATTGTGTTTTTTTGCTTTTGAGTTTTGTTTGTTTGGGGCAGAGTTTCATTCTTGTTGCCCAGGCTGGAGTGCAATGGTGTGATCTCGGCTCACTGCAGCCTCTGCCTCCTGGGTTCAGGGGATTCTCCTGCCTCAGCCTCTCGAATAGCTGGGATTACAGGCGCCCACCACCACAGCTGGCTAATTTTTTTTCGTATTTTTAATAAAGATGAGGTTTCGCCATGTTGGCCAGGCTGTTCTTGAACTCCTGTCCTCAGGTGAGCCACCTGCCTCGGCCTACCAAAGTGCTGGGATTACAGGTGTGAGCCACCGTGCCCAGCCAGTTTGTTTTTGAGACAGGGTCTGGTTCTGTCACCCAGGCTGGAGTGCAGTGATGCAATCATGGCTCACTGCAGCCTCCAACTCCCAGGTTCAAGGGATCCTCCAACTTCAGCCTCCCAAGTAACTGGGGATACAGGTGTGCATCACCATGCCCAGCCAGCTCTTCACCCTCCTGGGCGGGGCTGGTGGAGGGGTGATGCCTGCCCTGCTTTCCGACCCCAGCAGCAGCCGGTCTGTGCCCCGGCCACCTGCCACCAACCTGCCTCCCTGCCCCACAGGCTGCAGCCCCGGACGGAGAGCCTCCTGCAGGCCCTGGTTGCAGAGAAGGCTGACTGCCGTGAAGCCTTGCTAGCTGCTTGGAAGAAAAACCCCAAATGTGAGTTTGACCAGGGCCAGGGGGTGGGAGTGGACGGGATGGGGTCGCCGAGGCAGGGGCCTTGAGCTTTGTGCATGATGAGCCCTGGCTTGGTGGGAGGATCTGGCCCCACCACTGTTGGCCAGCATCCTGCCACCTCAGGAGAGGCCCTGGGCCCAGGTCACTCTGACACTGTCCTCCTTCTCTCCCCTGCAGACCTGCTGGCCGAGTACTGCGAGTGGCTTCCACAGGCCATGCACCCCAACGTGGAGAAAGCCTGGCCCCCCACCACTGACCACTAACCAGACGCCTGGCTGCAGGGCTGAGGACTGGTTTGGGGCCTGGAGGGCCGGCAGCAGCTCATCACCCTGCGACTGTGACTGCCTGGCATGGGCTCCATGGCCTGCTCTCAGGAAGCAGGTCAAGCCCTGGGAACCCCCGTCCATCTCAGCTCCATCCTCTACGAAGCTTGCTGCCGACCATGCCGTCTCGCCCACGTGACTTCTGAATTGTCAATTATACGGATGATGATTTCATCTCACATACTGGACGCTGTGCCGTTCAATGCGCTCTTTGGACTACGTTAGTCCCTGTGGAACAGTAGGGCTGGAGGCCCCTGCAGTCCCCGCCCACCCTGCCAGAAGGCCGAGGAGGCACATGGAGGGCATTTCCTTCCTGCCTTTCTTCCCTCTCGGTGGTGCCACCCAGCCGGGGCCTCAGAGCCATCCCAGGCATTAGGTGAGCCTCTGAGCTCTGCTTTGACCTTGAAGGGACTTGCCGGGAACCGCCAGGCCCCATGCCTTCGTGGAAGGGTGGCCGCCAGCTCCTTTCCTGTGCTGCGGCTGCAGGGAGTGGGTATCTCATCTCCTCGTGGTCAGCTCTCAGATGTCAGGGAGCGGAGCTGACCTTGGCCTTGCTCAGGCCACGCTGCCATGCCGCAGAGGAGGAGCCTTGAATGGGGCCTGCAGACCCCTCAGTGTGCCTCCCTTGTTCCTCTGTGGCCGAGGTGGAAGGAAGAGCATGGGGTAGGTCCTCCTGCAAGAAGGAACGACAGGAGTGCCCCAGGCAGGACCAGGGAGTGGGGGGCCCCTGTCCTTCCATCCTCCATGGCAAGGGCCCAGTAAGCCAAGATCACACCATTGCACTCCAGCCTGGGTGACAGAGTGAGACCCTGTCTCTCTCAAAAAAACAAAGAAAAACAAACAAAAACAAAGTTAAACATCCCAGAAACTATAAAGGAAAGGGAAGACATTTTATCTTATTGAAATCTTAGATCGACAGGGTAAATTGTATAAACAAAGAAGATGAAAGAATATATGAAAAAATACGGAAAAACACGACAAACAGCATCATACTATTGGATGACCTATTGCAATTTGGTGAGAAAAACACAAAGGGAAAGGCCATGAAGAAGTGAGGCCAGGAGTTCGAGACCAGCCTGACGAACATGGTGAAACCCCGTCCCTACTGAAAAACTACATCTAAGGCCGAGTGCAGTGGCTCATGCCTATAATCCCAGCACTTTGGGAGACCAAGGCAAGTGGATCACCTGAGGCCAGGAGTTTGAGACCAGCCTGGTCAAATGGCAAAACACCATCTTGAATAAAAAATATAAAATTACCCGGGCTGGTGGCGTGTACCTGTAATATCAACTACTCGAGGGTCTGAGGGATGAGAATCATTCGAACCCAGGAAGTAGAAGTTGTGGTGACTTGAGATCATGACACTGCAGTCCAGCCTGGGTATCAGAGTGAGAGTCCCATCTCGAAAAAAAAACCAAAACTGCATCCACATTGCTGGTAGATACCTGAAAACATGTTCACCCTAGAAAGTGGGCAGGAAAAAAGCAAATAATTCAGTTCTACTTCGTACCCATAGATTGGGAAAAATTAAGAATCATGGCCACAGCCAGTGCTGATGAGAATATAAGGAAAGGAGCACCTTCATACGTTGTTACTGAATGCGTAAGTTGCCACAGCCTTTTGAAAATATATATATTTTTAATTTATTTTTTCTGAGATGGAGTCTTGCTCTGTTGCCCAGTCTGGAGTACAGTGGTGCGATCTCGGCTCACTGCAACCTCTGCCTCCAGGGTTCAAGCAATTCTCCTGCCTCAGCCTCCTGAGTAGCTGGGACTACAAGTGTGCACCACCACCACCACACCCAGCTAATTTTTTGTATTCTTAGTAGAGAAGAGGTTTCACCATGTTGGCTAGGCTAGTCTCTCTCAACTCTTGACTTCGGGTGATGCACCCACCTTGGCCTCCCAAAGTGCAGGGATTACAAGTGTGGGCCACTGCACCTGGCCCAAAATCTAGCAATATTTAAAATAAACCAGGCATGGTGGTTTACACCGGTAATCCCAGCACCCTGGAGAGCTGAGGTAAGATCACTTGAGGCCAGGAGTTTGAGACTAGCCTGAACAATATAGCGAGACCCCTGTCTATAAAAAGAATGAAAAATACTTGCTGGAGGTGGTGAAGCATACCTGTAGTCCCAGCTGGTGGGGAGGCTGAGGTGGGAGGATCGCTTGAGTTCATCATTTTGAAGCTGCAGTGAGCTATGATCACACCACTGCATTCCAGACTGAGCAGCAGAGAAGTGCGTGTTTAAAAGCATCCATGCCCTTTGACCCTGCATTGCTCCATATGGAAATCTGCCCCATCGGGACTGGCACCAGAAGGCAAGGAAAATGCATGTGCAGATAAACACTTCAGTGAGAGGAAACCAAATTACCCAACTCACTAGGAGCAACGGGTAAATAAAGCGTGTTGCCCCTGCGTTAGGAAATCATGCAACCACGTCCAGAATTTGTCCTGAACTCCACGCTGGCACCTCCTCTCCGCACCCCTGGAGGGAGACTCCAGCAGCTCTCTGAGCAGCGACTGCCCCTCCTTCCCGGTCTCCCCACTCCCATCCACGCCCAGGCTGTATTCTCCGCATGGCAGCCAGAGGGAGCCTTTGCAAACCTGAATCTGGTCCCGTTTCCCAGCGTCAGGCCTTCCAGCGTCTTCCAAGATAAAGTTCATCCTCGTTCACTAAGCTCCGGGACTGGGCTTTCTCCCTGCCCCTTCAACACGGAGCGCCCTTCCGGCAACCTCAGGAACTTGGCACCTGCCGTTTCCTCTGCTTGACACACTGTTTCTGCAGAGGCCTCCCCTGGTGGCTTATCTGAAGCAGCCCCTACCCATGCACCCCTGAGTTTCCATCTCATCGCTATTATTGTCTTCATAAAACGTATCGCCGCTTGCTAGGGCCAGGCGCGGTGGCTCATGCCTGTAATCCCAGCACTTTGGGAGGCTGACATGGGCCGATCATCTGAGGTCAGAAGTTCAAGACCAGCC
Organism: Aotus nancymaae; assembly: GCF_030222135.1. Taxonomy (NCBI): domain Eukaryota; kingdom Metazoa; phylum Chordata; class Mammalia; order Primates; family Aotidae; genus Aotus; species Aotus nancymaae. Next base: position 8,156,348 of record NW_026988433.1, read on the forward strand.
TGGCCAACATGGTGAAACCCCTCTCTACTAAAATACAAAAATTAGCCAGGCAAGATGGAGGATGCCTGTAATCTCAGCTACTTGAGAAGCTGAGGCAGGAGAATAGCCCGGGAGGTGGAAGTTGCAGTGAGCTGAGATCGTGCTATTGCACTCCAGCCTGGGTGACACCGTCTCAAAAAAAAAAAAAAAAAACATATCACTACTTGCTTGTTGTTAGTCTCCAGGACTGGAATATAAAGTCCAAGAAGGCTGAGAAAGCTTGCCTGGCCTGTCTTATCCAGGGATACCAGGGCATGTACGCTTTACCCAGCACACAGTAGGTGATCAATGCATGCACAGAACTTGACATGAGGCACTCAAGAGTTAATGAATGGTCAGCTGCAGAACCTTTCTTAGGAATGCAGTGTTTTTCTATCTACTTTATGAAACTAGTAACTGGGAGTGTTCATTTTAAATGGCAGATTCCCGGGCCCCGTCGCCAACCTACTGAACGCGGATCTCTGGTGGAGTGGCCCAGGGAATTTTTGATTGGAGGAAGGGACTTGCGCTGGCGCAGCTCCTTTCAAGCAAGCTTTCTTCGCAGGCAGGTTGATGGGGGCTTTCAGGGTCCTGTGCGACTGATTTGCAAGAAAAAGGCGGAAAGAAAAGCGTGGAGATGCCGGGGATTGAACCCGGGGCCTCATACATGCAAAGCATGCGCTCTACCACTGAGCTACATCCCCTTGCCAATAGCGCCTCTTCCTGGGAATGGTGATACAGGAAGTGCCCTTCACGCTGTTGGTTCAGGTGACTTAGCTTCCGGACGTGCAGTGTCTCCGGCCATTCAAGGGAACTTCTGCCCGCTCCGGGAAAGCCCAGCAGCCAGGGCGCCCGGCGCCGAGCCTGGGTGGCCCGGAGAGGGTAGGAACGACAGCAGGAGAACCCCGCGGACATAGGAACTAAGCTGGAGAACCACCAGCAAGGTTCATCCTCGTTAGTATAGTGGTGAGTATCCCCGCCTGTCACGCGGGAGACCGGGGTTCGATTCCCCGACGGGGAGACCATGAGAATTTTTTTTTTTTTTTCTTAACACGGGAGACCTTGCTGGCGATGATTTTCAGTGTTCCAAAATATACTAAGTAGGTATACGAGGATGTGCGCCACGCAGGTGTGCCTGCAACACTGTGAATTAGGGCCCTTCCGAGGATGTCCTGCCCTCGCAGGACAGCTGGGAGGAAGAAAAAAGGGAGGGCTCAGCAGTGTGCACAATAGGTTCATTTCTATGTCAAAAAAATGTTATATATGCACACAAATGTGTGAGTATATTCATGTTTCCGGTCGGCATCACGGTAACAACAGCCTCAGCAGCCGCCAACAATATACAGTTCCTAACATGTGCGGGCAGTATTGGTAAGTGCTGTAGTGTTCACGCACTGCATCCTCAACCATCCTACCAAGGTTCTCTCCACATCAGACTGAAAACTACAGGCACAGGCAGAGGCTCCGTGACTCGCCCAAGGTCACATCAGTCACAAACACTGTAGACATAAGGGTCTTTGGGACTAGGGTGGTAGGTGGGAGTGACTCTTGACTCTCCAAGTCTGTACCTTTCTGGACTTTTGGAATTCTATTTTTTTCTGCTTTCTTTTCTTTCCTTTCTTATTCGATTTTTATCAAAATGATACATCTAGTTTTTAAAAGTCAGATACAACTAATATGCTTTAAAGAAAAAGAATAGGAGTCCTCTGACATCACCCCTTGTTTTTTAGCTGTTACAATTTTTTGGTTTTTCGAGACGGAGTTTTGCTCTTGTTACCCAGGCTGGAGCGCAATGGCGCAATCTCCCGCAACCTCCACCTCCTGGGTTCAAGCAATTCTCCTGCCTCAGCCTCCCGAGCAGCTGGGACTACAGGCACGCACCACCATGCCCAGCTAATTTTTCTATTTTTAGTAGAAACGGGGTTTCACCATGTTAACCAGGATGGTCTCGATCTCTTGACCTCGTGATCCACCCACCTCAGCCTCCCAAAGTGCTGAGATTTTAGGTGTGAGCCACCGCGCCTGGCCTCTCTATTACAATTTTTTAAACCTTGTACTTGATCTTTTTTAAAACAACATGATGGGCTGGGCATGGTATCTCATGCCTGTGATCCCAGCACTTTGGGAGGCTGAGGCCGGTGGATCACCTGTGGTCAGGAGTTCGAGACCAGTCTGGCCAACATGGTGAAGCCCCGTCTTTACTAAAAATACAAAATTAGCTGGGCGTGGCAGCACATACCTGTAATCCCAGCTACTTGGGAGGCTGAGGCAGGAGAATCACTTGGCCCTGGGTGGCGGCAGTTGCAACCAGCTGAGATCGTGCCATTGCACACCAGCCTGGGTGACAAGAGTGACACTGTGTCTAAAACAACAACAACATGATTTGTATGGGCAGGAGCTTTATTGGCCTTTTTTCTGTCTCTTTATATTCTTCTGTATTTAATTGAAATCCTGAAACTATGGAAACATCTAATCAATAACTTAGGTTCAATATCTTGGGTCAAGGAACATCCTTCTCCTTTTTTTTTTTTTTTTTGAGACAAGAGTCTTGCACTCCTGCCGGGGGTGAAGTGCACTACAACTTCTGCCTCCTGGGTTCAAACGATTCTCCTGCCTCAGTTTCCCAAGTACCCGGAATTACAGGCATGCACCACCACGCCTAGCTAATTTTGTATTTTTAGTAGAGAAGGGGTTTCTCCATGTTGGTCAGGCTGGTCTCGAACTCCCAACCTCAGGTGATCTGCCCACCTTGGCCTCCCAAAGTGCTGGGATAACAGGCGTGAGCCACCTCGCCCAGCTGTGATGGGTAATCGTAGTGGGATGGATAGTGATCCTCTATAAGCTATGTCTGCCCAGAACCTCAAAAGGAGACCTTACTTGGAATCCAAGGGTCTTTGAAGAGGTAATTAAGGTAAAGATGATTTTCAGTGTTCCAAAATATACTGAATAGGTATATGAGGATGTGCGCCAGTGTGCTTGCAACACTGTGAATTAGGGACCTTCTGAGGATGTCCTGCCCATCTCGAGATGATCCCGGATTAGGGTGGATCCTAAATACCATGACGTGTGTCCTTATAGGAGACAGAAAAGGAAACAGCAGGTCACTTGTGGTAGCTGACACCTGTAATCCCAGCACTTTTGGAGGCTGAGGTGGGAGGATGGCTTGACCCTGGGCGCATAATGAGATTCCCATTTCTACAAAAAAATTAACAACAAAAAATAATAATAAAGAAAAGGGGAAAGTACCCAGAGGCATGGAGAGGAAGGCATGTGAAAAAGACAGCAGAGATGCGGTGATGAAACTACATGAGAAAGGACACTGAGGCCACCACCAGAGCTGGGGGTGGGGGTGGCATGGGACAGTTTCTCCCTCAGAGCCTCCAGAAGGAGCAAGCACTGCTGACCCCTTGACTTTGGGCTCTGGTCTTCAGAACAGCGAGGGAATTAATTTCTGTTGTTTTAAGCCACTCAGTTTGTGGTGATCTGTTACCGCAGCCTTAGGAGACATTAATTAATTAAGACCCAGCAACCTGTTTATCTAACAAATATTCATTGACAGCCTTCTACATGCAAAGCACGGAGCTGATACATTATAAAGTGAGAAAAATAGGAGATTGGTTTTATGAACTGAATGATTTGAGAAAAAGCTATGGGGAGCAAAGTGAGTAAGTAGTTTTAAAAAACATTAACAAATCGCCAGGCGCGGTGGCGCGTGCCTGTAGTCCCAGCTACTCGGGAGGCTGAGGTGGGAGGATCGCTTGAGCCCAGGAGTTCTGGGCTGTAGTGCGCTATGCCAATCGGGCGTCCGCGCTAAGTTCGGCATCAATATGGTGACCTCCTGGGAGCGGGAGACCACGAGGTTGCCTAAGGAGGGGTGAACCGGCCCAGATCAGAAACAGAGCAGGTCAAAACTCCCGTGCTGATCAGTAGTGGGATTGCGCCTGTGAATAGCCACTGCACTCCAGCCTGGGCAACATAGCGAGACCCCGTCTCTAAAAAAAAAAAAAAAATTAACAATTGATACTGAACTCGAGTTGGAAGAGGCAAGTCCGGTCTCAAAGTAGAGGTAAAACCGCCGCCCGGTCACCCTCATCGCCGCTGGAGGGAGGAGGCCCATGATCCAAAGGAAAGAGAGCAGTTGAGAAAACTGTTTATTGGTGGTCTGGGCTTTGAAATTACAGATGACAGTTTAAGAGAACATTTTGAGAAATGGGGCACACTTACAGATTGTGTGGTAATGAGAAATCCCCAGACAAAACGTTCCAGGGGCTTTGGTTTTTGTGACTTATTCTTGTGTTGAAGAGGAGGACGCGGCAACGTGCGCGCGACCACACAAGGCTGATGGGCGTGTAGTGGAACCAAAGAGAGCTGTTTCTAGAGAGGATTCTGTAAAGCCTGGTGCCCATCTAACAGCGAAGAGAATTTTCGTTGGTGGTATTGAAGATACGGAAGAGTATAATTTGAGAGACAACTTTGAAAAGTGTGGCAAGATTGAAACCATAGAAGTTATAGAAGACAGGCAGGGTAGAAAAAAGAGAGGATTTGCTTTTGTAAGTTTTGATGATTATGATACAGTTGATAAAATTGTTCAGAAATACGACATATTAATGGGCATGACTGTGAAGTGAAAAAGGCCCTTTCTAAACAAGAGATGCAGTCTGCTGGATCACAGGCCATGGAGGTGGATCTGGTAATTTTTTTTTCATTAAGTTATCTTTAATATTTTTTTCTAGAAAACGTGACATTTGTATCTACAATAAAATTTTTTTTATTGCATTTTAGGTTTTGGGGTATATGTGAAGGACATGGAAGATTGTTGCATAGGTGCACACATGGCAGTGTGATGTGCTGCCTTCCTCCCCATCACCTATATCTGGCATTTCTCCCCATGCTATCTCTCCCCAACTCCCAGATCTGGCAATTTTATGGGTCGCGGAGGAAACTTTGGAGGTGGTGGAGGTAATTTTGGCCACAGTGGAAACTTCGGTGGAAGAGGAGGTGGTGGCAGCAGAGGTAGTTATGGAGGAGGTGATGGTGGATGTAATGGATCCGGTGATGGTGGTAACTATGGCGGTGGTCCTGGTTATGGTAGTAGAGGGGGCTGTGGTGGTGGCGGGCCAGGATATGGAAACCAAGGCGGTGGATATGGTGGCGGTGGTGGAGGGTATGATGGCTACAATGAAGGAGGAAATTTTGGCAATGGTAACTATGGTGGTGGCGGGAACTATAATGATTTTGGAAATTATAGTGGACAACAGCAATCAAATTATGGACCCATAAAAGGGAGCCGTTTTGGTGGAAGAAGCTCGGGCAGTCTCTATGGTGGTGGTTATGGATCTGGTGGTGGAAGCGGTGGATATGGTAGCAGAAGGCTCTAAAAACAGCAGAAAAGGGCTACAGTTCTTAGCAGGAGAGAGAGCGAGGAATTGTCAGGAAAGCTGTAGGTTACTTTGAGACAGTCCCAAATGCATTAGGGGAACTGTAAAAATCTGCGACAGAAGGAGCGATGATCCATAGTCAGAAAAGTTCCTGCAGCTTGAACAGCAAACCCTTCTTGTTCAGGACGGTCATAGCCGCAGTTTGCAGAAAGTGCAGCTGTTGATTAATGCAACGTAGTGTCAATTAGATGTGCGCTCCTGAGGTCTTTTATCTGTTGTAGCTTTGTCTGTTTCTTTTCCTTTTCATTACATCAGGTATATTGCCCTGTAAATTGTGGTAGTGGTACCAGAAATAAAAAATTAGGGAATTTTTAACTTTTCTTTTCTTTTCTTTTCTTTTCTTTTTTTTTTTTTTTGAGACGGAGTTTCGCTCTTGTTACCCAGGCTGGAGTGCAATGGCGCGATCTTGGCTCACTGCAATCTCTGCCTCCTGGGTTCAGGCAATTCTCCTGCCTCAGCTTCCTGAGTAGCTGGGATTACAGGCACGGGCCACCATGCCCAGCTAATTTTTTTTTTTTTTTGTATTTTTAGTAGAGACGGGGTTTCACCATGTTGACCAGGATGGTCTCCATCTCTTGATCTTGTGATCCACCCGCCTCAGCCTCCCAAAGTGTTGGGATTACAGGCGTGAGCCACCACGCCTGGCCGGAATTTTTAACTTTTCAAAAAAAAAAATTAACAATTGTCATGAGACTCCAGTTTTCCCTCCTCAATTTCTTTAGCAACACACATTTTCAGAACACACATCTTGCTTTGGGATTGCTATAAACTGAAAATCTGGATGGACGCTAAAGCCCACTCCTCTCACAGGCTCAGAGCTGGATGTGCTGCGTTGCTGGCCTAGCCATCTGGAGCTGGATCTAGCCAGACCTGATACCCATGTCAGAAATGAATACGCAATGCTGGGCTCCCCAAAGGCCATTTGCCATACTTATGCAGAGGGATCTTCGGAAGGGGTTCTATTCTTAACAGGAAGGGAGTGAAGAATCTCAGAAGGGAAGCAATGTGAAATCCTTCCACTCTTCCGGAAAATCCAGCCACAATGTGTGTTAGGATGGAAGGTGTATTAGTCTCCTCAGGTTGCCATAACAAAGTACCATAGACTGAGGGGCTAGAGATACAGAAATGTATTTTTTCACTTTTCTGGAAGCTAGAAGTTTAAGACCTAGGTGCCGGCAGGCTTGGTTTCTCCAGGGCTTTCAAATGGCTTCCTCTCCACCACGCCCCTGCCCCCATGTCCTCACATGGCAGTCCTCCTGCACGTGTGTCTCTCTCCCAATCATAATCTCCTCCTCTCACCAGGACACCAGTCATAGTGGATTAGGGCTTCAGCTAATGACCTCATTTTAGCTTAATCACATTTTTAAAGGCCCTGTCTCCAAATACGGTGACATTCTGAGGAATTGGGTGTTAGGGCTTCAACATACACATTTTGGAGGGATAGAATTCAGCCCATGACACCAGGTTTGAGGACCTTTAAGGGGACTCTGGTTTGCTCCAGGAAGTTCAGGAAATTGGCTGACCCAGTGCTTCCATTTGGAAGTCTAATGGGCATGTCAAAACGTAACATGCCTGTGACAGAAGGCTGGATTTCCTTACTCACCCTGAGGCACCTGCCCTCGGGCAAGAGTGTCCACCATCCATCCAGTAGCCCAGACAGCCGCTGGGTGTCATCCTTCACCCCTTCCTTTCCCCATTCCCTATATGAAATCCATCAAATCCTTCCACCCTCCTTCCGAAGCCTGTCTCAAATTCGTCCCTTCATCAACACCTCCAACTGCCTCCTCACGGACTTCCTGCCGGGGTGACTTTGCAGATGTCAATCGTCTCACTCCCCCATGGCTTTCCAAGACCCAGAGCATCCAGGCTCCTCTCCTAGGCCTCCAAAGATGGCAAGATCTGGTCTCAGCCCACCACTCAGACCTTGCCCCTTCCCCTCTCCCTTCCTCCCCTCCACCTCTTCCATCATAACTTCTTTCTGTCCCTCCAACAAGCCAAGCTTGTTTCAGCCTCAGGACCTTTGGACTAGCTGTTCCCTCTGCCTGGGATGCTCTTCCTCCAGGTCTTCCCATGGCTGGCTCTTCAATCTTGTTAGATCTTCCCTTCTCTTGCTGCCCGCCACGGTGCAGGTATTTATTTTTCTTCTTAGCGTTTTCTATTATAGGGACTTATTTTCTTAGTGTATTTGGCTTTTTTTGGCCCGGGGGGTGGGAGTAGAGATGGAGAGCTCACTATTTTGTCTAGGCCGATCTCGAACCCCTAACCACAAGCGATTCTTCTTCTGCCTGGGATTACTAAATCCCAAGCAGAAGAAGAAGGCTCCCAAAGCTCTGGGATTCTAGCCTGAGCCACCGCAGCTTGCCTGTGATTGTATTCGTTGATGGGTCAAATGGTCACTAAGTGCTCAGCGAACACTTATTGAATGACTTCAGGTCATGAGGCACCTCTGCACTTCCTCATTCTCTCCCGGACGACAGCCGCACCGTCCCACCGCCCACTTCCCAAAGGGAAGAGCCCAGCCTGGTTGCCGACCTGTTGGCGTCTTCCTACTGGGAAGCTGAGCAGGTGTGCACAGGCATGGAGGCCACGCTCAGAGGCCGGATCTGAGTCACTCCTGGCCCGAGGAACACTGCGTTCCAGATGACGCGTCCTCCCGCAGGCCCTGGCGGGATTGGCATCCCTGGCACGCCTCAAGCTGCGCCCAGGGGGTGACCTTTTTCCTTTGTGCAGAGAAGGGGGCTTGAGAAAGCCGAGCTCTGAGCTTGGTAGGATTCATTCATTCATTCATTCATTCAGTCGGTCAATCAGTCAACAAGGAAAACGATAAAGCTAACAATAAACAGTAAGGGCTGGGTCTTGCCAGGAGATGTGATCAGAGAAGGCTTCTCGGAGGTGGTGGCCTTGGCAGACAAAGAGGCCACCGCACGCGGGCCCTGGTGAACCTGCATTCCCAGCTTCAGCTCCAGGCGGGTAGAAGACCTAGGGCCGTCAAAACAACCAGGAGGATAAAAGCGCAGCTCAGCCAAAGCAGCTGCCGAAATAGCTCAGTTGGGAGAGCGTTAGACTGAAGATCTAAAGGTCCCTGGTTCGATCCCGGGTTTCGGCAGTTTCACTTTTTCTTTCTTCCTAGGCCAAAGAGAAAAAGGAAGTGCATAAATGAAGCCGATTTTTCCAATTAACCAAGAGCTTTCGCTTTTTATATTTAAGAAAGCCCCGAGGAGCCAGAGGGAAAGGAAATTTCCCCACCACTCCCGGTTTGGGTAAATCAGATAAGGGCAAGTTTTTCCCCTCTTCGCCTCCTTCGTGTCTCAAATTCGCATTCTCTAATCTCTGTTCCTGTTTGTTGATGCCTGTCTGTTCATTTTTTTTCCTGTTTTTTAATGTCTTTTTTCTGAACTCTCACAGCAAAATCGAAGACCGAGCAGGAGATGATCGCCTTAAAACGGCATGAAGTCAAGTTGGACTAGTTGTTTTGTGGGAAATGCAGGATATTTAATTTTCTGGAACATGTTGTTTAGTGAAAGCTACATTTACCTTAAGGGAGTCCCTTGAAATAACTCCATCAAGGGCAGTCCTCGTTAGTATAGTGGTGAGTATCCCCGCCTGTCACGCGGGAGACCGGGGTTCGATTCCCCGACGGGGAGGCTGATAACACTTTTTAGTGTTCATTTGTATTTTTCTTCACCCTTCCTAGAAGAATAAACCCAGCAGGTGAACGGGACTCTAGTTCTGTGGTTGTCTGTGGCTATGCTGCATGTCACACAGTCACAGGAAAGCAAGAAAAAGGCAGTGCTCACATGCAGATGTGTTCATCCATTTCTTGCACCCCTGCTGCAAACTGTTTGGTTTATGTAACAGTTTCTCAGAATAAGATTATCAACTCTGAGGCCAGGAACTGCTCCTTCTGCTTCCATCTTAGGGTTTGCTCCAGCCCCAAGTGAGGGCCCTTGGAAAATGTTGATGGATTTGAGATGTTTTCTTGTCTTTATGCAGTTGCAGACTCAGCTTCCTGAGTACAGCGATCACCTTTCCCAGGCGCTTATCTTATTAATGTGCTATAGCTGGCCTGGAGCCAGAACCTGAGCAATGCCATTTTATATAACAAAGCTGAATCTCCAAAAATGAGATGTAATACCGGCCCCATTCTCCTTGCAATAACTGCTGACTTGGTTTCTGTAAATAAGACTGCTAGTCTGCTCTGGATAATGTCCACCAGGTGAAGTTGTTTACCTTTCTCATCAGTAACTGACAGAATTGCTGGCCTTTGCTGTTGTTTACCTTTCTCATCAGTAACTGATAAAATTGCTGCCTTTCTTATCAGAATGCGCGGCCCAAGCTAATCTCATCTTGGCCCCTGTGAACTAAGATCTGTAATTTCCACCGGTACCCAAACAATGTGTAAACTAATGTTTGTCTTGACTTTTGTGAATCATTTATGTAGCAATTAAAGTGACAATAAGCCCCCAAGCCCTCGGAATGTCTGGAGTTCCCCACCCCCGTCCCTGCCCAGGAGGTGATTTACGGAATCCACCAGCCCTCGGAATGTCTGAAGCCCGTTGATCCCCCTCCCCATTCGTCCCCCCACTCCCAAGGTGGTTTTTTGGGTATAAAAAGACTTTGCACCCTCCTTTCGGGGCCGCAGGTTAGAGAGACGTGAGTCCTCCGCGGTCGCCGGCAATAAAGACCCTGCAATTTGGCATACTTTTGTCTTGGTGAATTATTTTAATCTCGCATCCCGATACTACATTAACTTTTCATATTCATTTCACAAATATTTACTGAGTACCTATTGTGTGCCAGGCACTGTTCTAGGCACCAAGACAGAGAAGGCACCACCTAGTGAAGAACCTAGCATTGAACAAATAGGATAAAATGGGTAACTGTCATGAAGAAAAAAACAGGCAAACCAGAGGCATGGGATAGGGAGTGGGATTCATAGGCTCCTTTAGAGAGGTCAAGGCTGGGTGCGGTGGCTCACGCCTGTAATCCCAGCAGTTTGGGAGGCGGATCACGAGGTCAGGAGTTCGAGACTAGTCTGGCCAATATAGTGAAACCCCATCTCTACTAAAAACAAAATGCAAAAAAATTAGCCGGATGTGGTGGTGTGTGCCTGTAATCCCAGCTACTCGGGAGGTGGAGACAGGAGAATCCCACCACGCCCTACCTACCCTGCCCCCAGCTTTGTACTCAATAAAAGTCAGAGCATCTGGCACTCCGGGCCACTGCTGGACTCGGCGCTTTGGTTGGCAGTGGATCTCCGGGCCCAAACTCTCTTTTCTCTGTCTCTGTGTCTTGTGTCTTTTATTTCTACAATTTCTCATCTCCACACCTGCAGAGAGGGGACTCACAGAACCCTGTAGAGCTGGACCCTACACAGGCCCAGCTAATTTTTTGTATTTTTTTTTTTTTTTTGAGACGGAGTTTTGCTCTTGTTACCCAGGCTGGAGTGCAATGGCGTGATCTTGGCTCACTGCAACATCCGCCTCCGGGGTTCAAGCAATTCTCCTGCCTCAGCCTCCCGAGTAGCTGGGACTACAGGCGCGCACCACCATGCCCAGCTAATTTTTGTATTTTTAGCAGAGACGGGTTTCACCTTGTTGACCAGGATAGTCTTGATCTCTTGACCTCGTGATCCACCCGCCTCGGCCTCCCAAAGTGCTGGGATTATAGGCTTGAGCCACCACGCCCGGCCTAATTTTTTGTATTTTTAGTAGAGACGGGGTTTCATTATGTTGGCCAGGCTGGTCTCAAACTCCTGACCTCAGGTGATCCAGCCGCCTCAGCCTCCCAAAGTGCAGGGATTACAGGCATGAGCCACCAGATCTGGCCTTATTTATTTATTTATTTATTATTACCAGATCCAGCCTTATTTATTTATTTATGAGACAGGGTCTTACTCTGTCACCCAGGCTGGAGTGCGGTGGCACAATCATGGTTCACTGCAGCCTTGACCTCCCAGACTCAAGAGATTCTCTTGCCTCAGCCTCCCCAGTGGGGCTGGAGTGGGGTGTCTCACTGCGTTTCCCAGGCAGGTCTTGAACTCCTGGGCTCAAGCAATCCTCCCACCTCAGCCTCCTAAAGCACTGGGATTAAAGACTCTGCACCTGGCTCAGAGCCTGTGCTTTCTACCAGACAGTCTAATGCATGTTTAATGTGTAACTCATTAAATTGTCCCAACAAGCAGGTGAGGTATGTGCATTCAAATCTCTGTTTCACAGATGAGGCCCAGCGGTTAGGTGATGCAATGACAGCTGCTGTGTCCAGCACTTCCTGCCCCCAGGCTACTAACTTTCCTGACAATTCCGCATGGCCTTTGTCTGAAAAGAGTTTTAGGTGCCAGCAGCTGTCAGGGAACTATGGAGAATGAGGTGGCAGAACATTTTTGAGGCAGGGTTTCCTTATCACAGTAAGTGTCTATTTTCCAGCCAAGAAATCTCACAGCTGATGGAAAGAGGCATAGCCTTCAGCTTTCTGCCCTCTCTAAGCTCTTCGCCCACTCTTTCCCCATGGAACGGCTTTTGATGACCTGAAGGACACTGAACACTGTAGCCTCTCTCCCCTGGTGTGCCTAAGAAACCCTCTGGAAGAGAGAGATGCAAATTCACAGTTAAAGAATGGCTCTTTTCAGTGGGCTGTTGTAAAGAGACTCCCTCCTCCGAGCCAAAGCCCTGGTTCTGGGGAGTGGATCTGTTTCTTTTCAGTTTGCCTATTTTTATAGTCACAACGGGTTTGTTTGTTTGTTGTCTGTTATTAGATGCGGTCTCCCTCGGTCTCCCAGGCTGGAGCGCAGTGGTGCGATCTCGGCTCACTGCAACCACCGCCTCCTGGGCTCCAGCAATTCCCTCTCCTCAGCCTCCCGAGTAGCTGGGACAACACGCACTCACCACCACACGCGGCTAATTTTTTGTATTTTTGGTAGAGACGGGGTTCACACCATGTTGGCCAGGCTGGTCTTGAACTCCTGGCCTCAAGTGATCCACCCACCTTGGCCTCCCAAAGTGCTGGGATTACAGGCATGTAATCACCAGAAGCCATGGCACACAACCATAATAGTTCTTTGGGGAGGAAAAAAAGTCTTCCAACTGATCCGACAAACCTCAAAGTAACTGAAGGTTGGTCGGGTTTCAAAGGATGAGAAATCAGAGGTTTCTGGGTGGAGGTACAATCAAGACAATGCCCTTATTTATTGGAAAGAAACTCGATTCCTCCCTCCCGTCTCCCCTCTCCCCTCCTCTCCCATCTCCCTTCCTCTCTCCTCTCCCCTCCTTCCCCTCTCCCCTCCTCTCCCCTCTCTCCTCTTCTCCCCTCTCCCCTCCTCTGCCGTCTCCCCTCCTCTCCCATCTCCCTTCCTCTCTCCTCTCCCCTCCTCTCCCCTCTCTGTGAAGAATGGGTCAGTTTTGACCGGGCACAGTGGCTCATGCCTGTAATCTCGGCACTTTGGGAAGCCAAGGTGGGTGGATCACCCGAGGTCAGGGGCTCAAGACCAGCCTGGGCAACATGATGAAACCCCATCTCTACTAAAAATAAAATTAGCCAAGTGTGGTGGCGCATGCCTGTAATACCAGCTATTTGGGAGACTGAGGCAGGAGAATCGCTTGAACCTGGGAGGTGGAGGCTGCAGTGAGCCGAGATCACACCATTGCACTCCAGCCTGGGCAACCAGAGCAAAACTCTGTCTCAAATTTAAAAAAGAAAAAAAGAATGGGTCAGTTTTCATTAGTTCCTTGGTTGCGGTATCTGCTAGAATTTTAGTTGCAAGGTTATGAAGAGCTGACCTACTTGGGAAACATAAAACAATTTATTTTGTTGTGCTTTTGCTAAACTCTAACATTCACTTAAACACACAAAAGTTTTATTTAGAAAAAAACCTTGGCAGGGCGCAGTGTTTCATACCTGTAATCCTAGCACTTTGGGAGGCCGAGCCAGGAGGATCACCTGAGGTCAGGAGTTCGACACCAGACTGGCCAACATGCTGAAACCCCCATCTCTACTAAAAATACAAAAATTAGCTGGGCATGGTGGTGCACGCCTGTAGTCCCAGCTACTTGAGAGGCTGAGGCAGGAGAATCGCTTGAACCCAGGAGTCGGAGGTTGCAGTGAGCCGAGATCATGCCACTGCACTCCAGCCTGGGTGACAGCCAGACTCCGTCTCAAAACAAACAAACAAAAAACTAAAAACCTTTTGCACTCCCATGTGTACTGCAGCTTTATTCACAAGAGCTACATGTGGAATCTACCCAAGTATCCATCAACAGATATATGATAGAGAAAATGTGGTGTACCTACACGGTAGAATACTATTCAACCTTAAAAAAAAAAAACAAAATGAAATCCTGTCATTTTTCCTCTACAAACAAAAACAAAAATAAAAACATGGGTAAGTTTGGAAGACATTACATAAAGTGAAATAAGCCAGGCACAGAAAGATAAATACTGCATGATCTCACTCATATGCGGAAGGTGAAACAGTAGGTCTCACAGAAGTGGAGAGTAGAATAGTGGTTACTGAAGGCGGGGAAGGGGTGAGGAGGTGGGAGTAGCCAAAGGTGGGTTACGGGATACGAAAGTACAGCTAAATAGGAGAATAAGTTCCAGTGTCCCTGAACTTATTGTACATTTCAAATAGCTGGAAGCATGGAGCTGTAATGTCTCCCGACACAAAGAAATGATACATTTGAAGGGATGGATGTGGTCATTGCCCTGATTTGAACATTGCAAATTGTGTACAAAGATCACAACATCACACCACACCTCATGAATGTGCACGATTGTTATGTGTCAATTAAGACGATCATAAAAGCCAAAAATAAAAGTAAAACACACAGAAACACAAAAACACCTTTAAGAATATAGTAAAGCCTTTCAAAACAGGCATGAAAAAGGAGGGGGATGTAGCTCAGTGGTAGAGCGCATGCTTTGCATGTATGAGGCCCCGGGTTCGATCCCCGGCATCTCCACTGTGGTTTTGCTGACTTGTCTATTCATTTTGGCCCATGGTTCTTTGTCATTAAAGTGCCATGGATGTGATTACTATAAGTATTATGATTCCAGGTATTATGTAGAGCTCAGATTTTCACACCAGGAATGATCTTCCCATTCTGACATCTCTAATGTTTTCAATGCACGTGAATTAGAAAAGGCTGACGGGAGTAATCAGCAGAGAAGTGTTAAGGCAAAACCAGACTCAATGATTGAAACCACAGCAAAAGTGAGCAGGATGATCAGCTGGGGAGTTTACACCACATCTGTGCCACTGTGATGGCACTGCACTGGCCTGGAGGGCTTTGACGCATTTCTGGCCATCAGAGGGCAAGTGTGTAAGTCGCTGGAAGGTCTGGGCCCCCCCGTTTGCCATCTCACTCCTCTGCACTGCCACTAACCACCTCGTTTGCATGGGAGGAACCCAAAAGCAGACTCTCATCCCAGCGGGGCTTTGCCCTCTGCTTCCTCAGCAACACATCTCCATGGATATGACGAACCAGTGGCTTTAACGCACGTGCAACTTACATTTATATTCATACGCTGTGTTCCGGGGTGAGCAGGCCTATGCAAACCTACCCCCAAAGGCCAAGGGAGCTGAGAGGTCAAAGAAAGGGACTGACAAACCCAGTTTCTCAGAAAGAAACATTTACTAGGGACTTATCAACAGAAACCATAATCTCAGGGTGGCAATCAGAGGATATGAGGTTCACTGCACCATAACCCCCAGATCCAGGGCTTCTATACATACCATAGGGAAGGAATATGGAGGATAATTGAAGTCGAACCCTCAAGCAAAGGCAAGCATGTTATGTGAATCTGCCTAAGGGCAGGATTTACGATCTAGGTTGTCCTGATCTAAGGGCAGAATTTATGGTAAAAGTGAAGTAGAAATCTTAGAGGCCTTCCCGGGAGAGACATTAATCAGAAGTTATCTTGGCAGATTAGCATCCAAGATGGAGCTGCTTTCATCTCAACTGTGTTTCTGTATTCTATCACTGAAAGCAAAACACGGTGGCTGGACTCAGTGACTCAGGCCTGTAATCCCAGCACTTCGGGAGGCACGAAGCAAGAGTAGTGCTAATTTAGCCCAGGAGTTTGAAACCAGCCTGGGCAACAAAGGGAGATTCTGTCTCTACAAAAAAAGAAAGTAAGTTTTACTTGCATGCATGATCTTTAGGCAAAAATAAATAAAAATAAGTAATATTTTTTAAAGTTTAACCAGGTCGCACGTCTCTAAATAATGGAGGGACTTGCCTGCATTCTGTGGTCCAGTCCTTTGCAATCATGACGAATTCCTCACCTGTCAGCCCCTTTCTCTCATTTGACTTGACTTCATGTTTTAAATGGTAAAATTGTCTAATCTTAGATGTAGAGCTTTCATTTTTGAGATGAGGAAACTGAAACTTGTGAACCGGCTCACCAGTTAGGTGGTGATGCATTGGTGACAGCCCGTTTCTAATGAGCTTCAGGAAAGGTTATTTCTCCCTAAATGTCATCAAGGTTTTAAGGGAAAAACATTGAGAATCCTTTCTGAAGTTGTCAGGCCTAACACAAAACTGACATGCTTCTATAACTGCCCACCAGTTTCTCCTCTCCCGCTGCCTGGACAGAGTCGATTTATTAAGACAGGGGAATTGTGACCCACCCGCCTCGGCCTCCCAAAGTGCTGGGATTACAGGCGTGAGCCACTTCGCCCTGCCATAATAGAGAAGTTTAATTCACACACAGCCAGCAGTGTGGAAGACAGGAGTTTTACTATTACTCAAATCAGTCTGCCTGAAAACTCAGGGACTGGAGGTTTTAAGGATAATTTGATGGGTAGGTGGGGTCGGGAAATCAGGAATGCTGATTGGTTGGGTCAGAGATGAAATCACAGGGAGTCGAAACTGTCCCTTTGCACTGAGTCAGATCCTAGGTGAGGGCCACGAGACCAGATGAGCCAGTTTATCAGTCTGGGTGGTGTCAACTGACAAAGTGCAGAGTATGCAAAATACCTCGAGCACTGATCTTAGGTTTTATAATAGTGATGTTATCCTCAGGAGCAATTTGGGCCTGAAAGGAATTTTGCAGTCTCCAGCTGTGCTGAGTACCAGCTCAGTTGGGAGACCCCCCACCCAGGCAGAGGCAGACACCCAGATAGAACAGCAGACTGGATCTATCCAGGGGGGCCGGTAGCCTATCGAGCTGAGAGCCTCAGGGGCTGACAGCATTCCAGGCTGAAGGCCCTA
Organism: Aotus nancymaae; assembly: GCF_030222135.1. Lineage (NCBI taxonomy): Eukaryota > Metazoa > Chordata > Mammalia > Primates > Aotidae > Aotus > Aotus nancymaae. The sequence goes on from NW_026988433.1 coordinate 8,173,014, forward strand.
AGCAGATTCTCAGCCATGTAGTTATTCTTTCTTAACAGGCGGTTATTAATAAACAGGTGTTTTGTATTTACTCATAACTCAAAAATACACCAAGTAGGCAGCTGTTACCCACCTACCACTAATTACAAACTAAAAGGTATTCTCGCCGGGCGCGGTGGCTCACGCCTGTAATCCCAGCACTTTGGGAGGCCGAGGCGGGTGGATCACGAGCTCAAGAGATCGAGACCATCCTGGTCAACACGGTAAAACCCCATCTCCACTAAAAGAAATACAAAAAATTAGCTGGGCATGGTGGCGCGTGCCTGTAATCCCAGCTACTCAGGAGGCTGAGGCAGGAGAATTGCCTGAACCCAGGAGGCGGAGGTTGCGGTGAGCCGAGATCGCGCCATTGCACTCCAGCCTGGGTAACAAGAGCGAAACTCCGACTCAAAAAAAAAAAAAAAAAAAAAAAAAAAAAAAAGATATTCTCCACAAGTGAGCCATGGGGGCAGGGTAAACTTCTCTCGACAGCTGCATCACTCACAAACCATAATTGCTAATCTTGGCCAGGTGCGGTGGCTCACATTTATAATCCCAGCATTTTGGGAGACTGAGGAAGGTGGATTACCTAAAGTCAGAAGTTTGAGACCAGCCTGGCCAACGTGGTGAAACCCTGTCTCTACTAAAAATACAAAAGTTAGCCAGGCGTGGTGGCGGGTGCCTGTAATCCCAGCTACTTGGGAGGCTGAGGCAGGAGAATCGCTTGAGCCCGGGAGGCAGAGGTTGCAGTGAGCCAAGATGGCATTATTGCACTCAAGCCTGGACTACAAGAGAGAAACTTTCTAAAAAAAAATTTCTAATCTGTGGATCTTGTGGCCAATTTGTTAGTCCTGCAAAGCAGTCTAGTGCCCAGGAAGGAAGGGGGATAGTTTTGAAAACAGGCTGTTTATCACCTTTGTTTCAAAATTAAACTATAAACTAAGCTTCTCCAAAGTCAGTTTGGAGGTTAGACACAAGACGGGGTCAGTGATGTCCAGTCTCTTTCACTGGAATCATTTTCTGTTTTGACTTTTGCAAAAGCAGTTTCACTTTGTTTCTTTTTTCTTTTAGAGACAGGGTCTGTTTCTATTGCCCAGGCTGGAGTGCAATCACAGCTCACTGCAGCCTCAAACTCCTAGGCCCAAGTGATCCTCACACCTCTGCCTCCTGAGCAGCTGGCTGCAGGCATGCACCACCGCCTGGCTAATTTTGGTTTGTTTGTCTGTTTTGATAGAGACAGTGTTTCACCATGTAGCTCAGGCTGGTCTTTAACTCTTGGGCTGAAGAGACCCTGTTTCCTTGGCCTCCCAAATTGCTGGGAATTACAGGTGTAAGCCACCATGCCTGGCTTTTTTCAATATTTTTTATTTTTATTTTTTATTTCTTACTATGACTCCCACTTATATGACATTACTTTGTACGTTATAATTTTTTTTTTTTTTTGAGATGGGGTTTCTGCATGCTGGTCAGGCTGGTCTCGAACTCCCGACCTCAGGCGATCTGCCCGCCTTGGCCTCCCAAAGTGCTGGGATTACAGTGTCTCATGCTTGTATTCCCAGCCCTGTGGGAGGCCAAGGCAGGAGGATCACTTGAGCCCAGGAGTTCAAGACCAGCCTGGGCAACATGGTGAAAACCCCTATCTATTTTATTTTATGTTATTCTTTTTTTTTTTTGAGACGGAGTCTTGCTCTGTTGCCAGGCTGAAGTGCAGTGGCGTGATCTCGGCTGACTGCAACCTCTGACTCCCCAGTTCAAGCTATTCTCCTGCCTCAGCCTTCTGAGTAGCTGGGATTACAGGCATGTGCCACCACGCCCAGCTAATTTTGGTATTTTTAGTAGAGACAGGGTTTCGCCAAACTTCCTCCTCCAGGGTTCAAGTGATTCTTCTGCCTCAGCCTCCGGAGCAGCTGGAACCACCATGCCTGCTATTTTTTTTATTTTTAGTAGAGACAGAGTTTCAACATGTTGGCCCGGCTTGTCTCGAACTCCTGACGTCAGGTGATCCACCTGCCTCAGCCTCCCAAAGTGCAAAACCCTTCTCTCTACAAAAAAAAAAAAAAAAAAAACAAGCATTAGGTGTGGTGGCGCATACCTGCAGTCCTACTACTCAGGAGACTGAGGTGGGAGGATCACCTGAACAGGAAACTCGAGGCTGCAGAGTAAGACATGATCATACCCCTGCATGACAGAGCCAGATAGTTTCAAAAAATAAACAAACAGGGCCAGGTGGCTCACGCCTGTAATCCCAGCACTTTCGGAGGCTGAGGTGGGTGGATCACCTGAGGTTGGGAGTTTGAGACCAGCCTGACCAACATGAAGAAACCCCGTTTCTACGAAAAATACAAAATTAGCCAGGTGTGGTGGTAGGTGCCTGTAATCCCAGCTACTCCGGAGGCTGAGGCAGGAGAATTGCTTGAACCTGGGAGGCGGAGGTTGCAGTGAGCCAAGACTGTGCTATTGCACTCGAGCCTGGGCAACAAGAGCGAAATTCCATCTCGAAAAAAATAAACAAATAAAGAAACAAAGCCAAATATTTCTACTAGTGCATGACAAGGAAAAAAAGACCGCAAGGAGATGTTGTTGTTTTTTTTTTTTTTTTTTTTGAGACGGAGTTTTGCTCTTGTTTCCCAGGCTGGAGTGCAATGGCGCAATCTCGGCTCACCGCAACCTCCGCCTCCCGGGTTCAGGCAATTCTCCTGCCTCAGCCTCCTGAGTAGTTGGGATTACAGGCACGTGCCACCATGCCCAGCTAATTTTTTTTGTATTAGTAGAGACGGGGTTTCACCATGTTGACCAGGATGGTCTCGATTTCTTGACCTCGTGATCCACCCGCCTCGGCCTCCCAAAGTGCTGGAATTACAGGCATGAGCCACTGCACCCGGCCAAGGAGTTGTTATTGTTAAAGGCTTGTGTTAGGAATTGGAGCTTCCTAGAAATGCTCTTTGAAAAAAAATGCTTTTTCAACTATTAAATTTTATTTTACACTTAAAACTTATTATATGAGGTCATATGAGTAGTCAAATTCAGAGACAGAAAGAATGGTGGATGCCAGGGGCTGGTGGGGAGGAATGGGGAGTTAATTTTTTATGGGGACAGAGTTTGTTTTGCAAGATGAAAAGAGTTCTGGAAATGGATGTTGGTGATGGTTGGTGTGCAGCACTGAATGTACTCCACGCTACGGAAATGCACACTTGGCTGGGTGCGGTGGCTCAGCCTGTAATCCCAGCACTTTGGGAGTCAGAGGTGGGCAGAGAACCAGATGTCAGGAGTACAAGACCAGCCTGACCAACATGGAGAAACCCCATCTCTACTAAAAATACAAAATTGGCCAGGCACGGTGGCTCACACCTATAATCCCAGCACTTTGGGAGGCCGAAGCAGGTGGATCACGAGGTCAAGAGATCGAGGCCATCCTGGTCAACATGGTAAAACCCCATCTCTACTGAAAAAATACAAAAACTAGCTGGGCATGGTGGTGCATGCCTGTAATCCCAGCTACTCGGGAGGCTGAGGCAGAATTGCTTGAACCCGGGAGGCGGAGGTTGCAGTGAGCCGAGATTGCGCCATTGCACTCCAGCCTGGGTAACAAGAGCGAAACTCCATCTCAAATAAAATAAAATAAAATAAAATAAAAAATACAAAATTAACTGGGCATGTTGGTGCTGCCTGTAATCCCAGCTATTTGGGAGGCTGAGGCAGGGGAATCGCTTGAACCCAGAGGCAGAGGTTTCGGTGAGCCGACATTGCGCCATTGCACTCCAGCCTGGGTGACAAGAGCGAAATTCTGTCTCAAAAAGAAAAAATAAATGTACACTTAAAAATAGTAAATATTATGGGAGCTACAGTGGCTCAGGCCAGTTGTCCTGGTGTTTGAGGAGGTGAGGCTAGGAGTTCCAGGCCAGCCTGGGCAAGATAAGAACCTGTCATTCATTAAAAAAAAAAATAGTAAATTTTACGTGTATTTTGCCACAATTTTGAGACAAAACCAAACAGTGACAAAACAAAGCCCAAATAGGTTAAATCACTTCCTTATGCTCCTAAACGAGGCAAATTTGGAGGCCAGCCCTGCAGTCTGGCTTGACTGGTGAGATGAACTGGTTATTTTTAAGCGGGAGCAATTTGTATTCCACCACACAACTGTATACAGCACAAGCAGAAACAGGAAGAAGAACACATTCCCTAGGGTTTTTTTTCTTCTTCTTCCTGTTTGCCAGGCTAACCTGCAGACATCCTTGACAACCTTTTATGGTTATATAAGCGATGAGAAAGCAAGGCAAACCCTTCCCACCAGCTCTCTGACTCCGCCCTTTCTCTTGGGGGGAAACAACTTTGCTCACCCTCACTCAAGCTCTCAGACAGTTGCTTGGGGCTGGATTAAGTCACAGACAAGGTAGTGACCTTCAGAAGGGGGAGGGGAGAAAGGAAGGCGAAGGAGCAGGCGCTGATCCACCCCCATCCGCCCCAGCAGCCCAGCACCCGGGCCCTTTGTGAGCTCAGCCCATCACATGCTTCCACCCGCCTGCCAATCCCGCCCTGTTGCTGGGCCTCTGTCCCTTCTCCATTGGTGCCAGCTCTGAAGCAATCTTTTCTGGGGCGCCTGCAAAGGACGGATCTGTGGGTGGAACGAACTGAAAACGGATCCAGTGACTCATCCCGTTCTCGCACATTCTAGCACGTCGCATTCTAGGTCAGCAGGGTTTAGGTTTTAAGAGCATGACTTGATACCTGACTCCTGAGTCCAAGTGGGACATTTAGACTTCGGGAGCCCTTTCGGAAAATACGAAAGCAGTTGTTGCAGCAACAAAAACCCTTTCTAGGGCAGGGCTTCCTAATTTCAGCACGTTCTTAATTTCATTAACGTTTTGGGTCAGATAATTCTTTGTCGTGGGGGACTGTCCCTTACAGAACGTTCAGCCGCATCCCTGGTGTACCACGAGTGCTAGTATTAACAGCAGCACCCCTAGTACCCACTGAGTTGTGACATCCAAGAATATATCCAGATATTGCCAAATGTCCCCTGAGGGGCATATCACTCCTTGTTGAGAACAGTTTTTCTAGAGAAACATTGGACACCTGTGTTTCGGGAGGCCATTTTCTTCTCCCTTCCCTGTCACCTCAGTGACCTTGGAGAAAAGTTTATTTCTGCTTGCTTTAATAACCATTCAAATCGGAATGCTGGGGTGTTTTCAATATTTTTTTTCTGCTTGAGACAACTTTGGTTTCTCTTTGTAGCTAACCTTTGGCCCATTCTCCATCCTCCCCTCATCCTCTTCTTACTTTTTCTTTCTCATGTCCTCCTCTCCCTCCCCTGCCTCTGCAGTCAGAGTTGTTTTTCTCTGTACCTTTTGGATTCTGAAAAAAGCTATGTCACAAAGCTGGTGACTCAGCCTTTAAACAACATGAATCACAAGGCTTGCAGCAGGGTAACAGCCAAAAGCAAACAGGGTGTGGTTGAAAGCCAGGCCTGGTCACCTCAGAAAGAATCTCAGAATCTCAGCTTTTTTTATTCCTTTCAAAACTCCTTCCCGAAACTTAGGGGAAAAACAAAAAACAAAAACTTTGCAGAAATGTGTATTGGAAATCACTGGAGTATCCCGCCAAGCCTGGAAAATGACACTTTTATCATTTAATTTTCCAGCAACACAGGAATTCATTCTCTTTAAAATGTTAAAAATTAGAGATGTCAAAGTCTATTTGAACAACGCACAGAACTTGCATTTTCATAAATACAAACGTGTTACCATAGAAAATATATAGCAGGTTCATTTTGCTTTGATGCATATTTTAAGTGACATTTAAATAACGTAATGTTCACAACTTAAGAATTTAGCCTTTTCTGGCCGGGCGTGGTGGCTCACGCCTGTAATCCAAGCACTTTGGAGGCCCAGGCAGGCGGATCACCTGAGGTCGGGAGTTCAAGACCCGCCTGACCAACATGGTGAAACCCCGTCTTTAAAAAAAAAAAAAAAAAAAAAAAAGAATCTAGCCTTTTCCTAATGGCAAAACATTTTCAGGTAGTAACCTCTTTTACTTTTTTTTGAAGGCTACAAGGTAGAAATCAAAGTAGCCTCCCTACCTCTAATACATTGTAGAAACAGAGACTATTTCTAGAAGAGTCCAGAAGGAACAGTGGCTGGGAAATTGAGGGCATGAGGGGGACTTTTCATGGCACACTTAAAAAAAGATCTATTTAAAAAAACTCACCATGTTCTTATATTTTAAAACATTTTAAAAATATGCCGAAGAAATGACACACAAGGATCACAAAATAGGTTGTGGTAAAACTTTAAAAAGCTGTCTGGTGATTCTTTTCTCCCACTTCTTTTATCAAAATAGATTTGCCCTGTACGGTTACATTTCATATTTGACATACTTACTTTTCTTCTCTCCCCGCCCCGAAATAGGGCTGGGATTTTACTCCTATTATTTATTTATTTATTTATTTATTTTTATGGAGATAGGGTTTCACCATGTTGGTCAAGCTGGTCTTGAACTCCTGACCTCAGGTGATCCACCCGCCTCGGCCTCTCAAAGTGCTGGGATTACAGGCTTGAGCCACCACGCCCGGCCTTCCTGTCTTTTAAAATCTCCGGATTAAAAATGGGTCTGAGGCCGAGGCAGGTAGATCACGAGGTCAAGAGATCAAGACCATCCTGGTCAACATAGTGAAACCCCGTCTCTACTAAAAATACAAAAAATTAGTTGGGCATGGTGGCGCGTGCCTGTAATCCAAGCTACTCAGGAGGCTGAGGCAGGAGAATTGCCTGATCCCAGGAGGCGGAGGTTGCGGTGAGCCGAGATCACGCTATTGCACTCCAGCCTGGGTAACAAGAGCGAAACGCGGTCTCAAAAAAAAAAAAAATAAATAAATAAAAAATAAAAAATGGGTCTGATTGTTGAATGGATCCTGATTACAATAATCGTACCCACTGAAACGCGAGAAATTTCCATGCCTCCCTGTTGCCACCAAGTAGGACCTTTCCATACCCGGCCCTCAGAATGTGCAGGAAGGTGAAAGAACACTCTAGAAAGATGTCGTTGGCTCAGCCTTGGGTTCCAGCTCAGATAGTTTTAAAAAGCTGTGTGGGGTTTCCGCCTCTCTTTTCTAAATTTAACCTGGACACCCAGATCCTCTGCAGTGTCTCCCCTGGAAAGTTCTCGAGCGTTCCCTAGCTTTGGGGCCGCGCCCGCCCAGAGATCTGCCGAGTCATCGTCCTTGTCCCGCGGCCCGCAGCGGGGGATGGGGGCGGCCCCAGGGAGCCCCCGCGACGAGGCTGGGAGTGAGGAAGGTTGAGGGGGGCTGAGCAAGACAAGCCCAGTCATTAATTATCTCAAACGTGACCCAAAATAAAGACCCGTCCGTCTCGCAGGGTGGGCCAGGGCAGGTCGCGCGGGAGGGGAGGGACACCCCGACTCTGCGGGAGGCGCTCAGTTCGCGCCCCACGTCCACCGAACGCGAGCTGGCGACCCGAGGCGACCGCCGGGCCTGAGAGGAGGGGGTACAGGGCCACAGCTGAGGAACGCAGGCCGCCCACCGGCTCCAGGTGCCGCGGTTCCGCGCCGGGTTTTGGCGCCTCCCACGGGCGGCCCCCCACCCCCCCAACACACGGCGAGCGCCGCTACGTCATAATCGCAGTGCGCAGCGAGCGCCTTGATCCCTCCGCCCGGCCTCTCAGGACGGCGGCCCGCTGCCCACCAGACTCGGCCCAGAGCCCCAGTCTCAGCAGGAGGACATTTTAGGACGGGACCTGGGTGATTCTAGGGAACTGGTTTTCTTTTCGGAGAGCGGAAGAGGCGGGGAAAAGTAGTCCCTTCTCGGCGATTCTGCGGAGGGATCTCCTTGGGGCGGTGAAGTCCGATGACTATATAAAGACGCGCCGGGTGTGGTGCAGCTAGTTCCGTCGCAGCCGGGAGTGCAGTTGTGGTTGTCTTCTGACAGTTGCTGTCGTCGCCGCTTGGTGAGCAGTGGGGTTCTGGGAGGGCTGGGGCTTTCGTGGCCGTTCGGCCGCGAGGTGGGATGGAGGCAGGTCGCTGCTGCGGGTCGAGCGACTGCGGAGGGCTGTCGGCTGTGTCTGCGAGAAAGGTGGCCCTGAGGTAGGGGGAACGCGGCAAAATGGCGGCTGTTCCGAGCGCTGACTGGAAGACTCCTGTGAGGTCTTTGAAACAGGGTTGAGGGACATGGACCCAAGGCCTTGAGGTCTTCGCTAACGGGAGAAAGCTCTGATTCTGGTGGGGTGGGCTGGGCTGGGGCACCATTTGGGGACCCTGACGTGAAGTTTGTGATTGACTGGAGAACTCGCCTTGTCCGTTGCGGGGGTGGCAATTACGGCGTTGCCGCGTGGCAGTGCACCAGCACTGTGGGGAGAGCGCGCCTTCTGTGGTGACGTCACCCGTTCTGTCGGCTCATAATGCAGGGTGGGGCCACCTGCCGGTAGGTGTACGGTAGGCTCTTCTCCGTCGCAGGACGCAGGGTTCGGGCCTAGGGTAGGACCTCCTGAATCGGCAGGCGCCAGACCTCTGGAGAGGGAAGAATAAGCGAGGCGTCAGTGTCTTTGGTCAGTTTTACGTACCCACCGTCGTAAGTAGTTGAAGCCTGGGTTTTGAAAACTGGGGCTGGCGAGTGTGTTTTGTGAAGTAAGGCAAGTTTTAAATTGTAATTATTTGGGTCAATGTGGCATACAACTTAAGGAAAGCTAATAAATTGCTAAATCCTGGTGGGTTTTGGCTTTTTTTGTTAAAACAGACAATGCAGATCTTCGTGAAGACTCTGACCGGCAAGACCATCACCCTCGAGGTCGAGCCCAGTGACACCATTGAGAACGTCAAGGCCAAGATCCAAGACAAGGAAGGCATCCCTCCTGACCAGCAGAGGTTGATCTTTGCTGGGAAACAGCTGGAAGATGGGCGCACCCTGTCTGACTACAACATCCAGAAAGAGTCCACCCTTCACCTGGTCCTCCGTCTCCGAGGTGGGATGCAGATCTTCGTGAAGACCCTGACCGGTAAGACCATCACCCTCGAGGTCGAGCCCAGTGACACCATTGAGAATGTCAAGGCCAAGATCCAAGACAAGGAAGGCATCCCTCCTGACCAGCAGAGATTGATCTTTGCCGGAAAGCAGCTGGAAGATGGGCGCACCCTGTCTGACTACAACATCCAGAAAGAGTCCACTCTGCACCTGGTCCTCCGTCTCCGAGGTGGGATGCAGATCTTCGTGAAGACCCTGACCGGTAAGACCATCACCCTTGAGGTCGAGCCCAGTGACACCATTGAGAATGTCAAGGCAAAGATCCAGGACAAGGAAGGCATCCCTCCTGACCAGCAGAGATTGATCTTTGCCGGAAAGCAGCTGGAAGATGGGCGCACCCTGTCTGACTACAACATCCAGAAAGAGTCCACTCTGCACCTGGTCCTCCGTCTCAGAGGTGGGATGCAGATCTTCGTGAAGACCCTGACCGGTAAGACCATCACCCTTGAGGTTGAGCCCAGTGACACCATTGAGAATGTCAAGGCAAAGATCCAGGACAAGGAAGGCATCCCTCCTGACCAGCAGAGATTGATCTTTGCTGGGAAACAGCTGGAAGATGGGCGCACCTTGTCTGATTACAACATCCAGAAAGAGTCCACCCTTCACCTGGTCCTCCGTCTCCGAGGTGGGATGCAGATCTTCGTGAAGACCCTGACCGGTAAGACCATCACCCTCGAGGTCGAGCCCAGTGACACCATTGAGAATGTCAAGGCAAAGATCCAGGACAAGGAAGGCATCCCTCCTGACCAGCAGAGATTGATCTTTGCCGGAAAGCAGCTGGAAGATGGGCGCACCCTGTCTGACTACAACATCCAGAAAGAGTCCACTCTGCACCTGGTCCTCCGTCTCAGAGGTGGGATGCAGATCTTCGTGAAGACCCTGACCGGTAAGACCATCACCCTTGAGGTTGAGCCCAGTGACACCATTGAGAATGTCAAGGCAAAGATCCAGGACAAGGAAGGCATCCCTCCTGACCAGCAGAGATTGATCTTTGCTGGGAAACAGCTGGAAGATGGGCGCACCTTGTCTGATTACAACATCCAGAAAGAGTCCACCCTTCACCTGGTCCTCCGTCTCCGAGGTGGGATGCAGATCTTCGTGAAGACCCTGACCGGTAAGACCATCACCCTCGAGGTCGAGCCCAGTGACACCATTGAGAATGTCAAGGCCAAGATCCAAGACAAGGAAGGCATCCCTCCTGACCAGCAGAGGTTGATCTTTGCTGGGAAACAGCTGGAAGATGGGCGTACCCTATCTGACTACAACATCCAGAAAGAGTCCACTCTGCACTTGGTCCTGCGCTTGAGAGGGGGTGTCTAAGTTTCCCCTTTAAGGTTTCAACAAATCTCGTTGCACTTTTCTTTCAATAAAGTTGTTGCATTCCCAATTGGTGTGGGATTTTTTTTAAGTTAAGGTATTTTTGCATTAGACTGGGTGAAAGGGATCAAGGTTTCCAGTCCACAAATGTTCCTCTGGTACCATCAAATGTCAGTGAATGAGAGGGAGGTAGATTTACAGTATGAACTGTAGAAAGTGGGTGCAAATAAAACCTGGGTTCAAGACCAGCTTCGCCAACATGGTGAAACCCCGGCTCTACTAAAAATACAAAAAGTTGTGGCAGGTGCTTGTAATGCCAGCTACACTGGAGGCTGAGGCAGGAGAATCCCTTGAACCTAGGAGGCAGAGGTTGGCAGTGATTTGAGATCGCAGCACTGTACTCCCAACTGGGAGGACAGAGCAAGACTCTTAAGGTTATTGGGAGATATTTTTCAAGTTACTTCAAAAATACTGGTTGGGGGTGTATGAGTTAACAATGGGAGAATTACTGGAACACCAGGAAGGAGGAAGGAATATTAAAAGGTGGGAGTGATGAGAGGGTACCTGTGAAAGAATGCTTTTAAGTACATAGGGCTATATAAATGCATGCTGAGCTGCATAGACAGTCATGGGATCAAGTGATTTTAAAAGGATGTTGCAGGTAGAAAAAGGCATAGTTGTCAAGGTGTAGAACAATTAGTGGTTAGAGAATAAAAGCTATTCCTTAAAGCAATTTTTTGCTGAAATTGTCAAGATGGACTGGCATGTAACTAGTGGGTGAAGCAATTGACCTCTGGGTTTGTCTCAAGTGTATAGTAGCATTCACCCAATCAGATGGTACTAGTAAGGTGTTAATGTTGACTGGCACCAAAGGTGGAAGTTGCAGGGAAAGTGGTTTAATACAAGGGATGAACACCAGGCAGTAGGCACCCCAGAGGTCATCCAGAGGCTCATTAGAGGCCTTGGAAGGTTTTTCCCAAGGAGCGTCCCTCCTCTCCCCAGATTTTAGGGGGTTCATGAACGTGTGCTCTGGAAGAATTTCATGTTGGCTCCAGCAATTGTAAAGCACCTAAGGTGGCTTAAACCAGTTTTAGCTTTAGTTTTAGGGTTAATGGACTAAAATTTGAGAAATCCGCAAATCCATTGAGTTTTCATTGTGAGTACATCTAGTGTATGATTTCCATGACTTCCATGCAAGCGAGCATTTGAGTCAGGTTAACATGACAAGCCAACAAAACCACTGCTATTCAGGCAATCATTTCCAGTTAGTATGTGAGTCTATAATTTTAATGCCTATTAAAATCTGGGTGACCTTTGTGTAAGGAAAAAGTACCTTGAATAGTGTCTTGAAGATGTACACTTGGTGTCGGGCATTGCAAGGTTCATAAATCAGTGTCAAGTGCTTTTTGGGAACTTCAGAGCTACATCAAGTCAAGTGCAAGAAAGGCCGTGGCTGCTAACGATGTGGGATATGGGAACTGGGTCATATTTGTGTTACAGCATTTTGCAGAGCCAGCAGAATCTTGGCATGAGAGAGCGTTAGTCTATTTAATAAAGCTGTGTGTGTTGTAGAGGCAAGGATGCTAACTTGGAAACTCACTGAAGAACACTTGGCCTCTTGAACTACAAGTGCTTCCTATCAAGTTTAATGAGAAATTGCGAATTACAAGCATAGGTACTAGAAAAATTTTGAAAAGCAGTACAGAGCAACACAAGTATATTCATAAAATTAGTGATGTAGAAAGTGAAATTTCCATATGTGGTCACTCTGGGAAAAATTTTTTACATTTTTCAAAAATAGATTTCGGGCTGGGCGCAGTGGCTCATGTCTGTAATCCCAGCACTTTGGGAGCCTGAGGTGGGCAGATCACCTGAGGTTCCAAATTAAAGGGAGTTTGAGACCAGCCTGACCAATATGGCGAAACCCTGTCTCTACTAAATATACAAAAATTAGCTGGGCAGGATGGTGGGCACCTATAATCCCAGTTACTCCGGAGGCTGAGGCAGGAGAATTGCTTGAACCAGAGGTTGGAGGTTGCAGTGAGCAGAGATTGTGCCACTGTATTGCAGCCTGGATGACAGCAAGACTGTCTTAAAAAAAAAAAAAAATAGGGAGTTTTCCTTGTTGCCTAGGTTAGTCTGAAACTCCTGGCCTCACGCCAGGTCTCTTACTGTTTGGAATTACAGTGCATACTAATACACATTTTGTGTGTGTGTGCAGGTTTATAAAGTAAAGGTGATAGTAATCTAAGTTCCTACTCAATTTTACTTACCAGGGATAACTACTTTTTACAGGTTGATATTCTTTGGGACTTTTCCTCTGTGTAAAAATATACCATGTTTATTATGTACATATGTATGTACATACACAAATTGGATCATTCTAGTATGATGATTCTCAAGATTTTTTTGGGGAGGGGAAGCTAGGTAATTATGAATATCTTTCCACACTAGTGTATCTAGACCTACCTCATTCTTTTTAATAGTCTTGCTAGTATTCCATTGTCTGGAGGCCCTATGATTCACTTAGCCTGTCCACCAATATTTGTTTCCAGGTTTTTGCTTTTATAATGCTGCTGCAAAGTACATCCTCACACTTCTTCATTTTGTCTATTAGTTCTGTAAGATAGGTTATATAAAGTTGAAACTGCCAAATTAAAAGGATCACACTATCATGCTATTTTGTTTTCTAATTTTGATTTTTTAAAAATACAAAATGTGGGATTTTGAGAGGAGAAACTTGAAGACAAGGAGCATAATCTATTTTTATGACATCCTATTAAAAGCCTGCTTTACATAAAGGTTGTGAAAGAATAGCATAAATACAAGATTTGTATGTTAATTAGGTTCTTAGGTCTAATAAAATAATCAGCCTTAGCACTAATTTTTATAATTCATGATTATTATTGTCCCATATTTCTCAATTTTTAAATTAAAAAATCCTTAATGTGCATATTTTTGAATTGTTAATATAAATTTTTGAGGTGATGTCTTCATACGTGTTTCAACTACTTAAAAACTTTTAAACAGTATATAATAAAAAATCTTCCAGGCCAGACACAGTGACTCATACCTGTAATCCCAGCACTTTTCGAGGCCGAGGCGGGCGGATCACCTGAGGTCAGGAGTTTGAGACCAGCCTGGCCAACGTGTGTGTGTGTGTGTGTGTGTGTGTGTGTGTGTGTGTGTGTGTATCAGAACCTTGTCTCTACTACAAATACACAACTTAGCTGGGTGTGGTGATGCACACTTGTAGTCTTAGCTACTTGGGAGACTGAGACAGGAAAATGAGGTGGAGGTTACAATGGGCCAAGATTGTGCCACTGCATTCCAGCCTGGGTGACAGAGCAAGACCCCATCTCCAAAGAAAAAAAAAGTCTTCCATCCTTGTCTCCTATCCACCCCTTCCCCCTACCGCTTCCCCGCAGCATGTACTTTCAGACTTTATGCATATAAAATGAGTACTATAATTATATAAATACACATATACATATATAGATAATTCCCCTTCACAAGAAAGGTAGCACACTGGTCTGTACAGTCTGTCCTGCACTGTGCTATTATAGTTTTGACAGAGTTCTAACTTTCTGTTTTTTGATAACAGTCTTGTTCTGTCACCCAGGCTATAGAGGAGTGGCATAATCACAGCTCATTGCAGCCTTGCCCTCCTGGGCTCCAGCAATCCTCCTGCCTTGGCTTCCCAAAGTGCTGAGATTACAGGCCTGAGTCACTGAGCCCGGCCAGTCTGCCTTTCATTTTGTATAAAGAAAAAAGACCTTTTGTGTAATTTCCTCAAGAATAAAGAAAACCAAGAAAGCAACACAATCTCTAGTGAACATTTAGAAGGCCTTTCATCTAATAAATACAAGCATGTCAGGAACTATAGTGATACAACGACAACAGCAATGCTTCTGCCACCATGGCATCCTCAGTCTAGTTAAACGACAGAGATGTTAGACTAGTATAGTTTCACGAGATAATTGTTAAATCTTTTTAAAAAATTATTTTTTAAAAATTAGACAACACTTTATTCCATAAAATAGTTAAGTGTTCCCGATTGTTAAATTTTAAAGTATCCCAAAGTTTGGTTTCACACTCGAATGAATACTATGCGAGGATTCACTTACATAGATGTGGTTGCATGAGTCTTAAGAAAAAAATAGCATCGTTTGTATTTGTTTAAAGTAGTGTTCCTGCTGGGTGTGGTGGCTCACACCTGTAATCCCAGCACTTTGGGAGGCCAAGGTGGGTGAATCACGAGGTCAAGAGTTCAAGACCAGCCTGGCCAGCTTGACGAAACTCTGTCTCTACTAAAAATATAAAAAATTAGCTGGGCGTGGTGGCACACACCTGTAATCTCAGCTATTCAGAAGGCTGAGGCAGGAGAATCTCTTGAACCTGGGAGGCGGAGGTTTCAGTGAGCCGAGATGGCGCCCCTGCACTCCAGCCTGGGTGACAGAGTGAGACTCCATCTCAAAAAATAAAATAAAATATAAAACATAAAATAGTGTTCCTTTTATGCTTTGCCTGAAAGCACAACAAAACCCTTACCAAGATATTACAGTTGTGACTCCTATATAGGTATACTGCTTAGAGATTGGCAAGTGCCTTTTAATTAAAGGAGTCAGCCAGTTTAGTGTGCAGTGTTTATTTCTGCCGGAAGAGGGAGCTTCAGGGACGGACTTTGGCTTAGTCATGAAGCCTGCAGCACTCCCAAGCGGTTGTGGTTGACCAAGCAACGTATGCTTTTACCTCTCTACTTCAGAGGCTTGTTTACTCATCAGTAAGCGTTGATTTCCTGTCCCCTCAGATGCCTTTTACTTTCTTCTTTTTCTGCCTAGAATAAGCTGCTCTTCCAGTTCTGCAGCTGTGTTTCCACCCCCAGCTGGAATTTCTCCATAACACCCATTGTAGCTATCCTTCAATCCAGAGACTCTATTTGCTGTCATAGCCGGTCAGGTCTAACCCCTCAAAATGCTCTGTCCCCTTCTCCCCTTATGTGCTGGCCACTTCTTTTCCCCACATCCACTCTGCCATTTCCCACCCTTCAACTCAAGTTGTTCCCTGCCACCTCAACAAATTTAAGTCCCACCTAATGTCAAGGTCTAATTCAGATATTCCACAAAGCCTTCCTTGACTGCCCCAACTGAAGATTATCCATTTTCCTTAAAATCCCATTGACCTTCCTATTTTGTACAGAGGAAGACTCTGTCTAAAAACAAAACAAAAAGAATCAAATGGCTTGCTTCTGTTCCTTGATTTGCTAGTAAGCAAACATTACACCTGGCGACAGGAGCTGTGTGAGGCTGTCAGGTTGAATGGGAGCGGTTTGGGAACCTACCTGTGGATGGTCAGGAGAGGCTTTCGAAAAACAGACTATTTGTGTGAGACCTGGAAGATGGGCCTTAGCTTTGCAGAAGGTGGAGAAACAGGACACAGCACAGGAGCCCGGGGGCTGGAAGACGTGGGCGTCTTTGAGGAACAGAAAGGAGACCAGCATAACTGAGGTAGGAAAAGCAAGTGGAGAGGTGGGGCTGGAGTGCTTTCAACAAATACCAAATGCCTGGTCTGGAGTGGCGCCCAGGCATCAGCATTTTAAAAACTCTTCTAGTGAATCTGATGTGCAGCCAGGGCTGGGAACCACTGGCTTCAAGTGTTGCTACCAGTAAATGGGTGAGTAAATGGGTGAAATGCCTTTGAAATACTTTTTTTTTTTTTTTTTGACAGAGTCTCACTCTATTGCCTAAGCTGGAGTGCAGTGGCATGATCTTTGCTCACTGCAACCTCCACCTCACAGGTTCACGTGACTCTCATGCCTCAGCCCCCCAAGTAGCAGGGATTACAGGCACCTGTCACCACCTGCCTAGCTAATTTTTTTCCTTTTTTTGTTGTTGTTTTAGTAAAGACAAGGTCACACTATGTTATCCAGGTTGGTCTTGAACTCCCCACCTCAGGTGATCCACCAGCCTCAGCCTCCCAAAGTGTTGGGATTATAGGCGTGAGCCACTGTGACCAGCTGAGTAAATGGGTTAATTACCTTTAAACTGAATTAGTGCAAGGTAATTGTATTAAGGAAGAATGAGCTTCAAATACATTACAGAAAAATACAAAAATTAACTGGGAGTGGTGGTGCACATCTGTAGTCCCAGCTACTCAGGATACTGAGGTGGAAGGATCGTTTGAGCCTGGGAGGTGGAGGCTGCAGTGAGCCATGCTTACGCCATTGCACTCCAGCCTGGGTGGCACAGCAAGAAAAAAAGAAAGTTTCATTGCCGCTAGTTACTATTTGAGATCTTTTTTTTTTTTTTGAGATGGGTTTTTGCTCTTGTTGCCCAGGCTGGAGTGCAATGGCATGATCTTGGCTAACCTGCAACCTCTGCCTTCTGGGTTCAAACGATTCTCCTGCCTCAGCTTCCCGAGTAGCTGGGATTACAGGCATGCGCCACCACACCCGGCTAATTTTTTTTTTTATTTTTAATAGAGGTGGGGTGTGGGAATTAGGAAAGTTTCTCTTTAAAGTTTTCTTTCTTGTTTAATAATAAATCAGAATTGTGCTAGTAACTCTTTGTTAAGCCCTATCCTAGGTAGCTGTTAAACATGCCATGCTTACAGGCATGTAGTATATTCTATGTCCTTGTACTTTAACCAAGATATCTGTGCTGGACCTGCTCACAGGCGTGTCCCAGCTCACAACCTACACCCCTTACCTGTTTAGAAAAGTTTTAAGTTGTTAGCCAATCGGGTTTTAGTTTAAATTGTGAGGTCTGGCTCCAAGAAACAGAGATCAAACACAGCAGGAAGGACAACCCCAAATGCTTAAGGGATAAATATGTCTGCTTTTCCTTTGTTCATTGTACTCTTGTGGCAAGATGGCTAGCGAGGTACCCTTCCTGCAGTGCAGGAAGTAAAAAAAGTAAAAATGGTTTTGCTGAGAGATCTTTTGTCTCAGTGCTACTTTTTCTTTGTGGCACCGAGCATCTGTTTCCAACATGAGGTTTCTTCGTATTGGTCAGGCTGATCTTGAACTCCCGACCTCAGGTGATCTGCCCACCTTGGCCTCCCAAAGTGCTGGGATTACAGGTGTGAGCTGCTGTGTCTAGCTTGAGATCTTATTTTTAACAAATGTAGGTATCCATTTATGTATTTCATGATATTTTAGAGATAGTGTCTTGCTCCGTTACTCGGGCTAGAGTACAATGGTGCAACCATAGCTCACTTCAGCCTTGAACTCTTGGGCTCCAGCCATTCTCCTAAGTCAGCCTCCTAAGCAGGGAGGACTACAGGTGTGCACCACCAGGCCTAGGTAACTTTTTGATTTTTAAAAACTTTTTTGGTAGAGACAGAGTCTCACTATATTGCCCAGTCTGGTCTTGAACTCCTGGCCTCAAGCAGTCCTTGTGCCTCAGCCTCCCAAAGTACTGGGATTACAGGCATGAGCCACTGTGCCCAGCCCCTAGTTACTCATTTATAAAAGCTTTATTGAGCCTCTACTGTATTAGGATACTTCCAGTAGAAGAAAATTCAACCTGATTGGCCTAAACAATAGGAAAATATATTATCTTCCCAGTATGACATTCAGAGCTTGGACTCCTGGCCTCCTATGTGGTCTTTTTTCTCAGGTTGTCAGCAAGATGGATGACCAGTTCCAGACATCACATGCAGACAATGCCCAGAGGAAGGGAAGGTGACATCTCTTGCCTGTGATTCCTGAAGATGCAAGAAAATCTTTCCCAGAAGTCCTCTTAGCAGACTTGCCAGCGTTGGCCAGAATTGGGTTACATGTTCATTGGGTTTTGTTTTGTTTTGTTTTGTTTTTGAGACAAGATCTGGCTCTGTTGCCCAGGCTGGAGTGCAGTGGCACTATCTTGGCTCACTGCAACCTCTGCCTCCTGGGCTCAAGCGATCCTCCCACCTCAGCCTCCCATGTAGCTGGGACTACAAGCATGCACCATGTCCCATTAATCTTTTGTGTTTTTTGTAGTCAGGATTTCCCCATGTTGGCCAGGCTGGTCTTGAACTCCAGGCTCAAGTAGTCCTCCTGCCTCGGCCTCCTGAGTAATTAGGAATATAAGTGTGTGCCACCACACTTGGTTAATTTTTGTATTTTTTGTACAGATGGGGTTTTATATGTTGCCCAGGCTGGTCTCAAACTCCTGGTCTCAAGTGATCTGTCCAACTCAGTCCCCCAGAGTGCTGGAATTACAGGTGTGGGCCACTGTACTCGGCCCATGCTCATTCTATTAAATTTTTTTTTTTTGAGAGGGAGTCTCTCTGTGTCGCCCAGGCTGGAGTGCAGTGGCATGCTCTCAGTTCACTGCAACTTCCACCTCCCGGGTTCAAGCAATTCTTCTGTCTCAACCTCCCAAGTAGCTGAGATTACAGGTGCATGCCACCACACATGGCTAATTTTGTATTTTTAAGTAGAGACCAGTTTTCACCATGTTGGTCAGGCTGGTCTTGAACTCCCGACCTCGTGATCCGCGTGCCTCAGCCTCCCAAAGTGCTGGGATTACAGGTGTGAGCCACCGCACCCAGCTTCTTTTTAAATTTTTTAATTAAACTTTTTAAAAAAATTTTACACCGAGTACAGTGGCTCATTCCCGTAATCCCAGCATTTTGGGAGGCCGAGGTGGGTGGATCACCTGAGGTCAGGAGTTGGAGACCTCAGTCTGGCCAACATGGTGAAATCCGTCTTTACTAAAAATACAAAAATTAGCCAGGCATGGTAGTGTGCACCTGTAATCCCAGCTACTCAGGAGGCTGAGGCAGGAGAATTGCTTGAACAATGGAGGTGGAGGTTGCAGGGAGCTGAGATTGCACCACTATACTCCAGCCTCGGCGGCAGAGCGAGACTTTGTCTCAAAAAAAATTTTTTTAAAATAAATAGTGTCTCCCTCTGTTGCCCAGGCTGGAGTGCAGTGGTGTGATCACAGCTCACCGTAGCCTCAACCTCCCCAGCTCGAGCCATCCTCTCGACTCAGCCTCCCAAGTAGTGGGGACTACAGGCATGCACCTCCAGGCCTGGCTATTATTCTTTTTATTGTTAATGAAACTATAGAATCTATTTAAAAAATATTTTTTTAACCCAGCAATCCCATTACTGGGTATATATCCAAAGGATTATAAATCATTCTACTATAAGGACACATGCACACGTATGTTCACTGCAGCACTGTTTACAATAGTAAAGACCTGGAACCAACCCAAATGCCCATCGATGATAGACTGGACAGGGAAAATGTGGCACATACACCATGGAATATTATGCAGCCATCGAAAATGATGAGTTTGTGTCCTTTGTAGGGACATGGATGAACCTGGAAACCATCATTCTCAGCAAACTGACACAAGAACACAAAATCAAACACCGCATGTTCTCACTGATAGGCGGGTGTTGAACAATGAGAGCACATGGACATAGAGAGGGGAGCATCACACATGGTGTCTGTTGGGGGAGACTAGGAGAGGGACAGCGGCGGGTAGGGAGTTGGGGAAGGATGACATGGGGAGAAATGCCAGAGGTAGGTGACGGGGATGGAGGCAGCAAACTGCCTTGCCATGTATGTACCTATGCAACAATCCTGCATGTTCTGCACAGGTACCCCAGAACCTAAAGTGCAATAAAATATATTAAAATATATATATATATATATTTTTAGTTGTCTTTATTGCTGCTTTTCGTCTTGGGGTTAGAACACAAGTTTTTTTTTTTTTTTTTGAGGCAGAGTTTCGCTGTTGTTACCCAGACTGGAGTGCAATGGCGCGATCTCGGCTCACTGCAACCTCCGCCTCCTGGGTTCAAGCAATTCTCCTGCCTCAGCCTCCCGAGTAGCTGGGATTACAGGCACGCGCCACCATGCCCAGCTAATTTTTGTATTTTTAGTAGAGACGGGGTTTCACCATGTTGACCAGGATGGTCTCGATCCCTTGACCTCGTGATCCACCCGCCTCGGCCTCCCAAAGTGCTGGGATTATAGGCGTGAACCACCGCGCCCGGCCAGAACACAAGTTTTGACGGGAAGCAGGTTAGGACGCATTTGTCTCTTCCACAGCGATGGTCATAGAAAAGCAGGACATATTTACAAACTCTCAAGTGCATCTTAAAATGTGCAAAAGCTGCCAAACTCCCGGGGATGACGGGCGAAGTCCAGCAGCATCAACTGTGGCTGGGGAGTGACCGCAGGCAGGAGGAGGGGCAGGTGTGACTCAGCGCCTGCGTGTGCCAGCGTTTCCCTTCCCACTCGGGGGACAGTGGTCTGTTCTGCACTGTGCGTGACTCCTTGAGGAAGTCCGCCTGCCAGTTTCCCCTCACTGGTATTTTTGGGAGTTTCTGAAGAATGCTTACACTCTCCACAAATCTGTGCTTGTCGTCACTTGTCACTCGGCCAGCTGGCTGCCTTGGGAGATTCTGCCCATGACCTCTTGACACCTTGGACTTGGCTTCTCTGGGCTGCCTCAGGGATCTGGTCTTTCCCTAGGACAGCCAGACATGGGGTAGTGAAAGGAAATTGCAATGTGGAGAAATGACAATTGTGTGCTGCAGATATTGCTGCTCCAGGGTCCTGCTCCTTCCCTGGGGGATCTGATAGGTCATTCTTGTCCTTGGCCCAGAGCTGACATCCTTCCTTAACTATATCCCCCAAACCTGGAGCCAAGCCTCACCCCCTTCTGTGGGGCCCAGGGTAAGGAGAAAAAAAATTTATGGCCAGGCTCGGTGGTTCACGCCTGTAATCCCAGCACTTTGGAAGGCTGAGGCGGGCGGATCATGAGGTCAGGAGATAGAGACCATCCTGGCCACCGTGGTGAAACCCTGTTTCTACTAAAATACAAAAAATGGTGGTACACACCTGTAGTCCCAGTTACTGGGGAAGCTGAGGCAGGGGAGTCACTTGAACCCGGGAGGCAGAGGTTGCAGTGAGCTGAGACCACGCCACTGCACTCTCCAGCCTGGTGACAGACAGACTGAGACTCCATCTCAAAAAAAAAAAAAAAAAAAACTGGCCAGGCGTGGTGGCTCATGCCTGTAATCCCAGCACTTTGGGAGGCTGAGGCGGGTGGATCACTTGGGGTCAGGAGTTTGAGATCAGCTTGGTCAACATGGTGAAACCCCGTCGCTCCTAAAAATACAAAAATTAGCCAGGTATGGTCATGCATGCCTGTAATCCCAGCTACTTGGGAGACTGAGGCTGGAGAATCTCTTGAATCTGGGAGTCAGAGGTTGCAGTGAACTGACATCACGCCACTGCACTCCAGCCTGGGTGACAGAGTGAGACTCTGTCTCAGGAAAAAAAAAATTATTATTTTTAATTTTTTTTAGATGGGCTCTTGCTATGTTTCCCAGGCTGGTCTTCAACTCCTGGGCTCAAGCAATCCTCCTACCTTGGTCTTCCAAAATGCTGGGATTAAAAGACCCAGGTGAGAGGATCATTTGAGCCCAGGAGTTCCAGACCAGCCTGGGCAACGTGGCGAGATCCTGTCTCTGCAAAAACTAAAAAAAAATAGCCAGATGTGCTGACACGCATCTATAGTCCCAACTACTGGGGAGGCTGAGGTAGGAGGATTGCTCATGTCCAGGAGGCTGAGGCTGCAGTGAGTTGTGTTGGCACCACTGCACTCCAGCCTGGGCAACAGAGCCAGACTCTCTCTCTCTCTCTCTCTCTCTCTCTCTCTCTCTCCCTCTCTGTCTCTCTCTCTCTCTCTCACACACACACACACACACACACGTTTGCAAGTAGAGTTAAAAAAAAAAAAAAAAAAAAAGCCGGGCGCGGTGGCTCATGCCTATAATCCCAGCACTTTGGGAGGCTGAGGCAAGTGGATCACGAGGTCAAGAGATCGAGACCATCCTGGTCAACATGGTGAAACCCCGTCTCTACTAAAAATACAAAAAATTAGCTGGGCACGGTGGCGTGTGCCTGTAATCCCAGCTACTCAGGAGGCTAAGGCAGGAGAATTGCCTGAAACCAGGAGGCGGAGGTTGCGGTGAGCCGAGAACACGCCATTGCACTCCAGCCTGGGTAACGAGCGAAACTCCGTCTCAAAAAAAAAGAAAAAGAAAAAAAAAAAAAATCCCGCCACCCTCACCAACAAAAAACCACCTTAGTTAAGAACCACGTTCTTCTATTAGGCGTAGAATCAGAAGCCAAATCTTGTTTTCTACCTTGAGACAGATATATTGCCTAGATGGGAACAATTAGTAAACTGGCGAGTTTTTACATCAAAGGCTTTCGGTGAGTGATAAAGCCTGCTTTGAAGTGAGTAGTAAATGGAAACAGTACTAATAAACAACAGTGAGAGGTGACTTGTACCGGGTTCCGCCCACACCACCAGGAGAAGTTGGTTTCTCTTTTGCAGAGTGGTCAGCAATGAGTGTCTCTTTCCTCACTGAAGCTACTTGGCTCTTTGACTGGCTTCAGTGAAAACACCTAACTTTTTAACATTTTAAATTTTAATTGTTTTAATATTATTATTATTATTATTTGAGATGGAGTCTCTCCCTGTCACCCAGGCTGAAGTGCAATGGCACGATCTCTGCTCACTGCAACCTCTGCCTCCCAGGTTCAAGCAATCCTCCTGCCTCAGTCTCCCGAGTAGCTGGGATCACAGGTGTGCACCACCACGCCCAGCCAATTTTTGTATTTTTAGAGCAGATGGGGTTTCACCATGTTGGCCAGACTAGTACTATTATTATAATTATTGTTATCCTTTTATTTTTCTTGAGACAGGGTCTCACTGTGTTGCCCAGGCCAGAGTGCAGTGGTGAGATCATGGCTCACTGCAGTCTCAACTACCCCAGGCTTGAGTGGTTCTCGCACCTCAGCCTTCCAAGTAGCTGGAACTAATAGGTATATCCCACCATGCCCAATGCCCAGCTAACTTTTGTATTTTTTGTAGAGACAGGATTTCACCATGTTGCCCAGGCTGGTCCCAAAGTCCTAGGCTCAAGCGATACACCTACCTCGGCCTCCCAAAGTGCTGAGATCACAGGTGTCAGCCACTGCGCCCGGCCCCTAACTCTTTACTATGCAGAAGAGAAGCATCAGGCCTATAAGTAGAACTAAAATGGGAATCTCCTTATTGGTTCACCAACTAGAATTAGACTAAGTGGTGGTACATGAATTAGCAGTGCTTTTGGCTATAGGAAACAGAAAAATCAAACTATGGAGGTTTAAACAAGGGGGTGTAAATTTCCTCACATAAGTCTAGCTGGGGATGGTGGCTCATGCCTGTAATCTCAGCACTTTGGGAGGTCGAGGTGGGCAGATCACTTGAGGTCGGGAGTTCAAGATCATCCCTGGCAACATAACAGGACCCCTGTCTCTACAAAAAATAAACAATTAGCTGGGCTAATTTAAAAGTCGATTCTATAGTTTCAACAACAATAAAAGAATGATAGCCAGGCCTGGAGATACGTGCCTGTAGTCCCAGCTTCTTGGGAGGCTGAGGCAGGAGGGTTGCTTGAGCCTGGGAGGTCAAGGCTCCAGTGAGCTATAATTGCACCACTGCACTCCAGCCTGGGAGACAAAGTAAGGTCCTGTCTCAAAAAAAAAAAAAAAAAAAAAGGAAGAGGAGGACGTTTGGACATAAGGGACTCTGATGTTAGGGTGTGATTTTCCTCATAGTTGCAAGATTATTGCCATAACTCCAGACATCACATCTGTATTCAAAGGAGGAAGCAGGGAGGAATGGAGTCAGCCACATGGGTTTCTTTTATGAAGAAAAAAGAAAAGCGTTCACTGACATCCTTTGGTCTCATTGGTCAGAACTGGGTGCAGTGGCCTTCAACAGCTGCAGAGGAGGCTGCCAAGGAGGGTTTTTATGGTTGGTTTAGACCAAAGTCTCTCTAACTCAGCACTGTTGATTGACATACTGGCCTGGATAATTCTTGGCTGTGGATCGTAGGCTGTTAGCAGCATCCGTGGCCTCTACCCCATGGAGCCCGGTCATCCTTAGTCATGACAACCCAGAAGGTCTCCGGACATTTTCTAAGTTCCCTGGGAGGCAAAATTTTCCCTCCTTGTAAACCACTAGTTTCGACGAGTTATAATCCATAGTTGAAGCTGAATGTGTTGCCACCCTGAAAAAAACATCAGAATGCCGTAAGGGCCACGGTTTGAGGGTGGGCAGCTGAAAGCAGCGGTGCCGAAGCCTGAGGACACCCACTTTTCATCTGTCGTCTGGACAAACTCAAGGCACACATTTTAAAAGTTTATTTATTTTATTTTTTTTATTGACACGGAGTCTCGCTCTGTTGCCCAGGCTGGAGTGCAATGGCGCGATCTCAGCTCACTGCAACCCCCGCCTCCCAGGTTCAAGCAATTCTCCTGCTTCAGCCTCCTGAGTGGCTGGGATTAGAGGCACCCGCCGTCATGCCCAGCTAATTTTTGTATTTTTGTAGAGACGGGGTCTTGAACTCCTGATCTCTCTTTGAGCAAATACAACAGTTGGGAGAGGAAAGTACTCAGAGTCTGAAGGGCAGAAGTGAGGGGGAACCCAGGGGCCCTAAGAGGTAACTATACTCCAGTCCCCTCCCCACAGGCTTCATGTGTGAGCTTTCCCACATGCTGGTTTGCCAGTCCCTCCCTTCCACCCTCCCTCCCTTTCTTTCTTCCTTCCTTCCCTCCTTCCTAGACAGGGTCTCATTATGTTGCCCAAACTGGGAGAATAGTTTTTTTTTATTAGTCCGTATAGATCTGTCTTATTCTTGTTTACAGCTACAAAATATTCTATTGTGGGCCAGGCATAGTGGCTCACGCCTGTAATCCTAGCACTTTGGGAGGCCGAGGTGGGTGGATCACCTGAGGTCAGGAGTTCAAGACCAGCCTGGCCATCATGGTGAAACCCCATCTTTATAAAAAACAAAAAACAAAAAACAGAATATTCTATTGTGTAGCTGTGCACTGTTTGACATGGTAATCACTAATCACACATGGCTATTTACATTTGTTTTCTTCTTCACTTTTATTTTTTAGAGATGAGGTCTTGCTATGTTGCCCAGGCTGGAGTGTGGTGGCACAATCATAGCGCACAGCAGCCTCAACCTCCTGGCCTCAAGCGATCCTCCTTCCTCAGCCTCCTGAGTAGCTGGGATTATAGGTGCTCAGCACCACACCCAGCTAAATTTAAATTAATTAAAATAAAATAAAGTTGGCTAGGAATGGTGGCTCATACCTGTAATCCCAGCACTTTAGGAGGCTGAGGCAGGCAGATCACGAGGTCAAGAGATCAAGACCATCTCAGCCAACATGGTGAAACCCTGTCTCTACTAAAAATACAAAAATTAGCTGGGTGTAGTAGCGAATGCCTGTAGTCCCAGCCACTTGGGAGGCCGAGGCAGGAGAATTGCTTGAACCCGGGAGGTGGAGATTGCAGTGAGCTGAGATGGCGCCACTGCACTCCAGCCTCGGTGACAGAGTGAGACTCCATTTAAAAAAATATTTTAAAAATAAAGTGAGTGCATCAGGTGTACTGGCCACATTTCAAGTGCTCAGTGGAAACATGTGACTAGAGCCACTGTAGTGGGCGGTGCGAACACAGACCACTTCCGTCACTGCAGAAAGCTCTACTGGACGGCGCTGGTGTAGACGGACCACACTTCAGCTGGCAATCCCTTCCTGCTGGATATTCAGGTGCTTCCAGTATGATACTACTAAAACAACGGCAATGATGGCCATTCTTTTT
Organism: Aotus nancymaae; assembly: GCF_030222135.1. Lineage (NCBI taxonomy): Eukaryota > Metazoa > Chordata > Mammalia > Primates > Aotidae > Aotus > Aotus nancymaae. The sequence continues at coordinate 8,199,058 of NW_026988433.1, forward strand.
CTTTTTATTTTTTATTCTTTTTCAGACCGGGTCTTGCTGTGTCGCCCAGGCTGGAGAGCCGCGGTGTGATCTCAGCTCACTGCAGCCTCTGCCTCCCGGGTTTAAGCGATCCTCTCGCCTCTTTCTCCCAAGTAGCTGGGACTACAGACATGCGCCACCATGCCCAGCTAATTTTTATGTTTTGTGTAGAGATGGAGTTTCGCCATGTTGCTCAGGCTGATCTCAAACTCCTGGGCTCAAGCATCTGCCTGCCTCGGCCTCCCAAAATGCTGGGTTAACAGGCATGAACCACCTCACCCAGCCAAGGCTATTTTTGTTTTTAAATTTAAACAGAGGTCATGCTAAACTACTCTAAATCATGCCAATTTAAGTATATGTGCTGCCAAAGTGAGCACACGTATTTTATTAATTCTTTATTATTATTATTATTATTATTTTTTGAGACGGAGTTTCGCTCTTGTTACCCAGGCTGGAGTGCAATGGCGCGATCTCGGCTCACCGCAACCTCCGCCTCCTGGGTTCAGGCAATTCTCCTGCCTCAGCCTCCTGAGTAGCTGGGATTACAGGCACACACCACCATGCCCAGCTAATTTTTTGTATTTTTAGTAGAGACGGGGTTTCACCATGTTGACCAGGATGATCTCGATCTCTTGACCTCGTGATCCACCCGCCTCGGCCTCCCAAAGTGTTGGGATTACAGGCGTGAGCCACCACGCCCGGCCAGAATAATATGGTAGTTTCTTTCTTTCTTTTTTTTTTTTTAAAAGATGGGGTTTCACCATGATGGTCAGGCTGGTCTTGGACTCCTGACCTCAGGTGATCCACCCACCTTGGCCTCCCAAAGTGCTAGGATTACAGGCGTGAGCCACCGCGCCCGGCCTATTATTATTATTATTATTATTATTATTATTCTTGTTTTTTGAGACAGGGTCTTGCTGTCCCCCAAGCTGGAGTGCTGTGGCACGATCACTGCTCTCTGCAGCCTTGACCTCCTGGGCTCAAGTGATCCTCCTACCTCAGCCTTCCGAGTAGATGGAACTACAGGCCTGCATCCCCTGTATTTTTTGTATTTTTCATAGACATGGAGTAGCACTTTGTTGCCCAGGCTGGTCTTGAACTCTGGAGCTCAAGCAACTGGCGCACCTCAGCCTCCCAAAGTGCTGGGATGACGGGTGTGAACGACTGCATCTGGCTGGCTGTTTTTATCCAGAGATTGCTGCTGCTGTGTGCATCTATATCTGAAAAATAAACTGCTCAAAGTGAACTTGCTGAGCCAAAGGCCATATGCATTTTAAATTTACACAGGCTTTGTCAAATTCCCCTCCAGAGAGGTCACACAAAGATATCCTTCTGCCAACAGCACTCCGCAGTGCCAGCCTCCTCACACCCTGGCGACGCGAGAGCGTCTCACTCTGATCTTGGCTTATGTATCTGCTAGGTGAATTATAGTATCTCACGAGAGTTTTACCTTAAAACTTACTTTGTGTTCCCTCACACAATAAGGACCTCATTGATTACTCCACTTGGCAAAGTCCCTTTCCATGTGGAAAACACTTCTTGAAGCCCTTGGTATATCAGCCGGGGATGTAGGGACTTTGCCCTCCAGGAGGGCGTCTAATGTTTGTAGTGATTGCCTCATCTGGCGTTTGCACTGAGCTTGTGTTGCTAATTATTAGCTATGGTGGATGCAGAGAGAAAGACGGAATTGGATACGGAACCGCAGAAGCTATGACAGACTGCAAGAGTGCCTGGCTGTCACAGTTTAAAAAATTATAATGTTTCTTGGACGGGCGTGGTGACTCATGCCTGTAATCCCAGGACTTTGGGAAGCCAAGGTGGGTGGAACACGAGGTCGGGAGTTGGAGATCAGCCTGACCAACATGGTGAAACCCCGTCTCTACTAAAAATACAAAAATTAGCTGGGTGTGGTGGTGTGTGCCGGTAATCCCAGCTACTCAGGAGGCTGAGGCAGGAGAATCGTGTGAACTCAGGAGGCTGAGGCAGGAGAATCGTGTGAACCCAGGAGGCGGAGGTTGCAGTGAGCTGAGATCGTGCCACTCCACTCCAGCCTGGGCGACAGAGCAAGACTGTCTCAAAAAAAAGAAATTATAAATTATGTTTCTCAAAGGTAATTTTGTTATAAAGTAACTGTGCAGTTTATTCATTTAATTGTGCAGTTTTTTTATTTGTTCATTTAACAAATAAGGGACCGTAGAGGCAGAGCCTTGCCATGTTGCTCAGGCTGGTCTGGAACTCCTGGGCTCAAGTGATCTTCCTGCCTTGGCCTCCCAAAGTGCTGGGACTACAGGTGTGAGCCACTGTGCCCAGCCAAAAACAGTTTTTATATTTTATTTTCACATTGAAAATCAGTCACATTTGCTTCAGCCGCAAAGAGTGTGTTTATGTAAAATTAAATTTTTTTCTAAACAGGACATGGGTTAGTGGGTATGGAGTTGTAGTTTGCAAGATGAAAATGGGGCCGAGTTTCAGTGTGGGAAGGTGAAACAGCTCTGGAGATGGATGGTGGCCGCACAGCCACGTGAATGGCCTTAATATCACACTTACGAATAGATAAAATGGTGAAAAACTGTGTACATGGTGGTAAGACACGGAAGCCTGTTTAGAAAGCTGGCAGAAACAGGAAACAGTTGCTAAGGCTTCCATTTGGAGGCTTCTAAAATGTTCCCAGAAGGTGGAGCAGTGCTCCCGTTCCAGCGTGGGGAGGTTTCCGTGAGTGCTCACGGGCACCACGCTGAGTCAGGGGCTGGCAAGGGCCCTGGGGAAATGTTGCAGAGCCTAAATGGAAGGTCCATGGCCCCAAAGCCAGAGCATCTCCTAAGCAGATGATGCAGGCTGTCTTGGCGCCCCAGTTCTCTCCAAGGCAGCCACAAGGGGGAGTGGGGAGGTGACTTGCTCCTAGCTGAGGCTGGCATCCCCTAAGGGAAGTGGGCATGGACACGTGGTACCTGCAGCTGGTGCCACTGTTCCCCACTCCCTCCCTGCGTTCCTCCATCTCCTCTGTCTTTTAAAAATTGTAAAAGGCCCGGGATGCAGTAGCTCGTGCTGGTAATCCCAGTGCTTTGGGAGGGTGAGGAGGGCAAATCACGAGGTCAGGAGTTCAAGACCAGCCTGACCAACATGGTAAAATGCTGTTTCTTCTAAAAATACAAAAATTAGCCAGTCGTGGTGGCGGGCGCCTGTAATCCCAGCTACTGGAGAGGCTGAGGCGGGAGAATCACTTGAACCTGGGAAGTGGAGTGAGCCGAGATCGTGCCACTGCATTCCAGCCTGGGCGACAGAGACAAAAATAAATAAATAAATAAATTGTGGTAAAATACCCATAACATAGAACTTACCATTAAAAAACGAAAGTCACCATTTTAACCATTTTGAAGTGTACAGTTCAGGGGCATTTAGGACATTCACAATGTTATGCAACCACCTCCTCCATCTAGTTCCAGAACATTTTTTCACCCCCAAAGGAAATCCTCTACCAATTAGCAATAGAAATAGCAGTCACCTCCTATCTCCCCTCTCCCCAGTCCCTGGCAAACACCAATCTGTTTTCTGTCACTTTTTTTTCTTTTTTTTTTTAAGATAGGGTCTTGATCAGTCATCCAGGCTGGAGTGCAGTGGCGCAATCATAGCTCACTGCAGCCTCAAATTCCTGGCCTCAAACAATCCTCCCGCCTCAGCCTCCCAAAGTGCTGAGATAACAGGAGTGAGCTCCTCTGTGTTCTGTCTGTAGACATGCTTACTCTAGAGACTTCCTGTAAATGGAATCCTGCACTTTGTGTCTGGTTTCTCTGACTTGTTTTTTTGAGACATCACCCAGGTTGGAGCGCAGTGGTGTGATTGCAGCTCACTGCAGCCTCCACCTGCTGGGTTCAAGTGATTCTCCTGCCTCAGCCTCCTGAGTAGCTGGGACTATAGGCACCTGCCACAATACCTGGTTAATTTTTTTTGTGTTTTCAGTAGAGATGGGTTTTTGCCATGTTGACCAGGCTGGTCTTGAACTCCTGACCTCAAGTGATCCTCCTGCCTCAGCCTCCCAAAGTGCTGAGATTAGAGGTGTAAGCCACCATGCCAGCCAATATTTCATTTCTTTTTATGGTTGAATCATACTCCATGGCATGGACAGACCACATTTTGTCATCCGTTGATGTGTATTAGTTGTTTCCCAAGTAGGTTTTGAAGTGTTTAAAAATAAATGAATATTATGTGATGTATATTTTTGCTTTTTGCTGCTATGAACACGCACAGGCGGGTATTTGTTCGGGTGCCTGTAGTTCTCTTGCGTGTACGCCCAGGGGTGGTATTGCTGGGTCATATAGTGATGTTACGTCTAACTTGATTCTTTTCTCTTCTTTTCCTTTCTTCAATCGAGCAGCCCCTGAACCAGAACAGGTTCGGAGAGACTCCCTGTATGTTTAACTTGTTGATGAACTGCCAAACGGTTTTCCTCTCCTTCCTTTAAGATTTTGATGAGAAAACTCAATATAGAGACTTTCAGGTCCTTCTTGAATCCCTGCCTCTCTGTGCAAAGCAGCCAGGGAGTCCGTTAAAACTTGTGCACGACTCCGGCCCCTTCCCTGCTTACACTCCATCATCTGCTTCTTCCCAGCGCACACACACAATATGCAGCTTCCTGTGCGAAGGCCACAAGGCTCCACAGGACCGGGGCCTCCTGCTCCTTGCCCCGCTGACCACTCAGGCCTGAGGTCAAAGTCATTTCCTTGGAGAGACTCCAAGACTGTCCTGTTGTTCCTCCCACACTCGCTGTCTTCTACACGAACCCGATTTTGTTTTTCATCACATTAATCACAGCCTGAGCAGAAGGAAGGATGATAGCTCACTGCAGACCACAAGGTCCAACCGCCCTGGGCTGGCCCCTGGTGCCATTCTCTGTCTCAAGGTCTGTGCTCCAACTGCCAAACCAGCTCCTGCCACAGGCCCTTTGCACTTGCTGCCTGCCCCCCCACCCGGAATACTCTGCTCTCATGGACGACTTCTTCTCAATCATTTGGTTTTGGCTCAGATTACCCATCAAAAAGGCCCTCTGTGGCAGGCTGAACAATGGCCCCTCCAAAGATGTCTGCATCGTAATTTTCTGGGACCCGTGACTGTGTTACTTTGGGATTAAATTAAAGGTGCCGAGATGGGGAGATGATCTGGGGCTTATCTGGTGGGTTGATGTAACCACAAGGGTCCTTATGAGAGGGACACAGGAGTCAGTCTTGGGGGAGAAGGTGATGTGGAGACAGAGGCAGCGGCTGCAGTGATGCGCTTTGCAGATGGAGGAGGGGGCCGTGAGCCAAGGAGTGAGGGTGACTTCTACAAACTGGCAACAGCGAGGGAACGGATTGTCCTCTAGAGTTTCCAGAAGGAATGCAGCCCTGCCGACAGCTTGACTTTAGCCAGGTAAAACGGATTTGGACTTCTGACCTCAGAGACAAAAGAGAATGGAAGGAATCAATTCGTGTTGTTTACAGCAGCTAACAGAAAGCTCCTTGAGCAACCCAGGCCGCCCGAGGCAGAGTATGAGCCGCTCTCTTCGCAGCCGTTCCCTATCATCCTCATTTCGTTGTTGCTTGAGTATCTACAAATGGAGGCGCTAGCTCAGAGCAGGTACTTTTTTTTTTGAGGCAGCGTCTCGCTCTGTCACCCAGGCTGGAGTGCAGTGGTGCAGTCACAGCTCACTGCAGCCTCAACCTCCCTGGGCTCAAGTGACTCTCCAGCCTCAGCCTCCCCAGTGTCTGGGACCACAGGCATACACCATCACACCTGGCTAATTTGAAAATACTTTGTAGAGATGAGGGTCTCAGCATGTTGCTCAGGCTGGTCTCAAACTCCTGGGCTCAAGTGATCCACCCCCTCAGCCTCCCAAAGTGTTGGGATTACAGGCATGAGCCACCACACCCAGCAGTTTGCAAATTTTAAAGCTTTCTGATTCTGTTGCCAAGCTGTCCTCCGGAAACTTGCCAATTCCCACAGCAAGGGAGAGGTCGCTTCTGTCTGCCGTTGGCGTCATGGCTGCAGAAAATGCTGCTGCCCTCCCTGAGGGCACCGTTCCCTCCTTCCCCTTCCCTGACCACCGGTTAGAGGCTGTGCAGCCTTAGTCTCCCGGCCTCCCCTTCCCTGACCACCGGTTAGAGGCTGTGCAGCCTTAGTCTCCCGGCCTCCCCTTCCCTGACCACCGGTTAGAGGCTGTGCAGCCTTAGTCTCCTGGCTTGACATTTTCACGTACTGGTCCCTCTGCCTGCAAATCTTTTCCTAGCTTTGAGTGGCAGGCCTATTTTGTCATTCCCAGGTTAGTTGAACTCAGAGAGGCCTTCCCTGGCCTCCCGCCATAAGGCTGCCGTCGGTCCTGCCTGATCCCAGCATCTGTTTTACTTCTTTTCTTAGCACTTTTGGATCCCTGGTATTCACTTCTTACGTCTCCAGCATTCTCCGCGAGCAGGGGCCTCATCCGTCTCACTGCTGTATCCCGGTGCCTAGAATAGGCTTGACAATAGTAGGTGCTCAATAAATACATGTAGACTAAACAATGAATGAATAACAATGTTTTTTTCTATCTTGGGGAAATATTTCTGTTACAGTTTTGAGTCTTCTTATCTTCCCAAAGCATCCTTCCTACCTTCAAACAATTCTTAATTAGTTCTCAAGATGGAGTAATAGGAATGGTAATTGGGTAGGAACATAAACACATTTTCAAATGTCAACAATACTTTATACTTTAAATACAAGAAAAGACACAAAAGGCCACATATTGTGTGACTCCATCTATGGGAAACGTCCAGAACAGGCAAATGCACAGAGCCTGAAAGCAGATGAGGGGTCGCCGGGGGCTGGGGGAGGGGGATGGGGGGTGTTTAATGGGTAAGGGTTTCATTTTGGGGTGATAAAAGTGTTTGGAACTAGGTAGAGGTGGTGGTTAGACGACACTGAGTGAACTCAACGCCACTTAAGCATTTTGTTGTTGTTGTTGTTGTTTGAGACGGAGTCTTGCTGTCACCCAGGCTGGAGGAACTCAGTTTCTCAGGCTGCAGTGCAGTGGCATGATCTGGGCTCACTGCAGCCTCCGCCTCCCACGTTCAAGCGATTCTCCTGCCTCAGCCTCTAGAGTAGCTGGGATTACAGGTGCACACCATTACTTCCGGCTAACATTTGTGTTTTTAGTAGAGATGGGGTTTCACCATGTTGGCAAGGCTGGTGTCAAATTCCTGGGCTCAAGTGATCTGCCTGTCTTGGTCTCCCAAAGTGCTGGGATTACAGGTGTGAGCCATCGCACCCAGCCACTTTTTAATTTAATTTGATTTTTTTTTTCTTCCCTTGAGGCAGGGTCCTGCTCTGTTGCACAGGCTGGAGTGCAGTGATGTCATCTCGGCTCACTGCAGCTTCAACCTCCCGGGCTCAAGTGATCCTCCTGCCTCAGCCTCACGAGTACGTGGGACTACAGGTGCATGCCACCATGATGGCTGGCTAATTTTTGCATTTTTTTTGGTACAGATGGCATCTTGCCATCTTGCCCAGGCTGGTCTCAAACTTGGCTTCAAGTGATCCTCCCACCTCAGCCTCCCAAAGTGCTGGGATTACAGGCGTGAGCCACTGCACTCCGCCTACTTTTTGTGTTTTGGAAGCAGCCATCTGGATGGGTGTGACGTGGTAGCTCACTGTGGTTTCGATTTGTGCTTTTCTGGTTATGAGCAGTGTGCATTGTTTAATTTCCTTATTGGTCATTTGTGCATCATCTTTGGAGAAATGTCTATTCACGTCTTTCGCCTCCTCCCACTTCCACTTTTTCTTTTTCTTTCTTTCTTCTTTATTTTATTTTATTTTTTGAGTCAAGGTCTCACTCTGTCACCCAGGCTAGAGTGCAGTGGTGTGATCTTGGCTCACTGCAACCTGCACCTCAGCCTCCTGGGTAGCTGGGACCACAGGCACCTGCCGCCACACCCAGCTAATTTTCCTTGTATTTTTATAGAGATGGGGCTTTCACTATGTTGGCCAGGCTGGTCTTGAACTCCTGAGCTCAAGGGATCCTCCCACTTTAGCCTCCCAAAGTGCTGGGATTAGAGGCCTGAGCCACCACACCTGCCCCCACCGTGTTGCTTTTTTTATTTTTTTTTGAGACAGGGCCTTGCTTTGTCATCCAGGCTGGGGTGCAGTGGCGTGATCACGGCTCACTGCAGCTTCAGTCTCCTGGGCTCCAGCCATCCTCCTGCCTCAGCCTATAGCTGGGACTACAGCACGCACCACCGCACCCTGCTAATTTTTTCAGTTTTTGGAAAGATGGAGTCTTGCTATGTTGCCCAGGCTCGTCTTGAACTCCTATCAATTGCTATGTCTTCTTTGGCCTCCCCAAGTGCTGGGATTGTAGGCATGAGCCATCACGATAAACTTTTTGCCCATTTTTAAAATTGAGTTATTTGTTGATGAGTTTTAGCATATTCATCCTTTGTTAACTATGAGATTTGCAAATAATTTCTCATTCTGTGGGAGGAAATCTATTGATTGTGTCCTTTGATGCATAAAGGCTCTGCATTTTTATGGAGAAATGTTAAATAATTCACAAGTGGGTTTTTTTTTTTTTGAGACGGAGTTTCGCTCTTGTTACCCAGGCTGGAGTGCAATGGCGCGATCTTGGCTCACCGCAACCTCCGCCTCCTGGGTTCAGGCAATTCTGCCTCAGCCTCCTGAGTAGCTGGGATTACAGGCACGCGCCACCATGCCCAGCTAATTTTTTGTATTTTTAGTAGAGACGGGGTTTCACCATGTTGACCAGGATGGTCTCGATCTCTTGACCTCGTGATCCACCCGTCTCGGCCTCCCAAAGTGCTGGGATTACAGGCGTGAACCACCGCGCCCGGCCCCACAAGTGGTTTTTTTTTTTGAAATAGAGTCTTGCTCTGTTGCACAGGTTGGAGTGCAGTGGCATGATCTCGGCTCACTGCAGCCTCTGCCTCCCAGATTCAAGCAATCCTCCTACCTCAGCCTCCCAAATAGCTGGGACTGCAGGTATGTGCTCCTGGCTGATTTTTGTATTTTTGGTAGAGACGGGGTTTTACCATGTTGGTGAGGCTGGTCTCAAACTCCTGACTTCAAGTGATCCACGCACCTCAGTTTCCCAAAGTGCTGGAATTATGGAATTCATAAATGTTTTAAAGCCATCACTGACCAGGTGCGGTGGCTAATGCCTGTAATCCTAGTACTTTGGGAGGCAGGGGCAGGAGGATCACTTGAACCCAGGAGTTTGAGTCTAGCCTGGGCAACAAGACGATATTTCTACAAAAAAAATTAAAAAACATTCGCTGGGCATAGTGGTGAACACCTGTGGTCCCAGCTGTCTGGGAGGCTGAGGTGGGAGGATCTCTTGAACCTGGGAAGCAGAGGTTGCAGTGACACCAAAGATCACACCACTGCACTCCAGCCTGCGCGACAGAGGCAGACCCTGTCTTGAGAGGGGGAGAGAGAAAGAGAGAGAGAGAGACAGAGACAGAGACAGAGACAGAGAAAAGAAAGCCATCTCTGTATATAAAAGGGGTTTTGGCAAAACAGTAAGTCTTGCCTTGCCCTGACTGCCCTCCGCAGAGGCAACCTTTGTTACCAGTTTCTTGTACAGCTGTCCGGAGATTTTCTTTGAGGCTTTCTAATGTAACATCTCCATAGACAACTGTGCAGCTTGTTTTCGTGCAGAATGAACCTTGGTTGTGAGAGGTCTCTTGAGTCCTCAGTATCCCCATTGGTAAGACAAGGGAGTTTAAATGGATAATTCCTGAAATCCTCGGGGAGGAACACGGCCCACACGCCAGGAAAGAGCCCAGCCACGAGCCTCAGCCCTCCTTTCATGAAGGTTTATGAAGGCTCTGTCTTGACTTGAGAGTTTATTTCTTTTTTTTTCCCCCCCGTTTTGAGAGAGAGTCTTGCTCTGTCATCCAGGCTAGATTGCAGCGGTGTGATCATAGCTTGCTGCAACCTCTATCTCCCAGGCTCAAGCGATCCTCCCACCTCAGCCTCCTGAGTAGCTGGGACTACAGGCATGCACCACCACACCTGGCTTATTTTTGTATTTTGTATTTTTTGTAGAGAAGGCATCTCACTGTGTTGCCCAGGCTGGTCTCAAACTCCTGGGCCCAAGTGATCCCCCCGCCTCAACCTCGCAAAGTGCTAGGATTACAGGCATGTACCACCATAACCCGGCCTCAAAGAGGTTATTTTTTAGAAGAGAAAGCCATTTTCTCTGAATGGCGTCAGCCTCTGTTCTGTTCTTGTTTTGTTTCAGTTAATAGGAACTCAGTTCCTCATGCCAGCTCGATGCTGGGAAAAACTCTAATTTCAGTTCTTCAGTTTTCAGAAATTCCAAAGAACGTGGAAATGAGGCCACAGGAGGAATCCAGAACTGCTGCCCATCATAATAATTCTCAGGACTGGGCGAGGTGGCTTACGCCTGTAATTCCAGCACTTTGGGAGGCCAAGGCAGGCAGACCACGAGGTCAAGAGATTAAGACCATTTGGCCAATATGGTGAAACCCTGTCTCTACTAGAAATACAAAAATTAGCTGGGCATGGTGGCGCGAGCCTGTAGTCCCAGCTACTGGGGAGGCTGAGGCAAGAGAATTGCTTGAACCTGGGAGACAGAGGTTGCAGTGAGCCGAGATTAATTACCACATCCTCTTGTTCTTTTTAGTTTTAGGGTCCCTAAAATTCCAGAGGCACATATGTCACCGGCTAGAGGTGATGTTTTCCAGCTTCTGCTGAAGCTAGGTGTGGCCTCGAGATTATGTTCTGGCATATAAGATACAGGTGGACGATGTGATGGGAACACTTCCAGGCCGCATGGGTAGAAGGGAAGCTGGTGGTCCGCCTCTGTTTCCCACTCACTTTGAGCTGGAATGTGAACAGGATTTGAGAAGCCAGCTCTGCCCCTGTGGATGGTGGAGCAGCAGGAGGCTGGGTCCCTGGGTGACCATGTGGAGCCGAATCTCCTGCCTTCTTGGACTAGCAGCCACCTCTGTGCTGTTAAGGGAGAGAATATGTTTCTAATTTGTTATGGCCACTGTATTTTGGAGTCTCTTAGCAGCTTAATATATACCCTAACACAGGTGGCTTTTGCCTTTTTATACAACTTTTTTTTTTTTGAGAGTGTCTTGCTTTTTTACTCAGGCTGGAGTGTAGTGGCACGATCTCGGCTCACTGCAACCGCCGCCTCCCAGGTTCAAGCGATTCTCCTGCCTCAGCCTCTGGAGCGGCTGGGACTGCAGGTGCTCACCACCATGCCCAGATAATTTTTGTATTTTTAGTAGAGTCAGGGTTTTGCCATATTGACCAGGCTGGTCTGGAACTCCTGACCTCAGGTGATCCACCACCCCCGTCTCTTGAAGTGCTGGGATTATAGGCGTGAGCCACTGTGCCTGGCCCTTTTTATACAATTTTGATTTTTACTTTTTTTTTTTTTTTGGAGACTGAGTCTTGCTCTGTTGCCTAGGCTGGAGTGCAGTGGTGCAATCTCGGCTTACTGCAACCTCTGCCTCCTGGGTTCAAGTGATTCTACTGTCTCAGCCTCCTGAATGGGGGGATTACAGGTGTGCACCACTGTGCCTGGCTAATTTTTGTATTTTTAGTAGAGATGGGGTTTCGCACTGCTGCCCAGGCTGGTCTCAAACTCCTGACCTTAGGTGACTTGCCCGCCTTGGCCTCCCAAAGTGCTGGGATTACAGGCGTGAGCCACCATGGCCTGCCAATTTTTACTTTTTTAAACAGTGGATTGCACCGAAATAGAAGTTGCATGAGAACAGAAACTGTGTCTTTTGCCTCCGTGATATCCCAGCCCTTGCCAGACAGTAGTGGGGAGGGAGGATGGTTCTTGGATATTATGTGCCTTAGGATCAGCTGGGTCATGGATTAGTTGAAAATGCAGCTTTCTCAGGGGCTCATCCCACATCTGTGGAATAAATCTTTGGACCTATCTATACAAATGTAACTTTACTTCTGATGAAAGAAAAGATCTTGTTTACAATAGCAACTGTAATGATAAAATATTCAACAGCAAACTTCCCAAGAAATGTGGAGGATAGAACAAAAAACTTTTAGACCAGCCTGGCTAACATAGTGAAACCATCTCTACTAAAAATACAAAAATTAGGCCGGGCGCGGTGGCTCACGTGAGCCTGTAATCCCAGCACTTTGGGAGGCTGAGACGGGTGGATCACTTGAGGCCAGGAGTTTGAGGTCAGCCTGGCCAACATGGCAAAACCCTGTCTCTACTAAGAATACAAAGGAGTTTCAGCCGGGCTTAGTAGCAGGCACCTGTAATCCCAGCTACTTGGGAGATTGAGGCACGAGAATTGCTTGAACCCAGGAGGTGGTGGCTGCGATGAACAGAGATTGTTCCACTGCACTCCAGCCTGGGCTACAGAGCGAGACTCTGTCTGAAAAAGAAAAATCAGCCGGACGTGATGGCATGCACCTGTAGTCCCATCCTAGCTACTCTGAAGGCTGAAGTGATGATGGCTTGATCCCAGGAGGCAGAGGTTGCCGTGAGCTATGATCGCACCCTTGCACTCCAGCCTGGCTGACAGAGCGAAACCCCATCTCTAAAAAAAGAATTATATATATATATAGTGTATGTATATGTATGTATATATACACATACATGCTATATATATATTTCAATTTTTTACTCTGTTTTATTTATTTATTTATTTATTTTGAGACAGAGTCTTGCTCTGTCACCCGGCTGGAGTGCAGTGGAGCGATCTCTGTTCACTGCAACCTCCACCTCCTGGGTTCAAGCTATTCTTGTGCCTCAGCCTCCTGAGTAGCTGGAGTTACAGGCATGTGTCACTAAGCCCAGCTAACTTTTGTATTTTTAGTAGAGACAGAGTTTCGCCATGTGGGCCAGGCTGGTCTTGAATCCTGACCTCAGGTGATCTGCCTGCCCTGGCCTCCCAACGTGCTGGGATTACAGGCATGAGCCACTGCGCCCGGCCTATTGTGCTATCAGTTATTGTTGTTAATCTCTTACTGTGCCTAATTATAAATTAAATTTTATCCTAGAAAAAAACTTTCGACACAGGGTTCATTCAGTGTTATCTCAGGTCTCAGGCGTCCGATAGGGTCTTGGAACGTATCCCCCGAGGATAAGGAAGGACCCCGCCGCTCCGCCAGAATTCAGAATAACCCCATCACTCTGCAGTGTGGTACGTAAAAGTCTGACAGTGCTTTGATGATCTCATGCTCTCTACTGTTTGCCTTTGCAAAGCATTAATTACCAAATCTTTTCCAAAATTTGCAAGAGGAGAACAGGTGTCGAGGGTGAGGGAGGGAGGGGCGGGACTCACTTTCATCAAATAGGCCTTTCTGTTCCTTCTGTTTCTCCTGGATTTTGTGAAGCTCAGACTCCAGCAATGACAACTCAGGTTCTAATTCGGGCTTGGTTACTCCCTCCCTGTGTCCCTGTGTGACCTTGAACCAGTTACTTTACTTCTCTGTGCATCAGTTTCCGAATCTGAAAAGTGGATGTAATATTGGTTCTGATTCCAGAGGTGGATGTGGGGATTCAATGAGCTAAAATGTAAAACCGTTAGAACACTGCCCTGCAAGAGGTTCAGTCTTAATAAATATTAGCTCTTTTTATGATCAACATCTGTCATGGGGCCAGACGCGGTGGCAGATACCTGAAATTCCAGCACTTTGGGAGGTTGAGGTGAAAGGATCACTTGAGCCCAGGAGTTCGAGACCAGCCTGGGCAACATAGGGAGACCCTGTCTCTACAAATAAAAAAAAAAATTAGCTGGGCATGGTAGTACATGCCGGTGGTTCCAGCTACTAGGGAGGCTAGGGTGGGAGCATTGCTGGAGCCTGGGAGGTCAAGGTTGAGTGAGCTGCGATTGTGCCCCCACACTCCAGCCTGGGTGACAGAGCCAGACCCTGTCTCAAAAGAAAAATACGATCTGTCGTGGGTTGAACTGTGTTCCCCAAAAAGAAATGCTGAAGCCCCAACCTCAGAATGTGACTCCATTTGGAAGTGGGGTGATTGCAGATGAGCTGAGATGACGTCCTCTTGGAGTAGGTTAGCCCCGAATCCAACAGGACTGGTGTCCTTGTAAGAGCGGAGCCATCTTGTAAACACACATGTACACGGGAAAGACGGGGTCAGACATGGGGGAAGTTGGCCCCATGACTGCAGAGGCATCTGCAAGCCAAGGAGCCCAAGGGTTGCCGGCAACCCCTGAGGCTGGAAGCAACAGGGAAGGAGCCTGAGAGCCTTCAGAGGGAGCGCGGCCCTGCAGACAGCTCCATCTCACACTTCCGGCCTCCGGAACTTCCAGGGAGTAAACTTTCTGTTTATTTATTTATTTGTATTTTTTTGAGACAAGGTCTCATTCTGTCACCCAGGCTGGAATGCAGTGGCACAATCTCAGCTCACTGCAGCCTCAATTTCCCTGGGTTGGGTGATCCTCCCACCTCGGCCTCCCAAGTAGCTGGGAGTACAGCCATGCACCTCCACACCCGGGTAAATTTTGTATTTTTTTGTAGAGATAGGGTTTCACCTTGTTGCCCAGGCTGCCCTTGAACTCCTGGACTCAAGTGATCCTCCCGCCTCAGTCTACCCAAGTCCTGGGATTGCAGGCACGAGCCACCGTGCCTGGCTTTCTGTTGCTTTCAGCCGCCCAAGTTGTGGTGCTTTGTATGGCAACCCTAGCAAACTAACACTATATCTATTCACAAGTATTTGATAAATTAAAACAAAAACAATTATTGAAAGTGTCTCTTCTCCCTTCCTTCCTGTGCCTGGGGATGGGTGGGGAGTGTGTGTTGGGCACCCCAGCGGAGACCAGGCGGTTGCAGTTGGCCTGCGAAGGTGTCTGGACTTTGTCCTGCAGGCCATGAGAGGCCACTGGAGAGTCTACGCTGGGGAGTGACAATTTCCGAGGTATTTTAGGAAGCTCAGCCTGCCTGCGGGTGGCAGGGGAAGGGAGGAGGGGAGAGGGTTCTGGCCAGTCAGTGGCTTGGAGCTGTCATCCAGGCAGGAGATGGTGTGGCCTGGATCAGTCGTTCTCAAAGTGTGGTCCCCAGACCAGCAGCACCAGCGTCCCCCGGAAACTTGCTGAAAATGCAGTTATCAGGCCCACCCAGCCCTACTGAATCAGGCACTCCAGAGGCGAGGCGGGCCATCTGGGTTTCACAAACCCTCCAGATGGTTCTGCTGTTTGCTCAAGCGCAAGAACGGCCGGGCTAAACGAACAGGGTGGAGAGGGTGTCAGTCCCTTGGGGCTGCGGGACAGAGTGCCACCAACTGTGTGGCTTAGAACAACAGAAATGTATTTTCTACATTTCTGGAGGCAGAAATCAGAAATGAAGGCATCAGCAGAGCCCTCTGAAGCCTGGGGTGTGGGGAGCCTTCTTTGCCTCCTCTGACCTCTGGTGGCTGCCGGCAGCCCTCGGCATTTCTTGGCTTGCAGACACAGCACGGCCGTCTCTGCCTCCACAGGCACGTGACATTCTGTATGTGCCTCTGTGAAAAGATGTCCCTCTTCTTTTTTTTTTTATTTTGAGAGAGTTTCGCTCTTGTTGCCCAGGCTGGGTGCAGTGTCATGATCTCAGCTCACTGCAACCTCTGCCTCCCGGGTTCAAGTGATTCTCCTGCCTTAACCTCTCGAGTAGCTGGGATTACAGGTGCCGGCTACCACACCCAGGTAATTTTTTGTATTTTTAGTAGAGACGGGGTTTCGCCATGTTGGGTAGGCTGGTCTCAAACTAGTGATCCTCCCACCTTGGCTTCTCAAAGTGCTGGGATTACAGGCATGAGCCACTGTGCCTGGCCTGATGTCCATGGTTTTTTTTTTTTTTTTTTGAGATGGAGTCTCACTCTGTCGCCAGGCTGGAGTGCAGTGGCACTATGTTGGCTCACTGCAACCTCCACCTCCCAGGTTCAAGCAATTTTCCTGCCTCAGTCTCCTCAGTAGCTGGGATTACAGGTGTGTGCCACCACGTCCAGTTAACTTTTGTATTTTTAGTAGAGACAGGGTTTCACCATTTGGCCAGGCTGGTCTCTATCTCTTGACCTCATGATCTGCCCACCTCGGTCTCCCGAAGTGCTGGGATTCCAGGCGTGAGTCACTGCGCCCGGCCAATGTCCCTGTTCTCATAAGGACAGCAGTCCTATTGGATTAGGTCCGCCCGAATCCTGCAGACTCTACTCTGGATTTAATGCCATCTGCAAGGACCCTGTTTCCAAATAAGGCTGATTCACAGCGACCGGGGCCTAGGATTTGGACGTATCTTTTTTGGAGGGGGCACAATTCTACCCACCTCTGATGGGGAGAAGTGAAAGGTTGCAACAAATCTCAAAACAAGAGAAATGTTAGTGATTAGATGGGGGAGTGGAAGCAGAATGAAAAGAGAAAGAATTCAAATGCCCTGCTATTGTTGCATAAATAACAAAGCTGGCGTAACCCTGGTGTCCTTTTTCTCAAAGAGGGACATCCTCAGGCTAGTATTTCAGAAAGTTTATCCTAAGTTCTTGCTACTGGTAAACACGTTGCTGAAATAAACTCCTTCTCACCTGACGACCTCTCGCTCTCTTCCCTGTGGGGTGGGGCTGGGGAGGGAGGAGCGAGCAAGGCCCCCTCTCCACCCACGCACAGAGCCAGGGTGAGATCGTGCTAACTCTCGCTGAAGGGAACACTTTAGAGCCAAGTTCAAGTTCAAGGTCCCAGGATCTGGGTATCTAAAGCTGCTCCAGCTCTCAGCTGCCCCAAGGGAAAAGATGGTCTCAGAGAGATAGTCTTAGGACCTGTCTCAGTGAGGAGCCAGGCAGCCCGTAAGTGTGGGAGCGCCTCCTTCTGACACCAGGCATGGCTGAAAGCACTTGACCTTCTGGAAGATTCTGTTCCATGCATCACTCAAGAGTGAGTCAGAAGCTCATAGAGGGTTTGTGGAAATGCAGATTCCCGGGCCTTACTCCCCAGTGTCTGAGTCACAGGTCTGGGGTGAGGACTCAGAATCTGCTTTCCTTTCTTCATTTTTTTTTTTGAGACAGGCTCCTGCTCTGTTGCTCAGGCTGGAAGGCAGTGGCGTGCACATGGCTCACTGCAGCCTTGACCTCTCAGGATCAAGGTATCCTCCCACGTCAGCCTCCCGAGTAGCTGCGGCTATAGGCACTTGCCACCATGCCTGACTAATTAAAAAAATTTTTTTTTGTAGATGGGATCTCACTATTGTTGTCCAGGTGGGTCTCAAACTCCTGGGCTTGAGTTATTCTCCAGCCTTGGCCTCCCAAAGTGCTGGGATTACAGGCGTAAGCCATCACTCCCGGCCCGAGAACCTGCATTTCTATCACATTTCCAGGTGGCTGCTGCTGCTCTGGAGAACACCTGGAGGAGAAATGAGGCTCACGAGAGTTACACAGGGAGTTTCAACACACACCAACCCCTGTGCCCGACCCAGACCCTGGGAGACCGCCAAGGGCAGGCCCCCAGGGCGTTCTAATCACCGGCCGAAGTGGGGGTGCACAGCCCAACTCCTTCTCACCCATCAATGCCACTTCAGATACCACTTCTTCAGCAAGCCTTTCCTGACTTCCTTCCGTGGGATTAGGCCCCTCATTCATTCATTCATTCATTCCACAAACCATCATGCCCCTTGTGTGCACTGGGCCCTGTGCTGGTGCTGGAGGTTCAGCTGTGAGGCCAGGTAAGGGTTTTGCCCTGTGGCGTTTCTCTACAGAAACATGGAGAAACAAGCGGTGAAAAGTCAGGGCAGACGACGTCAGGGCATGACGAACACAACAGGACAAGGGCAAAAAGAGCAGTATTTAATTAATTCATTAATTAACTGGAGACAGGGTCTCACTCTATTGGCCAGACTAGAGTGCAGTGGCACAATCATGGCTCACTGCAGCCTTGAACTCCCAGACTCAAGCAATCCTCCCGCGTCAGCCTCCAGAGCAGCTGGGACTACAGACACACCTACCATGCCCGGTTAATTTTTTTTTTTTTTTTTTTTTTTGAGACAGGGTCCCACTCTGTTGCCCAGGCTGGAGTGCAATGGTGCGATCTCGGCTCATTGCAACCTCTGCCTCCTGGGTTCAAGTGATCTCCTGCCTCAGCCTCCCCGGTAGCTGGGACTACAGGTGTACACCACACCTGGCTAATTTTTGTATTTTTAGTAGAGGTGGGTTTTACCATGTTGGCCAGGATGGTCTTGATCTCCTGACCTTAAGTGATCTATCTGCCTCGGCCTCGCAAAGTGCTGGGATCACAGGTGTGAGCCACTGCTCCAGGGAAGAGTGTCACTTCAGATGGGCTGGTTGAGGAAGGCCTCTTTGAGGAGATGACGCTGGAGCTGTACCTCAAAAAAGCTTCCATGGAGGCCCCCCAATTTTTTTGAGATGGAGTCTCACTCTGTCACCAGGCTGGAGTACAGTGGCATGATCTTGGCTCACTGCAACCTCCGCCTCTTGGGTTCAAGCAATTCTCCTGCCTTAGATCCCGAGTAGCTGGGACTACAAGGCACGCCCCACCATGCCCAGCTAAATTTTGTGATTTTCGTAGAGACAGGGTTTCGCCATGTTGGCCAGGATGGTCTTGATCTCTTGACCTCGTGATCTGCCCGCGTCGGCCTCCCAAAGTGCTGGGATTACAGGCTTGAGCCACCGCGCCCGGCCCCCTGGAACCTTTTTAAACAAGAAGAGCGTTTGAAGCGGGGAGCAGAGCCTGTGCCGAGGTCCTGCGGTGGGCACGGGCTGACTGCCTGGGAAGGTCTGAAGGAAGCCAGGCTGGCTGCATCCCAGGGAGCCGAGAGGGAGGCGGAAGAGGGCGGCCCAGGGGAGGACCTGGAGTTTGTGCCTTGCAACAGGAAACCCACAGAGAGTTGAAGCAGGGAGTAACACAATCCCTCTTGCTTTGAAAAGGTCCACTCTGCGGCCCCTGTAATGCGCCCTCGCCGAGATGGATTCCTCTCCCTGAGAGCGTTTTTCTCAGCTTTCACTGCAGACTCATTGGTGTGAGAGGAATGTCTTTGTCCCACTGGTGTGTGATCTTTATGAGAAGGTGATGAACGTGCCCCGTGCTCACAGGAAACAGCACAGTCCGACGGAGCCGGCTGTGGCGGCGTGTGCCTGTTGTCTCAGCTCCTAGGGAGGCTGAGGGAGGATCACTCGAGCCCAGGACTTTGAGGCTGCAGTGAGCTGTGATCACACTACTGTGCTCTAGCCTGGGTGACACAGCAAGATCTTGTCTCTGAAAAGAAGTCCGACAGATGACCCTGTGAGTGTGACCAGTGGTCCTCCTTGGCACTGCCCCATCCCTGCCCAAACAGGAACCTCAGCCACCACCAGATGCGCCCAGAAAGGTATCGCTGCCCATTGTTTTCCAAAGAATATTTTTGTTTTTTTCTTTTGTCTTTTTTTTTTTCCCAGAGGCTGAGTCTCACTCTGTCTCTCAGGCTGGAATGCAGTGGCGCAATCTCGGCTCACTGAGTTCAAGGAATTCTCTTGCCTCAGCCTCCGAAGTAGCTGGGATTACAGGCACCCAGCATCATGCCTGACTAATTTTTGTATTTTAATTAGAGATGGGGTTTCATCATGTTGGCCAGGCTAGTCTCAAACTCCTGACCTTAAGTGATCCAGTCGCCTTGGCCTCCCAATACGCTGGGATTACAGGCATGAACTACCATACCCGGCCCTTTTTTTCCCTTGTTTGAGATAGGATTTCACTCTGCTACCCAGGCTGGACTGCAGTGGCGTGATCATGACTCATTGCAGCCTTAACTTCCTGGGCTCAAGTAATCCTCCCACCTCAGCCTCTGGAGTAGCTGGGACTACAGGCACGATGGCCGCCACACCCAGCTAATTTTTGTTTGTAGAGACAGGATTTCGCCATGTTGCCTAAGCTGGTCTTGAACTCCTGAGCTCAAGCAATCCTCCCACCTCGGCCTTCCGAAGTGTTGGGATTACAGGCGTGAGCTACTGTGCCTGGCCTGAAGAATATTTTTGGAACCTGCTTCTCCGTGGGCGCCACTCACGGCTGCAGCCTGTGAACAGTTCCCGCTCAGGAGAGAAACTGGCAGCTTCGCGGTTCTGCATTGAAGGGCAAGGGCCTCTCCTGATCTCCAGTGTTCTTGGTGCCCATGCTGGTTTCAGGAAGGCATCCCTGGGCCTCGGTGGGCTCTGGGCAGAGCGGGCAGGTGTTGGAGAGGAGGGGCCAGTGGCAAGAGCTGCGGTTTTCTGGGCAGGAAGGAAAATGCTGCTCCCGAGGAAAACTGGCAAGACAGATGAGGACTCGCCGCACGTGGAGCCGCAGCGTTAGGCTGAAGCGTGAAAACTCAACCTTCACTTAAAAAGCCTGGGTGCTTCTGGCCCACTTACGGTGAGAGGTGAGGCGGTTCTCTTGAGTTAGGAAGGGAAGCTCGAAAACTCATCTCCGATCCCAACAAAGCAGCTCTTAGACACTGGGCCCAGGAACAAAAGCCTCAAGAAAGAGGCAGAGGCCGGATGTGGTGGCTCACGCCTGGAATCCCAGCACTTTGGGAGGCCGAGGCAGGTGGATCACAAGGTCAGGAGTTCAAGACCAGCCTGACCAAGATGGTGAAACCCTGTCTCTACTAAAAATACAAAAATTAGCCAGGCGTGGAGATGGGCACCTGTAATCCCAGCTACTTGGCAGGCTGAGGCAGAGAACTGCTTGAACCCAGGAGGCAGAGGTTGCAGTGAACCGAGATCACGCCACTGCACTCCAGCTTGGGCGACAGGGCCAGACTCTGTCTCAAAAAAAAAAAAAAAAGACAAAAAAAAAAGGGAGGGAGGCGAGATATTCGGACTGTGGACCTTTTGTTTACTTTTAGACACTTTCTTGAAAGCTGCTGCCATAATCGTGATGCTCTCACATTTCACTGTTCAGTTCCTCCAGCGCACAAAGTTCACTCCTACCCCAGGGCCTTTGTGCGTGCCATGGCCTATGTCTGGAATGCTCTCTCTGGATCTTCCTATGGTTGGCTCTTCATCCAGTTCTCCACTAAATGTCATCTTCCCAGAGAAGCCACACCCTCACTCACTCTCTCAGACTGCTGGGTTTTGTTTCTTGCCAGCATTGAACATTATCTGAAGCTGTTCTGTCGGCTTATTCCTGGATTTACCCTAGTGTTTGTCTGCAGCCCCTGGAGTGTGCCTCCAGGAAAGAAACCTCTTTTTTTTTTTTTTTTTTTTTTTTTTAATGGAGAAGGAGTTTCATCGTGTTAGCCAGGATGGTCTCGATCTCCTGACCTTGTGATCCGCCCACCTCAGCCTCCCAAAGTGCTGCGATTACAGGTGGGAGCCACGACGCCCGGTGGAAAGAAACCTCTTTTCATGATCTGCAGTGCCCAAAGCTGTCCGGGTGCAGCGATGGCACTCCATGGATACTCCCTGAAGGACAAAGTCAATAAAGCTGTTGATTGTGGCGGCTGGTTACTTGCCAGCCGGGTTTAGATCTGTAGCCATTGAGATTGCTTTTGGCTGAAAGTCCTGGCAAGCACCCAAGAGGTTTAACAATAAAGATATTTATTATTTCCATATAAGGGGAAATCCTGAGATAGGACAGCTTTGGTATTCTTAGTTTCTTTCTTTTTTGAGATGGGGTCTCACTCTGTTGCCCAGGCTGGCGTGCAGTGGCGCAATCTGGACTCACTGCAACCTCGACCTCCTGGGTTCAAGCGATTCTCCTGTCTCAGCCTCCTGAGTAGCTGAGATTATAGGCATGCACCACCACGCCCGGATGATTTTTGTAGTTTTAGTAGAGACGGGGTTCAGCCATGTCGGCCAGGTTGGTCTCAAACTTCTGACTTCTGGTGATCTGCCCACCTTGGCCTCCCAAAGTGCTAGGATTACAGGCGTGAGCCACTGCACCTAGACTTTTTATTTTTTATTTTTATTTATTTATTTATTTATTTTTGAGATGGAGTTTCGCTCTTGTTACCCAGGCTGGAGTGCAATGGCGCAATCTCGGCTCACCGCAACCTCTGCCTCCTGGGTTCAGGCAATTCTCCTGCCTCAGCCTCCTGAGTAGCTGGGACTACAGGCATGCGTTGCCCAGCTAATTTTTGTATTTTTAGTAGACAGGGTTTCACCATGTTGGCTGAGATGGTCTTGATCTCTTGACCTCGTGACCCACCTGCCTTGGCCTCCCAAAGTGCTGGGATTATAGGCGTGAGCCACCGCGCCCGGCCGACTTTTTATTTTTAAAACAGAGACAGGGTCTCACTATGTTGGTCAGGTTGGTCTTGAACTACTGGCCTCAAGCAATACTTCTGCCTCGGCCTTCCAAAGCACTGGGATTATAGGCATGAGCCACTGCACGTGGCCGGTTCTCAGGACATCCCTGAAGAGCCGGGTCCTCTGCATCTCTCTGCTCCGGCCTTTTCTGCAGTGCACATCTCAGCCAACAGCACGCAGGCAGGAAGCATCTCTTCCTTGGTCCATTTTTATCAGCAATGAAACCTTTCTAAGAATTCCCCCAGCTCACCCCCTTTCATCTTTTTGACCAGAATTTGCTCACATGTCCACCCCTAAGCCAATCATAGGGAGAGGAACTGTATTACCGAGATGACTCAGAATAATCAGGATTTCCTCTGGATGGGGGAGCAAGGTCCCCTTCTTTGAGCATCTGTGGCTGTCGGGAAGCAGACAGACCCTCGGCCTTCAAGAAAGAAGGGGTGAGAGAGAATGAATTATGTAAATGCAACCAGTGGTATCGATCATCGCACTTGTTGAATTTCATCCTCACAGAAACCCTCCGAGGTATTACTTGTCCCCATCGGCATGGATCTTGTATTTGACCTCTGAGTGGATCATCTTTTTAATTTTTAAAAGTTTTTAATTTTTAGAATTTTTTGGGTATATAGTAGGTGTATATATTTATGGGGTACATGAGATGTTTTGCTCTGGGCATGCGATGTGTAATAATCACGTCCCGGAGAATGAGGCATCCATCCCCTCCAGCATCCATCCTTTGTGTTACAAACAATCTAATTGTAGTCTTTTAGTTGTCTGACTTTGTACAATTAAGTTATTATTGACTATAGTCACCCCATTGTGTAATCAAACAGGTCTTAGTCATTCTTTTAAATGATTCCTTTTGTACCGATTAACCACTCCTGACTTCCCCTTTCTTTCTAATAAATTGGAAAGAATTGTTTTTGAGACAGGGTCTCACTGTGTTACCAGGGCTGGTCTCAAACTCTTGGGCTCAAGTGATCCTCCTGCCTCAGCCTCCCAAAGTGCTGAGATTACAGGCGTGAGCCCCCACGACCAGCCTGTTTATTCTTATATACCTATTGTGTAGGAATAAAGAAAAAAAAAGAGATATTTATTCAAATTCAGTAAAATATTGTATGTGTATCTGTGTCTCTGCATGTTTGTGTGTGTGTGTGAATGTGTATGTGTGAATGTGCGTGTGTGAATGTGTGTATGTGTGTGTGTGTGAATGTGTATGTGTGAATGTGCGTGTGTGAATATGTGTATGTGTGTGTGTTTGTGTGTGTGAATGTGTGTGTGTGTGTGTGTGTGTGTGTGTGTGTGTGTGTGTAGGGGCATGTGGAGTTCTCCGAATTAAACTCCATGAGGAATACGATATTTATTAAAAGGAAAGCAACACGATTCTGCTCATTTGAAACTCACATATGTATTATTAAAACACAACCACAGCAATTGTTTAGTCCGAGGATTGGCAAACTCTTTCTGTAAAGTGACAGATAATAACGATTTTAGGCTTTCCTCACTACAGGGCCTCTGTCGACATTACTCAGCCCTGCCACGGTAGCCTAGACACGGCCATAAGCTATACGAATAGGTGTGTCTGGGTTCCAATAAAACTTTATTTACAAAGACAGGCTGGGGGTCAGGTTTGGCCTTTGGGCTGTAATTTGCCAACTCCTGGTTCAGACTTAGGCTAATAAAAGCTTGTTTCAGGAGGAATGTCTTATTGCTGACATTATTTAGAGTTACTGGCACACGGTGATAAGAAATAGCAGACTGACTCTGAATAGGCCAGGGGGTGGTAGCCACGGTTCCACCCTTGGTACACCTCTTATTCCCACTTTACAGGGGGGCCCAGGGCTCAGAGGGGATACCTGCGGCTGAGACGGGCAGCTGGGGTTGAGAGGGACACCCAGGGCCTGGAGGAGGTGAGCAACTTGTCTAGAAATCCAGGCTCTGTCGCCCAGAGTGTGAATCTCCCAAATGCCCTCTTGGGCGGCTCCGTGTGTCATGGGGCATCCTTGCTGGGACAGCCCCTGGGTCCGAGTCTGCACTGCTCGGCGGGGGGCGGTGGGGGAAGCTGACATGTCACCTTTCTCTCTCAGTCAGGATAGGGTGGAAAAGTTAGGAAGTCCCCAGGAGTGGGCTTGGCGGCATCTTGGGGGCCCTGAGACCCCTCACTTCCCCGTCTGGAGGTGCTGAGAACACTCTGGAAGGCCCGGTGTTTCCTGGACCTGCTGTCCCCCTGAGCCTGCCCCACTCACATCTCATCTCTGCCTCCCTGGTTCTTGATCAAAGGCAGATCAAAGCTGCTCCTCACTGCTCAGTTCCCCTCAAGTCTTCTACCGGATTTCTTGATCCCAAACTTGCCCTTTGTGGGAGACTCCGCCTCTCTGTCTGGCTCAGTGTTTCGTTGTGTGGTTTGTACCGCCCTAATCATTTCTAAGTGTACATTTCAGGGGCATGAAGGACACCCACATTGTTGAGTAACTATCACCACCACCCTTCTTGGCACCTTGTCATCTTGCAAAACGGAAACCGCATATGCACTGATCAAAAATTCCCTTCGCCTCTCCCCGCAGCCCCTGGCACCCACCATTCTTTCTGTCTCTGTGAATCTGGCTTCTCTAGGGAGCTCACGCAAATGGAATTGTTCGGTATTTGTCCTGTTGTGGCTGGCTTCTTTCATTTAGCATAATGTCCTCAAGGCCTGTGCGTGTTGCAGCGTGCATCAGAACGTCCTTCCCTTTCCAGGCTGAACCCTATTCCATGTGTGGGGGCCCCAGCTTATCCCCCATCACCCATCAGTGGACACTTGGGTTGCTCCCACCGTCTGGCCATCGTGAACAGCGCTGCAGTGAAGGCGGTGGCCAGATTCCTCTTCAAGTCCCCAGTTTCATTTCTTTTATACCCAGAAGTGAGATTGCTGCATCACATGGTAATTCTATGTTAAATTTTTTTATTTTTTTGAGACAGAGTCTTGCTGTCACCCAGGCTGGAGTGCAGTGCCGCAATCTCGGCTCACTGCAACCTCTACCCGACCAGGTTCAAGCAATTCACTTATTCCACACCTCTCTGAGATGGGTCTTATTAGCCCCATTTTACAGATGGGGCAATTGAGGCCCAGACAGTTAAGTAACGTGCCCACAGGAGGGCAGGGCTTTGAACCTGGACTGTCTGGCTCCAGACTTGCTGTTTCTTTCTTTCTCTTTTTTTTTTGAGACAGAGTCTTACTCTGTTGCCCAGGCTGGAGTGCAATGGCACACTCTCGGCTCACCGCAACCTCCACCTCCCGGGTTCAAGCAATTCTCCTGCCTCAGTCTCCCAAGTAGCTGGGATTATAGGTGTGCACCACCACGCCCAGCTAATTTTTGTATTTTTAAGTAGAGACCGGGTTTCACTATGTTGGTCAGGCTGGTCTCGAACCCCTGACCTCATGATCCGCCCACCTCAGCCTCCCAAAGTGCTGGGATTACAGGCGTGAGCCACCACGCCCGGCTCAGACTTGCTGTTTTTAACTATTAGTTAGTTAAAACTAGTAGTCTTCTGCTGGGTGCAGCGGCTCACACTGTAATCCCAGCACTTTGGGAGGCTGAGGTGGGCGGATCACAAGGTCAGGAGTTTGAGACCAGCCTGACCAACATGTTGAAACCCTGTCTCTACTAAAAATACAAAAATTAGCTGGGCGTGGTGGCAGGTGCCTGTAATCCCAGCTACTCGGGAGGCTGAGGCAGGAGAATCACTTGAATCCAGGAGGCAGAGGTTGCAGTCAATCGAGATTGTGCCATTGCACTCCAGCCTGGGTGACTCCATCTCAACAAACAAACAAACAAAACTAGTAGTCTTCTTCTTTTTTTTCTAAAGGTAGCCTACTTTCTTTCTTTCTTTTTTTTTGAGACAGGGTTTCACTCATTTCCCAGGCTGGAGTGCAGTGGCACGATCATGTCTCACTGTAGCCTCTACTTCCTGGGCTCAAGTGATTCTCCTGCTTCAGCCTCCCGAGTAGCTGGGACTACAGGCACGTGCCACCATGCTCGGCTAATTTTTTGTATTTTTAGTAGAGATGGGGTTTCACCATGTTGCTCAGGCTGGTCTTGAACTCCTGGCCTCAAGCCATCCTCCCACCTCCGCCTCCCAAAGTGTTGGGATTACAGGAGTGAGCCACTGCGCTGGCCGTTAACTACTAGGCTTTCTTACCTCCAGGTTTCTACCCCAGCTGTTGGATGCCGCCTCTAAGCTTCTTTCTCTTCTCTAATTCCTTTCCCACCACAGAATCAGTTCCTGTAATAGTCTGAGCAGGAAGTGGAGAGCACACTCAAAATTGGAGACTTTGAGGATATTTACAAAGGCGTAGGGGAAACAAAGGGTAAGTGAAGCTATTCCCACCCTGCAGCTGAGGGGAGGAGGGCAGGGTGTCGCCTGGAACCTGGGAGGAGAGAGGTGTCTAGAGAGGGCTGCCTTCCAGGGACCGTGCCCTTTGCTCAAGAGCTGCAGCCAGCCTGGGTGTCACAGACCACCCCAACATGCAGTGGCTTGGAGGTGCTATTAATGATACTATTGGGACAGGAGGTATAAACTGGGGTGATTGCACCGTCTAAGGCGCAGTGGTCTCTGATTATCTGTTTCTTGGGCAAACTGAGCAGCTCGCTGACACAGAGCCTTTGCACTGCTGGTTCATTTGCCGGAAATGTCCTCCCCAGCTCTTATCCTTCCGGTCTCACCCCTCCAGCCCCCATCTCCCTGTGGCATGACCTTTTATTTTTCTCATTAGCACTTAGCAGCATGTATAATCCTTGTCTATTTATTTGCTTATAAATATATTTATACGTATATATACATACATATATGTATAATATGTGTGTGTGTGTGTGTGTGTATATATATATGTGTGTGTATATATATATGTATTTTAAATCTCTCTCTCTCTTTTACTAAAAAGTAAGGCCAGGGCAGACCAGACATGGTGGTTCACACCTATAATGTCAGCACTTTGGGAGGCTGAGGTGGGAGGATCACCTGAGTCCAGGAGTTTGAGACCAGCTTGGGCAACATAGTGGTAACCCATCTCTATCAAAAAAATAAGAATTGGCCAGGCATGGTGGCTCACACCTGTAATCCAGCACTTTGGGAAGCAAGGTGGGTGGATCATGAAGTCAGGAGTTCCAGACCAGCCTGACCAACATGGTGAAACCCCGTCTCTACTAAAAACACAAAAATTAGCCGGGCGTAGTGGTGCATGCTTGTAATCCAAGGTACTCAGGAGGCTGAGGCAGGAGAATCACTTGAACCCAGGAGTCGGAGGCTGCAGTGAGCTAAGAATGCACCACTGCACTACAGCCTGGGCAACAGAGTGAGACTCTATCTCAAAAAAATAAAATAAAATAAAATAATAAAATAAAATAAAATATTAGCGTGGCTGGGTGTGGTGGCTCATGCCTGCATCCCAGCACTTTGGGAGGCTGAAGTGGGTGGATCATTTGAGGTTAGGAGTTGGAGATCACGCTGGCCAACATGATGAAACTCCATCTCTACTAAAAAAATACAAAAATTAGCTGAGTGTGGTGGCAGGCGCCTATAGTCCCAGCTACTCGGGAGGCTGAGGCAGGAGAATTGCTTGAACCTGGGAGGCAGAGGCTGCAGTGAGCAGAGATCATGCTACTGCACTCCAGCCTGGGAGAAAGAACAAGACTCTGTCTCCAAAAAAAAAAAAAAAATTAGCTGGGTGTGGTGGCACATGCCTGTAGGAGGCTGAGGTGGGGAGATGGCTTGAGCCCGGGGGTGGAGGCTGCAGTGAGCTTTGCGCTCCAGCCTGAGTGACAAGCCAGACTCTGTCTCAAAAAAAAAAAAAAAAAAAAAAAAAAAAGTAAGGCCAAGGCAGAGAGGACCTGCCTTCCTTCTTCCCCGTCTCCCCCGAGGAACTAGCACACAGTAGGTCTGATACATAGTGAGTGCTCAGCAAGTATTTGGCACATGAATGAATGAATGAATGAATGAGCATGTCCATCCCTTTCCTGGCAGGTAGGACAGGACCAGGTGGTCTCAGAGGAGCCTTCTGGGTCCTGGGATAGGAATCACGCTCCTGTCTCCAGCTGCTGTTGGCAGGGGGAGCCGACAGACGTGTGACCTGGCCCTCGGAGTAGCATCATTAGCTCGCAGCTGCCGGCTGGGTCTTCCCCACACACTTGCACCTTTGTCCTGGAAAGCACGTCTGTGTTACAGGGTTAGCCCTTGCCAGAGAGGACATATCAGAGTCCCCGAAGGCCAGGGACAAAGGTGAGGATCGATCGCCAACCCTGAGTCAGAGAGGAAAGGCTCCTGCAGGGAAGTCAGTGGCCGAGGACTCAGAA
Organism: Aotus nancymaae; assembly: GCF_030222135.1. Taxonomy (NCBI): domain Eukaryota; kingdom Metazoa; phylum Chordata; class Mammalia; order Primates; family Aotidae; genus Aotus; species Aotus nancymaae. The sequence goes on from NW_026988433.1 coordinate 8,227,639, forward strand.
AGGCTGATTTTGCAGGAAGACAGGATTTCCAGGGCATCTCAGCCTGTTCAGGCTTCTGTAACAGAACACCATGGACTCGGGGAGCTTACAGACAACACACATCTATTTCTCACGGGTCTGGAGGCCGGGAAGTCCAAGATCAAGGCAGCTGGAAGATCTGGTGGCGGCAAGGCCCTGCCTCCTGGTTCACAGATGGCAGCTTCTCTCTGTGTCTTTGCCTTGTGGAAATGGAGAGGCAGCTCTCTGGAGCCACATGTACAAGGGTCCTAATCCCATCGGTGAGGCCTCTGCCCTCATGACCTTATCACGTCCCAAAGCCACATTTCTTAATACCATCACATGTAATTAGGTTTCAACATACAAATTTCAGGGGACACATTCAGACTCTAACATAGGGGCTAACATCCAGGGGCAGAGGCTAAGTTTCTGGAGGGGCTGTTTGCAGGGCTCTGGAGACCTTCTCTGATATTCACAATGTTGCAGGGGGCATTTTGACCTGCTGAAGAGAAACAGCTCCTAAAAAGTGACTTGCAGCAACATAAGAGATTTGCATTCTAATTAAAATCTGTGCAGGCACCTGCTGCCTCAGAGCCTTTGCCCTGGCTGTTCCCTCTGCCTGGAATGCTGTTCCCGGATCTCAGCATGTTCCTGCACTTCCTGAAGGTCTTTGCTCAAATGTCACCTTCTCACTGAGGCTGTCTCCAAACACCCCATTTAAATGGCAACCCCTCTTCCCCCAGTGGCATTTACACTGTTCCGTTTTCCCCCCAAAGCATGCATCATCCTCCAACAGCCCTGTCCCATGGAATGCATCATACACAAAGCACACACACAGTTTTAAAAATTTTATGGCGGAGCGCAGTGGTCCACGCCTGTAATCCCAGCACTTTGGGAGGATCACCTGAGCTCAGGAATTCGAGATCACTCAGGGCGACATGGTGAAACCTCGTCTCTACTAAAAATACAAAAAAATTAACCAGATGTGGTGGTGTACACCTGTAGTCCCAGCTACTTGGGAGGCTGAGGCAGGAGAATCGCTTGAGCCTCAGAGGCAAAGGTTGCAGTGAGCCGAGTTCCCACCACTGCACTCCAGCTTGAGCTACAGAGTGAGACTCAAAAAAAAAAAAAAAAAATTATGACAGAGGAAACTGTTCTGAAAAAAGAAAATAAGAAAAAAAAAAATTAGGGGTCATATTTAAAAAGCAAAAAGAAACAAGTGAAATTACTTTAACTTGTATATGTAATTTAATCCTTGATATTCAAATAGTGTCATTTCAACGTGTAATCAATATAAGAATATTGAGATATTTTATGTTCTTTATATAGTAAGCCTTTGAAATGTGGGATGTATATGACACAGCATAATCTCACTTCAGACTGGCCCTGTGTCAAGTGTCCCATAGCCACACAGGGCCAGTGGCTACCGTGTTGGATAGCACAGCCCTAATATATTTTTGTTTTGTTTTGTTTTTGTTGTTGTTGTTTTTGAGATGGAGTCTCGCCCTGTTCCCCAGGCTGAAGTGCAGTGGCACCATCTTGGCTCACTGCAGTCTCTGCCGCCTGGTTTCTAGAGATTCTCCTGCCTCAGCCACCCGAGTAGCTAGGATTACAGGTGCCTGCCATCATGTCCAGCTAATTTTTGTATTTTCAGTAGAGATGGGGTTTCACCGTGTTGGTCAGGCTGGTCTTGAACTCCTGACGTCAGGTGATCCACCCACCTCAGCTTCCCAAAGTGTTGGGATTACAGGTGTGAGCCACCATGCCCGGCCTTGTTTTGTTTTTTGAGATGGAGTCTTGCTCTGTTGCCCAGGCTAGAGTGCAGTGGTGCTATCTTGGCTTACTGCAACCTCTGCCTTCTGAGCTTAAGTGATTCTCCCATCTCAGCCTCCCAAATTGTCTGGGACTACAGGTGCATGCCACCATGCCCAGCTAATTTTTTTGCTATTTATTGTAGAGATGGGGTTTTGCTATGTTGCATAGGCTGGTCTTGAACTCCTGAGCTCAGGCAAAGTGCCTGCCTCGGCCTCCTAAAGTGCTAGGATGACAGGTGTGAGCCACTGTGCTGGCCCACAGCGCTAATGTTTTATGAAATTCACCATTGATGATGTGTATAATTTAATGTTATTACTTGTCTATTGACATACAGGACCTGAACGGCCAGGGGCTTGGTTATGGTCCCCGCTGGCTCCCCAAGCCCCCAACACAGTGCCCAGCACAGAGTGGGAGCTCAATATTGACTGAATGAATCCAGCAGGCACACGTGAGCTCTCTTTCCTCTGTCACCAGCAGCAAGCCACATGGCAGATGCGGCTAAAATGGTTTCCTGGCTGGGCGAGGTGGCTCACGCCTGTAATCCCTGCACTTTGGGAGGCCGAGGCAGGTGGATCACCTGAGGTCAGGAGTTCAAGACCAGCCTGGCCAACATGATGAAACCCCATCTCTACAAAAATACAAAAATTAGCCGGGCATGATGACAGGTGACTGTAATCCCAGCTACTCAGGAGGCTGGGTGGGAGAATTGCTTGAATCCGGGAGGAGAAGGTTGCAGTAAGCCAAGGTCACACCATTGTACTCCAGCCTGGGGGACAGAGTGAGACTCCATCTCAAAAAAAAAAACCTCAAAACAAAAAAACCCCCACAAATTAGCTGGGCATGTGGCATGCGCCTGTAATCCCAGCTACTCGGGAGGCTGAGACAGGGAGAGTTGTTTGAACCCAGGAGGTGGAGGTTGCAGTGAGCCGAGGCCGCACCACTGCACTCCAGCTTGGACAACAGAGCGAGACTCCATCTCCAAAGGGAAAAATAAGGTTTCCTCTTCCTTTGCTTTTTATATTGTCCTTTCTCGCCCCATCTCTTCACTTTCCTTCCCTTTCTTCCTCTTTCCTTTCCTTCGGCAAACAACGTAGTGGTCATGTTTGTGCCAAGTGACTGGTTCACATCTCTGCTCTCTGCTCCACCAGGAGCCAGCTGTGCCTCCTTTAAGGAAGCCCTTCAGCTTCCATGCAGTAGTTCTGTTGCCCCTGGGGATGAGAATGATTCTTCCCAGGCTGGGGTGGGGCACAGGGCGCGGCAGCCTGCCAGAGGACTTGGCCCCGCCTCACACAGGCACCTCGCTAAGCACATGACCAGGATGAGCCTATGGAATCCTCATGACCACCCCAGGGTGCAGGCATGACTCAGACCAATCCTGAGGCATGAATGAGGGAGCCAGAGCACAGAGAGGCTTGGCAACTTGGCCCAGGCCACCCCGCCAGGCAGCTGCGTGGCCCGGTGGCAGAGGTGGGCTTTTACCTTGGGCTCTGGTAGATAAGGTTCATCCACACACACTGACTGATGGCCTGCTGGGGGCCACGTGAGGTTCAGGAGCCCAGGGCACAGCAATGGCAAAGGACCAAACAGGCAGATTCCTGCCCCCTGGAGCTTTTTTCATCCTAGAGGAAAAGGAAGCCAATCAAACAAGCAAACACCTGCCCCGGAGGGTGGCTGATGCACAGAGAGAAACGAGGCAGCCAGGGAGGATAGGGAGTGTCCTCCGGGTGGTTTGTAACTTTCAAAGGCTGGGCAGGAAGGCAGTCATTGCTGAGAAGATGGCACTGGAGCAAGTACCAGAAGGAAGGGAGGGTGAGCCTTCTGGGTATCAGGGAGAGGAGCATTCCAGAAGGGGACCAGGGAGTGCAAAGGCCCTGGGGCAGGAGCCAAGCAGCAGGGGGAGGAGCTCCAGGGAGGTGGGTGTGGCTGCAGCAGAGTGGGCAAGGGGAGGGAGGCGGATGAAGTCAGGGAGATGTGCCCATCTGGCTGCGTTTGACTTTGTCTCTCTAGTATGAGATGTGCTGCTTTTGTGGGCCATGGTGAAGGCTTTGGCTTTTACGCTGAGTGAGGTGGGAGCTACGAAAGGTTTTCTTTCTTTTTTGAGAGACAGATGGACTGTGTTGCCCAGGCTGGAGTGCAGTGGCACCATCATAGCTCTCTCTCTGCAGCCTCGACATCCTGGGCTCAAGTGATTCTCCCACCTCAGCCTCCTGAGCAGCTGAAACTAGAGGTGCGTGCCACCTTGTCTGGCTTTTTATTTTTTGTAGAGATGGGGTCTGGCTATGTTGCCCAGGCTGGTCTCGAACTCTTGGCCTCAAGGGATCCTCCTGCCTTGGCCTCCAAAAGCACTGGGATTATAGGCATGAGCCACCACACCTGGCCATTTCTTTAAAACAGTTTTTATTAAGATATAACTTGCATATTATAAATTCACCCATTTAAAGTATACAATTTGGCCAGGCGTGATGGCTCACACTTGCTTGGTTTTTGTTTGTTTTTGAGTTGGAGTCTCACTCTTATTGCCCAGGCTGGAGTGCAATGGCGCGATCTCAGCTCACCGCAACCTCTGCCTCCCAGGTTCAAGTGATTCCTGCCTCAGCCTCCTGAGTAGCTGGGATTACAGGCACCCACCACCACGCCCGGGATGGCTCACACTTGTAATCCCAGCACTTTGGGAGGCCAGGGTGGGAGGATGGGCAGGATTTTGAAAGCAGCCTGGGCAACAAAGCTTGTCTCAACAAAAATTAAAACTTTAGGTGTGCATGGCGGCGTGTACTTGTAGTCCAAGCTAGTCAGGAGGCTGAGGAGGGATGATGGTTTGAACCCGGGACTTCAAGGCTGTAGTGAGCTATGATTACACCACTGCACTCCAGCCTGGGTGACAGAGCGAGACCCTGTCTCTTAAAAAAATAAAAAGTAAATAAAGTGTGCAATTTGATGGCTTTTTGTATATTCACAGAGTTGTGCAACCATCATTACCATCACTTTCGGAACATTTTCACCACTCCAAAATGAAACCCCAAACCTGTAACGGTCACTCCTCCTTCTCCCCGGCCCCTGGCAACCGCTGGTCTACTTTTTGTCTCCATAGATCTGCCTAGTATGGACGTTTACATCAGTGAATCACATGGGTGGCCTCTGCGTCTGGCTTCTTGCACTTATCAATGTTTTCAAGGTTCGCCCGTGGTGTAGCATGCGTCAGCACTTCATTCCTTTTCATGCTGAGTAATCTTGCAGTGTGTGGTTATGCCACATCGTATTTACCTCTTTGTCAGCTGATGGGCATGTGGGTTGTTTTCACTGCTGGGCTGCTGTGAACATTTGCGTCCAGGCTTCCGTGTGGACACACGCTTCCCTTTCTCCTTGGCATAGACCAGGAGTGGAATGGCTGGGTCTCAGGGGACCCTATGTTTGCCTTTTGAGGCTGTACCATTTTACAATCCCACGAGCACCCCAGGAGGCTTCCAGCTCCTCCAGGTCTTTGCATGCGCTCATTCTCCGTCTCTGATCACGAGAGGACTCAGCAGAGGAGGAAGCCATCCGACTTGGTTTGCCAGGAGCCCACCACCATGTTGATCACATTTTGTTATCAGCCCTCTTGCTTTCCTTCTGTGTCTTCGGCTTTCGCCAGGGCAGGGTGTTTCTCTAAAACACGACGAAGACTTCTTTCCCTTCTTAAGCTGCTCTCCCTGCCACCGGAAGTGACTCCCCTCGGCAAGGCCAAGGTGGCTCACGTGTCCCAGCACTCTTTCATCTCTGCCCTTCTCTCTCATTGAATGACAGCATGGCGTGACATGAGGGCTCTCCAGCCATGGCCTTGCAGTCCTCTTGGGTAAGCACCACGTACATTTGGACCTTGAAGACTTGGTCACGAATCAGAGTTAGATTGGATGAGATGGTCAAGGCGGGTCAGTATCAAGGAAGTGGGGGAGGGCATCAGGGCCCGGCAGGCCACGGATCTGAGTTAAATGGCTAATTTCCAAGAACTTCAAAAGTCATTAAAAAAGGTGAACTGCATAGCTAAAGGCTGTTGAAGGCCTTAAGGAATTCAATGAAGTGATACTAATTAGTTAATCAATTGATCAGTTACTTGGTTGACTGATTTATGAGTTAATTAGCTGATTGAGTAAAGCATTTATTGAGTACTTGCTAAGTGCCAGGCATTTTTCCAGGTGCTGGAGATATATCGACAAGCAAAACAGGGTCAGCTTCTGTCTCTCCGGAGCTGGAGGAGACGAACAAGTAGACAGATGAGACTGTTTCAGACAAAATGAGGTGAACTGATAGAGTGGGCTGGGACTCCTGTTTTTGACAGATGCAATGGCAAAGGCCTCTCTGAGGAGTGGGTTTCAGCTGAGCCCGGAAGAGGACAATGGGGAGCCATGGAAGGATCTAGGGGAGCGTATCCTAGACAGAGGAACAGGAATTGCAAAGGCCCTGACATAAGAAAAAGCTGGGGATGCTCAATAAACAGAAACAACAGGGGAGAGTGTGGGAGATGGAAGCAGAGAGGTGGGCAGGAGCCAGGTCAGGCAGGTCCTGAACATAATGACAGACCCCAGCTCAGTTGCACTGACACATTCCAGGCACTGTTCTAAGCACTGGCACATTTTCCTGACTTGTTTAATCCTCATGGTAGCCCTTGGACAGGGGCTCTTATAATCCCTATTTTGTAGATGAGGAAACTGAGGCACAGAAAGCCCCACACCACTTGCCCCAGGACTCCAACGTGGGAAACTCCGGAGCCTGGATTGCTCTGAACCTGTTCCCCTGGGACGCCACAGCCTCATCCTAGCCACTCTGACCTCCATCAGGAGTTGGGCCCTCCTCCTTGGGGCACTGGATCATGTTTGGTCTCCTTAGAGGAAGGCAGTGCCAGGCAAAGCTGTCTAACCAGAACACAGCAGGTGCTCAGTTAATACTGGTTCAGGCCAAGACATGTTGCTTAAGGATGGGCCTGGGAGAAGGCTGCTTTCTTCTGGGGTTAAATAAGTGGTTCAGAAAGCCTCCCTCAGAGCACTCAAGGGTGGAGTCAGTCTTACCCAGTGCTGGGGACGCCACCCTCTGGTCCCTGTGTCACCCAGGGGTCTCTTGTCCTCTCAGCAACTTCATTCAGAAAATGAGGGGACTGGCCTACGAGAGGAGCCCAAAACTCAGGGTGGGGCCAGCGGTGCAGGCACCAGGAGGCAGGCCCGGCGGGGGGGCATGGAGGGCTTCAGGGACACATGCACCCATCTAAGGGCAACTGCCACTTAGCGCCAGCCCACTGCTGCGCACCCTCCTCTGTTTTCTTTTCCTCTCCCTCTCCCTTTTCTCCCCCCGAGTCTTGCTGTTACCCAGGCTGGAGTGCAGTGGTGTGATCAGGACTCACTGCAGCCTTGAACTCTAGGGTTCAAGGGATCCTTCTGCCTCAGCCTCCTGAGCAGCTGGGACCAGAGGTGCATGCCACTATGCCTGGCTAATCTTTAAATTTTCTGTAGAGATGGGTCTCACTATGTTGCTCAGGCTGGTCTCCAACTCCTGGCCTCAAGCGATCCCTCACCTGGACCTTCCAAAGTGCTGGGATTGCAGTTGTGGGCCACCATGCACCAGGCCTGTTCTGTTTTCTTGGAGCAGTTGCCTGCAATCATCCTTCATTCATTGGCTCACATGCTCATCATTGGTTTCCCTCTTCATTAGGAAGCCGGGACTTGGTTTGGGTTAACTAAGCTTCCCCGTGCCTCAGTTATCTTATCTGTAAAATGGAGCCATTGTGTGCAAAGCACTTAGGACAGCGGCCAGCACCTGGAAGGCTCCTCGGTCATTCATTCTAGAATATTTACTGTGAGCAGGCCTTCCCCGCCAGGCCACGTTTTAGAGCTGGGGACTCGTGGGGGGCCCGCCTCACGGGCCGGCATCCCAGTTGGAGCACATGCTCAGAATGCAAGGAACCAAATGAACGTGAACCTGCCAGGGGGTGCTCAGTCATAGGGTGATGTGGCGCCAACATTATGAAGGATAGAGCCAGGCGGATCCCTGGGAGAACAGAAGTGCCCTGAAGGCTCTGGGGCTGGAGCCTGCAGGGCTTCCTCCAGGGACAGTGAGGCTGGAGATAGACTGTGGAGATGGGGGTCCAGAAGGTGATGGGGGGGCATGTAGACCGTTTTATGGGCTTTGGGGTTCCTGGGTGGACTGGCTAAGTCCCACTCACTGTGACCAACGATGATGATGGTCCGGATAGAGGAAGAGAGCGAGGAGGAGGGAAAGGGAAGGGTGAGGGGCGCGGAGGGGAGAGCTGGGAGGAGGGGAGGGCTGGGAAGAGAGGAGATATAGGCGGGGGAAGAGAGAGGAGGAGGGGGAAGAGAGCAAGAGGGTGAGGGGCGCCAGGCCCCACAGGCGTTTTGGCACAGCGGCCACGAGGCCTCCACTCCCGCCCAAAAACGGAAGCGAGACCACTGGGGCAGCCACAGCGCGCCGGGGCGTGTCCTAGCGGCCATGGCCCCGCCCCCTGCCCGGACGATCCGCGCCCCGCCCCGTCCCCGCCCCCGGCGCGCTCAGGCCCCGACCCCGTCCCAGTCCCAGCTCGGTCAGGCCCCGCCCTGCGCTCGCTCCCGCGGGAATCCTGGAGCCCAAGGCGGCCCGGGGGCGGTCCGGCGGCGCCGGCGATGGGGTATAAAACCGCTGGCTACCTGCCGGGCTGCTCCTGCGCGCGCTGCCGTCCCGGGCCCACCGTACCTCTGCGGCCCGCGTGCCCGGAGTCCCCGCCTGTGTCGCCTCTGTCGCCGCGTCCGTCTCCTGCCAGGCGCGGAACCCTGCGAGCCGCGGGTGGGCCCCAGGCGCGCTGACATGGGCTGCCAGGCCAAAGCGCGCTGGGCGGCCGCGGCGCTGGGCGTCGCGGGGCTGCTGTGCGTGGTGCTGGGCGCTGTCATGATCGGGATGGTGCCCTCGCTCATCAAACAGCAGGTCCTCAAGGTGGGTGAGGGAATCCCCGGGGGGTCCGCGCACGGCCCAGGTCTGGTGGGCGCTGGGCGACGAGGAGGACCCGCGCGCTGCGGTGGGTGAGCGACCGCAGCGGGATCGGCGTCTGGGCCGGGGTCCGCAGAGCACGAGGGAGGCCAGGCTTATCGGGAGAGCCGCTGCCCGCCTCCCCACCACTTCCACCTCCGCCGCCCCAGACTGAGGCTGGGGGGATAACGGGGAACTCAGGGGCTTTGCTGGAGGCGCAGGCCAGGGTTCGGGAGGCCTGGATGAGAGACCCCCCGGGGGCCTCCCCTGCCCTAAAGGGTCTGGGCGCCCATGACGGGTCAGGAGTGTGAACAGGTGCCGCCAAAGGAGCCCAGGAGTGCGCGAACGCCTGCTTTCACAGCAGCCGGTAGCAGTGTCTGGTAAAATGAGAGCGCACTTTGCTTGTATCCTGTGAGCCCCAGAGGGCAGGAACCTTCTGTGAGGCCCACGTGGGTGCTCAGCTCACATAGTGGGTTTTCAGCTCATATAGTGGGTGCCCAACTCACATAGCGGGTGCTCAGCTCACATAGTGGGTGCCCAGCTCACATAGTGGGTGCTCAGCTCACTTAGTGGGTGCTCAGGTGAGCATCCTCCGCTGCCCGCAATCTCCCCATAGGAACTCTCAGAGGCAGAATGAGCGACTCTCTTCTCCTTGCTCACTGCCTTCATGATTCAGTCTGGAAACGATAAGCTGCTTTTCTCCCCAGATTCATGCGGAGGCAGGCACCAGCCCAAGGTCCTGTGCCTGCACGCAGCCTGAGGTCTTTCCTCTGATCCTAACCTTACACACCATTGCCCTTTTAACCAGGGAGACAGATTAGGAGGTCAGCTGGTCTGCAGACGGACAGACTCTGCCCTGGGTGGCCTGTTTGAATGAGCCTGGAGTTAGGGAAGGGCTGGGAGATTGCAGAGTATCACATTTGAGCTAAAAACCATTTAGAGCTTTGAAACCTTAGAGCCAGCACCTGCAGTGGCCGGGAGGGGAAACTGGGGCTCACTGTTACCAAAGTTCCAGCCAGATGCAGAGCTGGGGCGAAGATGTGGATATTGTCACTATAATTGACATCTTTTTCCCTCCGCCTGCCCCTTTAGACTGGGTTTCTTAAGAATGGCTCCTTGTCCACATTTCATGTCTCTTCCCCCATTCACAGAGTGAATGAATGAGTGAATGAATGAAGGATACATCTGCTTAGATTTGGCTGCCACTTCTTGGGACCCAGCTAGCTGGCTTTAAAGATGGAGCAACATGTGGCCTCTCTCAAGGTCTCTGGGTGAGCAGTTGTCTGGGGCATCTTGGCCACGCTGTGTCTATTTTTTGATTTTTCAAATCTTGTTCCATCAAGGTATGTAATCTGATTGTAAAGAGGTCCTGGTGAAGGGTAACATTGTCTCTGGGCATGGCAGGAAAAGCAAGAGAATGGCCTCTTCCTCCCCAAGACAGCTCAGAGGCTTTCTCTGTTACACTGTGGGACTTTATTTTTTTGTGGCCTACTCATACTGAAATGTGTGTGTCAGTGACAGCCTTGTGGCTGCTGCAGTGCCAGGACCCCACTGTGTGTATGAAGGGTCCCTAGAGGGGCTGTTACTCAGGCAGTGCCAGCATGTGACCCTGTGCAGTGAGCACCTAGTTTCTTTCTTTGGGAGTGTGGGGGTGGTGGGATTTATGCCAGGTAAAGAGTCTTGCCAACTCAGTCATTTAGAGGGCTTATTTCGAGGTGTTTTCTTTCTCAGATGTCATCAGGTTAAGGATGTCACACAGATGTGTGCACCACCAAATTTCCCCACTCCTGTCCCATGCTAAAGAGGAAAACCACATTGTCCTCAATTGTCCTAGAGCTAGGATCATCTGGCTTAAAGTTGAATGGGCATCCTTCTGTGGATATCCCAAAGGCGATTGGTTTGGGGCCCAGTGGCGTGAAGGCAGGAAGACACGCCCAGCCCAAGACGGCCTCTTCTGGGACCGCCCAGGCTGGAGCGGCGGCCAAGTACCTTAGCATGGAAGAAGAGAGCCTGTGTTCAGGGGAACGGGCGGGTGGCACACTCACATAAGCAGGGACTGCCCGCTGGTGTTTTCTTTGGCTACATGAGTCCGTGTGCAACTTGAATGGGAGGGCTTGTGCTTTAATATTTTTTTAATACGCTTTTTTGTTAATTACAGAAGTCCCTACACTTGGCCCTCTGTGTCTGCACGTTCCGCATCTGTGGATTCAATCAATTGCAGATTGAAACTATTCAGAAAAAAATCCCCCCGAAATAACAACATAACTATAAAAAAAGACATAAAAACAATACTGTATAACAACTAGTGACATAGCATTTTCATCGTATTAGGTATTATAAGTAATCGAGAGATGATTTAAAGAACATGGGAGGATGTGCGTAGGTTGTATGCAAATACCACACCACTTTACGTCAGGGGCTTGAACACCTGCAGACTTTGGTGTCTGTGGAGGTCCTGGAACCAATTCTTCTCTGACACGGAGAGATGACTTTATATAAAACATAGGAATAATTGCTTGTAAAAAAAAAAGTTCAAATGGAGGAAAAGAGAGAAAGTTGCCCCCATTTTATTCGCCTACTCAGCTTTTCTCACCATCATTGGTGTGGGTCTTTCTAGATCGTTTTCTATGTATGCATACATATGTATGTATGTATGCAAGAGCCTGTATGTATACGTATCAGTATGTATATTTTATATAACTCAGACTAAGTGTAAGTGAGCTTGAACATGTACAATTATCTTGCAGTTTGCTTTTCAGTTCGGTGATACTGTCTGAAAAATTTTCCATGTCCCAGCAATAAATCTACCCTGTTATTTTCTTCATCACTGCTGGCATTCCTTTGGGTGGTTATAGACTTGTTTACCTGTTTCTCCATTGACTGATCATTTTCTCTGTCACAAACGGCAGCGATATCCTGACACATCCCTCTTCGTGTGGGGTGTGAACATTTCTATAGGGTAGATTTCTACAAGTGGGGCCTTGGCAGCAGGTGTGTTCAGTTTGAGTTTTGATGATTATGGCCAAATTGCCCTTCTGCACAGATGTGCTGATGCTTCTACCGACAAGGTGTGGGACTGTGCCACTTCCCCCATCTCTGCCATCACTGGTGATTACCGATTTATCATGACCATTTTTTGGTAGCCAAGTTCCCATGTGTCTATGGTCCTCCCAAGAAGGCCCTGCTGGTGGACATGGGGAGAGGCCCCTCACTGCGGCTAGGCTGCAAAAAAGGGATGGTCATCTTCCAAGGCCGCCGTCTTCAATGAGCTGCAGTGAAGATGTGGATAATGTCATACTACTTGGCATCTTCCCCCCTTGGCCTGCTTCTTTAGACTGAATTTCTTTTCTTTTTTTTTTCTGAGATGGTGTCTTGCTCTGTTTCCAGGCTGGAGTGCAATGACGCAATCTTGGCTCACTGCAACCTCCGCCTCCTGAGTTCAAGTGATTCTCCTGCCTCAGCCTCCTCAGTAGCTGGGATTACAGGCATGTGCCACCACACCCAGCTAATTTTTGTATTTTCAGTAGAGATGGGGTTTCACCATGTTGGCCAGGATGATCTTGATCTCCTGACCTTGTGATTCACCCACTTCGGCCTCCCAAAGTGCTGAGATTACAGACGTGAGCCACTGCACCTGGCCGTAGACTGTTTCTTAAGAATGGCTCCTTGTCTACATTTCATGTCTATGTCCTGTTCACAGAACTGGGATGTTGGCCTCCAGGGACCTGAACCATGCCTTCATTATTCACCAGATCATTTGAGGTCAGGAGTTTGAGACCAGCTGGTCAACATGGCTAAGCCCTGTCTCTACTAAAAAATACAAAAATTAGCTGGGCATGGTGCTTGTAATCCCAGCTACTCAGGAGGCTCAGGCAGGAGAATCGCTTGAACCCAGGAGGTGGAGGTTGCAGAGAACTGAGATTGTGCCACTGCACTCCAGCCTGGGTAACAGAATGAGACTCTCTCAAAAAAAAAAATAAATAAATAAAAGGAAGAAACAAGGAACTTAAGTATATGTTTTAGCATGGGTAGGCCATAAAAACACATTACTAATTGAAAAAAGCTCTGGCACTATTTATGTTTTTTTAAAAAACCCACCAAACAATATTCTATATATTTTCTTTCAGTTTTTATTTATTTTTATTTTTGTAGACAGGGTCTCATTATGTTACCCAAGCTGGTCTTGAACTCCAGGCCTTAAGTGATCCTCCTGCCTTGGTCTTTCAAAGCACTGGGATTATAGGTGTGAGCCACCGTGCCCTGCCATTATTTTCAATGGCTTAATGTTAGAATATGTTAAAGTTTGGGAAAAGGTGTGCAAGGGTATACATCAGACTAACAAAAGTGGATGCTCTAAAGAGAGAAGGCAGAACCCTGGGGATGTGGCCAAGGGAAACCTAATACTTTATCTGTAATGCTGCTAATTGTTTTTTTAACAAAGAGAATATATCCACAAGATATGTGTTTAATTAAAAATTACATCATTCCTTGTTATGGCTAAATAGTAGTGCAAAAAAAATAAAAAAATAAAAATTACAAGGCCAAGCATGGTGGCTCACACTTATAATCCTAGCACTTAGTGGGGGCTGAGGTGGGAGGGTCACTTGAACCCACGAGTTCGAGATCAACATAGTGATACCCCATCTCTACAAAAATAATAATAACAAAACAACTAAGCTGGGCATGAGGCAGGTACCTATAGTCCTAGCCACCCGAGAGGCTGAGGTGGGAGGATCTTCTGAGCCCAGGAGCTTGAGGCTGCAGTGAGCTGTGATTGTGCCACTGTACTCCAACCTGGGAAACAGAGTGAGATCCCGTGTCAAAAAAAATAAAAATTACAAATGAACAGATACATAGCTTTCCCCAAAGAATGGCCGGATGCATGAGCCACACAGACCTAGGCGGCGTACTGCAAAGGGGCCCTGTGGTGGAGGGCTTTGCGGAGTGCGGCTCACTTCTCCCTTCCTCCAGTGCGGAGGATTGGACAGAGGTGTTTGGACAGACACCGTAAGGGCCGTGATTGTGAACCTCACAGCATTCACTCACGGGCGGCTAACTGTGCGCGAGGCAGGGTTCAGAGCACCTTTGTGAAAGTCATCTCGTGTAGTCCCTGAAGAGGGCCATGACATGCAACTTACTGTCATCAGTGTCCTTTAAGGAAATGAGCTGAAGAGAGTAATTTGCCCCAAGTGACCTCGCTGGCCTGTGTGTGCATGCCTGTGTGTGTGCGTGTGCGTGTGCGTGTGCGTGAAGGTGTCCCAGAAGCAGACGCCATGAGAACAGGGACTCTTGTACCCTCTCCCTGGATCTGAGCCTGGCGTGCCACTGTGCTCAGGTATGCAGGTGAGTGACGAAGGCCCGGTTCAGGTCCCCGGGAGCACACATCCAAGTTCCCGCGTGTCTCTGGTCCTCCAAGGAAGGCCCAGCTAGAGGACGTGGGGAGAGGCTCCTCACTCCAGCTGGGCTGCAGGGAAGGAGTTATTTTCCAAGGCCACCATCTTCAGTGATACACTTCATGGCCTTCTTCCGTGGCCAGCAGAGAGCCTGAGTCCCCTGTGCTGCGGTGCTGTCTTGAAGCTGGTTTTCTAGTTGGACTCAACCTGGTTGCCTTATCCAGCTGCTGGGCTTCCCCGACCTGTGTTCCCGGTCTCAATAAACAGCAGCTCCATTTGTTTCCCCAGGCGTAGAGGCAAAAACTCAGCTCATCTTTGCTGCAGGTTTTTTTCTGATACCCTGGTATCTGCTGAGGGAGGGGCTTTCCCATCACTGTCACTGCAGCGTCCCCGAGGGCCGTAGCAGAGCCTGAGCTCCTCGCCTCAGCTCCTTGCTGACCCTTCAATGCCAGCCGGGTCGCAGAATGAATGAAGCTTGTGCGACCCCCATCCCTGGCCTCAGGCTTTTTTTTTTTTTTTTTGAGACAGAGTCTCGCTTTGTCGCCCAGGCCGAAGTGCAGTGGCATGATCCCAGTGCCAATCTCCATCTCCTGGGTTCAAGCAGTTGTCTGCCTCAGGCTCCCGAGTAGCTGGGATTACAGGCACCGGCCACCATGCCTGGCTAATTTTTTTTGGATTTTTAGTAGAGATGGTATTTCACTATCTTGGCCAGGCTGGGCTTGAACTCCTGACCTTGTGATCACCCACCTCGGCCTCCCAACCTCAGGCTTTTTATCTCACCCCTGCCTCCCTCAGCCAGAGCCACACAGTGAGCCTTGGAGAGCCCAGGCACCAGGGCCAGCCTGGGATATCACTGACTGTCCCTGAGTTTGTGTCCTTTGGGAAATCTTTGCCAATCAGTTAAAAGGTGGGGGTTGATGGCCGGACGCTGTTCTAAGTGTTTACGTGCATTATTTCTTTTAGTATCTAAAATAGGTACTATTGTGTCTTGTTTTATTGAGGGAAATGAATGCACAGAGGTGGAAAGTAACTTGCCCCGCGTTATACAGCTCCAAGTGGTTGAATCAGGATTTCAAGTGGAGGGCTCGACTCCACAGCCGGTCCCGGCGGCCTCTGTGGACTGCATCCTCCCTGTTCTCTGCGTGTCTGAGCAGGCTGACTGCAGGCTTGAGGTGGTGGTGGGGGGCTTTCTTCCTGCTCTTTCTGGGCTGCTCCTTCCTTTTCTCTGCATCGCCAGGGAACAGCAGGGTCCCTTTGAGGCCTCTGTCCTAATAATCACCCCGCCAAACATTGCTGGTGCAGAGTGCACACTGACGTCTCCCTTTGGTTGGGGAGTCTGAGACCAGGGACGTGTTCTTCAATCACGGGCACCAAGTGAGGCTCCCAGAGAAGGCCACCTCTTCCTATCCCAGGGCTCCCGGTGACCCCAGGGGCGGGGGACTCCCACCCGTCCTGCCAGGGCGGCCCCACTCTGCACCTTTCTCAGCTCCCCGTGGAACCTGGGAGGGAGGCACAGGGTCTCCAGCTACAGGGTGTTTCCTGTAGGACCCCCGTGTCTGGACTCGTGGGACAAAGGTCTAGAGCTGATCGCCGGTCACGGCTGGGGAGAGGGCTCCTCAGAGGACAGCTCGGATCACAGGTGTGTGCCAATTCTGCTTTGTTTTTCTTCCTCTTTCCTGCCATTGAACTTCCTATTCTTTCTGGCATGTGAGAGACAACTTCAGCGTACTCCCTGGTGACGGCTGAAAAACACAGGCTATATTTAGTTTGCCTGAGTCTAGTTTATTTGCTCCTGGTAGATTTGTCTCTCCCTGTCTTCATGACTGTGTGTGTTTGCACACACGTGTGTTGCTGTGTGTACACATGTGTTGAGGGTGAAAACATAGTGACACACACACCTGTGTAGGCATGCACACACCTGCCTTGATGTATGATCACATGATGATGCATGTGTAGACACCTGTGTTGCTGTGTGCCCACATGTGTTGACGCAGGCACACACGGCGTGTCTATACACGCACAAGGACACACATGAACACACACGTTATGTGTGTCCTTGTGTGTCAATGTGTCTGCACATACATGTCGATGTGTCCCACTGTTACCTGGCCTTTCTGGGGCCAGGCCCAGCACCCGGGGTTTCCAGGAAGCATTTCCCGTCCCTTCCTGGAATGGCCGGTACCTGCCGTGCCTCCGCTGGAGATGCACCCTGATTAACTAGAACATGGCAAAGCTCAGCAACCCGGAATCACTTTACCCTGGCTTTCGGTTTCTAGCAAATGCGATGGACGTGAGTGCCCGTGGAGGGCTTGCTCCATGAAGGGGTTTTTCCTGGATAAGTCTTGGTCCCAGTGGCGCTTTGCTGCAGGCTTGTAGGCACTGCTGTTTATGGGTCCTGCGTGGAAGTTCCTTAGTGTCCAGAGAGTGATTGCCTGTCTGTGGTCAGCAAAAAGAGGCCCCTGGGGCCATAAGCCACTCCCCCCGGGGCTGAGACCAGAGAGTTTTGTGGTTTAAATCTTGGGCCTGGAGGATTCTGCGGAGGAGTGTTCGATCCAGGCCTTCTGCTCCGTGAGGCGCTGGCAGCTCCAACACCACGGGCACATTAATTGTGCGGAGAATTCAACGCTAGGGCCCTGTCAAAAATGAAAAACACAAAACAAAAAGAGAATCCCTTTTATTTACCTCATCCCCCTTCCCCTGTTTGGACGTGACCTTGGCCTCTGCTGGCCCAGGAGTGGCCGGGCCGGAGCTGTAACGCAGAGACGAAAACAACACAACAAGCTGTGTCCTTGGCTTTGAAGCCTTGAAGGGCCCGGGGCTGGCTCACCGCGGGCGTCCAGGCGATTTTCCTCCCAGAGCTCTTGGGTGAGATGTGGAGCTGCTCTGCCTGCTCAGAAGCTCCCCGGGCCCCGGGTTCCAGGCAGCCTGGCGGCCCAAGGCATGGCCGGTGGAATTTTTGTGTTTTCTTTCCCCTACTCCACTGTTTCTTCCTGTTCACTGATTGCCTGTGCTGGGGACAGGGAAGGAGCAGGAGGGGCCTGGCCTTGTTTGCTTCCTGGCATTTTGGGTGAAGTTCCTTCTGCCTTCTCTGGAAGCTTCTAGGAGGACCCTTGAGGCGTTTGAAATCTCCGTTCTCTGGGTTTTCCTCCCGCCTTCCTGATGCTCCGGTCTTGCCCGCCGATGCGTCCTCATCTCCCTGGCCTCCCGCTGGTGGAGCCCGGGCCGGCCTTCCTGTGCGTCCTCATCCCTCATCCCCGGGTGAGCTCCTCCAGCCTCGCACCTGAGTGGCATCTCTGTCCTGAGCACTCCCAAATTGGTATCCCTGGGCCCAGACCTTTCCCCTGAACCCCACCCCTGAGCATGTAATGGCAGAGTCCATATCTCGACTCAGGGTCAAAGGCAGCTCACACTCGCCCCAGCTGGCTCCTTATCACCCCCGGCCACGCCTGTGGCTCCCACCAGCTTCCAACTCCGTGAGTAGCCCCCCGTCTTCCAGTTGCGCTGGCCGATGCATTGCACTCAGCCTTGACTCCGTTATCTCCACTTCCACAAGGAACCCGTCAGAAAGTTTTATGGCTTCATCATCTAAATATACCCAGATTCCAACCACTTCTCACCACACCCAAGGCGCCATCGCCTCTGGTCCAAGCCGCCCTCAACTCTCCCCCGGATTCCTGCCTCCGCCTCCTCACTGGGCTTCCTGTGCTCACCCTTGTTCCCCAGTGGGGCTTTTCAATAAGCAGCCACGGGACCCCATCAGAACAGCTCTTAGCTTACCTCCTCTGCTCAAAGCCCTCAGGTGGCCAGACCCATCCCCTAGCAGTCACAGCCAGGTCTTAACCCGGCCCGGGGCCTGTGCCATCCACCCCTGCCACTTTTCTGGTGATGTGTCCATTCCCTTTTCCCTCGCACAATGGCCTCCTGGCCATTCCTCGGCCCCACGGGCCCAATCGCCTTAGCTCTCCTGTGACACAAGCCCTCTCATCTCCTGTAGGTCTCTGTTCCGCACCACTTGCTCACAGAGACCCCCCCATCTCGTTTGTTCATCATGCAGGTGTCCCCCACCACCTGTCCACCTGTGCTCCCAGCTCTGCTTACCACTGTGCCTCTCGGTAGCCCTGTCAGCCACTGAGATACCCTGGAGCCTCCCTGTGTTTCTTGTCTGTTTCTCCCCGTGGGGATGTCAGACTGTGAGGTCAGGGATCTTTGTGTTGTCTGTTGCCGTGCCCCAAGCCCCTGGAACGATGCCTAGTACATAATCGCAGGTTCTCAAACATTTATTGAAAGGGTGTTTGAAAGACAAGGGTTGCTTCACAGGGTGGTGCGTGACCAGTGGCAGGTTGTGGTCCTGTGCAGGGGGATGGGCCTGCTCCTCTCCACTTGCCACAGCCGTCAGCCCAGACCAAGCTGTCACTGGCTTTTCCCAGTGGGTGCTGGAGTGTCCTCATGGGGCTGTTTGCTCTACCGATTCATACCACTCTTGTCACTTCTCTGCATCAAAGCCAAATTGCTCTTTAAAACATGTGAATTGAGCCGGGTGCAGTGACTCATGCCTGTAATCCCAGCACTTTGGGGGACTGAGGCCGGTGGATCACCTGAGGTCAGGAGTTCAAGACCAGCCGGGCCAACATGGTGAAACCTTGTCTCTACTGAAAATACAAAAATGAGCCAGGTGTGGTGGCACATGCCAGTAATCCCAGCTACTCAAGAGGCAAGGCTGGAGAATTGCTTGAACCTCGAAGGCGGAGGCTGCAGTAAGCTGAGATCAAACCGTTGCCCTCCAGCCTGGGTGACAGAGCAAGACTCCATCTCCAAAAAAAAAAAAAAAAAAAAACCACACAAACAAACAAAACCATGCAAATTGGATCATTTCATGAAGCTGAATAAAATCTTCCTGCATTTGTTGTTAAAGCTGCTGTCAGCCTCATTTGCGTGGGCCCTACCCCTCTCAGCTCAGCATTCTCACCCCACGGCAGCCTCACTGGCCTTCCTTTTCCTCAAACATGTCATGCGCTGTCCTGCCTCAAGGCCTTTGCACGTGCTCTTCCTTCTGCCTGGACTGACTTTTTGTCCCCCTGGCTCTTATGCTTGGTTCCTCTTTTATGTTTAAATGTAACCATTTGAAGCTTAAATGTAACCTTTTGAAGAAGACACCCCCTGACTGCCCACTCCACCCAAGGGACAGTTGCCCCCCCATGTCCACTCATTGTCTATGCTGGTTTTTTTGTTTAGTTTTTTTTTTTTTTTGAAATGGAGTTTTGCTCTGTCACCCAGGCTGGAGGGCAATGGCTCGATCTTGGCTCACTGCAGCCTCCGCCTCCCGGGTTCAAGCAATTCTCCAGCCTTGCCCCTCGAGTAGCTGGGATTACTGGCATGCGCCACCATGCCCAGCTAATTTTGTATGTTTAGTAGAGACGGGGGATCTCACCATTTAGCCAGGCTGGTCTTGAACTCCTGACCTCAGGTGATCCACCTGTCTCAGCCGGGATTACAGGCGTGAGCCACCGTGCCTGGCTTGTGCCGTCTGTGTCATAACCAGTCCGTGCTATTCCCTTCCGAGCCCTTAACAGTCTCTGAAATTATCTCATCCCCTTGCGTGAGTTCCATGAGGACAGACTTTATCTGTCTCATTCACGGCTGCATCCCATAGTTGGAGATCCTTGTCCAGGGCTGAGAACCGCCAAGGGTGGGACCTTGGGCTAAGGCAGAGAGAGGCCCCAGTGGGGGTCCTCCACAGCGTGGACTTTGGAACTAGCCTCTCAGAATTCAGCACTGGCTCTTGCACTTCCTATCTGTGTGGCTGTGGGTGAGTTGTATAACCCTGCCGGGCTTGTTTCCCTGGGCCTCCCTCCTCGGGCTGTAGTGAGGGGTAAGGGAGGTCATTCGCCCTGGGGAGCACCCAGAAGCCTGGCTCCCGGGGATGCATCCACAGATTCTAGGCCTGAGTCTTAACACACTCCATCTGGATTTCAGTGACTTCTGCCTGGTTCCGGTGCTGGGGTGTCTCCCTGTCTGAACTTTGGTGGCTTCTGATTGACCCCTTTCCTGCCCCAGCATGAAGGCAGAGTGGCCAGAAGGAAGGGATATGGGTGTATAAAGATGTCATCAAGGCTGTCTGTGGATGGTGGAGGGGCCACAGGAAGCATGGAGGCTGGTTCTGGGGCCACCTCCTGCCTCCAGGAGGGAGCAGGGATCCTCCTGTTGGCATCTTGGTCACATCAGGTTGGGACTGGGTTTGGGAGCATTTCTCTCCCTGAGGATTTAAGCCAAGGTTCATTATTTAGAATAAAACCATTTATGGGCTGGGCGCGGTGTCATGTGTCATGCCTGTAATCCCAGCACTTTAGGAAGCTGAGGTGGGTGGATCACTTGAGGTCAGGAGTTTGAGACCAGCCTGGCCAACATGGTGAAACCCTGTCTCTATTAAAAACACAGAAATAAGTCGGGCATGGTGTCACACACCTGTAGTCCCAGGTACTCGGGAGGCTGAGGCAGAGGATTGCTTGAACTTGGGAGGCAGAGGTTGCAGTGAGCTGAGATTGCGCCACTGCATTTCAGCCTGGATGACAGCAAGACTCCATCTCAAAAAAAAAAAGGAATAATTTCTGTTTCACTTTGTTCCCACCAGCAGGACAGTGCGAGGTTGAGTCGGGAGACCGAGGTCCATTCTGCTGGTGATTTTGCTCCGTGCAGGAATGTGAGGGGTGTGGCCTATATGCGTGTCATTTATGCAAAATCATCCACATGCATTCAATTAAAAAAAAAAAAGGAAAATAGCAGTGACATTCATAAATAGACTTGGTTAGTGTCGGGCAGGGAGTGAGTTTCTTGTGGCCCTGCTGTTCCTCCTGGGTCCCGTGACAGAGCATCTGGACAGGCTGAATGTGACTCTAGAATTAGATTCCTAAGTTTTTGTACGTATGCCTCAGTCTCACTTGCCAGTGGCTTCTGACGATTAGAGAATAAATGGTATCTGCACCACATCAGGGAGAAACTGGCTGCTTTGGAACTCCCAGAGGGGTAACGAAGGAGAATTAAAAAATTTTCTCAGTGGCTGGGACAAGTTATGGAGTGAACGCTCATTGGCTGTGATTGGCTGGGCTGGAATCACATGTGCATCCTTGGACCAATTGCTGTGGCTCCAGTAATAGAATTCTGTGATTGGTCAGCCTTGGGTCACCTGCCCATTCGGAGCCAGGGACGGAAGTTGTTTTTACCCACAGAGACTCAGGTAGGAGTGGGGTGGTTCCCCAAAGGTAAAAAGGAGGGGTTGTTAGCAGGGAGATGAGGGGGCGATAGGCAGCAAAAATGGGGCTGGGCTCCTTTGCCCCAAGTAGCTTCCCACTTCATCCCCTCATTGCTTTTCACTGCCGCTGGCTGTTACAGTATTAGAGATTGTTTTGTTTGACTGATTATTTTGTTTACCAAGGCCTCTTGAGGAGGTGGTAACTTACCAGCTGTTCATTTATTTATTTATTTTTTGAGACGGAGTTTTGCTCTTGTTGCCCAGGCTGGAGTGTGATGGCACGAACTCAGTTCATCGCAACTTATGCCTCTCAAGATCAAGCGCTTCTTCTGTCTCAGCCTCCTGAGTAGCTGGAATTATAGGCACTCACCACCACAACTGTCTAAATTTTGTATTTTTAGTAGAGGCGGGGTTTCACCAGGTTGGCCAGGCTGGTCTGGAACTCCCGACCTCGAATGATCCACCCGCCTCGGCCTCCCAAAGTGCTGGGATTACAGGCATATGCCACCGTGCCTGGCCTTTATTGTTTATTTATTTAGTGTTTTTGAGACAGGGTCTCATGCTGTCACCCAGGCTGGAGTGCAGTGGCATGATTATGGCTCACTGCAGCTTCAACCATTCAGGCTCAACTGATCCTCCTACCTTGGCCTCCTGAATAGCTGGGACTACAGGTGTGCACCACTGTGCCCAACTAATTTTTAATTTTTTTGTAGACACGGGGGTCTTGCTATGTTGCCCAGGCTGGTCTTGAACTCCTGGCCTCAAGCAATCCTCCCACCTTGACCTTCCAAAGTGCCGAGATTACACTCATGAGCCACTGTGCCTGGCCTGATCACTTTAATGGGGAAAGTTTCATCCACTGTCAGATTGTTAGATCTGGACTGACTTGGGTTCTGCTCAGTTCCATCTTTTATTTTTCCTTTGGGGAACCAAATTCTGTAAGTAGCAGGGGTTTACTCAAGGCCACAGAGATAGTTAGCAGCAAATGCTCATGGGGCCAACTGTCCCAGGCTGGCTGGCTGGAGGTCAGGAGGGCCCGGGCAGCAGGGGTGGAAGGTGCCTGGGCAGGTGGAGAGGAAGTCGTTAACGAGTGTCCTTCAAGCAGAAAGTTTCCAGGGACCTATTGATGCCCCTGCCTGTCCACATCCTGGCAGCAGGGCTGGGAAGAAGTGTGTTGTTTAAATAGTGGGAGAGAGGTCAGGGCTGGTGCCAAACTTCAGGCTTTGTCCACCCGAGGTGGGAGGCTGCAGGGGTGTGGTGTGGGCAGAGAGAGAATGAGGTGGGGGCAGGAGGGGTGAGCTGCCCAGATGCAGCCGTGGAGGAGCTGATCTGGAATCCTAGCCGCTGGGTATACCCAGCAGTGTGTCCCTGCGCAAGTCCCAGCAGCAGGCCCAGGCTCCTCCACAGCCTCTGGCAGGGCTTCAGCATCCAGCAGCTCAGGGGGACCCATGCATATGGACTTTGGAGGCAGGCAGCCCAGGTTCAAATCCTGGCCTGGCCACTTCCCAGTTGGGTGCCTTCAGGCAAGCGACTTACCCTCTCTGTGCCTTTTTTACTTTTCTGTAAAGTGAAATTAATAAAAGTATCTCCTATGGAGGGCTTTTAAGGTGACAGAGTTGGCACATGTCAGACACTTCAGATAGCAGCTTGGCAAGTGTCACATAAGTGCTTGCTGTTTCCAGCATCTTAACCTGATGGACACAGACACCGAGAGGGATCCGTCTGTCAGCAGTTTGCTGAGATGGGACCGCGCTGTGCACGCTTTGCTGTGCCGTGGACTTCTCACGCTGTCGTCGCTTGTCCACATCTTCCTCAGCCAGCCGGGGTTTTCTGGTGACGATCACACTCCGATTCTCTAGATGTCTGGAAACGTTCCCCGGTGCGGACGTGCCACAGCTCATTCTGCCGTTCTCACGAGGGAGCCTTCCCGCCTGTAAAATAAGGCGGACCAGTGTGGCCTTCCACCACCCCATCACCCCAAGGTTCTATTTTCAAAAACTTTATTTTGTAAAAATGGCAAGGAAAGGACAAGTGGCTGCACGTGTGTTCTCTCTCGCGTTGCTGAGCCTTTTGGGTGCATCCTAAGGACAAGGACGTCCTGCTCCATGACCGCAGACCATGGCCCCACTCAGGAAGGCCACGAGGATCCGCACCTTTCATCTGACACTCGGTCTGCGTTCCGATTCCCTTACGGCCCCAATAACATGTTTTGTTATAGTTTTTCATTTACACATTTTGAATTCAGGGTTGCATCCTGCGTCTGGTTGCCTCGTGTGTTTTTCCTCTTTAATCCAGACCCGCTCTCCAGCCCTTTTCATTTTGCTGGGTCTTTCAGGACACTGGCATCTGTAAAGGGGCCAGGCGGGTGCTTTTGGCAGGACGGCCCGTGGACTGGATTTGTCTGATTGCTTTCTCATGAGTGCACGCGTTCTTTCCACAGACTCCCACACAAAAGCCTCATTGTGTGAACTGGATTGGAGCAGAGTGTTTCTGACGAGCTGGGGTGGGCGTCTGGACCCTCCCCCAGCTCCCAGCCTGGCAGTTCCAGTGCAAGTTTGAAGCCCCGGGTTGAAAAAGTCTGCGATTCTTCCTGGCCCCTTCCTCCACCTGCTTTCTAAAATTCCTGGCTCTCCTTCCTTGTCCTTAAGCAGTGATGTGCCCATCCTTCAGCGGCCCTCGGCCAGCCTGTACCCACCCCGGTGCCATCACATGGGAAGTATGGCAGATCTGGTGCCTGCCTCGTCCCCTGGGCCAGAAAGATTATGGAAACCCTGGGGTCTCAGGGCTGGTCGGGTGGGAACGGGAGGCTGGATGGAGTGTCAGGTGGGGCTTCTCCTGTTTGCCTTTCCCTACCTGGGCAGCCACCAGCCGAGATGCCCAGGCCTTGGAGCCCTGTGGAAATTCTTGTGCCAGATCATTTTGGCCCTGTCTGGCCTCCTGGCAGGCAGGTGGAGGTCATTCTGGCCTTACTTGGCTGACAGCCCACTGCAGCCAGGATCCCTTGGCAGCTTCGGGGTCGGCCAAGTCTCCCCGTCCTTGGGATATCCTTCTCCTGTCTGTTCCCAGGCTCCTGGACTCCACCTGTTGCAACCCCTGGCTTTGCACTTTCACCCAGAGTCTTTGATTTCTGTTTATTATGAAATATTGCTCACTTTGAGGAAAATCTAAGACACACGCAATCAAATATGTAACTAAGATGAACATGCGTGCAATCACCCCGCATGAAAAAGAGTGAAAGCTCATCTGCCGCGAAGCCCCTGCGAAGGAAGTGGCTTTGGTCCTAGCTTGCTTTGCTTTCTATAGTATGACTCCCTCATACCCATCCCTTAACACCGGGATTACTTTGGCCCGGTTTTGGACTTGACTTGAATGCAGGCATACTGTCTGTATTTTTGTTTGGATCAGTCTTGCTGGTGTTACCTCACATCATCTTTGTGAGATCCATCCACGTTGTTGCAATCAGCTGCTCTCCATTTTCATGGCCATGTAATAGCACAGTTCATGATGTGGAAGAAGCCGGGTGTCACAGTGTCACGGTGTCACAGTTCCTCCAGCTTAATCCTGATGTCGGTGACTGTGTCCACGTCTGGGTTACAAACACTCTCGTGTCCCTGCCTGCAAGGAACATGTACCCGAATCCCTCCAGGGCCTGACCGTTGGAGTAGGGGGGCTGGTCCTGGCCAGTGTGTCGTCACCTGCACGGGGAAGTGCCAAGCTGCTGTCCAAAGTGGTTGTGACAGTTTCCAATCCCATCATTTGTTTTTCATTTAATAATTTACTGAGGAGAAATTTACATAACATAATTAATCCTTGTAAAGTGAACAATTTGGTGATACTTAGCACGTTCGCAATGTTGTGCAACCACCATCTCTACCTAGTTTCAAAACGTTTCCATCACTCCCAAGTGAACTGCCCACTCTCCTCTCCCTGCAGCTCCCCAGACCCTGCTGGCAACCACTCATTTCTCTCTGTCTTTACAGATGTAACCTGTTCTGGACATTTGTTTTTTTTTTTTTTTTGAGACAGAGTCCTGCTCTGTCACCCAAGCTACAGTGCAGTGACACGATCCCGGCTCACTGCAACCTCTGCCTCTTGGGTTCAAGTGATTCTCCTGCCTCAGTCTCCCGAGGAGCTGTGATTATGGGCATGCACCACCATGCCCGGCTAATTTTTTTTGTATATTTAGTAGAGATGGGGTTTCACCATGTTGGCCAGACGGATCTCAAACTCCTGACCTCAGATGATCCACTCACCTCGGCCTCCCAAAGTGCTGGAATTACAGGCGTGAGCCACCTCACCTGGCCCTGGACATTTCTTATAAATGGAATCATGCGATGTGTGGCCTTAAGTGCCCGGCTTCTTCTGCTTAGCGTCATGTTTTTGGGGTTCACCTGTAGTGTGGCATGTGGAGTACTGCGTTCCTTTTTGTGGCTGGGCAGTGCTCCACGGCCCAGATGGACTGCATGTTGTTTTCTGCTCCTCTGTGGATGGGCATCAGAGCCTGCAGGGGTGGGTCCAGATCCCGGCCTGCCTCCTGCTGCTGTGTGTCTGTGGGCAGGCTCCTTGGGTCTCTGGTGTCTGGTGGGTGTCTGAGTCCACTTGGACTGCAGTCACAAAAGACCACGTATTCCCGTTCAGCTCTGGTGGCCAGAAGTCCAAGATCTGGCTGTCGGCAGGGCTGGCTTCTCCGGAGGCCCCTCTCCCGGCCTGGTGGAAGCCACCTTCTCCCTGTGGCTCTGTGTGTTCTAATCTCCTCTTCTAAGGGCGTCAGTCAGATGGGATTAGGGCTCACCCCACTGGCCTGGTTTTACCTTAATCGCCGATTTAAAGGCGCTGCCTCTGGATACAGTCACATTCTGATGCACTGAGGGTTAGGCTTTCAATGTGGGAATTTTCGGGAGACCCAGTTCAGCTCCTAATAGTAGGGTACCTATAAAATGGGCCAAAACCGTGCCTTCCTGTAGGATTGAGTGAGGACTGAGGGAGCTAGAGGTGCAAGTGCTTTGAACTGGGGGTGGCACAGGGAGGCCCCCGATGCATGGCCGGTTGCATCTGTGAGAGGGTGACTTCTCCGTGCCACACACGGTAGCTCGTGTCAGCGTTCCTCGCGCTGCCCTGTTTAAAATCTGTCCATGCTCCTGTGCGTGTACTGGGCTCATTGCTTCCCGCTGCTGCCTGGACCACTGTTTAATGTTCATCCCATTGGACTTATTCCCTTAGTGACGGGGGTACCTGCCTCCACGCATAGCAACTATGCTGGACCCTGCTGCCTGGTACTTCTCCAGAATTTCCTGGGGATGGGCAGGAGTGAATTGCTGTAGGGCAGACGGGGAGCCAGTTTCGCCTAACGTGGCTTCCAGAAAGCCCACGTCTGTTCACTCCCCGCCCCCGGCTCTCATCCTCTCCAGCACTGGAGACGATTTAGCCTGGGAGAATGTCTGGGGTCCCAGTGCGTGTGCGTGCAGCATGGTTCTCATTTGGTTTTCTGAGGTGTGAATTTGAGCCTTCTTCCTTTTGTAAGTCATCAGGTACGGGTTTGAGGCTCAGATATCTTGAGCTAGACCCCCGGCCTTGGGCTTGGAGGGGCTCCGGCTTGGATGTAGGGCGCTTCCTCAGTCCAGGATGATCTCATCTTGGGATCCTTAACTTGGTGACATCTGCAGAGACACTATTTTTTTTTTTTTTTGAGACAGAATGTTTGTCACCAGGCTGGAGTGCAGTGGCACGATCTCAGCTTACTGCAATTTCCACCTCCAGGTTCAAGCGATTCTCCTGCCTCAGCCTCCCGAGTAGCTGGAACTACAGGTGCACGCCACCACGCCCAACTAATTTTTGTATTTTTAGTAGAGATGGGGTTTCACCATGTTGGCCAGGATGGTCTCAATCTCTTGACCTTGTGATCTGCCTGCCTCAGCCTCCCAAACTGCTGGGATTATAGGCATGCACCACTGTGCCTGGCCTGCAGAGACCCTATTTTTAAATAAGGTCCCATTCTGAGGTTCTAGGTGGGCATGAATTTGTGGGGGAGGGCACGCTTCAGACCAGCACTGTGTGTGCGGTGTCCAATCCTCAGATCTGCAGAGCTCTGGGTTCAAATCCAGGTCCCACTACTTGGGTTCTGTGGAAATTCCCTTTTTTCCTGAAAGCTGATTTCCTCCTTTACACATGGGGCCAATTTTTTTCAATCTCACAAACCAGAGGTCAAGGCCAGGTGCAGTGGCTCATGCCTGTAATCCCAGAACTTAGGGAGGCAGAGGTGGGAGGACTGCCTGAGGCCAGCCTGGGCAACATAGTGAGACCCCTGTCTCCACAAAAAGTAAGAAACAAAAGACAAAACGAAGCTAGAGGCCGAGGAGAGCAGCTGTGGGTGGTCTTGTGCCTCTCCCTGGGTGCGCCCAGCTCTTGCCCAGGAAGCCCTGGCTGGCGTTGATAATAAGGAGGGTAAAACAGGGATTCGATCAAACAAATTGAAAGTGTACGAAAAAAGAGTCAGCCTTCTGGAAAGACCACAGCACGACACTGCTCCTGGCCCCAGCTGGCCTTTGCCCCAGAGGTGACTTGGGTTAACGATTCCTTGTTTTTCTTCCTGCAATAAACATGTTTGCGTCCACGGAGGGGACCCACACCCGTATCCTTCCCGTCCCTGGCACACGCCCCACATGGGCGCACGGTTCCCGTGCTTTTCTGCCTCTTGGCTGAGGCACCTGGGTGGATCTTGGCATCTCCTGTTCCCGTACAGAACCCATCCTCATCCCAACCCTGGCCTCTCTCTCCCTGTGGCTTTGCAAATGGGACCCTGCAAAGGGCAGGGTTGTGTTTCCCAAAGACCAGAGTGGCAAAGAGGGGTATGTGGGGTCATGGGGCCCACCTCTGGTATATTGGGGCCCGGGGGTTCTTTCCAGTAAGACCCTGCTGCGCTGGAAACACCCTGGTGTCTTTCAGGGCTTTCTCCGGGTGGGTGAGATTCCTGAGCTGCTATAACAGATGACTACTGACTAGGTGGCTTCAGACATCAGGCCTGGGTCCTCCTGCAGTCCTGGAGGCCAGCGGCCTGGGAATCAAGGTGTTATCCAGACCGCACTGCCTCCAAAGGCTTGGGGGAGGTTCCTTCCTTGCCGCCTCCAGCTTCTGTGGCTCCAGCTGTTTCGTGGTTTGTGGCTGTGTCACTCCCAACTCTGCCTCTGTCACCATCTGGCTGTCTCCTCTGTGTTGTCTCTCTCTCTTATTATTTATTTAATTTACTTATTTACTTATTTTTTGAGACAGAGTTTCACTCTTTTCGCCCAGGCTGGAGTGCAGTGGTGTGATCTCGGCTCACCGCAACCTCCACCTCCCGGGTTTGAGCAATTCTCTTGCCTCAGCCTCCCTACAAGCTGGGATCACAGGTGTGCGCCACCATGCCTCACTAATTTTGTATTTTTAGTAGAGATGGGGTTTCTCCAGGTTGGTCAGGCTGGTCTCAAACTTCCGACTTCAGGCGATCCGCCCGCAGAGGCCTCCCAAAGTGTTGGGATTACAGGCGTGAGCCACCGTGCCTGGCCTATTTTTTATTTTGTAGAGAGGGGAACCTCGTCTGTTGCCCGGGCTGGAGTGCAGTGGCGTGATCACAGCTCACTGCAGCCTCGACCTCCTGGGCTCAAGCGATCCTCCCCCTTCAGCCTCCTGAGCAGCTGTGTGTCATCTCTTATAAGGACATTTTATCATTGGATTCAGGACCTACACTGATTGCTAGACCTTTAACTTAATTATAAGAACTTCAGAGAAGCTGCTTGTTTGGTCACATTCACAGATTCCCAGCGGGTGTGTCTTTGGGGACCACCATTCAACCCGCTACAGGGAGGGTGTGGTTAACAATAGCTGCTGTTGATCAAGTGCTTGCTGTGTGCCAGACACCACACAGGCTCAGAGAGGTTGAGATACCTGCGCAAGGTCACACAGCAGGTGGTGGAGGGAAGCCGTATCTCCACCAGACCCTTTGCTCCCCGATCCCATCCAGATACTGTACCCTGGCTGCCCATGGGCCCAGGCCTGGCTGGTGATGTGTTTTGTTTGCCCCACGCTGCTACTAAGAAAACCTAAATTGTTTGCCAGCATGAAAGATTGGCAGATTTTGGCTAAGCACAGTGGCTTACACCTGTAATCCCAGCACTTTGGGAGGCTAAGGCAGGTGGATTACTTGAGGTCAACAGTTCGAGACCAGTGTGGCCAACATGGTGAAACCCTGTCTCTATTAAAAAAAACAAACAAAAATTAGCCAGACGTGGTGGGAGGCACCTGTAATCCCAGCTACTCGAGAGGCTGAGGCAGGAGAATCGCTTGAACCAGGAGGGTGAAGATTTCAGTGAGCTGAGATTGCGCCACTGCACTCCAGCCTGGATGACAGAGCCAGACATCTCAAAAAAAATAAACAACAACAACAAAAAACAAAATGAAAACAACCAGATGGGTGGATTTTACATCCAAATCTAGACTTCGAGGCTCTGGCGTTGGTTGGGAGAGCCGCGCGGCAGCGGTCGGTGGGGCTGGCCTCCAGCTGAGCTCATCCTCTGCTGTGTGGTGCCCTTCAGCTGTGTGGCTGTGGGCAAGTGAGTGGGCTTCTCTGTGCCTTGGCTCCCTCCTTGTAAAATGGGGCTAGCAGTAGCCCTTGCTTTGAGAACTGCTGCTGCAGAGGCAGATGGGCTGGTGGATGGGACATGCGTGGATGCCGCCCGGGGCAGACTTAGCTGCCGTCGTGGGTGGCAAGGTGCCCGTGTGAGGGGCATCAGTGACATTCATTGCCAGCCTTTGTGTGCATGTCAATTTGGAGTCAGTTCCTAGAGGCCATCTGAGGTCTCGGGTGATGGAGCCGTTCACAGAGGGAATCGGGGCCGTCGGGCCTGTTATAACCCTCTTGCCTCAGTTTCTTCACCTGTCATTGCACCTGGGCTTTCTACCTTGTCAAGTGAGGTAATAACAACAAGAATGAAAAATACCATTTATCACTGTGATTATTATCTCAATGTACACAGCAGTATAGAGTAGAGGTTAAGAAAACAGGCCCCGCAGGGTGCGGTGGCTCACACCTGTAATCCCAGCACTTTGGGAGGCTGAGGCAGGCCAGTCGCTTGAGGTCAGGAGTTTAAGACCAGCGTGGGCAACGTGGTGAAACCCGTCTCTACTAAAAACACAAAAACCAGTTGGGCGATTACAGGTGGCACACACCTGTAATCCCAGCTACTTGGGAAGCTGAGGGAGGAGAATTGCTTGAACCCGCGAGGCTGAGGTTGCTGTGAGCTAAGATTGCACTACTGCACTCCAGCCTGGGTGACAGAGTGAGACTGTCTCAAAAAAAAAAGAAAACGGGTCCAGATTCTAGCCATTGTCTCTAGCAGTGCCCCAACCACATCGAGCCTCAGTTTCCCCATCTGTAAGGTAGGATTAGTGTTCTGAGATTTTTGAGACCCCTGGTAGTAGCTTAACCTTAGCCATCTTGATGCTGGTTGGAGCTGATATCGAGGGATGGTGGTGAGGGGACTCCTTTGGATATAGCCGTGGACAAAAGAGACCTGGTCCTGCTCGCAGCAGCTACTTTCTAGCAGGAGGGACGGGTCATGGAGAAGCAAATAGAGGAGCTGGGGTGGTGAGAAGAGCTAGGAAGGGGACAAGGCAGGTGAGCTGACGTGAAGCAACTGCTGGGGAGGGGACTCCTTCTGATGGGGGGTCAGGAGGGCATCTCGGAGGAGGGGCCCTGTGAACTGGGGAGCAGACGGCAGGGAGCACAGCAGGTGCAGAGGCCGGAGGTGGGAAGGAGCCTGCTGTGCTGGAGGAAGAGGGAGCCCACGGGGTTGGGAGAAATGGCTGGAGGGGGTGAGAGGGAACCGTCAGGCAGGGGCCTTGCAGGACACCTGGAGGACTTCAGATTTGGTTTTCAGTTCCTTGCAGGGTTTTGAGCAGGGAAGAGCCATGATCTGACTCATTCTTTTTTTTTTTTTTTGAGACAGAGTCTCGCTCTGTGGCCCAGGCTGGAGTGTAATGGTGCAGTCTCAGCTCACTGCAACCTCCACTTCCCAGGTTCTAGCCATTCTCCTGCTTCAGCCTCCCAAGTAGCTAGGACTACAGGCACGTGCTACCACGCCTGGCTGATTTTGGTATTTTTAGTCGAGATGGGGTTTTGCCATGTTGGCCAGGCTGGTCTTGAACTCCTGACCTCAGGTGATCCACCCACCTCGGCCTCCCTAAGGGCTGAGATTACAGGCATGAGCCACCATGCCTGGCCTGACTCAGTCTTGAAGAGCTCTCTGGCTGCTGTCAGAAGAAAGGAGTATTGGGGGTCAGGCTGGAAGTGGGGAGGCAGAGAGGCTGGTGATTTGAGCCAAGGTTGGGGTAGTGAAATGGAAAGAAGGGAACAGATTCGAGATTTTTTTTTTTTTCCAGGGAGAGTCAACAAGATAGGCCAGTGGACTGGGGTGCGAGGGAAGGAGAGGAATCAAGGGTGGTTCTTAGACTTTGGGTTTGAGGAGCTTGGTGGGTGGTGGAGCTCTTTTCCAAGATGAGAAGACTGGGGAGGGAGGTCGAGAGCGGATGGAGTGTGGGCCTTACCTCTGGTCCTAAAGTCATGCTAGGACAACTCAACAGCAAAAGCCAGACAACCCCATTAAAACACGGGCCAAGCATTTGCAAAGAAGACGTGCAGGCGGCTGGGTGCAGTGGCTCATGCCTGTAATCCCAGCACTTTGGGAGGTCAAGGCAGGCGGATCACAAGGTCAGGAGTTCGAGGCCAGCCTGGCCAATATGATGAAACCCCATCTCTACTAAAAATATAAAAATTAGCTGGGCCTGGTAGCGGGTGCCTGTAATCCCAGCTGCTTGGGAGGCTGAGGCAGGAGAATTGCCTGAACCTGGGAGGTGGAGGTTGTAGTGAGCTGAGATTGTGCCACTGCACTCTAGCCTGGGAGATAGAGCGAGACTCAGTCTCAAAAAAAAAAAAAAAAAAAAAAAAAAAGACATGCAGTTAGCCAACAGGGACATGGAAGCGTGCTCAGCGGCAGTCGCTCAGCATTAGGGAAACGGGAAGAAGTGAGGCACACTCATACCCATTAGGATGGCACTTCAGAAAACACAATCTCGAGTATTGTGTTGAGGATGTGGAGAAATTGGGACCCGTGTATGCTGTTGGCGTGAATGTAGAATGGTGTAGCTGCTGTGGAAAACAGAATGGAGGCTCCCCAAAAAATCTAGCACAGAATCGTCGTATGGTGCAGCAATCCCACTTCTGGATGTAAAAGAAATGAAACTGGGGACTTGAAGAGGAATCTGGCCACCGCCTTCACTGCAGCGCTGTTCACGATGGCCAGACGGTGGGAGCAACCCAAGTGTCCGGTGATGGGGGATAAGCTGGGGCCCCCACACATGGAATAGGGTTCAGCCTGGAAAGGGAAGAGCGTTCTGATGCACGCTGCAACACGCACCGGCCTTGAGGATGTGAAGAAGCCAGCCGCAACAGGACAAATGCCCAACAATTCCATTTGTATGAGCTCCCTGGAGAAGCCAGATTCACAGACACAGAAAGAATGGTGGGTGCCAGGGGCTGCGGGGAGAGGGAGAGGGGAGTTCTTACTCAGTGGGTCCAGGGTTTCAGTTTTGCAAGATTAAAGAGTTCTTTGGATGGGTGGTGTTGATGATTGCACAGCATCGCACGTGTCCTTAATACCACTGAACTGTACGCTTACAAACGGCCAAGTTGGTAAATTTTATGTTATTTGTATTTTACCCCAATTAAAATTAAAAAAGAACTGTGGCAGGGTTTAACCTGAAGGGAGAATCGGTACCGGCCCCTCCTTGAATGCACTGGGCTGTTGGTTTGTAGATGGTAAGCCAGACGGCCCAGCCTGTTGGCCATGGTTGAACTCCAACGTGCTGAGCCTGTTGCAAAAGACTCAGCCTTTGAAGGAGGCAGCCCTGAGCTTCTGATTCCTCCAGGCCCAAACCACCGTTGCCCTATTTTACAAGACCTTGGCCGGCTTCACGATGTGTTCTTGAACTGGAGCCAGACTGAGCTCAGGAAGGCTCATGTAGCAATAGTTCCCCGAGGTGTTGATACCCTGGAGCCTTCTTCACAGCAGACACATGTCCTGGGTCAGCTCATTCTCTCTGCACTGCCACCCGGGAGGATGGGGAGGCACTCACGTCTCCATGTGGCACATCAGGGGACCTGGGTGGGAGGAGCTGACTGAGTGGAGGCCAGAACTCGGTCTGCAGCCCTGTTCCTCTCCCTAAAGCCAGATCCGGCTGCACCCGTGAAGCTGGCCTGGCAGGGGACAGCCCTTCCTGAATTTCTGTGTGATCTAGGCTGGGAGTGGCATGCTTTGCTGTACAGGGACAGAGAGTCAATTTATCCAGCTCTGGTTGTGTCTCAGCTACTCAGCCCTGCTGCTGTGATGCTGAGGCTGCCATTGACGATACAGAAATAAGTTGAGGTGGCCGCTGTGGGCCAGTGCCACTGCGTTTATGAACACTGAAATGTGAATTTCACGTAACTTTCATGTCACGAAATGGCATTTTTCTTTCAATTATTTATTTAATTATAATGTATGTTTTTGAGGCAGGGTCTCGCTCTGTCACCCGGGCTGGAGTGCAGGGGCACCGTCATGGCTCACTGCAGCCTAGACTCCTGGGCTCTGGTTCTCCTCCCACCCCACTCTCCCAAGCAGCTGGGACAACAGGCATCAGCCACCACACCTGGCTCATTCTTTTTTTTGTTTAGGTTGGTGGGTGGTGGTGGGGGGGTGGAATCTCACGAAGTTGCCCCGGCTGATCTTGAACTCCTGGCCTCAAGTGGTCCTCCCACCTTGGCCTCCCAAAGTGCTGGGATTACAGGTGTGTACCACTGCACCCGGCCGGCCGGCCTGCCTGCTTCCTTCCTTCCTTCCTTCCTTCCTTCCTTCCTTCCTTCCTTCCTTCCTTTCTCTTCTTTCTTTCTTCCTCTCTTCCTTCCTTTCTTCAATTCAAAATGTAAACCAATTAGCTTGTGGGGTGAGTAGAAATCGGCATCAGACTGGATTTGGCCCACAGGCCGTAGCTTGTAACCTTTTCTAAAAGTAGAGAGGAATATGTTCTTGCTTGAAAACAGCTGGCTTTGTTGAGGTTGGGGTGTTTGAAAGAAGGCGTATTTGCTGTCTGACTTCTGTGGAAACAGTGGGGCTGGGATCAGCCCTGGTGGAGACCGTGCCTGTCCAAAAAAGCCAGTGGAGGTGGGCTGCCTGGAGTCCCATCATGGAGGTGCAACTGGGGAGCAGGATGAGGCCCTGATTCGGTGGGGGAGGGAGAGGTTGTGCTTGATTCGTCTCTGGGCGCGGGGACCAGGACTGTGCGCGCTTTCCAGTATTCTCTTCGCTGGTCCGAGCCCCTTACTTGCCACACCTGCGCTGGGCCTTTACCGAGGCAGTGGACACAGTGGTTAGAGCCCAGCTTTGGTGTCACACCCAAGGTCAGCGCTCTGTGCCGTCACTGGCTTTGTGCTCTTGGGCAAGCGAGTGGTTTAATCTCACTGTACTTTACTTTCTTCATCAGTAAAACAGAGTGAGTAACTGCCTGCCTCACAGACGGATTGTTAGGTTTATTCTATTTTATATTTTATTTTTCATTTCATTTTGAGACAGGGTCTTGCTCTGTCACCCGCGCTGGAGCACAGTGGCACGATCATGGCTCACTGAAGGCTCACCCTCCTGGGCTCTAGGGATCCTCCTGCTTCAGCCTTCCAACTACCTGGGTCCACAGGCGTACACGACCACACTTGGCTAATTTTTGAAAATTTTTGATAGAGATGGGGGTCCCACTATGTTGCCCAGGCTGGTCTCGAACTCCTGGTCTCAAGCGATCCTCCTGCATTGGCCTCCCAAAGTGCTGGGATTACAGGTGTGAGCCACCACACCCAGCCGATTGTTAGGGTTAAATGAAAGAAAGCATTGCTTTAGATGGGCTGCTTTGAGCTGCAAACAACATAAAACTTGCCTCCAGTGGCTTCTGTGGTGCAGGTGTTTACTGTCGTCTTTCCTGAGAGGCGGGAGGTGGTTGTCTCCAGATGCACTGAGCAGTTCAGAACATCGTGCTCAGTGGCTCTCCGAGGGGCTACTGATGGGTGCTTTGGCCAGTGACACAGGCATGAGAACGCTGGTGCTTGCCACTGTGTGCCAGTGAATACGTGTGATGTCTCTGAGCAATTCCTGCTGTGGACCTGAGTCACTTGTGAATTGCATGTCCTCTTCCCCACGTCCTGCTCAGTCCACAAGAGCAGGAGTCCTGTGGGATTAACTTTACTCCTGTAGCATTGATCACCTGCTTTAGGTGCTGAGGCTGGGTTGAAATGAATGAATGATTGAGTGAATGAATGAATGAATGAATGAATGCCGTGTTCTCATCATGTGTTACTATAGGACAGGGATTGCAAACTCAGATACCTCTAAGGGCTGTGCAGGAATGTACGTGGGGGAGGGGCCTGGCATGATGCGACAGGGGGTGGTGGGGCCTGGGGCAAGCTGGAGGGCACAGCCCGTCTGTGGAGCGTTGCTGCTCTGTTCCGGCAGGCTGGGCCACACGGTGCGCAGGCCCAGAGCTGGACATCACTCAGGTTTCCGAAAGAAGCCAGAAATCTGGACTTTATCTGCTGGTTTAAGATCCTGTCATCAAATTCAAGTATTTTGAAATATCATGTGATCCAAAACCCATGTACTGGCCGGATCTGGCCCATGGGCCCAGTTTGTGGCATCTGGTTCAGGAAGAGACAAGACCTATTCTGTGTATTTTTTAGTGGGGGGTAGGATGGGGAGTATAAGAAATTTGGAGTGAATTTAAAAATACTTATAAAAAATTTCAAGGGCTGCGTACAGCGTCTCACGTTTGAAATCCCAGCTCTTTGGGAGGTTGAAGCAGGAGAATTGCTTGAGACCAGGAGCTTCAGACCAGCCTGGGCAACATAGTGAGACCCCCTCCAAAAAATAAAATCTACAAAAATATAAAAAACATTAGCTGAGTGGTGACAGGAGCTGCTGTGGTCCCAGCTCCTAGGAGGCTGAGGCAGGAGGATGGTTTGAGCCCAGGAGTTCAAGGATACAGTGAACTAGGACTGGGCCAGTGCACTCCAGCCAGGGTCAAAGACTGAGAACCTGTCTCTTAAAAAACATTCAAACATACATAAGAGTAGACTGGTGTGATGGTCATGCGCCCTCTGACCTGCTGAGCAGGTATCGAGCCGTGCCCCCCGCACGCGCCTGCATGTGCTTTTTCCTTTTCCACATGGTTCTGGGGCTCACGTCAGACATCGCCTCATCATCAGTGTCTCTGACGCAGCCACGGCACGCCATGGTGCACTGGAGTTCCCTGGAGGGCTCGCCAAAACACAGATCGCCAGGCCCTAGCCCCTGAGTGTTCGAGTCAGCAGACCTGGCACAGGGCCTGGGAATCTGCTTTTTTATCGAGTTCCCAGGTGATGCTGATGCTGCTGGTTCGGGGTTCACCTATTTTTTGAGGGGGACAAGGTCTTGCTCTGTTGTGTAGCCTGGAGTGTGGGTCGAGCTCACTGCAGCCTCGACCTCCTGGGCCCAAGCAATCCTCCTGCCTCAGCCTCCCAAGTATCTGGGACTACAGGTACATGCCGCCATGCCTGACTATTGCAAAATAATTTTTTTTTTAGAGACGAGGTCTTGCTATGTTGCCCAGGCTGTTGAACTCCTGGGCTCAGGTGATCCTCCCATCTTGGCCTCCCAAAGTGCTGGGAATACAGGCGTGAACCACCACGCTCAGCCAGGGAGCACACTTCAAGAACCGCTGCCTGGACAGGTACCTGGTAAACACCAGCACTACGACAAAGCGAAAGAAAATCCCCAAGCATGACCACAGCACTGTGCTCACACCAAAGGTCATCCTGTAGGGCCGTCATGAGCTCTGAAAAGTGGACCTGCTGGAATGTTCAGGAATTCCCCGAGGCCTCATGCCTGGAGCGGGAGGCTCTGCCTGGACCCTCAGCCCCTAGCTCAGGGGGAGCCTCAGCGGTGGCACAAAGGCCAGCAACCGGTGATGTCTGTGTCTGGTCCCGGCCCAGCCTGGAAGCTTCTGAGAACCTGGCCACCCTGGAGTGGCCGTGACTTCTGGCTGCCTCCCTGTCCCCCCATGTGTCCCGTGGTTGCTCACTGGCTTTGGAGGCCTGCTTTTGAAGAGACCCCTGGCTCTGATGTAGCCCAGGGGAGGGGGCTCTGGCCTTGCAGGGCCCCTGAGGCCTCAGCTGGCTGTTGCCTGCATTCTTCCTCCTGGCTTAGCCCTTCTCAGGGCGGGCCTTGGTTCCTGTTTCTGTACACCCGGTCTCAGGAGTCACGAGGAGGCAGTGCAGGCAGAGGGGGCTTGCTTTTCAGATCCCAGCCGTGAGAACAAAGCGCCCCCGCTGAGCTGCTTGAAAGCAGCCATGGGAGAGTGTCCTGCTCCACTGACCATGTCCGCTTGCAGGCTGGGTTTCTCTTAGGGCAGCTCAGGCTGAAACACAGCAGGGTTCAAAAGCAGGGGAGCCGGGGATATGTGAGCATCCTGGGCTTGGGGCTTCCCATTAATGAGGACCCCGGGCTTCCGGCTGGCCCCACCTGGTCTCTAGCAAAGCCTGCCAACGGTGAAGATATGGCTGTGGGGACAGGAAGGGGTGCAGGGGGCAAATGTCACACTCCCTGGTGCAGGGGTGTTCCCTGTGGTGGAGGGGGCTGTGTGGGAGGATGCCCCAGGGTCTCTGAGTGGGTGTGGCAGGCTGAACAGTGTCCCCAAAAGGTTTTGGGGTCCTAATCCCCAGGACCTCTGAATACGTGACCGTCCTCGGCAAAAGTGGCTCTGTCGGTGTGATTAAGTTAAAGATCTTACGCCGGGTGTGATGGCTCACCCCTGTCATCCCAGCACTTTGGGAGGCCAAGGTGGGAGATTTCTTGAGCCCAGGAGTTTAAGAGCAGCCTGGGCAACATAGTGAAACCCTGTCTCTACAAAAAATATGAAATTAGCCAGGCGTGGTGGTGCGTGCCTGTGGTCCCAGCTCTGTGGAAAGCTTGCTTGAGTTCGGGAGTTCGAGGCTGCAGTAAGCCGTGACCACACCACTGCATTCCAGCCTGAGCAACAGAGTGAGACCCTGTCTCCAAAAAAAAAAAAAGTTAAGGATCTTGCGATGGGAGATGGACCTGGATTGTCCCAGGGCCACCATGCTTTCACAAAGGTCTTTGTCATAGGGAGGGAGGGGGGTCAGAGAAGGAGGTGTGACCTCGGAAGCAGGGGTTGGAGTGAGGAGGCGACTGGAGCCAAGGAATGCGGGGGCCTCCCAGGAGCTGGGGAAGGCGAGGAAATGGATTCCCTCCAGGCCTCCGGAAGGAAGCATCCTGCCTGCACCGTGACTTTAGTCCCATCTCAGGGCGAGTCCCATTTTGGACTTCTCCCCCCAGAACTGTGAGGTAATACTTTGTATTGATCTGAGCCAGTGTCAGTAGTTAATTCTTTGCACAGCAGAAGTGGGAAGCTAATCCAGTGAAAATGCTTCTGCTAAAGCCAGGTCAGTAACACGGTGGTATATTCTGGTTCGGGTGGGCTTAGATAAAATATTTAAACTTAAAATAATGTTGGAAGTTTTAATATACATACTTTTGAAACTTCAGTGTTTTTAAAAAAAGACTTTAATGTTCTGGAAAAAATATAAGCTGTAATGTGATTTTGGGGAGGCACTGATCTGGCCCGCCTTGTACTGCTGCCACGGAGCCTGCTTGTTTAAAAATAACTTTCTGTTTTAGAACAGTTTATTTTTTTTCTTTTTTCTCCTTGCAACCCAGGAGGTGGGGGTTGCAGTGAGCCAAGATCATGCCATTGCACTACAGCCTGGGCGACAGAGTGAGGCTCCATCTCAAAAAAAAAAAAAAAAATTGAAGTATCAGATACGTAAAGAAAAGTGCACAATTTTGGTTAGAGATTGATGGATTTTTACCTGAGCATGCATGCTTGTAATGACCCCCTGTACCAAGTATAGAGGAGAATGGGGAGAATGGGGGTGGCGGCAAGAGCAGAGGCTTGACAAGAGTGAGGAGATGACGTCACCTGGCCACACAAGTGAGGAGGGGGCAGGATGGTCTTGGGAAGCAGTGGATGGATTCGAGGCATGCCTTCGAGCGAGAGCAGCCAGGCCTTGCTGATGGCTGGGTGCTGGGTGGGAGGGAAACGGAGGACTCAGAATGACTCAACCCCTTCGCTTAAGCAACTCACACGTGTGGGTTTCTTATAAAAACCTTTTATTTTAGTCTTCTTACCTTAGTCCTTTAAAAATCAAGAGAAGTTGGAACATGAGCCAAGGATGTGGTTTTCCCTAGTCCCAGGTTGGATTAGCCTGTGTCTTAGTTGTTCCTGCATTCGGAGGCCCCATGGCGCTGGGGATGTCCGGAGCATCCCCAAGGGTGGAGTCAGCGGCTGACTGGCTGGTCCGGAGTGGGCAGGGCATGGCCTTGCCCCAGAACTAGGCTAAGTCTGGGCAAATTGGCTTCTTGGCTCATTTGGTCAGAGGTGTGTTTCTCTGAGGCCTGTTTCTTCTTCTCAAAGGAGGAGGAGTTCTGCAATTCGGTGGCCAGGTCAAGTGAATGATTCATGTGTGAAGCTCCTGTGCAGGGAGCCCGCGGGTATGGCCTAGCAGAGAAGTGTGAAGGCGCTGGCCTCGAAGCGGATAGGGAGCCTGGGGCCCTGGCTCTCCTGCACCTGTGACCTCGGTCAGGCATGTGCGTTTGGAGCCTGAGTGTCTGCGTCTGTGAGATGAGCCATTGAGAATTTAACAAGGTGAAGTAGGTGGAGGTGTTTTGCTACCTGAACAGTGCTGTATAGATTGTCCGTACGATTCTGCTCCCCGGGTGTCTCAGGGCAGGGGACCCGTCTTGTTCATCCTTGTGTCTTTAAATTCCTAGCATTGCATCTGGCATGGGGCGGATGATAGCGCAGGGGGTGAACTGCGATCCCAGTGAGGTCAGAGCAGGCTCGCCGTAGGCCGAGGTCATCCCAGTGGGCTTCATGGAGGAGGCGGCACCTGGTCGAGTGGGGTTTTAGGGTTGGAGGTCAGGGCCCTCTCCAGGTACAGGGGAGAGTGCTATGCGTGGTAGGAAGAGAGAGCTAAAAATTAATGTCTATGAGATCTTCATCCAACACACATTTACCGAGCTGTTGCCCCAGGCTAAACAGGCGGTACTCTCTGTGTATTAAAAAAAAAAAAAAAAAATCCCAGGCCAGGTGCAGTGGCTCACACCTGTAATCCCAACACTTTGGGAGGCTGAGGCAGGCGGCTCACCTGAGGTCAGGAGTTTGAGAGCAGCCTGACCAACACGGAGAAACCCTGTCTCTATTAAAAAAAATACAAAATTAGCCGGGTGTGTGGTGGCACATACCTGTAGTCCTAGCTACTGGGGAGGCTGAGACAGGAGAATCGCTTGAACCTGGGAGGCAGAGATTGTGGTGAGCCGAGATCACGCCATTGCACTCCAGCCTGGGCGACAAGTGTGAAACTCCTTCTCAAAAACAAAAAACAAAACAAAACAAAAAACTCCCTTCTTAAGTATGAGCTGTTTCAAACATACACAAAGGAGGACTCGCGTTACCACCTGGTAGACATTTCCACGTGGATTATAAGGTTTCAGGTCTCACTTTCGCTCCTGGAGGGTGCCAAGCGCTGTCCCAGGCCCTGAGGACACATCAGCAAACAGCAGCAGAGGCTCTTACCCTTGTGGGTTTACGGCCTGGCAGGGGAGACAGATGGAGAGCCATAAATCTGATAAGCTACTTATATCGTGTGTCGAAGGCCACAGTAGCATGGAAACAGCACGGGAGGTCAGGAGTTTTAGGGGCAGGTCGGATGAGCCTTCTGAGAAGGGGGCACGTGAGCAGAGATTCGAAGGGGTGAGGAGTTTGACCAGATGGGTAGGAGGGAGCAGCAGGTGCAAAGGCCCTGGGGCAGGAGTGTGGCCACATAGATAGGACAGCAAGTAGGTGGTGGGGCTGGGCTGAGTAACAGAGACAGTGGCTGGATATGAGGCCAGAGAGGACACGGGGGCCAGACCAGGCAGAGGGGCTTGTAGGCCAATGTTCAGACGGTGGCTTGTGTGTTATTTTCAAGAAATAAAATGTCGTCAATGACAGCTAAAGCTTTCCACACGTCCCCAGCTCCCAGCCCTCTCCTGAGATGCTTTGCAGGGTAGCAGGTCTCATTTCCCTGAATGTTTTTCTACATTTCCACGTGGGTTCATCTTCAGAAAGAATATAGAGTAAGATGTCGTGTGTTTGGAAAATTCACATCAAGAGGCCAATGTCAGTTGTTTCTTTCTTTGGCCTTTTCTTCACTCAAGATTTTTTTTTCTTTAAAAATAAAAATTGGGCCGGGTGCGGTGGCTCAAGGCTGTAATCCCAGCACTTTGGGAGGCCGAGGCGGGCGGATCACGAGGTCAAGAGATCGAGACCATCCTGGTCAACATGGTGAAACCCCGTCTCTACTAAAAAAATACAAAAAATTAGCTGGGCATGGTGGCGCGTGCCTGTAATCCCAGCTACTCAGGAGGCTGAGGCAGGAGAATTGCCTGAACCCAGGAGGCGGAGGTTGCGGTGAGCCGAGATGGCGCCATTGCACTCCAGCCTGGGTAACAAGAGCAAAACTCCGTCTCAAAAAATAAAATAAAATAAAATAAAAAATAAAAAAAAAATTGAGGCCAGATGCAGTGGCTTATGCTTGTAATCCAGCACTTTGGGAGGCTGAGGCAAGCAGATCGCTTCAGCTCAGGAGTTCAAGACCAGCCTGGGCAACATAGTGAGACCTCATCTCTACTAAAAGCAAAAAAATAAAAAATAAGAAAATAAAATTAGCTGGGCACGGTGGTGTGTGCTTTATAGTCCCAGCTACTCAGGAGGCTGAGGTGAGAGGATTGCTTGATCCCGGAGGTCGGGAGGCTGCAGTGAGCTGTTTTTGCCTCACTGCACTCCACCCTGGGCAACTGAGTGAGGCTCTGTCTCAAAATAAATACACATAGTGAAATGATTACTACAGCAGACTAACGTATGTATCTCCTCACATAGTTACCTCCTTTTTTTCTTTTTTGAGGCAGGGTCTTGCTCTGTCACCCAGGCTGGAGTGCAGTGGGGTGATCATAGCTCACTGCAATCTCCGCCTCCCAGGCTCAAGCAATTCTCCCACCTCAGCCTCCCGAGTAGCTGGGAATACAGGTGCCTGCCACCGTGCTCGGCTAATTTTTGTAGTTTTAATACAGACGGAGTTTCACCGTGTTGGCCAGACTGGTCTGGAACTCCTGACCTCAAGCAATCTGCCCACCTCGGCCCCTCAAAGTGCTGAGATCACAGGCGCAAGCCACCGCGCCCAGCCCTCTGTTCTTTTTTGAGGTCTGACAATTGTTTTGCTGCTCTCTTGCACACACATGAGAATCTTTCTAGGGCAGAGTTTTCAAACTGTCAGATGTGATCAGATCGTGGGTTGTGAATTGAGTGGGGCGGGTGGGGATCAGCATTATAAGAACAGAATGGAATAGGACGGAATCTCAGGGTGAATAATGGAGTCATAACGTAAGTTGCGCCACTCTTGGGAGGTGAGTGTCCCTTCATGAAGCTTCTGGTGGGCACGCAGGCTGTGGGCCTAGTGCAGCAGGCGCTGGGAAGCTGGTGCTCTGTACCATGTTTTAACAAGGGACCCGCAGACCATGGGGCCCTGCTCACACCTGACTCAGTTAGAAACTGTTCCCGACTCCCCTGTGGTCTGACCCGCGCCCGCCCCGCCCGCTGTGCACGGCCGTCCTGTTTCCAAACATCTTTGCCTGCAGCTGTTTACTTGGATGTCCTAAATTTTGCTCATCTACTGGGAAGTGAGAGCTGCTTTTAATGTGGAGTTAATCTTTCTTTTTAAAATTGGGATTAAGATCCAGTTAACATAAAATTCACCAAAGCCATTTACCAATGTACAGTTTGGTGGCATTTAGTGCATTTGCAAGGTTGTGCAACTGTTCCCGCGATCTACTTCCTAAGCCTTCTCATTACCCCCAGAGGCCACCGTGCACCCATTACGCAGTCACCCATCATTCCCTTCTCCCCAGCCCCTGGCAACCACCAATCTGAGGTCTCTGGATTCACCTATTCTGGGCATTTCACGTAGGTGCAGTCATACACTATGTGTGGCTGTTTGACTGGCTTTTCACTCTGCGTCGT
Source organism: Aotus nancymaae (assembly GCF_030222135.1). NCBI lineage: Eukaryota > Metazoa > Chordata > Mammalia > Primates > Aotidae > Aotus > Aotus nancymaae. The sequence continues at coordinate 8,271,289 of NW_026988433.1, forward strand.
GGTTTTGAGGTTTGCCTATGTGGTAGCGCGTTCAGTCTGCCTTCCTTCTTTTTTTTTTTTTTTTGAGATGGAGTCTTGGTCTGTTGCCCAGGCTGGAGTGCAATGGCACTATCCTGGCTCTCACTGCAACCTTCGCCTCCCGGGTTCAAGCGATTCTCCTGCCTCAGCCTTCCAAGTAGCTAGGATTACAGGTGGCTGCCACCACACCCAGCTAATTTTTATATTTTTGGTAGAGATGGGGTTTCACTATGTTGACCAGGTTGGTCTTGAACTCCTGACCTCAGGTGACCTGCCTGCCTCAGCCTCCCAAAGTGCTGGGATTAAAGGTTTGAGCCACAGCGCCTGGCCATTCCTTTCTTTAAAATTATTTTTTTTTGGCCGGGCACGGTGGCTCACGCCTGTAATCACAGCACTTTGGGAGGCCGAGGCGGGTGGATCACAAGGTCAAGAGATCAAGACCATCCTGGTCAACATGGTGAAACCCCGTCTCTACTAAAAACACAAGAAATTAGCTGGGCATGGTGGCGTGTGCCTGTAATCCCAGCTATTCAGGAGGCTGAGGCAGGAGAATTGCCTGAACCCAGGAGGCGGAGGTTGCGGTGAGCCGAGATCGCGCCATTGCACTCCAGCCTGGGTAACAAGAGCGAAACTCCGTCTCAAAAAAAAAAAAATTTTTTTTTTGGCGCTTTAAATAATTTTTTTTAACGCAATAGTAAACATGCAACCCACACATTCCTTTTTTATGAATGAGGGAGATGCCGAGGAGTGGACAGACCACATTGTGTTCAGCCATTCATCCGCTGACGGACACTTGGGTTGTTTTCGCCTCTGGCCATTGCCAGCAGTGCCGCCGTGCACATTCTTGTAGGTGTTGTTGTTTAAACGCCCACTTTCAGTTCCTTTTGTGTGTATTCTGGGGAGTGGAGTTGCTGGGTCTTACGGTAAGTTTGTGTTTGATCATTTGAGGAACCGTCAGACTGGTTCCACCGTGGCCCGTGGCATCTCCACGTTACACTCCCGCCAGCAATGCACAAAGGTCCCAGTTCCCACACCTTTGCCAATGCTTGTTATTTCCCATGAAAGAGATTCTAGCCATCCAAGTGGGGGGACGTGGTGGCCACTGTGAGTTTGATTTGTATTTCCCTGATGGCGTTGAGCACCTTTTCGTGAGCTTGCTGGCCATTTGTGTATCTTCTGTGGAGAAAGGTCTTTTCAAGTCCTCTGCACATTTGCGGTTAATCTCTTATTTTTAAAATTTTACATTATAGTTTCAAAGCGTTTTAGTGAAGTGTAGCATACATATAGAAAAGCGTACACATAAAGGGAACAGCACCGTACGTTTTTCAGTGAACAGAGTCCCGGCTAGCCAGCGACCAGATCAGGAAGCAGAATTTTCACCCCCTGATCCCCTATTCCCCTGGGCGACCCCTGTTCTGGCTTCTATTGATGCATTGGTCTTGCCTGTTCTAGAGCGTCACATACATGGGATTATATGTTGTGTATGCACGTAACATACCTGCCTTTTGATCAACATGATTGCATTGTATTTTAAAGGTAGCAGTGGTGTTTTTTAGGGTTTATTTGTAACGTAAGCTGCTCTGGAGGTCGCTCCACAGTGGTAGATACAGCATGTCACGGGTACATTGTTGCTGCTGCTGTTTCAGACAGGGTCTTGCTCTGTGGCTCAGACCGTAGTGTGGGGGCATGATCATGGCTCACTGCAGCCTTCAACTCCTGGGCTCACGTGATCCTCCCACCTCAGTCTCCTGAGTAGCTGGGACCACAGATATGTGCCACCATCCTTGGCTAACGCTTTTTGTATTTTTAATAGAGATGGGGTTTCACCATGTTGCCCAGGTAGCATTCCATTGTGTAGATACGTGGCAATTCATTTATCTGTTGATGGATATTTGAGTTGTTTCCATCCATCCAATATGGAAATATCATTCCATATTTGTTTTTGGGGAACATTCAGCCAAGTCACACTCTTAAAGGCTTCCCAGCTTTTGCACGGGCTGTGTTCTCTGCTAGGCACTCCTCCACCATCTTCTTTTCCTAGCAAAGCCCAGCTCATTAAAAAATTCCCAGCTCGGATGTTCACTCCTCCAGGCAGCCTTCCTGGCTGCCTGGGAATGGGCTCCAAGGGTCTGTTTGGCTGGATGGGAGGGAGTGGCGTCCCACAAGGGCTCACCTTGGCATTCTATCCCAGCTTTGTGTTCCAGGGCCATGGTCTTTGACCTTGGGGGTGGTGGGGACAGAATCACAGAATCAGCCATGTTAGGCAACAGGCCACAGCGTCCCCACCACTGTTATCTAATCAGCTGCCTGGTCTAGCGTGGTAGAAAAAAGCCATCCTTCTGATCAAAAGCAGGGCAAAGTTCATCCCTTAACCCAGGTGGAGGTAGGGCAGAGGAGGAAGGGTCACTTCAGGACTGCATGGCTGACCCTCCGATGCCCGGGGTCTTCAGACCTTGTTGGAAGCACTTTACCTCCACGGATTCACTCCAACCTCACAGCAGCCCACAAGGCGATACTCTCCTGTGCCCATTGTATGGGTGTGGAAACTGAGACTTGGAGAAGGTCAGTGACTCATCCCTGGTCACCCAGTTGGATGGAGCTGCGCTGGGTCTCTGAAGATTCCCTTTGGGCAGTGCTAGATGAATGTGCTGAAACCCAGGGCCCCAAAGCCTCTTGTGTTAGAGAGAGAGAGAGAGAGAGAGAGAGAGCGAGAGAGAGAGAGAGATGGACATGCAGCTGGATCCTGTGACTCCTTGGTTTAGCCCCGACTCATCTTCAGAACCGGCCAAGCCGGCCAGGGGAGGAGGAAAGCATGGTGGGATTCCAAAGGAGAAAGACGTCTCTGGCCCAGTGGCCTCCGCTGAGAAACCAGGTGGGAAACGGAGGCCACAAAGGGGAACTGAGGCTGTGTGCGTGAGTGTGTGTGTGTGTGTGTGTGTGTGTGTGTGTCTGTGTGATGAAGTCTCCTCTGTTGCCCAGGCTGGAGTGCAGTGGTGATCACAAATCACTGCAACCTCTGCTTCCTGGGCTCAAGCCATCCTCCCACCTCAGCCTCCCAAGCAGCCGGGACTATAGGCACCCACCACCATACATGGTTGGTTTTTGTATTTTGTTTTGTTTTGAGATGGAGTCTCGCACTGCCACCCAGGCTGTAGTGCAGTGGCGTGATCGCGGCTCACTGCAATCTCCGCCTCCTGGGTTCAAGCAATTCTCCTGCCTCAGCCTCCTGAGTAGCTGGGACTACAGTGCCACCATGCCCACCTAATTTTTTTGTATTTTCTAGTAGAGACGGGGTTTTACCATGTTGGCCAGGATGGTCTCGATCTCCTGACCTTGTGCTCTGCCCGCCTAGGCCTCCCAAAGTGCTGGGATTACAGGCATGAGCCACTGCGCCTGGCCGGTTTTGTATTTTTTGTAGTGATGGGGTCTCCATGCTCAGGCTGGTCTTGGACTCCTGGGCTTAAGTGATCCTCCTGCCTCTGCCACTCAAAGTGCTGGGATTCCAGGTGCGAGGCACCACCGCGCCGGGCCGCGTTCTGCTTTTTAAAAAAGCAGCTTTAGGCCGGGCACGGTGGCTCACGCCTGTAATCCCAGCACTTTGGGAGGCCGAGGCGGGTGGTTCACGAGGTCAAGAGATCGAGACCATCCTGGTCAACATGGTGAAACCCCGTCTCTACTAAAAATACAAAAAATTAGCTGGGCATGGTGGCGCGTGCCTGCAATCCCAGCTACTCAGGAGGCTGAGGCAGGAGAATTGCCTGAACCCAGGAGGCGGAGGTTGCGGTGAGCCGAGATCGCGCCATTGCACTCCAGCCTGGATAACAAGAGCGAAACTATGTCTCAAAAAAATAATAATAATAAATAAATAAAATAAATAAATAAAAATTAAAAAGCAGCTTTATTAAGGTGTGATTGATATAAAACAATGGTGCATATTGGATGTATGCAGTTTGATGGGCTGGTGTGTGTTCCCTGGGAAACCCGCCCCCGGGATCCAGGTGCCACACGGATCCGTCACCTCCACAGCTCCCTCCCGCCCCCCTCCTGCTGGTGCTCTGTGGTGGGAACACAGATTCGCACTCTATTCCCTGGATACGTTTTCTAGGGTTCTGGATTTTGATGCTGTGTTTTCTATGGGGGGAGCACCAGCAGCTGGACGGGCAGGCCTGGGGGTGAGGAGACTACCTAGACCACGCAGCCGGATGTGTGCCCCAGGTTGGAGAAGGGGCCTGGGCTGTGGTGAGCAGGGTCCCCAGTGCTGCCGGGTCTGTCCCAGACAGAGGGACCCCAAGTGCATGGGCCTCGAGGCTGGGTGAAGGCCAGGGCAGAAGGAAGGGCTGGGTGATTGGGGCCTGAGAGCTGGAAGGGGCTGGAGCTGGTGCCGGTGGGCTGTGGTCACATGGGGTGGCAGGAGCCGCCATTGGGTGGGGAGGGTGTTAGTGACAGGGCAGGACTGCTCTTTGATCCAGCTCATATACCACCTCCCCCAGGAAGACCTCCGGGACTCCTCAGTGCCCTCCAACTATTGGCTGAATTGTGCCTCAGTTTCCTAATCTGTAACATGGGGGTAATAATAGTGGCAGTCTCAAAGAGTCATGGTGCTGTTCAGAGGATGAGAACACAGTCAAGTGAGTAGCATCACCTGGTGCTCGGCGCTACTCAGAAATGCTCACTTCTGTTACCTCATTAATAGGCGTTTGTGTCACCTTCATTTGCACCTATGGGCTGCTCAGGCCATAAGATGCTTCTCTGGTGCTCGCAGCTGGGCAGGAAGACACGTGTATCAGTAAACAGTTGTGGCACTTGAAGGCAAGTCTCAACTCCTGATTTTTCCAAGAGAACTTTGAAATCCAGATTTTACATTACATCTTGCAGTTTCTTGACAAGGAATTCAGCTTCTTCATTTGCACGCCACTTAGTCAAACTAGACACAACTATAGCTACAGTGTCACCGGCTCCATTGTACAGATGGGAACATTGAGGTTCAGAGGGACCGACTTGCCCAAATGGCCCTGTGGAGTGCCACTCGGGGTCTGGCTGCCTCCAGATCTGCTCCTTCCAGGGGACGTGGGGCTGGGCCTGACTGGCCAGCTCGGCTGTCCACCTCCTGCAGAGTCTCTGCCTATTGGTTCTGGCTGTCTCAGATCAATGGGGTGGCTGTCTTTGTCCTGGAAGTATATGTTCAAAATAGGGTGGACCGCGATGCAGCCGCCTGGCTGTCTGGCTTTGCAACGTCAGCTCTAATCTGATGGGCTGGGTCACTCCTCCCAGCTCTGATGGGGTGTGGGCACCGAGGGGCCCGAGAGAGGTTGAGGGTGGGGATCGGGTGGACTGGGGGGAGCTCCCTGTGTCGCTGGGGCAATGAATTGTAGATCTAGAGGAGCAAAGCTGGGAGAAGACTCCAAGTGGACCCCAGGTGTGTAAACTGCGATCCCTTTAAGAAAATCACGTTTTTGCAGTTTTTAAGTCAGGAGATTTCATATATATTTCTGTACTTCTGGTTTTCATGGAAAGCTTCTGCGTTCTCATCTTCCTCTGACTCCTCCCCGACTGGCTCACTCAGCGCACAGGCAGGCTCCCTCCCAGTCTCCCCACCGCAGGAGGGCCTTTGCGCGGGCTGTGGCCGCTGTGGAACGCCACCCCTTTCTAGCTTTGTGAGCGCCCTTCCTCACGGCCTTCTGTATTGATTTTGGTTCTAGTTTGTGTTTCTTTCTTTCTTTCTCTCTGTCTTTCCTCTTTCTTTCTCTCTCTTTCTTTCTGTCCTCCTTTCCTTCTTCCTTCTTTCCTTTCTCTCTTTCCTCTTTCTCTCTTTCTCTTTCCCTTTCTTTTTGAGACACAGTATTACTCTGATACCCAGGCTGGAGTACAGTGGCACCATCACAGCTCACTGCAGCCTCGACCTCCTTGGCTCCAGTGACCTCAGCCTCTCAGGTCGCTGGGACTACAGGTGTGCAGCACTATGCTCAGCTAATTTTTTAAAAATTATTTTTTATAGGCCAGGCATGGTTGCTCATGCCTGTAATCCCAGCACTTTGGGAGGCCGAGGTGGACGTGGCACTTGAGGTCAGGAGTTCAATACCAGCCTGGCCAACATGGTGAAACCCTGCTTCTATTAAAAAAAAAAAAATTAGCCCGGCATGGTGGTGGGTGCCTGTAATCCCAGCTACTCGGGAGGCTGAGGGAGGAGAACTGCTTGAACCCGGGAGGCAGAGGTTGCAGTGAGCTGAGATCGCACCACTGCACTCCAACCTGGGTGACAGAGCAAGACTTCCTCTCAAAAATAAAATGAAATAAAATATAAAAAAACATATACAAAAAATTAGCTGGACATGGTGGCAGGGGCCTGTGGTCTCAGCTACTCAGAAGGCTGAAGTAGGATAATTGCTTGAACCCAGAGGTGGAGGTCACAGTGAGCTGAGATCATGCCACTGCACTCCAGCCTGAGTGACAGAGTGAGACTCCATCTCAAAAAAGAAAATAAATAAATAAATAAAATTATTCTTTATAGACACAGGGTCTTGCTATGTTACCCAGACTGGTCTCAAACTCCTGGGCTCCAGTGATCCTCCTGCCTCGGCCTCCCAAAGTTCTGGGATTACAAGCATGAGCCACAGTGCCTGGCCTACATTTCACTTACGTGATGACTCTGTCTCAAATCCTGGCCTCTCCGCAGTCCCTGCTGTGTTTTCTCTGTGCTCTGTTGCATAGCATGCATTTTACGTGAGTCGTTTGGTGCCTACCTTTCCCCTGCTACGGTAAAGCCCAACATAGCAGGGTCCTGGCCACTGTCCCATCACGTGGGGTCCCTGGCACGTGGTAGTGCTCAGTGCCTGTTTGTTGAATGAATGAATGACCCACCTGGCTGCATGGAGCCCATGTTCCTGCATGGGGCCATTCGTTGCCCTGAGCTCGCACCCCCTGTAGATGGTGCGTGGGCCCCTGTTTACCACAGTCCCGTGACTGGTGTCACCTGTTGCTGTTACGACGTATTTTAAGAAGCGTTGTGACAGCGTGACTCGGCTGCTGGTTTAATTCCCTAAGCTCCAGGTGCGACAGCCTCAGGTGTGAGGGGCTTTCCCGACACCTCCTATCCGGATCCCCCGCCGAGAGGCCCCTCCCCTGGCCTGCTCGGGCAGCTGTTCCGGAGCCTCCTAGTGGGGCGTGGGGCCCTCGTCACTCTAGTCACTGGCTTACTTCTCCCGTCCCCTGCAGAACGTGCGCATAGACCCCAGTAGCCTGTCCTTCAACATGTGGAGGGAGATCCCCATCCCCTTCTATCTCTCCGTCTACTTCTTCAACGTCATGAACCCCAGCGAGGTCCTGAACGGCGAGAAGCCGCAGGTGCAGGAGCGCGGGCCCTATGTGTACAGGTGAGGCTGGGCCCAGGGAGGGCGGAGGGGCCGGCTGAGGCTGGGCAGGGGAGGGGTCTCAGAGTGGACGGGAGGGGGAGGCTGCTGGCTGAGCCCCAGAGATTGTTCCAGGAGCAGGCAAGGTGTAGACGGGGGAAGTACTTACTAGTCCTGGAGAGGGGAAGGTTTTTTTTGTTTGTTTTTTTAGAGATGGGATCTTGCTATGTTGCCCAGGCTGGTTTTAAAGTCCTGGGCTTAAGCGATCCTGCTGCCTCAGCCTCTCAAAGTGCTGGGATTACAGGTGTGAGTCACCAGACCTTGCCTAGAGAAGTTCTTTATGGAGCAGGGAGGGACCAATGGTGTGGGTCTGGGTGGAGGGTGCATGTGTGAGAGACAGACAGACACACACACACACAAACACACACGCACACACGCACACACGCACGACCAGGAGCAGGGACCTACCCCCCGAACTCTGTCTGGGCCAGAGGACTGGGTAGGCCAGCACAGGAAGGGGTCAGCTGTTTGTGGAACACGCTGGCTGAGGGACCAGAGTCATGCCTTTGCTTTCTGCTTGCTCGGTACCTGGCTGTGGCCAGGGGAAGTGACTTCCCCACTCTGAGCCTCAGTGTGCTTGTCTGCAGACTGGGGAGACATAAGAGCCCCTTCCTGGGGTCATCAGGACACTCAGGATGCACTTGGAACTGTGAGACAGCTGGCGGGGCTGCATAGGCGTGCTCCAAGTGGATGTGCCTGTTACAACGCCCTTACCATCCTCCACCCCCCTACCTTCCCTTCCCCTCCACTACCACAGCCCCCCACCTTCCCCTCCCCTCCACCACCACAGCCCCCCACCTTCCCCTCCCCTCCACCACCACAGCCCCCCACCTTCCCCTCCCCTCCACCACCACAGCCCCCCACCTTCCCCTCCCCTCCACCACCACAGTCCCCCACCTTCCCCTCCCCTCCACCACCACAGCCCCCCACCTTCCCCTCCCCTCCACCACCACAGCCCTCCACCTTCCCCTCCCCTCCACCACCACAGCCCCCCACCTTCCCCTCCCCTCCACCACCACAGCCCCCCACCTTCCCCTCCCCTCCACCACCACAGCCCTCCACCTTCCCCTCCCCTCCACCACCACAGCCCTCCACCTTCCCCTCCCCTCCACCACCACAGCCCTCCACCTTCCCCTCCCCTCCACCACCACAGCCCTCCATCTTCCCTTCCCCTCCACCACCACAGCCCTCCCTCTTCCCTTCCCCTCCACCACCACAGCCCCCCACCTTCCCCTCCTCTCCACCACCACAGCCCCCCACTTTCCCCTCCCCTCCACCACCACAGCCCTCCACCTTCCCCTCCCCTCCACCACCACAGCCCCCCACTTTCCCCTCCTCTCCACCACCACAGCCCCCCACCTTCCCCTCCCCTCCACCACCACAGCCCCCCACCTTCCCCTCCCCTCCACCACCACAGCCCCCCACTTTCCCCTCCCCTCCACCACCACAGCCCTCCACCTTCCCCTCCCCTCCACCACCACAGCCCCCCACTTTCCCCTCCCCTCCACCACCACAGCCCCCCACCTTCCCCTCCCCTCCACCACCACAGCCCCCCACCTTCCCCTCCCCTCCACCACCACAGCCCCCCACCTTCCCCTCCCCTCCACCACCACAGCCCTCCCTCTTCCCTTCCCCTCCACCACCACAGCCCCCCACCTTCCCCTCCTCTCCACCACCACGGCCCTCCATCTTCCCCTCCCCTCCACCACCACAGCCCCCCACCTTCCCCTCCCCTCCACCACCACAGCCCTCCATCTTCCCCTCCCCTCCACTACACCCCCATCTTCCCCTCCCCTCCACCACAGCCCTATCTTCCCCTCCCCTCAACCACCCCCCACCTTCCCCTTCCCTCCACCACAGCCCCCCACCTTCCCTTCCCCTCCTCCATACCCTCCCACCTTCCCCTCCTCCATACCCCTACCTTCCCCTCCTCCATCACAGCCCCCCACTTTCCCCTCCCCTCCACCACACCTCCCCACCTTCCCCTCCCGTCCTCCATACCCCCACCTTCCCCTCATCCATACCCCCACCTTCCCCTCTTCCACCACAGCCCCCCACCTTCCCCTCCTCTCCTCCATACCCCTCAACTTCCCCTCCCCTCTACCACAGCCCCCTACTTTCCCCTCCCCTCCTTCACACCCCCCTACCTTCCCCTCCCCTCTCCTCTGCCACAGCCCCCCCATCTTCCCCTCCCCTCCACCACACCCCCCACCTTCCCCTCCTCCACCACAGCCCACCATTTTCCCATCCCCTCCTTCATACCCCACCCCTGCACCTTCCCAGTTCACAGGCAGAGGAGCGGGGGCTCAGAGAGGAGAGCTGACTTGCCCCCGGCACACGGTGTTCCAGGGATGGGGTGGGCGGAGCATGTTCCCGCTGTTGGAGGCGCGCTGTTTGGTTCTGGGAAAGCCAGGATGAAAAGCCAGCCAATGTGCCTGAGGTTTGGGAGTCAGAAACATGGGTCAGCTGCTGTATTCACCCATTCACTCATTCATTCATTCACTTCACTCATTCACTCATTCATTCACACATTCACTCATTCATTCACGCATTCACTCGTTCATTTAACAAATGTTTATTGAGCATCTACTAGGTGTTGGCTGCTGTTCTAAGCAAAGGGAACCCAGCAGAGGACAGAATGGGCATAAATGCCAAAGCTCTGTATACTCCTTCATTCTGTGAGCACTGACCGAATGCCTCCTGTGTGCCGGGGCGCAGGCAGACCAAGGCCCTGCGTCACCGAGCCGATGTTCTGATGGGGAGAGTAAATGAGTGGACCAGTAAGGGGAAATCAGGCAGCCGTGTTGTGCAGAGCAAACAGTGTGCAGCCGGAGTGCAGGAGGGAGCTCGGTCTGACCGGAGGGGTGGGAGCAGCTCTGCAAAGGGGCACTCCCTGCACCCGGATGGTGGGAAGAGGGCTTGGAGATGAGTCCCGGGCAGAGCGTGTGCAAAGGCCTGAAAGCCGGGAACAAAAGCCTGTGCATCTGGGTTTATGCGGGAAGGAGGCAGTGGAGAGATAAGGCCTGAGCCTTGCTGAGGGCCTCAGAGGCTGAGTTAGGAGCCTGATTTTAACCTGCATGCAAGTGGGCTTGTGGTCCAGAGCACGGCATGATCTGATTTCCACTTTCTTTTTTTTTGAGACAGAATTTCGTTCTGTTACCCAGGCTGGAGTGCAGTGGCGTGATCTCAGCTCACTGCAACCTCCGCCTCCTGGGTTCAAGCAATTATCCTGCCTCAGCCTCCTGAGTAGCTGGGACTACAGGCACGTGCCACCACACTCGGCTAATTTTTGTGTTTTTGGTAGAGACAGGGTTTCACCAAGTTGGCCAGGATGGTCTTGAACTCCTGACCTCAGGTCAGCCTCCCAAAGTGCTGGGATTACAGGCGTGAGCCGCCATGCCCGGCCTGATTCCCACTTTTCAAAGATTCTTCTGGATGGTGGAGAATGGCTTGCGGAGGCGGGAGATCATAATGACGGCGGCAGCGACAGTCACGCCGCTGATGTTTGCCTCGTGGTTTCTCTGCGCCCGGGCTGTGTTGGTTGCTTTAGGTGGATCTGATTGTTTAATCCCCACAGGCACCCCCTGAAGTGGGGCTTGTGATTACTCCATTTTTTTTTTTTTTTTTAATGTTTTTTGAGATGGAGTCTCGCACTGTTGCCTGGACTGGAGTGCAGTGGTGCGATCTCTGCTCACTGCAGCCTCTTCCTCCCGGGTTCAAGCGATTCTTCTGCCACAGCCTCCCAAGTAGCCGGGATTACAGGCTCCCACCAGCACGCCTGGTTAATTTTTTGTATTTTTTAGTAGAGATGGGGTTTCACTCTGTGGGCCAGACTCTCGAACTCCTGACCTCGTGATTCGTCCACCTCGGCCTCCCAGAGTGCTGGGATTACAAGCATGAGCCACCTAGCCCAGCGATTGCTCCATTTTGTAGATGGAGAGGTGATGACCGTGCTGGGTGAGGAAGCGCAGAACGAGGCCAGTTGGGTGGCGGCACCGTGTCCCACAGTGGGCAGGCGGGGGAGGGACAGGCTTGGCAGAGGGGCTGAGCTCGGCTTTGGCCGTGGGGCGGGAGGTGTACACAGAGGTCCGTCCCATGCAGTGGTGGGCCGGGCATCTGACCCACCGGCTTCCCCCACAGGGAGTTCAGGCACAAGACCAACATCACCTTCAACGACAACGACACCGTGTCCTTTCTCGAGTACCGCAACTTCCAGTTCCAGCCCTCCATGTCCCACGGCTCGGAGAGCGACTACATCGTCATGCCCAACATCCTGGTCCTGGTGAGGCTGCCCCGTGGCCCCCGCCGCCTGACACCCTGGCCTCGTACCCTGAATCTCCTCCCGCCTGCCCCTGGCGCAGAGAGCGGTCCCTGAGGTGGTCGGAGCGTGAGGACTCACGTCTGTGGGTGGCTCTTGCCCCGTGCTGTTTCCACCACCTCCGGTGGGTTCTGAGGTTCCCAGGTGGGTCCAGCTGTCTCTGGTTTGGAAGTCCTGGCCGAAATATTTTTTTTTTTCCTTTTCAATTTGCGCTTCTGAGATCTCCAAAAGGAGCTGTCTTGCTGGGGGCTGAGCCATGTGCCCGCCTCTGGGACTGGGGCTGGAGTTCACTTGGCCTGAGTCCTGTGGGGTACACGGGGGAGAAGGGGCTCTCAGGAGCACGTGGTCCTGGCACTGGAGGAGCAGAGGGTGGTTCTGGTGTCGCGGATGCCCCACGAGGCCACTCCAGGGGTCTCCTGCACCCCAACATTTCCTTTCATGGGCTCTTGGCCGTGAGACCCAGCAGGGGCTGAGGGAGGATGGGCCAGCCACGTCCAGCCTCTGACACGTGTCCCTTGGCCTTGCAGGGTGCGGCGGTGATGATGGAGGACAAGCCCATGAGCCTGAAGCTCATCATGACCTTGGCGTTCAGCACCCTCGGCGAGCGCGCCTTCATGAACCGTACTGTGGGGGAGATCATGTGGGGCTACAGCGACCCCCTCGTGAACCTCATCAACAAGTACTTTCCCGGCACCTTCCCCTTCAAGGACAAGTTCGGGTTATTTGCTGAGGTACGTGCGGCCTGCTGAGAAGCCAAAGTTTCAGGCCTGTGTCCTGTCTTCTCCAACACAGCCTGGACACCGGTCACCAGCTCTCCTTGTAGCTGGCTGGGGGTGTAGGGGCTGTGGGTTGTAAGTGGCAGAGAACCTGACTCAAACTGGCTTAAGTGAAATGAGTGTTGGGGCTCATAGAACTGAAAATGCTAGGGGTGGATTCAGGTACAGCTTGATCCAGGCTCAAATGATGTGACTGGGCCTTACCTTAGCAAATTGGAGCCTTTGCTGGAAGAAGTGGGCACGACTGCTGGGGAGTCAGATCACAGGCCGACTCTTAATCTTAACTCCTGACAACCTGGTAGGGTCACTGATTGGGCTTCTGAGGCAACATCTCGTCCATGTAGGGTCTGACCCTGACCTTGGCTCCCTCACTGCAGGTTTCAGTGAGTCCTCAGGACTGCTCCAGCCTCAGCCATCTCGTTGGCCTCTGCTGGTCAGGGTAGAGTGCTGAGGGGTGTATTGCAGTGCTGCACGTGATACATGCTCAGTACATTTATGTCAAGGGTGATGGACTCCTGTCATGTGGGTAAATTGGCAAGTTTGGGGTAAGAGGCATGATTCTATAAAAGCAGCTTGTAAATCCTGAAGTGCTTTGCAAATGAAAGTTATTACAAAGTCACTAGTTTAGTATGATCTACATTTAGTAGATTTAGTTTAGTATAATCTACGTTTGACCGCCTGTAATGAAAACCTCACAAGAACAGTCTAGCGGTAGGCCGTTCAGTGTTAGCATGGTGGCTTCATGGTCTTAAGTGATCTGGAAGTCTTCTACTTCAGATGTAGTTTTCATCTTCAAGATGACCTCATGGTCCAAGTTGGCTGCTGGAGTGCCAGCTATCACATCACATTCCAGGCAGCACAGCAGGAAGGAAGTGGTGGGGCTTTGGGGAGCAGATGGAGGAACTGGGGCTAAAACAGCATGTCCCAGCTGCCTCCTTCTTAGGGAGGGAGAAAACCAACGCCCACTGACTTTCTATTGGCCAGAACGGAGTCACGTGGCCACACCTAGCTCCAGGGGAAGCTGAAAATGGGGTAGCCTTTTCAGTGGGTGTGCTGGTGCTGTGAGTATGGTTTGGGCTTTGTTATGAGGGAGAAAGGAGAGAGTGGACTTCGGGTAATAACTGGCAGTTTCTGATGCCCTGTGTCCATGATAATGATCATTTAAGGATCCTGGTGGGTGAGCATTTATTTTTTTATTTTTTATTTTTAAGGCGTAGTCTCACTCTGTCGCCCAGGCTGGAGTGCAGTGGCGTGATCTTGGCTCACTGTAACCTCTGCCTCCCGGGTTCAAGCTGTTCTTTTGCCTCAGCCTCCTGAGTAGCTGGGACTAGAGGTACCTGCCACCACCTTGGCTAATTTTTTCTATTTTTAGTACAGATGGGGTTTCACCATATTGGTCAGGCTGGTCTCAAACTCCTGACCTTGTGATCCACCCGCTTCGACCTCCCAAAGTGCTGGGACTACAGGTGTGAGCCACCTCACCTGGCCAGCATTTGTTAATAATAACAGTAATAATGAAAATAGAGACCAGCATTTCGCACGCTTCCTGTGGCCAGGCACCGCCCCTGCCCTTCTGCACAGAAGCCCCCTTACTGCTCCCCTTGTAGTGGCTCTGGTTATTCCTGGCTCCACGTGGGCAGGTGACAGAGACACATGGGAGGCCGAGCCAGGGCCTCGTGCTGGGTCCTGTCTGGAAGGTCTGTGATGCGGGCAGCCCCTCGGCCGGCTGACCCTGGTGGAGCACCTCAGTGTGCTCCGCCCTGCACAGCACTTCTAGATCTTTCCTTCCAGTCACTCATACCATTTTGTGCTTTGCATGTCCTTGGGATTAGAAACCAGCTTCTGGGAGATGCCCTCAGAGCATCAGAGCCTGGGCCCTACTTCAAGAAATGCTCCATTAACTCTGAGAGGTTAGACCGGGTCAGGCTGTGCTGCTGCGACAAGCAGCCCCAGAATCTCCAAGGCTCAGAACAGCCGAGACTGCCTCCTTGCACTCCACGTCCAGTGTGGGTGACTGGGGCACCCTCGCTTGTGATGGTCACTTGGGGACCGAGGTCGAGGGAGGCTCCGTCTTGACACATACCTCCTCGGCGGCCCAGTGAGAGGCGTGTACACAGTCCTTAAAGCGTCCCCCCAGGTGACATGCCACTTCTCCTTTTTCATTGTTCCGGGAGCTGACCTGGCTATGTCCTATTTTACGCTGGGGTGGGGTGTGGTGGGAGTGATCCGCCGTTCACCTGGGAGGAAAGCCGACTTTCCCGGAGCTGGGAAGGGAGGGTGGAAAATTGCAGCCACTGGAACCCAGGACCGTCCCTCCTAGGAAGCCCCCAAGCCTCCTCTCGGTCCCCAGACACTGGGCCTGTGGCAGTGAACCGGATGCCAGGGGCTCTGTCCTTCTGGTGGCGGGGAGGAGAGCCCAGCCTAGGATGTCAGACCAGGCCGGCTCAACGGCTGGCCTGAGCCTTAACCATGCTGTTCCCTGCTGTGTCTGCAGCTCAACAACTCCAACTCTGGGCTCTTCACGGTGTTCACGGGGGTCCAGAACATCAGCAGGATCCACCTTGTGGACAAGTGGAACGGGCTGAGCAAGGTGAGGGGCGAGAGGCGAGGGCCCCTGTCGCCGGGGAGAGGGGAGGGTGGGCCGGGCCGCACGGGGACGGCAGGGACCACAGGGCCCCTTCTTCCTTTATCATGAAGAGGGTGCTGGGAGGATGAACACTCTTGGAGTTGGAGGAGGGAGTTTACCTCTGGGTAAAGCTTGACCAGCCAGAGGGGCAGGGAGGGTTAGTGGTTAGTGACTGCTCACTGAGACTTGGTGTCTGCTGGGGATGGAGTGCTTTCTTCTTTTCAATTCTTTTCTTACAAAATGTTTTGAAATATTACACTAGAACACAGAAGACGTTCACATAACAAAATAAAACGAGAGAGAGAGAGAAGTGCCCTTAGTATCCCCTCGCCCCCCTCCCCTCGCCCCGGAGGAAGCTCACAGTTAGCAGTTTGGGATCTATTCTTCCCGTCCGTTTTTATTCATGTGCACGCCCGTGTGTACACAGAGAAACATGGCATTTTTTCTTCTTTGCACCTCGTGAAATCATACTGCATGCATTGTTTTGCAACTTGCTTTTTTCACCTTCGTGACCTTTTCTGAATATGTGTGAAAATGATTGTGCAGGTACCCACTACCTGCTCCCCATGGCAGTTACTGCAAAGACCCTGAGGGCTGGGACAAAATGTACCTGAGCCAGTGCCCAGAGTGGCAAAAATCACCATCTGCAACCGGCGGTACCCACGCATGGTAGCTAGAGTTCACGTTCACTGTGGCTTGTATATTTCAGCGTGCTACGTGTGCGCGTGGTATCAACATTCTCGTGGTACGGAAGATTGGAAAGGGAGCAGTCGGTTTTATCTCGCTGCCCAGAGGCAGTTTACCTGATAGGTTCTGCTTTGGGGTGCCCAGTGGTGGCCACCGTTATGGTTTTCAGTAGTTTGCCGATTCCTAACCCCATCTGTTTTTAGGAGGTGCCTGTTGACTTCCACTCTGGGCTGAGCACAGCTGTGCCCCACCTCTCACCTTGCCTGTTCACCACGCCTCTTGCCAGATTCAGGCTGGAGATACGGGTGATAGGCCCATCTTGCAGATGAAAGAACTGAGTCCCTAGCCAAGTTCCACATTCAGGGGTCTGGGGGTAGGCAGCTGTGGTCGGCATTCTCTCCGTCTGTCTACACAGCCTGCCCTCTTCCCACCATGCCAGTATTGGGAATTGAGTGGCCATGTCCGCACCAGGACAAGCAGGATTTGTGGCACCTGAGGGGCCTTATTAAGGGGCCTTGGCCCTACTGAGGGGCCCATCTGATGCTTCCTGCAGGTTGCCTTCTGGCACTCCGATCAGTGCAACATGATCAATGGAACTTCTGGGCAAATGTGGCCGCCCTTCATGACTCCTGAGTCCTCGCTGGAGTTCTACAGCCCCGAGGCCTGCCGGTAATCACTGGGACATGGGGCTTCTGGGCTTCCGGGGCAGCTCATGGCCAAATCCAGAGGCGTTGGCTGTGCACTTGGGAAGCATTTCGACTCATCGTGGGTTTGACTCAGTAGCCCTTGGCACCATCTTGAATTCTCTCTGGCCGCACCACCAATTGGAGAGCAGAACTCCAGCTGCCAGTGCCTCCACTCGGCCCAAAGAGAGGCTGCTGGTGGTGGTTTAGAGCCCGTGGTGCTGGGCCAGGAGGAGGGGGCGGGGCCTGTCAGGGTCGCCGGGGGCCGGGAAATGCAGGCGAGAGGTAGGCTTCCCCTGGCATCTGGCTGGCGGCCCCCGTGACCATCTGGGTGCTGAGATACCAGCTGGCTCTGCGCGGCCCCTTCAGGCTCAGCTCTGCAGCCTGGGAGGCCTGAATGCGTCCCATGGTGTCAGTTGCGGGGTCGGAGTAGACAGTGGGAGCTCCTGCAGCCTTTTCTGGAGGCCTTGCTGTGTCGTGTTCCATTCCGGTCACTCTGGAAAAGTCCTTTACTTGGGAGTTCGCTCACGTGGACCTTGACTTATCCGCCCTCCCAGCAAACCCTGTGAAGCCCTACTGTGTGCCAGGTGCCCCGTAGTGACAGGGTGGGCCAAGTCTCCGTTCCCAGGAGGTTGTGTCCTATCAGGGCAACTCAGGCAAATGGACGAACACCAGAGTGTCAGAGAGTGACAGTGCTTTTGCTCTGTGTGGCCACTTTTTGCTGTAAACTTATTTATTTATTTGTTAAGACAGAGACTCGCTCTGTCACCAGGCTGTAGTGCAGTGGCACGATCTCGGCTCACTGCAACCTCCGCCTCCCAGGTTCAAGAGATTCTCCTGCCTCAGCCTCCCGAGTAGCTGGGACTACAGGTACGCACCACCACGCCTGGCTAAGTTTTGTATTTTTTTTTTTAGTAGAGATGGCGTTTCACCATGTTGGCCAGGCTGGTCTCGATCTCCTGACCTCGTGATCTGCCCATCTCGGCCTCCCAAAGTGCTGGGGTTACAGGCATGAGCCACCTCGCCCAGCCTATTTATTTTGTTTTTTACATATGGGGTCTCGCTATGTTGCCCAGGCTGGTCTTGAACTCCTGGCCTCAAGAGATCCTCCTGCTTCAGCCTCCCAAAATGCTGGGATTGCAGGTGTGAGCCACCATACCTAGCTGACTTTTTAAAAACTGAATTTTAAACTTAGAGAAGAGTTACATGAGAAGTACAAGTGGCCCGCCTCCCCTTCACCCAGGTTTACTAGCCGTGTCTCTTTTGCTGTATCACGCCCCCTGCCCCCTCCTCTCACTGGGTGTCCTTCCTGAACCATCCGAGAGTAGGTTGGAGGCTGCGTGGCACCCTTATGCCCAAATACTCAGTGGGTGTTTTCCAGAAACAAGGACATTTTCTTATATAACCACAATGCTATTATCAAAATGAGGAAATGTGACATTGACATAATAGTATTATCTAAGCTGGCACTTTCCAATCAATCAAAATAGGCAAGGCACACATGCAGTTAAAAATTTTTTAGTAGCTGCATTAATACAAGTAACAAGAAATTAGTGAAATTATTTTGAATAACTTATTTTATTTGACCTCAGATATCAAAAATGTAATCACTTCAAGTGTTATGAGGAGTTTTGGTTGTTTTTTCTGCTAGCAAGTGTTAGAAATCTGGGCTGTATTTCACACTTGCATCCCAGTGTGGACTTGCCCCACGTCAAGGGCGGGATGGGCAGCCACGCAAGAGGAGTGGCTGCCGTGGACAGAGTGGGTAGCACAGTGCATGTTCAAGTTCAGAAGTGCTTTTGAGAAAGTGCAGGAGCGTGAACGGATGGAGGGTGAATGGGGTGGGTTTGGGGGACAGTGCTGCCACCTGAGGAAGTGACAGACAAACTGAGATCTGAAGTCTGATGGATGAAGACACCAGAGAAGACTGTTCTTAGGCAGAGGCAGCAGCTGATGCAAAGGCCCTGGGGCAGGAGGGAGCGTGCTTAGGAACCGCAAGGAGGCCCTGGGCCCAGGAAGGTGCTGAGTAGAGCTAGGCAGGAGCTTGATAAGGACCATGCATCCTAATGGTAGGTTAGACTAGAAAGGTCACCCATTTTCAGGGGCATGATGTATTCTGTTCTTTTTTTAATTTCATAACTTTCAAAAAAGTTTTTTTTAGAGACTGGGTCTCACCATGTTGCCCAGGCTGGTCTTGAACTCCTGGGCTCAAGTGATCCTCCCACTTCGGCCTCCCAAAGTGCTGGGATTACAGGTGTGAGCCATGGTGCCTGGCCTCTGTTCTTTGGTAAAACTCTATCTGGCTGTGGCGAATACATGGGTGTGGGTAGGGAGGCAGAGTCGGAGCAGAGAGGCCAGTTAGGAGGTCCCTTCAGTTACCCGGGCAAGACAGAGGTGGTAGCACCTGTGGGGAGAAGTGGCCGGATCTGGGCAGCCTTTGGCAGGGCCTGGCTCTGGCCACCGGGTCTGGGTGTCCCCTCTCACCTTGTCTGTCCCCTGCAGGTCCATGAAGCTCACGTACAAGGAGCCGGGGGAGTTTGAAGGCATCCCCACCTACCGCTTCGTGGCTCCCAAAACCCTGTTCGCCAACGGGTCCACCTACCCACCCAATGAAGGCTTCTGTCCTTGCCGAGAGTCTGGAATTCAGAACGTCAGCACCTGCAGGTTCAGTACGTGTCGACCCTGTGCTGGGAGGGCTCGAGGGTGGGGCCAGCTGAGTGTTTATCTGCCTCAGGCTTATCTGCCCCAGGCTGTCTGCTTAATCTCTGGCCTCTGTACTCTTGATAATCCCATTAGCCTGAAGATAATGAGGACCGCAGGAAGAGGATCTGAAAAGGAAGAAATGCCATGTCTATTAGTTGCTGCCACAATTAATTTCCATGAACTTGGGCTTAGAGCAGCACACACTTGTTATCTTGCAATTCTGTAGTTCAGAAGTCCGCGTGGGTCTCACCGCGCTCAGATGGAGGAGGCTGCGTTCCTTCTGGAGGCTCTGAGAATCTGGATCTGCCTTTTCCGGCTTCTAGAGGCCCCTCTGGGTTTCTCGGGTCCTGGGCCCTTCCTCCGCCTTTGAGGCCAATAACACAGCACCCTTCTGATCCACCGTGTCCTCGAATCTCTTTCTCTGCCCCCTCTTCCAGTTCTAAGGACCCTTTAGACCACATCATGCTCTCCTGGAAACCCCAGGACAATCTCCCAATCTTGTTTATTTTTATTTTTATTTTTTGAGAAAGAGTCTCAGTCTGTCACCCAGGTTGGAGTGCAGCGGTACCATTTCAGCTCACTGCAACCTCCGCCACCCAGGCTCAAGTGATCCTCCCACCTCAGCCTCCCAAGTAGCTGGGACCACAGGCATGCGCCACCACACCTGGCTAATTCTTTGTATTTTTGGTAGAGATGGGGTTTCACCATGTTGCCCAAGCTGGTCTTGAACTCC
The DNA here is from genome assembly GCF_030222135.1 of Aotus nancymaae. Classification (NCBI taxonomy): domain Eukaryota; kingdom Metazoa; phylum Chordata; class Mammalia; order Primates; family Aotidae; genus Aotus; species Aotus nancymaae. The sequence goes on from NW_026988433.1 coordinate 8,291,239, forward strand.
TGACCTCAAGCGATTCACCTGCCTTGGCCTCCCAAAGTGCTGGGATTACAGGTTTTTATTTTTTGAGATAAGGTATCACTCTGTAGCCTGGGGCTGGAGTATAGTGGTGCAATTATAGCTCACTGCAGCCTCTACCTCACCGGCTCAAGTGATCCTCCTGCCTCAGCCTCCTGAGTAGCTGGGACCACAGGTGTGAGCCATGATACCTAGCTAATTTTATTTTTGTAAACTTTTTGTAGAGATGTTGTCTCACCGTGTTACCCATGCTGGTCTCAAATGCCTGGCCTCATGTGATCCACCTGCTCTGCCTGTTAAAGCAGTAGGATTACAGGTGGGAGCCACTGTGCCCGGCCTAGCGTCCCGACCTTCAAGGCAGCTGCTGAGCAGGTCCAGTGCCCCTTTGCCCTGTGATCTAACATAGCCATGGGCTCTGGGGCTTAGGGCATGGATATGTCTGGGGGGCTGTTCCTCTGCCCTCCCACACCGTGATTTGGAACTTGAAAGTGAGGCTTGGTGGGAAGGACCCTTCACCCCATTCTGAGATGGAAAGAGGCTGGCGAGGGTCTGTGTGTTGCGTAACATCCTCTCGTTCCGGGGTGTGGGGCGGCCGGGCAGATGGGAGGACTGGTGCTGGCGTGCTGTTTCCTGGCATCGTTGGTGCGTCTCAGTTGTGTGCCAGGCCCCGAGGCGCCCCCGCCTCCAGTTGCTCAGTCTGGACCCTTGGGTGTCAGTTGGATTCCCTGTCCTCACCCAGCTCTTCCAGTGCATCAACATGCCCAGATGGCGTTACCTCCAAGTTGAGTCCTCGCTCCTCCCTCTCCCTCGTCCTCCCAGCCCCCGCTGCATCGTCCAGGCCACAGACACGTCCTTCCTGGTGGTCCAGCCCTTTCAGTAGCCCACCCCGCAATGCAGCGTTGCTGCTGTACCGTCCATCTGCTAGACCATCCAGTGCGGTCACTGCTGGCCTTGTGCGGCTGTTTAAATTGAAATTGATTCAAACAAAATCAAATTAAAAGGCAGTTCCTTGGTTGCACTGGCTGTATGTTAAATGCTCATAAGCCATGTGTGTCTAGCGGCTACCATCTTGGATAGCGCAGGTAGAGAACATTTCCATCATCACAGGAAGTTCTGCAGCATCCAGCAGCAGCAGAGGGATCTTTTAGCAACACAGGTCAGTGTGGTGGCTCACGCCTGTAATCACAATTCTGCGGGAGGCCGAGGCGGGCGGGAGGCCAAGGGTTCAAGACCTCTCTGTACCAAAAAAAACAAAAACAAAAATCAGCTAGGCATGGCGGTGCCTGCCTGCAGTGCTAGCCATGTGGAAGGCTGCAGTGGGAGCTTAAGCCCAGAGGTCAAGGCTGCGTGAGCTATGATCACACCACTGCACTCCAGCCTAGGCAACAGAGCAAGACCCATCTCAAAAAAAAAAAATGCAGATTGCCACTGTACTCTTAAAATGTCCAGCAGCTTTTTCTGCATTTATAGTGAGGTCCAAACTCCCCACCATGACCCTGGGCCCCACAGGATCCAGCCCCCATCCCGCCCTGGCATCTCTGAAGGATCCAGCCCCCGTCCCGCCCCAGCATCTCTGAAGGATCCAGCCCCCGTCCCGCCCCAGCATCTCTGAAGGATTCAGCCCCCGTCCCGCCCCAGCATCTCTGAAGGATCCAGCCCCCGTTCCGCCCCAGCATCTCTGAAGGATCCAGCCCCCGCCGGCCTCTCTAACTCCATTTCTCCCCACACGTCCCCTGTTCATTATTCTTCAGCCCTGGTGCCTTCTCCCTGTGTCGAGAATATATCGAGGTCAGTGCTGCCTCAGGGCCTTTGCGTGGGCCGCTTCCCCTGCTTGGAGTGCTCTTTGTCTGGGCTTCTGAGCAGATCAACAATCACCTTCTTTTGGTCTGCATGCAAATGCCAGCTCCTCTGGGAGGTCTCCTCTGATTTCCTGTTCTAAAGTTGTCCCCTCTCCCACCTGCTGCTCCCTATGGCTTTCTTTTCTTGTCTTCTAGGTGTTCACTGCTTCCTGAAATCAGGGACTGTGGATTTCATCTTCTTCTTCATTGGCTACCTCTTGAATTCACTGTCATCCTTGTGGGCATGACAAGCTCTTGGTTTTACTCTTAGCTTCTAGAATTGTGGCCTGCATTTAATGGATACTCATACAATATTTGAATATAGGGATGGTGAGTGTGTTCTGTACTTAGGAAATGGAGGCTTGAGGCTGGATGTGACCAAGGTCACAGGGTTGGTGGGACTGGAAGCCGAGCTTCTGTTTGACTGCGTCTTGCCTTTTGTTCACTCTGTTGCCCACGCTCAAGTGCAGTGGTGCAATCACAGCTCACGGCAGCCTCGACCTCCTGGGCTCAAATGATTCTCCCACCTTAGCCTCCCAGGTAGCTGAGAGCACCGGTCCACACTACCACATCTGGCTAATTTATTTTATTTTTAAATTTTTTTGTAGAGATGAGGTTGTGCCGTCTTGCCTGGGGTTAGTTTTTGCTTCTAAATAAAACATACACAGATACAGAGAAGTTCCCAGATGACTCATGCAGTTTTGGGGTTTTTTGCTTTGGTTTTTTGAGCCAGGGTCTTACTCTGTTGCCCAGGCTGGAGTGAGTGGTACCATCACGGCTCACTGCAGCCTGACCTCCATCACTTGATTGATCCTCCCACCCCAGCCTCCCAAGTAGTTGGGACTACAGGCGCTCACTACTATGCCAAGCTAATTTTTAAATTTTTTGTAGAGATGGGGTCTCACCATATTGCCCAGGCTAGTCTTGAAGTTCTGGGCTCAAGCGATTCTCCTGCCCAAAGTGATGGGATTACAGGCATGAGCCGCTGTGCCTGGCTGACATGCGTAGTTTGAAACTTCACAAAGTCAACACACCACGTGGCCAGCACCCCGACTGAGAAACAGAACATGACAGGCCGGACGCCGCTCACGCTCCTCCCACCGTCCTGCTGTCCAGCCCCCGAGCTCAGCTGGTTTGCATCTCCATGCGAATGGACCCAAAAGCTAGATTCCTGTTTCTGCTTTTCTGGCCTGTGCACCCCTGAGCACCCTGCTGTGATTCGTCTGTGACATTGTGGCAGTTGCAGCACCTCTTCATTGCTGCGTGGTGTTCCATACTGGGCGCCACCTCCATCCTCTCACTCCTTCCATTGCTCCTGGGCATCCGAGTTCCTGTTTTTGACCATACCATGGTGCACACGTGTCGTTTGGTGCACCCATGTCCGTGTTTCTGTGGCGTTTTGTCTAAAGAGTAAAGGGTATTCATGCCTTTGCCTTTCTGCACCTTGAAAGCTGCTGGACTTGGACACCTCCCTCATCTCAAACCTCCCTTGCACGAGGGCCTCCAACTTGCCTCATAGAGCCAAGTAATTATCATCTGTGGCAATCCTGGGCAATTATGTCTGGCTAGATAGGCCATAAAGCTATAAATTAATTACCACTTACTGCCAGGAATATCTCTCTCGGCATGTTTGGTAATAAAATTGGAAGAAACATGTGCACGGGCCCGTGCAGGCTTGTCCTCTGAAGCAAGGGCAGGGCCTGGCACGTTGCCCCATCCCACCTCGGTCTCCACCTGGGGCTGTGGGTAGGCCAGGGCTTGCTTGAAACTCCTCCAGGGCCTGGCTCCGTGGCTGCCTCCTCCACGGGGGGCCATGAGAATGTTTCCACTTGTGGGGGGCGGTGCTCATGTGTGCCCTGTTGGGCAAAAAGGCTTGTGTCACATGGCTCTTTTGCCTGAGATGGGAGGATGAGAGGCAGCATTTTCCAAATTGTGGAGGACATTGTCCCTGCAGGTTCTTGGGATGGCCTCAGAAGGTCCAAGGAGCTGAGAGGGAGTTTCTGGGCCCATCCTCTTTCTCTGCTTGCCATCACCTGCAGGAGAAGGTCTCTGTTGGTGCTGAGAGGGCTCCAAGACCCTTCCACACTCATCAGTCTTTTTTTTTTTTAAACAGAAAAAGACCAGGGCTTCCAGCTAAAGCCTTGTGCAGTAACAGGTTCTAGTTAGAACTTACAACATTCATTATTCTGAATGATATTTATTAAAATATTTTCCCTCCCTCCCTCCCTCTCTCCCTTTCTTCCTCCCTCCCTCCCTCCCTTCCTTCCTTTCTTCCTTCCTTCCTTTTTTTTTTTGACATACTCTCTCTCTGTTGCCAAGGCTGGAGTGCAGTGGCACGATCTTGGTTCACTGCAATCTCTACAAACTGTCGTCCAGGCTGGAGTGCAGTGGTGCGATCTCACCTCACTGCAACCTCTGAAACCTCTGCCTCCCGAGTTCAAGCAATTCTCCTTCCTCAGCCTCCCGAGTAGCTGGGATTACAGGCATGTACCATGCCTGGCTAATTTTTGTATTTTTAGTAGAGACAGGGGTCTCACCATGTTGCCCAGGTTGGTCTTGAACTTCTGACCTCAAGTGATCCGCCCACCTCGACCTCCCAAAGTGCTGGGATCACAGGTGTGAGCCACAGCACCTGGCTCAAATATGTACTATCTAATTGCGGCAAGTGTTTGCCAGGAATGGCACAGCTGTAAAGCTTCCCTTTAAAATACAGAGATCGAAGGACGGCAGTGGCAGTTGGTTCAGAGCAGCACGTTATATAACAGTGCAGGGGGCGTTCAGATGTGATGAAACTGAAGCGGTTCTGGGATGAACGGTGCTTGAGAAACCCTAAGGGCAGGGATGCACAAGGACTGAGAAAGAGGAGGCCCGACGTGGATCAAAATCCCGGCTTTTATTTCACACCAATGCCTGGCTTTGCTAAGAAAAGCGGAGATACTTCAGAGGGGTGAGGTGAGACGCCCGGAAGCGCGGTTGCCGGTCCTCTGGCCGGCAGTGGGGGAGGGCTGATGCTTTGTGGGAAGGAGACCTGTGAGTTTGTTTGTTTTTTGTTTTTCTTTCTGAGGCACAATTCATGTAACATAAAATTAACCATTTTGAAGTGAACGATCCGGTGGCATTTAGCCCAGTCAAAAGGTTGTGCAGCCGTCACCTGCATCTCACTCCAGAACATTTCCGTCACCCCAGAAGGAGACCCAGACTCATCAGCTGGTCACTCCCGCCCCCTTCCCCGGCCCCTGGTCACCACCTGTCGGCTCTGTTTGTGGATTACCAAGGTCTGGGTCCTCGTGAGCTTTTTAAATTTTTTTTTTCTTTTGAGACAGGATCTTGCTCTATTGCCCAGGCTGGAGTTCTGTGGCACAGTCATGGCTCACTGCAGCCTCAACCCCCAAGGCTCAAGTGATTCTCCCGCCTCAGCCTCCTGAGTAGCTGGGACTACACGCACATGCCACCATGCCAGGCTAATTTTTGTATTATTGTGTAGAGATGGGGTCTTGCCATGTTGCCCAGACTGGTCTACAATTCCTGGGCACAAGATCTGCCTGCTGAGGCCTCCCAAAGCGTTGGGATTACAGGGGTGAGCCATGGCGCCTGGCCCTCGTGAGCTTTGAAGAGAGGCCTGCTCCCTGTTCCTTGTTAACTTGTCCCTCAGGTGGGCTGGTGTTTGCCTGGTTTGGCTGGTCCGTGGCGAGGCTGACCTCACGTTTGTAGCAGGTGTGGGAGACCTGGCCGCAGGTGCACACACCTGAGCTCTGATTGCTGCTGCGTGGCCTGCGGGGGGGGGCAGCGTGGGCTGCCTGGCTTGTGCTCGAGACACCCTCCCCACACCCAAGTTCAAATCTGGCGTCGCCTTTTCCATCCCGCCTCCCTAGCTCCTGCGTGCTCCGTGCCTCTCCCCTCCCTGCGCTCTTCTGCCATCCCTCCCACCTGCAACGAGGCGCCCAGGCCTCCTCCTGCTCCTGTGAGAGGCCTCTGCCTTCCTTTGGTCTCTCCTGCCGGAATCAGTGGCTCCTGCCTCACCCCTTCTCTGATGCAGAGCTTGGCCCTCAACTTAGGGCCTGGGCTCTTTACAGAATGGAGGAGGGGCTCCTCCTTGTCTGGTTATCTTGTCATCGCCACAGGGGTGCTCCCCGGACCACAGCTCTTTGCAGACCTCCAGCCTGGCAGGGCCTGCCAATGCTCTGTCCTCGCCTGATGCCCCTCCCTGCCCCTCTGCCTTCCAGGTGCCCCCTTGTTTCTCTCCCATCCTCACTTCCTCTACGCTGACCCGGTCCTGGCCGAAGCGGTGACTGGCCTGCACCCTAACCAGGAGGCACACTCCTTGTTCCTGGACATCCACCCGGTGAGCCGCTGCCATCCTCTGCGGGGGGGTGGGCGGGTCCTGGTTGGGGCACACCTGGCCACCTCCTCTCCCCGCAAGCACAGAGCCGCTGTGGGCTGGGGTGGTGGGAAGGCTGGCTTCTAGGCTCTCGAGGCACCCAAGGTCCTTGCTTTACCCCGACTCCATAGATCAAGGTAGTTCAAGGGTTTTATGATCCCTTTCTAAGGTACTGGTTCTATCAGTGAACCCCAAGACAGTAAATTAATTAGAACTTATCAGCTGGGGTGTCTCCTACATGTGAGCTGGAGGCAGCCATCTGGATGTGTCAAGGTGTACCATAAAGATCTTCAGGGAGAGCCTGGAACATCTTGCAGATAAATCACGCAGGGAATTTGTCCCGTGTGAAGTTCTGTCTACAGGCAGGGAGCTGGACATGTGGCCCTCCCAGGGACATGCCCTCAGTCCGTGGCCTCTTTTCTTGGCACCTCTGGTCTCTGTAAAGTATGCCCAGTTGGACTTGGTGGCTGCTACCATTGATTCAGAAATCTGTGGGTTTTCTGTTTCCTGGCTGGGCACTTGTGGTCTCTTCCTTGGGCCTTTAATAAAATTAATTTTTTTTTTTTGAGACAGGGTCTCACTCTGTTGCCCAGGCTGGAGTGCAGTGGCGTGATCATGGCTCACTGCAGCCTTGACCTCACTGGGCTCAGGTGATCCTCCCCTCTCACCCTCCCTGGTAGCTGGGACTACAGACATGTGCCACCATGCCTGGCTAATTTTTATATCTTTTGTAGAGATGCATTTTCACCATGTTGCCCAGTCTGCTCTCGAACTCCTGGACACAAGCGATCCGCCTGTCTAGGCCTCCCAAAGTGCTGGGATTACAGGCATGAGCCACTGTGACCAGCCAAGATTAATTTTCTAAATTGAAAAAGAATAGCTGTGTATTTTTGAGGTGTACAACGTGATACTATGATGTGTGTATATATTGTGGAATGCCTAAGTAAACCAATTAACATAGGCGTCACTCCACGTACTGACCATGTGTTAGTGGTGAGAACATTTACAATCCACGCTCAGCAAATTTCAAGTTTACAGGACATGGATGTTCAGTGTAGTCACCGTGTCGTGTTGTACAGTACAGTATGGTGGCTGCTGCTGTATTGTACAGGAGATCTGAACTTACTCCTCCTAACTGAAATTCTGTATCCTTTAACCGACCCCCACCCCCCGCCTGCCTTCCCAGCCCCTGGTAGCCGGTATTCTAACCTCTGCTTCCATGAATTCAACTTTCTTCTTTTTTTGAGACGGAGCCTCACTCTGGTCACCCAGGCTGGAGTACAGTGGTGCGATCTCTGCTCATTGCACCCTCCTCCTCCCGGGTTCAAGCAATTCCCCTGCCTCAGCCTCCCAAGTAGCTGGGATCACAGGTGTGCACCACCACACCTGGCTAATTTTTGTATTTTTATTAGAGATTGGGTTTCACTACATTGGGCAGGCTGGTCTCAAACTCCTGACCTCAGGTGATCCACCCACCTCGGCCTCCCAAAGTGCTGGGATTATAGGCGTGAGCCACCGTGCCCAGCCTGAATTCAACTGTTTTAGATTCCACGGATACAAGTGAGATCATGCAGTATTTGTCGTTCTATGCCTAGCCTATTTTACTTAGCATAGTGCCCTCCAGGTTTGTTATGTCACAAATGACAGGATTTCCCTGTTTTTATTTTTATTTATTTATTTTTTGACAGAGTCTCGCTCTGTTGCACAGGCTGGAGTGTAGTGACATGATCTCGGCTCCCTGCAACCTCCACCTCCTGGGTTCAAGCAATTCTCCTGCCTCAGCCTCCCGAGTAGCTGAGATTAGAGGTGTGTACCGCCACACCCAGCTAATTTTTGTATTTTTAGTAGAGATGGGGTTTCATTACCTTGGCCAAGCTGGTCTCGAACTCCTGGCCTCAAGTGATCTGCCCGCCTCAGCCTCCCAAAGTGCTGGGATGACAGGCGTGAGCCACCGCGCCCGGCCGGATTTCTTAAACGCTGAGCATATCCCACTGCATGCCCCACCTTTGCTGTGCCCATTCATTCACTGACGGACACTTCACTTGGTTCCGTATCTTGGCCGCAGTGTACCTGGGAGTGCCCCTGGCTGTTTGTCACTCTGATTTCGTTTCCTCTGGGTGATCCCAGCAGCAGGCTTGCTGATCCGATGGTAGTTCTGGTTTTTGTTGTCTGAGGAAGCTCTGTGTGTTTCCCCGTTGCTGCGCTCCTCAGGCCCTTCCCAAAGCCCCACTGTGGATGCTGTTCTGCACCGTTTTTCTTTGTCCTTCCAGACCTCCTTCACCACCGGCTAGACCCCCTCAGCCCCTGCCCTAGCCCCGGCTCTCTGCCTTCCCTCTCTTCTCAGTTAATTCCTCCTCCGACCTCTCTTGCTCTTCCACAGAATTCCACCATGAGCACGGTCCCCTCTGTGCTCTCACTGGTCACTTTCCTTTCAGGGCACAGATTTTCTCCCCCACAATGCCCCCTCAACATCAAGAAAGGAGTTAAGTTTGGGAGCCCAGGGAGAGGGAAACAGCTGTTCTGCTGCAGCCACGTTAGCCGCCGCCTCCACCGCTGCCTCCAGATCGGCTTGAGGCACACAGGGAGAGGAAGTGGGCTTTGTTTCTTTGTGTTTTGAGCTGGGCACATTGGGGAGAGGGATCCTGAAAGCCGCTTGCTGCCTGTTAGCCATTAGCCTTGAAAACCGAATGCATGTTGGGAGCTGCTTCCATGCGGCCACTTTTCTGCTCCTGGAACTGGGGGAGGGCATGGGGACGGGGACTCCCAGGACTCTGCTTATGGTGGTATCACAGCTAAGACTTAGGATAACGACAAAATTCAAAGCAAAATTAGCAAAGGGAGAAGGCACCTAGGGTGAAGTCGGGGACAGCCAGGCTGGAGCTTCCAGAGTCTTCTCCCGGGGGAGTCGCACGGGATGCACCTAACGTCTTCGGCCACGAGTTGTGGCATCGTGTAGGCGATGCTGTCTAGCAGGGAAGCCCGTCAGAATTTCAGTGCCCAGGATGTTTCACTAGGGGTCAATCATGTGGCAGGTACCAAAATTCTAGACCCTGGGAAGGAAAGCGGGTGCTGAGCAGGAGCCATGTCATTTGTACAGATAATTTTGGCCCAGTGAACGACTCTCATCACCTAGGGGATGGTGGGGACCCTCCTGAAATCTGGGTCCGGCCTTGCCAGCAGAATTCTTAAGGAGAGCAGCTTAGGCCTGCAGTGCGAACTCCGTCCGACTCTCCGGAGATCTCACGCCCATCCTCCCAGGCTCTGGAGAGCAAGTGCTCCCCAGTCCTGGCGCCAAGAGCCATAATGAAGAAGACGTCTTTCCCTACAGTGCACGTGATCCTAAGCCAGGCATTTATGGCCCCGAGTGTGGCTGTCTTGCATACCTTATTTTTGCTCTTGCATTGTCTCTAGTTTATGGCTAAGGAAGCAGCTCTCAGTTAAGAAGACCCAATTGCAGTTCTGTGACCTCGAATCTGGTTTTATTTCCACTATAGTTTCCCGACTTCATTCTGGAACCACCTTCTTGTGTTCGTTGACATATGCGTTTTACTTCTGTTATTTACTTTAAAAAAAAGTCTCCTAAAAAAAAAGAGCTGAGTTTAGTTGCTCGTGGCTGTAATTCCAGTGCTTTGGGAGGCTGAGGCAGGAAGGTCACTGGAAACTAGGAGTTCGAGACCAGCCTGGGCAACATAGTGAGACTCTGTCTCTACAAAAATAATAATGATAAATAGGCCGAGCGCGGTGGCTCACCCTGTAATCCCAGCACTTTGGGAGGCTGAGGTGGACAGGTGCCAGGAGTTCGAGACCAGCCCGGTCAACATGGTAAAACCCTGTCTTTACTAAAAATAACAAAAATTAGCCAAGTGTGGTGGTACACACCTGTAGTCCCAGCTACTGGGGGGGCTGAGGCAGGACAATTACTTGAACTCAGAAGGCAGAGGTTGCAGTGAGCAATTGCACTCCAGCCTGGACGACTGAGTGAGGCACTGTCTCAAAAAATAAAATAAAATAAATTTCTGCACAAAGGAAGCTTTTTATTACTACCTCAACTAGGAAATTACAAAATTCTCCAAAAAAGAAGACAACCATAAAAATGAACAAGGAAAAATATATTAGTCTGGCCGGGCACGGTGGCTCACGCCTGGAATCCCAGCACTTTGAGAGGCCAAGGCAGGCAGATCATGAGGTCACGAGTTAAAGACCAGCCTGGCCAATATGGTGAAACCCCATCTCTACTAAAAATACAAAAATTAGCTAGGCATGGTGGCTCCCAGCTACTTGGGAGACTGAGGCAGGAGAATCACTTGAACCCAGGAGGTGGAGGTTGCAGTGAACCGCAATCATACCACTGCACTCCAGCCTGGGTGACAGAGTGAGACTCAATCTCAAAAAAAAAAAAAAAAAAAAAAAATAGGCTCTATGTAAAATATTACGCTCTATGTAAAGTACCGTTGTCTGCCAGCAGGGGCGAACCTGAGGCAGCTCTCAGCACCATCGTTAAAGGTGGAGGTTTTGTGTAGGTGTGTTATTAGAGGGGCGTTGAAGATGATGCAAACACCAGGCTGCGACCTACTCTTCAGAATGATCAGGGACAGTTGGGAGTGAATTGAGAAGGGATTCTCATCCATGTTATTGAACGTGGAGGTTGAGGGGGCATCTACAAATCGCCATTCTGCCCTTTGGGAAATCTCACTGTCTTAGTGACAGGTGAGAGTGATTCGGTTTTTCCACCCTGAGATAGGCTTGCTTTACAGAAGGGACCTCCTGAGGGTGTGGGTGTGACTGTGTGGGAGCATTTGTTTTCCTGTGAGGGGTGAGAACCAGGAGGAGATCCCAGGGCACCTGCACGACATTGCTAGAACCGTGGACTCCCCCAACCCGTGGCTTGTTTCAGGTCAGATGTAAGCAAGCTCCACTGGGCAGTTAGCTGGGACGTCCACCCTCTTGCCTGAGACCAGGGAGAGGAGGGCTTGCCGGCATCCCTGGAGCTTGGGGGAGGCCAGTCTCCTCACCGTGTGTGTTGCTGCAGGTCACTGGAATCCCCATGAACTGCTCTGTGAAACTTCAGCTGAGCCTCTACATGAAATCCATCAAAGGCATTGGGTGAGTGGGGACTGGCGCTGGGGCTGCATTGCTCATTTAGAGATGAGGGGCTCAGTGCTCTGGTCCCAGACTCCAGTGGCGTACCCCAGAACCAGGGCACGGGGAAGGGAGAGGGTCCTGTTGGGGGTGGAATCCAGTCCCTGCAGATCTTCTCCTGAGGGTTCTTGGTTTTGAGCCAGGTCCTACCTGCATCCTGATATTCCTTCCCCAGAACCCCACTTTTTTTTCTTAACATTCACCCCTTCCCTGCCAGTTAGCCAGAATCTTCAGTCCAAGCTGTTTCCTACTCAACAGAGTGGCAAAAATGAAAGCCTGGCAAAACTGAATGTTTGCAAATGGAAACTTACCAAACAGCATTCTTAAGTTTGACTATTCATTTTACAATAATTTTTTGAGCACTGATTTCTTTTTGATTTTTAAAATAAAACAGCTTTATGGAAATATAATTCACATACCCTAAAACTCACCCTTTTAAAATGCACAATTCAAAATTAAAACATTAAAACAAACTCCCTCCCCCAAAATAAAATACACAATTCAATGATTTATGGTCTATTCACAGAATTGTGCATCTATTACCACAATCAATTTTGGAACGTTTTTATCACCTCCAAAAGAAACCACACATCCATTAACACTCACTCCCAATTCCCTCAGCCCCGGGCAGCCCTGCTCCTCTACTTCCTGTCTCTGAGGACTTGCCTGTTGTGAGCATCTCATATACACGGGATCATATGCTGTCATGTACATGGGATCATATGCTGTCATATGCACAGGATCATACACTGTCATATACATGGGATCATATGCTGTCATATACATGGGATCATACGCTGTCATACATGACTCATATGCTGTCACATACAGGATCACACGCTCTCATACACGGGATCATATGCTATCATGCATGGGATCATACGCTCTCATATACACAGGATCATACGCTGTCATACATGGGATCATATGCTGTCATATACATGGGATCATACGCTGTCATATACATGGACTCATACGCTGTCATATATGGGATCATATGCTCTCATATACATGGGATCATATGCTATCATATACACGGGATCATACGCTCTCATATACATGAGATCATATGCTGTCATATACATGGGATCATACGCTCTCAAACACGTGGGATCATACGCTGTCATATACACAGGATCATACACTCTCATGTACGTGGGATCATACGCTGTCATATACATGGACTCATACGCTGTCATATACGGGATCATATACACGGGATCATACGCTGTCATATACGGGATCATATACACGGGATCATACGCTGTCATATACGGGATCATATACACGGGATCATATGCTGTCATATACACGGGATCATATGCTCTCATATACACGGGATCATACGCTATGTGGTCTTTTGCGTCTGGCTACTTTCATTTAGGATCATGTTTTCAAGATTCATGTTGTAGCATGGATCAGTACATTTCATGGCTGGATAATATTCCATTGTCTGGACAGACCACATTTATTTATCAGTTGATGGACGTTTGGGTTGTTTCCACGCTTTGGCCATTATGGGTAATGCAGCTGTCAATGTTCCTGTTGAAGCCCGGTGTGGACATCTGTTCCCATTTTCCTTAGGTGCGCGCCGAGGGATGGAATGGCTGGGTCCTATGTTAATGCTTTGTTTAACCGTTCGAGGAACAGCCAGACTTGTGCACAGCCTCTGCCCCGTTCCCATTCTTACCAGCAGCGCCCAGGCTTCCGCTTCCTCCCACGTGCACCCGCGCTCGCGTAACATTAGCTCTGCTAGAACTTGTTCAGGGATTATACTGGTTTGTTGCCATGTCAGTGTCTGGACTTTTTAGCATATTTGAAATAGTTTTGTTTTTAAAAAAATTCTCTTAGAAAAATCTGTGGGTTGCAAGAATGTGAGCCTCTATTCAGCTTTGTCCAATGCCTCTCGGCTGGAAAGAATCACACTTTGTCAGAGAATGGCAGGGAGTAATAACTGTCAGCTCATTTCCTTCATCCTGCCCCTGCATTTTATTTTTGTATTTTGAGGCCACTTCGGGGATTTGTTCTTGATGGATTTGTGGGTGGTGAAACAGCCCGAGGCACAGAAGAGGCATTCACAGCCCAAGTCTTCCCTCTGGTTCCACCACGTGGCACCTGGGCTGCTAACTGGGATGCAACTGGGGCCAAGTGGGTGACCCAGATACAAGAGGCCACCGCGGCCGAGGACACAGCCCCTTCCTGACACCCGCTGATGGTGGCCCCATGGAGGTGTGGGCTCAGTGTGGCCACGTCCTCTGCATTTTTCCAAAGGACCTCCAAATCTGGATTTTAACAGGAGCTCTGTCAGTTTTTATTTATTGGGAGGTAATTCACATTCTTTATTTGAGACAAAGTCTTGCTCTGTCACCCAGGCTGGAGTGCAGTAGCACGATCTCGGCTTACTGCAACCTCTGCCTCCAGGGTTCCAGTGATTCTCCTGCCTCAGCCTCCTGAGTAGCTGGGATTACAGGTACCCACCACCACACCCAGAAAATTTTTGTATTTTTAGTAGAGACGGGGTTTCACCATGTTTGCCAGGCTGGTCTCAAACTCCTGACCTCAGATGATCCACCTGCCTTGGCCTCCCAAAGTGCTGAGATTATAGGCATGAACCACCGTGCCCGGCCTGTGACTGGAGGATTTGAGCCTTTTGTGCTGACTTTGGCACCCGCCCCTGAGTGACTTCCATCTCCCCTCCCTACTGCTGTGCATTGTGAAGTGACAGAATATTTGTGTGTCCATTTCTGTACTGGGATTTAACAACAATAACAATAATAATGATAAATGTGTCAAGCGCTTTTACATGCTGGGTAGTTTTCTAAGCACGTTACTCGTATCACTGCACTGGATCCTCCCTAGAGCCCTAGGAGGAGTTGTATAATCATATCTCCCTTATACAGGAAGAGACACAGAGAGACTCAGTAGCATGCCCGAGGTCACAGAGCTCGCAAGTGGCTGCGTCAGGGGTCCCCGAGGCACTGCAGGCTCGATAATTTGCTGGGAAGCCTCAGGACACAGCATGCGGTTGTACACATGGCTGGGATTTATTACAGTAAACGGATTCAAAGCAGATCAGCAAAGGGAAAAGCCACAGGAGGCCAAGTCCAGAGGAGAGCAGGCGCCAGCTTCCAGAGCCCTCTCCCGAGGAGTTGCCCAATTCCTGCTTGCAGGCAGTTATGACAACCCACATGACATGTCATCTGCCAGAGAAGCCCATTAGAGAGACTCAGCACCCAGGGTTTTTACTGGGGGCTGGTCATGTGGCCACCCTCTGCCTGGCAGGTACCGAAATTCCAGACCCTTAGAAGGCCAGCTGGTGTTCGGTATCAACCACGTTACTTGTATGGATTGCTCGGGCACAGTGAGCCATCCTTGTCAGTTAGGGAGCAGTGGGAACCCTCCGGAATCCAGGCTCCCAGACGCCAGCCCCGGGCCAGCCTTGCCAGCAGCCCGTGTGAGGAGGGAAGGCTCGGGCCCGCCACGTGAACACGTGCCTGCAAGGCGGCCCAGGTGGGATTCGAGCCCAGGCAGGGAGCTCGAGTGTATGCCATTAACAACCTCGCCACACTGCCTTTTCTGCTAGACATCTGCTGTGTGTGGGGGTCTGCGCGGGGGAAGCAGTGAGCCAGCCCACCCTGCTGCTCGGTACTGGGTGTGAGTTGCTGTATTCACTTCCTGTTGTTGCTGTCACAAATTTGCCACAAATGTCGTGGCTCACTTTTAAAGACTGACAGTGTGGGAGGTCTGAAGTCTCAAGGGGCCCAGCAGGGCTGAGATCAGCGTGTCGGCAGGCCTTGTTCCTTCCGCAGGCTCTGGGGGAGGACCTGTGCCTTGCTGTTTTCAGCTTCTAGAAGCTGCCTACTACCATCCTTAGCTATGACCTTAATCCTAACCCTCCCTGTTTTTCCTCTTTGTTTGTTTATTGTTGTTGAGACAGAGTCTCGCTGTGCTGTCTAGACTAGAGTGCAGTGGCGCGATCCATAGTTCACTGCAGCCTCAACCTCCCGGGCTTAGGTGATCCTCCCACCTCAGCCTCCTGAGTAGCTGGGACTACAGGCACGTGCCACCACAACCTGCTAATTTTTTTTTTTTTTTTTTTTTTGGAAGAGATGGGGTCTCACATGTTGTCTGGGCTGGTCTTGAACTCCTGGGCTCAAGTGATCCTCCCACCTTAGCCTCCCAAAGTGCTGGGATTCCAGATGTGAGCCACTGCACCTGGCCTCTCCCTCTTTAAAGCCAGCAACGTAGTGTTGTTCCAGTTTCTCCCTGCCTCTAACCTCCTGCTTCCCTCTTTTTAAAAATTTAGTTTTTTGGCTGGGGGTGGTGGCTCACACCTGAAATCCTCAAACTTTGAAAGGCCAAGGTGGGTGATCACAAGGTCAGGAGTTTGAGACCATCCTTGCTAACATGGTGAAAAACCATCTCTACTAAAAAAAAAAAAATAGCCAGGCGTGGTGGCATGCACCTATAATCCCAGCTACTCGGGAGGCTGAGGCAGGAGAACTGCTTGAACCCAGGAGGTCGAAGTTGGAGTGAGCCGAGATTGTGCCACTGCACTCCCGCTTGGGTGACAGAGCGAGACTCCATCTAAAAAAAACAAATTAGTGTGTGTTTTTTTTAGGTTTTTTAAAATTTGTTTTTGTTGTTTTCATTTTCTCTCTCTTGCCTGATTGCTCTGGCTGGGACGTCCCGCTTCTCTCTTAAGGACTCTTGAGATATTCCAGGACACTCTCCCCATCTCAGAGCCTTGTAGTCACATCTGCACGGTCCCCTTCGCCGTGGCGGGTCATGGTTCCCACACTTCGCCGTGGCAGGTCACGGTTCCCACACTTCGCCGTGGCGGGTCCTGGTTCCCACACTTCGCCGTGGCGGGTCACGGTTCCCACACTTCGCCGTGGCGGGTCACGGTTCCCACACTTCGCCGTGGCGGGTCACGGTTCCCACACTTCGCCGTGGCGGGTCACGGTTCCCACACTTCGCCGTGGCGGGTCACAGCTTCCCAGGTGTCACATTGGTCTTCTGGTCTCCTTAGGCACCTCTCGGCTGTGACAGTCTCTCATCGCTCCTTGTTTTTAATGACAATGACGCTTTTGAGAACCCTGTCAGGTACTTTGTAGGATGCCCTCTCCAATGGGATTGGCCTGGTGCTTTTCTCATATCAGCCTGGGGTGATGGGTTTTGGGGGAGGAAGAGCACAGAGAGAAAGTTCCAGTTTCATAGCGTCTAGGTACCTTCTGTCGGCATACTGTATCACTGCTGATACCGACCTCACTCGCCTGGACGAAGTCGTGTCTGTGACGTTTCTCCAGTGTCCAGTTAACTTTTTTCTCCCTTCGGATTTCATTATCTTTTTAACTGGACATGTAAGTTTTAATTTCACAGGTATTGTGAACATATCTTCTCGAGGGGAAAAATAGAGTTTCCCGTGACTCCACCGCCGTCCCCAGTCATAGCCACCATTGCCAGGTTGCCGCCCCTCCTCCGGGCCTTTTCCTGCTTATTTACATTCACGTATATGTTGCCATAGAGAAGATGTATGTTGTCGTTTGTTTGTTTTTGCTAGTCCAGGCAACACTGAACATCTTTGTGCCTCTTTGCGCATGCGTGAGCACCTCTAGGGCAGTTTCTGAAGAGCGTAATTGCTGGGTCCTCAGGAATATTGGAATTAGGTTGGCAATGTAGATCAGAAAACTCAGCAGTTGTGGCTCAGATGGGACAAAGGTATTTTGTTATTTCAAAAATCTTCTTTTCGAGGATGTCTGAAGGCAGACAGTCCAAGTATGGCTGCTTCCAAGAGACATTCACGGTCCAAGTTCCACTCATCTTTCTGTTCCATTTCCCAGCCCATGGCTTCTATCCTCAAGGTCACCTCTGGTCCCAGTGGCTACAGAGCTCCAGCCCTTGCATCTGCATTCCAGGCATCTGAAAGGGAGGAGGGAAAAAAGGTTCACCTCCCAGCTGTGAAAGCTTCTTTTTAAGCAGGCTTCCCAGCCATCCCATGTAACGCTTCTGCGAACATCTCATTAACCAGAACTTGGTCACAGAGCCTCGCTTGCCACAAGAGAGGCTGAGATGAAGTCTTTAGCTGGATGAATTGCCATCCTGAGTAAAACTTGGGTTCTGTTTCTGAAAGGGATCAATGGATTTTGGCTGGGTCACTGGTGGTCTCTGCCCTGTAGGAGATGTGAGTTTTTAATTTAAAAAGATTATTATCAAATTGTGAAACTCTTTGCCAGAGGAGATTCCTTCCAGCAGCCCATCAAAACACTGGTTCCCTAAGTCCACAGCAGTCGAGTGCCATGGCTTCTCATCCTCGGGGGGTATATGCCACAACCCCCAGCAGATGCCTGAAACTGGGGATAGTGCTGAACCCTATGCAGCGTGTACTATGCTTCTTCCTACACATACACATCTGTGATAAGGTTAATTTGTGGCCGGGCGTGGTGGCTCACGCCTGTAATCCCAGCACTTTGAGAGGCCGAGGCGGTGGAACTCCTGAGATCAGGAGTTCGCCACTAGCCTGGCCAACATGGTGAAACCTCGTCTCTATTAAAATACAAAAAATTAGCCGGGTGTGGTGGCAGGTGCCTGTAATCCCAGCTACGCGGGTGGCTGAGGCAGGAGAATTGCTTGAACCCGGGAGGCAGAGGTTTCCGAGAACACACCATTGCACTCCAGCCTGGGAAATAAGAATGAAACTCCATCTGAAAAAAAAAAAAAAAGTTAATTCGTAAATTAGGCATAGCAGCAATTAACAATAACTAAGAATTGGGTAATTATAGCAATATACTATAATAAAAGTTATGTGACTGTGGTCTCTCTCTCAAAATATCTTATTGTACTGTACTGAGCATAAGAAATGGCAGAAATCAAAACCATAGATAAGGAGGTATGACCGAGGTTGCAGAATCAAGTCCCTTCTGGCCCCAGAGCTTATGCTCACAGGTTCAAAGCTGTGTGATGTCAAACAGCCCTATGGCAAAACATCTCACCTGATCACGAGGTCAAGAGTTCGAGACCAGCCTGACCAACATGGTGAAACCCTATCTCTAAAAACAAAAAACAAAAATTAGCTGGGAGTGGTGACACGCACCTGTAATTCCAGCTACTCCAGAGGCTGAGGCAGGAAAATCACTTGAACCTGGGAAGCAGAGGTTGCAGTGAGCCGAGATTGCGCCACTGTACTCCAGCCTGAGCGACAGAGTGATATTCTGTCTCAAAGAAAAAAGAAAGAAAAAAAATACATCTTTTAAAGAATTAAAGTTAGTCTTATTTACTAGTATTATTGAGGGCTGTGGACAGACCTACAGCCTGGGGACGGTTTTGTCACGTGGCTCCTAAAGTGTTTCTGCTCACTGTTTGTATTTGGTGGTGGGGGTTTAGTGTGTGCAAAATCCTACTAAACCTGTTTAGAGGTTGTAGTCAAGCAGAATTATATCAAGGTTAGGGTGTAAGACTTTGTCTCACACATCTATGTCTTGCTTATTTCCAGACAAACTGGGAAGATTGAGCCGGTGGTCCTGCCGCTGCTCTGGTTTGCAGAGGTAAGGGTGTGTTGGGCACAGTGTCAGGGGCTTTTGTTAGGAGCCAGTGTGGGCATTTGAGGCAGGGGCGGGGAGCAGCTTGTAGAGAGGGAGAGGGCTGAGGCAGGGTAACTGGACTGTGACATGGACCGGCCTATCAGAAACTGTCCAAGCACCCTATGTCAGTTATCCCACCGAGTTGAAAGGGATCCCTTGAGATGGGGAAGACAGAAGCTCATGAAGCGGTAAAGTCCCTGGCCCTAGGTGTAAAATAATTTTGTTGAGGCATGTGACCTCCTCTCCTGAGAGAAAGGGATTTGGTTTCCAAGGTGTCAGCTTTTCACTTAAACTTACTTCTCTCCCAGCTTTTCAGAATTCCTTCTGGCCTAGCCTATTATTTTATTTTCTGTATTGTTTCTTGCCTACCTCATTTTAAATCAGGGTGAGCTAATGGCCAGGATAGACAAGCCTCCAAATGTCAAGTTCACTTCCTTCTCACAGCCCAATCTGAAGGGGGTTGACTGGGAGGCAGAACTCTGTTCCCTGCAGTAATTCAGGGCTCCAGGACCCTTTCCATCTGGTGGCCCTGCCCTCCTGTGATCGTCCATTCAGTGGTGGGGAAAGAGATGGAGAGTCACGTGAGGCCAGGCCCACTTCCCGTTGGTCAGGACAGGATCACATGGCCCTGCCCAACTGCAAAGGAGTCTGGGAATTGTAGTCTTACCTTGTGTCCTTGAGGGAGGAGGTCCCTGGCAGGCTCCAACACAGGCTTTAGCCGGGTAGCTTGAAATGGGGAAGGGCTGAGGCGGGCACAGAGGAAGGTGTTGGGTGGCATTTGTGCTGTAGCCCACAGCCTGCGGCCCCAGATCATGTGTTTGTCATTCTGCCTCCTCAGAGCGGGGCCATGGAAGGGGACACACTGCACACATTCTACACCCAGCTGGTGTTGGTGCCCAAGGTGATGCAGTATGCCCAGTACGTGCTCCTGGCACTGGGCTGCATCCTGCTGCTGGCCCCTGTCATCTACCAATTCCGGAGCCAAGTAGGTGCTGGCCAGAGCGTGGCCCTGGCTGACAGCCATTCGCTTGCCTGCTGGGGGAGGGGGCTCAGGTCAGACCCACTGGCCAACTGCAACCTGGAGCCCACCTCCAGCAGCGGTCCTGCACCTCTGCCAGAGTGGGAGTGGTCACTGCTGGGGGCTTCACTGCACGCTTGTGTCTTTTGCATGCCACGTTGCCACTTCTCTGCCTGTTCTGGAAGGTCTGGGACCCCCTCTTGAAGGGGCTGCAGGTGGGCTTTGAGTAATGAGACCTGGTACTTGCATCATTCATTCATCAAGTCAGCACCTGGGGATGCCAGGCTCTGGTAGGGGCAAGGGGACAGCACTGGAGGAGACAGCTGAGGTCCCCGCCCTGGGGGATTGAAGGGGGGATGGCATTCTAGCCGGGAGACAGATGAAAACCAAGCAAATCAGCAGAAAAGATAATTTCACCATGATAGGAAATGTGAGGGGCTAGAGCCATGATGTCAAATAGAAATGCAGCGTGAGGCCGGATGTGGTGGCTCATGCCTGTAATCCCAGCACTTTGGGAGGCTGAGGCGGGTGGATCACAAGGTCAGGAGATCGAGACCATCCTGGCCAACATGGCAAAACCCCGTCTCTACTAAAATACAAAAAATTAGCCAGGCGTGGTGGCTTGTGCCTGTAATCCCAGCTACTCGGGAGGCTGAGGCAGGGGAATCACTTGAACTTGGGAAGCGGAGGTTGCAGTGAGCCAAGATCACACCACTGCTCTCCAGCCTGGTGACAGAGCAAGATTCCATCTCAAAAAAAAATAAAATACAGCATGAGCCATGTGTGAGGTTTTCAGTTTAAATTTTCTAATAGCCACTTAACAGCCAAAGGAAACAGGTGAAATTAATTTTAATTTTATTTAACCCAAATATATCCAAAGTCTTATCACTTCAACGTATAATCAGTGTAAAAGATGTCAATATTTTTGCAGTTTTTTTCTTTTCTTGCACGAAGTCTTTGCAGTCCTGTGTGTGTTATACATGTCCCATTTCAAGGGCTCACCAGCCATAAGCAGCTTCCAGACTGGACAGTGCATGTCTGGGGCGAGTGGGGACAAGGACAGATGGAGCTTCAGGAAGGCCTCTAGGAAGAGGTAGATAGTGAGCTTTGATGTGGAGGCCAGGGAGGCACTCGGCACAGAGCCACAGGAGGAATGCTGCCAGGAGCAGCCAGTGCAAAGGCCCTAGGGCAGGGATGGGCAAGGCACGTCAGAGGATCAGGCAGGGCCGGGGTGGCTGGCGGGGAGTGAGGGCAGGGACGGAGGTAGGAGGTGGTGTCTGAGAGTGGGCAGGCCAGGCCCCCCGAGGCCTTGTGGTGCAGAGTGAGCAGTTTGGAACTGATTCTGGGGGTGACAGCCCTTGGAGCCTTTTAAAGAGGGGAATTGCTAGGTCAGCTGCTGGCTGGGTACAGGCTCTGGGCTGGGACGGGTAGAAGCCTGGGCCCAGCAGGGAGGCCCCAGTGGGTGAGAAAGTTGGTGGCTCGAACAGGATGGGGCAGCTGCTATCAGGAGGGAATGGAAGTGGGGAAGAGCTTCAGATCTTCAGATGCAGGAGGAAGAGGGGTGACAACAGTGCCCCTCCTTGCTTTGGGGTCATTTATGTATTCATTCATGGCATTCGCTGCCAGGCCCTTTGCACAGGTCGGGGGATACAGAAATGACCAGAACATGAGGTCTGCAGCAAAGATGGGCAAGCCAGGCCCTTAGGCAAGCTACCCAGTCACACAAGGGCCAGGAGAGCAGCACAGAGCTCAAGGGGCAGTGGAGACAGGGGAGTGGCTGCCGTGGTAAGGGAAGGGATGCCGCCCCTGGCAGGGCGTCGGGAAGGGCTGTTTTTGGATGCATGGACCAGAAAGCCACCCTCTGAGGTGGCCCCCACCTGCGTCGTCCCGGGGCCACAGGCCGTGGCCTTCCAAGGGGCCCTGGGGCCACCCCGCTGCTCTGCTGGTCTCGGCTCCAATGCTGCACTTGCTTCTTTAGCTCTGGTGACGATTCTCCTCTCCCCTTTCTCGGGGGCGGCTTGCGTGCTTCCATGCTTGCGTGCTGGGTGAGAATACGCGTTCTCGGTTCTTCACCTTAGCTTTCAGACCTGAAACCCAACTTTCCTTCCAAATTCCTGTCCTTGGGGGGAAAATGTTTCCACGGTGCGAGGTGGTGACCTGGACACCAGCTGTCATCACGTTGCTCCTCCAGTGTTTGAGCTCCCGATCAACAGTGACCATTGGGTCCAACCAGCCCTTTTGGGCACCCCCTTCTCTGTTACTGCCCCCCGGGGGGAGCCAGGACCCAGCAGGGGCTGTGACTTCGGCAAGCAGAAGGGAACTCCTGGTTTCTAGACTGAATTATGTAGGGAGGAGAGAAGGAATCGGAACCCGCGCTCCCAGATCGTGAATACCTTCCCGTGGCAGAGCATCACCTGGGTGTCCACAGGCAAGGAGGCACAGCCACACAAGGGGTCCCTGGGGACTGGCTGAGGGGCTGGGCCAGAAGAGGTCACAACAGCCTCATCCCTCTGTCCCCTTCTGTCTCTCTCCAAATCGTCCATCAGAATGGGGACAGGGAAGGAGGGTCAGGAAGCACAGGACCTCTAGGCTCAGGCTGGGGTCCCCTTCCCTGCCACAGCCCCCAAATCAGCATCCCAGCCTCAAATCCAGTAAGAACGCCATGATCGGCAGTGTGGCCCCCGTCCCTGCAGGTTTTATTGGAGGCCACGTAAGTGAAATGTATCCCGTTATGTGTGTTTGGATTTAGCAGGGCCTTACCTCTCAGTTTTTATGTAATTTGCCCTGATTCTTTAAAAAATCACATGCTGGTAAACTCAGCATATTTTAATTTCTCTTTAGAGAATTTTTTCTTCTTGAGCCATGTATGGTGACTCTTGCCTATAATCCCAGCTACTCAGGAGGCTGAGGCAGGAGGATCTCTTGAGCCCAGGAGTTGGAGGCTGCAGTGAGCCATGATCGTTCGATTGCACTCCAGCCTGACAACAGAGTGAGACCTTGTCTCAAAAATCAAAAAAAGAAAGAAATGTTTCTTCTCAAGTCATTCTTTAAAAAAAAAATCAAAAGCATTTTAACAGAACAGTCTGTTCCTGGTTGATTGTAAACAGCCCCCAGCTCAGTCCACCGGCTGTCGGCCTCCAGGGCCTATCTCCCCACCTTGCTTCCTCGCTGGGTTACCTTTTCAAGTGGCCGAGCCCTTTTCAGCTTGGCTTGTCCGCCTCCCAGGTGAGTTTCCCGAAAATGCTTGTACTCCATCTAACAGCAGCGGCTCCCCACGTCTCCACCCCTGCAGGCATTGAGGGTTGTTGGACTCTAAACCTCTCTCCTGTTTCCTCTTTGCCTTTTGCAAATCAAAGAACCATGTACGACCTTTTTCATGTGGCTTCAACGTCAACTATAAATTAGCTTGGTTATCTTCTAGGAGAAGTGCTATTTATTTTGGAGTAGTAGTAAAAAGGGCTCAAAGGATAAGGAGGCCATTCAGGCCTATTCTGAATCCCTGATGACATCAGCTCCCAAGGGCTCTGTGCTGCAGGAAGCAAAACTGTAGGTGGGTACCAGGTAACGCCGTGCGCCTCCCCGTCCCTTCCCACATCAAGTAGAATGCTGGTGGCTTCAAACACTTGGGTTCCTGCTCATTCCTTCAGCCTCGACTTCACCTGGAGTATCTACAGACTGAAGATGCATATTTGTGTATTTCACTTTTGGAAACTACCCCTTCCTATGTTCTGAGTGAATAGCAGTTTCTTTGATTCCAGAGGGGAACTGGTGTTCTATGGGCTGGTGCCTATTTGCAAGGTCATATTAGGAAAGCAGGAACAAGTCTTAGGCCTGCTGCTTCTCAAATCTCTTGTGCAGTAGACTCCCCTGGGGAAGTTTGCTAGAATGCAGATCCCTGGGCTGTCTTCTAGCCTCCTGGAATAGAATCATGGTAGAATCTGTATTTTAATGGGCCCTAATGAGATTCTGATGTCGAAATATGTTTGAGAAACATTGATCTGAATCTGGGATGACTGGCTGGGCGTGGATGCTCACATCTGTAATCCAGCACTTTGGGAGGTCAGGAGTTTGAGGCCAGGAGTTTGAGACCAGCTTGGCCAACATGGTGAAACCCTGTCTCTACTAAAAATACAAAAAAAAAAAAAAAAAAAAAAGGCCGAGCTTGGTGGCTCATGCCTGTAATCCCTGCACTTAGGGAGGTCGAGGCAGGTGAATCATGAGGTCTGGAGATCAAGACCAGCCTGGCCAACATCATGAAACCTCGTCTCTACTAAAAATACAAAAATTAGCGGGACGTGGTGGCGTGTACCTATAGTCCCAGCTACTCAGGAGGCTGAGGCAGGAGAATCACTTAAACCCGGGAGGTGGAGGTTGCACTGAGCCAAGATCACAGCCACTGCACTCCAGCCTGGGCGACAGAGCGAGACTGCATCTAAAAATAAATAAATAAATAAAAATACAAAGAAATTAGCCAGGTGTGATGGTACACACCTGTAATCCCAGCTACTCAGGAAGCCGAGGCAGGAGAATTGCTTGAACCCAGCAGATGGAGGTTACAGTGAGTCAACATTGTGCCACTGCACTCCAGCCTGGGTGACAGAGCGAGACTCCGTCTCCAAAAAATAAAAATAAAATAAAATTATAACTAACTAAATAAATAAATCTGGGATGACTGACCAAGAACAAAGAATGTAGGCATCAGTTGCACACCAGCTGTATACTTGGGACTGGATCTGAGGGTAGGATTGCTAGATTGACCCCAAACAAACACAAGAACCATAGAAGGGTGCCTGTTAAAGATGAATTTCTGGTAAGCAATGAATTTTTTTTTTTGGAGATGGAGTTTCGCTCTTGTTGCCCAGGCAGGACTGCAACGGCACGATCTTGGTTCACTGCAACCCCCACCTCCCAGGTTCAAGTGATTCTTCTGCCTCAGCCTCCTGAGAAGCTGGGATTATAGGCATGCGCCACCACACCTGGCTGATTTTGTATTTTTAGTGGAGATGGGGTTTTCTCCATGATGGTCAGGCTGGTCTCGAACTCCCGACCTCAGGTGATCCACCCACCTCGGCCTCCCGGAGTGCTGGGATCACAGGCATGAGCCACCGCGCCTGGCTGTGATGAATACTTTTTATTCGTGCAATGATAGGACACACATATACTGGAAATCCATCTGTTGTTCACCTGAAATTCACATTGAACCAGGCGTCCTGATTTTCTGTGGCAGCCGTATCTGTCGGGGAAGTAGGCTGATGCCCCTGGGGGGTCTCCATTTCCTTGGCCAGGCTCTGTAGGGCTGTGGTCTTGGGAGAGCCGTGGCCGGGGATGGTGTCCTTGCCAGGGGAGGTGACAGGCAGAGCCGCAGGCCCTACAACTTAGGTTTGGGCAGGGGTGAGTCACTCTACAGTGGTGCCTCTCATAATAGCTGTTACTTTAGTTTCTGAAAAATCTGCCCTTGAGAGCTTCTGAGGCTGGGCCTACTTGTGTGAAAATAGCTTTCCAGGGAGCCACATTGTGGGGACGCAAGGCACCAGCCCGCTCTTTGGGGCCAGTTGGCTGCCTCCAGCTCATCTCACTTGCCAGGCCTGGGCAAGGAAACCAAAAGGAAGATGCCAAGGAGTGGGCGTTGGCAGGCGCTGCCAGCCTGTGTCCCAGTCAAGCTCTGGGGGCCCCTTCCCGCCCATCTGGGAGTAGGGGGCAGGGGAGTGTTAATATCAGGAGAGAACCCTTCCTGGGACAGGGTCCCCAGGCCTCTCTTCCCTTCCTCCCTCCCAGGATTCCTCCAGGACACTGTGTGCTGGGCACGGTTTGGCCCCATTGGTGTCCCTGCTCCTTCCAGCTACTGCTCCCTTCTGCAGAAACTTGCTTGGGATTCTCAGGGTGCAGGGGTGGGGGCCCATCCGCTGTAGAGCAGGGAGTTTTTCACTCTCAGCACAGATGGAGTGGCCAGGGCATTATCCGTACTTTTAATTTTTCATCAGCATTATCTGTACTTTTAATTTTTTTTAAGTTGAGAAATTTTCTACAAGTGTCAAACTAGACAAATGACAGTGTCCAGTCCCCCCACCCAGGCCCAGCCGTTGCTCCCAGCTGTCAGTGTTGAAGGTTGTCAGCATTTCACGTCCGTGGTTTCTCTCGTTCCCCGGGTGGCCCTCGCCCCTCCCCACGTCCCACCTCGCCCTGCGCCCCCTGAGCAACCACGGCCAGGAACTTGGCACGTGGATTTGTTTTCTCTGAATCTACACGATCGGTTTTTGAGTGTGACCGAAGCTGTGTCCCGCTGCGTGTATTGCTGTGTGGCTGGCTTTCCGCTCTCTGTTTTCTGTTCGTGAGTGCTGTTCAGGCTGAATACTGTCCTGTGATGTTGGTTTAAAAGTGCAGGCCAGGTGTGGTGGCTCATGCCTGTAATCCCAGCACTTTGGGAGGCTGAGGTGAGAGGATCGCTTGAGCCCAGGAGTTCGAGACCAGCCTGGGCAACATAGTGATACCTGACCTCTACCAAAAATAAAACAGTTAGCCGGGCATGGTGGTGGCACATGTCATTGTCCTAGCCACTTGGGAGGCTGAGGTGGGAGGATCACTTGAGCGCAGGAGTTCAAGGCACTGCGGCCTGGGTGGCAGAGAGAGAGCCTATCTCCAAAAAATAAAACATAAATCAATACATGAACATATGTTCTCCTCCTGAGGGAAGAGGTTGCCCAGTTGCCCCGTGCTGACTGCTGCACGCGGCTCCCCTTGCCCTGCCCCTCACTGTATTAAGTCTCTTTGGGCCTCAGTTTCTCCATCTCTAAAGGAGGTGAGAGAGGCCAGGCGGGTGTTCAGTGAGATGAAGAGGCCCTTGTGGGGGACATTCCACGACTCTGGGTTACTCCAGCCTCTTCTCACCTCTGACAGCCTGGTGTCAGGGGTGGTGTCTGTGCTGGGGATGTGGGCACGGGGCCGGGGCGGGGACGAGGGTGGGGTTTGGTGATGGGGCGTGGGTGGTCACCCAGCTTTGCCTTTCTCCACAGGCTCCTGAGGACACCGTGAGCCAGCCAGGCCTGGCCACTGGGCCTGACCGGCCCCCCAGCCCCTACACCCCGCTTCTCCTAGACTCTCCCAGCGGACAGCCCCCCAGCCCCACAGCCTGAGCCTCCCCGCGGCCCATGCCTGTTGGACACCCGCACACACGCCCTGGCACATGCACACACGCACGTGCAGGCATGTGCAGACACACTCAGGGATGGAGCTGCTGCTGAAGGGACTCGCAGGGAGAGGTGCATCGACAAGCACTGTTCTGGAACCTTCTCTCCATGTGGCCCACAGGCCTGACCACAGGGGCTGTGGGCGCTGCGTCCCCTTCCTTGGGTGAGCCTGTCCTGTCCCGTTCAGCCGCTGGGCCCAGGCTTCCTTCCCTTCAGGGTGAACACCGCTGCCCCAGTGTGGTGGTTCCCCATGCAGGTGGGCCAGGCTGGGAGTGCTGGCTTCCTGTGCCAAATTCTGTGGGACTCAGGCCCTGGCCAGGAGCTTTGGCCTCGGTCCACCTGCCAGGCCAGGTGAAGCACCTTCACACAGGCCTCAGAAAACAACAGGGTGAGCACAAGATGCACCACGTAGCTGCCCGGGGTCCCCACCCACCCTGGCCGGACTTCGATCTCCCCGAGGTCTGCACAGGCATGGCATCAGGTGTCTGGCGTCCTTTTCCTCCAGCCTAATCTGACATCATCCTATGGACTAAGCCGACCACTCCCTGGCTGAAGTGGCAGTGGGCTGTGCCCCCGAGATGCCCCCACCCCTGCACAGGGTCCCTCAGATTTTAGGTGCCCAGGTTGAGGTGGAGAGGCTGGGGGCCCTGCCTGCCGGGCGTTCCTGGACCCTGGGGGAAGCCTGTGACCCTTTTCTACTGGAAGAGAAATGAGTTTTATCATCTTTGAAAAATAATTCACTATTGAAGTAATAAACCTTTAAAAAAATTGGACGCCTGCCTCCGTGCCAGCCTTGTCTGCTGGGGTCTGTCGGGGGTGGCCTCTGGGAGGTTCTGGGCTCTCCTTCTCTTGGTCAATAGCTCCTTCCTGGGGCCGGGCGCGGGGGCTCACGCCTGTAATCCCAGCACTGTGGGAGGCCGAGGCGGGTGGATCACGAGGTCAAGAGATCGAGACTATCCTGGTCAACATGGTGAAACCCCGTCTCTACTAAAAATACAAAAAATTAGCTGGGCATGGTGGCGCGTGCCTGTAATCCCAGCTACTCAGGAGGCTGAGGCAGGAGAATTGCCTGAAACCAGGAGGCAGAGGTTGCGGTGAGCCGAGATCGCGCCATTGCACTCCAGCCTGGGTAACGAGCGAAACTGTCTCAAAAAAAAAAAATAGCTCCTTCCTGGGGGCTGCCAAGAGCGTCTCTCCCAGGGCCAGGCTGCTGGCTTCCCTTCCTGTTGTTTTTAAATTTCAACCTTGTGCAATTTCGAGTTTCGTAGAAATTCCGCATGACTCCGTCCTTGTTTAGAAGCAGCAGGGTCTGCGTCTCCCCTCCCACCCCCAACCGTGCCCACAGCCCCCTGTGCAGACGCCTTTGCCACTTTCGCACGGGGCCCTCTGGATGTGTTTCTGTGCATTTATCTCACATCCCGGTGCCCGCAGGGCACGCTCCGTGCTGTTCTAGGTCTTTGCTTTTTCTTGTTACATAAATGGTGAAGAAGAGAAGCGGTGACAGAACAGATCGCAGCCATTTTCTCCTGTTGTCGTCATCAGTCATGATTTAATATGAGCCCATTTCATCACCATTTAAATGTACCCGCTGGGATCTAACTAGGACAGCGAGAGGATATTCACTGCCAAACATTTAAAAGAACACACCAGCAAGCTCCTCTATGGTCAGACGCATTATGCCCCTTTTCCCTTGAACGTGTATTTCCTCTCTTCTTTCCTCCTAAAATTTTATCTAAATGAGATATCTATATATTTGCTGCTTTTAAACCTTTTATTAATCACTTTTGTACTTGTCTGCAAACTAAACTTTTTTTTTTTCCTTGTGACCATCAAGGGTAAGTTTTTTTGGTCTGGGGCTGCCATAACAAACTTCCCATCAAGGCTGGGCATGGTGGTGCATGCCTGTAATCCCAGCACTGTAAGAGGCCAAGGTGGGAGGACTGCTTGAGGCCAGGAGTTCAAGACTAGTCTGGGTGATATGGCGAGACCCTCATCTCTACCAAAAAAAAACAAAAAACAAAAATCAGCCAGGCATGGTGGGCACACACCTGTGGTCCCAGCTACTTCGGAGGCTGAGGTAGGAGGATTGCTTGAAGCCAAGAGGTTGAGGCTGCAGTGAGCTGTGATCGTGCCACTGCACTCCAGCCTGTGAGACAGAGCGGGACACTGTCTAATTTTTCTCACAGCTCTGGAGGCTGGAAATCTGACCAGAGTGCCAGCAGGGTTGAGTTCTGGTGAGGCCTCCTCTCTTCCTGGCTTGCAGACGGCTGCCTTCCCTCTCTTCACACGGCCTCTCCTCGGTGTGGAGTGGGAAAGAGAGAGGGAGAGCGAGAGCTCTGTGGTGTCTCTTCTTTTCGTTTTTGAGACGGAGTCTCGCTCTATCGCCCAGGCTGGAGTGCAGAGGCGTGGTCTTGGCTCATTGCAACCTCTGCCTCCTGGGTTCAAGTGATTCTCCTTCCTCAGCCTCCTGAGTAGCCGGGTGGGATTATAGGCACCCGCCACCATGCCTGGCTAATTTCTGTATTTTCAGTAGAGATGGGGTTTCACCACGTTGCCCAGGCTGGTCCCGATCTCCTGACCTTGTGATCCACCTGCCTCAGCCTCCCAAAGTGCTGGGATTACAGGCATGTGCCACCGCGCCCAGCCAGTGTCTCTTCTTCTGAGGACGCTGATCCTATCAGATCAGGGCCTCATTTAACCTTAATTATTTTCTTACAGACCCCATCTCCAGATACAGCCATACTAGGGGTTAGGGCTTCAACACAGGAATTTTGGGTCAACAAAACATTTAGTCTATACCATCTGGATTGCCTTTCAACTCTCAGGACACAATTGATCAAAACTATATCACTGTGTTTTATGTTACATATCATAGAAGCAAAGTTTTATGGGGATGCATGTCCTTTTGGTATGAATTTTATATATTTGTCGTTTACAGATTAGAGTTGTGTGTGTGTACATTTCCATGAATTTTGACATGGATAGAGTTGAGTCATCACTCCTTCAATCAAGACACAGAACAATTTCATCATCCCCCAAGATTTCCTCACGCCTTCTCTATTTTTGTTTGTTTGTTTGTTTTACAGTGGACTGCCATCATTTTTTTTTAGATCGGTCTCACTCTGTTGCCCAGGCTGGAGTGCCGTGGTTCCATCTTGGTTCACTGCAGCCTTAAACTCCCAGGCTCAAGAGAAGCCTCCTGACTTAACTTCCTGAGTAGCTGGGACCACAGGTGTGTGCCATCACACCTGGCTGATTTTTTAGTTTTTTGTAGAGACGGGGGTCTGGCTGTGTTGCCCAGGCTGGTCTCGAAGTTTTGGCTTCAAGTATTACTCTCACCTCAACCTCCCAAAGTGCTGGATTACAGGCGTGAGCCACTGCACCCAGCCTGTGTCCTGCGCTGCCTTCCTCTCACTTTGTAGGGAAGCCCCCACCCCCATGTTTAGCCCTTGGCCACTAGCTATTTTAACCTTTTCCAGAATGTTCTAAGTGGCGTCTACAGCCTGTTGCCCTCTGAGCCTGGCTTCTTTCACTCAGCCCCTTCTCTGGATGCACGCCTGTTCTGCGTAGCGATAGTTCGTTTCTTTTCCCCGCCGAGCAGAAGTCTATGGGGTGCACACAGCGCTGTTTTTCGGCCATTCACTCATTGAGGGACATTTAGAGTGGTTCCAGCCTTTGGCAATTGTTAGTCGGTTTTCACGCTGCCGATAGAGACATACCCAAGACCGGGTCAGTTTTAAAGAAGAAAGGTTTAATGAACTCACAGTTCCGCAAGGCTGGGGAGGCCTCACACTTACGGCAGAAGGCAAAGGAGAAGCAAAGCCATGTCTTACGTGGCGACAGAGGAGAGAATGGAGTTGAGCTCAGTATGGGGGAAACCGCCACCGTGATTCAGTCACCGCCCACCGGATCCCTCCCACAACGCGTGGGAGTTATGGGAGCTACAATTCGAGATGAGATTTGGGCGGGGACACAGCCACACCATATCACTATGAGCAAGGATGCTGTGAACGTTCACGTAGAGGTTTGGGTGTGAACGCACGCGTTCCTCTCCCTTGGGTGTATACCCAGGAGTGGGACTGCTGAGTCACACCGGAGCTCTGCGTTTCAGTTCCTGGGGGCCTGCCAGTTTCACAGTCGCTGTGCCAGGCTGCTTTCCCACCAGCTCTGCGTCCTCGCCAGCACCTTGGTATTTTCAGTTTTGAAAAGCTGCAGCCTTTCGTGGTGGTTTCTCACTGTGGCTTTTATTTGCTTAGAAATACATCGTATCATGTGGGACTTCCTCCCCACCCCCAATTAATTCGTGTATTCGTGAATGACTGTCACATATTGGTAGAATGAGACCAATTTTTGCCATCAATTCTTTGCTGCTGTGAGTGCAGAGAAGCCTTGTTTGCATGAAGTCACTTGGAGTGGAATTCTTATACTCCTCTGGATAGTATGCGAATGTCACAGGGTGATCTGTCACCGGAAGCGATTGTCACTGATCTCCCAGCTGACAGGTCCGTTTGACCTTTCTTCAGATTTGTAGAAAGCAGCAAAGTGGGAACCGCCGGCTTGCACAAGCATGTCTTACCCAATTTTTAGATGGGTTTCCGAAACCCACGTCCGGGAATGTCCCTCTGATTGGGGCTGGAGGTCAGGGAGGCTCTGCCCGTAGGCTGAAGAGTGGAGGGGTGGGAGGTCTTGTGGCCTGGCCGGGGGACTGGCAGGCGAGTGACAAGCTCGGGAGAGTCCGGGCCCAGAGGATGGTTCCCATCAAACCCCCCATGTCTGATCCTTTAAGAAGCTGAGCCCAGCTTTGGTTACTTGATAGCCACAGTGAGGATTTTGACTTAATCTGCGTATGCAACACATCACACACCTAACTCTTGCATCCAGGTCTACCTGCTCATAAAACAGAAGAAAACAGTCCCAAGAAGAGAAGTCATCCTTTTTTGTTTGTTTGGAGACAGGGCCTCACTCTGTCACTGAGGCTGGCATAATCACGACTCATTGCAGCCTCGACCTCCTAGGCTCGGGTGATCCTCTCACCTCAGCCTCCCAAGTAGCTGGGATTATAGGCCTGTGCCACCACACTCGGCTAATTTTTTTGTATTTTTTTGTAGAGATGGGGTTTTGCCATGTTGCCCAGGCTGATCTCCAACTCCCAGGCTGAAGTGATCTGTAACAGGCTTGAGCCACGGCGCCGGCCATTCATTCATTCTTGTGTGTGTGGTGTGTGTGGTGTGTGGTGTGTGTGGTGTGTGTGTGTGTGTGTGTGGTATGTGTGTGGTGTGTGTGGTGTGTGTGTGGTGTGGTGTGTGTGGTATGTGTGTGGTGTGTGTGTCGTGTGTGTATGTGTGGTGTGGGGTGTGTGGGGTGTGTGTGATGTGTGTGGTGTGTGTATGTATGGTGTGTGTAGTGCGTGGTGTGTGGTGTGTGGTGTGTGGTGTGTGTGGTGTGTGGTGTGTGTGGTGTGTATGTGAGGTGTGTGTGTAGTGTGTGTGTGGTGTGTGTGTGGTGTGTGGGGTGTGGGGTGTGTGTGTGGTGTGTGTGTGTGGTGTGTGTATGTATGGTGTGTGGGGTGTGTGTGTGGTGTATGGTGTGTGTGGGGTGTGTGGGGTGTGTGATGTGTGTGGTGTGTGTAAGTATGGTGTGTGTGGTGTGTGGTGTGTGTGGTGTGTGGTGTGTGTATGTATGGTGTGTGGGGGGTGTGTGTGGTGTGTGGTGTGTGGGTGTGTCGTGTGTGTATGTGTGGTGTGGGGGGTGTGTGTGTGGTGTATGTGTGGTGTATGGTGTGTGGGTGTGTCGTGTGTGTATGTGTGGTGTGTGTGTGGTGTGTGTGGGGTGTGTGTGATGTGTGTGGTGTGTGTATATATGGTGTGTGTGGTGTGTGGTGTGTGGTGTGTGTGTGGTGTGTGGTGTGTGTATGTATGGTGTGGGGGGTGTGTGTGTGGTGTATGTGTGGTGTATGGTGTGTGGGTGTGTCGTGTGTGTATGTGTGGTGTGTGTGGGGTGTGTGTGATGTGTGTGGTGTGTGTATGTATGGTGTGTGTGGTGCGTGGTGTGTGGGGTGTGTGTGTGGTGTGTGGTGTGTGTATGTATGGTGTGTGTGTGGTGTGTGTGGTGTGTGTATGTGTGGTGTGGGGTGTGTGGGGTGTGTGTGGGGTGTGTGTGATGTGTGTGTGTGGTGTGTGTATGTATGGTGTGTGTGGGGTGTGTGTGGTGTGTGGTGTGTGTGTGGTGCAACATACCCCCTGGCACCTGCCCTTGCGCTGGAAACGCATATTCTTAGGCGGGTACTTACACGCCTCGGCACTCCTTGGCTCACACAGACACTCATTCTTTCAGCACATGTTTCTCCAGTGCCCACTATGCGCTAGGCGTTGGGGGGTGCAACTGTGGACCAGACAGAGGCAGCCCTTCCTCTCAAACGACTTAACAATTCTGCCACTTATTAGCTGCGGGACCCTGGATGAGTCACACAGCCTCTCTGGAGTCCCAGTGACTCCAGACCTGGGTCTCAGACCTGGTGACTCAGACCTGCTTTGCAGGGATGTGCTGGGAAAGAGGAGTGAAGTGGATGGTGAACGGAGCGGGCCGGAGTGGTGGTCCTCAGCTGAAAACAGTGCCTCTCAGGGGCAGAGTGGGGCTCAAGAGGTGGCGGCCCCGTGTGTGGTCCAGGGCCAGGGACCCTGTGTCCGAGCCACTGCCCTGAGCCGTCCTGTTCACCTGAACCCTCTCCCAGCCTGGTCCATGGTCTCCTGGCTCCCACGCGTGTCCCGAGTCATCTATTCTCCAGGCAGCGGCCCTGAAATGTAAATCTGTCACAAGGCTCATCCTTACTTGAATCGTGGATGGTTCTTCCCCATCCTGGGAGTAAAGTCCCGCCCCACAACTTGTCTCTCCATCCGCGATCCCCCCCAATCTTGCTGCCCGACGCGGGAGACTTCAGGTCGATTCTGAGCTCGGCCACTTGGGGGCGAGCTGTGCACACAGGTGGTCCAGAGGCTGCTGCTTAGGAGGGGCTGCGGGTCAGTTGGTTCCTAGAACGGAGTGGATTGATTGCAGACGGGGAAGGCTGTGGTGCACAGCCTGGCTCAGGAAACCTGTGACCCCTAGAAATTGTGTTTTATATGTGTGTCTGGGAGTTTTATTCTGGGAAGCATTTCCTCAACAGTCTTCAGATTGTCAAAAGGGTCTTAACTCTTTTTCTCTGGGGTCTTGATGTGTGATCGGATAGTAGGTCTTATTCATTCTTTCTCTCTGTATATATTTTTTGTATACATGGGGGTATGATTGATTACACCACAGGCCGTTGGTGATCAGTCTGACCTTCAGTCTCTCTCCCCAAGGGAGGTTGGGGGTGAGGCTGAAAGTCCTAACCCTCTAACTCTGACTTGGTCTTTTTTGAGACCAGTCCCCTTTCTGAAGCTGCACAGGGGCTGCGGGCCACCTGGGTGAGTCTCTAGCAAACAAAAGGACATCACTTGGAGATTCCAAGGATACCAAAGCAATATTTTACACGACTGCAGTGGGAGGGGTTGAAGGGAGATGAAGGTGGAGAGTTGCGGGGGCTTGTCGTTAGGATTTTAAGTACACTGGGAACCCACTGGAGAATTTGAAGCTGAGGAGGGCTGTGTTGGCTATTTCTGCAGTGGGAGAGGCTGCGGGGGCAGGCGTGTACACTGGAGGTCCGGCTGCAGCCAGTGACCCTCCTGTGACAGGTGGTGGTGCTGGCCTGGGCCAGGGTGGGGCAGTGGAGGAAGAGGGGACAGATGTGGGGTGTATTTTCGGGGTTGGATCTCCTAGAACATGGTGTGAAACTGGATGTGGGGTGAGGGGCAAGGAAGCATCCAGTGAGACTCTCAAGTGTCTGATCCTGACGTCAGGGGGAAGGAGGAGCCATTTTTTTGTTTGTTTTCATTTGTTTTTGCGACAGGATCTCTGTTACCCAGGCTGGAGTGCAGTGGTGTAATCATAGCTCACTGCAGCCTCGACCTCCTGGGTTCAAGTGATCCTCTTGCCTCAGCCCCCTGAGTATCTGGGACTACAGGCACATGCCAGCACACCTGGCCAATTTTTTAATTAAAAAAAATTTTATGCTGGGCGCAGTGGCTCACGCCTGTAATCCTAGCACTCTGGGAGGCTGAGGCGGGTGGATCACCTGAGGTCAGGAGTTCAAGACCGGCCTGACCAATATGGTGAAACCCCGTCTTTAAAAAAATTTTTTTTTATTTTGTAGAAAGAGGGTCACACTATGTTGCCCAGGCTGGTCTCGAACTCCTGGCCTCAACTGATCCGCCCACCTCAGCCTCCCAAGGTGCTGAAATTACAGGTGTGAGCCAGAGGGAGGTGCCTCTAACGGAGGAGGGACAGGAAGGCAGGGCTGTGAACAAGGAGGTTCCCATCACCCAGGCAGACCTGGGCTTAGCTCAGCGTGGATTGAATGGCTGTGACCTCATGTGGAGGGTGTAGGGGAGGGCGTCAGGACCCTGAGGTTCTTGTGTCACCCACACCCGATTCAGCCCCTATCCCAATACACCCACCCCCAGGGCGGCTGGATTGTGAGCGGCCAGAGGGAGAAAGCACCACGAATCCCAGCACAGCGACAGCACCAATCACAGCAGCCCTCTTGGATGCTCAGGGGAGCGCATGTTTCCTGGACCTATCCGGCCAGGGAGTCTTGAGGGGACCATTTTACAGATGGGAAGACGGAGGCTGAGGGGTGGGGTTATATTTGCAAGGCGGATCTTTGTGTGTGAGCCTTTGGTCGCACTGTCTCCCTCTTTAGAATTTACGCTGCTGAAGGCAGGCACCTGAGTTCTATGGGGTTCATGGTTCATGAGGCACGCATGCAAATCAGTCTTTGCTGAATTAATGAATAAATGATCTGGGGTGCAGCGAGGTTGGGGATTGGTGTTGGGAGCGGAGTTCTGCGGACCTGCCCAGGGCCTGCCAGAGGCTGCATGTGCGGACTGCGGCCGCCAGGGGGCGCCGTGGGTCCAGCCTCGCATGGCAGCCCCTGATCGAGGCGCAGAGGCCCCAGCAACGGGTTGAACCTCTCTGGCGGTCCCAGGGGCTGAGCAATGTCTGTTGTTTGAGGCTCTGGACATGGCAAAGATAAAAAACGAAAAACTGGTGAACTAGGGCTGCATGAACTATGCTCTCTTGTATGTTTACATGTGAAAAGTTAACAGTTTCCAAACACGAAATAATCATGCAATATATTTTTGTTAAGTTACAGGGCTTGCGAAATTCTTGATGAGCCATATCCAGAGAGGGCGATTTGGAAAGAGGAAGTGATCACAGCTCTTTTAGTCTTGGTGGTGTGGGGCTTTAGGACAGTACATTCACACTCTTCTCCAAAACTGGATCTGTGGTGTTCTTGTGAATGCAGGGTCCAGGCCAAATGGCGGTCTGTGGCCCCCCCGGGGATAGGCACTCCTGATCCAAATCTCAGATGCCCAGAAGATAAAAAATCTCAACGCTGGGCTGTGGCTCACACCCCTAATCCCAGCATTTGGGGAGGCTGAAGTGGGCGGATCACCTGAGGCCAGGAGTTCAAGACCAGCCTGGCCAACATGGTGAAACCTTGTCTCTACTAAAAATACAAAAATTAGCTGGGCATGGTGGTGAGCACCTTTAATCCCAGATACCGGCGAGGCTGAGGCAAGAGAATCAGTTGAACCTGGGAGGCGGAGGTTGCAGTGAGCTGAGATTGTGCCATTGCACTCCAGCCTGGCGACAAAGTGAGACTCTGTCTCAAAAAAAGAAAAAAGAAAGAAAATCTCAGTGCTGGCCACTCGCAGCCCAGTCAGGCAAGCTGGGCTCTGGCATCCTGGCTTGCCCTCCTGCATCAGACTGTTGCTGACATGAACTGAGTATTTGAGTGCCATGCACTATTTTAAACCCTTGGCATATGCTCACTTAGTTTCATCATAACCCAGGTGAGTGCTGTTATCACCATCATCTTCATCTTACAGATAAGGAAACTGAGGCACTGAGAGGTGAGGCCATTGTCCAAGGTCTTATGGCCGGGAAGGGTCATAGTCTGGATCTGGATCTTGGACGGTCGGGGGCATGCGTGCTTATCAGTGACTCTGCCCGCCTCCTCACTGACCAGGAAGCAGAGCTTCCTATGGCTGGTGGCAGAGGCACCCCACTTTCTCTTATCCCTTATCCCAAGTGGAATCGAACTTGGGAACCCAGCTTCAAGGAACATCATTTCCAAGCAAAGGCAGCGAGTCCACACAGGTCCTGGCTCTGGAGCTTCTGAGGAGCTGGGGGAGGAAAGGAGGTTGCAAGTCTCATTTCCCCCAAATCCCATCCCAGCTCCATCTAGAAAGAGTCCC
Source organism: Aotus nancymaae (assembly GCF_030222135.1). Taxonomy (NCBI): domain Eukaryota; kingdom Metazoa; phylum Chordata; class Mammalia; order Primates; family Aotidae; genus Aotus; species Aotus nancymaae. The sequence continues at coordinate 8,328,728 of NW_026988433.1, forward strand.
CGCATACCAAGCATGTGTCCAATCGCTCCAGAAAAGTCCCTGGCAGGGGAGCATCCAGGCTCATTCCAGAGAGGTCGAGAACAGGAGGGGAGGAAGAGGAGTAAGCATAAATATGTCTAAAAATAGTGCCTGGATCTCCAAACCCACAACCCACAGGAAAGAGAGGGCAGGAGAACTGGGAGGGAGAGCCTGGAGGTTTGCTGAGGGAAGAACCAGGTGCACCTGCCTTGGTGGGGGCTGTTTCTTTGACTTTCCTCTCTGAGGTCTTGGGAGCCAGGCTGGATGGAGGGCCTGAGGGTGAAGGCCAAACATCTCGAGTCATGAGTGTTTCCAGATTTCACAACACGTTTGCCATGAAGCCTTAGCCCTAGCAAACTTGAAAGCATTTAGAAGTCCTTGGCTGAGGCAGAGGGAGGCTTTTAAGAGGGAGCTTTTTTTTCTTCCCCACTTTCAGGAACAGATGTTTGAGCAACACTGGCAGTGAAGCACATGTTTCTGCAAAGCAGATCTCACTTACCTCCTCAGCTCCCATTCAAAATGGGGCTTCCATGCCCCTGGGAAAACATCTCTGCAGATGGATTGGAACAACTTGGCGTGGAAGGCATTAAGCCTGAGGCTTGTGGTTGGGCCTGCTGTGGTTTCTCAGAACTGTGCAGCACTCTTCTGGTCTCTGGGATTTTCCCTCTGCTTCTATGACCCGCCTCGTCTGTTCTTTTCTGGGCCACAGGAATTTCTTCCATTTCAGGGAACAGGGACTCTGAGATTCAACCGTGGCATCTCTGGTCATATACTGTGGTATGCTTGGCCCTGTTGTCTCTCTGTCTATGGCAGCAACAGCTGTTCGAGGGAAGGACGTAGTTTCCTTCATGATGTCAGCCTTGGAGACCAGGCAGATGGCAGGGTTTGGAAGCTAGAAGTGTGTGCTGAAGAAGATTGGATTCACTGTGTCCCTCAGGCAAGTCACTTTGACCCCTCTGTGCCTGTGTCCACTTCTGCCCAACAGGAATTCTAATTTCTGCCCCATCTATTTCAGATTCTCGTGAGGATCATTAAGAAAAACATTTTATGTACTTTCAGTTGAAAATAGTTCAGAAAGATTTTTCAAGTGTGTGATAAAGGACTCTTGGAACAAACCCTAACATCCATGACCCAGTTAGCTAAGTATTTACAAGGTCTAGTGGAGCTGAGCTGTAATACCACACATCACCAGGAGGTGCCACTGTCAAACACATCGTGAGTTCTTGCACATGGGAGAGGTGCGATCATACATCGTGTAAAACTAGTTTCTATAAATGGAGGAATGCATGTGCATCAGTGGAGGCAAGTTCAATGCTTACAGAAGCAGGCAGTCAGTGTGTAAATAGGCCCTACAGGTCAGGGGCTTGTTCACTGAGTGGTAGGGTAGCTTGTGTGGCTGGCTAGAGGGGGAAGGCATGCCCCGTCCACAAGCATGGCTAGAGAGCAAGGGGGTGGGTGTGGAAGCAGCTGATGCCGTACCTCCCCAAAGTGGCACCTGTTCATCACTTTTAAAGGTACACTGTTGGCACTATTATTATTATTCTGAGAAAGAGTCTCATTCTGTCACCCAGGCTGGAGGGCAGTGGCGCGATCTTGGCTCACTGCGACCTCTGCCTCCCAGGTAGCTAGGATTACTGGCGTGCACCACCATACCCAGTTAATTTTTTGTATTTTTAGTAGAGATGGGGTTTCACCATGTTGGCCAGTCTGGTCTCGAACTCCTGGCCTCAATTAATTCGTCCACCTGAGCCTCCCAAAGTGCTGGGATTACAGGCATGAGCCACTGCACCCAGCCAACAGCATTATTGTTAAGATCACGATGAAAACATGCTAAAGTGTGAAAGTGAGGCTGTTAGACCTGTGGTTAAAGAGAGTGGCATTTTGTGTCGGGTTCTGGGGTAATGACTCCCCCACCGTCTGCACTCTGGCCCAGGCTGCCTTCCTGTGATTGCAGAACTGATTACTGTCTCACGGGAATGCAGGCCAATGTTGCCACATCATATATAAATATATAATTTTTAATTTTTTTATAAGAGAAGATTTTTTTTTTAAATGTGAAATCTCCTGAGTTTTAATTATTGGCAACGAATTCCAATTATAATAATACTATATGGACCAGCTGAGTGCAGTGGCTAATGCTTGTAATCTCAGCACTTTGGGAGGCTGAGGCAGGTGAATTGCTTGAGCCCAGGAGTTCCAGACCAGCCTGGGCAGCATGGCGAAACCCTGTCTCTATTAAAAAAAAAATACAAAAATAAGCAGGGCATGGTAGTACACATCTGTGGTCCCAGCTATTCGGGAGGCTGAGGTGGGAGAATGGCTTGAGCCCAGGAGGTCAAGGCTGCAGTGAGCTGAGATCCTGCCACTGCATTCCAGCCTGGGCACCAAAGCAAGACCGTGTCTCAAAAATAAAAAATGCCGTATGGGCCAAAGGAAACCGTCTAGGCCACGACTCAGTCTGTCAGTTTTGGGGTGGTGTTTGCCTCTGCCTTTTAGGTGTGTAACTTAAATCTAAACGTCTGTGGCTACCCACCCCTTTCTGGAGGTGTGTGGGTGGGTGTGCCTCACCCGCCCGATTCACTGACTGTGGTGTTTTCCCATGAGCAGGGCTCAGCAGATCCTACTGGGGGGCTCTGAATGATAACAACCACTAGCTTCTAGGGTCAGACAGAACTGGGTTTGAATCCTGGGTCTATGATTCACTAGCTGTGTGACCTTGGGCAAGTCACTTAACCTCTCTGAGCCTCCACTTCTTCATCTGTAAAGATGAGGATAATAAAAACACCACTGTGGTGGCCATGAGTTCTAACTTTTACCTTCTGGGCACATGGGGGATGGGCCTTCCTGGCCTGCCTGTCTGTGTGTGGCGGGGGCATGTGACTCGTTTTGGCTGATGAGCTAACAGTGAAGTATCACTCGGCTCTCTTCTTGGTTGCAGCATTTAGTTACTGGTGCGAGAACCTTCAGAGTTCTTCCCCTCCACTGCGTGACAGGCAGGGTCGGAGACATTGGTGGGTGCATCACCTTGAGTCCCAGAATGAGGACTCCACGGAGCAGAGTCCAAGCTGGCTTCTGCAGCACGAGCAAGAGATGGACTTTTGTTACTTCAAGCTCTGGAGATCAAGGGGGCTGTTTGTTACTGCAGCATGACTTAGACCTCCCTGACTGCCACACCTTCTGCAAGGGCAGGAGGAGCCGATGAAACGATGCATTGGACGGGCTTAGCACAGTGCCTGGCTCGTAGCAAGCACTCGGCAAATGGCAGCTTCCTCTTCATTCATTCAGCAGCGGTTTACGGAGCACGTGTTCCCTGCCAGGCTCGGTTCTAGGCACTGGGGATAGAGGAGTGAACAAAACAGACCCAAATCCCTGCTGCCATAGAAATCCCTTCCAGCAACCGGGTAGCTATTCTCCGCCCTCGCTGCATGCCCAAGGAAAACGAGCCGTTCCCTTTTCTCTGGGGGCCACAGTGCCTTGAAAGGCAGGTCTGCAGATACCAGGGTGTGGGGAACCCCTCCCTTTTGGAGAAGCCAGCAGACAGATTGTGGGGACTTTGGGTTTCAGGCCAGGTCAACCCAGGCTGCCCATGGCGACGGCAGTGATGGCACCGGGCCAGCACGGGCTCCCTGGGGAGTGGGTTGAAATGTGTTGGTAGAAGACACTCGCGCACGAAGCTGGGGGAGGAAGTCTCCACACACCTCCGAACACCCAAAGGTGTAACGTTTCCCATCCAAGCTCTCCACTCTGATGCAACAGCCAGGGCTGTGGTTAAAAAAGACATCGGGAATTTCTAAAAGGGCGTCACATTTTCCAAGTGCCTTTTACGTGCTTGGTGTTTGCCTTCTGTTGCGTCTTTCCCTCCGTACACATTCTTCAAGGAGGAGTTCTCCCACATTACAGATGAGGACGCCAAGGCTCAGAGAGGCTGAGTGAGCTACGGAAAGCTGCACAGCGAGGGCGTGAGGGCGCTGGGACTCCAAGCCAGGTCTTCTCCCCTAGAGCTCGTGAGCGTCCCCTCGGCTGAGCTCTCATGGCCTTCTTGAGAGCAAGAGGAAAATACGCACAGAAGACTCGAGGCATCCTGAGCCCCCTCCCCTTCCAGAGGCCAGCCCAGCCCCCACTGGGGCCATCTTTTGTTCTTTCTGGTTTGAACAATATTTTTAAAAAATTATTTTGAGACAGATTCTTGCTCTGTTGCCCAGGCTGGAGTGCAGGGGTGCTGTCTCAGCTCACTGCAACCTCTGCCTCCCAGGTTCAAGCAATTCTCCTGCTTCAGCCTCCCAAGAAGCTGGGATTACAGGCACGTGCCACCATGCCTGGCTAATTTTTGTATTTTCAGTAGAGACAGGGTTTCACTGCGTTGGCCAGGCTGCTCTCGAACTCCTGACCTCAAGTGAAGGTTTGGATGATTTTTGCCTGGTTGTCTGAGGACCTACTGTGTGCCGGGCCCTGCTACACATTCTACCTGAGTTCCCTCGTTCCACGCTCACAGTGACCCACAGGGGTGGTTGTCAGCCTTACCCCATTATACAGATGAGGCAGCTGAGGCACAGACAGGGTCAGCCACTTGCAGGGGTCACACAGCCAGGAGGGCTCGGTGTGGACTTGAACCTGGGCAGCTGGGCTTCAGTCTGTGCTCCATCGCTCCTGCTGCTTCTCATGACCACAGGCCAGCACCCTTCTCCTTCCTGGGGCCTGTGCGGAGCTTGTCCTCTGCTGGTTATCCTCCCAGAGGCCCCTGCGGTGCCCAATCCGCACTCTCTATGGGGTAGGGGACCCTGTGCACTCCATGCCTCTGGTGTCAGGCTGGGCAGGAAGCAGAGAGGCTGGAGTCAGTTTGGGGTGGTATTTGGAGACGCTGGAGTCAGTTTGGGGTGGTATTCAGCCCCTGGAACCCTCCCTGCTCTGGCTGTGGCTGGTGCCCTGTGACCATGACCATGGGGCCAGCTCTGTCCCCTGCCTACATCTCAGCCCCTGCTGGGAGGCCTCGCTTCCGTGGCTCCCTCTTCCCTCTGCCTGCAGGTGAAATTTCTTTCCCCAACTCTTCCTGGCAGTGGGACAGCAGCTCCCCACCATTCCGGCCCCTGAGTCCCAGCACCTCCCTGGCCCTTCCCTCCTCCCCGCTCCCCACGTGGTCAGCAGTTCCCTTCCTGAGAGTCTCGACCATTGGACTTGGGTTCCCTCCCTGCCCGAGCTGCTCTGTGAGCCCCGCCCACCCCCGCAGCAGCCCCCAGGGCGGGCTCATCAGCCACACTTCCAGGTGAGGAAGCAAAGGCCCGGAGAAGTCAGGTTGTCCACCCAGGGCGAGCCGCCTGTGAGCCCGGCCGCCGTTCGACTCCGAGGCTGCACCCCTCGGGGGTCCTCACCACCATGGCACCTGGCGCGCGCTCTTCCCGGACCCTCGGCTTCCTCATCTGTGAGACAAAGAAGAACCTCCTCAAAGCGCGGATGGGAAGATGTTTCCCTTCGTGGCCTTTCAGCTGGTGTGACAACGGAGCGGGCGGCTCCCTCACTTCCACCCCTCGCCTGCCCCCCCACTTCCACCCCTCGCCTGCCCCCCCACTTCCACCCCTCGCCTGCCCCCCCCACTTCCACCCCTCGCCTGCCCCCCCACTTCCACCCCTCGCCTGCCCCCCCACTTCCACCCCTCGCCTGCCCCCCCACTTCCACCCCTCGCCTGCCCCCCCCACTTCCACCCCTCGCCTGCCCCCCCCACTTCCACCCCTCGCCTGCCCCCCCCACTTCCACCCCTCGCCTGCCCCCCCACTTCCACCCCTCGCCTGCCCCCCACTTCCACCCCTCGCCTGCCCCCCCACTTCCACCCCTCGCCTGCCCCCCCACTTCCACCCCTCGCCTGCCCCCTCACTTCCACCCCTCGCCTGCCCCCCCACTTCCACCCCTCGCCTGCCCCCCCACTTCCACCCCTCGCCTGCCCCCCCACTTCCACCCCTCGCCTGCCCCCCCACTTCCACCCCTCGCCTGCCCCCCAACTTCCACCCCTCGCCTGCCCGTCTGGAAAGCATAGACTTCGTTCCTTTAGCAGCTGTCCTCAGATGGTAAAGCCTCACGTTTGCACATCTTCCTCCAGAGGTGACAGCTATCTGTATTTCTAGGCTCTTCTCCACCAATCAAGGAACCTGACATTCTCCAAATACCCATCAACCATTTCCCTCTGTGGTTGTTTGGACCGCGGTTACTCAGCCTCCGCTCTGCCGGCACTGGGGCTGTGGGGCGCCCTGTGCGCTGAGGGGTGTTTACCAGCATCCCCAGCTGCTGGCTGCCAGGGCCACCCCAACTCCCAGTTGTGACAACCCAAAGTGTCTATAGACGTTGCCAGCTGTGCCCTGGGGGACAGAATTGCCCAGGGTTGGGAAGCCTTGCCTGGAGGTTTTGTTTTTACCAATCTGTGCTGGGAGCCACGAGGATTTTTTTTTTTCCTTTCTTTCTTTTTTTTTTTTTTTGAGATGGAGTTTCGGTGCAATCTTGTTGCCCAGTGCAGTGGTGCAATCTCAGCTCACCGTAACCTCCACCTCCCGGGTTCAAGCAATTCTCCTGCCTCAGCCTCCTGAGTAGCTGGGACTACAGGTGCCCGCCACCACACCTGGCTAATTTTGTATTTTTAGTAGAGACGGGGTTTTTCCATGTTGGTCAGGCTAGTCTCAAACTCCTGACCTCGGGTGATCCGTCTGCCTCAGCCTCCCAAAGTGCTGGGATTACAGGCATGAGCTACCGCGCCGGGCCACCACGAGGATTTTCAAAGCAGAAATTAACTCGGCCCTTCTTGTCCCCAGAAGTGTCAGGTTCCCATAAATGTTAGTGCTGACTGTTGGTTGTACTGTGGGTCTCTCTCTCTCTCTCTTTAAATAGAGATGATGGAGTCTTATTATGTTGCCCAGGCTGGTCTCGAACTCCTGCCTCAAGAGGTCCTCCCACCTTGGCCTCCCAAAGTGTTGGGATTATAGGCATGAGCCACGTGCCTGTCCTCTACTGAGTGCCTAAATTCTGTGTCCGCTGTTCCACACAGGATGTCCCTGTCCCTCTCTTGAGCCGTCCCAAAGCCTCTGCTTGCCTCGTCCCTGCAGACCCTCTCCTAGAAACCTGTTCTCTCTGAACTTCGGGAACTGTTTCATCCGCCCTCAAGGACCCAAAGGAGTTGCAAAATGGGATTTCCTCCAGGCTGCCCTTCCCTCACCTCCCTGCCTCTTAACACAATTAACTTTCTGATTAAAAAAAAACCATGCCTGTCCCTCTGCAGGAAATATTAAAGTGCTCTGCGGGAACGGAGTTGGCAGGCTGACGGTGGGGGAGTGAAGTGCCCTCTGATTTGGGGGAGGGGGAGGAGCACGCTGGGGACTGGTGGAAGCCCGGCGGATGCCCCGACATCCTCACCTCCCTGCCACCTCTCTGCCACCCCGCGAGCTTTGTCACTGAGGAGGCAGGACACACAAGGTCCCCAGATATCCCCTTGTCTCCCCTCATTTGCAAGTGCTGAATGAAATCGTTCAGCGTCCCCTGACAGGGCAGAATGCAGCAACTCCAAATGAGCTATTTATGGGCCATTTTTTCCAGCATTCCTTGCATATTATAATTAAGAGATAATGTCAGTGGAATAGAACATTGTCACCGGGTAATGGTCTCCTGCTGCTTCTGAAATGTCAAGGCAAAGTCACAGCATTTATCAAAAATAAATGTTGGCGGGAAGACGCGACGTTTGTTTTCACAGCAGGGAAATCAGTCCTGGGACAATGATATGGGAATGTCTTTATCTCTCTTCTCCGGAGTGATGGATGCCAAGGGGTGATCCTGCTTGACAGATGCGGGGTCTCGCCAGTGAGAGGGGGCCAGCTGGGGCAGGGGCGCCGGCTGCCCGACCAGGTGGGGACATGCTGACGAGGTTGGCAGGAGGGTTCTGGCCGCTCCGGCCAGAGCTGGGATCAGCAGATTAGTTCTCCACTGATGCGTTGAAGGTGGCCCCAGGGGCGTCCGAGCTCCGGCTGGGCCGGGCATCCTCTGCAGCTGGCGGCCCCGCTGATTGGGTAGGGAGCGGGCTGACAGTTGGAGAAGTCTGCCTTCCTGCCACTGTGTGGGTCCCTGGGGAGCCGGGCTAATGATGGAGCGGCGTACCCTTGGTCAACCTCGGTTTCTGCATCGCTGCCCAAGAGGGAGCCAGCCTCGGAAAGGGCAGCGGAGACAGCCAGCCACCTGCTGGCGACTCCTGGTGATCAGGGCATCCGCACTGCAGCGTGGAGGAGGGACCTTGCCTCTCATCGCCCAGCTTAATTGGCGCTCAGCTGACATCTCTTCCGCACAGCTGCCCCTGTGATCTTTCTCAAGTGCAAATCTGCTCATGTAGCTCCCGGCTGAAATCCCCCAGGCCCCCAGGATCAGGTCCCAGCTCTGAAATGGGGGGCGCAGCGCCCTGTGTGACCCGGCTCCCGCATAACTTTCCCAAAGGCCTTGCAGTTCTTCCAAGTAGCCAGGCTGTGTCATCCACTGGTTCCCCTCCCCCCAGCCACTGCCTTTATCCTTGATTTTCCACCTGGGACAACTTCTTCTGTTCCTGCCTGCATGCAACCCCTAGTCTGTCTTCTCTCACTTCTTCTTTGGGCCTCCATTTTGATCACTCCTCCTCCAGGAAGACTTCCCTGATCTCTCAAGCCTTGACTGTGTGCTTTTGCTATAGGCTATGCCTGGGATCTTCACTTACTCACACTGTTGTGAGCACTTGGGTCTTAGTCTTTCTCCCTCTTCTGAGCTGTGGGCTCCATGATGACTTTGCCTGAAGCTCCATCCCTGGATACAGAGTGGGTGCTTCACGAGCATGTGCTGGAACAGCTGAATACATGAGTGAACAGATGGGGCCTTTTATATGAGTTTGTATCGGTTATCTATTGACAAAATAATGCTGCATAACAAATCACCTCAAATATCAGTGACCTCAAACAATAAGCGTTTATTAGGCTCATGCGTCTGCAGGTCAGTGATTGAGGCTGGGCTTGGCTGGGCGGTTCTTCTGTCTCAGCTGGGCTCTCTCATATGTCTGCGGGTGGCTGGCTGTTGGTTGTTCCAGGGTGGCCTCAGCTGGGATTGCTGGGAGAGCCCTGCTTTGCTCGGCACATCTCTCCTCCAGCAGGCTAGCCTGGGCAGGATCTGAGACCATGGCAGAGGTGGAGGAGTACAAGCAGTTGTGCCAGGCTTCTCAGGGCCCACCTTGGCATTAGCACATTGTTACTTTGATTGGTCAACACCAGTCACAAGGCCATTTCAGATTCAAGGGGTTGGGGAGTAACTTTACCTCTTTGGTGAGAGGAATTGCAAAGCCACACAGCAAAGGGCATGCATGCAGGGTGAGGTATGAACTTGGGACCATCGGCACAATCTATCAGGGAGGTTAAGTCAAATCTTTACAACAGTGCAGTGGGCATCCAAAGGGTGCCACCCAAGCACAGCAATTCTCCTGGTGGTGACAACAATGATGGTGTTTTGCTTTTTTAAATTGTGGCAAAACACATATAACATAAAATTTACCATCTTAACCATTTTCAAGCGTACAGAGGCACTGAGGACATTTTCAAGTGTACAGTTCAGGGGCACTGGGGACATTCACATTGTTGTGCAACAGATCTCCAGAAGGCTTTCATCCTGCAGAACTGAAACTCTGTCCCCTTTAAGCAAGAACTCCCCTGCCCCTGGCAATTGCCATTCTACTTTGTCTCTATGAATTTGATGACTCTGTCTACCTCCTCTGAGTGGAATCATACAGTATTTGTCCTTTTGTGACTGGCTTATTTCACTCAGCATAATGTCCTCAAGGTTCGTCCATTGGGTTAGCACATGACAGGGTTTCCTTCCTTTTCCTGGCTGAATGATATTCCACTGTATGGACGGACCACAGTTTGTTTATCCATTCATCCGCTCACAGACCATTAGACTGCCTCCAGCTTTGAGCTCTTGTGAATGAACATGTCAGGCTGCTGTAAAATTCAGTGTGCATGTACCTCTTTGAGACTCTCTTTCTATTCTTTCGGATATAAGCCTAGCAGTGGGAGCTGGGCATGGTGACTCACACCTGCAATCCCAGCACTTTGGGAGGCAGATGTGTCAGGACCGCTTGAGCCCAGCAGTTCGAGACCAGTCTGGGCAACATCTTGAGACCTTGTCTCCACTATAACTTTAAAAATTAGTTGGGTGTGGTGGCACATGCCTGCTGTCCCAGCTATTTGGGAGGCGGAGGTGGGAGAATCACTTGAGCCCAGGAGATTGAGGGTGCTGTGAGCCATGATCACACTGCTGCACTCCAGCCTGGGCAACAGAGTGTGACCCCATCTCCAATCAGTCAATCAATCAATCCATCCATCCATCCATCCCAGAAGTGGGCTTGCTGGATGTTAGATGGTGTGGCTGTTTGGCTGCAGAAAGCCTTGCAGAACACAAATGCGGATCTGTGCTTTGACAGAGAAGCAGTTTACGGGGCAGATCGGGGTTCGGGTTGCCTGGTTTGGACCCCAGTTCCTCTGCTTCCTGATAATGCTTCCTCCATGAAGCCGCCCACTCTGAGCCTCGGTTTCCTCCTCTGTGAAATGGGGGTGATCCTAAGACCTGTCCATAGAGTGTGAGGATTAACTCGGTAAGGTGCTTAGAACAGTGCCTGATGCACAGCCAGCTCGGAACACACAATTCCACGTGTTGTTTTCCGGTGATCAGCGCCTTTGACCCGCCCCAGCCCCTCTGGGAGTGAAAACTCTGTAGCTGACAGCTGGCTGGGAGCAGCGTCCTTCTTCACTGTGGGAAAACACCCAGCGTTTATCTCCGGGCAAACCACAGGGACAGGGACAGCAGGGTTTGTGTGGGGTGGCAGGTGCTGACACCACATCCCCTCTGCTGGGGTGTCCGGCCAGGCCTCCGAGGGGAGGGTTGGGGCTGGTGCTAAGTTGGCATTTAGCGGGGTGGGAGGGAGGCCCCTTCCGCTGCTGTTCAGCTCTCTCTTTCCGAGGCCCGCTCTTCCCCCTCCACCCCTCCACACAGATTGCAATTTCGGCCGCGGCAGGAAGAGAGGAATGAGCTTGCATAATAGAGGAACATTTGGTTCTTTCAGGCTGGGCCTGGAGAGGGGGAGGCTTTTGTGCTGAAGTGTGCACCACGGGGGCAGGCTCGAGAGGGTTCCTGTGCACCGGAGCTGGGAGGAGCTTTGCGCATGGGAGGGGTGGCCGCGCTGAGGTCCAGATGGACGTGGGGGCGGGGGCCGCTCCCTCAGGGAAGGGCAGATGGGGAGGGTGACTTTGCTGTTTCTCAGAGATGGGAAGCAGGGCAAGAGGAAAACCGCACAGGGCAGGGAAGGGAGGCCCGGGCAAGGCTGGAACTCGGGCGCCCTGGGCCATGCACATGGCCCCAGCCGGCTGTTCCTCTCCCAGGGGCTTTTCAGACCACTTCCGGCACACCCCAGCCAGGTCTGTGGCCTCAGCATGGGGTTAAACCTGTGCCTTCCTGATCCAAGGGGATGGGTTTGCGCTGTGAGGGGTGTCTGCAGGGCCACTGGGTCAGAGGAGAGAGAATGGCGTGCAAACAGGGCCAGGGCCAGCAGGTCGCTCCCCAGATGTGACGACACCCACCCAAACTGCACCCCTGGCACTGCTGTTTATCAGGTGTCAGAGACGGGACATTCATTCCCCCTGGATATTTAAAAGCCAGAGCAGGGGTCTGCGCCCTGAGTCTTGGGGGCTTCCGTAACTTCCGACGCCATGTCTGGGTCTCTGAGCTGACTCAGTCCTCACAGCAGAGCGGGGCTGGGGCAACCGGCCAGGCTTCTCCACAAGGACTCGTGCATCGACCCTGCCCTGGCCCGTTTTAGATGCCGGGATGCAGCCGTGAGCAGAGCAGACGGAGATCCTGGTGCTCGGAGGTTTCTTCTAGTGGAGAAGGAGGCAGACGCGGGGCAAGTCAACTCAGGGCACAGGCAACGCATCGTGGGGGTGCACGGCCAGCCTCAGTCCCCCCACTCAGCCCCCGCATCGGCGCCCTTCGCCAGGTGGCAAAGAAGAGAGTGCATTTCCCCACCTCTTGACTTTGGGTCTGGCCATGTGACTTGCTTTGACCATAAGAAGGTAGTGGAGACCGGACGTGGAGGCTCATGCCTGTAATCCCAGCACTTTGGGAGGCTGAGGCAGGCAGATCACAAGGTCAGGAGTTTGAGACCAGCCTGGCCAACATGGTGAAAACCCGTCTCAACTAAAAATATAAAACTTAGCCGGGCATGATGGCATGCACCTGTAGTCTCAGCTACTCGGGAGGCTGAGGCAGGAGAATTGCTTGAACCCGGGAGGTGGAGGTCGCAGTGAGTCGAGATCGCACCACCGCACTCCAGCCTGGGTGACAGAGCAAGACTCTGTCTCAATAAAAAAAGAAGGTAGTGGAAATGATGCTGTTAGTGCTGGCCCTTCCCTTCAGGGACCTTGTCCTAACTGTGCCTCTGCTACTGGGTGAGACAAACACGCCCTGGGTTAGCTCGCTGATCCAAGGAGGAAAAGAGACAGGTGGGGCAGCCCAGCCCAACCTGGATCAGGTGACCCCCAGCAAACTGGTGGACGTGGAAATGATAATGAATGATTGCATGTGGGAGTCTTGTTATGCAGCATATTGGCAGCAATAACTAACTGTTACAGTCAGCTGTTGCTAAGTGCTGTTATTGATGCCATTGTACAGGTAAGAAGACTGAGGCCTGCAGAGGTGAAGAAGCTGTCTTGAAGTCACGGAAGGCTGAGCCCAGACAAGAAGCTAGCTGTGCTGACTCCAGGTGGCTTGTTCACTGGTCCAGCCCATTTTCACTAAGCACCTACCGTGTGCCTGTAATTGTGCTGGAAACGAGAGGTAATCCAATGGAAAAGCTCCTTGCATGAGCAGCCTCTGTTAGAAGAGAGACCTCTTCTTTTCTGACAGTTTCAGCAGAAGTCTGAGGTTGGGGTCCCATCAGCCTGGTGTGGGTCACCTGCCGACCCTGAGCCAGTCACGGCAGGCAAATAACGTGAGGCTCTGGTTGGCCAGGGTAGGTCATGCGTTCATACTACTCCCCGTAACTGGGAGAAGGCATGACCCCATCGAAACCAGACGGACTGAGAGTGGAGGAGAGATGTTTTCCCAAAGAAAAAGGGGTGCTATTAAACCCTAAGAAGGGGAAAGAGTTGCTGGGCTGGTAAAAAAGAACAGTGTGTACACCAGAGCTCCGGGGCCCTAATAAAGACCTCCCAGCACTCCGATCCTTAGTGAAGCCCCCCAGGGTCCGGGGCTGCTCCGGCCTCCCCTGCCTCCGACGCTCCTCGTGGGCGCTCTGCCTGGCTCTCGGAAGATCAGATGTGATTTATTCCTGGCATCTGTGCCGCCACTTGCCGTGAGGTGCTTTGCAGCAGAACAATAAGTTACAGGGCCATTTATCTTGTTGGCGGCTTCTGATAAAATGGGCAGTCTGCGCAGACAGGGTCTTTAACAAACATGATCAGGGCTGTTCATTTGGAAACCAGGAGACCTTGACGTTGGCTTTAATTGAAGGGGTTAGCCGCGAGGGGCTTGGCTGGCTTTGTTCGGAAGGGAGGGTTGCAGCGAAGGGCAGATCTGCCCATGAGGCTTGTCCATGCCTCTGCTCTGTTTGACTTTGGGTAACCTATGCGACCTCTTCCAGACTTTGTTTCCTCACCTGTGACACGGAGATGTATCAGTCAGTATGGGCTCAGTTGTGTTGCAGTAACAAACAACTCCAAAATCTTATGGTTTAAAACAACCAGCGTTTGTCTCTCCCTCGTGCTGCGTGTCTGCTGTGTGTTGGCAGGGGGCTCTGTGCCCTGTCTCCTCATTCTGGGATGCAGAGGGGGTCTCTGCAATGTGGAGCACTGTCGGGCTTGGGGCAGGCTGTGCACTGCTTCTTAGAGCTTCTTCTCAGATGCAACTGACATCACCTCTGCTGACATCTCATTGGCCCAGGCAAGCCACACAGACATGCCTGACTTCTGGTCAGGGGTGGGCGTAGCAATGAGAAACCCTGCCGGTGCCTGTTAGCAGGGAAGCTGGAGAATTATTATTTATTAGAGAGAGCAGTTCTGCTGAGCCATCGGAGAGTCAGGGTTTTTTCTCTTGTGCCTCCTGGGGCTGCTCATCATCTGACTTGAAGCCATTCTGCTTTCCGCTGCCAGATTAATCATTCTCCTCGTGCCTCTGCCACGCCACTCCATCTGCTGTGAACCTGAGCGCCTGCTGCAGGGCGTTGAAGCCGCTCAGCCAGGCACTCAAAGAACCCCTGGGCTGGCACCTCTCAAGATAGCCACGTCTGACTCAGAGAGGGCAGAGTCTGGGTATTTCTCGCTCCCCACTTTGTCTCCAGCTTCTAGAACTGGCATGCAGTAGGTGCTCAGTAATTATCTGGTGCAATTATGCAATGACTTGCCCAAGCTCACATGCCAGATTCTAAGCCAGACAGGGCTTACAGCAAAGTGCTCACTATTGATAAGGCTCAGTGCAGCCGCCCGTGGCCACGGCATTTCCTGGCACTTGGCACGTGCTGCGCCCCAGGCCTTGGGAGCCAGCTGTCTTGTGTGTGTCTGTCCCTGGGGGTCCTTCAAACCATTCCCCAAGGAAGGAACCGTGGTGAGCAGAGTCTTTGCTGAGATATTCATTTGTGTTTATTCACCCTGTAATTTTCTCTCCCTCAATTCCAAGGCAACGTCTAGCCCTTTCCTTGATGTTTGTTTTTCTGGGCAGAGATGAGAAGCTTCTGGAAGATAGTCCATCTATATTGGCCTTTTGTGAAAACTGGGTGTATTATTCAGGGTTTAGGTTCAGCTGCTGTAACAAAGAAACTCTAGGCTGGGCACAGTGGCTCATGCCTGTAATCTCCGTGCTTTGGGAAGTGATCCTCAAGTGGGAGGCTCACTTGAGGCCAGGAGTTTGAAACCAGCCTGGGCAACATAATGAGACCCTGTCTCTACAAAAAATACAAAAAAAACATATTGCTGGATATGGGCATAGGCATGGTGACACACACTAGCAGTCCCAGCTACTTGGGAGGCTGAGGCAGGAGGTCAAGGCTGCAGTGAGCTATGATACAGCCATTGAACTCCGGCCTGGGCGACACAGCAAGACCTTGTCTCAAAAACAAACAAAACAAAGAGAGAGAGAAGCTCCCATGCAACATTGGCTGAAGCAGGAGAGAAGCTTGTTTCTGTCTACTGCAGGCGGGTAAGAGGGCCGAGGCAGGCGGGCTGCCAGGACAGCCAGCAGCTTTGCCCTGAAGTGACGGGGGGCCTACAGTGACTGGGACCTGGGACCTACAGTGACTGGGCCCTACAGTGACTGGGACCCTACAGTGACTGAGACCCTACAGTGACTGGGACCTGGGACCTACAGTGACTGGGCCCTACAGTGACTGGGCCCTACAGTGACTGAGACCCTACAGTGACTGGGACCCTACAGTGACTGGGACCCTACAGTGACTGAGACCCTACAGTGACTGAGACCCTACAGTGACTGAGACCCTACAGTGACTGGGACCCTACAGTGACTGGGACCTACAGTGACTGGGACCCTACAGTGACTGGGACCCTACAGTGACTGGGACCTACAGTGACTGGGACCCTACAGTGACTGAGACCCTACAGTGACTGGGACCTACAGTGACTGGGACCATACAGTGACTGGACCCTACAGTGACTGGGACCTACAGTGACTGAGACCCTACAGTGACTGGGACCTACAGTGACTGGGACCCTACAGTGACTGGGACCTACAGTGACTGGGACCCTACAGTGACTGGGACCCTACAGTGACTGGGACCTACAGTGACTGGGACCCTACAGTGACTGGGACCTACAGTGACTGGGACCTACAGTGACTGAGACCCTACAGTGACTGGGACCCTACAGTGACTGGGACCTACAGTGACTGGGACCCTACAGTGACTGGGACCTACAGTGACTGGGACCTACAGTGACTGAGACCCTACAGTGACTGAGACCCTACAGTGACTGGGACCTACAGTGACTGGGACCATACAGTGACTGGACCCTACAGTGACTGGGACCTACAGTGACTGGGACCCACAGTGACTGGGACCCACAGTGACTGGGACCCTACAGTGACTGGGACCTACAGTGACTGGGACCTGGGACCTACAGTGAATGGACCCTACAGTGACTGTGCCCTGCAGTGACTGGGGCCCAGGCCCTGCCATCCTGTCGTCCATTCTCCCTGGATATGGTCCTCAAGGCGTGGTTGAAGCAACGTTAAAACCACGCCCACATTTCAGTTCTCAGAAAGCGCGGAGGAAGGAGCCGGCAAGCTGAGGGCGTGGACCCTTCCACACATTCCAGCAGAGCAGAGCAAGGGAGGCGGGAGCGAGGTCTCTGGTCTCCGGCTCTGTGGCCGTGCCCAGCCAGGAGAACTACACGCTGGCCACACCTGAGCTTGCTGAGGAAAGTGTTGCTGGTTCTGGAGGGAGATGGAGAGAGGGAGCGAGATTTTCCCATGCTGGGAGTGGGTGACGGCAGGCCTGGTGACCTGGCTCCTTGACAGTGCTCTGGAGCTGATGGGATCTGGAAGCTGTGTCCTGCTCTAGGAAGAAGGCGCCCTAAGCCAAGAGTTCCCGGGCAGACAAGGCCTGCCCCCTTCACCCCAGAAAGGATCACAGTCCCCATTCCCCATCTCAGGGCTCTCCAGGGCTCACAGGGAATCAGTGACCGAAGGGACCTCATGAACTTTGGCCTTTGATCCGACTTAGCACAGAGAAGCCCCGATCCTGAGACCGAATCTCCCTTCATCCTGGAAGGATGGGGTTTGGAACCAGCCCCCAGTGGATTGGAAAGAAATGAAAATCAGTTACATCTCGCAGATCTGGCTTCACGGCCTGACCCGTATGCACGTTGCCTTGATATCCCTCTTATATTAACTGAGGAGACTGGAGCTCAGAGAGGTCAGGTCACTGCCCTGTGGTCACACAGCAAGTTCACAGTAAAACTGGCATTGGGAACCAGGCTGGCAGTTTGCAGACCCCGCGTGCACTGTGGCTGTGCCGTTCCTCCCTGCTTGTGTGTGCAGGCACCGTTTGGAGTTTGGACGCAGGGTAGGCAGGCGGCATTGGGGTAGGGGAGGGTTCTGTGTACCTCAGGACGCAGATGGCTGGCATGTGTGATGTAGGCTTACCAGGGGTTCCAGAAAGTTCAGCAGTCCACCCTCTGGGCAACCTCTCAGAAGTTCTTGGTTATTTTCTAAACAAGTGTTTACCCCCTGGACTGGAAGCGGCTGGTGAATTATTCAAAGGCCATTGCTGGGGGAGTGGGAGGGTGGCTTCTGCCAAGACCCCTCCCCGCCCGGCTACCGGCAGTGAGCCCGCTTGGGGAATGTCTCTCAGGCTCCGGGGGTGACGGGACTGAGCTGTATGATGAGTGGCCAAGAGCTGACGTCTGTTCTGCCACTTCCGGGCCAGGCCGGCCAGTCCCCTCTCTGAGTCTCAGTTTCCTCATTTCTAAAATGGACCCAAGGATACTAGTGTAGGGACATTTCGAGGAGAAAACAGGTAGATCTTTTTAGCCCAGTGCCTGGGGCAAGAAAGGACTCAACATAACGCCAACAATTTCTGGCCAAGTGGCGCTTTCTTACGCTAAGACTCAGTAATTTTTCTCTTCGGTGTGCGCCAAGGTAGAACTCTTGAACATGTACCCCAGGCGATGTGACAGGAACGTGGGCAGCAGCAGCATCTTCACGCCTCAAAAGGAAACCCAGGCAGGCGCGGCGGCTCACGCCTGGAATCCCAGCACTTCGGGAGGCCTAGGCGGGAGGATTGCTTCAGCTTAGGAGTTCAAGACCACCCTAGGCAAATGTTAAGACCCCATCTTTACATCTGTAATCCCAGCTCTGTGGGAGGCTAAGGTGGGAGGATCACTTAAGGTCAGGAGTTCGAGACCAGCCTGGCCAACACGGGGAAACCCTGTCTCTACAAAAAATACAAAAGTTAGCCGGGCATGGTGGTGTGTGCCTGTGGTCCCAGCTACTCGGGAGGCTGAGGCAGGAGGATTGCCTGAGCCTGGGAGGTAGAGGCTGCAGTGAGCCACTGAACTCCAGACTGGGTGATGGGAGTGAAACCCTGTCAAAAAAAAAAAAAAAGCAAGAACAAAACCTGTCCCCTGAGAGGTCCCTCCCTGTTCCTTTCTCCCCTAGCCCCTGGCAACTGCCAACCTACTGTCCAGCTCTCTGGGTCTGCCTGTTCTGGACTTTCTATGGAAATGGGATGGATACTGTGTGGCCTCCCGTGTCTGGCTTCTTTCACGCTGCATCATGTTTCAAGGCTCATCCACGCTGTAGCGTGCGTCAGTGCTGAATCCGTTTTGTGGCTGGTCACATTCCACTGCGTGGACAGACCACGTGTGGTTTATGTAGTCGTCAGCGGATGGACATTCTAGTTGTTTTCGCTTCTGGGCTGTCGTGAATAACGCTGCTATGCACACGTGTGTACAAGTTCTTGCATGAACGCGTGTCTTCGTATCTCTTGGGACTACGGACACCGGAGGCCAGTGCGCTCTTGGTGGTGGGGCGGGTCTGTGTGCCGTGGGATGTGTCGCGTCGTGTCTGCAGCCACAGCACCCTTTCCACCAGCGTGACAGCCAAAAATGTCTCCAGACACTGCCAGAGTGCCCGGAGCCAATCTCACTTCAGGTAAAGCCGAGACTCATCGGTGGAGAGTGAAAAAAACCCTAGTCACAGAAGACTACATACACCACGACCCTTGCGCCAGGAAGTTTAGCAACAACTATGACTCGATAATAAATTCTTTTTTTTTTTTTGAGACGGAGTCTTGCTCTGTCACCAGGCTGGAGTGCAACGTCACGATCTCAGCTCATTGCAACCTCTACCTCCCAGGTTCAAGCGATTCTCCTGCCTCAGACTCCTGAGTAGCTGGGACTACAGGTGCACATCACCACACCCAGATAATTTTTTTTTTTTTTTTGAGACAGAGTCTCACTCTGTCACCGGGTGCCAGGCTGGAGTGCAGTGGCGTGATCTTGGCTCACTGCAACCTCCACCTCCCGGGTTCAAGCAATTCTCCTGCCTCAGCCTCCCGAGTAGCTGGGACTACAGGCACACGCCACCACACCCAGCTAATTTTTTTTTTTTGTATTTTTAGAAGAGACGGGGTTTCACCATGTTGGCCAGGATGGTCTTGAACTCCTGACCTCAAGTGATCCTCCCACCTTGGCCCCTCACAATGCTGGGATTACAGGTGTGAGCCACCACGCCCAGCCTAATAATAAACCCTTTAGGGAAGAGCTTCTAAAAGTGTGTAGTCCCAGAGCTGCAGCAGCAACAGCTCCTGGAAACGTGTTGGAAATGGACATTCGCGGGCTCTACTCGGGACTTGCTGAGCGGGACGCTCTGGGCTGCACCTGAGACCTGCGTTTCCACAGCCTCTCAAGTGACCAGCACACTGTGGTGTGAGAAGCACCGGTTTAGGCACAAATCCTCATTCCCAAAGCCCACAGTGAGGACAAAATATGTGTTTGGGGCTTATTTCTGGGGAGGGTCTAGAGCTAGATGGGTCCCTGCCTGAGTTATGTTCTTGTTCTCACATGGCGGATAGCTTCATGAGTGTCCGTTATATTGTGAAACAAATTCGAAAAAACAAAAAGAAATGAAGAAATAAACCCATATCAGAAAAACAGGTCAGGCTTCACCAACCACGGGAGTGAGTCACGAGACAATGACTAATCTGATTTTATGCACCTGAGGTCACGCAGGGCTGATGCACACCATTCCTGACACGTCCAAGCTTATTCATCAAAAGGGGAGCAGAGGTCCCTGCTGGTGCCCACAAATCAGCTGTGGCCTCTGCTGTCTGTTGCCCCTGCTTTGCTCAGACGCCCCTGCCTCTGGGAATTCGGGGTGGTTGCGAAGATCTGTTGAACAGCTGCTGTGCACCAAGTCTGTTAGCTTAAGGCCTCACGCTGGTACCTCTGAAGTCCTATTTTACAGATGCGGAGACTGAGTCTCAGGAGGCTCAGTGACTTGCCCCAGGTGGGGAGGGCCTTGGGGTCAGAGCCGCAAGTGCACGTCTGTCCATAGGGTCCCTTGGTGGGGCTGAAGCAGGATCACTCCGGACATGCAGGCCAAGGCCTCCATGGGATTTCATCCAACAAAAGCCAAGTTCAGTGTGTCTTGGTTTCTTCTGAAATTGCCCTAACCTTGCCTGTTAAAGACCCAGCTGACTTGTGCTGTCCTTTTTCTTAAAGAAGTCCCCAAAAGATGAAATCACAAAGCCCAGAGGAGTGAAGACATTGCCCAAGACCCACAGCAGAGGCAGGATTCAAACCTGGCTCACCTCCTCCGGGAAGTCCTCCATGCCTGCTGCCTTTCGCCAACCCCCACAGAACTCCGGGGCTTAGGGGCATGTCAGCAGAGCCCGTTTGCCTTGTAACCCAGCATGACGGCTTGCCAGCCCCTCACAGGCAGAGCTCAGACCTGGGACTTCTTTGTGTGTCGCTTCTCTCACCTTCCTGCTCCTCTCCCATGAGGTCAGTGCGAGCTGGGCGCACACGAGGCATCCAGCAGGCCCTCTGCAGGTGGGTGGCAGCGCAGTGAGGCAGCCTGCGTCTCAGGCACAAGACCCGCTGAGCATTTGCCCTCATCTCCCCCACTTCAAAGTTTTCGGGGACAGAGACACCCAACTCTGCGAATTACACTGAAACCAGGAAGCTCCTACTCACTCCCTAAAAGAATAAACGAAATGACAGCTAACGGCGACCAAACCCTTACTATGCGCTCAGCACTCTGCCTGGAGAACACATTCAACATGCAAGAGGGCCGTTCTATCACTGATGTCCTCCCCATTTTACAGAGGAGGAAATAGGCACAGAGAGGCTGAGTGACTGGCTCAAGGTCACACAGCTAAAAAGAGAAGGAGCCAGGATGTGAGTCTCCTTTGGGGTGGAAAGACTCTAGTGAGAGTTTTGGCTTCCCATGGGGGAGGCTGGGGAACGAGGCCAGAAGGCCCCTGAGGCTGTTTCTAGGTCTCTGTCATGTCATTTCTCTTGGGTCAGCCAGCAGGGGTGGGCAGCTCTGAACGTAGGCTCAGCCCAGGCCAAGGAATGTCTGCAGCGGCTGTGGCTCAGCGGCCAGCCTGGAGTGGAGGCTGGGGGAGGGAGTGGTGTCTTGGCAGCCGTGACAAATAGAAAACAGATTGTGTTTCCCTTTGCCTCCACCCCCAGCCGGGGGAGGGGATGCGCCGAAACCCAATTACCCACTTACAAAGGATGCTCTATTGTGGAATGGGAGGCAAGGTCGGGGCAGGGGGAGCAGGCCCTGCCCAGGGCACAGTGTCCCTGGCACAGCCCGTTGCTCACCCGCCCTGGCTGACCTCCCTTCCTCCTGACTCTGCTGCCAGCCCCACCGCCCCCTCTCCTAGCTCACAAAGATCCAGCACCCTTTCCAAAACTGGGTTTTCCTTCCAAGCAACCTTGATGCTCACTGTGGATCTGCAGGGACTGTGGCTCCTTGTCCGGACACTAAAGTCCCGCAAAGGTTTCTGTCATTCATTCATTCATTCTTCATTTATTCATTTCCCCCCCACCAGCCCCCTAATCTCTCTCCCTCTCTCTATCTTGTTAATGATCTGGCAATGTTTGAGCACCCAGGCAGCTTGGTTCCCATCGAGATTCACTCATCGATTCACTAAATATTTACTAAGCGCCCACTATGTGCAGGCACTAAGAATCTGCTCATTTAACACTGTTTGTGGAGCACCTACTGTGCGTGAGGCACTAGAGACTTGCATTCACTTACCAATTATCT
The DNA here is from genome assembly GCF_030222135.1 of Aotus nancymaae. NCBI lineage: Eukaryota > Metazoa > Chordata > Mammalia > Primates > Aotidae > Aotus > Aotus nancymaae. The sequence goes on from NW_026988433.1 coordinate 8,350,562, forward strand.
GTGGAGCATCCACAGAGATACATATGTTTATCAGTATTTGTGGAGCATTACTATGCACCATGGGGCCATTCATTCATTTACCAAGCATTGGTGGGGCACCTACTACACGCTGTGTGTTGGGGTGCCGAAGTGAACAGGACAGACGTGATCTCTGCCCTCAGGCATCTTATGGTCCAGTGGGCAGAGGCAGACTCTTAACAACAATTCAATGTGATGTGCATTTATTGCATACCAACTGTTTGCAGGGTTCTTGGAGGGCAGGATTATGAACAGCCTGAGCACGAATCAGACCCAGATTAGGACTGGTGCGCTGACTGCATCACCAGCGAAGGAGACTGAATTCACCTCCAGGACCCCAGTTTACTCAGCTGTCAAATGGGTGGTGGTGAGACTTAGCCAGGGGCCTGGGAAATATGGGTTTGCTTCTGTTGGGGACAGCTGTTGCTTTTACCAGCTCAGCATCTGTTCCTCCTGGTAACAGTGCCTGGGATCTTGCTAGGGGAAAGAGTTTTCTTCTTTTCTCTCACCATCTGTAGTTCAGGTGAGGTTGACCCTGCCTCCCTGGCTCCTGGCAGAGCACATGACCAAGGCCTGGCCAATCAGATCATCCCATCCTCTGACTGCAGTCATTGGACCAAAGGAGGGTCACGTGATGCAGTCAGGGCTCAATGAGATTCTTGCCTCAGGAAGGGCGTGCCTGCCTGAGAATAAAACCAACCCAGAGGGCCAGGTGTGGTGGCTCAGTTTGTAATCTCAGCACTTTGGGAGGCCAAGCCAGGCGGATCACCTGAGGTCAGGAGTTCGAGACCCCGTCTCTACCAAAAAAACACAAAAATTAGCTGGGTGTGGTGGCGGGTGCCTGTAATCCCAGCTACTTGGGTGGCTGAGGCAGGAGAATTGCTTGAATTCGGGAGGTGGAGTTTGCAATGAGCCGCGACTACGCGACTGAACTCCAGTCTGGGCGATAAAAGTGAGACTCCATCTCAAAAACAAAAAACACCCCCCGCCCCCGCCAAAAAAAAAAAGCCCAGAGGAATGGAGAGAATGAGTCCTGATGGTGCCATTGTGAGCCCCTGGATCCAGCTGTGCCTGGAGCTCACCCACCCCCTGGACTTTTCAGTAACATGAGCTGATAAATAAACTCTGTCGCTTCGGCCACTTTGAATTGGAAATTTTGTCATTTGCAGCCAGGAGCACTGACTGATAAACAGGCCTTTCCTCTCCCCTTATTTCGTAAAACACCACATGTGGAACAAGCAAAATTAGTTCCCCTGCTTCCTGAACAGCTGATGAGCAATGGCTAATGGTAGAGGCTGGGCGATGACTCCTTTCTCTTTGGTGCGTGAGGACATCCATTCTCTGGCCGGCCCCTGACCTCGCCTCACTGAGCTGGAATAGAAATCACTTAACTTTCCCAGCCTTGGCGTTTAGAAGTTTGTGATGGATGGCGCTTGGCTTTGTGGGCAGAAGTGGACAATTCTCGGCTGTCTGATCTGTCCCTTCTTTCTACTTTTCATAGCTGGCCCCGGCAGGAGTCAGTGGCGGAGTTCAGAGATGGCAAACTTATTCTGTCAAGGGCCAGATAGTGAATATTTTAGGCTTTGTGGGTCATGAGGTCTCTGTTGTGCATTCTTTGTTTTTTGTTTTGTTTGTAAAAACTCTTTAAAAATGTAAAGAATGACCAGGTGCGGTGGCTCATGCCTGTAATCTCATTGCTTTGGGAGGTTGATGAGGGAGGATCGCTTGAGACCAGGAGTTTGAGACCAGTCTGGGCAACATAGTGAGACCCAGTGTTTTAAAAAAAAAATGTAGCCAGGCATGGTGGCATGCGCCTGTAGACCCAGCTACTCTAGAGGCTGAGGCCGGAGGGTCGCTTGAGCCCAGGAGGTTAAGGCGGCAGTGAGCTGTGATTGGGCCACTGCACTCCAGCCTGGGCAACAGAGCAAGACCCTGTCTCAAATAAATAAATAATGTAAAAATGTAAAAATGATTCTTGGTACGCAGGCTGCCAACTCTTCTCCTTTGCTGTGGGCTGGATTCGTCTCCCGGCTGCGGTTTGCTGGCCCCCGGATGAGCTCAGGGTTCTGGGGAACCAGTGTCCCTTTCCTCTTTCCTGGGGCCTCTCCCTCCCTCTCTTCTCCCCTCTCTTTCTTTTTCTTTTCCCTCCCTCCTTCCTTTCTTTTTTCTCTTTTGTGGGATAAAAACCCTTGTTCTCTCAAACCCAGGAAATATTCTGGAACTATTTTGGTGTCAAACTCATCCTGGAAAGTAGCCCGTCTCCTTTGCTTGCCATTTCTCCCCATGGCACTTGGTACAGTTTGTAATTACAGATCTCTTTAATTGTTTTGGGGTATCTGTTTTCTTGTTCTGAAATATAAACTCCATGAGGAAGGAAAGCTGGGGAGGGGGTGCGGGGTCTGGGCTTCCGGGCAGTTTGGGCTGATTTCAGGGAATGGGGGATGGGGCATGACTGTGGTGAACTTGACAAAGGGCAAGAGGCTGGGCGTGCAGCTGTGTGGCAGAGCTGGGTGCAGCTGGCGGCTGCGGGACTCTTCTCTGCACAGGCAGGGTCTGGCCACCACCCTGAGCCACGAACCGAGGAGGGAGTGGGCCCCTGTCCCTGGAGGGGTGTAGGCAGGGGCCGCAGCTCGCTAGGGCCGGCTCGCAGGTGTGAGTCTGCTCCTAAGGCTGGATCTTTCCTCTGCCAGTGGAAGCCCACCACTCTCCGGCTGCCTGAGAACTCCTGGCTACAATTTGCCAAGATTCAGATCTGGCTTCTTTAGGATTAAGAGCTGCCAGGAGTCACAGTCAGAGATAGTCATGCGGGTTCTGAAGGTCTGCTCTCTGGGGACCCCAGGCTCGGAGTATTCTAAAATCCTGAGCCATCCATGGGTTCCCTAACAGGACCCCTCCGGCCACTTCAACAGGACCTACTGGCCACATGGGGAGGCCCAGTTTCAGGCATTGAAGACGTGTGGGGAGGAAGCGCTGTGTGTGCCTTGAGCTGGGGACGCCTGGCCTGGGTGGGGAGTCCAAGCTGTGCAGCCCCACGGCGTTTTCTGCGGCCTCTAGTGCCCCTCGGGAGTCTGTGAAGGGTCCCAGTGACTCACTTATCTGGATGGCCTTCCTGCAGCTGCACAGTCACCTTGGCTCACGCACGGTGGCAAGTGGCGTCTGCCAAGCACTGGGCTCGGTGGAGCTGTGCTCCCAGCAGGTGCCCAGGGGTCAGTCACACCGATCCACATCAGCACACTGTGCCTGGTGTTCACATCCAGGTTTCATTCCGCTGGACGGGAGCCCAGGCCGTCGAGCTGTTAAATATTTATAGCGTCATTCCTGCCTGGGCCTCTGTGGGGCAGCGCCACCGAAATCACTGATGTGTATCCAGACCCCCCATCTCTCATTCAAATTCCTTGTCAGGATTCCCCCTAAGAGGATGGGCTCAGATATGCCTTTTGTCAGTCGGTACCATTATTGTCCCTATTCCACAGGAGGGAAACTGAGGCACAGGACTACGTGCCCAAGGTCACAGGGCTTGGTTGCACATTCATTCATTTATGTATGTATGCGCCATTCAGTGATGGTGCTGAGGGTCAGAGGTGAACGAGGCAGCCCCTGCCCCTGCTCCTGGGGTCTAGCAGGCAGTTGGGGGTGGGGCACAGCAGGGGGACTTGGCTAAAGTCCAGGAGTCCTGGAAATCTGTCGTGTGTGGGGTAGCTCAAGGGTTGAGCACCCAGCCCTTGGGGGCAGCTCTCTGGATGCTGGGTTTGTCACTTAATACCCGTGCCTCACTTTCCCCACTTCTTAGCCTTTTGGTGAAGGTGAAGTGAGTTGTTCCGTACGTCTGTAACAGACGATGCTGAGCCTGGCAGGTTGTGAGCGCTGCATCCGTATCACCAGCGATCGTGATGAATGCTAGATGCTACACGAACCAGAAGCAACGTTTCAGCCAGGCAGGTGTGTCTGAGGAGGGAGTTGCAGAAGAGAGGGAGGGAGCCTGCCTTGGTCACGTCTCTCAGACGCACATGGGAACAAGAATGGCTGCGACCTCATCGCCGGGTAAAATGATAGCTCAGTGCTGGGGACCAGGACACGCAGGCCTTCCTGGGAGGCTTCTGTTCTGGCTCCTCCCCTTGCCCCGAGAGACTCTCCTTGCAGGGCCGTGGCCGCTGAGCTCTGCAGCTGTGGAAAACGAGGAGGCTGCTGCCTCCTCCGGGTGTGTGGAGGGAGCCGCTGTGACTCTCATCTGACAGCGAGCTGCTTCCTGACCAGAAATGACTCAGAAGGATTTGTCGGCAGAGCGCTGCAGCTGCTGTCCCGGGACCAGTTGGGAAGTGCTGGCTCTGGGTGGCGGGCCCCTTACTGCCCACGGAAGTCAGGCTTTCTCCAGGACGTCTGTCCGCGTCGTCCCTCTCTGAGGAAGCTGCCACCCCCGGAGGGAAATGACTGGCCTGGCGTTCACCCCTGGGAAATCCTGCCAAGGCTTCTCTCTGGCCGCTTGTTCTTGTGCTGACCGCTGAGCAGGGGCATGTAGGAGGGTGTCTAGTCCATCAGCAAATTGTTATTCAATCAACAAACATTTTCTCAGTGCCTCCTTTGTAGGTGCTGATGGGAGAAAGTTACAGGAGGTGTCTTTACTCTCAAGATTTCAGCCTCATGTGAGAGAGACAGGCAAGCTGGTAATTTCTCACTTGAAATCTTTACGGGCTGGGAGTGAATTCAGCCAGGCTCTCTATTTGCAAGTGATAGAACAAAACAAAGCAAAACAAAAGCCTCCAACGAACTTAGGCACAAGAGGAAATGTAATCGTCATGATGTAACTGAAAAGTTAAGTACATACCTTCAGGTACAGCTTGATCCAGGGGCTCAAAACACTCACCAGGATTTACTTTCTCCATCTGGGCCCCCTGCCTGCTATGGTTGTGATTGCTATGGTAGACAAAACAACCACCCACAGAGATGTCCATGTCCCAATCCCAGAGAACCTGTGAATGTGTGACCTTACATGGCAAAAGGGACCTTGCAGATATAATTATGTTACATATCTTGAGATGGAGAGATTCTTCTGGATTATCATAATGGTGATGTAATCACAAGGTTTCTTGTCAGTGAAAGAGAAGCATGAGTCGGAGAGAGGAGCTGTGGCTGCAGAGGCAGGGGCAGGCGTGACGGCGTTGCTGGAAGGGGCCACGAGCCTAGGAGTGCAGGCAGCCTCTAGAAGCTGGAAAAGGCAGAGAACGGATGCTCCCCTGCAATTTCCAGAGGGAACACAGCCTCACCAACGTCTCGCTTTTAGTCCAGTGAGGGCCACTGTGGCCTTCTGACCTCTAGAACTGTAGGATAATAAATGTGTGTCGTTTTAAACCACATCTCCCTTGGTTCTAGTCTCGGAGGAGATGGAATGTTTTCTCCCTGGAAACTGGCGCAATTACCTCGCCATCCCTCGGATGGGACCGGCTCGGTGCCCATCTCCGAGCCAATCACCTGGCTGGCAGTGCTCTGATTGGCCAGACCTGGGGCACGGGCTCTGGCCTTCGAGGGGGTGGAAGCCACCTGACCACCCTTGACTGCGGGAGTGCTGGCAGGTGGAGGGAATGCAGAGCGAGGCTCCCGGTGAAAGGGAGCGAGGCCGTGTGCGGGGGCTCACGCCTGTGATCGCGACGCTTTAGAAGGCCTGCGTGAGAGCATTGCTTGAGTCCAAGAGTTCCAGGCTGAGGTGAGCTTTGATTGCACAACCACACTCCAGCCTCGGCAACAGAGCGGGACCCTGTCTCTTAAGAGAAATGAATGCAGTGTGCCCCAAAACAGCACCTCCTCTCTACAGGAGTGGAGGGAGAACGCTCACCTGGGAAGGAGGGGAGAGCACTGGGGGGAACGGGGAGACCTCAGTTTTATTCCCCATTTCCGGTCTCATTCATGGGCTGTGTCACCTTGGGTAGGTGGTGCAACCTCTCTGGCCCTCCATTCCCGCACCTGTAAAATGGGGCTGATAGTCACGGCCTTGCATCTTCCCGGGCTGGGCGCGTTCTTGAGCGACAGGCTGGCTTGGAAAGAGCCCCGTTGCTGTGCAGCCAGCCGGGGCTCCCGGAGGGAGGGCGCGCTCGTGACCGGGCGGACTCTCATTTGTTTTCTCAGTGGTTTTGCTTTATCGGGGCGTTAAATGGAATCTTCGTCCTGTGACTCAGACTTCAAAAGAGACGGTGACCTCCCGGGTTAAGCTGCCCGGCTCTGCTGGTGCCGGGTGAGAAAGCAACGCGGCGCTTTCCGTGTGTGGTCCCGGGGCCCCCAGCCCAGGCCGCCTGCTTCTCTGGCTGACCCTGGCCACCGCCATCTCCATTTGTCAGGGTTTCTGTCGGAGTAGGAGTGCTGGAGCGTCGGCCCGTTTGTCGAGAAGGAAGCGGCTTCAGCCAGCTCGCCCTCCAGTGGGTTGAGAGCAGGTGCCCAGGGTCACATGCCACCTTAATCAGGACTGACCGGCTGCAAATATCAGAAAGTCAAATCAGGTGGGTGCAAAGCCCAGTTCCACTGCCTATTAGCTGTGTGACCCTGGGCAAGTTACTCAACCTCTCTGAGCCTTGGTTTCTTAATCTATAAAATGGCAATGATAGTGTTTATTGCATAGGTTGCTCTGAGGATGGAATACGTTGATAGAAAGTGCTAGAGCCCGTCTGGCACGTAGGATTGCTCCAGAAATGTCAGACCTTATTAATCAGCGGCCTCTCCTCACAGTGAGGTGGGAGCAGGTACCGGTTGTCTGATTGCACTTTGGATAGGAAAGGCCTTCCTGTCATCTCGCCTGCCTCGTCCTCCCACAGCATCGGGAAACAGCCGGGCCTGGCCGGCACGTGATCCCCAGCAGGGGCCTGGCAATGGCCTCGGGCCCTTGGGCGGTGCAGGGGAAGGCCGCATTGCTGTTGGGTAGCAGCCGGGGAAGGGTTAGTGGCGGCTCACGCCCTGGAACTCTGTGGATGCCGAATCTGGAGTGGAGAGTTTGTGAGATGGCCTTGGCCACACACTGATGACCAGAAAAGCCCATTCCCACACTCCCGGGAGTGGGTGTCATCCTCCCAGCCACGCTCATGCTCACTTCCTCCCACGGGAAAGGGACCTCCAAGTGGCTAGCTGGCGCCCTTCCTTGCCTCCATTTAGCCCTCACCATGACCTTGGAGGTGTTACTGTTCCCATTTCACAGGGGGGAATCTGAGGCCCAGAGAAGTGAAGTCACTTGCCCGAGCGCACACAGCTAGGGAATCGCAAGGCTGAGGCCCGTTTGGCTCCCTGGCCTGAGCTGGGAGCGCGGATGTAGTCTGGCTTCCCATGCTGTCACCATCGACCTTCGGGTCGGCTAGGAATCCATCCGGTCCCCACGCAAATGCAGCCCAGGGCTCTGACTTAGACGAGGGCACCAGAAAAATGGGATTTTCCTTCTGCGTGGCCCACGTGAGAGGTTAGGGTTGGTAGGCATTTATCGCCAGCTCTCCTGGCAAATTAAACGGCACCTGTGATCAGGGTGCTGCTGAGGACTGCGGTGAATTCAAGGGTGTCTGGATGGGCGCTGGTCAGGGAAGGGGCGTTTGAGCAGAGCTCTGGGAGGTGGGTAAGGAGTGGCTTTGAAGAACTGACTGGATTGCTTAGCATGCCTCAGCTGTAGGTAACAGAAAACCCAGCACGCTGTGGCGTAGATGATGAGGCCATTTAACTTAAGTGCAGAGGTCTGAGTTTCCAGGCATGGCTCAGCAGCTCAGTGATGTTATCAAAGGCCAGGGCATTCAGTGCCTATCGCGCTGCCGTCTTTCTTGCCTCAGGGTCCCAACATGGCTGCAGCTGCTCTAGACATCAGTTCTTTACACGGCAGCCTCTCAAACTGGAAGAAAGGGGCTGGGTGGAGAGAGGAGGGCTTCTCTGTGTGTTTCTCTTATATCAGGAAGCAAAATCTTTCCTGAGTTCCCGGTAGACTTCCTCTGATGTCTCCTCGGTAGAAGCGAGTCACGTGACCACACCTAGGCCAGTCGCTGGCAGAGCAGTGCAGAATGGTCACCCCATCAGCTCACCCACCGTGGGGCTGGGCCTGGGACTGCCTCTCTAAAATCAAGGGCATGGACAGTGCTGTCGGGCTGTGTCTGTTCATGGACAGGTACTCAGTGAGCGCTTACTGTGTGCCATTCACCCTGTTACTGTCATATGGAAAGAAAGATCAAAGTGAAACGTTTTAGAGGTCTCCTTGTTTAACTCTTACATTTTACCAAAGGGAAAACAGGCCTGGAGTGGCTTGGCGACTTCAGAAGTCACCTTGTGGGTTAGTGGCAGAATGTATACCTGTCTGTTCACGGCTGTACCCCAGTCCCTGGAGCAGTGCCCGACACTTAGGAGGACCTCAGTCAGTGGTGGACGGGTGGGTGGGTGGGTGTGTGGATGCGTGCGTGGGTGGGTGGATGAGTGGGTGGGTGGATGCATGGATGGGTGGGTGAATGCATGGGTGGGTGGATGCGTGGGTGGGTGGGTGAATGCATGGGTGGGTGGATGCGTGGGTAGATGGGTGTGTGGATGCGTGGGTGGGTGGGTGAATGCATGGGTGTGTGGATGCGTGGGTGGGTGCGTGAATGCGTGGGTGGGTGGATGTGTGGGTAGATGGGTGTGTGGATTCATGCACGGATGCATGGGTGGGTGGATGGAGTGTGTGGATTCGTGGGTGGATGCATGGGTGGGTGGGTGGGTGCGTGAGTGGGTGGATGAATGTTTTCAAGGAACTGCTGGGTAGAGACAGGGGTCAGAAAGTGTGGTGGTGACTAGAGCGCCGCCATGCTTGTCTGCCTATCTGACTTCCATGCCTCCTGCTGCAAACTTAGCTTTTCGTGGATATACCCTCATGGCAGTGCAGAGAGGAACTGGTCGCCACCCTTTGTGTGATCTGTTTCTTTAAGTGAAGTCCCATTTCCACTTCTGGGGAGCTTGCAAGGCCTGTCCCGGGTGGCGCTGGGCAAGTTGGGTGTGTGGTATTGAGAGCTCCCAGGACGTATTGAGAGACCCAGGCGGTGGGAAGCCGTGGGCACAGTGCCAGGGAGAGCTGTGCCAGCAGGCGGCAGTGGGGAGGGCCGGGCTATGGCGTGGGAGACGTTTGGGGTTGTGTTTTCAGTTCCTGCCACCGCCCTAAGCTTCCCTCACATCTGGGGGATGCTTGAGAGATGATGCGGGCCTGGAGCTCCTTCAGAGCCCTAGTGGCTGCGGGTGCTCGTAGGTATCTGTCCAGAGCTTCTCAAAACTGCGCACAGCTCAGCTGAGAATTTGGCTAAAACGCAGGTTGTGCTTCAGCAGGAGGGTGGGGCCTGAGACTGCGTTTCCAACAGGCTCCCAGCGTATCTGGGGCTGCTGATCCATGGAGGACCTGAGCAATGCGGGTTTACAGCAATGCTTGCTCAGACTGTTCTATTTTATTATTTTAATTTTTGAAGTCTCACTCTGTCGCCCAGGCTGCAGTGCAGTGTCATGATCTCGGCTCACTGCAACCTCCGCCTCCCAGGTTCGAGCGATCCTCCCACCTCAGCCACCCAAGTAGCTGGGATTACTGATGTGCGCCACCACACCCAGCTAATTTTTGTATTTTTAGTAGAGACAGGCTTTCACCATGTTGGGCAGGCTGGTGTCAAATTTTTGATCTCAGGTGATCTGACCACCTTGGCCTCCCAAAGTGTTGGGATTACAGGCATAAGCCACTGCTCCCGGCCTGTTTGCAAATATTTTAAAACACAACCCTGGCCGGGCATGGTGGCTCATGCCGGTAATCCCAAAACTTTCAGAAGCTGAGGTGGGTGGATCACGAGGTCAGGAGTTCGAGACCAGCCTGGCCAAGATGGTGAAACCTTGTCTCTATTAAAATACAAAAATTAGCTGGGTGCAGTGGTGGGTACCTGTAATCCCAGCTACTCAGGAGGCTGGGGCAGGAGAATCACTTGAACCTGGGAAGCGGAGGTTGCAATGAGCCAAGATGGTGCCACTGCATTCTAGCCTAGGCGACAGAGCAAGACTCAGTCTCAAAAACGCGCACACACACACACACACATATGTGTACACACACATACACCTAAAACAAAAGCTTCAGAAACTCACTCCCTGGTTTGTCAAGGGTCCCATCGCACAGTGATCAGGACCTATTTGTTGCAAGTGACAAAGTCAAGTCAAGGGTGTTCAAATCTCAGCTCCACCACTTCCTAGCTGTGTGACCCTGGGCAAGTCACTTAACCTCTCTGAGCATTAATTTTGTAATCTCTAAAATGGAGGTCACCTTCTGTGGGCAGCTGGATTTCTTTTCTATTTATAGCAGCAGCCACTGGGGACTCCCCAGGGACCCCATGCTGCTGTGAGATTGCATTTCCTAGGCCAAGCAGTGGAGTCTAGTCCTGACTCCTCCGCCCTCGGGCCTTTTGTCTTCTGGTTCTGTGAAGTGGCAGCTGCTAGCCACCTCCCGGGCCCTCCTGAAGCTCGGCACAGGAGTCTGGCCTTCTCCTGGCTTGTCCCTACTTCCATTCAAGCCTTTCCCGACTCTCCTGATCGCATCTACTTCCTGCAGGGGAGGCCTTGGCAATGCGTGCTGGAAACTGCCCAGTGGCGGATCCTGCTCAGGCAGCGGACACCGCCCTGGGAACTCTGGGCGATGCCTGGACTGGGAACTCTGGGCGATGCCTGGACTGGGATCTCTGGGCGATGCCTGGACTGGGAACTCTGGGCAATGCCTGGACTGGGAACTCTGGGCGATGCCTGGACTGGGAACTCTGGGCGATGCCTGGACTGGGATCTCTGGGCGATGCCTGGACTGGGAACTCTGGGCGATGCCTGGACTGGGAACTCTGGGCGATGCCTGGACTGGGAACTCTGGGTTTAGCATCTGCACCAGGCCAAGCTCCCCAAAGCTTTGTCCTCTGTGGGAGGCAGAATCCTGAAATGTCCCCTAAGCCCCTCTCCCCTGGTGTCCATGCCTGGGATAATCCCCCCCTTGAGTGAGAGTGTGATGTGGTAGTTGTTCCCTTGATCAGGCCACGCCACATGACAAGAAAGTGATGGTGTAGTCGCTCCTGTGACTGCATGACGTCATGGGAAAGTTGGATTAGCAGAGGAACTCCGCCAGCTTTGAAGAAGTCACAGCTCCTGGGTGGCAAGCAGAGGCCTGAGAGCTGAGAGCCAGCCCTGGTGACAACCAGCCTGAAGGCAGGACTCCCACCCCTCCCGCAGGCTGCCTCCCTATGCCTGCTCTGAGAAAGGAATGCTGGCCAGGAGCAGTGGCTCTCGCCTGTAATCCCAGCATTTCGAGAGGCCAAGGCAGGCTGATCGCTTGAGCCCAGGAGTTCGAGACCAGCCTGGGCATGTACTGCACAGGCATGGTGGTGCACACCTGTGACCCCAGCTACTCAGGAGGCTGAGGCAGGAGGATCTCTTGAGCCCAAGAGCTCAAGGCTGCAGTGGGCCGAGGCCACATCTCTGCACTGCAGTCTGAGGGACAGAGGGAGATCTTGTCTCAAAAATGAAAAAGAAAATAGGAATTGCTTCCAAAGAGCCCTGCCTGACATGCTGCTTGTCACTCACCGACCACCTGTGTCTGCAGGGGAGCGTGGCAAGGGCACTCTTTAGCCAGGCACATTGTCACACCTGAAAACATCAAAGGTTGGTGCCCAACTCTGGAGTCAAAGATAGCTTCTGGCTGGGTACAGTGGCTCAAGCCTGTAATCCCGGTGCTTTGGGAGGCCGAGGTGGGAGGATTGCTAGAGCCCAGGAGTTCGAGACCAGCCTGGGCAACATAGCAAGACCCCATGTCTATTTTTCTTTTTTTTTTAAAAAACAAAACAAACCTAAAAACAGCTTCTCAATTGCTCTGTCTCTAGGATTTCTGGAAAAAAAGGAAAAATTCTCAAGCAAAACCTAAGATGTGTTCTTGGTGTGATTGGCTGAATACCCAAATCCACATGGAGCCAAGTGCACCCAGACCCTGCAGCCAGCTCTGCCCACAACCTCGGGTGCCCCGAGCCTCGCCAGCCACACAGCCCTTCCTGTTCCTGGAGCCACCTGGTTCCTTCCCACCTCAGGGTTTCTGCACTGGATGTTCCTCCGCCTGACCCCGCCTCCCTGGGGTCTTTGCAGAGCTGGCTCCTCGTCCAGTTGTCAGCTGAAGGTCAGCTGCTCAGAGAAGCCTTCTCTGAACTTCAGGTAGAGAAGCCAAGCTGCGCATGGCAGCACGAAGCTTTCTCTGCCGTTGCTGCGTTTGTTTGCTTTCTTGTTGACAGTCTCTGCTTCCCAGGAGGATGCCAGGCTGGGTGGAGGGAGCTTGTTCCCCACCACCTTCTGGGAACTCAGAGAAGGCCCAGGCACATGATTGGCTGCCCGAAGGAAGGTGATCACGCACTGTGCTGCATCTCGGGTGGAGCGAGGCCCAGGGGCCTCCCCGCGCTGGGAGGAGAAGGGAGGGGACCGATGGGCGTCATTCGATGGTTTCTGTTCTAAGTCGCCCTTCATCTTCAGAGCTGCGTTCAGGGGTTGCTGAGATGTGAAGTGAAAAAAAGAGTCTTTTAAAAGACAGCAAGAGAGCGCACTCAGACTGAATGTCAGTGGCTGCCTGGGCTCGGGCCAGTGCCAAGGTCGATTTGCGTGGCCCCTGCCCCCAGCTCCACACCCAATGTCTCAGTGGAGCGTGGGGAGCAGAGGCCTGGGACCCCCACTCAGAAGCCTCACGGGTAGGGCTCCGGGGGCTCACCCCTTGTTCCCACCTGCAACCCTCACTGGGTCCTCTTGGAGCCTAGAGGACATTTGGGAACTAAGTCCTTGTGTTTGGGATGAGCCTGCCTGGCCCAATCTCTCAGCTTTTGCCATATCACTTTGGGTGAATTCTCAGGCCAGCAACCCAGGCATTCCTGAGATAGCCCCCAGTTCTGCTAAACGACAATCTGAGCCAGGCAGCCCCTGGTGGTCGGCTCTTCAGCAGGCATTCCCTCCTTTCCTCTCAAACCGTCTGGATTTTATTTAGAGGGTGAGTCTCCGTGCCCGATGGAATTGATCATGATAGATCTAAGGGAACCCGATTTCTCGTTGGTCTAGGGTGGGCATGAGACCAAGTTCTAGCAAGCAAAATGTTAGGGAAACTCAGCTGGGGCAGATTTTGACAGGAGAGAAACGAGAAGAAGTGCCTCTTGCTGCCTGTCTTCCTTCCTGCTTGGCTCATTGGGTGAGGGTGAGGTTGTGTTGTCTGGAGCCACAGCAGCCACTTTGTGACGTTGAGGGAAAACATGGCAGACCCACTGAGGTTAGTGGAGCAGAAAGCTGGGAAGTTCCTAGGCTCTTGTTGATATTGTGAGCAAGAGCCTAGAAGTTTTCCAGCATTCTGAAACTGCCCCTCCCGAGGCCTTCTGTTATGTGAGTGTCTTATTCAGGCTGCTGTTACTCCAGGAGCCCCCAGCCTTTTTGGCACCAGGGACCAGTTCTGAGGAAGACAATTTTCCACGGCCTGTCAGTGAGCAGGATGGTTTCAGGATGAAACCTCCACATCAGACCACCAGGCGTTAGATTCTTATAAGGAGCAGGCAACCTGGGACCCTTGCGTGCGCAGTTCACAGTAGGGTTTGCGTGCCCAGGAGAATCTGACGCCGCCACTGATCTGACAGGAGGCGGAGCTCAGGTGGGAACCTCGCTTGGCTGCTGCTCATCTCCTGCTGTGCGGCCCGGCTCCTAACCAGCCATGGACTGGCACTGGTCTACAGCTGGGGGGTTGGTGACCCTGTGTTATACGATACTATAGACTGGTGGCTTTTGAACATCAAAACTTTATTGCTCAGGCTGGGTGCGGTGGCTCATGCCTGTAATCCCAGCCCTTGGGGAGGCCAAGGTGGGCAAATCACTTGAGCCTGGGAGTTTGAGGCCAGCCTGGGCAACATGGTGAAACTTTGTCTCTACAAACAATACAAAAAAATTATCTCGGTGTGGTGGTGCGCACCTGTAGTCCCAGCTACTTGAGGCTGAGGTGGGAGGATTGCTTGCGCTTGGGAGGTCAAGGCTGCAGTGAGCTGTGGTCATGCCACTGCACTCCAGCCGGGGCAATAGAGTGAGACCTTGTCTCAAAAAAAAAATTTTTTTTTTTTATCTAGTAGCTGGGATTACAAGCATGTACCACCACACCTGGCTAATTTTTTGGTATTTTTATCAGAGATGGGGTTTCACTACGTTGGCCAGGTTGGTCTTGATCTCCCGACCTCAGGTGATCCACCTGCTCGGCCTCCCAGAGTGCTGGGATTACAGGCGTGAGCCACCGTGCCCAGCCAAAATTTTTTTGTGTTGCTCACAGTTGTGGAGACTGAGAAGTCCAAGATCAAGTTGCTGGCAGATTCGACGTCTGGAGGGGACCCACATCCTGGTTCATAGATAGCGCCTTCTTGCTGTGTTTTCACACAGCAGGAGTGAGGGAACTCTGGGGTCTCTTTCAGAAGGGTGCTGTATGAGGTCATTCTTGTGTCACTCTAAAGAAATACCTAAGACTGGGTAACATAAAGAAAAGTGGCTTAATCGGCTCATGGTTTGGAGGCTGCACAGGAAGCGTGGCATCGGCATCTGTTCTGCTTCTGGGGAGGCCTCAGGAAGCTTCCAATCGTGGCAGAAGGCAAAGGGGGAGCCGGCCTGTCACGTGGCCAGTGCGGGAGTGAGGGGGTGGGGTAGGCGCCACACACTTTGAAACAATTGGATTGTGAGAATTCACTCAGTCACAAGGACAGCACCAAGGGGATGGTGCTAAGCCATTCATGAGGAATCCACCTCCATGATCCAGTCCCCCCACCAGGCCATACCTCTAATATTGCGATTATATTTATTCTGATGTTTTTGAGACAGGGTCTTACTCTGTTGCCCAGGCTGGAGTGCAGTGGTGTGATCTCAGCTCATTTCAACTTCCGCCTGTGGTCCTCCCACCTCGGCCTCCCATGTAGCTGGAACTACAAGCATGTACCATCCTGCCTGGGTAGTCTGTGTGTGCGTGTGTGTGTGTGCGTGCATATATATATATTTGGTAGATACGGGGTTTCACTGTATTGCCCAAGCTGGTATCAAATTCTTGGACTCAAGTAACCTGCCCACCTTGACCTCCCAAAGTGTTGGGATTCCAGGCGTGAACCACTGCATCCAGCCTAAAGGACTACATTTCAGTATGAGATTTGGGTGGGGAAAAATATCCACATGAGATGAGGCACTCATCCCCTTCATGGGAACCCCACCCTTATGACCCAATCATTGCCAAATTAGATGATTTCTAATACCACCCCACTGGGAGTTAGGATCTAATATGCGAATCTGGGAGAGAGGCAGACACTCAATCCCTAGCAATGACAGTAGTAAATTTCCTCACGGCTGTCACTCGAAGCCCAAAGCATCCCAGCTCATCCATGGCTTCTATGTGCAGGCATCTCTTCTCCTTGGGCTCTCTTTCCTGCCTCCTGCCCACGTAACTAGCTAGTTCTTTTGTTTTCAGATGGAGCCTCACTCTGTCACCCAGGCCAGAGTGCAATGGTGCAATGTCAGCTCACTGCAAGCTCTTGGATTCAAGCAATTCTCCTGCCTCAGCCTCCTGAGTAGCTGGGACTACAGGCACATGCCATCATGCCCGGTTAATCTTGTATTTTTAATAGAGATAGGGTTTCACCATGTTGGCTAGGCTGGTCTTGAACTCCTGACCTCAGGTGATCCACCCACCTCGCCCTCCCAAAATGGTGGGATTACAGACATGAGCCACCATGCCCGGCCAACTAGCTAGTTCTTAAAAAATCATTTCCTCAGGGGAGCCTGCCGTGATTCCCTCTCCACAAGAACAGGTCACACTTCTCTGCCTCACAGTTTCCTGGCATCTCATGCACTGAGAGGCCCTGTAACCCCACAGTTGATAAATGTCAGTCTCACTCCTGAAGCTGGAAATGCCACAGGAGCAGCGACTGGACTTGTGTTTTTGCTCCTGGCACAGCGCCCAGTGCTTCACGGGCCCTCAGGTCCTCAGTAAATATTTGTTGAAAGCATGAATGAGTATTCTGGACCTTAAAGATCTCATAGTCCAAAATCAAAATGCGATACTCCAGTACCAGCTGGAATGACTGGCATGATAAAGACTGACGCCCTCCAGCACTGGGAGAATTCGGAGGGCCTGGAACTCACGCAGCTGGAGGGAATGTAAAATCACCTAACTACACTGGAAAACAGTTTGGGAGTTTCTTCAGTTAATCATCAACTTCCAAGATGACCCAGTAATCCCGCTCCTGGGTATTCGCCCGAGAGTAATGACAGCATCCGCCTACACAGAGACTCGTACACAAATGTTCATTGCTGCTTTGTTGTCCTAGCCCAAAACTGGAAACAAACCAACAGCCCAACAGGTGAACGGGTCAGCACATGGTGGCGTATCCTTACAATGAAACATTGATGCGCACGGCAACATAAATGATATGGTCTGGCTCTGTCCCCACCCAAATCTCATCTTGAATTGTGGCTTCCATAATTCCCACAGCTTGTGGGAGGGACCTTATGGGAAATGACTGAATCACGGGGGTGGTTCCCCCATACTGTTCTCATGGTGGTGAATAAGTCTCATGAGATCTGATGGTTTTATAAGGGGTTTCTCTTTTGCTCGGTTCGCATTCTGTTTCTTGTCTGCCGCCATGTAAGAAGTGCCTTTTGCCTTCCGCCATGATTGTGAGGCCTCCCTAGCCACGTGCGTGGAACTGTGAGTCCATTAAACCTCTTTCTCTTTATAAATTACCCAGTCTTAGGTATGTCTTAGCAGAGGGAAAACGGACTAATAGGATAAATGACTCTCACAATACCTATGCTGAATGAGAGAAGAGCCAGGCAAGAAAAGAGGGCATTTTGGGAATAAACTGGGGGTGGGGACAGAGATTCAGAGTAGAGGTTCGAGTTCTAACAGAGCCCTATGAGGTCATGGGATCTGCCCTGGGGCTGTTCTGGTTTCCTTTCCTACCTCTTCTCCGGTCCTCCATCCACTCCAGCCTGCCTTGCCTCTGCTCTGTTTCCTGAACGCACCAGGGATGCTTTTACCTCAGGGCCTCCGCACTGACCGTTCCCTCTGCCTGGGACACTCTTCCACCAGACCCAAACATGGCTCAGATCTCCGCTGCCTTCAAGTCTCTGCCAAGTGTCACCTCTTCCGAGAGGCCTATCCAAATCTCTTCTGTAGCTAAAAGCTCTCCCAGCCGCCCTTCAGTCTCCGTGTTCGCTCTTTGTATTTACCACCAGGTGGATGTATGCACACACTCCTACCCCCGACACACACGTCTCGGAATAACGATGCGAAATGAAAGAAGCCAGTCAAGGAAAGAGGACCTACTGTGGGGTTCCGCTGACAGGAAGCGATGCCATTTACACAGAGTTTCACTGTCTCCTCCATTTAATTAATTACTTTAGTTTTTGGAGACGGAGTCTCGCTCTGTCACCCAGACTGGCGTCCAGTGGTGTGATCTCGGCTCACTGCAACCTCCACCTCTCAGGTTCCCAAGTAGTTGGGATTACAGGTGCCCGCCACCACGCCCAGCTAAGTTTTGTATTTTTAGTAGAGATGGGGTTTCACCACGTTGGCCAGGCTGGTCTTGAATTCCCGGCCTCATGTGGTCCACCTGCCTCTAACCTCCCAAAGTGCTGGGATTACAGGCATGAGCCTTCACACCTGACCTGTCTGCTCCATTTAAAACTGCACTGGCCAAAATAACAGCCACTGGTCACGTGTGGCTATCAGGTGCTTGAAATGTGGCCCTCGGGACTGAGGAACTGAATTTTATATCTTCATATCTTTGTTTTAATTAATTTAAATTAAAAATTAAAAGCCGAAGCAGTTTTGCCAATGCAGATGTGGATATTAAAGGACAATGATTTTTTGATACTCCGTTCTTGGAAGACTTTTAAGTCTCTGAGGAGCAGCTTCAGTAGATTAATGTAGCTTTTCAACTGTCAGTTTTATGAAATGAAATGCGGATCAAATATTTCCGATGAGAATTCAGTGTCCACACTGAGATGGGCTCTGGGTTTGGAATACACAGTGGGTTTCAGAATGTTAGGCTGAAACAAATGCATGTAAATATTTTGGAGATTAATTTT
The DNA here is from genome assembly GCF_030222135.1 of Aotus nancymaae. Lineage (NCBI taxonomy): Eukaryota > Metazoa > Chordata > Mammalia > Primates > Aotidae > Aotus > Aotus nancymaae. Next base: position 8,368,676 of record NW_026988433.1, read on the forward strand.
TTATGTGGAGTGTGTGCTGAAATGATAATATTTTGGATCAATTAGATTACATTAAAATTAATCTCATCTGTTTCTTTTTTCATTTTCTATTTTTATTTATTATTTCGAGACAGAGTCTTGCTCTGTTGCCCAGGTGGGAGGGAGGCAGCACAATCAGGGCTCACGGCAGCCTCAACCTCCCGGGCTCACGGGATCCTCCTGTCTCAGCCTCCCAAGCGGCTGGGACTGCAGGTACCAGTGTCACCATGCCCTGCTAATTTTTTAAATTTGTCATAGAGATGGGGTCTCACTGTGTTACCCAGGCTGGTCTTGAACCCCTGGGCTCCAGTGATCCTCCTGCCTTGGCTTCCCAAAGTGTTGGGGTTATAGGTGTGAGCCAAGGCGCCCGGCCACATTTTCTTCCTTTTTCATTTCACGTGGCCGCTAGGAAGTGTTGAATTCTGCCCGTGGGTGGCATTTTTGTTTCTACCAGGCAGGCTGCCCTGGCGCATCAGCTCAGTGAGGGCAGGGAGTGATCGGCTCAGCCTCCTTCTTTTCATTTATGTATTTATTTATTTTTGGGATGGTCTCATTCGGCCACCCAGGCTGGAGTGCAGTGGCACAATCTCAGCTCACTGCAACGAACCTCCGCCTCCTAGGCTCGAGTGACTCTCATGCCCCAGCTTCCCGTGTAGCTGGGATTACAGTGCCAGCCACCATGCCTGGCTAATTTTTGTATTTATATTTGTATTCGTATTTTTTTTTTTTTTGAGTTGGTGTCTCACTCTGTTGCCAAGCTGGAGTGCAGTGTCACAATCTTGGCTCACTACAACCTCTGCCACCCGGCTTCAAGTGATTCTCCTGCCTCAGCCTCTGGAGTAGGTGGGATTGCAGACATGTGCCAACATGCCCAGCTAATTTTTGTATTTTTAGTAGAGACGGGGTTTCACCATGTTGGCCGGGATAGTCTCGATCTCTTGGCCTCGTGATCCACCTGCCTCAGCCTCCCAAAGTGCTGGGATTACAGGCGTGAGCCACCGCGCCCGGCCTCAGCTCCCTTTTTTAGTGTCAGCATCTAGAACCCAGCCTACCGTGTGCCCTGGGGGTCTTGGTTCTTCCCAATGGAAAGGACTGTCCTTAATTTGCTGACCGTGGGCATCTGGCCTCGCAACCAGGGCACTCCCAGCCTCCGGGCGGAACAGAGCTGCTGGGAGAACACAGGCAGGGTGACTCAGTTCCCGTGTGGGAAAGAGGAACTTGGGCATCTGCTCTGGACCTTGTCATCTCTGCCCCGGAGTGGCTCCTACCAGGTGGCATTGGCCAAGCGCCTCTTTTCCCTGCCCGCCCCAGGGACGGTTGCTGAACCTCCTCCCTGTTGGCTGAGGAAACGGTTTGCATCATTTTTGTGCTCGAGGCCTGGGGGCGTGTGAAGTTCAGATTCACTGGAAGGTAGTCAGCCTTTGCCCTTGTTCATGAGACAGGAATCAATACCACATTGATTGAAAGGAGACTTGGCTTCCTCTCCAAATGCCCCGGAGCAGGAGTTGCTCTACCCGAGGTGGAGGGGGAGAGAGAAAAGCTGGGATACTGGTTGGATGAGGATTTGTGCATATTGGCTTTTTTTTGTTTGTTTTTACCGTGCTAAAAATTGTGGTTTACCATAATATGTACATCACAGGAAATTTACCATTTTAGCCATTTTTAAAGGTACAATTTGGTGGCATGAAGCACACTCACGTTGCTGTGCCACCATCGCCACCATCCATTTCCAGAACTTCTCCATCCTCTCAATTCACTGGTGTTTAAGACTTGGGGGAAGCCGGGGCGGGGGTGGGTTTTGGTTGGGGAGGGGCTGACACTGGAGGATCATGGGAGAATCCGGGCATCCCAGCATGGACTGGGTTTCCTCCCTGGCATCTGTCCGGGTTCAAGCCTTCAGGAAAAGCAGGGACATTCACATGTGGATAATTCCAGTTTGGCTTAATGCAGGGGCTATTTTCAAAAGTGTGGGCAGGAATAGAGGAACCCTGGGCTGGAAATGGAGACGATGTCACCACCCCTGGATTGGAAGGGAGGAGGGAAGAGATAGTTCCAGAAAGCCAGGAGGAGAGGGAGTGTAGGAGGGGCCTTCTTGAGAGGAGAGGTGCCCTTGGGTGGCCTGAGGGAGCCCTTGACCTCACTCGCGTCCTGCTGGGCTGCCCCATTGACAAGTCCACCCAGAGGCAGACAGCAGTGGGCTGTGGATGCGGGGAAGGTGGGTCGGTTTCAGGGGCAGAGGGCCGGTGGGGAAAGGAAGAGAGCGATCTCCTGGCCAAGCAGAAGATGCAGCCCACAGGGTCTGATTGGTTTCCTGGTGTAGTGAGCACCTGAGTGGGTCTCCACAGCCTCTGCTCCTCCTCCTTTGGGTGACAGTCCTGATTTCCATGGGGGATCCAACCTTCCACTCTCGGTCCAAAGATGGTGCACCCAACTCCAGGCCAGTGATTTGGATCTGAGCCAATGGGCTTACTACTGACCCCTGATTGGTTTAAGATGGCCAATCAAGGTTGATCTTGGAGCATTTGCTGTCTGCAGTACCTGAAGGCACATCTCTTTCCTGTTGGACTCAGGCCTGGGGGATGTGGCGTAAAGCTCCTGGCAGCCATCTTGCTACCATGTGGCATCTATGAATAAAGCTACCATGGAGGAGAGGACAGGCCAGAGAGGGAAGGAGAGACCCAAGCCCCGTGACATTAGCTAAGCTCCTGGATCCAGCTATGCCTGAAGCTGATGCTATTCCTGGAATTTAAATTACTTGAGCCAATAAACCTCTGTTTTTGCTTAAGCCCATTTGACTTGCACTGGCTTGCAGGAAAGATTCCTCACATTATCAGTTTTTCCTTTTTTTTTTTTTTCATTTTAAGCAAGCTATAGCTCTGGTTCTGGCATTCTCAGGGATTTTTTAAAAGTTCAGCAGGAGTGCTGAGTAAGCAGCAGATGTGGATAGCAGCAAGTCTTCTTCTGCTTCTGATCTTTTGGGTCAGCATTATTTTACCATCTAGCCAGGCAATGGGCCTGGAGAGGGTGGGGTCCACCGAGGCCTGTCCGGCCAAGCTGAAGCAGCACAGTGAGGGTGAGTACCGTTCACTCTGACCTGGCGTCCGGTGCCCCAGGGGAGGTGGTCTGCTCCTCATTCATTGCAGGGGCCTGAACAACCTGCATCCCTCACTGAGTCTCAGTGTCTGCCTTTGTGAAATAGCCTAACAAGAGGAAGAAAAAAGAAAAAGCCCAGCACCCGGCCCCCGGTAAGCCCCAGAGAAGTGACGGAGTGCGGGGTTAAGAGCACAGCACAGGCTCTGGACTTGAGTCCCGGCTAAGCCACTTCCTCGCTGTGCAGCCTTGGACACACTACTGCACCTTTCTGTGACTCAGTTTCCTTGCCTAGAAAATGAGGATGATGATAACATTTCTTCACTCATCATATTATCAGGACTTATCAGTGCCTTTAATATAATCAATGTGTATTATGAATTTCTTCACTTATTGGTTTGCCGTGGGGACTAAATGACTACAGATAAACAAAGCCCTCAGAGCGGTGCCAGAAACGTGGTAAGCACTCAATAAACAGCAGCTGCTGTTTTCACCCAAAGGCTGGTAGACAATGTTACTGTTGGCAGTCTTTATCATCTCTCACATTCTTGGCGGTTCTCTGTAAAATCTCACTGACTTCCCTCCCAATGCATCTAAGGACCCTTTGCCTCTTGCTTCATATCCAGCACTACACAAGTTATTTAACCCCCAAGTGGCCCAGTTTTCTCATCTGCAAAATGGGGCATTAATGGTTCTTACTTCACAGGGTTCTCATTAGGATTAGTTGAGAAGCCACCAAGCTGTGCTTACTTAGCTCAAACCCATGCACGTGCAAGGGCTGAGCGCTAATATTAATAACAGTGTTACATTCATAACATATATAACATAATATTAACAGTGTTATATTAAGAATGCGCTGTTATTAATAACAGTGTCACCACTCCCAGTGATCGCAGAGAAAAGGCATGGGGAAGTGCGTGTAATTCCGGTGGGCGCTGGAGCCTGGGGGTCAGTGCCTTCACTCCAGCCTAGAGTATTAAGGAAAATAATAAATTAGGCTGGGCACAGTGGCTTACACCTGTAATCCCAGCACTTTGGGAGGCTGAGTCGGGCAGATAACGAGGTCAAGAGTTCAAGACCAGCCTGGCCAACATGGTGAAACCCCATCTCTACTAAAAAAATCACAGAAATTAGCTGGGCATGGTGACGCATGCCAGTAATCCCAGCTACTTGGTAGGCTGAGGCAGAAGAATTGCTTGAACCAGGACCCGGGTGGTGGAGGTTGCAGTAAGCTGAGATCACACCACTGCACTCCAGCCTGAGCTACAGAGTGAGACTCCATCTCAAAAAAATAAAAATAAAAAATAAAAAAATGAAAATATATATGCATTGGTAATTCTTTTGTTTTTTACTTTTTTTCTTTTTGTATTTTTTTGTTGTTATTTAATTTTTTTTGTTTTCTTCTTTGCATTGGTAATTCTTAAAAGAGAAAGGAGATGGTTGGACTTTCACCCATGAGGCATTTTTAGCAGAAAAACATCAACTTGAGCTTCATGTCTGCTCCTGCTCCTGCTCCAGCAGCAACTTCTTGGCATTAAGCTGTCTGTAGTCCCAGCTACTCTGGAGGCTGAGGCATGAGAATTGCTTGAACCTGGGAAGCAGAGTTTGCAGTGAGACAAGATCGTGCCGCTGAACTTCAGCCTGGGGGACAGAGTGAGAGTCCGTCTCAAAAAAAAAAGAACAGTGTTCCTCAAAAGGCAGTGAAGTGGTTTCTCTTGCCCACCCCCCGCACAGGACTTATCAGTGCCTTTAATCCATCAGTGTGCATCGTGTATTTACAAGCAGAGGTGTGAACATGCAGTTTTCCATGGCCTCTTTTTCACAGAGCATCTGTGTGCTTCAGTGGGTGTGCTGCAGGGCATCCTGGATTAGGGAAGACGACTGCAGGTGCTCAGATCCCGGCGTCTAACACAATTATGATGTCACCTCCGTAACCCTCGCCCCTGCCAGCTGCAGTTAGGAGGGAGTGGTTACCCTGTGTGGCTGGAAAGAAGATAAAAACTCAACACTTTAAAGACCCAGTCTTGTTGGGCACGTTGTCAGAACCCAACAAGAAATTGATCGATTAGTAAAGCATATAAAAGTATTTTGACAAAAACAAAGTTCTACCACCTGAAGGAAGAGTGAGGAGCCCAGAAGAGTGAGTTATTGGGTGACAGATGAGGAATCTACAGAGTAACATCGGTCCTTCCAGTTCTCCCAGAAGAACATCATGTGACTATGGACGCAGAAGGTTCTATGCCAGGGGTCGGCAGAAAGGTATGGGCAAGGTTGGGCAAGTGCACAGATGTGACTCAAGGCATTCATCACCCATGGCTATGAAACAAAATGCCACAAAGTTAGCAGCTTAAAATGACACCCATTTATTATTTCGCAGTTTCTGTGGGTCAGGAGCCTGGACACAACTTAGCTGGTTTCTCTGCAAGGCTGCCATTACAGTGTTGGCTGGGACTGGGCCTCATCTGAAGGCTTGACTGGGGAGTGTTGTGCTTCAAGCTCACATGGTTGCTGGCAGGATTCAGGTTCTTGTGCCTGTCAATTAGGGGAACCAGTTCTTATGAGCTGAACTGTGCCCTCTCCAAAATTCCTTTGTTGAAGTCCTGAGCCCCAGTAACTCAGAGTGTGACTGTAGAGATAGGTCTTTGAAGAAGTAATTAAGTTAAAACGAGGTCATTAGGGTAAGCCCAAATCTGCTATGACTGGTCTATCAAATAGGATTAGGATGCACACACAGGAAAGACCACAGAAAGACACGGACGGCCATCTGCAAGCCGAGGAGAGAGGCTTCAGAGGAAAAGAACGGTGCCGACACCTTGATCGGGGCTTCCGGCCTCTAGAACTGGCAGTAAGTCAGCATCTGCCTGGTAAGCCGCCTCGGCTGTGACGCTTGTCACGGCAGCCCTAGCCAACCAATGCGCCGACCATCCCAGTTTGCTCAGGACGGAGGGGCTCCAAGGATGCAACCCTTTCAACCCTGAAACCGGGACAGTCCTGGATAAACCAGGAGGGAATTTCCAGGGACGTGGGACTTTCCAGTGCTAAAGCTGAGAGAGCCCAGGCGGGCTGGAAGGAGTCGGTTACCATCAGTTGCCGTGGGACTGCAGGGCTCAGATTCTCGCTGGCTTTGGGCCAGGGGCTGCCCTCTATTTTTAGCTGGTCGTTGGTGGGGGCCACCCCCAGTTCTCTGTCATGTGGGTCTTCCAACGTACCCACCAACTCCATCAGAGCCAGCAAGGGAGACAGCCTCCTGGCAAGACAGACAGACGCTGGTAGGTCCTACAAGTGACATTCCACCACCTTGGCAAGAAGCAAGCCTCGTGTGGGTCCAGCCCACACTCAACGGGAGGAGGTGACCGAGGGCGTGCACACCAGGAGGCAGAGGCCCCTGGGGCCTCCCGGGAGTCTACCTGCCCCTCCACGTGCAGGTTTGCAACTGCAGTCATTGTAGGAAGGGAAGTGAATGAAGTGCATCATGTGAATTGCGTACTGGGGTGGAGAACATGCGATCCTTTATGTGCTGGGAAAGGGAACCAGAAAGTGAGCAAATGTTTGGGGGAAATTCACACATTGCTATCCTCACCAGCTTTTTCTTAGGAACAATTATTATCCACATTTTTCAGATGAGACCATCAAGGCCCAGAGAGGTTAGGTAACTTGCTCAAGGACGCACAGCTTTTAAGCTGCTAAGCAAAGACATCTGATGTCCTCAAGAAAACCGTCACATTTCTCATTCATTCCAGGACTATTTGATGATCTGTTCTGGGACACACACACCGCCCTGACTGCACAGCAGGCTGATGGCTTGGAGTGTGTGGAGCTGTGAGGGCCCCCGGCCCCCTCCCCTTGTTCCTTCCACAGCTCAGCTGAGATCACTGTGTGATTTCCTGTTAACCTTGTAATAATTTATGGCGAATCTAATGTGCCCGTCGCTGGGTGAGCTCATCCAAATCCCCTTCTATTGTCTGAGCCTCATACCGGGAGATGTCCTCAGAGGCCCTGGGATCATCGCCGGGTGATTTATGGCTCCAGCTTCCCAGAGGGTTGAAGCCAACCCAGTTGGAGGCTCGCCGTGCTCAGGAGAGACGGCGGAGAAAGATCCGGTTGGTTGGTTTTATCCCTGGAGGAGAACGAACCTGAGGCGTGAGGATTTGCAGAAGCTCAAGCCAGACACTGAGTTGTATTTGCTGCTGCCGCGTCCTTAGGGAAAAGTCTGTTTGGGCTGCAGAGGCTGACGGGCATCTCGAGCTTGCCACCGTGTTTAACACCGACCTCAGGCCTGCTCTCCACTGCCTGCTTCTCTGGGAAGGGTCACCTCACCTCCCTGAGGCGGACTAAACACCTCAGAGTCATCCGACTGCTTCTTTTCTCTCATGCCCGAGTCTGACGCATCAGCAAATCCTGATGTTTTTCTCTTCCGAACACACCCAGAGTCTGCGGACTTCTCACCACTGCCACCTCCCCACCCCAACCAGCCTCCAGCTGCCATCATTGCTCGCCGGGATGGTGCAGCAGTCCAGGTCCCTGGCCTCTCAGCTGCCACCCTGGCCCCCCGAGGCTATTCTCCACACAGCAGCCAGAGGGACCCTATTAAATCCCAAGTCAGAGGAGGCGGCTCCTCTGCTCGAATGCCTGCCATGGCTCCCACGTCCCCCAGAGTAAACACCAAAGTCCTTCTGTGGCCTCACACACTCTGGCCTCCTGGAGCATCTGTCCCCTGCGTCCTCATCTCCCGCCACTGATCTCTGCTCACTTAACATCAGCCGTGCTGGCTTCCAGGTCCTCAAAGTTGCCAGGCGCGGTTCAGTCTCCAGACCTTCGCGTGGGCTGCGCCCTCTCCCCTAGATGCCCGTTGCTCGTAACCTTCCCTCTTTCGGGTGCAGTGACTCCTTTCTCAGGGGCCTTCCCTGCCACTCCACTCAACATTGCACCCCCTTGCGTCCCACACCCACTGCCCTGCTTCATTTTCTGATCTTAGCCCTCATCGGTGTCTGCCATAGTGCTGTGTTTCCATATTTATCGCATGTTTTCTCCAGCTACCTAAATGGCCACGTCATAGGGGCAGGGATGCTGCCTGTCTTGCTCCCTGCTGTATTCGCAGTGCCTAGAATGCTCTGGCACACAGTAGGTGCTCACTAAACATCTGCTGGATGTGTGGATTCAGCAATGAGCTCAGCACCTACAGTGTGCCCGGGACCCACACAGCCGAGGCTGGAATCCGAGGAGCAGAGGCAGGCAGCTCAGCGCGCGAGCTCTGAGTGGGACAGACCCGGGTTCACATCCTGACTCTGCAACCAAGGGCAGACGGCGCGCGACACTGGACGAGTCGCCTGGCCTCTCTGAGCCTCAAGTTGCCCCATCTGTAGAACGGGGTGGTAGTGCTGTTTTCCTTGTGGGATCACTGAGGGGCTTCACGGAGGGGTCTTTGTGCGGCTCTGGGAGCAGCGCTTCCCATGGGAAGAGGGGCAGAACCAGGGCCTGCCGCGCTGACGGCTTTTAGTTTATGTCGTTGGAGGAAGTCGGAAAAGCGCGTGAATGCACCTGCTCGACCTTCCGGAGGCAGAAGCCCTGCCGGCGCTCCACAGGAAAAGCGGAAACCGCCACGAGTTGCTTCGCGTTGCAGTCAACTTGTCAACAAAGCGTCACGTTCTGTTGCTAAGTTGACACCTGTGAATTTTCTTTTTCATTTTAGGAGGTTTTGGGGCACAAGTGGATTTTGGTCACGTGGATGAATTGTACAGTGGTGAAGTCTGAGCCTTCAGTGCTCTTGTCTGCCAAGCTGTGTACCTTGTACTCCGTGTGTAGATTTTTATCCCTCCTCCTCCTCCCACCCCCCTGCGGGACTCTCCATAATCCGTCATGTCACACACTGTCTCATAGAGGCAATTTACTCCAAGGACTCCATCCCTCCTTAAGACACATTTCAAACTTCATGACCCACAACAAAAACTTTTAAAGATTAGGGCAGGCTGGCACAGTGGCTCATGCTTGTAATCCCAGCACTTTGGGAGGCCGAGGCAGGCGGATCACTTGAGGTCAGGAGTTGGAGACCAGCCTGGCCAACATGGTGAAACCCTGTCTCCACTAAAAATATAAAAATTAGCCGGGTGTGGTGGTCGGCACCTGTAGTCCCAGCTACTCTGGAGGCTGAGGCAGGAGAATTGCTTGAACCCGGTAGGTGGAGGTTGCAGTGAGCCGAGATCGAATCACTGTACTCCAGCCTGGGCTACAAGAGCAAAACTCATCTCAAAAAAAAGAAAAGAAAAAGAAAAAAAGATATATAACAACTACATTTATTTAAGAATGTATTCCAATACCAAATGGCAAATTTCAACAACGCAAAAACCACTATTATTTTTGTATCAACCTAGATTCTAAGGCCCCGTGTGCACCAATGTAGGTGCTAAGTCCCCAGGCACTTAGTACTTAGTACCTGGGCACTAAGCCTAGTACCCACTAGTCATTTTTCCTCTCCCTCCTCCTCCCTCCACCTTCGGGTAGGACCCAGTGTCTGTTGTTCCCCTCTGGGTGTCCACGTGTTCTCATCTTATAAGTGAGAAAATGCAGTACTGGGTTTTCTGTTCCTGCGTTAGTTTGCTAGGCACAATGGCCTCCAGCTCCATCCGCGTTCCTGCCAAGGACACACTTTCGTTCTTTTTCTTTGGCTGCCTGGTATTCCATGACAGCTTTCAATTTTGATTTTGCCGCTGGCTTTTCTATTTCAGAGCCACGTCTTCTGTGTTTAAGGCCTCGGTCACGGTCGCAGGCCATTGACGCTGGAAAGCTCCGACTGCCATGCGCACGGGGCCAGTGGTGGTGGTGACTGGGGTTAGTGCTAGAGTCCCTTGCCTGTGTCACAGCTCCCCCCTAAGCCCCCCGCCTTCTCTGCTCTGCAGGCAAACCTCTCGCCACAGACCCTTCGCACCTGCGGAGGCCTCGGCCTGGGAGGCTTTTTTCTTCTCTCCGCGAGAGCATTACCACTCGTCCCTCAAATGCCAGCTCTGTCGTCGTCATCCTCATCCTTCCTTGGGGAAGCTCCCTCATCCCCAAGGCTGGGTGAGGCCCTGCATTGCAGGCGTCCACAGCACAAGCACCTCCCACTCAGGCTCCTGGCACAGCTGATATTCACATGTACGACCCCATGTCTCGAGCCCCCGACACGCCCCGTGGGAGCCACGAGGGCCGGGACTTGTCTGGTTTTGTGACTTACCAGGTGCCGGTTCCACAGTGCTGGGAGGTGCTCTGTGCACATTAGCAGAATGCATGGTGAGTGCCCACACCTGGTGTCTAATAAACAGTGGCTTCTTTGGGCCAGTGGCACCCATTGGCACGAGTATGTGAGGGCGCCATGTTGCAGAATTGACCTCGTCTTCCTCCTCCCCTGCGTGCGCACCCTCCCATTCCTCCCATTCCTCCCACGGTGGGGGTGAGATTTCCTTTTCTACCCCCTGACGTTGGCTTTAAGCAAAAGCACGAAGCCGACAAGGGCGTGTGCCGGGTCTGCGCGTGCGCGTCCGGGGACCTCCGGTGACGGCGCTTGCTTTTTTGCTCCTCTTCCTTTGCCGTAAGGAGAATGTGCTGAGTGGCCACTGGTCCCACAGAGAGGATGAGAGACGTGTGAGGCTGAGCCACACCTGGATCGGCCGCCCTGCAGTGGCCAGGTGAATCCAGCTGAGGTCGTCAGAGCCCGGCGGGTGAGCCAGCCTACATCAGCCAGCGCCAGCGCCTGCCAACGCACCAGCCAAGTACGTAGTGACTACTGTACACACTGAGGTTCTGTGGTTGGTTGGTAAGCAGCACATGGCAGGTGCTCAATAAATAGCTATGGAATGTTTGAGCATACAGCCAGAGCTCCATAAAAGACATCCAATAAAGCCCCAGCACTGTGCCTGGGACCCAGGAGGCGCTCAGGACACAGTGCTCCCTTCTCCCCACGTCCTCCTGCCAGCGGCAGCAGCAGTAGATCAGAAAGGCTGACATTTCAGACATCGTGGCAACCTTTACAGCCCACACTCTGCCATTATAACGGGACACCCCGAAGCCCCCAGCCACCCCCTCGGCAGCCCTCGGTGGAAGGGGGTCTGTGTCTTTCTCTTGGCCTCTTCTGACCCAGAGTCTTGTTCCCAGTCGTGGTGAAGAAGCCGGGGTCTTCCTGGAGCCCCTGCAGACCCCCAGTCAAGCGTGGTGCTTTGTCTCTGCAAGAAAGCAGATTGTTCTCTTTGCCCGACTCCTGCTGTTTACTGTAAATAATCAAATGGGATCTTCTCTCTTCCTCCCTCCCACCCCTTCACAGGCGGAAGCCATCTTTATTTCGACAGCAAGTCCTTGTCATCAGCCCTTTGGGCAGGGGACACGGCCAGCACTGTCTGGGATCCCACGGTTTCACGTGTACAGAGCCTCGAGGGCAGAGAATGAAACCTGGAGTTGTGTCTCCAGACGCCTCTGCTCCCTACTCTCTAGTCACCAAGAAAATTGTGGTGGCCAAGGTGGCTGCTCTCTGTGAGGTCAGAGCCCCTGAGAGGCGTGGGCGCTCTCTGGATTTTATAAGCCAAGGCGGCTTCAGGTGAGCCAGGCCTTCAGGGCAGGGCCCACGGAGCAGGCTCAGGGCTCCAGCCACTGGTTCCTGTCTGTTGGGTCTCAAACCAGATCATCTGTGGGCTTCTGCAGGACCCTGCAAGAGGTTGGCGCCCAAGCCTGCCCTGTGGAGAGAAGGGGATGGGAGGCAGGAGTCGTAGTCTGAGCCCTGCATGCCCTCTGTACCCTCACCCTGCACAATCGTGGCCCAGACAGAGCTCCTCTCTGCGCCTCGGTCCCCTTGTCTCAGGAACGGAATTTCTTTCTTTTATTCTTGAGATGGAGTCTCACTCTTGTTGCCTAGGCTGGAGTGCAGTGGTGCGATCTTGGCTCACTGCAAACTCTGCCTCCCAGGTTCAAGCAATTCTTGTGCCTCAGCCTCCTGAGTAGCTGGGATTACAGGAGCGCACCACCGTGCCCGGCTGATTTTTGTGTTTTTAGTAGAGACAGAATTTTACATTGGCCAGGCTGGTCTTGAACTCCCGATTTCAAGTGATCTGCCCACCTCAGCCTCTCAAGTGCTGGGGTTCCAGGTGTGAGCCACCAGGCCTGGCCGAGAACGGGACTTCATCTATTTCTCATTAAGTTGCTGATGGCTTCGTTCAGGATTCACCTCAGCAGCCAGCTCCCCCTTCACCTGGTTTCAAATCCCAGCCCCCCTGACCTAACTCCAGCACCCCGGAAGCAGAGCCAGAGAGAGAGGTTTGTACAGGAAAGGGACGGAGGGCGCCTCAGCCTGGGCCCACGGGGGTCTCTGATGTGTGAACTGCACCAGGGTTTGTCTCACCTGTAGCCAGGTGGTCAGGGTGTGTGCGAGTGTGTGCACACGTGCGTGTGTGTGCGGGTGTGCGTGTGTGTGTGTGTGCGTGTGAGAGAGAAAGAGGGAATTTTTTGTTTGTTTGCTTTGCTTTTTGGGACAGGATCTCACTGTCTTGCCCAGGCTGGAATGCAGTGGCACCATCTCAGCTCACTGCAGCCTCCACCTCCAAGGATCAAGCGATTCTCCTGCCTCAGCCTCCTGAGTAGCTGTGACTTCAGGAGTGTACCACTGTGCCTGGCTATTTTTTTTTTTTTTTTTTTTTTTTTTTTGGTAGAGACGAGGTCTCACTATGTTGCCCAGGCTGGTCTCTAACTCTTGGCCTCAAGCAGTCCTCCTGCCTTGGCCTCCCAAAGTGCTGGGATTACAGGCATGAACCACTGCACCCAGCCTTGCTTTAATTGTAGTAAAATACACATAACATAAAATGTACCACTTTAGCCATTTTTAAAAGTACAATTCAGTAGCATTAAGGACATTCACAGTTTGGCCATCACCACTCTCTCACTCCAAAAGGTTTTCATCACCCCGAGCAGACTCCGTCCCCATTAAGCAAGAACTCCCATTCCCGTGCCCCAGCCCCCGGTAAGCGCTGACCTGTGTTCTGACTGTGACTCTGCCTGCTCCAGGTGCTTTATTTAACTGGAATCGTGCAAGTGGCTTCCTTCACTTAGCATCATTCCTCAAGGTTCATCCACTTTGCAGCCTGAGTCGGAATTTCCTTCCTTCCCGCTGCGTTTTTGTTTTGAATAGACTTTCCTGTTCAGAGCAAGGTGAGTTCACCGCAGAGTCCCTCTTCATGGCCGAGCACTGGCCCAGCGTGGGGGTGCCCTCGTGCTTTTCTGTCATCCACTGCTGGGTACTTGGGCTGTTCCCACCTTTCGGTGACTGGTCCTGCTGTGAATGCCTGTGCGCCAGGATCTGTCCCAGTCCCTCCTCTCAGGGGCCAGGCTTCTGCCCTCCCCTCCACCCCCGGCCCCTGGTCAGCCATTCTGGTCCCTGGCTGTGCCCAGGAGACACTCCCACTTGGATGAAGGCCGTTGCTCCCGGCGGTGCTCAGGGTCAAGGGGGCCAGCAGAGGAGCCCGGGTGGTGCCAGGAGTGCCTGACGTCCCCACATTCCTCCTGCCGTCTCTGCTTTGCTACCCCCGGTACTTCTCACCTTCTGACACCTCCAGCATGCACTGGCTTCTTGGATTTCTTGTTCACTTCCCCATAGAAAGCACCCAAGGCCTGAGGCTGTGTCTGTTTTGTTCACGGCTGGACCCACCCTTCCTGATGCATAGGCTCAGTAAATATACATGCGATGAATGACTAGCATGTGCTGGGGGCTGCACCAGGCGCGCGCGCGCGCGCACACACGATCTCTCGGAATCTCGCTGGAACTGTGGTGTCGCTGCCCATTCCACAGAGAAGGAAACGGAGGCTCAGAAACATGGAGTGAATTCCCCAAGGTCACAGAGCTTGCAAGCGGCAGAGCAGAGACAGGGCTGCCCCACACCCAGCACATGCTTTTCCCAGCCAGGATGCTCGGCCTGTCTACATGACGAGCTGGACACCTGTCAAACACATGTCACATAAATTCATCTCCGTGTCCTTGGACAAAGAGAAATTTCCATCCACAGGCAGTGGCCAGGCTCGTGAGTGTGGGGACTCAAGTCTGCAGTGTCCACGACTGGGGCTGTTCTCTCATGCCCCACTTTTTTATAATTAAAAAAATGAAAAGGGCCGGGTGCGGTGGCTCACGCCTGTAATCCCAGCACTTTGGGAGGCCGAGGCGGGTGGATCACGAGGTCAAGATATCGAGACCATCCTGGTCAACATGGTGAAACCCTGTCTCTACTAAAAATACAAAAAAATTAGCTGGGCACGGTGGCGCGTGCCTGTAATCCCAGCTACTCAGGAGGCTGAGGCAGGAGAATTGCCTGAACCCAGGAGGCGGAGGTTGCAGTGTGCCGAGATCGTGCCATTGCACTCCAGCCTGGGTAACAAGAGCGAAACTCCGTCTCAAAAAAAAAAAAAGAAAAAAAGAAAATCCCAGCACTTTGTGAGATTGAGGCAGGCAGATCACTTGAGGTCAGGAGTTTGAGATCAGCCTGGCCAACATGGTGAAACCCCAGCTCTACTAAAAATACAAAAATTAGCTGGGCATGGTGGTGGGCGCCTGTAATTCCAGCTACGCGGGAGGCTGAGGCAGGTGAATCGCTTGAACCCGGGAGGCAGAGGTTGCAGTTAGCCAAGATTGTGCCATTGCACTCCAGCCTGGGTGACAGAGTGAGATTCTGTTTCAAAAAACAAATTAAAACTTTTTAATTTTTTAGATGCAGGGTCTCACTGTCGCTCTGCCTGGAGTGCAGTGGCATGGTCACAGATCACAGTAGCCTCAAATTGCTGGGTTCAAGTGATCCTCAGCCTCTCAAGTATCTGGGACCACAGCATGCTTGCCACCATGCCCAGATAATTAAAATTATTTTTTTTGGTAGAGACAGGGTCTCACTATGTTGCCCAGCCTGGTCTTGAACTCCTGGCCTCAAGCGATCTTCCCACCTGTCAGCTTTCGAAAGCACTGGGACTACAAGCTTGAGCTACCGCACCCAGCTAATTCACGCCCCTCTTAATTTGATCATCTCACCATGCTGAGGGAGATCCTAGTGGCCAAAGTTACACATTTAAAAAAATCTGGGGTGGGCGAGGTGGCTCACGCCTGTAATCCCAGCACTTTCGGAGGCTTAGGTGGGCGGATCACCTGAGGCCAGGAGTTCAAGACCAGCCTGGCCAACATGGTGAAGCCCCATCTCTATTAAAAATACTAAATTTAGCCCGGTGTGGTGACAGGCACCTACATAGTCCCAGCTACTCGGGAGCCTGAGGCAAGAGAATCGCTTGAACCCTGGAGACGGAGGTTGCAGTGAGCTGAGATGGTGCACTCCAGCCTGGGTGACAGAGGGAGACTCTGTTTTAAAAAAAAAAAAACCACTACAGAGGAACAATGCATGGTAAGGATGGTAAGGTGCAGAAATCTTCAGTGAATGCTGGACTGTGGCAGATGCCTGCTCATTTCCACCACCGCGTTAGCACTTAGACCAGGATGTGGGAGATTTCTGTCTCACCCAGGAGTTCCCTCATGCCCAGCGATCGACTCCTGTCCACGGGGTAACCGTGATAGAGACTCTGTCACCACAGACCCTCCCTGCCGTTCCAGAGCCTCCCACAGTGGACTGCAGTGCGTGAACTCCCGCCGCCCTGGGATCTCGTCTCATCTGCACATCCTCACCAGGGAGCGTCGCTCTCGCTGTCCTGGAAGCTGCGGTTGTGCTTGTTAATTTCCATGTGGTTTTCAATTACATGAGTAGGTCGTCATTTGTTTTTCATTCTAGGGCCGGTGGACGCTGGGATTGTTTTCGGTGTGGGGCTATTACAGGTCGAGGTGGTATAGAGGTTCTGATCCATGTCCTCTGATGAACGGACACCCCCATTTTTCTTGGGAGTGTATTTGGGAATGGGATTGCTGGGCCACAGAGTATTCAAGGTCTTAGATTCAGTAGCTGGCGACAGTTTTCCAAAGTGGTTGTAACAATTTACACTCCCACCTGTAAATCCTCATCAGTGCTTGATAGTGCCCATGAAAGTTACTGTTTTTTTTTGCAGCAAGGTCTTGCTCTGTTGCCCAGGCTGGAGTGCAGTGGCATGATCATAGCTCACTGCAGCCTCGAATTCCTGAACTCAAGTGCTCCCCCTGCCACAGCCTCCCAAGAAGCTGGGACTTCAGGCTAGTGCTACCATTCCCAGCTAATTAAATTTTTTTTTTTTTTTTAAGAGATGGGGGCTTTACCATGTTTCCAAGGCTGATCTTGGACCCCTGGCCTCAAGCAATTCTGCCTTGGCCTCCCAGAGTGCTGGGATCACAGGTGTGAGCCACCATGCCCAGCCTAAAGTTACGTATTTTTGATACCATATGTGCAATGGACTGAATGTTTGTGTAACCCCTCCCAACAAATTCATACGTTGACACCCTGTCCCCAGCATGATGGCCTTAGAGGGTGGGGCCTTTGAGGGGTGGTTAGGGCATGAGAGTAGAGCCTTCACGATGGGATCAGTGCCCCTTATAAAAGGGACCCCAGAGAGCTCTCTCAGCCATTTTTCTGCCCTGGGCAGACACAAGGAGCAGGCAGCTGTCTTTGACAGCTCTGTGACCTTGGCCGGGTTTCTCAGCCTCTCTGAGCTTCAGTCCTAAAATGGGATAACGGCCTCCAGGGCTGTGGCAGGGATTAAATGAGCTAGCCGGGGTAAAGCACTTAGAACAGGCCTGAGTGCACAGTCCGTGCTCAGTAAGTGCTTACTGTTTATTTTTCTTCCATGAGCACCTGCGATGGGGGTGGTGTCCTCAGCACTGGTCGGCAGATAGTGGCGCACTGCAGCGTCAACCTGACTGGCCCAGCAGCTCTAAGGAGGAGAGCACCTGGTGTTAACCAAGATAACCCTCAGGCCCAGTGGCTCACACCTGCAATCCCAGCACTTCGGGAGGCCGAGGAAGGAAGATTGCTTGGGACCAGGATTTCAAGACCAGCCTGGCCAACACAGTGAAACCCTGTCTCTCCAAAAAATTAAAAAACTAGCCAGGTGTGGTGGCATGTGCCCATAGTCCGACCTATTATACTTGGGAGGCTGAGATGGGAGGATTTCTTGGACCCAGGAGTTCAAGGCTGCAGTGAGCTGTGATTTGCCACTGCACTCCAGCCTGGGCAACAGAGTGAAAAAATTTTTTAATAAAATATTTTTTAAAAAGTCATCCTCACAAAATGGACATGTGGCTTAAAAATCACCCTGTAGGGAGAAGACTAGCTGAGTAACAAGAAAACAGCTAAGGATTATAGAGGCCATGTCCACAATTTACAAGTTAGAAATGTTTGTATCATGAGCATTGGTGCTTGAAATTGATTATTACTATCGTAGTGTACAGGCAGAAGTGTCTGGAAGGTTCTGGAAGGGGGGTTACAGAGCCTGGCTCTCCTGGGACTGGTTAGAGCTGTATTCCCAACTGGTAGGTAATACTCCCTGGGTGGTACTCAGGACAATTTTAGCTGGTCCACAGTTCAACTTTTTTCTTTTAATTTGTGTAGTCACACACAGTTATGTACTAGAAAAAAATAAAATAGCACATATGTCTTTAGGCAATGTTGGTGGTAAAAAAAAATCTCCCTAAAGACACAGGGACTTCCAGGGGGTCTGGCCGTCCTAGATAAATTGTGAAGTGATAACGTCAACCAGGTATCAGCAAATATTCGAAAGACTGAGTTTAGCCAGTTAGAACGAGAAGGTGGTTTTTTATAGCACGATCTATTGTTGCTATTGAGACGTGCACAGGGTGAGGTGGGGGCGGGGGGCCGGCGCTGTGTGTGCGCAAAGACGCGGAGCTTAGCTGGTTCTGCGAACTTCTGTTCCTTTTTCCTTTTCCTTTTTTGAGACAGAGTCTCGCTCTGTCGCCAGGCTGGAGTGCAGCGGTGTGATCTCGGCTCACTGCAACCTCCAGCCCCCTGTTTCAAGCGATTTTCCTGCCTCAGCCTCCCGAAGTGCTGGGATTACAGGTGTGAGCCATCGCGCCCAGCCCTGTGACTTTTTGTTTGCTTCTTTAGAATGAGAGACCTCAAGGAAATTTGGCGAAATGTTAACAGCCATTGAATCCAGGTGGTTGGAATATGTGCAATCAGTGACATTGTCAACTGCACGCTTTGTGTGTTTGAAGTAGGTTTTAATTTAAAAGCTATCGAGGAAGTGGGTTTGGAATAGGAGTGATGTAATAACTGAGGGGCTAGTTTGTTATTTGAATTGTTTCTCCTCAAAGTGGGTAATGCTTGAAACATAAGAGGGATTGGAATCACATCCTTTGGACACATGTGTGCAGAATACACAAGCAGAGGGGCGGCTTTGTCAGCCCAGGCACCTCCGCGGTGACCAGTGCTCCGGCCTTGGTATTGCCCCTGTAAAAGGCCGCTTTCTCCCAGCCAGAACTTAGAGGCTGCCCTGTGTCCCATGAATCCTTTATTGCTGAGAAGCTTTGCTGCCATCACGAGTTAGGAGGACATTTGGCAGTGAGTGACAGAGAACTCAAACTAATGGTGGTTTAAATAAGTTATGAGTTTCCTTCTCACGAGGAGACAAAATCCAGAGGGAGTCAGGACTTCCATCTTATGGTCTAAAACAGCCATTCCAGCAGCGTGCGGTGGCTCACGCTGTAATCCCAGAGCTTTGGGAGGCCGAGGCGGGAGAATCGCTTGAGCCCAGGAGTTCCAGACCAGCCTGGGCAACATAATGAGACCCTATCTTTACAAAAATGTTTAAAAACTAGCCAGGTGTGATGGCGCACGCCTGTAGTCCCAGCTACTTGGGAGGCTGAGCAGGAGGATTGCTTGAGCCCAGGAGGTGGAGGCTACAGTGAGCTACAGTCACGCCACCGTACTCCAACCTGGGTGACAGAGTGAGACCCTGTCTCAAATAAATAAATAAAAATGGCTGCTCCAGTTCCAAACATCACATCTGAATTCCAGCCTGCAGACAGTACGAAGGCCAGGAGTGGATGACTCTTCCTCCCTTTTAGGGCCCTTCCCAGATACCACACATGTCACATCTGCTTCCATGCTGGTGGCCGGTGCTGGGCGGTTTGGCCTCATCTAACTGTAAGGGAGGCTGGGAGATGCGTTGCTGGTCCTGCTACCCGTGTACCCAGCTAAAAGCCGGGGTTTCTAGGACTAAGGGAGAAGGTATGATGCATACAGTGCTGTGGGTGGGGAGCCCTCCCCCAGGGAAGGGTCCCAGCGTGTTGCTGTTCCACCCCCTCCCCGCAACCCTGGAGCTCAGTGGAGACTCTGGGGCCTGTGACTATAAAGTGTCATTAGGGCACGTCTGCTTTGCCCAGCACACAGTCTTCTGCTCGGCCTAGGATCGGGGAGCAGGGGCCGCAGTCACGGGCGGAGTCGGGGAGCAGGGGCCGCAGTCACAGGCTTGGAGCCCAGCGGCTGGGTCCCAGCTGTGCACTAGGCAGTCACTCTGGGAGCTGATGCTCAGAGGAAGTCATGACGCCTCTGTTAAAAGCTGCACCTTCCCCAGAGGGTGGCCAAGAGGTTCAGCCTATGCCTAGCTCAGGCTCAGCCCTCAACAGACACTGCGCGTGGTGAGGGGGCAGCAAAACTCCCACCAAAGGCTGAAGCTGCCCTTCTCTCTCCAGACTACCTTGAAACCACTGTGTCACGGGATCCGGCACTCAGGACGCTGGCGAATGAGACCGAACTCCCTCCCTCCCTCCCTCCCTCCCTCCTTCCTTTCTCTCCACCTCTCTCCCCTCCTTCCCTCCCCTATTTCTTAACTCAACTTTTTTTTGAGACAGAGTCTGGCTCTGTCACCCAGGCTGGAGCACAGTGGCGCAATCTCAGCTCACTGCAACCTCCACCTCCTGCGTTCAAGCGATTCTCCTGCCTCAGCTTCCTGAGTAGCTGGAATTATAGGCACCCATCACCACACCTGGCTAATTTTTGTATTTTTTAGTAGAGCCAGGGTTTCACCATGTTGACCAGGCTGGTCTCGAACTCCTGACCTTGTGATTCGCCCTCCTCAGTTTCCCAAAGTGCTGGGATTACAGGCGTGAGCCACAGTGCCTGGCCTATTTCTTAACTTATTTCTGTTGAAACATGTCTATCTGTCTGTCTGTCTGTCTATCTATCTATCATCCAGATTTATCTGTCATCCAGATAGATAGATAAATAAATAGATAGACAGATGTTAAGGGAACTCTCAGGGTGTAAAGGGAACTGATTTGAAATGCACAGCTTGATGCGTTTTGCATGTATGTACCCAGGAAACTGCTACTCAGATCAGGATAAAGCACATCTCCAGCCCCAAGAAGGCTCCCCCAGAAGGCGTGTCCCCCCCGCATCCCAGTCAGTAGCGGCCACACCTGCTGGGGTCCCTGCTATTTCCATTTCTCTCCCTATAGCGGGATTTCACTCTGGAATTTCACATACAGAACCACGCGGCGTGTGCCCGTCCTCCGTCGCTGTCTGTGGCTCCCTGCAGCGTCCATGAGACTCACTCATGTTGTGCACGTCTGTGCCGTGTTCTTTACTGTGGCCACGTGATCTCCCACAGTGTGAATGGACCACAGCTCACTGAACCATCTTTGGATGGATTTGGGAGTGGTTTCCTGTAACGGCAATTACAAACAAAGTTTCTAGAAATATTCTTGCAGATACCTTTTGGTGGACATAGAGGCAATACATTTCTTTTAATAGTAAATTTATTGAAGTAAAACTGATTGAGTCAGCTTAGAAAAAGTTAAGTGACTTGGGGTAGGAGAGAGGCGTCTGCATGGCAAAGGTGTGGGAGTGCCCAGATGCCAGAAGTCTGAGGAGCCCTGAGATGGGGCAGGGGCAGCTGCTCTGTGCTGACTTTGTAACCTGGACGAGGCGCTTTACACATGGGAATCAGACTGACACTGAAACCCGGCCCCTTTGCACTGGCCTTGGCCTCGCACCTGCGGGAAGGAAACAGCGTGGGCAGCCCGGCCAGGACGCGAGCCGCGCACCCCTGGAAAGGGGGCAGGCACAGTCAGCGGGGGCTGGCGCACTGCTGTGAAGCAGGCTTCCACCTCGGGGCCCTATGGAAGAGCGTCAGGATCTTCCAGGCTTTAACACTACTTGTCCCTCTGGGTGAAAGGAATACTCATTCCACTTAAACAGAAAAGAGAGAAAATTAAAGAGCAGAGATGTCAAAAATGTTCCCAGAGGTTCACCCGCTGTGGACAATCCATGTTAGCATCTGGGTATCACTTTGTCTCGACTTCCCTGTAGAATTGCTGGTTTTCTTTTTAGCTTGGCTGTATGCTGATACTATGTATACATTTGTATTTGATTTCTTCCTTTAACCTAGAATGCCTAACCGAATACAAGCCTCCACCCTTTTCTCACAAACCTGATTACGATGGCTGCAGAGGCTTCCACCCAGCGCCTGGACGTTCCTTAGTTCGTGCGATGCAGTGATTGAGATGTTAATGGCACTCTTTTTCCCTCCCCTCTTTACCCATCAGATAGGCCCCATTAGAGCTCTAGTTGGTTCTATGCCGTTGTCTCAGGGAAGAGGTGTGTCACAAATCTCTTCACTTCCTGGCTTTTGCTTTTCAAACAAAAAACAAAGCAGGGGTCCCCAGAGTGGGGTGTGAGCCCCAGGGGTGCATGAGAGGATCCCCCCCACTGGGAGCAGGAAGAGAGGGGAAAGGTGTTCTCTCCGGGTGGCATCTGTTGGCTCCACAGCCCCCATTCCAGCCCCCTCATTTCTTGCTGTTCCGTTTGGGAAGAGGGACAGGGCTCCTCAGCTGGGGGTGGTGAGGGCCTCACGGCACTGGGCGTGTCCTGAACGCCACAGCACTGCAGGCTCACACATGGTTATGAAGGTCAGGCACTGCTGCCACCACCCCACCGTGTCTGGCACACAGAAGTGTCTGGAGAGTGTTGCCTGTGAGGTGGGCAGGGGAGCAGCCCTTATGCCGGTTTCTCAGAGCTGGAAGCAGGAGGGAGCAGGCTGGGGTGGCGGCTTCTGAGCAGAGCTCTGGCCCTGCAGGAGCGCGGTGGGGCTGAGCTCATCTCACCCTCATCCTTTGAGCACAGGGCACTCGTGGATGAGGGCGAGTGTCCCTTGCTCTCCCACGCTGGAGTTTCCCGATGGTGCAGGGCAGGTGCGCCCCACAACCGGGGCTGAGCCTGGGAGGGTTCTTGGCTTCACCCAGAAAGAATTCCAGGGCGAGCCAGTGGTGATGGACATGGAACACTGCCCCACTCAGACCTAGACCCGCTTTTAAGTATATGCAAATTAAGGGGCGGTTTATGCAGACATGTCTTGGATGAGGGTGGTTACTTCCGGGTTGTTGGGTGGTTGCCATGGCAACGGCAAACTGACATGGCGCAGTGGTAGGCGTGGCTTATGGAAACCTGCTTCTACCCAGACCTGTTTCAGCCAGTCTTCAATTTGGTCTGGTGTTTGAGCCCTGCCTCTAGAGCTGAGTGTCACCTCCCACCCCATTTCCAGGCACAGTCCACGGGGGTCATTCCATTGGGGTCTCCGGCCTCCCTCTTATGAAGAACCAGTCATTGGATCAAGACCTATCTTAATTCAGTAGGACCTCATCTTCACTTGATGACACCTGCAAAGACCTATTTCCAAAGGCCACATTCACAGTACCCGGTGGACATGAATTTTGGGGGGATGCTTTTCACCCCAGCATAGGGGTTAATTTTGAGTTGACATATGCACCGTGCTTAGAATGGTTCTGGGCACGGGGACATGACAGGCACTTCTGTGGCATTTGCTATCGTTACTATTACACAGGAGGAACAGAAATCCCACCCTTTTTTGTTGTGGTTGAGACAGTCTTGCTCCATCGCCCAGACTGGAGTGCAGTGGCGCAATCTCGGCTCACTGCAACGTCTGCCTTCCGGGTTCAAGCGAATCTCCTGTCTCAGCCTCCCGAGTAGCTGGGACTTCACACACATGCCACTATGCCCAGCTAATTTTTGTATTTTTAGGAGAGACAGAGTTTCATCATATTGGTCAGGCTGGTCTCAAACTCCTGACCTCGGGTGATCCACCCGCCTCGGCCTCCCAAAGTGCTGGGATTACAGGCGTGAGCTACCGCACCTGGCCAGAAATCCCACTCTTACTCAAGCCACTGTGTGGCCGGGTTCTGTTACATGCAGCCCAGTGGAATCCTGACCTGTAAAGCTACAAAACAGACGTAAACTCACCGGGCCTGAGGCTTAGCCAAAATCTTGCCCCTTCCTGAGGATGCTTCTGTAGCCCCAGACCCTCCCCGCTCCGCATTTGGCTGCCTCTTTCAGCTGAGGAGGCTGCAGGCAGGCGATGAAAGAGGAGGCCTCCAATTCTAGCTTTCCAACAAGGAGGGCTTAATGAGGCAATTAAGCGGAACTATTTTCTCTTTATCTCCCGCTCCATCTTCCCACAGCCTGTCAGAACACAGGAGCCTGGAGGGCCATTGAAGAGGGGAGGAGCCTCTACTCCCTGTTTCAAGAACCGGAGAACTGGGCTCAGAAAAGGGCAGAGGCTGGACCAAGGTCACACAGCAAGCTGGTTGCTCGGCCAGAGTCAGCACAGGGTGGGGTGAACTCCAAAGCCCTGGGGACCCAGTAGGTGAGTGGGTAGCCTGAGCCGGGTGGGGACTGGGGCAAAGTAGAAACCTCCAGGCCCAGCCAGAGAGAGTGGTCACAATGCCGCATCACTGGACTGTAGCCATATGAGAGGGCGGGGCACAGGCCTGAGTAGGGAGGGGGGATATTCCTGGCCTGCCTTATACTTGTGTCCCTGCAAATCCCCCTATAACCCAGGAGTCACAGGTGCCGCCTGAGGGGTCAGCACAGTCCATGCACAGTGTATGTGTTGTGCACTGCACAAAGGTACTTACTGAAGAGGCAGGAGGGGACATCCCAGGGCTCCTTTTTCTTTTCTTTTTCTATTCCTTTCTTGCTCTCCATCCTCCCCTCCTCCCCAACTCAAGGATGGGTGAGGGGCCTAAGTGTAGCCCATCAGAGTGGTTCATGAACTTGGCCAGGCCACTGAGAGCTTTACCTGGAATTCAGCACAGGACCAGGGGTATCAGAGGAGCTCTCTTTCTTCGAGGGGCTGGCACAATAGAATGAAGACTTAGAGCTGCTGGTGGTCGTCCTGCCTCCAGGTAGGAAGAACCCCTCCCTTAAGAGTAAAGTCTACACGGGAAAAAATAGACTAAGAAATAGAAAAAGGCCAGTGCCTTTTGACCCAGAGCACCTGGATCCAGCTGTACCTGAAGCTGCCTCTGCCCTGATATTTTCAGAAACGGAGATAATAAATCCTCCCTTTGGCTTAAGGCAGCTTCAGTTGAGTTTGTAATTCTTGCTACTCAGAGTCTTGTCCAGTACTACCTGGATCCAGCTGTACCTGAAGCTATCTCTGCCCTGATATTTTCAGAAACGGAGATAATAAATCCTCCCTTTGGCTCAAGGCAGCTTCAGTTGAGTTTGTAATTCTTGCTACTCAGAGTCTTGTCTGGTACCGCCTTCTCCAGTTTCGGACACCCAGCCCCGCGCCTCAGAATTAACAAGCTGTTTTGTGCGTGGGCAGCAGGCCCCGGTCGGCCTCCCTTGCTTTCCTGCCTCTCCTCTCTCTCTCCCTCTCAGCTGTGCTATTGAGTGATACATCCTAATGTATATTTAACAGTGGCTCAAAATCGAATTAATTTAGATTGGTTAATAAACTGTAACATCCGTTTCTAAATCAAGCTACATTTTCCTCCTGAGCAACTAAATTCATGCCCGTTGGTTTAATTTGTTGCTATTGTAATCCTTTAACGCTTATGAAATTATGGAAAGGTTTCTAGTGAAATTATCCAGATTTGATTAGAGTCTGAACGTATTAATATTTTTCCTTCTGGGTAGTCTTTGGAGAGAGACTGCTGAGGGCGTGCCGGTCCCACGGGCTGGGAGGGCGGGGAGTGCCACCTCAGAAAGCAGGCTCGGTCTGTCCCTTTTCACATAATTCTCTTCTTAAAAAACATTTTACATTTTAATTAATTAATTAAAAATTTTTTTGAGATAGAGTCTCACTTGTCACCCAGGCTGGAATACTGTGACGCGATCCCAGCTCACTACAACCTCCACCTCCTGGGTTCAAGTGATTCTCTTGCCTCAGCCTCATGAGTAGCTGGGATTACAGGTACCTGCCGCCATGCCCTGCTAATTTTTGTATTTTTAGTAGAGATGGGGTTTCACCATGTTGCCCAGGCTGCCCTCGAACTCCTGGACTCAAGTGATCCGCCCGCCTTGGCCTCACAAAGTGCTGGGATTACAGACATGAGCCACCGTGTCCAGCTTTTATTTTTTAGAGACAGGGTCTTGCCATGTTGCTCAGGCTGGTCCTGAACTCCTGGCTTCAAGCAATCCTCCTGCCTTGGTCTCCCAAAGCACTGGGATTGCAGGTGTGAGCTGTGACAACTGGTCCTTTAAGAAAAAAAAAAACCCTGCATTTATTGAGCACTGACTGTATGCACAGCCCTGGATATGAACATTCTCAATGGAGAGTCTGCCAGAGAAGATTCTGGGCTCCTAAGTGACAGTTGTTGCAAGGGGACATTTGGAACACAAGGGTCCCCTGCAGCTCTGCCTCCAAATCCACCTCCAGTCACAGTGGGGCCTTCGCTGTCTGCTTATCATAGACCAGTACCAGGTAGGAAGAAGGTCTCTTTAACCTTGGCTTGGCCCTGGAGGATTTCCTGCTGAAAGCCCCTCTCCGAGACCCCGTGGTGATCTGGAGCAGTAGAGCTGGGGAGAGAAAGACTGAGGGTCAAAGCCCCATGTAGACCCTTCCAGGAGTAGCAAAACCCAGGCCGGCGGGCCTTCCTCTGCTGCCTCTGCCCTGCCCCTCCCGCGAGCTTACTCCCCACTCGCTGCCTGCTAATTCCATTTGTTCTGGAATGTGCCAGGCCTCGCCCCAAACAGTACATAAGCCGCGAGGAATCTGAAGTGCATTTCCAGTTTCCCCCTTCAGGAGAGTGGGCCAGGCGGGGCCTAGGAGCTAAGACTGGGGTGATGACGGCAGGCACAGAGAAGCCCCCGAGGAGGGTCCCGAGGCCGCGGTTTGCAGCCACCACATGGGGCCAGGGCCCCGGGCCAGCCGGCCTTGCCCTCTACTCACTAGCGCTCTGGTTGGCGATTCTCTAGCGTGGCGCAGAGTTAACAAGAAGGGGGTGCCGTCGTTTTCCACCGAGTGAGGGATGGAGTAACTGCTCCTTACGTTGCCAAGGGACTTGCTGGACGCCCTTCGGGTGCGCAGACGGCCGGGCGAGTCCCTGTGCCGAGCCCTCGCTGAAGCCATTCCCTCTGCAGGGCCTGCCCTTCCCCAGCCTCCTGCCCGCTCCCCCTCACCCCACACTCAGCCTTCAGCTCGGAGCCGAAATCCTCCAGGAGGAACGCACTGTCCCATCCTGCGGTGCTTCCCCGCTGTAGAAGCCACCACGAACGGCCACTCCGGAGCTGATAACTGGCTTCCTCACAGCCCGCTCCCCAGGAGCTGCAACCTCAGGGAGAGCAGGCGCCCCTCCCCGGCTGCCGCCATGGCTAACTCACGGTCTGGCCACTGGTGGGTCGCAAATGTGCTCAGCTGTTCTTGCAGACAGATTCATTATTTTTAAAACATTAACTGGCAAATTTAAAAGTTAGGGGCTTTCACATGAAAAATCTGACCTCTGTTAAAAAAGTCAGATCTGGGCCAGGCATGGCGGCTCATGCCTGTAATCCCAGCTCTTTGGGAGGCTGAGGCAGGAGGAACACTTGAATCCGGGAGTTCAAAACCAGCCTGGGCAGTATAGTGAGACCTTGACTGTACAAAAAACAAACAAAAATTAACCAGGTGTGGTGGCATGCACCTGAGCTCCCGGCTACTCAGGAGGCTGAGGTAGGAGGATTGCTTGAGCTGTGATCATGCCACTGCGTTCCAGCCTGGGTGACAGAATGAGTAACACCCTACCTCAAAAAAATAAATAAACAGGCCGGGCACGGTGGCTGATGCCTGTAATCCCAGCACTTTGGGAGGCCAAGGCAGGTGGATCACCTGAGGCCGGGAGTTCAAGACCAGCCTGGCTAACATGGAGAAACCCCATCTCTACTAAAAATACAAAATTAGCTGGGCGTGGTGGCGTATACCTGTAATCCCAGCTATTTGGGAGGCTGAGACAGGAGAATCGCTTGAACCCGGACGTGGAGGTTGCGGTGAGCTGAGATCGTGCCACTGCACTCCAGTCTGGGCAACAAGAGCGAAACTCTGGCTCAAAAATAAATAAATAAATAAAACAAATAAATAATCAGATCTGGTAACGCTGGGCCCTGCATTCTTACGTGACAGTTGTTGGAACTGGCCTTTAGATGGGGCGGGCACTCCCTCAGTCACGGTCACTTTGCTCCACTCCCTTCCAGTCCCTACCGTGTGCCCAGAGCTGACACTGCCTGTCCTTCCTCTGTAGGTTTGGAGCCTTCAACCTCCTATCTCATCTCTCTTCGTGTCCCCGCCCCCAGCCATGCCTGGCACACAGGAGACCCTTTACATCCAGCAATCCTTGCAACAAGCTTGCAGGATACAGCTCCCCATATTCAAGATGAGAAAACTGAGGCTCAGAGACACTAAGCACACTTCCAAGGTACGCAGCCAACGAGCAGGAGTGCCTAGTTTCCAAACCTGGTCTCCCTTCGCCCCACCCCACACCTGCAGTCACCAGGATGGAGGAAGTCCTTTTCACTTAGCGTTCCACTCAGGTCCTCATCAGAACTCCTACTTGAGGCCAGGTGCAGTGGCTCACGCCTGTAATCCAGCACTTTGGGAGGCTAAGGTGGGCGGATCACAAGGTCAGGAGTTTGAGACCAGCCTGGCCAATGTGAAGAAACCCTGTCTCTACTAAACATACAAAAATTAGCTGGGCGTGGTGGTAGGTGCCTGTGGTCCCAGCTACTCGGGAGACTGAGGCAGGAGAATTTCTTGAACCTGGGAAGTGGAGGTTGCAGTGAGCCAAGATTGCACTACTGCACTCCAGGCTGGGCAACAGAGTGAGACCCCATCTCAAAAAAACAACTCCGACTTGCTCCATTTAAATCAGCGGTTGAAAATGTGGCCACATGCACATACACAGGGGTGGGGCGGGGGAGAACAGAGGCCACGTCCACTCAGCCCTAGCCCAGCATGGCCAGGCAGCAATGCCACCCCGTGTGGCAGAACTTCTGTTTCAGGAGAAGCCAGACACCTGGGCTTGTGTATGCAGCACCTCAGCTGGTAAGCGTTGTCCACACACTCTGATGTGCACAAAATCCCTCTGGGGTTGAATGGAGAATCCGCTCCTTGTCGCTAAGCTCTGCCCTCACTGTAAAGCCTGGTTTCTGTCACTGATTGCAGAGGTCAGGCTCTACCTGGGGTGGCCTGGCCTCTCTGCTCACTGTTCTCAGGGAACAGGGTGGTCAGGGAATATCTCAGATGTGCCAAGGGTGCTACATGGGGACCCCAGTATTGGCAGTACCCAGGAGGCATAGGACAGCAACCTCCAGCTCCCAGAATCCCGCTGCCTGCCCCTAAGCACACACCATCTCCAAGCCCTTCCCCATGGTGTGGGTTATTCACCATTCATTAAAAAAAAGAAAATGATGGATAACCAGCCACTATAGAAAGCCCGATGTCACTTCCAAAACAAAACCAGAAATGATTCCTAGCTCTCGAAAGACATGAGTTTTTCCACCTTCTAGAAGCTTAGCTCCAGGCAGGCAGGGATGCTGCTTGTCTAGTTCCCTGCTGTCTCCCAAGTGCCTAAAACAGAATCTAGCACACAGTAGGTGCTCAGCAAATGTTTGTCGAATGACTGCACGGCAGTATAGTAGTAGCATCTTCACAGGCTTTTGCTGCTGGGAATTTCGCAGTAGGGGCTCCTATGTACATTCCTCCTTTAGGGATCAGGCAGCTGAGATGCTGAGAGGCAAAGACGCTGGCCAGCGTTAGCCCAGCTGCTCTGGGTGGGGCCAAGAATAGAGCTTAGGCTTCTTCTGATGCCAGCCAAGGAACAAAACCCTCTCTGTCTTCTCAATCTCCTTGCCAGTGTACAGCTTGAGATTTTTCACACGGTGGATTTTCAGAGCCTACGGTCGGCATCGAATGAACAAATACATGGGTGGGGACTGAATACCTCTTGTAAGAATCTCAGCTAAGCCCTTCGAGGCCACTCTGGGAAACTTACTTCTTGGAAAGGGGACTTATCTCTTCCTCCCGGAAAGAGCTGCGTTTTAAAATCCAAGCAGCCATGCAGCTGCTCCTGGAAGGAGACTTCAGCATCTGTGAAATGCAATGATGTCCCCAGGTGAAATATTTCAACAGCGTGCTGAGGAACCCAACAGAAGAGCATGAGTTTAGGGGAAATACACACGCACACACACGCACGCACACGCACGCACGCACACACGCACGCACACACACATACACGCACACCCCCCCCAAATTCTTTCCTCAAAACATAAGCTGGAAGGATTTTATCTGCTCTCAGAGGAAAAACTCAAAAGGTTTAACTTAAAACTTGGGCAGACTTGCGGTATTTCAATGGGGTGATTGTTCCATAGTCAAGGAATGAGATAATAAGAAAACGTTTTCAAGCCAGTGTTTGGTTTGGCTTCAGAAATTCAAAGCAGCCTTCTTCTGAGAGCTGTTGGGCCTCGTGCATGGCTCAGGCTGGTGTCTGCCCCGTCAGGAATCAGATTTACGAAAACATTTATGTGGTCAGAGACTCCGGTACGTGGGCACAGCATAGCTGGGTTGAAGGAGGTGGGTCTCTCTAACCTGGCTGCGTGTCACCCCGTCTCCAGACACCCAGTCCCTTAGCAATCATGTAAAATGCGGGCTAAGGCAGGCCGGGCACGGTAGCTCTCGCCTGTAATCCCAGGACTTTGGGAGGCTGAGGTGGGCAGATCACTTGAGGCCAGGAGTTTGAGACCAGCCTGGCCAACATGCTGAAACCCCATCTCTACTAAAAATACAAAAATTAGCTGGACATGTGGGTGCATACTTGTAATCCCAGCTACTTGGGAGGCTAAAATATGAGAATCACTGAACCCAGGAGGTGGAAGTTGCAGTGAGCCAAGATTATGCCATTGCACTCCAGCTTGGGTGATAGAGCAAGACTCTGTCTCTCTCTATATATATATGTGGACTAAGGCAGACATAAGGGTAATCTGCCGTGATCTGGAAACCCCGTAATGAGGCATCATCTTTTGATCTGTCTTCAGGAGGGTTCATCATCCTCCTCCTATCTGCATCAACCCACTGGAGGGGAAGCCTGAGCTGCTGTTCCCCAAGGCAGCCCACATCTCCCTGGTGTCCCCTGGGGGCTTTCGATATGGATTTTACTCTGTGGAAAGGAGCAGATGACATTGCAAATGGAGAGGGCTTGTTTTTCCCCTTTGCTTTGCCTCTTTCGATCTCTGTCTTCCCCAGCTTTGGGCTCACTGGGGAAAATGATTGTTTCCAATGAAAACAGGAATTCCTAGAGCCCCAGTTCAGGGTTAAGGTGATGCAGGGCAGGCGAGCCCCAGAATCGGGCCTTGGCCTGGGAGGGTTCTTGGCTTTGCCCAGGAAAGAATTCAAGGGCGAGCTGGTGGTGTTAACAGCTTTGGTTGCAGCTGCAGTGCAGGCCAGCAGCAGAGGCCCTGGGAGATCAGGCGGTGTGCCCAGAGCAGCAGCTCAGAGCCAGCTCTGCAGTCTCTTTTGTACCCACTCCCAGTGATGTGCAATTACAGGGTGGGCTATACAGACACTCCTAGAGAAAGGGTGGTCACTTCTGAGTCATCAGGTCATTGCCGTGGAAAGAGGTGGTAACGTTCAGGTGCTGCCATGGCAATGGTAAATGGACATGACCCACTGGTGGGTGTGTCTTATGGAAGGTGCTCTGCCCTGCCCCTATTTTAGCTAGTCCTCAATTTAGTCCAGTGTTTGAGCTCTGCCTCCAGAGTTGAGTCCTGCCTCTTACCTCAGAGGGAGATCGGGTCGGAAGTTTTAGTGGTATTTGCTCCTGGAGTACCGAGTGCTTCAGGGGAGAACCTCTCGCTCATGGGCGGCTGGGCTGGAAGGGGGTTTTGAGTGGAATCACTCGCTGCACAGGTCTTCTCCAGGGAGTGGGAATTTCAGGCGACCATGCATGTTGATTGACATTCTGGTGTCCTGCCCCAGTAGCCTCCACCTGTATCTAAAGAGGTCAGCTGATGGCTTGCAGCAGGGGCAGGTAACACCTGTACTCGGCTCCTCTCAAAAATGACTCACCTCTCCTCTGCACCTGGCATTTCAGTCTAGAGGTCTGAAGACCCTCAAAGGGTCTTCTCTCATCGCCCCCGCCCTACCGCTCAGCTTGGCCTGGGACTGGCCCTCATTCTGTACCCACCACTGACCCTAACCCCCACCCACCAAAGCCGGTCCTTAACCCAGACCTCAGCCCTCTGTGAGGCCTGCGAAGCTGGAGGGAGATTTGGTCCTGTGACGCCCCTGGGACCCCTCACCCAGCAGGTCCTGGCCAGCGCAGCATCCGCCATTCACGCTCACACCTTGGACAGCTCCCAGGGATCCGCTCCCAGTCAGCAGGGTCAAATCTGCCAGCCGGTCACAGGCTCCTCCCTCTCACGGTTTGCCTTCCAACCAGGCCTCAAGCACTCTCCCTCTTACCACCCTTCCTCCAAAAAAAAAAAAAATTTTTTTTTTTTTAAGATTATGCTTCCAGTCAGGCTCAGTGGCTCACACATGTAATCCTAGCAATTTGGGAGGTTGAGGTGAGAGGATTACTTGAACCCTGGAGTTGGAGACCAGCCTGGGCAACAAACATAGGGAGACCCCATCTCTACAAAAAATCTACAAAAATTAGCTGACCATAGTGGCACATGTCTGCAGTCCCAGGTACTTGGGAGGCTAAGGCAGGAGGATCACTTGAGCCCAGGAGGCTGAGGCTGCAGTCAGCTATGATTGCACCACTGCACTCCAGCCTTGGTGATGGAGTAAGACTCCATCTCTAAATAAAAATAAAAATGAACAAAGAAAGAAGAGAAGGATTGTGTACTCAAAAGCAACGAGCCTGGGGCTGCAGGTGTGTTTCCCAGACAATGGAAACTGCCGTGGGCCATGGTAGCCCCAGCTGGTCCTGTACCTGGAGGGGCGGTTTCGGGGTGAGGGAATACGGGGTGCACCTTGGGAGCTGGCTACGGAACTGCCACTTGGAGAGTAGGGGCCGCCCTGTGAGCCTGCCAGGGCTTTCTCCCCAGCCACTCAGCCTCCTTGGGTCCCCTGCCCCGGCCTGCCTTCCTGGTCGGTCACGGTGCTGAATAACTCCGTGACCATGAGAACACCTCCCACTTGTGGAAGCCTCCCTTTATTTGTTGGCTAGGGCTGGCGTAACTAATTAAGCCACAGCTGGGGGCTTAAAGCAACAGAAAGGCATTCTCTCACTGTTCTGGAGGCCGGAAGTCGGAAATCAAGTGTCCAGAGGCTGCTGCTTCCCCTGGAGGCTCTAGCGGAGGAGTCTTCCTGCCCCTTCCAGCCCCTAGCAGCTGCCCACAGCCCCAGACTTTCCTTGGTGAGCAGCTGCGTCACTGGCTGGCTGTCCTCTGTGCGCCATCTGTTTTGATAAGGACGCCAGTCACTTCATGTAGGGTTTGCCTACTCCAGCATGACCTCATCTTAACTTGGTTCCATCTTCAAAGCCCGATTTCCAGATGAGATCCCATTGACAGGCTCAGGATGGACATGGATTTGGAGAGCGGGGGCGATATTCACCCCAGCAAACTCCCCAAGGGCCTGCCCTGGGTGAGACGCGTTCCGTTTCCCACATAAGCTTCACAGTGGCCTGGGAGGCAGGTGCAGTCAATCCCCACTGCACGGATGAGGAGACTGAGGCCCACAGAGGCTGAGCGCCAAGTGCCTGGGGGAGGAAAATGGCTCGGAACTAGTCGTGAATGGACTAAATGCCACTCAACTGTACACGCTAAGAGAGTTATTCCATGTCATGTGAATATTGCCTTGTAAAAAGTGTTCTATCTTGATAGCTTGCCACTGTGTAAAATCTGCACTGCTAGATGGCATCTGTGGTCTGGAGATGTGAACCTCCACTGAGTGGGGGAGGCCCCAGCTCTAGTGCAGGCGAGCTTCCTGGAAGCGGCGGACTGGGTGCTGAGTGCCTCCCTTTAATAGCCGGCATAGACTGCATTCCCTCACTGGCCACCTGTCATTTTAGAAAGCAGAGGTCAGGGGTAAGTTTTGCTTAGTTAATTTTGGGGAAAGGGATACAGGGAAAGTGAGGGCAACTAGGAGCTGGTTTGTTTGCTTGTTATTTTTTAGTTTTTTGTATTTATTTGTTTTTTTGAGACACAGTCTCACTCTGTCCCCCAGGTTGGAGTGCAGTGGCGCGATCTTGAGTGACTGCAACCTCCGTCTCCCGGGTTCAAGTGATTCTCCTGCCTCAGCCTCCCAAGTAGCTGGGATTACAGGCACCCACTGCCACGCCCAGTTAATTTTGTAATTTTAGTAGAGAGGGGTTTCACCATGTTGGCCAGGCTAGTCTCAAATTCCTGACCTCAAGTGATCCACCCACCTCAGCCTCCCAAAGTGCTGGGATTACAGGCATGAGCCACCACACCTGGCCTGTTTTTTTGTTTTTGTAGAGACAGGGTATTGCCCTGTCACTTAGGCTGGAGTGCAGTGGCATGATCAGAGCTCACCGCAACCTTGACCTCTGGGGCTCAAGGGATACTCCTGCCTCAGCCTCCCTAGTAGCCAGGACTACAGGTGTGCATCACCACACCCAGCTAATTTTTAAAAACTTTTGTAGAGACAGGGTCTCACTATGTTGCCCCGGCTGGTCTTGAACTTCTGGAGTCAAGCAATCCTCCTGTCTCGGCCTCCCAAAGTGCTGACATTACAAGTGTGAGCCACCCACTCAGCCATAGCTAGGATCTGTTTGTGTGTTTCTCCTGTGCTGGCCCACACAGCCCATCTCTGACCACACTGCTGCATGCCCCCAAGCCCCTGGCTGGCCTGCTGGGAGAGCTGGGGTCTCTGTTGAACAGCCAGCCCCAGGAGCCCAGCTCCTCATGTATTTGCTGAAAGGCCTGATACAGCAATAGCTCAATTTTATCGATCTTGTCAAAAGCAGTAATTCAAGAAAGCTATTTAAATTCACGGGAGGAAGCCAGAGCAATTATCCACGTCTGCATCAGATTCTTCATCATTTTTGTTATTGGCTGTGGAACCTGGAGACATTCTGTGTGTGCCTGACACGGCAGCGAGGGGGCTGCTGAGGGTTGAGGTCTTGTTTGCAGCCCAGGAAAAGGAAAACCATAATCAACAATTTGCCGATATAAATCTATACACATAAAGGTTACAGGGTGTTACCAGGGGGACATGTGGGCACCCAGTGGTTTAGATTCATTTTGCCGCTAATCCCAGCCAAATCCCGTCAGCCTGTGCCCACAGCCCCTGTTTAGCACATGATCACGTTATGATTTGTGATGGAGCCAGTGATTTTTTTTTTGCAGTCTCTTCCCCATATTTAAACTTTAATGAAAGCTTAAATCACAGCGGAATTCAAGTGACAAGCAAATGAGATCTGTGGCAGGCACAGTGAATCTGGCTGGGTGGCCTATGGTAGGGTTTGGGGAAGATGACCCACCTACCCACCACCAGGTGCCTTGGACCTCAGCAGATGGCAGCTCTCTGGACCAGGGTCATGATTAATTCATCTCTTAATCCCTGGCACCTAGTAAGTGCCTGGTACACAGCAGGTGCCCCAGTGAATACTTGAATGAATGAATCAGCTGGTGGAGTTGCCAGCTTTAAAATGTTATTTGCCAAACAGTTGCTGCTGGATATGCTAGTGTCATGGTATTTTCTGTCTGCGCTGGACATCTTCAGCCTGTCTCTCCAGGTCCAGTCTTCACTTTGCTCATTCAGGATTGCCTGTTGGGCTGCATTCCTGGACTTCCAGCCCTTGGGTGGACCCAGCTGGAGGTTGGAGGCAGGTAGAGAAAGAGGCCGGGGGGTGTTTATAGCCCCAGTTCCTCTCTGCAATGTCCCAGGTTGGCCACATCCCTCCAGGAAAGGATAAGGCTCCTGTGGGGTGGTCCTGTCTCACAGCCACCCTCTTCAGGTTCCTGTAACTTACCTTCAGGTGTGGTACCAGCTCCTCACTGCTGCTCCCTGGAGGGGAGGGCTTCTCTACCCACGATTCACACCTTTGCAGAGAGTTGATCAGTCAGCGTTCACCCATTTCCTGTCTCAGCATACCCTCTCTGTTTTCTACTGGAAACCTAACTGATAACACATCTAAACTACCGTGACCTTCTTCCGAAATCAACTCACATAGTTTTCTCAAGTACCAGCTTGAGCCGTGCTGAGAGCCAGCAGTTGTCAAAGTGTAGTGCCACACCAGCAGCCTCGGCTCCACCCACGAGCTTGTTCGATACGCAAATTCTCAGGCCCACCCTGGACTCACTGAGTCGGGCATTCTGGGGTTGGGGGCAGCTACCTGAGTTCTCACAGGCCCCCTGGGAGATTTAGACACATCCTCAAGTGTGAGAACCACTGGTCTAAGTAAGAATTCCAACGAAATCATAGGTTTGGGTTATGTGTAGTCCATGCTACTGGATGCCTCCTCATCCACTCTGTCCCCACCTCCTTACTAACAAAACCCTAATTGTGTTCAAGACAGTAGTGCACCTGGTTTGAATCCCACCTTTCCTAGCTTCCTCTGCAAGTAGGCGTTGCTCCGTGACACAGCTCTGGCCAGTAAGATATAAGTGGATGTCCCTGGGTGGGGCTTCCATAAAAGCTCTTTAAAAGGTGAAGGGTGGATGGGCAGCAATGCAGGAAGCTAGTGCAGGTCTTTTGCCCTGTTCTCTTTTCTCTCTTCCTGCCTGGAATCTAGATGCAATGCTGGAGGTACAGCAGCCACTTTGTGACCATAGGTGACTATGAGGATTAAAGGGGTAGACAAGGGCCTGAGTATTCACAATGTGGTGGGGCTGCCTTCCTAGCCTTGAACAGGCCACCTCCAGATGTCTTGTTAAGAGAGAAACAGAAACCTCTTATTTGGGTAAGCCACTGATATTTGGGTTTTCTGATATATGTGGCCAAATGCAATTTCTAGTTAAAATAAATACATAACTATGACAAGAAGTGGTCAGCTGTGTGTCCCCACTGCCAGTAGCCTCACAGGCCGTGAAACCCTGCTTGAACTGAACCCTCATGATTGAAGGCGAGATTCCACTTGAGACTGGCACACAGAGCCTCGCCTGGCAGAGCTGGCTCCGGGCAGACACAGGACTCGTGACTTTATTTATACTTGCATCCTTGTGCAAGACAATCTGAAGGTAACTTCGAGCCAAGTTAAACTAAAATTAAAGCAGGAGAAAGATTAAAGAGACCTGGGAGGTCTCAAATGACATTTTTAAAATCATCATGATCATTGTCATCAATCTCAAAATCTCCAGAACACTATTTACAGAGACATGCGCCAGGTCCTGGGGACTCTAAAGGCATTAGCAGCCTGATCTGAATTTCCAAGGAGCTCATCGTGCAGGCAAGAGGCCAGGCCAAGAGTTTACTGCAGCTGGCAATCAGGGAACACTGCTCAGAGAAGGTGGCGTTTGTGCTGGTAGCCAGGGGGAGAGAGGACGCCCATTGATGGAATATCTGCCTGTCCTAGGCACTGCGTCAGAGGCTCCTGCCAGCCTCAAAACTGCTTGATGAGAAAGGGATTACCATGGGGAAACTGAGGCTCAGAGAGGGAAGGTGACTTGCTCACTATCACTCAGCCTATCGGGTTAGATCTTGGGTCCACTCTGAATCTTGAGAACCCCAATCTGAGTCTTTCAGTGTTATGGACAGGGTTTCCCCAAGGCACTGAGTGATGCCAGGGAGGGCGCCCCAACCCCAGAGAAGCCACGGCCCCTCAGTGTTGCTCAGAGCGCACTGGTCCCCTCCCATGTGCTTTTATCATCCACCTTTTCCAGAAGAGAAAACTGGCTTGGAGAGGCGGAGCCACCTTCTTAGGAGGAGCAGAGCCGGGGCTCCTGCCAGGGTCTGTGGGCTCCAGGGGGTCAGAGCAGACTAGGAATTCCAGGAAGGCTTCAAGGAGAAGGACCAGATGTGGCTGAGAAGGTGGCAGAGGAAAAGGCCTAGGCAGAGGTACAGCAGTGGGGCCAGGCCAGTTCTGTGTGGCCGGGTTAGCAAAGAATTAGATGTCCATTGTGCCTTTCCTATGCCGTCGTCCTGAGCCCTTCAGAGCTACCAACCGCTTTCCTCTTCACAGCCCTGTCAGGTCGGTGCTGTTTTTGAACCCATTTTGCAGAAAGGGAAGCTGAGGCAGGTTACTGTTCAACCTCTCTGTTCTTTACTTTCTAGGCATCTCTCTTCTTGCCCATTCTGCAGACAGCCCAGTGCCCCCGGCAGGATTTCTGTGTAGTTCCAGGTGAGCATGGACGGCCAGGGCGCGCATCTTCACCCCTCGAGGCATTGAGCGCTGGCTCGGAACCTCGCAGCCTCACGGCTGGAGTCTGTCCTACAACTGTCCTTTCCTCCCTTCTCCTCACCTGGTGGCCCCAGACAGGGAACTCAGCCCTGCAGCAGCCGTCTGTGGCCCTCCCTGCCCAGGCTCTCTCCTTCTGGGAGGAAAGTCCCTCTACCACGTCCCTTTGGGGGAGAATCCTTTCCTTCTCTTCACCCGTGTGGTCTGGGTGGGGCAGACTCTGCTCCGTCACCACAGCGATTGGTTCAGGGATAGTCATGTGACCAGGCTGGGCCAATAAGAACCTTCCCTGGGACTTTTGCTGGAACCACTTGGGACAGATCTCTTTTGCAGAGTTGCTATGCTGGTGGGATGTGCCTGAAACTGCCTGAGAGACAACCCAGCCTAGAGGAAAGCAGCACCAAGATACGGAAGGACTGATGGTGTTGGTTGAGCTCCTGAATCGAGCCATGCCTGAAGTCCACCCTAGACATTTTAGTTACAAGACCTCATCTCCAAAAAAAAAAAAAGATAAAATTCTTTTTTTTTTTTTTTGAGATGAAGTCTTGCTCTGTCACCCAGGCTGGAGTGCAGTGGTGTGATCTCGGCTTACTGAAGCCTCTGCCTCTTCCCAGGTTTAAGTGATCCTGGTGCCTCAGCCTCCCAAGTAGCTGGGATTACAGGCATGTACCACCATGCCCCACTAAGTTTTGTATTTTCAGTACAGATGGGATTTAACCATGTCGGCCAGGCTGGTCTCGAACTCCTGACCTCAGGTGATCCACCCACCTGACCTCCCAAAGTGCTGGGACAGGTGTGAGCCACTGTGCCTGGCACAAAATGATAAAATTCTAAAAGTCTGGTTTCCATCTCTGGCTGCCCAGAGATTCCTCTTCCCCATACCCTAGCCTGGATTATTTCTGGGTGCATAGGACTTTGTTAGGATTTGGGGAGAACGGAGCTCACACATGCTCCACCGTTTTTTGGTTTGTTTTTGAGATTCTCCAACTTTCCTGTTTTCCACTCCCTTCCTCTCAGCCTCTCCAGGAAACTCTGCTTCCCAGACTTTCCTATCCAGGCCCCTCCCAAGCTTGGCTCCCCTCACACTTCCAAAGCCTCGTTCCGCTGTCCTGCTGAGGAGACAACCCTATTCCTTCCACATGTCCTGGCCTCACAGAGGAACTGGCCTCGGGCCTTGTCTGCCTTTCCCTTCCCCTTTGTGAGCAGGCTCAGGGAACCAGAAGGTCTCAGTTCCAATGGCAGCCCCTCCCTTCACGGGCTGTGTGACCTGGTCTGTACGATGGGAATGCAGCAGCTAAGGCCTTTTTCTTAGGGTTTCCATGAGACCCAATTGAGTGCATTCGTGGCTGACACTCAGAACCACACCTGTCTTGCTCTATTTGTTCTGTTAGAGGAAGGTTATGTAGGGATTCCTGCTCCCATTGAAATGAGTTACGTCGCCTCCCTTAGGAAGCAGACGCAGTTACCAACGTGTTTGAAAGTAACCCTTCCCCTGCCTCCAGCACATCAGGAGGACTTTGGGGAAAAAAATCTCTTCCTCAAATAGAAAGGAGAGCTCTGGGAGGAAACGGGGGCGTGGCCATGTTGGGGAACCCATCAGCATGTTGGGGGGAGGAGGAGGGGCTCTGGATCGATTCCGGGGGTGGGAATCCAGAGCTATTGCTGGCTTGGAGCTGGGTGGGGGGGAGCTTCAAGAGTCCGGCCTCAGCGGGTGTGCAATGGGGCACATTCTTGCTGTGTTTTAAGTGCTCCTCCAAGCCCCACGCCAGCCCTGGGCGGTCAAGAGGCAGCTTCCCCTGCATGAGCTGAGCTGCTTAACAGCTGATGTGGAGATGAAAAAGAACCCAATCAAGCTAACAGCCCTTCCTGGCCGCCCTGCAATGACGGTGCTTTGTGCTGAGCCGGGGAAAATATTGGCCGTTTAAGCATTCACACTCTGGGGAGCAGCTGCGGAGGAGGGGCGGTTGCCCAGGCAAACTTGAGAGAACTGGAGTCGCTGTGGGCTTCCGGGGAGTGGGGGGAGATTGTCACAGGCAACCCCGAGGTCCCTTTATCTCCAGGGTAACCCCATGCTCACGCTCAGGAAGGTGATGTGCCCTTGACGTTGGGTGGTCTCACTGCGCCATGCACAGATGAGGAAACTGGGCTTGTAACAGGGAGGTGACTTCACTGAGCTCATATGGCCGGGAAGTCCTCAGCACAGGCCAGGTCTGCCTGACTCCCAATCCCGTGCCATTTTTGTTCTGCAGGTGGCCTCCCAGAGCTGACAGGCACAGGATGGAGGAGGTGGGGGTGGGGCTGGAGAAGCCAGTTTGGAAGCAAAGCAGAGAAGGTTGAATCTGGGGGCTCTGAATGTGAGACTTAGGGAGGGGACCTGGATGCAGGCAGCTGGAGGAGTGAGTGTGTGCTGCGGTGGGGAGGCTGACAGCGGGGGTGTCAGGGAGAGACAGAAAGAGACTGGAGAGATAGAGAGACGGAGCGGAGGAGACAGGAAGAGACAGGAGAGAGAAGACAGACAGACAGACAGATACACACACACAGAGACAGAGTTATTAACCTTTTCTGTGGTTCTTCAGGGTTGCCTAATGTCCTAGACCACTTCTACAGCTGCTAAATCCACGCATTCATTTCTTCATTCATGCATTCATTTAACATAGACGTATCTTTAATCGAGCACCTACTACATATGGGCACTATGCTACACTCTAGGAAACCTAGCAGACGACGAGACAGGCAACAGTCTGGAATGTACATTTTAGTGAGGGGTAGGGAGACCCACAGAGACATCAATTATAAAGGAGAGAAACGGCAAACAGTAGAGAGAAAACCTCAGGCCGGGAGGCAGTAAGGCGGGTGGGGACAGGATACGAGTCACTGGCAGGGCAGGGAGGGACCACTGTTTATAAGGTGATCTTGGAAGGCTTCTCAGAGGAGGTGATGTTTGAGCTGGGACTCGTGTGTCAGGAAAAAGCCAAGGGCTGTGCCCTGCAGGCTGGGACTGGGCGAGCCAACCTCTGAAACCCTTCAGATGGAGGGAGAAAGACTGAACGGGAGCCTTCAGATTACTGCAACCCCAGCTGACCTTTCCACTGCTGGAGACTTCATGGGAGACCCCGTGCCAGAACCTCCCAGTAAGTGCCTCCCGCCACCCCCCACCCCTGAAGATCCAGACCCACAGAAGCTGAGAAAATACATAACTGTTCCCAGATGCTAAGTGTGGGGGCATTTTGTTACGCAGCAATAGCTGACTCCCACAAGGGCCTTCTTGGATGGAGAGCTGCTTTTTGAGGGTGAGAAAAAGTATTCCTAGATTCTTGCCAGCAGTTGGTCAAACTGTGTCACATGACCATGACCAGACCAATCTCTGGCTAGGGGTGTGATCATCTTGGACCAATCAGGACCCTGCCCTGGGGGTGGGCGTGGCTCCCGGGAATCGCTGAGGGTGCTGGATGCTGGACCCCAGCCAGGAAAGAGCGGCCCAGATATCACCTCCTGGCCTCCAGTGAATGTCCAATCTGCCATTTATTGAGCATTGACTGTATGCCTGGGTCTTCACCCACACCAAGCTCTGGCTCCACAGTTTTCCCACCAGCAGCCCCTTTCCTTCCCCTAGCCTCTGCACCCGCCCATCCTGCCACACCAGTGCTGTTTCTGCCCCAGCTGCCAGTTAGACTCCCACGCTTCCTTCAAGGAAAGCCTCACCTTGGAGTCTGTCTCCACTTCCTGTAAGGAGCCTTCCAAGATCCCCCACGCGGACTCATCAGACAAGGATAGGGAGTGATGTCATCATGACTATCACGACTGCATTCATTTCACTGCCATGGAGCTGGGGCGCCCCAGACGGGCAATTTTCTAGCTGTGTGACCTTGGGCAAGTTACCTGACCTCTCTGTGCCTCGCTGCCCCTGTCTGTAAAATGGAGATCATATTAGTACTTCCCTTGTTGGGTCATTATCCGAGGTAAATGTCAATACATGCGAAGTGCCCGGGACCTCGTCCAGCTCATGGGAAGAGCTGGCTGCTGTCCTTCCCCTCCCTATTCTCCCAGTCCCCATCAGGGCTGAAGACTGACCCAGGTCCAATTGTTCTGCTTTGTAGACGGCCCACTTTGGACTCACGTATGCACCCAGCGTGTACCCAGGGGCACCGCGGAGCCCTGGCAAACTCCACAAGACAAATGGTTGCGCTCCAGGATTACCTGGCGAATTTTCTCACGAATCAAACCAGGAGCTAAAAGCGTCTCACCCTTTCCTCCACCTACAAACCAGCCAGTCTCCCCCTGCTCTGCGGAGGGCACGAGGCTGCACGGAATGCTGCTTAAAAGAACGGAAGAGGCATTCCGGAATCCAGGGCTAATACGATTACTCTAAAAGCATTTCTTCCCTGTTCGAAGTTAACTCGCTCCTGATGATGATAAACTCTGCCGTGCCTGGCCCTCCAGCGCGAGGTGTGGGGAGGATTCTCCTGAGCAGCGTTTTTCTTCCACCTGCTGGGGTCCTGGTGTTCTCCGAGCCTCTCAGTGGCAGCCAGTGTGCCCGCAGCCCAGGTATGGTGATTGCAGAAGGCGAGCGCTGGGAGGCATCTTGAGGCTGCCTGAACGCTGTCCTGGGGGAGGAAGCCGCTGCCGTCTGCTGACCTCCTGAGCGCCTCTTCAGAGCTTTCGAAAACAAAGGCCAAAGCGAAAAGACAATACGCCCTTCACCAGGAACCCCAGGAAGATGCTGGAATGTTTTGGCTCAATTAAGCTGGATAAGACCCAAATCCTGGAGGCTGCTCTGCAGATTCTGACACTCGGAACAATATTCTGGTTTTCACCGGCTGAGTCACTCTTGGGAGACAGAGCCGTGTTGTTAGCAGTTTCATTTTGACTTTGTGACAACTCCTGCCCTCCTTATTCCCTTTATGCCAGCTCCCAAAAAGCATCCACTCCCTGAAGTGGAGAGAGGCCTGGCTTCTCCTCCTCTGCTCGGGGAGGACGCTGAGCAGGACTTGCTTCGGAGACTGGAGCAAGCTGTGGCATGCAGAGGGTTGCTTTGTGAATTACCTGGCACCATTGTTCAGGGAATGAGCCACAGTGCTTTGGAGGTTTGATACTCTGGAGTCCTTGGATATGAAGATGGCCAACAAAAGGAGTGTTTTGCCTTCATGGCCTCGTTGGAGCTGGGACCATTCTGGACACAGTACTGGGGCTGCATTCATTTCCTCTAGCACCACGATCTCAGACTTGGCCTGACAGGGCACTTCAGACTCCTGCCCAACCCGCCCAGGTCTGACTGGTTTCCCCGAAGTGCTCACTGCATCACATACAGACTGGAGCACACATTCAAATAAATGATGTCCAGAGAATGTAAGATGATCAGACTGAACCGTTCTGACTCCAACAATTAGAATGGCTCTGTGCTGTGTGGCAGGGGCTAGGAAACAGGCATTAAAAAGAATGAGGTGACTGGCCGGGCACAGGGGCTCACGCCTGTAATCCCAGCACTGTGAGAGGCTGAGACGGGCGGATCACTTGAGGTCAGGAGTTCGAGACCAGCCTGGCCAACATGGAGAAACCTTGTCTCTACTAAAAATACAAAAATTAGCTGGGTGTGGTGGCGTGTGCCTGTAATCCCAGCTACTTGGGAGGCTGAGGCAGGAGAATCACTTGAACCCAGGAGGCAGAGGTTGCAGTGAGCTGACATACTGCCATTGCACTCCAGCCTGGCAACAAAGCAAGACTCCATCTCAAAAAAAAAAAAAAGAATGAGGTGACCTATGCCTGTCTGTCATGAAATGATGTCCCAGGCGAGTCACAGAACAATACACAGAAAATGGTACATAACACAAACAGCCACACACAAACGTAAAAATGGAATCAAGAAATCTACAAAGAGGCAGGATATGGCTTCGTAGTCCTGCGACCACTTTGATCAAAGCCACAGTGGCCTTGACCTCCCTCCACCATGTGCTGGCCCAGGCCATCTCTGAGCCTCAGTTTCCCTGTCTGTGGAATGGGGATAATAGTAAAAGCCTTGGAGGGTTGCTGTGGCCCCGCAGTTAGGGAAGCACCAGCGTCCAGCCTTGTTGACTCTGTGCAACCGAGACAGCCTTGGGGGCGAGGATCTCTTTCTGAAGGAGGTTTTGGAATTTCTTACAACCAGTGCATGTGGATTACGTGTCCATCTTTAACAAGGTAAAAAAAGGAAAATGAAGGATGCTATTTCTAAAGGGAAAATATGCAGGAAGTTTCTAAGACCCTTGACCCCTCA
This sequence comes from Aotus nancymaae, assembly GCF_030222135.1. Classification (NCBI taxonomy): domain Eukaryota; kingdom Metazoa; phylum Chordata; class Mammalia; order Primates; family Aotidae; genus Aotus; species Aotus nancymaae. The sequence continues at coordinate 8,412,532 of NW_026988433.1, forward strand.
CCCCTCCCGCAGGGGCCGGCTTGCAGTTTAGGAGCGCGCACAGGTGGGCAGCTCAGCCCTGCGGCCGGGGCTGTGGGCAGAGGCAGCTGCCTGGCGGGGGCTGGAAGGGTGCCTGGATATTTATCGAGGCTGGGCTGGGGAGGAATGCTGCCCCTGACCCCAGAGGCCCCGCTCATGTTACCTGGAGGCTTTGGGACAGAAGTTCCACAGAAAAGCAGGCTCCTTCCTGCCCGACGTGATGAGCAGAGATTAAGCGCTCTGTTGACACACAAAGAAACAGCCCCATCTGGAAAATTCCACAGCAGGGCGAGGCTTGCCAGGCCTTAATACAGGGGCCTGGAGGCTCCTGAGTGTTTACTAAGAGCTCAGCAGGATGGGGGTGAGGAGCGGACTCTCTCCGTCTAGTAGCATGTTTTTACTGTGCACCTACTGTGCGCCCGGTACCGTTCTAGGTACTCAGGGCATGCCAGGTAGATAAATAAACGAATGTAGTGAGTTCTACGTAGATGATAAAATTATTTGACTGGATAGAAAGTGAGGGGGTGAAGGGGTGGGTTTACCTCTGAAGAGGTGACGTCATCTGCACAGAAATCTAAATCAAGTAAGAGAACCAGCCATGGGTGTGTCTGCAGGGAGGAGCTTTCCAGCAGAGGGCACGGCAGGTGCAAAGGCCCTGGGGCCATAGTGGGCTTGGCACGGAACTGGAAACTAGAGGTTCAGGAGGACGGTGGGAATGAGGCTGGTGAGGAGGGCGGGCTGGAACATGCTGGGCCTTGTCAGTCGCTGCACAGATCTGGATTCAGGTGTTGACTTCCTCATACACTCAGAACGCCAGTTTTAAGCACCCATTACATGCAAAGCAAAGAAACCTGCTCAGGGTACATTTGCTGGGTGTTTTCAGTTTCACAGAGAAGATGGCGCTTCTGTTCCTGCAGTAAGTGCAGGGGCTGGGCCCGCCTGCCACTTGGCCATGGCTGGGGAGCAGAGGCCCGGAGCAGGCTTTGGAGGTGAGCACTAGGCTAGCATGAGCAAGGCAGGCCCTTGGCACCAAATGTTGGAAGGCAAGCACTCTCGGTGCCAGGGCAGAGGGGCACCTGGGATGCCTAACTCGCCTCACCCAGTGCCAGACCTGCTGAGGGCACTCATGGTCCAGCCTGGAAGGCCCCAGGAGCAGCTCTGGCCTGGTAGGAGATGAGGGCTAGAGATGACTTCCCTGAGCCAGCCTTGGGCCAGCTACGTTCGTGAAGCTTCCAGCATGCTGCTTCCCAGGAGGCTAGCTCTGGGGGCTTGAGAAGGCAGGGAAGCTGGAGCCACCCCTCCCCCAGCCCTGTCCTCCCCAAAAGCCCAAGCCCGTCTGTCCCAGTTCACCCATGTGTGGTGGTGGTGGGACCGCTCACATGTCACACGTCACAGGTAGGGTTGTTTCCTGAAAACGCATGTCCAGGTCCTCACCCCTGGTAGCTGTGGATGTGACTTTGTTTGGAAATAGAGTCTTTGCAGATGTGATTGCGCTGAGATGAGGTCGTTAGTGTGGACTCTAATCCCAGATGAAAGAGCTCTTATAGGAAAAGGGGAGATAGGCAGAAACTACCTGGCGGCAGAGGAGAGGTTGGAGCGACAGATCTGCAAAGCCAGGAATGCCAGGCGTTGCAAGAGCCACCAGGAGCTGGAAGAGGCAGGGGAGAATCCTGCCCCAGCTTCGGAGGGAGCAGGGCCCTGCTGGCACCCGGATTGCAGGCTTCTGGCCTCCAGACCTGTGGGGTTTTGTTTTTTTTTTGACTTGTGAAACACACAGATCTGAGGTTTTAAGCCTCCGAGTTCATGGTACCTCCTTACAACAGCCTGAGAGGCTAACACGTTGTATTTAGTGGGGGAGGGTCCCTGGGGATCCGGTTAGGAAGCAGGTTCTGGTTTCATAGGCTGGCATGGGACCCAAGACCCGGTTCTCATGTGCGGCGGATGCGGATGACTGGTAGCAGCCAGGCCAGCTGCCACCTCCTCCCCTACGGGGCTCACAGACTGCCCTGATGTTCCTTCATCCCTCAGGGAACACCACTCAGTCCAGGCCAGGGGTCAGCAAACTCTCTCTCTGTAAAGGGTCGAGTCATTCTTCCAGGCCTTTTAGATAGTCTCTGCGGTAACGCCTCAGCTCTGCTATTGTCACACAAAAGTGACCACAGACAATATGAGAAAAAAAGAGTGTGCAGCGTAGGAGGTTGAGGCGGGAGGATTGCTGGAGCCCAGGAGTTCAAGACCAGCCTTGGCAACATAGCAAGATCCTCATCCCTACAACAAATTTAAAGATTAGCCAGGCATGGTTTGTGCCTGTAATTCCAGCTACTCGGGAGGCTAAGGCAGGAGAATCGCTTGAACACAGTGGGTGGAGGTTGCAGTGAACCCAGATGGTGTCACTGCACTCCAGCCTGGGTGACAGAGTGAGACTCCATCTCAAAAAAAAAGAATGTGGCTGGCACCAGTAGATCTTTATTTCCAAAAACAGGCTTGGGACCTGTGAACCACTGTTTCCTGATCCTAGGCTAAGCCGGTCACGGCAACCCCAGCCCCCTTCCTAAGTATTCATGTGGCCTGACCCTCACCAGTGCGGTGAGAAGGGGATGACGCTGGGGAATTTAGAGGGAAGGCTTACCTGCTCTTACCTATTTATTAACTTTTTTCTGAGATAGGGTCTTCTGAGTAGCTGGGAGTGCAGGTATGTGCCACCATGCCTGGCTAATTTTTGTATTGCTTTTGGTAGAGACAGTTTTCGCCATGTTGTCCAGGTTGATTTTGAACTTTTGGGTTCAAACAATCCATCCTCCTTGGCCTCCCAAAATGCTGGGATTACAGGCCTGAGCCACCACGCCTATCCTACCTGCTTTTTAGAAACAGAAACCAGGCGGGGGCTCACGCCTATAATCCCAGAAATTTGGGAGGCCGAGGGGGGCGGATTGCCTGAGGTCAGGAGCTCAAGACCAGCCTGGGCAACATGGTGAAACCCCATCTCTACTAAAAATATAAAAACTAGTTGGGTGTGGTGGTACACATTTGTAATCCCAGCTACTCGGGGGACTGAGGCAGAAGAAGGCAGGGAGGATGAGGAGGCAGAGGCTGCTATGAGCCGAGATCGTGCCACTGCCCTCCGGCCTGGGCAACAGAGTGAGACTCTGCCTCAGGAAAAAAAAGAAAAAGAGGAAGAGATGGCTGCCTCATCTTCGGCTGTGCTCTGTCCTGTTGGGATGTGATGACCAGATCTGTCACAGCCATTGTGGGGCTACGCGGGGAGTCCCAGCGCTGAGGAGTGGCAGGAGAGAGAGGAGGAAACGAGGGGGCCGATGCCACCACTCAGCTGTGGAGTCACCAGCGCTGCGGCGCCTTTGCTCCGGGCCCTCCTGTCAAGGGGAAGAATCCTTGATCATCGGGAAAGCTGTTGGAATTGGGATTTTTCTCTTACTTGCTGCCGAGGCATCCTGACTGCTACAGCCTGCTCCGGTGCCCCAGGCCCTCAAGCCTCTCATGGCCTCCTGGGCCACCTTCTCCTCCAGGCCCTGCACACAGCCACCATGCCCAGGCCACCTGGGACAGTGAAAAGCTGACCTGGGGCCTGCGGCTTTGGCCAAACCACCGGCCTTCCCCGTGCACAACAAGGGCAGCTCCAGCGGTCAGACAGGTTTGTCGCGGAGGGGACAGGGGACGTCTGCAGGCAGTAGACCCTAAAATAGCAACGGGCAGCACGGGCAGAGCGAGGAGTGCCGTCAGGGCTCCACCCGCAGCCCGGCCTCTCAGTGACGTTCCTCTGTCCCTTCTCTCCAGTCTGCTCCCACCTGTCCTTTCACCTCGCTTCCTGCGCCGCTCCAGGGCTCCTGGCGGTGGGTGGGCCCCGCACCCGGAGCCCGACACGCCTGGCCGCAGTCATTCCCTGGGGTGGCGCCTGGGTGTCCACTGTGGCGTGAATCTGAACCTTGCCTTGGGGCAGGACACCCCGGGTGCTCCTCAGACCCAGACCCAGCTGTGGCTGGGACATTGGCTAGAGCGACACCTCGGCTTGGCTTCCTTCCCGGCCCTGTCCTGTCTCCCCGTGCAGCCTCCCCTGAAGCCTGTGTCTACACACCTCACCCCAGCACCTGCTTTTGGGACACAGCCAGGCTGAGGCCCAGCGCCCGCTCGGTGCCTGTCCCTGCTGTGAGTGCTTTACGCGCAGTAACAGATAGAACCCTCTCGAGGACTCTGGGAAGCAGGTACTCTTACCCCATTTGGCCAAAGTGAATACGCAAGCCCAGAGAGGGCGAGTGACTTGTCCAGGGTCACGCAGCTTGTCTTGCTCCTGAGGTCATGCCCTCGCCATTGCACCGCACTCTGCCACGGAGCTCTGGGGCCAGAAACCCCAGCGTGGAAGCCCGTCTTCGCTCTCACCTAGGCCTGTGGCCCTGGGCAAGCGGCGCCACCTGTTGTGAATTCAGCCACCAATACTGGTAAGGGGCTCAGTGCTCAATGCCTGCCAGCTGGCATTCGTTCTTATTAAGAGATGGGCATCTTTGAGCTGACTTTGCCCTGCTGGGTTGTGGATGGGCGGGCAGCTCTCAGGACCCCCAGATGACCCCAGGGGAGGGAGAAGGAGGAGGGAGAGGCGGCTGGCTGAGCCCCAGCCCATTCCATGCCCGGGAGAGGCAGGATGAGGCCCACGCAGAGTGAGGGCAGCCGGGCATGGTCGCCATGGCAGCAGCCTCCGGCAGGCTTCCCAGCTGTCCAAGGAGCCAGTGGGGCCTCCACCGTCCTGGCCCAGGGCAGCAGAGGTGGCCGCAGGGCCTTGTGCCCATGGGCGGTCTCCTAATTTACAGCCGGGAGCATTTTCTGGTTCAAGGCACACAGCATTCGGTTATGCTCTATGAGGGCGGCCTTGCAGGGAGGCCTCAGGGCCACCCCCGGGGTCCCGATTGGCATCGAGAGACTCCTACAGTCTGAGCTGGGGGGTCCTCGAGGCCAGCCTCCTCTTACCAGGGAACCCCTTGCCCTCTTGTCTAAGCCATTTGTCTGTCCAGGAGGCAGGAGCAGGTGACAGGCTTGAATCCAGCCCAGGCACTTTCTAGCTGGGTGGCCTTGGGCAAGTTACTTTATCTCTCTGGGACTCGGTGTCATCCTCTGAACGGTACTAATAACAAAACAGCTTTGGGAGGCTGAGGTGGGAGGATCACTTGAGGCCAGGAGTTTGAGACCAGCTGTGTGACCCTGGGCAAGTTACTCAGCCTCTCTGGGGTTGGGTATCCCCTTTGTCTCTGCAAATTATAAAAACATTAGCCGGCTGTGGTGGCGTGTGCCTGTAGTCCCAGGTACATGGGAGACTGAGGTGGGAGGACCGCTTGAGGCCAGGAGGTCAAGACTGCAGAGCATGATCACGTCACTGTACTCCAGCTTAGGCGACAGTGAGACCCTGTCTCTTAAATAAATAAATGCAATGGGCCCACAGGGACCTGCATGTAGGTTGCTGTGAAGATCAAGCGTCTGTTGGGGCTGTGGCCGGCGCTGGTCGCTGATGATGGCTTGGGCTGAAGGAGTCCGTAGCGCGGGCCAGCTGCTGTTTTAAGCTCCCTGGGAATAAGCGCTAAGATCCTCCTGCCTGTAATGCAATTCCATCTCTTCTGTTCCTATTTTACAGATAGGGAAACTGAGGCACCAGAGGTTATGTACCTGCCTAAGCAAGGCCTCTGCTTCCCCCAGTTCTTTTTTATTTCCTTTTATAGGGGCCCTCAAATAACATCAGGTCCCCTCAGTATGCATGTATTGGGTGCCTACTGAATGCAGGCATGGTCCTGGCCACCATGGTGAGTGGAGGCGAATCAGATGTAGCTGGTGCCATGGAGCAGGAGAAAACGTGGAGACACCCCTGAGACCTCCAGGTCCCCTCTTCTGCTAGGGTGTCCTGGTTCTGACTTAGAGGGAGCTTAAACATGCCCCCCAGCCTTTTTCTCTCTGAAGATGGGAGCAAAGACCACGGAACCTGCAGGGAGGGCGAATTCGGGCGCTTCCGGCTCCAGCTGTCTATTTCCAGCCTGATGGATTTCCTTTGGGTAAATATGGAGTCAATCAAACTTTGAACTTCCAACTCCCGGCCAGACTGTTGCTTATTCCCCCATCCCTTGCTCCCCACCCCACCCAGGTTTCTCCTTCCTGCCTCCTTCTGGAGGTGGTGGGCGGGCTGGAGGAAGCCCCCACGTGGGAATCCTCAGAGATGCTCAGTGTCAAGGTCTGGCCCCAGTCTCTGCTGGCCTCTGCTGTGGTGTGGCCAGTGTCATGCGCCCTGGGGATTCTGGTGCCTGGGGAGCTGGGTCTTGGGACTTTTCCTGCCATAGGTGAGAACGCTGGCAGCTGCATTCACACAGGGCTATACCTGAGATGCACACGGATGCCTGCACACACATGCACACACACACACAAGCCCACACACACGCGCACACACACATGCGCACACATGCAAGCGCACACACACATGCACACATGCAAGCGCACGCACACACACACACGCACACATGCAAGCGCACACACACACACAGATTTAGTTCCCAGCTACTGTGGCCAAACTGTGCGACCTCAAGCAAGGTGCTGCTCTTCTCTGAGCCTCAGTTTCCTCTTTGTGAAATGGGGCTGTGCTGACAGTCCCCCGTGTTTTGAAGACCTTGGGAAATAGCGGAGAGAAAATGCTTTCTGAGCCTTAATGACGTCCTTGTGACTCAGTTCTGCTCTGCCTGCAGCTCGCCCCGTGTGCAGCGGCTGGAAGCTGTGTGCGATACCTCCCTCTCTCTTGTCTCCTCTCCCTTCCTCCCTCCCTCCCTCTCCACCGCTCCCTGCCTCCTTCCCTCCCTCTCTCCCTCCCTCCCTCTTTCCTTCCCTCTCTTCCCTTCTTTTACAGAAAGAAAATTTCTAAGTTCAGAGCCTTCCCCACTCCACCCCCCTGCCCCCTCCCCGTCCTGGCACACGGGTTGGTGGGGGTTCCGCCCCCATCGTGGGACCCTGGGGGTCGAGAGCGCTGCCATCCGGAGCCGCGGGCGGTGCGAGGAGGGAACATTATTCTCTGTAATGTCAGGCCCTCCTCAGCACTTTCATGTTCAAAGTGCTTCCTTGGTGCTAAATAATTAATTCTCTCCAGGCTCCCATGTGAGGGAATAAATAAATGTCACTTGTAGGGGGTGACTAAGCCCGCCGGGAATCAAGGCTGACAACTTCAGGCGCCAGCAGAGGGTTGGCCGGGGACATTGCCTTCAGAGGCCACAGCTCAGTTGGAGCTGACTGGGAGCCCAGCTGTCCGCGACCTGGTGGGGACACGGCAGTGGCACCCGCTTGTGCTAAGGGAACCTGTCTCTCCGGCCTGCCCGCAGATGGATCAGGAGCACCCAGAGGCAGGCCCCAGGCCCCACTTTCTCATCCGAGCTGATGTCCATGTCCTCAGTCTTCCTGCCTGTGAAATGGACATCATGACGGGGCTGGCGTCCCAGGGTCAGTGAGGCAAATGCCGATACCCCTCTCGGCAGAGGCTGGGCCCAGGGGGGACTTCCTGCACCCAAGGTCATTGTCATAATTACGTCCTTATGACACCCCCACCCCCACTGGCAACCCCTGGGCCTCCTCCCAGGCCTCAGGATCCCCAGGCTCCCCAGCCGGGTCCTATCCTACCCCTCATCGCCCACTGCCTTCCTGCACTTCCCCCGGCAGGGCCTCTGGGCTGTTGAGGGCACCCCAACCACGTTCTCCCTTTGGAAACGTCACCCTGGCTGTTCCCTCTGCTGGAAACACCCAGGTCCCTGCTCCCAGACACCTCCTCAGAGGGGCCTTCCCTGACTACCTCCGTCTAAAATAATCAAGCCGGTAAGAATGCCACTGTCCTTCCCTCCCAACCTCAGTTCTGCCCGAGGCATCACGTAGTCACCACTGCTCACCCGGGAGACTGTGCGAGGATGGGGACGGTGACTTTCTTGGTCACCAGCCAGGGTCTGGCATACAGTAGGTACTCAACAAGTAGTTAGTTTGCTCACTATTCTATCCCCAGTGCCTAGAAATGTGTCTGGCATACAGTAGGTGCTCAATAAATTCGCTGTTGTATCCCCAATGCCCAGAATACATACAGCCTGGTGCATAGTAGGTGTGCAATAAAGACTGCTATTGCTTGCTCTTCTAATCTCTGGACCTAGAAATGTGCCTGGCACACAGTAGTTGCTCAACAAATAATTTGTTCACTGCTGTATTCCCAGTGCCCAGACCAGCTCCTGGCATGCAGTAGGTGCTCACTAAGCATTTGTCCCATCACTGCTGTCATCAGCCTAGTGCCCGATACAGGGCAGGCATCTAATGGACATTCCTTTAGCTCACGGTTGTATCCATGGTTCCTGAAAATGTGTCTGGCGCACAGTAGGTGCTCAACCATAGTAGGTGTTCATTCCTGTATCTCCAGTGCCTAGTACTTAGTAAGCACCTAGTGTTTGTTGAATGAGTGAATGTTGGGATGAAGGACTGTTCTGTTCCTGAAGCCCCAGAATCTCCTGGAACAGAGGTGCCCACAGTATGGGGAGAGGGGTAGGGCGGCGCAGAAGGCCGTGCCTGCCTGTGTGTTTGGACGCCTCTCTCGGAGCAGCAGCCTCCCAGCCTGCCTGCCTGCTTGCCAGGCTGCACATGCCTCCAACACACTCTGCCAGCCTCGAGCAGCCTCGCCCCAGCACCAGGCCTGGCCACGCTGGGAGGAGGGAGGGGGAGAGGAGGAGGGGCCTGCAGATGGCTGGCCATCTGCTGCGTGGGAGCCTGGACGGGCAGGCGTCCCCACCAGCCTACACTGTGCTGTCATCTTCCTGTCTGCTCAGCGCGGCCAGACGGGGGGCTTCAGGGTGAAGCAAAAGATCTCATACTCTTCCTCGGCTTCCCGGTCTCCTCTGCGTACCCTGGAGTGTGTTGGGTCTGCATCTGGCCCCAGCAACCAGCATCAGGAAGAGTGTGATCAGGGTGTCCGGGGCCAGACCAGGTGGGGCCCTGAGTCCAGGACTGGGATTAGACCCTCCCAGTGCTCCCACTGTGCTGCCTGCTGTGTCCCTTCCTGGCAGGTGAGGCCAGGCAGCTGTCTGTTCCTCCTCCTTGAGGTCATCCAAGACCACAGGGCAGTGTTCTCTGCCCCTAGGCCTCACCAACACGCTGAGTGTGTAGAAGAGAGGGTGGCAGGGACACAGAGTGGGAGCAGAAGGAGCTGGGCATGTCTGTTGTGCATGTGCGTACCCGGGCATGCATGCAGGAAAATGGAATCAGAAGCTTTCCTGGTTCACCCACTGGAGTTACGTGGTTTTCTGTTTGTGACAGTACATGGTGCATGTGAAGATTTGGACGCACACACGTTTTATGTGCCATGCATGCTGTTCTAGGGGCGTTTCTGCAGATTTTACATTCAGGTGTAGCCCCTACGCAGGGTGTGTGCATGGGTGGTCTTCGTGCACGTCTGTGTGTGCACGCCTGTGGGTGTGTGTGTGCTGGGCTGGGGCCAGTAGGTAATATGTGTGTGTGCAGGTGAACAAGCTTATGCTAGGCCAGCATCTGGTCTATGTGTGTGTGTGTGTACATATATGCATACATATGTGTCACGTGGTCACACATTGTACAAAAGAATATGAGTGTGGGGCCAGCCACAGTGTCTCACACCTGTAATCCAGTGCTTTGGGAGGCCGAGGCAGGAGGATTGCTTGAGGCCAGGGGTTTGAGGTCAGCCTGGGCAACACAGTGAGACCCAGGCTCCACAAAAATTAAATTAGCCAGGCATGGTGATGTGCATCTGCAGTCCTGCCTGCTCAGGAGGCTGAGGTGGGAGGATTGCTCGAGCCCAAGAAGTCAAGGCTGTGGTGAGCTGTGATTGTGCCACTGCACTCCAGCCTGGGCAACACAGTGAGACCTTGTCTCAAGAAAAGTTTCGTGTGTATGTCATGTGTATATATGTGTGTACTTATGTGCATGTGTGCATATGTGTGTGCATATGGATATGTGATCGTATATGAGAATGGACATGTATCGGACGTCTGAATGACTATGCCATATGTCATAAACCATGTCTATATGTATATGTGTGTGGGGTGAATGTATATATGCAGGTGTACGTGATGTGTGAAGGAATATGTGTGCATAAGTGTGTGCCTGTGTGTGTATATGCATGGTGGTGTGTGGGGTGTGGCTGGAATGATGTGAGACTGAGTGTATTCATGCAGAGGTGTCCGTGTGTGCACGTACATATGGGTGTGTGTGGTTGGACATGCATGTGTGTTGTATCTAGGTGGCTATGTATATATGTGCATGTATGTGCGTGTATATTCATGTCTTTAAGGATGTGTACCTCGTGTGCACGTGCAGGTACATGTGCGTATTAGGATGAATGTGTGTGTAGGTATGTGTGTGTGTTAGGATGAATGTGTGTGTAGGTACATGTGTGTGTTAGGATGAATGTGTGTGTAGGTACATGTGTGTATTAGGATGAATGTGTGTGTGTGCAGGTACATGTGCATATTAGGATGAATGTGTGTGTAGGTACGTGTGTGTTAGGATGAATGTGTGTGCAGGTACATGTGTGTGTTAGGATGAATGTGTGTGCAGGTACATGTGCATATTAGGATGAATGTGTGTGCATGTGCAGATACATGTGCGTATTAGGATGAATGTGTGTGTAGGTACGTGTGTGTTAGGATGAATGTGTGTGTGTGCAGGTACATGTGTGTATTAGGATGAATGTGTGTGTAGGTACGTGTGTGTTAGGATGAATGTGTGTGCAGGTACATGTGCGTATTAGGATGAATGTGTGTGTAGGTACGTGTGTGTTAGGATGAATGTGTGTGTGTGCAGGTACATGTGCGTATTAGGATGAATGTGTGTGTGTGCAGGTACATGTGTGTATTAGGATGAATGTGTGTGTAGGTACGTGTGTGTTATGATGAATGTGTGTGTGCAGGTACATGTGCGTATTAGGATGAATGTGTGTGCATGTGCAGATACATGTGCGTATTAGGATGAATGTGTGTGTAGGTACGTGTGTGTTAGGATGAATGTGTGTGTGTGCAGGTACATGTGTGTATTAGGATGAATGTGTGTGTAGGTATGTGCGTATTAGGATGAATGTGTGTGTGTGCAGGTACATGTGCGTATTAGGATGAATGTGTGTGCATGTGCAGATACATGTGCGTATTAGGATGAATGTGTGTGTAGGTACGTGTGTGTTAGGATGAATGTGTGTGTGTGCAGGTACATGTGTGTATTAGGATGAATGTGTGTGTAGGTATGTGCGTATTAGGATGAATGTGTGTGTGTGCAGGTACATGTGTGTATTAGGATGAATGTGTGTGCATGTGCAGATACATGTGCGTATTAGGATGAATGTGTGTGTAGGTACGTGTGTGTTAGGATGAATGTGTGTGTGTGCAGGTACATGTGTGTATTAGGATGAATGTGTGTGTAGGTATGTGCATATTAGGATGAATGTGTGTGTGTGCAGGTACATGTGCATATTAGGATGAATGTGTGTGTGTGCAGGTACATGTGCGTATTTGGATGAATGTGTGTGTGTGCAGGTACATGTGTGTATTAGGATGAATGTGTGTGTGTGCAGGTACATGTGTGTATTAGGATGAATGTGTGTGTTTTCAGATACATGTGTGTATTAGGATGAATGTGTGTGTGTGCAGATACATGTGTGTATTAGGATGAATGTGTGTGTGTGCAGGTATATGTGTGAGATGAGGGATGTGCATGTGTTGTGTGTGTGCGTGTGTGTGATGAATGTGCATACACAGCCCAGTAAGAGCACAGATGTTGGAGCAGGACCACCTGGGTTAGATCCCAGCTCTGCCACTCACTGGCACGTGACTTGGGGCAAGCCAGTTAACAGCTTTCCACCGCAACGGGGGCAGCACAGCAAATGTGAAAGGCCCGGAGACGCTGAGCCCTTCTTGTGGGTCAGAGGTGGGTTGGGAGCGTCAAGGAAGGTTTCCTTAAGAAAGGACCTTTTGAAATGGGTTTTGAAGGATGAGCAGAGTCAGAGATGGCTTGGGAGAACTGACCAGGCAGATGGCAGAGCATTGAAGTCACTGATTCTAACCTCGGTCCAGGCCCCCAAGTTCTTTTCCCCAGATGGCTCAAAGAGTCTCCCTCCTGGTCTCCCACACCATTTTTCTGGAATATGCTTTTGTTTTGGGGTGGACTGTTCCCCTCCTTCAAGGCCTCGCCCACGGGCCAGCCCCATGGCTTCTGCGCCCCGGTTTTCTCTGCCCCCCTTAGGCTGTTTGCAGGTGGTTCCTGGAGGCCGGCTTCCTCCCTCCCCACTCTGTACAGATGCGGGAGCTGACACCAGAGAGGCCCAGGAACTTGCTTAAAGTCACACAGCAAAACAGGGAACAGAACCATGGCCCAAGGCCCAGCCCAGGCTAAAGGAAGCATGACAACTCTCTCCATTTTGCAGTTTAGCCCAGACTCAGAATTTAAACCCAACACGTCATTCAGCAAACATATTGTAGAAGCAATGTTCAATTTTCATTAATTGAACACATTTATTGAGCACCTAGTGTGTGCCTGAATCAGGGCACTGTGGAGATTAAGGCAGAAGCAGTTTCCCTAGGAAATGGCAGTCCAGTCCAGATCTGTGCTGTTGGATACAGTAGCCCCTAGCCCCATGCGGTGGGAAATGGAACCATGGCCCACAGGATGTCCTAGTCCTAAGCCCTGGGACCCGTGAATATGTGTCCTGACACAGCAAAGGGGGCTCTGCAGATGTGATTAATCTTGAGATGGGAGGTCTTCCTGGATGACCCGGGTGGGCCCAAGGTTCTACCGACAGTCGTTATAAGAGAGACACAGGGGAATCAGAGTCAGAGGAGGAGATGTGACTGTGGAGGCAGATGTCGGGGTGATGCGAGGCCACAAGCCAAGGAATGCAGGAGATTTCTAGAAGCTGGAAAAGGCAAGGAAACAGAGGTTCTCCTAGAGCCTCCCGGAAGAAGTGTAGCCTTGCCAACACCTTGCTTTTAGGTGTGACCCACTGCAGACCCGTGACCTCCAGACCTGGAAGAGAATAAAATGTGTTGTTTTAAGCCACTATCTTTTAAATAATTTGTTACAGCAGCTATAGGAAACTAACCCATGTGTCTCTTTCAATTTAGATTAGACAAAATTACAAATTCAGCTCCTGAGTGGTAGCAGCCACATTTTAAGTGCTTGATAGCCGTATTTCCATCATCACAGAAAGTTCCATCAGCCAACATGGGTCTAGACAGACTATAAACAAGCCAATAAATGAGAGGATTTCAGATGACGATAAGACAAAAAAGAAAAAAGAAAAAGAAGAGCTTTAGACCATATCCTTAGCCTAACTTAAATAAAGAAAACATTTGGTAATTGCATAAAAGTTTCTGAAACCTTAATCCGCTGAGATGTAACAGCTGCCTCCTGGGGGCAGGTGTTTTAGGTCTACGATCTGGTGAGGCTTTGAGTCGCCACCCAATCTCATCTTGAATTGAATCCCCGTAATCCCCACGTGTCAGGAGAGAGACCAGGTGGAGGTAATCGAATCCCAGGGGCGGCTTCCCCCATGCTGTTCTCGTGACAGTGACTGAGTTCTCACGAGATCTGATGGTTTTATAAGTGTTTGGTAGTTCCCGCTGCATTCATTCCCCTTCCTGCTGCATTGCAAGGAGGGTGTTACGCGTCCCCTTTGCCTTCCACCGTGATTGTAAGTTTCCTGAGGCCTCCGCAGTGATGCAGAACTGTGAGTCAATTAAACCTCTTTGCTTTATAAATTACCCAGTCTCAGGCATGAGAACAAACTCAGACAGTCTATTTGCTTACAAAATCCACTATGGGAACCGGAGACAGAGAGAGGTTAAGTGACACAGCAACAGAAGCCAATGGGAAGGTAAGGCTGTCCCTGCAGATCTCTGAGCAGATGGGGAAAGGTGAAAATTCAGCTTTTCCAAGAAATGAGACTCCCTGCAGTTCAGCTGACTGCAGACCCTTCCCAGGGGGTGCTTGTTCCTGTGGGAGACATGTCCCTCCAAACACAGGCCAAGAAGACTGTTAGCTTCCTGCCACTGCTGGGACAAAACATCCCAAACTTCGTGGCTTAAAACAACAGGAACCGTGTTCCGTCCCCGTTCGGGTGGCAGCAGGGCCGTGCTCTCGCTGAAGGCTGTCGGGGAGGATGCTTCCTGGCCCCTTCCAGCTTCTGGTGGCTGCCAGCATCCATGGCAGTCCTGGGCTTGTGGCCTCTGCCTCTGTGGTCACGTGGCTTTTTCCTGCATGTCTCTGTCCAAATTCCTCTCTTCTTTTAAGGACTGACTCCAATCCAGTATGACTTCATCCTCACCTGATCACATCTGCAGCAACCCTATTTCCAGACAAGGCCACATTTGTAGGTACCAGGGAGTGACATAAATTGTGGGCCAGGGGCATTTTTCACTCTAGTACAGAGACCCTGGGCAGTTATCCGGGGCCTGATGGGTGTAGACCTGTGCTTCTTGGATGGCAGCATGCTGGGTGGTTAGGAACAGACTCATGCTGGAGAACCAGGTCCAGAGCTCCCCCACTCACCGGCTGTGTGACCTCAGATGCGCTACTTAACCTCTCTGGGCCCCATGTGGTCCTGATAACGGTATCTACTATGAGGATTAAATGAGATAGTGCATATAATGCTCTTGGAGGTGCCCCAAGCCCTGTGCAAGCATTTGCTGTCATCATAATTTGGGGTTTCTCCCAAGTGGTCGGGAAGATCTGGGATGGACACAGGCACAGCATTATATACTATGAAACAGCAAGAAAACCACTCCTTTTCTTTCTGTTCTTCCGCCAACTCCAGGGAGAAGGTCTCTACGGGTGCTGAGGTGTCCTTGACACCTCACTGAGTAAGGCTGGCAGGGCTTCCTTCCCGACAGAGCCGGAAACGGTTTCCATCTAAAACTTTCCTCAGGCAGCAGGACAGAAACCAGACTTGGGTGACACCCTTTGTTTCTCTGTGTTTACTTTCACGGTCACCTTCTCTTTCCAGCAAGTGGTATCAGCTTTCCAATTATGGGGTGAGCTAAGCTTTCCTCTTTAAGTCCATTTATTTGCCTACAGAGAAAGCGAGTGGTTGTTTTTAAAGTGAGCAAATAGCAGTTCAGCAAGGAAAAGGCAGCGGCTCTTCCCACGGGTGGTTCAGGGAGGTGGGGCAGGAGCCGCGCGGTGACGCCTGAATGCCCGGGGCAGGCGGCCACCTGGGCGTTTGAGGTCTGGAGTGGAATGTTCCATCGTCTGCTTCAAAGGATCCCATTATCTGAACTACCTTCTGATCTGTGTAGACACCACCTGGGTACAATCCACATTCGGTGACCTGCTAGTGTAGCTGGGCTGCACAGGGACTGGGAGGTCCCACAGGACTGTGCCAGAGGGGTGGGGCTGAGAAACGGGGACTGGTGCCGTTCAGCCACCCCCAGTCTCAGCAAAAGGAGATGCTGGGGCCTCGCTATGCAAGCATTTAGCAAGTTCACCTTCAAAGGTTTATTTTGCCCCCTTCCTCTGAAGGAGACACGTTCCATCCACAGGTCAGTGAGAGCCGGGCTGGCCTGAGCTGCTGGAAGGCATCGAAGGAGGTTTGTCCCCATAGCTGTGGGGCTATCCCTTCATCCTGGGAAATTCACAGCCAGCACCTGATGGTGTCAATGGATCCACTCCCACCAGCGGGCACAGGGCTGTGTGTGGCTCAGGGAGCTCGGGTGCAGCCTCCTCGTTTTCTCTTTTGGACGGACCAGCATTACCTGGCATGTAAACCAGTGAGCTTTGGAGGCAGATCCTGTGATGAAGTCAGGCCACTATAACTGCCCACCATAGCCTCTGCATACAGTCCTTCCATGTTTCCCTTTCCAAGTATCTGTTGCTGTGTAAGGCGTTACCCCAAAACTTAGTGGCATGAAACAACAGCAATGCTTTTATTGTTATGTCATGGTTCCGGTGTAGACTGGGCTCAGCCAGGCAGTTCTCGTGCAGGGCCTCTCAGGTGTTTGCAGTCCTACAGGGACCGGGGCTGAGGTTATCTCAACCACATGTCTGGTAGTCGATAGTGGCTGCCAGGTGGAACCTTAGCTGGGGCCGGAGCCTCCACGTGTGGCTTGGGCTTCCTTACAACATGGTGCTCCAGAAAAAAATCATCCCAAGAGGGCCAGGAGGAAGCCATACCACCTCCTCTAACAGCCTCAGAAGTCACCTGGTGTCCCTTCCACTGTAGTCTCAGCCCTGGGCAAGGGGAGGGACATAGTGCTCACCTCCCAATAGCAGGAATGCCCACCTCATATTGTAAAAGGAGCCTGTGGGATGGGAGAATTTGTAGCCATCTTGGAAAACACTGCCACTTCCATCCTTCCTGCTTCTTTGCTCTAATTCCAGCCCAGCTTCTGAATCTGTGGGCCATCATTAGGCACCTGTAGTGTGCCAGCTGCTTTCATGAACATCGTCACACAAATAGCTACAGCTCGCCTTGGGTGGGTCTGTCATTTTCCCATCTCACAAACAAGGACTCTGGGCATCAGAACGCATAAGGTGTCCGTACAAGGTCCCACAGCTGTTCAGTAACTTTAGTGGACATCAGTTGCCCCTCTGGTCACAGCCCCTCCTTCACCTCAGACCATGTGGTTTGTGTGGAACTGGTTCTGCGCATTGGTCCAGAGATGGGCGTGTGACTAAGGGTCAGCCCAATGCGAATTTTCCAAACCTCTGGCCTCAGTGATTGGTTTAGGGGGTTATTGGATGACTCAGTTTGGTCCAGTCAGAGGTAATCCCAGGACTGTTGCAGGAACAGTTGGGAAGTGAGAGTCTGGTCTGACTGAGCATATTCACCTGTGCCTGCTGGGATGATGTGTCCGTGGTGAAGGCAGGGCCTGACTGAGGGGACGCTAACACAGACACAAACCATGAAATGGAAAGAGACAACATTCCGAGGCCATGGGTTGGGGCCCCAGATCCAGCCATACCTGAGGCCAACACTACCTTGGAATTTACCATTACAAGCGCTAATAACGTTTTCTTTTAGCTGAAGGCAGCTTCAGTTGGGGTTCCTGTGATAGCCAAAGTTTCATCCCAGCACTTTGCAAGGCCGAGGCAGGAGGATCGCTTGAGCCCAGGAATTCGAGAGCAGCCTGGGCAACATGGCAAAACCCCATCTCTACAAAATACAGGGAAAAAAAAATTAAGAGGGCATGGTGGCCTGTAGTTTCAGCAACCTGGGAGGCTGAGATGGGAGGGTCTCTCGAGCCTAGGGAGGTCGAGGCTGTAGTGAGCCATGATTGCACCACTGCAGTCCAGGCTGGGTCACAGAGGAAGACCCTGTCTCAGAAAAAAAAAAATGCAGAAAAGGAATTTGAGCCCAGACCTATCTGAGTCCACAAGTTATAAATTCCTTCTCCAGAACCGTGCTGCTCCCCTCGCTGCCGTCTGCCTTCAAGGCCCGGATCAATTCTCCCTTTTCCAAGACAACCTCCCTGATAACATCAGCTCGCAGCGTCTCTCCCCAGACTCCAATTGCTGGAGCTTATGGCCGTCGGTGCAGGTGCTTTCCAGGGAAGGCCTTCCTGACCAACACGGTGCCTTCTTCTTCTACCAGGCATGGGTCCCTAAAATGTCACCATCAGAGCCTCCTCTGGGTTAAGCATTGCTCTTTTTGAGTGACTATTTTAAAACCTTGATCCCCTGAGATTTTGAGTCAAATCATCACGGCCCAAGAAAAAGAGGATTAGGGCGTTCTCGGAGAGACAGGCAGAGAAAAGAGGGAAGAGGTGTGTTCTGTTCTCACTAGAAAGGAGGAAGCAGCATTTAAAGCTGCACCTTCAAAGGGAAAGCCAGACTTTTAGAGTCGAGGTTGTAAAAAAGGCATCCCTGGTAGAGGAGAAGACCAGGGGCAGAGAACTCGTCAGACACAATCAGGAAACGGCAATTGGCTGCTGTGGCTGGGACACCACGCAGGACGGAAGCCGGCTCGGGAGCTCCTGGGATTGTGAAATACCAAGCGGAGGAGTTTGACATGTGTTTTCGGGTTAATAGGGAGAGCCCTCGAAGGTTCTTGAGTCATGGCGGGTGGGGGGGAAGATGAATCTGTGCAGCGTGGGAAGTGCAGTGTGTGAACAGGGCTGGGGGAGCGAAGTGAGAAGCGAGGCCATCAGAACCAGAATTCCAACAGTGAGGTAAGTAAGAAGTGATTAGGCACATTTTGGGGGACAACTGGCTTGATACAGAGACAGACAGGCCAGGGACGGATAGAGTCTTAGAACAGCATAGGTTCTGGGCCCTCCAGGCAAGGCCTGTGATCAGCCTCTCCCTCCTTTCAGAGCAGGACCTGTCACCAGCCCACATAATAGACATGGGTCCATGCTGGCATGTGGATCAGGATGGGCTTTTTCATTGCTGTGTAGTTTTCCACTGTAAGGATGTACCGCAATTCACTTATCCATTCACCTACTGATGGACGTACAGGTAGCTTCCAGTGACCTTTTTAAATCTTGAGATGTCACCTTGCACTAAGCAATGCAACCTGAGACAGCATGGATGGGATGGCCTACCTATCTTTTTATCTCGTATTCATTAAATACATGCATAATTACTAAAAACAAAAAGTGCTTGTCTGGGACCACCTCCTTTCACTTGCTCTGCACGAGGCTTGCTTTGGCAGAGACTGTGAGAATTTGTCGTCGCTGCTGTAGTTGCTGGATTGTTAGGTGACGATGTCACTCAGGCCTGGTGGTGGGCACAGGCTAAGCTCCCCTTCCCGTCCCCTCCACAGGCCTGGACAAGAGGCCTTCTGGAAGCCTGCTCCTGCCCCGGCCCCTGCCCGCCCTCAGCTGGAAGGAGACATTGGCTCAATTCATCCTGCCTTCAAAGGGCTCCTGTCTGAACCAGGCTCCTGGGCAAACCCCCAGCCCAATCCTCGCCTAGAAAAACATACTCAGCCCTTGTTTAGACTGAGGCCGGCCTGCAGGAGGTCAGCCCAGCTGTGAGGGCAGAAGCCTCAGCTCAGCACCAAAACGTGGTGCAGGGGCCCCTCTGCTGCCTGCCCCCCAGCCCGGGGCCCACCACCTGAGACTGCCCGGGAAGAAGAAGGCCTCACCAGGGGCCCCTGTGCACCCCGGTGGTTGGCCAGGAAGGGCCAGTCCCTCATTCTGGGCTGGGGCTCACTCCCACCAGTCCCTCAGAAACTACACATAATGGATTTTTCTTTCTTCCTTCTGGGTTTTAAATGATTCCTTCCCAACCAGACCTCCCTGACGGCCCCATTAAGTACCCTTGAGACACCTGATCATAAAAAGAAAACTTTCCCTAACCTGATGATGGACCTTGTTGCATTCCCAACAAGTCATGTGCTGAAGTCCTAGCTTCGCCCTCAGTGCCTCAGAAGGCAACCTTATTTGGAAGTGGAGTCCCTGCAGATGGAATGAGTTCAGATGGGGTCATACTGGAGTAGGGGGGTCCCTCATCAAATATAGCTGGTGCCCTTCTAATGGGGGGAACTTTGGACACAGACACGCAGGAAGGATGTCATAGGAACGTGAAAGCAGAAATCAGGGTGACACATCCACCCGCCAAGGGATGCCACAGAGTGAAGCTAGGGCAGAGGCCAGGAACAGGTTCTCCTAGAGTGAACTGACTCTGCTGGCCCTTTGATCTCAGACTTCTGGCCTGCAGAACTGTGAGAGAACCCGTTTCTGGTACTTTGTTATGGCAGCCAGGGGAGACGAATGTTACCCGACATCTCAGTCACAAGGGCATTCATTGAAGAGGCAGTAGACCCGCAGCACCCATTTCCTTCCTTCCTGTGACTCCTCGCATCCGTGAGGGATGCCTGTTGCCTGTTGTTTTTTACTCCTCTAAAAAGAAACCTGGCTAAAAATCATATGATCACATCAATAGATGCAGGAAAAGCATTTGGCAAACTCCAACACCTAACCCAGACAAAAACTCTCAGCAAACTAGGGGTCAAGAGGAACTTACTCAACATGATAAAGAACATTTACAATAATCCACCAGCTAACATCTCACTCAATGGTGAGAAACTAGGTCCTTTCACCTTAAGGTCAGGAACAAGGCAAGGACATTCACTCTCAACACAACTTTTCAACGTCATACTGGAAATCATAGCTAATTTGATAAGTAAGAAAAGGTATACAGATTGAAAAGGAAGAAATAAAACTCATTCTTCCAGACGACATGATCGTTTATGCAGAAAATCCCAAAGATTCAAAACAATGACGAAAAACACTAGAATGAATAAGTGAGTATATCAAGGTTGCAGGATACAAAGTAAATATACAAAAGTCAATTGCTTTCCTACGTATCAGCAATGAGCAAGTAGCATTGGATATTTAAAGATGGCTGGCAAAGTCTGTTTGGGAAACCAGGCCATGTCAGGGCCTCAGCAGTCCTCATACCTCTCTCTGTAGTGCCAACATGGCTGCCAAAGCTCTGGAACATTCCAGACAGGAATGTGCAGAGAGGGAGGAGAGTAGATGCTGTCAGTGCTCACTAAGCTGACTCAGGAGAAACTGCTGGAGAACCTAACACCCTCAACTGATGACAAGTGAGGATTATGTGGATAAATACCCCAAATGTCTCACTCTTCAGGCACATAAGTCTGAGCTTGTCTACACCGTCTCTTGGTGTTCCTCAGAAGTATTGCTTCTGTAAAGTGGGGTTGGTGATAGCCCTTTCTTCATAGGGTTGGTGTGAGAGCTGGTGCATATAAACCACTTTGCAGAGAGCCAGGCATACAGTAAGTGCTAAATAAGTGCCTATAACTGTGAGCACTCACTCAGCACGTTTGGGGAGCAGAAAAGAGGTCACTGCAGCTGGAGCTAGACCAAGGCCTAAGGGCAGATGAGACCATGGGCATCTTGGGGGGCATCTATGGGAACCCTTGACCTAAGAAAGTCCAGAGACTCGTTTTACAAGAAGGCCACAGCTAGACTCAATCCCTAGGCAGAGTAGGCAAAGAGTGGGAAAACCTTAGACTTGCCAAGGTTCTGTTTCCACTGAATGGGACACAAAGCAGAAATTTAGCTGAATTCTAGAAAACTCTAGAGAGTTCTAGAAAAAAACAAAAAACCTGCAGCTGATGTGTTTGGGGTGGGGGGTGGGGCTCTTCCAGAGTTACCCTTTGGGCAATCAAGCTACAGGGGTCAAGCTTTTTAAGATTTTACAAGCCAGAGACTCTGCCCTCAGACCCTCAGGTCAAAATCTGCCCCCTCCACCCACCCATCCACTGCAGCCTCTGCAAACCCTGCCTCCAGCGTGAAAATGGGCTCTCTGCAAACCCTGCCTCCAGCATGGAAATGGGAAGATGCACTGTCTTAGAGGTTAGGCCATAGATGACCACTAGCGGCCCTTGTCCTGGGCCCTCATCCTTGGTGTGAGATCTAGAATCTCTCTCTCTGCCACCGCTTGGTGTCTTCGTGGGTGGCACCCTGTTGTCATGGAGGAAGCCGGAATGCAGCTGTCGATGAGTGAATTTATGATGGGGAAATTGAACACAGGGCTGATTCACGCTTTTCATACTGGGCCTGGGGGAAGCTCTAGACCTCTGCGCTCTGGCTGCCTTCATTTATTTCAGACTTTTGTGTGAAGAGCCCTGGGCGGGAGAAGGGTGAAGAAAAGGCTGAACAGCAGGCATGGGGCCAGAGCTCCTCCACCCACCAGGCTCCTCAGGAGACCAGTTCCGGGAAATGGCCTCGCAGAGGGGACGGTACCAGCCGGGTTCCATTCTCTAGTTTCTAAAAGGAGGCAGGAAAAAAAAATCATTCTGCATATTTGCAGTCCTCTCCCTGCCTGGCTTGCTTTCTTTCTTTCCCGCAAGCACAGAGGACGTGGTCCCTGTGTCCCGCCACAGCGCGTGGGAGCTCGTTAATTAAAGAGCTGAGCAGATGTCACCGTTCATTAAGTGCGGCCTTGTGGCTCCGTCCGCAGACACTGCCACCTTTGTGCTCACTACTTAATGACACCGCGCCTCCCTGGCCGCCCCAGCCCTGGAGAAGAGCAGAGGCGAGGCTGCGTTTCCCCCCAGTTTGGCGGAGTGGGGTGCCCCCGCCCCACTGCGTCCTTGTCAGCTGGGGCACTGCAGCCAGACACAAGGTGATGGAGACTTTTAATTTTCATCACGCCCATCCATCGGAGCTCTGTTTTAAATCACTTTAACGGCAGATTAAAAATATATAAGCTGATATTAGAGGACAGTCTTAGTGCCTTTATAAATATCTTAAATCAAAAGTTTGGCTTAATTGCACTTACGTGGATACAGGAGCCTGGGGAGGTGGGGGCTGGGTCAGGTGAGCCCCAGCGGCAGGAGAGGCAGAGGGGGCTGGATGGAGGTGGTGCTGGCCCTGGGAGGGGACAAGGAGGTTGCTGCATGGGCTCAGAGTTCAGAGCACCCATCTATCCATCCATCCATCTGCCGGTGCAGACCTGCAGAGCCCTCCAGATACACCTGCACACCAGGGCAGACCCGGCGTCTCTCTTCTCTGCGTTACTGCCAGGCAGGGAAGAGGCCAGTGAGCAAGCAATTCCACCGAGCCACAATCCTTCATCGCACGCTGTGTGTCGGGCACCGTTTCGGGCACTTGACGTATATCATCTCATTTAATCCCCAACAACCCTGTGCATGGAGATCATGATGATCCCTATTTTATGAATGAGGCTGGGAGAGATTCCAGGATTCGGTCAAGGTCACTCTGCTCTTCAGTGAGAGCCAGGATCTGGACTCAGGCGGTCTGACTTCAGTCCGTGTGTTAACCACTGCACCGTCCTGTCTCTCTCTCCTGATGGGACAACTGTCAGGAAAGAAGAGTTTCCAGGGAGGTATGGTGGGAGCTGACCGGCAGCCTGGCTTCAGCCTGGGGCATAGAGGAGGTTTACGAGGCAGGGAGGTTGAAGCTGGGACCTGCTGGGTGAGTAGGGGTGGTGAAATGAGGAAAGCAGGCAAGGGCTGGAACCGCAGGTGCAAAGGCCCTGGGGTAGGCACTCACTCAGTGTGTTTGGGGAGCAGAAAAGAGGTCGGTGTCACTGGAGCTAGACCAAGACTTAAAGGCAGATGAGACCACGGGCATCTCAGGGACATCTGTGGCAACTCTTGGCCCAAGGAAGTTCACGGAGTCCCCTCGCTGCCTGGGAGTGCGAACAGTAGAGTCAATCCCTGCGCAGGGTGGAAGAAGAGTGGGAAAGCTCACTAAGCAAGGCTCTGTTTCTGCCAAATGGGACTCAGAGCAGAAATTCAGCTGAGTTCTAGAGCACTCAGGAGCTCCATGTCTCACTCATCTGAGCCTGCTGAGGCGCAGTGGAAGGGCAGCAGTGACGAGGAGGCTGGCACCACGCACCGAGAGATGGTCTGCCTGTCTGAGAGATGAAGACATGCGGAGGGTGAGCTGGGAGGCTTGGCAGAAAGAGGGAAACTGAGCCCTGAGAGGTTGAGATGACAGAGATGAGGAGCCAGGAGCTGAGGCCGTGCTACAAAATGTCTCAAAAGAATGTCCTAGAATGTCAGGGGTGGAATGGCCTTGTGCCCATCAAGATGGGGTGGGGCAGGAGCTGGGCTGACTTCGGTCCACATCGGCACCTCTTTTTCTCACGCTCCCGGATCTGCGCCATCGGCAAATCTTGTTGCCCATACCTTAAAAATCCATCCTCCAAGACTGGAAGAGATATTTGCACACCTGTGTTCACAGCAGCACTTTCACAATGGCCAAAAGGCGGAGGCAACCAGAGTGTCCGTCAATGGAGGATGGGTAAACAAAATGTGGTCTCTCCATACGGTGGAATATTACTCAGCCTCGAAAAGGAAGGACGTTCTGACACAGGCTACAATGTGGATGAACCTTGAAGACATTATACTGAGTAGAATAAGCCAATTACAAAAGGACAAATGCTGTCAGATTCCACTGATAGGAGGTCCCTGGAGAATTTCTGTCTCTGCGCATCGGGCTGCTCCAGGGACCTCATATCCGTCTGTTCCTTCCGCCCGTCACTCCTGCCCGCCTCACTTCCTCATCGCTTCAGGGCTTTTCTCCAGGGTTTTCTCCTTTTCCAGGAGCCCTTCCCTGACCTTCCTATGTAAGCTCACACCTGACTCCCCCTGACTCCCCCACCCTCCTTGCTCTATTTTCCTCTGTAGCTGGGAAATAAAATTTATGCGAGGTCCTTGTTTTGGACTGAGCTCCTGTGCGAATGAAGCCACTCCTCAGGAGCCGAGTAATTAAGCTGAGCTTGGAAATGGGGGCAGTTTGGGCCGGGTGCGGTGGCTCCTGTGCCTGTCATCCCAGCACTTTGGGAGGCCAAGGCAGGAGGATTGCTTCAGGTCAGGAGTTGGAGGCCAGCCTGGGCAACATAGTGAGACCTTACCTCTACAAAACGAAAAAAAATTTAAAGTTACCCAGGTGAGGCATTGTACCCCTGTGTTCCCTGATACTTGGGGGGCTGAGATGGGAGGATCACTTGAGCCTAGGAGGTTGAGGCTGTGGTGAGCTATGATTGTGCTGCCGGACTCTAGCCTGGGTGACAGAGACCCTGTCTCTAAAAACACATAAGAAATAGAAGAAATGGGGGCAATTTTTCTAATAGACTGGAGATTCACAGCAAGCAGCCGAGAAGGGCCCAGTCAACCCGAGCTGGCATAAAGATGTCCCCTCTGCTTTAACCCTTACAGAGAAAGCAAGTCCAAATAACCTGACGCAGACCACCCCGCTGTTCTGGTACCACCTGATGCTGGCAGTCTAGTCCTGGGTGCACGTGGTATCCAGTGATGTTGGCGAAGGGGCTTTATACCTTCAGTTCTGTCTATACCCCGTCGTGGCCTCCGGGGACACGCTTCCCCACCTAGGACACAACAGCTCGTCCATACCCCTGGGCCACTGTGCTGGCTTTCTCTCTGTTTTGAGATGTAGGCACGGTTTGTTTTGACTCTGCCTTCAAGGCTCCACATTTGAGCTTGCCTCCTCCGAGAAGCCCTCTCCGATCTTCCCCAGAGGTCCCTGCCTACCCTGTTTCCTGGTTTGTTCTCTTTCTAGTCCTTTCCGTTTCTGAGCGTATTCCTTTGTGAGTTGTGTCTGTCTCCTCTCAAAAACCTTTTGGAACCTCTCCAGTCTGTGACCACAGGAACGTTGTCAGTCCTATCCCCTGCCATGGTTGTGTTCTCTCCAGGCACAGAGTGGGACTCAATGAATCTTTGTGGACTGTGTGACCTAAGGCAAGTCACTTAACCTCAGAGGCCACCTCTGTTTCTCATCTGTAAGTTGTGGTCTTCATTCAGCTCGGCAGACTCTTGGGATGTAGTGAAATATTGGTGGCTCTGTTGAAATTGCATGAAAAAGTGACGCTCATGCTCCCCACAAATCCCCTACTCCCCCATCCCAAAATCTAACCCTGAAGGAGGAATTCTCCCTGCCTCACAGGCTTCAATCCCAGAGGGCTTCCTGAAGGTGGGGCCATTCTCCAGCCAGTTTTATTAGCCCTTGGGCTCCAGGGTTGGTTCCCACATTTCAAAGCCTCCTCCTACCCCCTGTTCCCTTCTCAGAGTCCTGAAGCTTCCCCTCTGAAAGCCTTTGCCATTGTCACTACCCAACGCCCCGCCTCCCAGGCTGGGCCAAACCTTTTCTTCAAGAATGCAGCGGTCAAGGTCACGGCCTTCTCCTCTAGCGTCCCTGCCCCCTAGCCTGGGGAATTAGACTCTGGGCCACACCATCTGTCTGAAAACAATTAGCAATAAACGCCAGCGCACTGGGGCTCAGGGTCACGGGGCTGGCAGGGGATGGAGCGTGGTGGGCGGGGGGACGGAGGAGGGTGGAGCCGTGGGGGTTCTGAATGCAGAAGAAGGTTCCCGGCTGAATCAGCTTTCCTGTCTGTGGGCCAAGAAAAATCCTCCCTGGGCCACTCCGGGGAGAGAGCTTCCCGGCAGCCTCCTTCGGGATGGAGAGCAGCCTCTACGCAGACTGCAACCTCACAAAGCCCGGCCTCAGCTGGGGAGGCGGCCGGGGACCATCTGGCGGAGCATGGAGACGCGTCCGAGCCAGACGGAGGAGCAGCCTTATTTGCGATGTATTGTGTGTTCCGTTTCTGAAAACACTCCACGCATATGCTTCAAGTGTATGGCTTGCAGCCAGCTGGGCCTGGGGTGCGGGGGAGGTGGGGAGACTTCCGAAGCTAAGGGGAAGGGTGACCGGCCTGTCGGCCGAGTGCGGACCCCTCAGATGCTCCCCGAGCCCAGCCCCAGCTGGCCTGGCACGACCCTGTTCCCCTCCCCCTGGCTTGGCCTGCGCCTGGCTCTGAAGGCTTTCCAACCTCGTTCAAATGTCATCTCCCCTTAGAAGGCAAGGCGACTCTGATTAGCCAAACTTCGTTTATCTACATAAGGTTTGGCTCACCAAGCTGTTTTTTTCTTTATGTTAATTTGAGTAAGTTGCTAGTGTAAAAAAAAAAAAAAAAAAAAAAGGAGATTTTACATAAAAATCTGGATGTTCAGCTTCTTTGGAAAAATCAAAAGATCTGGCAAGTCCGGGCAGCAGGCCAGCACAGCGCCGGTCAGCCAGGCTGGAGGAGGTGGGCGGGCGTCCCTGCAGCCAGGCGTGGCTCTCCTGTCGCCGTCACCTGCTCATCCGCTCCCTGAGTCCGTCGTGTTGGGGCCTGTTGCTGTGGCTGGACTTTTCCGGGGTTTAGATTCCCACAGGGGACAGACGCTCAAACGCTGCATCCACGACACAACGTCCCATAGTGCCCAGCGTCACAGGAAATACAGAGCGAAGGGTGGCGGGGAAGGGGTGGGAGGCAGGGCTGCTGTTTGACACAAGCGGCCAGGGACGCCGCTGGGCCCCACGTGGAGGAAAGGCATTCCAGCAGGAGAGAACGGCAGGTGCAGAGGCCTGAGGCTGGCGCCGTGCGGGTGTCCAAAGGGCAGCGCGGCAAAGCCGGAGGTCTGGTGTGGCTGGAGGCGGGTGAGGGAGCAGAGGCCAGGCTTTCTTCGGAGCAGGTGACCTGGACATGCCAGGGGTTGGGGCTCCCTAAGACAGTCTGGCCAGTGAGCCTCAGGGCGTTTTCCAAGGGGGGGCCCAACTTTGAGGATTCCACACGGTTGGTCCTGGATTCTCAGCCACGCCTGAACCAGACTTGGCAGGTCCCAGTAGGGGCTTCCCCAGAGGCAGTGGGCCCTGGTGGTCAAGGGGCATCCCGTCTTAGAGTCTCAGTTCCCCACATGTAAAATGGGGTAATTAAAACTCACCTCAGAGGGTTCTCGTGCTGTTAATTAATATCTATGTGTGTGTCTACATACAACCATACACGTACAAGGTTCAGGCAGATGCCGGGAGCATAGAAAGTACCAAGTAACTCTTTGCTTTTTTTTTTTTTTTTTTTGAGATGGACTCTCGCTTTGTCACCCAGGCTGGAGTGCAGTGGCACGATCTCGGCTCACTGCAACCTCCACCTCCCGGGTTCAAGCGATTCTCCTGCCTCAGCCTCCTGAGTAGCTGGGACTACAGGCGTGCATCATCATGCCCGGCTAATTTTTGTATTTTTGGTAGAAACGGGGTTTCTCCATATTGGTCAGGCTGGTCTCCAACTCCTGACCTCAGGCGATCCTCCTGCCTCGGACTCTCAAAGTGCTGGAATTATAGGCGTGAGCCACTGCACCTGGCTGCAGTTAGCTATTTTAATGTAATGATCAAAATAAGATTGCTGTTTAAGGGAGCCGTTCCCAGACTTTTGAGCCCGTAGACCTTATGACACTCTTAAAAATTATTGAGAACTCCAAAGGGCTTTTGTTTATGTGGGTTCTATTTATCAGTATTTACTGCATTAGAGATGAACACTGATAAAATTTCAAAACATGCATTTATTAATTTTAAAAGAACAATGATATGCTTCTTAATATGTTAATATAAGAAATATATTTGAAGAAAGATAACATTTTGGCCAGGTGCAGTGGCTCGTGCCTGTAATCCCAGCACTTTGGGAGGCCAAGGCAGACAGATTACCTAAGGTCAGGCGTTTGAGACCAGCCTGGCCAACATGGTGAAACCCCATCTCTACTAAAAATACAAAAAAAACTTAGCTGGGAGTGGTGGTGTGTGCCTGTAATCCCAGCTACTTGGGAAGCTGAGGCAGGAGAATTGCTGGAACTGGGGAGGCGGTGGTTGCAGTGAGCTGAGATTGAGCCACTGCACTCCAGCCTGGGTGACAACAGTGAGACTCCGTCTCATAAAAAAAAATAAAATAAGAAAGATAACACTTTCTCCCAAACATAAATCAGTGAGAAGCGTGCCGTTGTATGTTTCACATTTCTGCAAGCCTCTTTCATGTCTGGTTCCTTAGAAGAGAGCTGGGTCCCCACATCTGCTTCTGTATCCGGTCTGGTGTGACTTGGCGTTTTGGTTGAAGGACATGAAGAAAACCCAGCCTGGTAGAGATGTAGGGGAGGAAAAGGGGGGCTCTGTGGACCCCTCCAAGAGTCTCAGACCTCACTTTGAGAATCCCTGGTCTAGGGAGTTGTCCAGGACTCGGTGTGGGAGGGAACACCCGCTTTGTCCCCTCTGCTCCAGGGTGGGGCAGGGCTGGAGGAGGTGAAGGCCTGGACTCCAGTTCTCGCATAAGCGCCTGCCTGCAGCGCCCCAGCAGGGAGGGAGACAGGCCCGTAGCAAGGCAGGCAGTTACAGCCCAGAACCACGTGGCCCGCAATGCGGGGAGCACAGAGAGACGCCCGCCCAGCTGAGGGTGCGGAGGAGCTGCAGTCACCTGCAGGTGTCTCTCAGCCCCCAGGATCATCAGAATTCCGGCCCTGGCCACTTGCAGGAGCCCCCGGTGCCCCAGCCTGTGTGGCTCGGCGCTGGGAGGGGTGGTCATTGAAACTTCCCTTCAACCGCTCCAATGGCCTCAGTATCCCCGCTTTATAGAGGAGGAACAGGCTTCCACCTCCAAGACGGAGTCACCGGTGTGGGTGGCAGAGTGTGGGAGGGCATTCTGGCCCCACGGCCCCACAGGGCTCCTGCTGCCAGCATCAAGTGCCTCTGGGTCTCTGGGTGAGAACGGGGCGGCAGCCAGGAAAACGGATCCTTCCTCTCCCCTGTGCTGCAGGCTCCTATCTGCAGGGAGAGCTGCTGCCAGGTGGGGGCGCTACTGCTAGGTGAGGGCGGGGTTTTGCCCCTTGCTGGCTGCCCCCAGAGCCTCAGTTTCCTTGTCTATAAAATGGGGGTAATGACATTCATAAACCATGTGGGTTCCCTCCTACATTGTTCTGAGGGTGAATTGAGTACAAAGCCCGCATGGGCCTGGCACACCCTGGGCACACCAGCACCCGCCCCTGCCCACGGCCACCTCCACTTGCAGAATGTCCCCAGCACTCACCCTGCTTTGCCTGCCATCTCCCCTGTGTGCCATTCTTTATAAAAGCTCTCCCTCCTTTAAGCCTCTCAGCAGCTCTGCCAAAAGGATAGCGTCCTTATCCCCATTCTCCAGAAGATAAAACTGAGGTTGGGGTGTAGGTGTCTGTGCAAGGCTGCACAGATGAGCAGACACCTACGCTTTTCCCCACTCCACTCTTCATAGAAACACCAGTGGGTTGCAAGGGTGTGAGGCCAGTGGACAGGCCTTTCCCCAGCAGGAACGGAAGAGAAACTCAACAGCCCCGTGTGGATGGGTCCCCAGCTGCCTCTGTGAGCACTAGACCAGGGGTTCCTGGGGTGCAGCACTCATGGTGCTAAGGCTGGGATGGTCCCAGGCAATCCAGGATGGAGCTGGTCACTGCCCTCATGGAACCCCTAGTCTCTCCCACAGGTCTGGGATGGGAGAGGAAAAGGGACGGTTTGACCAAATCTCCCAAGTCTCCCATCCGGGGACCTGGTTTCAGCCTTCCCTCCCCCAAACCCAATGGGGTCAGAATGGATCCCCCTGCAGGGTAGGGCCAGGCAGCCACAGGGGCAGGCGGGGGCAGGCACGGGCTGGCTCCAGCCTGCCAGGATGACCTCATGTGCCCATCCCAGCACTCTAAGGATATGACTTCACCAGCAGATGCAGGAGGCAGCTCAGGCCACAGGCAACGTGGGGCCAAGAGGAAGGGGACATTTCACGTCTTGTCTAGACAGGCATGACCTGGTGACCTTGGACGGGTGGGGACACCTTTGCCTCCCAACTGGAGATCAATTTGGAGGCAGCCGGATGGGTGTCAAACCCTGAGCCCAAGACCCTCTGCTGATAGCAGAAAAATGACAGCGGACGCTAGTTCCCATCTGGACTTCCCTAAGAGGCTAGCTCCCTCTCCGGCCCTCACCAGAACTCTCCGATAGGGAACTGAGGCAGTGTGTCTGAAACCAGATCTGTGACTTCCTGGCTGTGTGCCCTTGTGCAATTTGCCTAACCTCTCTGAACCTCCATTTTGATGTATAAGATAACCCATCTGTTAGGGGCTGGGAAGGTCAAACAAGAGAGAACGAACAAGTAACAAGAATGGAAAGGAAGCAGGCCTGGTGCACGGGCTGGGGGACCCTGGAGGGGCGGCCCAGGCACAGTCTGTGTACGCAGCGTGAGGCTGAGTGTGGCCAGGTGAGTGTAAAGGCTGAGGAAGGCATTAGGTTTTAAGTAGGTCCCTTTGGGCACCTGCTGGTCTGAACACGGCTACGACCTCGTAATAAGGATGCTTTTCCCCAGTGCATTCTGGCCTCCACTTTTGTGCCATCTTTGTCCCCCGGTCCCAGCTTTGGGGTCAGTTCACACATTGCACCAGACATTTCTGGTCTGGGGAACCTCGGAAACTTGGCAGTGCCTCCGGGGGACGTTTGGCCGTAGGAAGTCTCCGTCCAAAGGTCTTTCTCGGTTTTTCCTGGGCTGCAGGGACCAGCCAGCTCCCTCCTCTCAGCTTGCAGGGGAGTTGGAACTCTGACCTGGCTCCCTGTGAACACAGCAGGCCCTGCCTTTAACAGGCGGCTGCTGTGTGAGGGCCCGTCCGGTGGAAAGGACGAGGCAGGTCCTCTCGTGCTGGCATAGAGAGGTTGATGAAGCCGGTGGGCGGGAAAGGCAAGTGGTGGGGCTGCAGGCAGAGTATGGGGTGGGCAGAATCCTGTTCCCAAAGAGGTCCATGTCCTGATCCCTGAAACCTGACGTGGCACGAGGAACTTCACAGCTGGGATTCAATTATGGATCTTGAGATGAGGAGATGACCCTGGGCCCTAAACATGGTCACAGTGTCCTTATAAGAGGGAGATTTGACCTCTGCAAGCAAGAGGTTGTAGGGATGTGAGGAATGGGCTCACGAGAGCAGGAATGCAGGTGCCTCCAGAAGCCAGAAAACACAAGGAAACGCTTCTCCAGAAGGAACCTGCCGATGTTTCGCTTAGCTCAGTAAAGTCGATCTTGGACTTCTGACCTCCAGACAGTGAGAGAATAAATTGGTGTTGTTAAAGCTACTATGTTTATGATCATTTGTTATATCAGCAATAGGAAGTAATACAGTGCTTTAGCTCAGGTATGTGTTTGCGTGTGGAGAAAGGTACTGAAGGACATACTCCAGACTGCTGGTGGCAGTTGTCTTTGGAATTCAAATTGAGAGGAGTCCATTTTGTACCAAACACAACTTCTTTATTGCTTGATTTTTTTTATAAAAAATATTTCACCTATAATTAGGAAAAAGATATGTAACTTGATTTTTAGGGTTCATTCAAATTAATCCTTCCACCCCTGCCAAGTAGCTCCCAATGCCTCAGGCAGACTGGAGCCTCCTTCTTTCTGACCAGTCTGTTAGCACCCAGTCGCACAGCAAGGCCAGACTGCAAGCCTGGCTGCCTGAATTCAAACCCCAGCTCTGCTGCTTCCTATGTGACCCTGGGGCCATCATTTAAACTATTTGGCTTTGATTTCCCTGATTATAAAATAGGGGTCTCATAGAGGAGTGGGCACGGTGGCTCATGCCTGTAATCCCAGCACTTCGGGAGGCGGAGGTGGGTGGATGGCTTGAACCCAGGAGTTTCAGAGCAGCCTGGGCAACATGGTGAAACCCCATTTCTACAAAGAATACAAAGATTAGCCAGGTATGGGGCATGCACCTGTAGTCCCAGCTACTCAGGAAGCTGAGGTAGGAGAATCACCTGAGCCCAGGAGGTTGAGGCTGCAGTGAGCCATGATTGTGCCATGGCACTCCAGCCTGGGTGACAGAGTGAGACCCTGTCTCAAAAAATACATATAGGGGCTTTGTAGGGTCTGTGTCAGGGGTCCCCTTAGGTTCAGGGACTTGCTAGAAGGACTCACAGAACTCAGAAAGCTGTCATACTTGTTGCTATGGTTTATTACAGCAAAAGGACACAGACAGGAATCAGCACAGGGAAAATGTGTGCTGGGCAGAGGTTAGGAGAAGCTGGGCACAAGCTCCCAGCTCTCTTCTCCCGGCAGAGTTGCGTGAACAGCACTTATCTCTTCCAGGAACTGTGTGACAACACACACGAAGTATTGCCAGCCAGAGCAGCTCACCTGAGCCTCAGTGTCCATGGTTTTTACTGGGGGTCAGGCACATAGGCATGGAACGTCCACGTAGCTGACCCCAGTTACTCAGTCTCCAGCCCCTGCAGAGGTTAAACTGATTCTGTGTGGCTCAGGGCCCCAGGCAAAGAGAAACAGGCATTCGATACAATCAGGTTGTTACCATCAACCACGTGGTATGGCCGCTGGCCCCGATACAAAGACACTCGTATCAGGCATGATATTCCAAGGGCGTAGAGGTTATGTCCAGAGCTGATCAAGGTCCATTCTTTTCTTTGGAATGTGCAGGGTTTGGACAGCCTAGGCCTGCTGAGTTCGCTCGTCACTGCCCCGCTGAAGTGAGGCTGGCCCGAGTGCACGCTGCACGGTGCTGGCTGCTACTGTACTTTTGGGTAGCACTTACCGTTTCCTGGTGGGATTGTCTGACCAATCACCAGTGGTTTCCTTATGAGATTATCAACATCTTGAGGGCAGGGATTGTACCTCCCTCGCTTCTGTACTCCTGAAAAGCCCAGCGCCGTGGCTGGTCAGAGGAGACCCTCCATGAGAATCTGGGAGGAGTTGTGATCTTGTAATTGTGCGTTTCTATGATGACCAGTATAGCTGCTGTCTCCCTCACTAGATTGGAAACTTCATGAGGGCAAGGTTGTTGGCGTCAGATCATCTCATTTCTGCCTCCCTGAGTCTAGCTGGGGCTCGATACATGTTTGTTGAATGAATAATTGATTGGAAAGTCTTTGTCAGTAGCTAGGCTAAGGTCTGGTGAAAATGAGAGAACAGTACATAGTTCCCACTTACAAAGGGGCCTTCCTCTAGTGACAGAAATAAGACAGTATGACTGTAAAGGTGGCTGAGCATTTGCCACGTGCCAAGCACCAGCCTGAGGGGATGATAGGTATGTGTGATGTGTCATTTATTCCTCAGCTGGAAGAGGCAGGTATCCCAGGTCCCTGTAGGTGACAGCTCAAATGGGAGCCACTGAGGTGATGAAATGAAGGGGTGATTACAGTAGGGTGGGTGGGATTTATGGAAACTGTAGAGGGGTGCGTGGCACCCAGGGAGTGGCACATGGGACCCCCTTAGTATTCATAATCCTGGAGAAGCAAGAGAGTGGGTAGAGCCTAGAACCCGTGAGGAGCAGGTTGGGGGCAGGATAATGGTCCGCATCCTAATTTCTGGAACCTGCGACTATGTCAGGTTACATAGCAAGGGGAAATCGGGAGGCAGATGCAATTGACATTGCTAATCAGCTGGCCCTGAGGTGAGGTTATCCTGGGTTACCTGGGTGGGCTCAGTGTCATCACCGGGGTCCTTAATAGTGGAAGGAGGAGGTCAGAGTCAGATTTGAAGAAGCTATGCTGCCAGCCCTGAAGATGGAGAAAGGGACCATGGTCGAAGAAGTGCAGGTGTCCCCAGAAGCCAGAAAAGGCCAGGAACGGGTTCTTCCCTAGAACTTTCAGAGGGAACACACCTGCTGACACCTTGTTTTTTGTTCGTTTGTTTGTTTTTGAGACGGAGTCTTGCTCTGTCACCCAGGCTGGAGTGCAGTGGTGTAATCTCGGCTCACTGCAACCTCCGCCTCCCAGGTTCAAGTGATTCTCCTGCTTCAGCCTCCCAAGTAGCTGGGACCACAGGTGTGTGCTACCGTGCCCAGCTAATTTTTTGTATTTTTAGTAGAGACGGGGTTTCACTGTGTTAGCCAGGATGGTCTTGAACTCCTGACCTTGTGATCCACCCGACTCAGCCTCCCAAAGTGCTGGGATTACAGGCGTGAGCCACCGCGCCCGGCCAGCGTGGGACTTCTGCCCTCCAGAGCTGGGAGATGATAAACGTGTGCTCTGAAGCCACCGTGTCCGCGGCCATTCGTTACAGCAGCAACGGAAGACTGGTACAGGCCGCTGCAAGAACGGGCTAGGCCGGGTGCGGGGCTCACGCCTGTAATCCCAGCACTTTGGGAGGCCGAGGCGGGAGGATCACTTGAGCCCAGGAGTTCAAGACAAGCCCAGGCAACATATTGAGACACTATCTCTACAAAAAAAATTAAAAAATTAGCCACGTGTGATGGCCTGCACCTGTGTTCCCAGCTACTGGGGAGGTTGAGGCTGCAGTGAGCTATGCTGGCCCCACTGCACTCCAGCCGGGCTGCAGAGTGACACCCTGTCTCAAAAGGAAAAATCAAAACGTGCCCACAGGAGCTGTGCTGTCAGGAGGGGACAGCCGCTCCCAAACCTCAGCCCTGGAGGGCGGGAGCTGGGCGTGAGTGCCCCTATTTCCTCCCGTCTGCCCTCCATCTGCTGGTGGGGCCTCCCACTGGTTCACCTCAACCAGAGGCGGGCAGGTCGGACTCTGTGGATGCAGCCTATGTGGGTCAGCCTCAGGGGACGGAGCCAGGTGGAGGAGTTGGGGGCGGCATTCTAAATAGTCCTCCTTACTTCATGGCTGGGGAACTGCAGGCTGAGAGTGGCCAAGTCCCTTGCATGCGCCAGGATTTGAATCGGGGCTGTCTGGCTCCTGAGCCCAGCTCTCCGCCCAGACAGGGGAGCAGTGTGTGTCTGCGTGGGGAGCCTGGCCACGTGAGCTCGAGGTGTGTGTGTGTGTGTGTACTCGCTGCTTTGCGCCCACCCTGCCCCCGCGCTCGGCTTTCTGTGGGCGTTCTCTTTTTTCTGATCTGTGTTACCAGCAGCGAGTTTCAAAAGCAGAGGGAGAAATGAAATGACACTTTCACTAAACAGGAACCTCACCCACCATCTCCGCTCGCGCAGTGCCTGTGTCTAATTAGGGGTTGTGGAGTTTGGGGTGTGAACGCAAAGCTGCTGCTCCCTCCACAGGCGGGCGGCTGGGGTGGGCGAGGTAGACACCCCGATTCCGGGAGGCAGGGCTCCTCCGGGGGCCCTGGAGACCTTGGTAGCGGCCAACGCAGGTTGCAGGAAGGGCTGTGTGCACCCACAGATCTTCTGTGAAGCAGAAGGTTTTGGGGCTGTAGGTCGGTACGATTGCAGTTGGGTTTTTCACGACACCGGGGTTTGAAGACTGTCCCCCAGCACTTAAAGAAGGGGAAATAACTCCATGCAGGTGAGAATCAACCATACATGACTCCATTTCATCCCGGCAGCAGTCAGGGAGCTCTCATGACGCCTGACTTGCAGGGGGCCAGGATCAAGGGCAGCTTCAAAGCCGGGGCTGGGCGGGAGCCTGTCCGCCACTGTGGCCCTCACGCCACCGTGGCCGTCACACCGTGCTCAGTCTCTAGCCCCTCCCCGTCCCTGGCTGCTTGCAGCTTGGGCTTTAGCACATGCCAGTCCCTCCAGGGCAGTGCTGTTCCCTGCTAGTCCCTGCTTTCCTGGCCGTCAGCTTGGGCTGCTCTGGTAAAATACCATCCGCGGGGCAGCTCAAACAACAGGTGTTTCTTTCTCACGGTTCTGGAGGCCGGAAATGTGAGAACAGGGTTCCGAAAGCATTGGGTTCTGGTGAGGGCCCGCGTCCTGGCTTGCAGACGGCAACTTTCCCTGTGTGCTCCCCCGCCTCTCACCGGTGCATGCCTCTAGAGAGAGCAGAGGTGCTGGGTCTTATCATGACAATAAGCCCGTCACAGGGCTCCACCCTCGTGACTTCATCTAACCCAGTCACCTCCCAAAAGCCTCCATCCTAATGACACTCACGGGGGTGGGGAGCGGGTTAGGATTTCCACTAGGCATCTTGGGGGTCACGTCCAGCCCACGACACGGCCTCGTGCATCCTACTCATTTCAGCCTCCCCTGCATGGCCAGGCCACTCCGTCTGGGGAAGACGAGAGTCAGGCTTAGGGCTTTTGGAGTTGGACCACCTGGGTTCGAATCCCAGCTCTGCCACTTGAACTGGGTAACTTTGAACAAGTGATGTGAGCATTCTCTGCCTCAGTGCTGCCATCTGTAAAATGGGGATAGAGATAATATCTTCCTCACAGAGATGCTGAAAAGAATGGAATTAAGAAAAGTACATAGAATATACAATCACGGGGGAGGAGAGAGAAGCACTGACCACTGTTTCTCTTTGACCCATTTAACAGACCTCCCTGTAAGGAGGACGTGCCTGTCCCAAAGCTCCTTCGCTGACTTGGAGCAGCTGTCGCGAAGCTGCAATGGTGTGCGTGATGATCTGTTTAGCACCTGTCTCTCCCGCTTGTCCGTGAGCCCCTTGAGGATGAAAGTCACATCTCTTTTGCTCTCCCTGTGTCCCTAATACCTTAGCCTCACCACCTGCACATAGTGAGGACTCAATTAAAAAGTCCCATCGCTGGGCACAGTGGCTCACACCTGTAATCCCCGCACTTAGGGAGGCTGAGGCAGGTGGATCACTTGCAGCCAGGAGTTTGAGACCAGCCTGGCCAACATGGTGAAACCCCATCTCTACTAAAAATACAAAAATTAGCCAGGCCTGGTGGCAGGTGCCTATAATCCCAGCTGCTTGGGAAGTTGAGGCAGGAGAATTGCTAAAACCCAGGAGGTAGAGGTTGCAGTGAGCCAAGATCGCACCATTGTACTCCAACCTGGGTGACAGAGAGAGACCCTGTCTCAGGACAAAAAAAAAAAAAAAAAGAATGCCAATTGCCTAATGAATGCCAAGTGCCAAAGCCCCTGGCTTTCCGCTCCTAAAACAGAGCGCACAGAGAAAAGTGCACTGGTGTTGGTGGAAGGCACACTCACGAAGCTAGCCCGTTTCCAGCGCCCAGGGCAGGAAGTAGAACATGGCTACCTCGAGACCCTCCCTGTACCCTCTGCCTGAGTGCCTCTTCCCAGCTATCTTCCCCCTCCTCCCCAGGGGCCAACCACTCCCCAGCCCCTTGTGGTAGCCCCTTCCCTGCCTCTCCTTAGAGGTTTTCCACCCGGGCGTGCACCCCTAACACTATGGACTAGTTTTGCCTCTTCTAGGAATAGGAAAATGGAATTGGGCCAGGCGTGGTGGCTCACGCCTGTAACCCCAGCACTTTGGGAGGCCAAAGTGGGTGGATCACCTGAGGTCAGGAGTTCGAGATCAGCCTGGCCAACATTCTGCTATTTTTAGTAGAAACGCTGTCTCTACTAAAAATACAAAATTTAGCTGGATGTGGTGACACATGCCTGTAATCCCAGCTACTCGGGAGGCTGAGGCAGGAAAATCACTTGAACCCAGGAAGTGGCAGAGGTTTCAGTGAGCCGAGATCACACCACTGCACTCCATCCTGGGCGACAGAGTGAGACTCCATCTCAAAAAAAAAAAAAAAGGAATCATATGGTGCATTCTTGTTTTTGTTATTTTATTTTGTTTTAGATACAGGGTCTCACTCCATTGCTCAGGCTAGAGCGTAGTGATGCGATCATAGCTCCCTGCAGCCTTGAACTCCTGGCTCAACCCATCCTCCTGCCTCAGCCTCACAGGCATGTGCCATGACACCTGGCTAATTTTTGTATTTTTTGTAGAGATGGGATCTTGCTATGTTGTCCAGGCTGGTCTCAAACTCCTGGGCTCAAGCGATTCTTCTACCTCAGCCTCCCAAAGTGCTGGGCTTACAGGCATGAGTCACTGCACCATGTCCGGCTTTTTGTTCGCGTGAGACCCACACACGTGTGTGTCAGTCCTGCGTTCTCTTTCATTGCTGAGGCTCCGTCTTATGGCTGTCCTGCGATTTGCTCATCTTTTCGCCTGTGGATGGACATCTGTGGGTCTTTTGATTCTGTTTCCAGTTCCTGGCTGCTATGGATAAAGCGGCCGTGAGCACTCATCTCAGTGTGGGCCTATGATTTTATTTCTCTGGGGGATGTATGCCAAGGAGTGGGATTGCTGGCTCACGGGACAGGATGATCTTCAATTTTAGTGCCTAATGTCGCACTGATTTCCAAGACGGCAGGGCAGGTTCAGCGAGAACCCCGGTTCTCGGCAGCGCCAGCAGCTCTTGACGGTGTTGGCCTCTAATTTTTGCCCATCCGTCCGGCACGGGTCTCCTCCTCTTGTGGTTTCCCCACATGCTGGAATCACCGTGGCAGTACCGGGTCGTGCTGGTGAGCTCGGGTCAGGAGTGCAGGTCCTGGGTCGGAGCCCCGGCACTGCCTTTCTTGGTGATACAGCCTTGGGTAGGTTACTTACCCTCTCTGTGCCTCAGTCTCTTCATCTGTAAAGTGGGTGTCTTGGTCCATTCTGGCTTCGATCACAAAAGATCTTGGGCTGGGTAATTTATAACTAATAGAAATGTATTCCTCACAGTTCTGGAGGCTGGCGAGGCCAAGTTCCAGGTGCCAGCAGACTCCGTGTCTGGTGAGGGCCACGCTTTGCTTCACAGATGGCGCTTCCTGTGTCCTCACATGGCGGAAGGCAGAAGGGCGAGGGGACCACGGTTCTCTTTTCAACCTCTTTTTTTTTTTTTTTGAGAGAGAGAATTTTGCTCTTTTGCACAGGCTGGAGTGCAGTGGCGTGATCTCGGCTCACTGCCACCTCCACCCCGCTACCATGTTCAAACAATTCTCCTGCCTCAGCTTCCTAAGTATCTGGGATTATAGGCACCCGCCACCACACCTGGCTAGTTTTTGTATTTTTAGTACAGATGGGGTTTCACCATGTTGGCCAGGCTGGTCTTGAACTCCTGACCTCAGGTGATCCACCCACTTGGCCTCCCAAAGTGTTGGGATTGCAGGTGTGAGCCACCGTGCCCGGCCCTTCAGCCTCCTTTGTAAGATCCCTGATCCCATTTGTGAGGGCAGAGCACTGATGATTTAATCATTCCCCCAAAGGCCGCAGCTCTTGATACTGTTAATATTAATATTATGTTGGGTGCTAGGCTCCAACGTGTGCATTTTTGCAGCACCCTGAACATCCAGACCAGAGCAGTGAGCGTGATGACTGTACCACCCCCAGGGTGAAGGGGGCTGACATGGGTAAGGAGCCTGGTGTACAGCGGGCACACAGGGAGACTCAGCTTGAACTACTGGTTTTTATTTTTATTGTTAGAGATAGGGTCTTGCTCTGTCGCTCAGGCTGGAGTGCAGTGGTGCGATCTCAGCTCACTGCAGCCTTGACCTCCTGGGCTCAAGTGATCATCCTGCTTCAGCCTCCCGAGTAGCTGGGACCCCAGGCATGCACCACTATGTCCCGCTGAGCTTGTCTGTCTATTTGTTTTAGCACAGGCGGGGTTTTGCTATGTTGCCCAGGCTGGTCTCAAACTTCTGGCCTCACACTGTCCTGCCTTGGCCTCCCAAAGTGCTGAGATTACCGTTGTGAGCCACTGTGTACAACCAGCGCTAATTACTTATTTTTAAATATTGTTGCTCTGCCTGGGATGGGGCGTTTGCATCTCTGTCCTGCCTGCAGAACTGGGAGCTCCTCAGAGGCTGGAACCTCCCTTCTGCCCAACACCCCTACATTGTGGGCACTTTGCACTGTGAAGGTTTGTCGAATGAATTACTGACTGACTTGTGCTGGATCCTGAGCGAAGAGCCTTAAGACCCAAAGGTTGGTAAAATGAGGTTTAACCTCGACGGGCTGGAGCCTCCCTGGGGGTAACAGGCAGTGCTGGGACCCTCCCCTGCACAGCCAGAAGCCACAACTAGGACTGGAGGGGCTGGCGGAGGGCGTGGTGCTGAGAACAGAGCTGGCGTGGCACACACGCTTAGGGAATTCCTGTTGGCATCCGGCGGGGTGGTGCTGGCTCAGCGCTTTGCAGGAAGCCTCTCTCTGGACAAGGAGGGAGCTAGGGGCCGAGGGGACAGCCACACAGCCAGAGGCAAGCGAATCAGACGCCAGGAGATGTGGCTTCTCTTCGTGGCCTATTGTTTCTTGGGGAGCCAGGTGGTTCCTCTAAGCTTGCCGTCCAAGCCACTCTGCAGTCTTCTCCACCAGGTCTGTGACCCCCAGGGATGGACCCCGGTCCCCTTGTTCTCTGGCTCCTGGTTGGGTTTGGCCAATGGGAGGTCCATCAGGAGACTGGAGAGTGGGAGGGGAGCACCCAAGGCCAGGGAGGAAAGTCACTTTCTCAAAAACGAAATCATCTAGTGGCAGAGCTGGGACATGATCCCCAAACCCCGACACAGACTGTGTGTGAGTGAATATGCACAGTATGAAGTCCTCCATCTTAAGCATCTGGAAGTCTACAGCTCGGTGGCATCAAGTGCCTCCACCGTGTACATGGGGACTTCCAGATCTTCACGCGCTAGCTCCAGAACACATTCACGGGCCCAAAGAAGAAAACAAACCTGCCAACCCTTGATCTTGGAGTTTCTAGCCTCCAGAACTGTAAGAAAATAAATGTGTGTTGTTGAAGCCACACAGCCCGTGGTCCTCTGCTACGGCAGCCCGAGCTGATGAATACACCCAGCGGCAGCCACGTGTGTGCACCATCTTGGAAACCGGTCTCTCCACCTCAATAAAGCCTTGAGAAGACTGCAGTCCCGGCCAACGCCCTGATTGTACCCTCGTGAGAGACCCCAAAGCAGAGCCACCCGGCCAACTGCTCTCCAATCCCTGACCCACAGTTTCTGACCCACAGAAGCTGTGAGATCACACGTGTTTATGGTTGGTTTTAGGATATTTTGTTACGCGGCAGTCGATAACTAATACACCCGCCAAGAAGCAGCCGTGCAGTCATCCAGCTCCCAGGCTTGGTTTGACCCAGCCCAGGAGGGGCTGTTTCCCTCTCCCTTCTGAAGCAGAGGATGTTCTGTGCTGTGGAATGTCACCTCTGGCTTTCCCAGAGCTCCGACCCATGGGACGCAGGAGCTGGGTGGAGCTAGCATGTTCCCATGTGACTCACCGTCCAGCTGTGTTTGATGTGAGGCCATGGCCAGCTCAGTGGCCCATCCCCTCGGTCGTCCCTTTGCTCTCACTCTTGCTGTCCTAAGCTCGCACCTCATTAGAATAGCATTAGCCAGGAAGCCCTGCCTCGGCCTCTGTGCTCCAGGTAACCTGGGCTGAAACAAAGAGCTGTCAGTCAAGGAGCCCCACCTTCTCCTGATCAAGAGTTGACCCGAGGGAGGCCAGCAGCCTCTCTTATCCCAGACTCTGAATCTGGGAGAATATGAAGAGATAGCAGGGAGATGATTCATGCCACAGGCGGTGCCCAGGCGAGCCCGGTTGAGCTGTCCTGCCGTTTCCCTGAGTCATCCCCTTTCCTTCCCCAAACCCCCTTTGTGCCTGAGCTTTGGACTTGGTTCCTGTTGCTTGCAGCCAAAGATCTCCAACTCGGAGAGATAGAGATTCTAGCTGTTATTTTTGCTTTTTAATTCATGACTGATTTATGCTCGGCATATAGTTGATGTTCAACAAACACTTGTCAACTCTGAGTGAATAACACGCCCAGCGTTCCGCGGGAGGCTCCCAGGCAGATGGGCACTTAATCAGGACGACTTTTTTTTTTTCAGGCCTATTTTTAAAGTTCTGCAAGGAAAGACACTCTAAAAATTTCCCTTAGCAACTTTTCTAAACGTCTAGCAACACGATGGCTTGGATTTCTTTCTCACACCCAAACGTTTGTGCCTGTTGCAGCTAAAGCTCCCTTGGTTTCTTTCCTTGCTTCTCGTTTGTCTCATTCTTGTTTTTCATGCACAGGTATCTGTTATACACTACCTACCTCTTCACCGCGTCCTGCAGGGAGAACACAAATGACAGACGCC
The DNA here is from genome assembly GCF_030222135.1 of Aotus nancymaae. Lineage (NCBI taxonomy): Eukaryota > Metazoa > Chordata > Mammalia > Primates > Aotidae > Aotus > Aotus nancymaae. The sequence continues at coordinate 8,454,645 of NW_026988433.1, forward strand.
CCTTTGCCCTTGAGGAGACTGTTGGCTGGAAGTCAAGGGGCCTGAATTTTAGTCCCTTCCTGTTACTGGGCATCAGTTTCCCCACTTGTGAAATGAGGGTTTTGTGCTAGACTGGGCACAGCCAGGAACTTTAATCCTGTGCCAATTCCTAGATTGCATGAAGGTTTAGGCTGAGGATCCTCAGGCAATGCTCAAGCTCAATGGGAGAGAGAGCTGGGATTGATTTCTGATGTCTGCCTGGGTGTCAGCTGGGAAACTGCTATGTGTTCGCCAACCCTGAGCTTGCCCATCTCAGAATTTCCTGCAAGTTTCAGCAGTCTCTGACCTGGGGAAACTCAATGGGAGCCACGTGGAGTATTCACTCACAGACGTCAAGTAGGTGGCTGTTGCAGCCACGATTCACGGAGAGTTCCGAGCGTTCCAAGGTGTGGGAACAGGTGTTAGGGGAGGGCGGTCCCAGCCGACCCCCTCCTGCCCTGGGTCTCGGACCTGCGCCCCCTTACTTGGAGGAATTAAAGTACCTTACTCTCCCCAGATTCTGAGCTTTGGGGGATGAGATTCAGGATGAGCCTCTGCTGGCAGACGGAAAGAGTCTGTTGGCAATAATGATATCACAGCAGTATCCACACTGACCACCTAGGGCTGAGCACTCACCATCGGCCCAGTGTGACAAGAGCAACCTCCGGGACGCCCTCTAGGAGCGGGTGCTACCCTTGCCTCCTGCAGTCGGATCCCCAAAAGACAGCCCAAGCGACGCTGACCATCATCCATCAGACCACGTGCAGCCTTGCTGTCAATTTCCAGTGGCACTCATTGCTTCTAGAAGAAATCTGCATGCAGGGCCAGGCACGGTGGCTCACGCCTGTAATCCCAGGACTTTGGGAGGCCAAGGCTGGCAGATCACAACATCAGAAGATTGAGACCATCCTGGCCAACATGGTGAAATCCCGTCTCTACTAAAAATACAAAAATTAGCTGGGCGTGGTGGCACATGCCTGCAATCCCAGCTACTTGGGAGGCTGAGGCAGAAGAATCGCTTGAACCTGGGAGGCAGAGGTTTTGCAGTGAGCCGAGACCACACCACTGCACTCCAGCCTGGCAACAGAGTGAGACTCTGTCTCAAAAAAATAAATCTGCAAGCATTACCATGACTCGCAAGGCCCCACCCACCCCTCCAACCTCTCTTCTCTCCCCTCTGCTCCATCCCCAGCAGCTTTCCCTCTTTCTTCCCACACGCTGACTCGTGTCTGCCTCGGGGCTCCCCGCACCTCGCCTGGGGCACCTTTCCCCCAGATGTCTGCGTGGCTTGCTCTTCCTCATCCTTCACTTCTGTCTTAATTCTTCTGAACACCAGTTGGCAGCACCAGCTCCTAGGGGCGTCCTGGAGGTCCCTACAACAGAATACCACAGACCGGGTGGCTCATAAACAACAGAAATGTATTTGTCGCAGTTTTGGAGGCTGGGGAGTCCAAGATCAAGGAGGATGGGGTGTCCGGGGAGGGCTCGTTTTCTGGCTGATAGATGGCCATCTTCCCACGGTGTCCTCTCACGGTGGAAGGGACAGGATCTCGTGAAGGCCTCTGTTATAAGGGCACAAATCCCATACATGAGGGCTCCACCCTCATGACTGAATCACCCCCCTCAAAGGTGCCATCTCCTAAACCCGTCAACTTAGGACTTGGGATTTCAACGTGTGATTCTTGGGGTTGGGGACACAACATTAGACCGTAACAGGACAAAACGTGATGGTGCAGCTGACGTCAGTGGTGGCTTTGTTGTGATGAATTGTGGCTTCTTTACACCCGCCGTCTAGACGAGGACACGGAGGCCCCCGGATGCCCAGCTGGGTGTGAAGGAGTGTGGGCGCTGGCGGGGCCGGTCTCCTGTAGCTGCCCGTGGAGACCCCACTGTTTCCGGGAGGCCAGCTCTTGCTTCACATGAATGAGCCTACCACAGCCAGAGCCTCAGGTGCCAGCGTCCCCCTGGGGCATCTGGGAAGCACCACAGATGCAGGACCAGCATGCAGGGAAGACGCAGCCCCGGGTCAGGGCTGTCTCTATTTATTACCCTATGAATCATGGCTTGGCTTTTCCCAGCAATCCTCTTGGCAGCTAACAGATTTTTATCTTCAGTGGCTGAGCTGGAAGGCACCTGGCTGTGGACAGGTAAATGCCCAACACGGCTCCTTTCTGCTGGGGCCCCGGGACAAAGGAGGGGGTGGTGAGGAGGTCAGGTGGTTCCCCATAAGCAGTGTCTTGAGGCTAAGCCCCCCAGGAGTTCGAGACCAGAGAACAAAGACAGGTGGACGGAGAGCAGGAAGCGCCCTTCGGGGCCTGACTCCAGGCATCCAGGAAGCTAGGGGCTTCAAGTCTCCAAGTTTGGGGGTGATTTGTTGTGCAGACACAGATAACTAATACACCAGCTTCTTTCTGAGCATTCGTTGTATGAAGTAATAGGTCTCCCTTATTGCTTAAGCCAGAAGCCGGTGAACATTCCTGTAAAGGTCAGATATTAAATATTTCAGACGTTCCAGATCACACGGTCTCTACTGCAGCTACGCAGCTTGCCGTCGCAGCGGGAAAACAGCCGTTGGCAATGGCAATGGACGGACGTGACTGTGTTCCTATGAACCTTCATTGACAGAAACAAGGAGCCAGACCACGAGCAGCAGTTTGTTGACCCCTGGTTTAAGCCACTTTTTTTTTTTTTTTTTTTGAGACGGAGTTTCGCTCTTGTTACCCAGGCTGGAGTGCAATGGCGCAATCTCGGCTCACCGCAACCTCCGCCTCCTGGGTTCAGGCAATTCTCCTGCCTCAGCCTCCGGAGTAGCTGTTAAGCCACTTTTGAGTTAAGTTTTCTGTTACTTGCAGCCCAAAACGTACTCACAGTTACAACTACCCAATCAGAGAGCTACAGGCAAAGGACAACACCAAAAGGCTCTGAGTGTGTGCACAGTCTCAGTGTGTGCAGAGTTCTCTGGGTGTATGCACAGTCTCAGTGTGTGCAGAGTTCTCTGGGGTGTGTGCAGAGTTCTCTGGGTGTGTGCACAGTCTCAGTGTGTGCAGAGTTCTCTGGGGTGTGTGCAGAGTTCTCTGGGTGTGTGCATAGTCTCAGTGTGTGCAGAGTTCTCTGGGTGTGTGCACAGTCTCAGTGTGTGCAGAGTTCTCTGGGTGTGTGCACAGTCCCAGTGTGTGCAGAGTTCTCGGGTGTGTGCAGAGTTCTCTGGGGTGTGTGCAGAGTTCTCTGGGTGTGTGCACAGTCTCAGTGTGTGCAGAGTTCTCTGGGGTGTGTGCAGAGTTCTCTGGGTGTGTGCACAATCTCAGTGTGTGCAGAGTTCTCTGGGTGTGTGCAGAGTTCTCTGGGTGTGTGCACAGTCTCAGTGTGTGCAGAGTTCTCTGGGTGTGTGCACAGTCTCAGTGTGTGCAGAGTTCTCTGGGTGTGTGCACAGTCTCAGTGTGTGCAGAGTTCTCTGGGTGTGTGCAGAGTTCTCTGGGTGTGTGCACAGTCTCAGTGTGTGCAGAGTTCTCTGGGTGTGTGCATGGGCTTTGGGGTGTGTGTGAGCTCTGGGGTATATACCTGGGCTCTGGGTTGTGTGCACAGGTCTTGGTTTGTGTGCATAGGCATGGGAGCTGTGTATAGGTCTTGGGATGTGTGTGTAAGTTCTGGAGGTGTGCATGCATGACCTTTGAGGGTACGTGCTTAGGTTTCTGGGTATGTGCGTGGGCTCGGTTGGGTGCGCAGGTCTTGGTGTGTGTGCACAGCTGTGGAGTTGTGCACAGGTCTGAGCGTGTGTGCATGGGCTCTAGGGCACGTGCACAGGTCTGAAAATGTGTGTACAAGTCAGGATGAATACACAGGTCTGTGTGTGTATGCGGGATGTGCATGAGCAAACAGGTCTGAGTGTGTCGTGTGGGCTGTATGGGGTGTGCACAGATTTGGGGTGTGCATGGGTTCTGGAAGATGTGCATGAGCAAGCAGCTCTGGGGTGTGCGCACAGGTCTGTGTGTGAGAGCTCTGGGGATGTGCATGTGAGCTTGAGCACTATGTGAATGGGCTCTGGGGCGTGCGCACAGGTCTCTGTGTGTGTGAGAGCTCTGGGGATGTGCGTGTGAGCTCGAGTGCTATGTGAATGGGCTCTGGGGTGTGCGCACAGGTCTGTGTGTGTGTGAAAGCTCTGGGGATGTGCATGTGAGCTCTAGCGCTATGTGAATGGGCTCTGGGATGTATGTACAGGTCTGTGTGTGTGTGAAAGCTCTGGGGATGTGCGTGTGAGCTCTAGCGCTATGTGAATGGGCTCTGGGGTGTGCACACAGGTCTGTGTGTGTGTGAAAGCTCTGGGGATGTGCATGTGAGCTCTAGCGCTATGTGAATGGGCTCTGGGATGTATGCATAGGTCTGTGTGTGTGTGTGTGTGTGTGAGAGAGCTCTGGGATGTATGCACAGGTCTGTGTGTGTGTGAGAGCTCTGGGGTGTGCGCACAGGTCTGTGTGTGTGAGAGCTCTGCGGTGTGCACACAGGTCTGTGTTTGTGTATGAGCTCTGGGGTGTGTGCACAGGTCAGTGTGTGTATGAGAGCTCTGGGATGTATGCACAGGTTGTGTGTGTGAGAGAGCTCTGGGGTGTGCACACAAGTCTGTGTGTGTGTGTGTGAGAGAGAGAGCTCTGGGGTGTATGCACAGGTCTGTGTGTGAGAGCCCTGGGATGTATGCACAGGTCTGTGTGTGTGTGAGAGCTCTGGGGTGTGCGCACAGGTCTGTGTGTGTGTGTGAGCTCTGGGGTGTGTGCACAGGTCTGTGTGTGTGAGAGCCCTGGGATATATGCACAGGTCTGTGTGTGGGGGTGTGTGTGAGAGCTCTGGGGTGTGCGCACAGGCCTGTGTGTGTGAGAGAGCTCTGGGATGTATGCACAGGTCTGTGTGTGTGTGTGAGAGAGCTCTGGGGTGTATGCACAGGTCTGTGTGTGTGAGAGCTCTGCGGTGTGCACCCAGGTCTGTTTGTGTGTGTGTGAGCTCTAGTGCTATGTGAATGGGCTCTGGGATGTATGCACAGGTCTGTGTGTGTGTGTGAGCTCTGCGGTGTGCACACAGGTCTGTGTGTATGTGTGAGTGCCACGGTGCGTGCACAGGTCTGTGTGTGTGAGAGCTCTGCGGTGTGCACCCAGGTCTGTTTGTGTGTGTGTGAGCTCTAGTGCTATGTGAATGGGCTCTGGGATGTATGCACAGATCTGTGTGTGTGTGAGAGCTCTGGTATGTATGCACAGGTCTGTGTGTGTGTGTGAGCTCTGCGGTGTGTGCACAGATCTGTGTGTGTGTGAGAGCTCTGGTATGTATGCACAGGTCTGTGTGTGTGTGTGAGAGCTCTGGGGTGTGCGCACAGGTCTGTGTGTGTGTGAGAGCTCTGGGTTGTATGCACAGGTCTGTGTGTGTGTTAGAGCTCTGGGGTGTGCGCACAGGTCTGTGTGTGTGTGAGAGCTCTGGGGTGTATGCACAGGTCTGTGCGTGAGAGCTCTGGGGTGTGTGCACAGGTCTGTGTGTGTGTGTGTGAGCTCTGGGGTGTGCGCACTGGTCTGTGTGTGTGTGAGAGCTCTGGGGTGTGTGCACTGGTCTGTGTGTGTGTGAGAGCTCTGGGGTGTGTGCACAGGTCTGTGTGTGAGAGCTCTGGGGTGTGTGCACAGGTCTGTGTGTGAGAGCTCTGGGTTGTGCACACAGGTCTGTGTGTGTGATAGCTCTGGGATGTATGCACAGGTCTGTGTGTGTGTGAGAGAGCTCTGGGGTGTGTGCATAGGTCTGTGTGTGTGAGAGCTCTGGGATGTATGCCCAGGTCTGTGTGTGTGTGAGAGCTCTGTGGTGTGCACACAGGTCTGTGTGTTTGTGAGAGCTCTGGGGTGTGCACACAGGTCTGTGTTTGTGTGTGAGCTCTGGGGTGTGTGCACAGGTCTGTGTATGTGTGAGAGATCTGGGGTTTGTGCACAGGTCTGTGTGTGTGAGAGCTCTGCGGTGTGCACCCAGGTCTGTTTGTGTGTGTGTGAGCTCTAGTGCTATGTGAATGGGCTCTGGGATGTATGCACAGGTCTGTGTGTGTGTGTGAGAGCTCTGGGGTGTGTGCACAGATCTGTGTGTGTGTGAGAGCTCTGGTATGTATGCGCAGGTCTGTGTGTGTGTGTGAGAGCTCTGGGGTGTGCACACAGGTCTGTTTGTGTGTGTGTGAGCTCTAGTGCTATGTGAATGGGCTCTGGGATGTATGCACAGGTCTGTGTGTGTGTGTGTGTGAGCTCTGCAGTGTGCGCACAGGTCTGTGTGTGTGTGAGAGCTCCGCAGTGTGCTCACAGGTTTGTGTGTGTGTGAGAGCTCTGGGATGTATGCACAGGTCTGTGTGTGTGTGTGTGTGTGTGAGCTCTGGGGTGGGCACACAGGTCTGTGTGTGTGTGAGAGCTCTGGGATGTATGCACAGGTCTGTGTGTGTGTAGGAGCTCTGGGGTGTGTGCACAGGTCTGTGTGTTTGTGGGAGCTCTGGGGTGTGTGCACAGGTCTGTGTGTGTGAGAGCTCTGGGGTGTGCACACAGGTCTGTTTGTGTTTTTGTGAGCTCTAGTGCTCTGTGAATGGGCTCTGGGATGTATGCACAGGTCTGTGTGTGTGTGAGAGCACTCTGGGGTGTGCACACAGGTCTGTGTGTGTGTGAGAGCTCTGGTATGCATGCACATGTGTGTGTGTTAGAGCTCTGGGGTGTGCGCATAGGTCTGTGTGTGTGTGAGAGCTCTGGGGTGTGCACACAGGTCTGTTTCTGTGTGTGTGAGCTCTAGTGCTATGTGAATGGGCTCTGGGATGGAGGCACAGGTCTGTGTGTGTGTGAGAGAGCTCTGGGGTGTGCACACAAGTCTGTGTGTGTGTCAGAGCTCTGGGATGTATGCACAGGTCTGTGTGTGAGAGCTCTGGGATGTGCGCACAGGTCTGTGTGTGTGTGAGAGCTCTGGGGTGTGTGCACAGGTCTCTGTGTGTGTGAGAGCTCTGGGATGTATGCACAGGTCTGTGTGTGTGTGAGAGCTCTGGGATGTATGCACAGGTCTGTGTGTGAGAGCTCTGGGATGTATGCACAGGTCTGTGTGTGTATGTGAGAGCTCTGGGGTGTGTGCACAGGTCTGTGTGTGTGTGAGAGCTCTGGGGTGTGAACACAGGTCTGTTTGTGTGTGTGTGAGCTCTAGCGCTATGTGAATGGGCTCTGAGATGTATGCACAGGTCTGTGTGTGTGTGTGTGTGTGAGAGCTCTGGGGTATGCACACAGGTCTGTGTGTGTGTGAGAGCTCTGGGGTGTATGCACAGGTCTGTGTGTGTGTTTGATCTCTGGGATGTATGCACAGGTCTGTGTGTGTGTGTGAGCTCTGGGGTGTGCACACAGGTCTGTGTGTGTGAGAGAGCTCTGGGATGTATGCACGGGTCTGTGTGTGTGTGTGTGAGCTCTGGGGTGTGCACACAGGTCTGTGTGTCTGTGAGAGCTCTGGGATGTATGCACAGGTCTGTGTGTGTGTGAGCTCTGGGGTTTGCGCACAGGTCTGTGTGTGTGTGAATCCTCTGGGGTATGTACACAGGTCTGTGTGTGTGAGAGCTCTGGGGTGTGCGCACAGGTCTGTGTGTGTGTGTGTGTGTGTGTGACCTCTGGGGTGTGTGCACAGGTCTCAGTGTGTGTGTGTGTGAGCTCTGGAAGTGTGAGCATGGGCTCTGGGGTGTGTGCATAAGCACACAGGTCTGGGTGTGTGTGTGTGTGAGCTCTCAGGTATGGGCTCGGATTCTGGGGATGCGAGCATGAGCCCTGGGCTGACCTCACCCACCCACCATCCTCTCTGCTGAGACAAGAAGGGCTGGGCTGTATTTTCATGAAGGTCTCTTGGGCGTCTCTTCTCAAGCCATCCCCAGCCCCTGAGCATCCTCCTCCTCTTCTCCCCGCCACCCCCCCCACCTCCTCCTCCTTTCAGGCTCCAGGTTCTCTGGAATCCAACTAACTGGATCCTCAGCCAGCCAGGCAGGCAGGAATGTGGGGGGCCTCCTCTCAAACGAGGACCTAAAGGCTAAGCTGGGTGTGGGACAGGCCTGTGCAAAGAGAGGAGAGGGAGGAAGGCCCAGGGCATGCTGGAAGAGTGTCCTCCTCTCCCCAGCCTCTCTCTTCCCGCCTCACATGGCCTGGGGGAGACTGGCTTCACTCACAGCAGTGATCGTTTGCTGAGAACTCAGCATTTGCAAGCAGGTGATGGGGAGGACTCTAGGTGCTGGATGCGCTGTTAGCCCCATTTCATGGAAGAGGGCACAGGTGAAAACAGAGAGAAGTCACTGTCCTGGGGACACACAGTAGGAGGCAGGATTCCCACCCAGGCTGGCTGGCCCCACACTGAGATGTAGGATGAGTGAGTCCTCAGGCGAAGCCAGAGCGGACCCAGCTGAACTGCACAGCCCCTGGCGAGGCCGAGTCTCCCCGGCTGGGGGCCCCTGCCCCTCCCGCGCAGGTGGGTCCGCCCCAGGCCGGTGGGGTGGTGGGGGCTGATGCCAGTGCCCCTGCCGCCTGCCGCCTGCCTGCTCATCTTGTTTGTTCCAATTATGTCGAGTAAGTCATTATAATTTTATGTTTTTTAGATTAACATTTTTGCTCAAGGGCACAGTAATTAGCAAGCGGCTGGGAGTTGAGCGATTCTGAGCAATAGCAACGCAGAGTTTTTCCCAGTAAATCTTTGGAATGGCCTAGAGGCTTCTGAGCTGCCCAGGCAGCCCCTTAGCTCCATGAGAGGGAGGTTTGCACAGGACATACGGGCTGGGTGAGAACAGGAGGGCCCCGCAGCCCTGTCTACCGGCCCAGGGTGGCGTGCGGCCGTGCAGCGGAGGGGCTCTGCATAGCAGAGGGGCTCCCCATGGCCGGGACCCCCCATCTCATCTGTCCCTGGGAGCCCCTGCTGGGGAACTGTTCTCCCCTTCCACCCTTTTTCCAGGCGCCGTATCTGTTTTGCCCAGGGCCTAGAATTGTGCATGGCACACAGTAAGCGCCCAGTAAATGCTTACTAATTAAATGAATGGAGAGGTTGCAAACTGGGGGCTCATAGGCAAATTCAGCCCTTGATATGTTGAACTGAGCCGGCACAATCTATTTTACACATATATTTTGAGACACAGTCTTGCTCTGTTGTTCCCCAGGCTGGAGTGCAGGGGCGCGATCTCGGCTCACTGCAACCTCCACCTCCCAGGTTCAAGTGATTGTCCTGCCTCAGCCTCCCGAGTAGCTCAGATTACAGGTATGCACCACCATGCTTGGCTGATCTTTGTAATTTTAGTAGAGACAGGGTTTCACCATGTTGGCCAGGCTGGTCTCGAACTCTTGACCTCAAATGATCTGCCCGCCTTGGCCTCCTAAAGTGCTGGGATTACAGGTGTGAGCCACCACACCCGGCCTATTTTATACCATTTGAATGAGTTGTCACCATTTAACAAGGAGGAAGTTTTGCATCTAAACTTCCAGCTTTTCTGGGAAACAGGGTTTCTGGCCACATCCGTCTGTATTCCTGTTATAAGAAAGGAGTTCCAATTCAGACCCCACGAGAGGGTTCTTGGATCTCACGCAAGAAAGAATTCAGGGCGAGTCCCCCGTTCGAAGCAAAAGCAAGTTTATTAGGAAAGTAGAGAAGAACAGGACGGTCACTCCTAGTAGAGCATCCTGAGGGCTGCTGGGGCCCATCTTCAGGGTTCTTTCTTGATATGCTAAACAAAGGGTGCACGATTCCTGCCTCCCCTGTTTAGATCACATAGGGTGACTTCCTGACGTTGCCATGGCATCTGTAAACCGTCATGGCGCTGGTGGGAGTGCAGCAGTGAGGACGGCCAGAGGCCAGTCTCGTCGCCATCTTGGTTTTGGTGGGATATGGCTGGCTTCTTTACTGCAACCTGTTTTATCAGCAAAGTCTTTGTGACCTGTGTCTTGTGCTGACCTCACATCTCATCCTGTGACTTAGAATGCCTTCACCGTCTGGGAACACAGCCCAGTAGGTCTCAGCCTCATTTTACCCAGGTCCTATTCAAGATGGAGTTGCTCTGGTTCACACGCCTCTGACATTCCCATGTAGCTATAATTGCTGGAGGCAAAACGTGACTACAACCTCTGGACGTTTCCCATCTGACCCAGTGAGATTTAGGTTCAGTGCCTTGATTTACAGAGGCTCATTCTAGAAGCCTTACACAACAGAGTCTCTTCCTTGTATAACAGTTCATGGTCAGGGTGGGCTTTGGGTACAGGAGGGTTCCTGCCATCCTGGGGTTCCACCATGCCCCAGAGCTTCAAAGCTACAGTGGATTCTACTTGGTGGAAAAGAAAGGGACCCAGGAGCACACGGGGAGGCTGGGAAGGTCAGGACTGCGAGGGGCCATGTCACTTCACTCGCTTCCATTGGCCAGAGCTCAGCCCATGGCCGCTGCTAACTGCACAGGAGGCTGGGGAGGTCTATCTTGGTGTTTTCCCAAAGGGAAGGAGAGCGGATTCTGATGGAAGCGAGTGGTCTCTGCCCACAGCCAGCTTCTCTCACCCAGCCCGGGAAGCCGTCATCTCCTCCTGGGCTAACCGCCTGGCTCTTTCATGGTTACACACATTTCCCCCCACCCCCAAATCTATTATTTTTGCCATAAAATTGATATCTGGAGCTCTTCCTGGCTGAGGTTTTGCAGCTCAAAGCACAGATTCTGGGAATCTGAACGCGCAGGCTTGTGAAACGAGGAACGTTTGTTATGCTTTCCTATCCTGCTTTCCCGCCGGGGCAATGGATGCTAGGAGGTCTAGTTTGGCAGAAGGCACGGGGAAGGGGGCAAATAATTCCCGGGATCAAAAGGGCACTGGTCAGAAACAGTCCCCTGAGACATGCTAATACGACAAAGTGCAGCGTGGCGCGTCCTGACCTAGCAATTCCACTCCTAGGTATTCACCCCAGAGACCCAAAGACACGTGCCCTACATATTGGAGAAGACAAACACTCATGGCTGCTTTATTCATAACAGCTAAAAACTGGGAACAGCCCAAATGTCCGTCAGTCGGTGAACGGATAAATTGTTGTGTAGTCACACCACGGAGTCCTGTGCAGCGCTGGGAAGGGGTCAACTATTGGTGTACACAGCACCGTGGGTGACCCCAAAACCACCATGCGGAGGCAGGGGCTGGTAAGAAAGGCTTTTTTCTCCAAAGGCTGGGTCAGCCCGGACGCCATGGCTCACACCTGCAATCCCAGCACTTCGGGAGGCTGAGGCAGGTGGAACACCTGAGGTCAGGAGTTCAAGACCAGTCTGATCAATAAGGTGAAAGCCTGTCTCTACTAAAAATACAAAAATTAGCCAGGCATGGTGGTGGGCGCCTGTAATCCCAGATACCTGGGAGACTGAGGCAAAAGAATCTCTTGAACCCGGAAGGTGGAGGTTGCAGTGAGCCGACACCCCACCACTGCACTCCAACCTGGGCGACAGAGTGAGACTCTGTCTAAAAACAAACAAACAAACAAAAAAACCACCAAAAAAACAAAGGGCCAGGTCAAACATCTTTGGCTTTGCGGGCCTCCAGTCTCTTTCTCAGCCTCTAAACTCTACCTACGTAGCATGAAAGCAGCCATACCCAATACGTAGGTGAATGAACATGGTTGTGTTCTAATAAAACTTTATTTATGGCCGGGTACAGCAACTCACACCTGTAATCCCAGCACTTTGGGAGGCCAAGATGGGAGGATTGCTTGAGCCCAGGAGTTTGAGACCAGCCTGGATAACATAGAGACCCTGTCTCTACCAAAAAAAAAATTAGCCAGTCTTGGTGGCACATGCCTACAGTCCCAGTGACTTGGGAGGCTGAGGTAGGATTGCTTGAGCCCAGGAGGTCAAGGCTGCAGTGAGCCATGTTCACGCCATTGTCCTCCGGGAAAGGAGAGCAGATTCTGATGGAAGCGAGTGTGCATGAGTAAAGTCTTGCTTGTCTGTTTTGAGACAGGGTCTTACTTTGGGTGCCAAAGTCAGCAAAACAGACAAGCAGGACTTTATTTACGGACACTAAAATTTAAATCTCCTATGATTTTTATGTGTCATGAAATACTCTTCTTTTGTTTTTTTCAACCACTACAAATGGAAAAACCCAGCTGCACTCATTCGCTGCTGGTGGGAATGCAGAATGGTGAGCGATTGTGGAAGACAGGTGGTTTCTTAGAAAGCTGACCACAGTCTTATGGTGCCGTCCAGCAGTCACGCTTCCAGGTATCTACCCGAGTGATCTGGAAACTTACGTCCGTGCAGAAAGCTGCACAGGAATGTTCATAGCAGCTGCAGTCATAATCACCCTAAACTTGAAGCGAGCAAGATGCTCTTCCATAGGTGATCAGGGTTGGGGCCCAGTGGCTCACACCTGTAATCCCAGCATTTTGGGAGGCTGAGGCAGGAGGATCCTTTCAGAGCAGGACTTTGAGACCAGGTGGGGCAACACAGTGCGACCCTGTCTCTATTTAGAAAAAAATAAAAGGTGGCTGAGTGCAGTGGCTCACACCTGTAATTCCAGCACTTTGGGAGGCTGAGGCAGGTGGATCACTTGAGGCCAGGAGTTCAAGACCAGACTGGGCAACATGGCAAAACCCTGCCTCTACTAAAAATACAAAAATTAGCTGGAAGTGGTGGTGCGCACTTGTAATCCCAGCTACTTGGGAGGCTGAGGCAGGAGAATCGCTTGAACCCAGGAGGCAGAGGTTGCAGTGAGCCGAGATCGTGCCATTGCACTCCAGCCTGGGCAACAGAGCAAGACTCTCTCTCAAAAATAAATAATTTTTCTAAAAAGGTGAATGGATAAACTGTGGCATATCCAGACAGTGGACTATTACTCAGTGCTAAAAAAGATGTGAGCTATCAAGCCCTACAAAGATATGGAAGAAACTTCAATGCATATTACTAAGTGAAATAAGCCATTCTGAAAGGCTGCGTGCTATGATTCCAGCTACGTGACATTCTGGAAAAGGCAAAACTACAGAGACAGTAGAAAGATCAGTGGCTGCCGGGGGGCTGGGGCGGGGGGAGAGAGGGATGAAAAGAGGGAGCCCAGGGGACTTTTAGGGCAGTGAATCTGTCATAGGACATTTTCTTTCTTTTTTTTTTGAGATGGGTTTCTTGCTCTGTCACCCAGGCTGGAGTGCAGTGGCACAGTTTCGGCTCACTGCATCCTTCACTTCCTGGGTTCAAGCCATTCTCCCGCCTCAGCCTTCTGAGTAGCTGGGACCACAGGCACATGGCACCATGCCCACTAATTTTTGTATTTTTAGTAGAGACGGGGTTTCACCATGTTGGTCAGGCTGGTCTCAAACTTCTGACCTTATGATCTGCCCGCCTCGGCCTCCCAAAGTGCTGGGATTACAGGCGTGAGCCACCGCGCCCGGCCAATACATTTCTTAAAACCTATAGAACCCTACAACGCCAAGAGTGACCCCCACTGTGAAGTATGGACTGCAGTGTCTCAATATTGAGTCGTTGTAACAAGCGTATCACGTGAATGCAAGATATGGACAACAGGGGATGCGGTACACCGGGGTGGGAAGTGAGAGTGTGTGCGTGTGCAATTCTCTATCCTGTCTACGCAATTGTTCTGTAAACATAAAACTGTATTTTAAAAAGTCTATTCATTATTTTTTAAAATACAAAAAAGTAAAAACCATTCTTCGCTTGCAGGCCCTAAAAAGCAGGCAGCAGGCCAGGTCTGGCCGCTGGGACCTGTATTTTGCTGAGCCCTGTGAAAAGGGAAGGAAGCCAGGCCTAGAGCGCTCACAGTGCGGGATTCCATCAAGAGCGAACTCTGAAAAGATAAAGCTGCCCTTACAGTGTCAGGCTGATTGAGGGCGGGGTGGGAGCGAGTGGCTGGGAAAGGAGCTTTCGGATGACGGAAGAGTCCTCCGTGTTGATGGGGTGACGGTTGCATGATACAAGTTTGGCAGAAGTCCTCAGGGTTGGGCACGGGGGCTCATGCCTGTGATTTCAATGCCTTGGGAGCCTGAGGTGGGAGATTTGCTTTAGCCCAAAAGTTCAAAGCCAGCCTGGGCAACACAGCAAGACCCCATCTCTAAAAAAAAAAAAAAAGAAAACTAAAAATGAGCTGAGTGTGGTGGTGCACAGCTGCAGTGCCAGCCGCTGGGGAGGCTGAGGTGGGAGGATTGCTGTAGGCTTGGCGTTCAAGGCTGCCGTGATTTATGATGGTGTCACTGCACTCCAGCCTGGGCCACAGAGTGAGACCCTGTTTCTAAAAACATACATACATTAAAAAAAAAAATTTTGTCTTTGAATTGTGTATTTAACATGTCTATACTTCATTAAAACATGTCATGAGATCCTCTTCCCTCCCCCTCCCCCCACCATTGTCAGCTTCCCGAGGTCAGGGCTGTGCCCATCCCTTTCAGAGGAGAGCTGGGTGCCTGTCTACTGAGTGCATGAGATGAAATGAAGCCGGCAGGGCGGGGTGGATGGAACGGGGCTGGACCAGGCTCCCCCAGGAGATTTCTGAGCTGGAACTCGCTGGATGAGTCAGGCACGCCAGGAGCAGAGGAGGAAATGGCCGGGGCAAAGGCTGGGCGGGAGGAAGGGGCTTGGATTTGAGGAAGCAGCTGGGTGTGACCAGGGTGGGAAGGTCAGCAGGGCCTGGGCCCCTGGGGGTGGGGCGTGTGTGGTCACAGACCTATTGTATTAAGTATCCACCCTGCAGGCTGGCTCTTCCCCACTGGCTGCTGGAGGTGGTGGCCTCTGGCCCTTGGGTTGCAGAGGTTGGAGGGAGAAGTCTTCAAGTCCAGGAGACAGGCTTTCGGGCAAGCTGACCCCCAGTGAAGGAGTTGTCCCCGCCCAGCACAGAGGAAGGGGAGTGTGGAGGGCAGAAGTTTGCCAGCCAAGGCAAGAGCGGGTTTGGAAGCGTTTCTGTAAAGGCAAGCATTTGGATGACGTGTCAATTTCCTATTGCTGCTGGAACAAATCACCGCAAACACAACACAAACTCGTTCTCTCCCGGTTCTGAAGGGCAGAGGGTCCTAGTGCATCTTATGGGGCTGAAGTCAGGGCACTGGCAGGGCCGGTTTCTTCTGGAGGGTCCAGGGGGAACTCCATTCCCTTTCCTCCTGAAGCTCCTAGAGGCCGCCACAGTCCTTGGCTGGTGGCCGAGTCCCCCTGACCTCCGTTTCCACCATCTCCTTCTCTTCCACCTTCTGCTACTCTAAACTCCTGCCACCCTCTTCCAGGGATCCTCGTGATGACATTGGGCCCCCGATCATCCGAGATAATCTCCCCATCTCAAAACCCGTAACTTCATTCCCCCTGCAGGGGCTTCTGCGCCATGGGTTGAACGGTGTCTCCCACCCCAAAGTCATATCCTAAAGCCCTCACCCCCACCTGACCCTCGGCACTCACAATGGGACTGTATGCGAAGGCAGACTCTCTAAAGAGGTGAATACGTTGAAATGGGTTTGTCAGGATGGGGTCTAATCCAATAGGCCTGGTGTCTTTTTTTTTGAGTCAGGGTCTCCGTGGTCCAGCCTGGAGCGCAGTGGCACCGTCATAGCTCACTGCAGCCTTGAACTCCCAGGTTCAAGCAATCCTCCTACCTCAGCCTCCTGAATAGCTGGGGACTATAAGCGCACACTACCACATCTGACTACACAAAAAGTGTAAAGAGATGGGATCTTGCTATGTTGCCCAGGCTGGTCTTGAACTTCTGGGCTCAAGTGATCCTCCCACCTTAGCCTCCCAAAGTGCTGGCATTACAGGCACGTGCCATCATGCCCCGCTTTGGTGTCCTTAGGAGGAGATTGGGACATAGCCGTACCCAGAAAAGTTCATGTGAAGACACAGGGAGAAAACGGCTATCTGCAAGCCACGGAGAGAAGCCACGGAGAGAGGCCTGCTGACACCTTGAGCTTAGACTTCTAGACTCAGACAGTGAGGAAGGCGTTTCTGTTGCGTAGCATTCCCCACCCGCTCTAGTCCCACCCCCTGGCCTGCGCTGCTTTGTCACGGTGACCCTGGCAGTGCACTGCCCCATGGATGGTGGCATGTTCTCAGGTTCTGGGGAGTGGGAGGTGGACATCTTTTGGGGGCTGTTACTCTGCCCACTGCAGGTGGGTTCTGTGAAGGTGGGTACCCCTCCCTCCAAGTCCCCCAGGGGAAATGGCAGAGCTGGGGGCTGGGGGAGGAACAGCTGGCTGAGCCCTTGGGGATGCGGGACCCAGGTACCAGCCACGGCGCCTCGGCAGACCACCACGGGGCTGTCATCAGTGTTCCAGTTCTCCTTTTCTGGGTACTTCCCGACCCTTGGTGGGTAGGGGGCACTGCACGAGTGTCAGCGGAAGTGAGGAATCCAGGCTGGGCATACACTGGCCAGTGCGAGACTCTCCAGAGCCCTCTTTCCTGCTGCCACAGTGGCCAGCGATGTTCTGGCAGGTGGCTGCTCCATCAGCCTGGGTCCTGCTGCGAGGGCCACACGGAGCAGAGCCCAGGCCCACCCACAGCGGACGTGCAGTGTGAGTGACCAGAAACCTCTGTGTGCTACGCTGTTGATATCCCTGGGGTGCTGCTTACCACAGCGTAACCCGGCCTGTCCTGACTGCTGCAGGCTCCTCGTCCACGCTTGGTAAGCGATTGACTCTGAGAACCGCATGAGTGTGGACCGTGCGCGCAGGCAGAGGAGGGGCACGCAGAGTGCCTAGTTGGTGGCGGCCACAGTGGGAGTTCTATGGCTGTGCTGCTGCTGCATGGTCATTGTTGCTGTGATTGTCATCTGCAGTGACCAGCAGCAACGAAAGGCCACAGAAGCCCTTACCATACATTCTAGAAGGCTTAAGTCGACTCCGGTCATCTCAAGCTCGGGCAGAGAAGGTGGCCTCTTGGAACCTCTCTGAGGTTTAATTCTCTCACCGGGTGGGTGAGAGGGCAGCACAGAGCCACCTCCTGAAATTTGATGGAAGGCTCATTTCCTGCCCCTGGGGAAAGCCACAGAGCCAGGCAGACGCTACGGAGTTCTAAACAAAGGAGGGCCTGGCTGGGTGGGCAGGAGAAGGGCAGGGAGCCCAGCGAGAATGCCTGGCCAGAGGTGGAGCTGGGGTTGCCAGGGTACTTGTGCTGTGTAGGGAAACCCCCGAAACTTTAGGGCACCCAGCAGCCACTGTATCACGCTCACAGATCCTACAGCTTAGAGTCACACAAGGCACAGCACAGACATCTTGTCCCTGTTCCAGGATGCCAGGGCCTCGGGACGGAGGGAGGGAGGAAGTCAATGGCTGGGGGTTGGAATCTTCTGGAAGTGCCTGTCTGGCAGCTGGAGCTGGCTGGTGGCTGGGACCTCACGGGGACTGTCTGCTACAACACCAACCCACAGCCTCCTTTCAGGCTACTTGGACTTCCTCACAGTATGGTGGCCCTGGGCAGTCAGGTGCTTACACAGCATCTCAGGGCCACAGCATCACCTGCATCACCTTCTGTGACCTCACTTTGGATGTCTCTTCTGCCACATTCTATTATGAGTAAGTCATGAACATGCTCAGTTTCAGGAGGGAGGGAGCATAAACCCCACCCTCCAGCAGGGGGACGAAAAGGTCATTGGGAAGAATATCTTGTGGGATGGGGGAGATTGCAGAGGCTGTCTCTGGAAAATGCCACCTGTTACAAGGGGCTTAGCCCACCCCTGTCCCACGTCTCCTTCAGGCCTGGGTCCTTCCCGTGGCCACCTGCTGACCACTGGAACTTCTGTGTCATCCCTCGAGCTCTGAAGGGCCGTCTCAGTGTGCTTCTTAGCTAAGCCTGCCAGCCCACAGCCTCCTGCCCTGTCCTGCCTGGCGCGGGTCTGACTGGTGTTGGGGGCAGCCCCAGGGCCTTACCTCACAGTGCACAATGACCCACGGTGCCCTGGTGCCTCTGACAAGAGGCTGCCCCTGGCATTCCAGTCAGAAAGTCGCTTCCCTGAAATGTTCTCCAGCGGGAAGCTGGGAGCGTGCCTGCCTCCCACCCCGACCTCCTGCTGCAGCTCCTGCCTGCCTGCCCCGGGCCGGGAGCACCAGCTACAGAGTGTGCTGCTGTGCAGGCTCAGAAACGGGAGCTCCTGGCGCAGGGCCATCGGCGAGCCTTCCAGCTGGAGTGAGGGCAGAGGCATGCACTGGGGCTGCACGGGAGTGGCCCCCAGGCTGTGAATAGGCGGGGACTTTGGGGGAGGGGAGGCTCCAGACATTGCCATGCACGTTGCTGTGATGAACCCCAAACCAGCTCCATCATTCATTCACCCCTTCGTTGGTTCATCCTGTTGTCCTAGGAGCTGGGCTATGACAGAAAGGAGACAGGCCAGACAGGCAAGGCCATCCCAGGCAGCGAGGTGACGTGAACTCTGTGAGATGAGGAGGAAGAGAGAAGGGTGGGCCGCTTTAGGAAGGCTGCTGGGCACGCCCGGTTTGAGGAGGTGACCTCAGACTGGAGCCAAGCCAAGAACTGAGAGAGCACGTCAGGCCTGAAGACCGGCAGGTGCAGAGGCCCCAAGGCAGGACCCGAGCAGGCACGTCTGAGGGTCGTAGGAGGCCCGCGTGCCTGGAGCAAAGGGTACAAGCCCAGCGCCGAGTCCATGCGCAGCCCTCCGCTACCTCCCAACTCAGCCCGGAGGCCTCTGCTCAGCGTTCTGTACCCTCTGCCGTGGGGGCCCCGCCACGCCTCCCCATTCTCTGGGGAGTGGCTGGGGTGAGGGCGGAGGCGGAAGAGGCTGGGGAAGGCCGGGGGACAAGGCCAGGTGGCCCCACAGTCCTCGTCGCCACAGTGCTTTGCCATCTGCCAAGGAGCCAACCTGCCCTGATTTCACAGAGCAGGCCACTGGGACTTCCCGCTCCGGGGGGCATTGCCACCGCCTGCAAGATCCTCCCCAAAGCTCAGGGCGGTGCCTGGGGAATGGCATTAAGGTTGGTAGCCCAGTTTCCCAACAGCTGGGAGATGAGCTCAGCCTTGCTAAGGAGATCGAAGTTGCCAACCCCTGCCCCCACTCCCTCAGGGACCCTAGGCTAGTGGCCACTGGCAAGGTCATCTTGTCTGTTCGCTCTTAGATTCCTGAGGGCAGCGGGGACCTGGGTCTGTGATCCTGCCCAAATCCTGCCTCCGCTAGTCCTCATGGCAGAGCAGCCTCCCTTCCGCATACCACAGCCTTCCTGCAACGCTGCGACTCGCGTTCCTTCCATGGGATCCTGAGCGCTGGCGGCACAGAGGGTCCAACCTTGAACTCAGCAAAGAGGAACGCTTGACTCCTCTCCAGCTGGAACTGTGGCCGGCCTAAGAACTGAAGAGCCTGCTTGAAGAAAACATTCCGTGCTTTTGTGAAGGGGGAAGGGAACGTAAAATCCCAAATCAACCTTGGATGAATGCCTCTTCCCCAGTCGCTGGCCAAAGGCCTCTGCGGCCACTGTGCCAGTCCACTGGTAAAGCGGCACAGCCCCTGGAACTGTGGCCAGGCCAGCAGCCTCCACCCAGACAGAGCCCTGCAGCAGGGTCACCCTCAGCAGAAGGGTCATCCTCAGTCCCATGGAAGAAACTGATTAATCTCTTACTGTGTACCAGGCACATGCCTGCATCCCGTAACGCATTTACCCTCAAGCCATCTACTTTACAAAGCACATAGCACTCCTGTCTCCATCTGGCAGTTAGAAAACCTGGGGCCCAGAGGGGTGGACCAAGTTACTCAGAGCCACACAGCTGTCAGGTGGAGCTGAGATACAAGCCCAGGCGCAGTGGATCCAAAGCCTCTTGCCCCAGCTGGGCATAATGGCTCACACCTGTAATTTCAGCACTTTGAGAGCCTGAGGCAGGAGGATCGCTTAAGGCCAGGAATATAATATCAACCTGGGCAACATAGCAAGATCCTGTCTTTCAGAAAAATTTAAAAAAAAAAAATGGCCAGGCACGGTGGTGGGCCTGTGGTCCTGGCTACTTGAGAGGCTGAGGCAGGAGGATTACTGAAATCCAGGAGTCTGAGGCTGCAGGGAGGTGTGACTGTGCCACTGCACTCCAGCCTGGGTGAAAGAGTGAAGTCCTATCTCAAAGAAGAAACAAAAAGCTCTTGTCCCAAACCCTGCGTCACCAGGTCTGTGGAAGCAGGAGTGTATTGAATCCATTAGGGAACCCTTCGTTATAAGTAACAAAAACCTCGGCTAACAGTGGCTTAAAGCATAAGGTCATTCACTGTTTATTTCAGAGGACATTGAGAAGCAGGCAGTGCCCAGGTGGGTTCACTAGCTTCTCAACGCCAGGATACAGGGCTGGCAACTCTGCAATTCTCTTGGCCTTCTCCTCATGGTGGCATGATGGCTGCCACAGCTCCAGACATCACTTCATCCCACAATGATATCCAAAGGCAGGAAGGAAGGTGAGGTGGGAAGGAGGTAAAAGAGGCCAAGCCTCTCTTCCTGTATCCTTCTCATTTTCTAGTGAGACCTTTTTCCCAGGAGCCACCAGCATACTTCCCTCACATCTCTGGCTGGCAGGGGATCACAGGCCTTCCTTCCCCTGATTACTCAGGCCCAGGGGGTAGAATGTGGTTCCTACCACATGATAGACTGGAGATCTGAATTAAACAGCAGTTCACTGGAGTGGAATACAATGGATGCTGCATTTTCTTATTGCGGTTATAGATATACATATAATGAAATTTGCCATTTTAACCGTTTTTAAGTATACCGATCTGTGGCATTAAGGACGGTCACATTGTTGTGCAGCCGCTATATCTATCTCCAGAATTTTTTCATCTTCCTAAATTGAAACTCTGTCTCAATTAAACACCAATTCCCCACCCCACTCCTGCCACCCCCAGCACCCACCATTCTACTTTCTGTGTCTACAGATTTGACTAGTCTAAGGTTGGACTAGTTCAACCTGTATATAAATTGAATTGTACAGTATTTTGTGGCTGGCTTATTTCACTCAGCACAGTGTTCTCAAGGCTCATCTATGCTGTAACCTGTGCCAGAATTTCCTTCCTTTTTCAAGGCTGAGTCATATTCCATTGCATGGATATACCACATTTTGTTTCTACATCATCTATCACTGGACACTTGAGTTGCATCCATCTTTGGGCAGTTGTGAATCACATATGGGGTCTTTTGTGACTTTCAGCATCTTCAAAAGCATCTTCTCTGATGGATCAATGGCGGTGTGCTGGGTATTGTATTGGCAAAAATATCAAGCAACTGGAACTCTCCTTTCCTGTCTTGGAGATGTTTTGGAAAACAGTTCAGCAGTGTCTTGTCTTTTCTTTTTTTGAGACAGGGTCTTGCTCTGTTGCCCAGGCTGGAGTGCAGTGGCGCGATCTTGGCTCACTGCAACCTCCACCTCCCAGTCTTAAGTGATTCTCCTGCCTCAGCATCCCAAGTAGCTGGGATTACAGGCGTGCGCCACTACTATCCAGCTAATTTTTGTATTTTTAGTAGAGACGGGATTTCACCATGTTGGCCAGGCTGGTCTCGAACTCCCAACCTCAAATGATCCACTCACCTCAGCCTCCCAAAGTGCTGGGATTACTGGCGTGCACCACCGTGCCTGGCCAGTTCAGCAGTTTCTTAAAAAGTTTAACCTATACCTACCATATGATCCAGCCATTTCACTCCAGAATCTACCTAAGGAAACGAAGTACACATCCACACAGAAACTCGCAACACGCATGTTCACAGCAGCACTGCTGGCAGAGCGGAAACGTGGAAGCAACCCAGGTGCCCGTCAGCTAATGAGTGGTCTGTCCACGGTGGAGTACGATTCAGCCATAAAGCGGAATGCAGCACCGGCACATGTGACAGCACGGATCAACCTCGAAAATGACGTAGGGTGACAGAAGTCAGATACAGAGGTTGAATGTACAATTCTGTTTATAGGAAGTGCTCAGAAGAGGCATATTCATAGAGACAGAATGTGGGCTGGTGGTTGCCAGGGGCCGGTGGAGGTGGGAACCGGGGGGTGACGGTTAATGTGTGTGGGGTTTCCTTTGGGGTGATGGAAATGTTCTGGAATTAGGTAGTGGTGACGGCTGCACAATATCCCAATGACTTGTATTTTTCTTGAATATCCTGAAAACACCTGGATGGCATAGTTAACAAAAAAAAAGGTGAGTGATGGCTCTGGGAAGTGTCATTGCCCCTGTTTTACAGATGAGGACACTGAGGCTCAGAGGTGACAGTGACTTGCCCCAGGACACAGAGCCAGCAAGAGGGAAGGCAGGGATTCCAACCGAAGCCAGCCCTGCCTCCGAAGCTGAAGCAGTGGTGACCCACACCCGACGGAGCCTGCAGGTCCTGGGAAAGTCTCCTTGCCCCTCACTGCCTCAGTCTCCCCATTTGTGCAATGGGCATGAATCGAAGGGTCGTGAACGTGGCCAGAACCGCACAGGCACAGAGCAGATGGCTCCAGCATCACCTGTCTTCCTGCTCCACGGCAGGGGAGGCGAGAAAACAGCCGCAGCTCTCTGGAAGGCAAGCATGAGGACTGGGGAGGGCCCGGCTGCCCGGGGAGGCTCAGTCACCTCCCAGCAGCCGTCCCCCAAGCAAGCACCGTGTTCCTGCCGCCAGGGTGTGGGTGTTTCCCGACACCCCCTTTTGTGCTCAGGCAAACACGTCCCTGGTGACGTCCCTGTTGCCATGGCGAGAGGCGCCCTCTTCTGTGGAGAGTGACAGTCACCACCTCGCTGGGACTGGAGCCAGTGCAGCCCAAGGGCAGACTAATTCTGCCACCGCAATGGGGCTCTGGGCTCTGTGCCTCCGGGAAAGGCCAGCGGCAAGGCCTTCTGAGGAGTCAACGTGGGGGCACACCCAGATGAGGGCCTCCTCCTGGGCTCCCTCTGTTCCCAAAGAGAGCGCTGGGCGGGGAGAGGGCAGGCGACCCGGCCTTCAGCGCTGGGGCCTCTGTTACCAGCTGCGACCCTGAGCCTCAGTGTCTCTCTCTGAAACATGCAGATCTGAATACCTCCCTTGCAACCTCGGATTAGGGGATCACTTATTCAATCAACCAACAGTCACTGACCTCAACTAAAGGCCAGGCATGGGGTGAAAGCGGGGGCCCAGAGGCAAGGCCTGTCATCGAGGAGAGGGACATGAGAATCACATTTGTGAGTGGTGCTGTGCGGTCATGAGACTCAGACAAGGGCTAAGGAGGGACTGGAAGGGGTGACTGTGACTTTACACCTGGGGGCAGGGGGGCTGGGAGACGCCTTCTGAGAAGGCAGCCGTGAGAAAACCAGGGGGGTGAGCAAGGCGGCCAGAGGAACTGCATGTGCAAAGGCTCCAGGGCCAGAATGGGCTCTGCGTGTTCAAGGAACGGGGGCAGGTATGGAGGAGCGGAAGAAGTGTGAGTAGGGGTGAGGCGGGAAGGGAGGGCGCAGGCCGACACGCAGGGCTGCGCAGGCTGCAGGGGAGTCTGGATTCTGTTCTAAGAGCAAAGGGAAGGGACAGGAAGGATTAAAGCAAGGGAGAAGTCAGCTCTGCTTCCGTTCCACGAGGGCTGCCCCTTGCCCGGATCAGTGCGTTTCAGTTTCACAAACTGCATTTCAAAAGGGGAAACGGGGCTCAGCAGATCTCCTTTGAACGAATCATTGACTTTCATGAAACAGACAAGGAATCATCCTTGAGAACATCCGCCCGTTACTGATGTTCCCGCGCGTCGGCACCAGCCTGGCTCCCGTCCCCAGACAGAATCTGACAGCAGCCTGGGCGCAAGCAGCTTTCTGTGCACCGATGGTTATGGCCGTGTCATTCGATAGCCCGATGTGACAGTTACCCAAGGATGTGTCAGAGGCGTGTGAACCACAGCAACTCCATCTTCAGTAGGAGCTGGGTGAAATGAGGCTGAAAGCTACTGCACTGCATTCCCAGGCGGTTGAGGCATTCCAAGCCATGGGATGAGACAGGAGGTCAGCGCAAGATACAGGTCACAGAGACCTTGCTGATAAAACAGGGTGCAGTGAAGAAGCCAGCCAAATCCCACCAAAACCAAGATGGCGCTGACAGTGACCTCTGGTGGTCCTCACTGCTGCACTCCCACCAGCGCCCTGACAGTTTACAAACACCATGGCGACATCAGGAAGTCACCCTATATGGTCCTAAAAGGGGACATGTGAATAATCCACCCTTTGTTTAGCATACCATCAAGAAATAACGATAAGGCTGGGCGCAGCGGCTCACACCTGTAATCCCAGCACTTTGGGAGGCCAAGGCAGGTGGATCACTTGAGATGAGGGGTTGGAGACCAGCCTGACTAACATGGGGAACCCCCGTCTCTACTAAAAATACAAAATTAGCCAGGCACGGTGGCGCTCGCCTGTAATCCCAGCTACTCAGGAAGCTGAGGCAGGAGAATTGCTTGAACCTGGGAGGTGGAGGTTGCAGTGAGCCGAGATCGTGCCATTGCACCCCAGCCTGGGTAACAAGAACAAAACTCTGTCTTAAAAATGAATAATAGATAAATAAATAGCACCCCAAATGCAAATTGCTAGTTAAATATTGCTTGATCAGAACATTCACTCCCTCTGGGAGGTAGACTTCTAAGATGACCCCAATCACCCCTGCCCTTATGTAATCCTCTCCCTTTGAATGTTGGGAAACCTGTAACTTGCTGCTAACCAATAGAATATGGCGAAAAGAAGGGATTTTACATATGGCAGTGAGCTCTCTAATTGGTTGCCTTTGTGTTCATCAAAAGGGAGATGATCCATGGTGGGCCTGCCCTAATGAGGGAGTCCTTTAAGAGAGGATCTGGGGTGAGAAACAGGAAGCATCTCTCTCTCTCTCTGTCTCCCCCACAACCCCACTCCACTCACTGCCCACTGGCCTTCAAGAAGCAAGCTGCCCTGAATCCTACAGCCACAAGGAGACAAATTCCACCATTAGCCTGAGGGAGTGAGGAAGCATGGAAGTAGATCCCGCCCCAGTCAGGCCTCCGGATGAGAACACAGCTCCACCTGCACCTTGGCTGTAGCCTGGTGAGATGCTATAGAGGACCCAGGAAAGCCGTGCCTGTACTCCTGACCCCCGTGGATGGTGGGATGGTGAATGTGCATTGTTGGAAGCTGCTGCAGTTTGGTGATGTGGGACACAGCCGTACGCCTGAGTGCTCCCAATGGAGCAGGCACAACAGGTGGAAGGAGGATGGGCTTCTGAGCAGGCGGCCCTGGGCAGAATCCTGGCTTCATCCCCCTCCTGGGCTGTCACCTCAGACAAGCGTCACCTGGGGGACCATCAGAGAGCTCCCTGTAGCCTGGAACTCCTGGGCTCAAGCAATCCTTCCTCAGCCTCCTGAGTAGCTAGTACTACAAGTGTGTACCACCATGTCCAGCTAATTTAAAAAAATGTTTTTGTGCAGACAGGGTCTTACTATGCTGCCCAGGCTGGGCTCAAACTCCTGGGCTCAAGCAATCCGCCTACCTCAGCCTCCCAAAGTGCTGGGATTACAGGCATAAGCCACCATGCCTGGCCCAAGAACATTCTTAAAGTCACAAGTGTTTAGGGGTCATGGGTCTCTGAAGGTGTTCCTGAAGGGACTGGGACTCACATGGCAAGGCTGCGGGTAAGTCGAGAATATGGGACCCAGATGGGGAGGGGCTCACAGAGGCACAGGGGGTGGGACTGCAGGAGGGTCCTTGAAAATGGGTCTCAGGCCAGGAGGACTGAGGGTCACCCCACTGCAGGGTGGGGTCAAATCCCTGCTCAGCCACTCCCCGGCTGTGTGACCTGGGGCAAGTTCTCTGACTGCCTGTGCCTCAGTTTCCTCCTCTGTCACATAGAGGCAATGATGATTTTACCACAATGCAGCACTGTGGGGATCACATGCAATAGTGCGTGTAAAACACTCGGCCCCGTGCCTGTCGCATACTAACCCAGCAAGAAATGTTAGCTGTTACTGCATGGTTACTATAATGTTTAGTTTTTGAAAACAAGTAAAGGCAGGGACCTTGCCAAGTAGCATTATCCAGAAGCTCACGACTGGGACACAGTGAAGAAATCACAAACCTGCTGATCAGTACCAGGGTAGAAACCACTCCACTCACTGGCTCCCTGCAGCCCTGAGCTGGGAGGGATTCTGAGGCTGGGCCTGAGTTTGACGAGAAAGATGATCGTGATTGATTAGTGATGTCTGCCACGGGCATGGGTGAGCAGCGTGGGTATGTGTGCTGTGGATTTTCTGTCTTTGAGCTAGTGCTTTCCGGCTCAGGACACAGCAGTGGCTCTTAACCAGGAGCATGCATCTTCTACTGTGGTTTTTAGAAATGCACATTTCTTGGCCTTGCTCTGAATCAGAATTGCTAGGAGTGGGGCTTGGATAAATTTCAGAACTCTCCGGGCAATTCTGATTGTGAAATTCACCTATCAATAAAAAGAGGCCCCAACCCTGAGCCAGGCTATTCAGTGGGGCCCTCCAAGAACAACGTGGTCCTTAGTCCCAAATGGTTTCCGTGGTGAAGGCTGGGGAAAGAACACGGCCTTGCCTTGTGTGGCTCAGGCAGGCTGCATCATCATCTAAGCCTTGGTTTCCTTACCTGGAAAATGGGTGCTCTTATAACCACCTGGTGAGGCGACTATCAGGGACACCTCTCCCACTGGGAGCATGCCAGGTATCGGGAGCCCCCTCTCCCCGTCATGGGCTGTTTCCCGAAGCAGGAACAGGTGAAGAGGCTGTTGCTCTCCTGGGCTTGGGGAGGGGCTGGGAGTCAGAAGCAGGGAGCTCTGCGTGCTAAGTCCCTACACAGGGTGATGTCTGGGTGGCTGCCAGAGCGAGTCCGTGGGTGTCTGAGTGTGGATTTGTGCCAGTGCCCCTGAACTGGGCTTGCAGATAAAATTCAGGGCACACAGATACTGTACAGGTGTCCACACGCTGAAGAATGATTTGTCAGCGCCAGCCGGGGGTTTATGTCTTTATTTGCTGGATCTGGCCACCCACCCTGGGTGTCCGTGGGACAGTCTCTCGGAGACTGTGAGTGGGTGTGAGTGTGGGCTTTGCATGCTCAGGGGAACATGTGTCTCGGTGTGAGTGGTGTTGTGTATAAGCATCTGTCTGAAGGTGTCTGTATGTGTGTGTAAGAGTGAGTGCATCTCTGCATGGAATGTGTCTCCAAAGATGTGTATCACTGCGTGTGTGTATGTCAGGGAGTGTATGTGACTATGAGCCTATATGTGTGAATGTGAGGAGGTGCATGCAGGTGTGTCCCTGTGAGTGTGTATGAGGGTATGTGAGTGTGACAGTTGTGTGTAAGGGTGGTGTGAGTATGGGCATGCCCAGGCTGCCTCACCCTTTCCTTCTCCTTCAGGCATGCTGGAGGACTGTCTGGAGGAGGAGGCAGCAGCCAGTCATCCCATGGTTCTCAGGGACCTATTCCACTGGAACTAGGCTATTTCAGGCTAATGCTGTGGCACTGTCACTTGCCTGTGGAAAGGGATACAGGACCTCCCCAGCACCTCAGGGAGTCCAGTGCACCCTCTGGGCCCACCCCTGCCCTGAGCCCCCTGGCCTGGACACAAATGCCCTTGAGCTCACCAACACACAGGAGACCCCATGCCTCCCAGAGGAGACCCCAGGGGCGGTATGGGCGGCACCTCGCTGGGGTGGCACTGGGGTGGTGTTTCTCTTTCCCCGTGGGGTGTGGGCTGCTCCCATTCACTTTAATGTCTTCGAAGAGTTTACAACCAGCAAACACCCAGAGAGAAGCCCAGAGAAAGAGAGCCAGCCGGTATGGGAGGCAGAGGGGAGACTGCCAAGCAGCCAGGGCCAGTGTGCTGGGAGCTGCCAGACACCGGGGAACACCCAGTGGGCACAGGCACGGCCCAACCTGCAACCTCCCAGGGAGGGCACCGCAGCCAGCACTCCCGCGGCACCCCCGCGGCACCCCCGCGGCACCCCCGCGGCACTTGGTTCCTGCCGAGCAGTCTGCACGTCATGCTGCTCAAAGCCCAGAACCAAACAGATCTGTACGCATTTGGGGGACAAATCCTTGCTATATGTGATCGGAACCACAGGAATCAAATCGATTGGAAATCACGGAAGGTCCCTCATCCCTCCCACGGGCAGGTAATGGTGCCTTGGCTTTGTATGGCCCAGCCAAACACAACGTATTCCTGGGAAGCACAGGAAACCTGGCTACTGCCTCCACCTCCAGCCAACCTTCCAGCCTGCCCGGAGGAGAGGAGAGGAGACGGGATAGTCTGGGCATGCACACGCTCACACACACCTCCCCAGACACTAGCAGATTTGCACTCATAGACAGCCAGATGCACCCCACGGGCCTGGAGAGCAGAGGCCCGGACGTGAACCACGGAGAGGCAAGCTCTGCTATTAATCCCATTTTATACAAAGAGTAACTGAGACCACAGAGGTTACCTGACTTGCCTGGGGCCACACACCCGGGAAGTGGCAGTGCCGGGAGGCTGGCGCCGCTCTGAACCATGGCCCCCGTGACGCTCATGGCCGTGCATCCATCCCTCCCACGGCTGTGGCGAGGCAGGGGCAGCTCGGGCGCCCGGTGCTGATGCAGCTTTTTGAAAACTCTGACTTTTCCCTTTTTCTTTTTTCTACTCAGCTGTGAGTCCGCAGCAACAGCAGCACCTACTCAGCAACGCTTCGCGGCGTGGAGTCAGCCTTGGGAGTTGGCATTGTGGTGACTGAGCTTTCAGGTGGAAGGGAGACAAAAGGGGGCTGAATGAATCGTCCTGAGTCTCCCTCCCAGGAAGCCTCTCTGGAACTCTGGGTCCCTAAATTGTGCAGTGCTGAATCTGTACAACCTCCCAGGGCGGTCCTGCTGTAGGCATCCTGTGAGCTCAGCATCCTGGGTAGCGAGAGGCTCTTCTTGGGACAGTATCTGTCACTTAGACTAGGGGCTCCCCGCAAATGGCCCTTTGGGGTGTTTTCCTGCAGCTGCCTGGCACGGAGCTGTGCTCCTCACACCTGAGTTGCCTCGGCTGCCAGCCTCAACTTCCCAGCCTCGGGACCTTCCTCCATCCTCCCATCCCTGCCTCATGGCTCCTGCGACAGCTATTCCAGGCACAAAGGAGGGAAACTGAGGCTGTGGGGAGGTTGAGCTGGTAAAAGGGGGCTCCATGGTGGGTCCTGGGGTAGCTGTTGCCTTATGCTGCCAGGGTCCGGGTCCCTCTGCTGCCAGGGTCCGGGTCCCTCTACTGCCAGGGTCCGGGTCCCTCTACTGCCAGGGTCCGGGTCCCTCTGCTGCCAGGGTCTGGGTCCCTCTGTTAGGTCTAGCTTGGGCCCGCCCATCTGGGATCTTCCCCTCCATCCTCGGACTCCAGTCCTACCCTTCTGCCCACCCTGTCCTTCTCACCTACTCTACAGCTGAGTTTCAGGACTGAAGGACCAGGGACCTTCCCACCCCCAGGGCTCCCTCGAGGAGAGAAAATTCGTCTCCTGGAGGGTCTGAGGCCAGCCTCCCAGGCAGGCCCTCACACACCCCCATACCCCTACGCCCCTCATCTGCCTGTGCCCATATCTGCCTCAAACATCATCAGGGTTCAAGAACGCAGGTGGCAAAATGTCCAGTTCCGTGGGGACTGAGTCCCCGCCCCAGCCGAGAGGACCTGTCGGGACACCACGTGGGTGTCCCGGCGAAATGCTCCCGTGTGAGCACAGCCGGTGCGACCGTCCTGGGGTGGGAAGAGCTCAGAGCCCAGTGTGGCTGGACCTGGGTGGGGAGGGTCTGGGGAGGAAGGTGGGGTCTGAGAAGTGGGCAGGGGCCGCTCGCATAGGACTCTGTGGGCTAGGGGTGAGGGTGGGGCTTGATTTTATTCTTGGTGTGAAGAGCATCTGTTAAAAGCCCAGCTAAGCCCTTGGCGTTCACGATCACATTCACCCTCACAGCAGTGCTCGGACTCGGGTACTCTCAACACCCCCAATTTCCAGATGAGCAAACTGGGACACAGAGAGATAAAGCACTTGCCCAGGTGCCCAGGACATACCCCTGTCCCTGCAGCTGTTGTGAGCTTTCCTTCCCTCTGTGGGAGGTGAGTGGCTGCGCCCCAGGTGGGCCCCAGCAGGGCTGTCCTTTGAAGTCCCAGCCAGCTGACTGAGCCAACCTATTCCCTATGCCTTCCTCCTGGACCCCAGCCAAGCCTCAGGGCTGCTGAGGGGAGAGGCACAGGCCACAGAACAGGAAGCGCGTTTTGTTTTATTTTATAATGTACACACACGTTTCAGTCTCATATAGGTGTGGTTATATAACCTTTTCTATCAGTACCAACGGGGCACGCATGCAAAGCCTGCATCTCTCCGACCTCGTCTTCGGGGACCCGCGTGCCCGCCCCAGGAGATCTCCAGTTCCCAGAGACTGTGTGTCCTTCCAGAGTGGATCAGGAACACACAAGCAGAAACGCACTGATGGAAACACGAACATCCTCAAAAGATCAGTGGAAGGGGGCTTCCTGGGTCTCCTGCACCCACTGGACTTGAAAAATTCTCTCAAACCATCACCCCAGTCTCATCATGAGACAAACATCAGACCAACCCAAGGCAGACGCATCCTGTGAGCTCCCTGACCATCGAGCTTCGAAACTGTCAAGGTCACGTACCTTGAAACGGTCAAGGTCATCAACTCAAAACCAAGTGAGTCTGAGAAACTGTCACAGCCCAGAGGAGCCCCAGAAGGCCAAGGACCAGATGCCACCTGGGGTCCTGGGTAAGAAACGGGATTGAAACAGGCAGATGTCCATTGATACTGATGTATCCACACTGGTTCCTGAATTGTGAAAAATGGGCTGGGTACGGTGGCTCACACCTGTAATCCCAGCACTTTGGGAGGCTGAGGTAGGAGGATTGCTTGAGCTCAGGAGTTCCAGACCAGTTTAGGTAACAGAATGAAACCCTATCTCTAACAGCAATGAAAAGAATTAGCTAGGCATGGTGGCGTGCGCCTGTAGTCCCAGCTACTTGGGAGGGTGAAGCAGGAGGATTGCTTGATCCTGGGAGGTTGAGGCTGCAGTGAGGCATGTTTGCACCACTGCACTCCAGCCTGGATGATAGAGCAAGACGCTATCTCCCCTGACAAACTGCAAACAATGTATCATACTAACATCAGACGCTAACAATAGGCTAGACTGGGTGTGGAGTATGGGGTGACTCTGTTCTGTCTTCACAATTTTTCTATAAGCCTAAAGCTGGTCTGAAAACATAAAGTTTGCTTTTTAAAAGGTCTATTTTTTCAAAGCCTGTTGAGTTAGACACCAAAGACAAATGACCTCACGACCTTTATTATGCATACATTATCCCCGGGTTTAAAAATACACAGCAGAAACGCCACATGAAACGGAGCTCTGGGAGGTCACTCTGCGCCCTGGTCACGGGGTGGCTTCGTCCTTTGTCCTGGCTGCGCAGCCATATGCGCAGTGCCCTAGCGATGGACACGGAGCTTGGCTTTCCACTTCTGCCACAGTGGTGATCCTGCCAGGCACGTCCTGGCCTGCATGCCTCAGTGCCCCAAGCCAGCACCTCTGCAGAATTGCTTCCTAGAAATGGAACAGCTGCTTCAAAGAGCACCTCCGAGAGGGGTGTGGGTTAAAGGCAGCTCTGCCACGGAAAGCGTCATCTTCCAAAGTGGATGGAGAGAGGCGATGTGGGGTGGGGAAGGAAGACGAGACTTGGGGATCTCATTGCAGGTGGTCAGGGAAGGCTTCTCTGAGGGTGACATTTAAGCAAAGATGTGAATAAAGAGAGTCGGAGCCCTGTGGAGACGTGGGGAAGAGGGTTCCAGGCCGGGGGACCAGCACGTGCAAAGACCCTGGGAAGGGCCTGTGGTGTGTTTGGGAAGCAGTGGGTGGAGCGACGTGGTCGGGGGAGAGATCACAGGCTGGAAGGGGCCCGGTCATGGGGGCCTTCTTCAAAGGAACTGGGGTTTTGTTGGGAGCAGGATTGGACACCTTTAGGGGTATGGGGACAGGCCTGATGTAGGTTTTGAAAGGACACTCTGACTGCCGGGGGGAGGAGGGGCACAGTGAGTTGGGAGAACTGTGGGGGGCGCCTGCAACAAACCAGGAAAGGGAGGGCGGGCGCTCTGACCAGGTGTTCCCTGGAAGAGTGGAGGAGGCCAGGTTCGCTTTTGTTTCACTACAGTTTTTTGAGCCACAGTCTCATTCTTGTCGCGCAGGCTGGAGTGCAATGGCGCAATTTCAGCTCCTTGAAATTTCTGCCTCCTGGGTTCAAGGGATTCCCCAGCCTCAGCCCCCGAGTAGCTGGGATTACAGGCGCCTGCCACCGCACCCAGCTAATTTTTTTATTTTGAGTAGAGACAGGGTTTCACCATGTTGGCCAGGCTGGTCTCAAACACCCGACCTCAAGTGATCCACCCGCCTCGGTCTCCCAAAGTGCTGGGATTACAGGTGTGAGCCACCGCACCTGGCCTGAGAGGGGCAGCTTTGGGAAGACTCTATTTTGGAGCGGAAGCGATCAGCACTTGCTGACGTCCAAAGTGACTAGGCCAGGACACAACGGGGATACATGAGTGTCCTTAGGCTGCTGTGATTGGGTGCCACAAACTGGGTGGCTTCAGAAAACAGACGTTTTATTCCATCACCGTTCTGGAGGCCAAAAGTCCAAGATGAAGGTGCAGGCAGCGCTGCGCACCCTCTGAACTCCGGTGGGCTCTTTCCTCGCCCGCCTCCCAGCCTCTCGCAGCAGCCAGCAGTCCCCGGCATGCCTTGGCTTGCGGCTGCATCTCCCAGCGCCGCCATCACCATGTGACCTTCCCGTGTGTCTCTGTCCTCGTTTTATAAGGGCACCTGCTCTACTCCAGCAAGACTTCA
This sequence comes from Aotus nancymaae, assembly GCF_030222135.1. NCBI lineage: Eukaryota > Metazoa > Chordata > Mammalia > Primates > Aotidae > Aotus > Aotus nancymaae. Next base: position 8,487,432 of record NW_026988433.1, read on the forward strand.
TCTTAGCCAGTGGCATCCGCAGTGCCCCTATTTCCAAATCAGGTCACATTCTAAGGTTTGGGAGTTAAGACTTCCAGGTATCTTTTTGGAGGGGACACAGTTTAAGCCAGGACATCAGGGAGAGAGCACCCCAGGCCAAGTGAAGAGGAGGATGGCACAGGCAGAGGGCAAGCACCCAGACAGGAGACGGCTGTGACTCTCGGGCCCCTTCTTCCTGCATACCTCGCTCACGAAGGAAAGAATCAAGCCGAGTTCTGTAGGTCATGGGGAGAAAGAGGCCCTGCCCCACCCCGGTCCAGCTGACAGCCTTCTCCCCCAAATCGCCAGCTCTCCCCAAGACCTCCAGCCCCACCTCACTTCCCTCGCTCCCTCCTTCCGGTTCAGGCGGCCAGACCCTCTTATCACCCCCACACACAGCTTCCTTTTTAGCCCAAAGGTCGTTAGTTTAACACCTGTTGGGAAAACAAGCGGGCTGCTCCCCAGGGTGGGAAGAGGAGGGAAGAGGAGATGCTATCTGTAGGGCTGACACCTGCCCCCTGCCCCTCAAGGCACGGGCAAGAGCAGAAGCAGGGGCCAGCCACGCCCCTCCCCTGTTTCCTGACCCTGGAGCTGCTCTAACTCCAGCTGTCTTTCATCACCAGCAAACCAGCCCCACACTTAGCAACTTAAATCAACAGCCGCCACTTACTTGCTCAGAATCCTGCAACCGGGGCAGGACCCGGCAGCTTGGTGGTCACCACCCCAGGTATGTTATCTGGGGGGCTCAGCTGGGGCTGGACGGCCCAGCGTGGCATCACCCACGTTGTTTAGCACCGGAGCCGGGTATACTCTCTCTCCTTGTCACTCATCTCCCAGGCTTTACTCTGGCCCTGCGGTCTCTCACTCTTCTAAAATCTGGCCTGAGCTACTTTTTTTTTGTTTTTGTTTTTGAGACGGAGTCTCGCTCTGTTGCTCAGACTGGAATGCAGTGGCCTGATCTCAGCTCACTGCAACCTCCGGCTCCTGGGTTCCAGTGATTCTCCCACCTCGGCCTCCTGAGTAGCTGGGATTACAGGTGCGCACCACAATGCCTGGCTAATGTTTTGCATTTTTAGTAGAGACAGGGTTTCACCATATTGGCCAGGCTGGTCTTGAACTCCTGACTTCAAGTGATCTGCCCACCTCGGCTTCCCAAAGTGCTGGGATTACAGGTGTGAGCCACCATGGCTGGCCTGGTCTGAGCTACTTTGCGGGGCAGTTGGATTCCAAAAGAGAGAAAGCAGAAGCCACTGGGTCTGTTAAGGCTTAGTCCAGAGCTGCAGGGAGTCACCTCCACAGCATCCTGGTGGTCAAAGGATTCACAGTGCCTGCCTACTTTCAAGGGGTGGGGACACAGACTCCGCCTCCCATGGGAGGGGCTGCAGGCCCTTGCAGTGAGGGTAGCGCTGCTGGCAGCCATCTTTGCGGGCAACCCTCACACTCCTCCATTTGGCCTCCAGCTGCCCTGGCAAGGCATCAGAGGCTGCGGAGGAAAGTGCATCCCACCTGTGAGATGCCAGCAAGATACCTGGGCTCTGAGAAGTCATGTTTTATTTTAAAAAAGAGCAAGGAGGGGAGTATGATATCCCACCAAAGAGCAAACACCCGAGCCGCTTGGCACTGCACTCTAACTGGGAGGCTGAGCACACAAATTAGATGTTTATAAGAATAAACAGTCATTAGAACTCGAGAACTAGAGGAGAAATAAACATCGTTGCAAGATATTTGACTAATTTGGCTCTGAGCTGTGCCTGCCTGTGGATGTGCTGGTTTCTGGCTCGTGCGGACGCCCGTGTGTGTGCGCACGTGTATCTGTGCCTGCTTCTCGTAAGCCTGCTCAGTTACATGTCCTCACTGAGTGCCGAAGTCGCCTCCTCTGTAAAATGGGGATAACAGCAACAGCGGCTCACGGGTGTTGGGAGAGTAAAACAAGGAAATACACACGAATCGATTATGCCAGAGCCTAGCACCTGGTAAGTGCTCACGAACTGCGGCAGTACTCCTCATCTGCTCATGTATTCATTTGTTCAGCAAACACGCAGAGGGCTCCAGCCAGGGGAGGCCCTGTGCCAGTGTCAGGGACCGAAAGACAGTGAGAGTCCTCGCACCAGCCGATGCCAGGCACACAGTGGGCGCCCAGGAACAGATTTCTTGAAGAATGAATGTATGGGGCATGGACTTGGCCTTCAAGAGCTGTGGCTTGGAGAGGAGACAGACTTGTAAGTAAATCACTGCAGACACTGTCATGATTAATGCAAAACAGTTCCAGCTGTAAATCTCACCCAAAGTACAGTAACAGGACTGGCCCTGATGGTGGAATTTCAGAGACAGAGGCTAAGGCAGGGGTCAGTGCTGCAGAAGGAGTCCCTCTTAGATGCTTTGAAATTGTACCGGGAAGACCCCAGCCCTGGCCCCAGTTGGGAGAGGAGACAGCAGGGCAGGGAAGCCCCTCACCATGGATGATAAGAGGTATACCCTTTGGAGGACTCAGGCCACTGGGTTGTGTGACCCTGGCCATCCCCTGCCTCAGGGTCCACAGCCCCCAAACCAGGGGCTCCTGGTTTCCAGCAGAGACTGCAGGTGGCCTTGGACGGGCCTATGGGATGGGCCTGCCGTGGCGGGTGGGTCTTATAGCGGGTGGCTTCTGAGTCTGTCTGTGCAAGTTAATGAGTGGCTCTGGACATTTAATCAAAACCAGACATCTCCTCACGGCTGTCTGCTGTGAGCAGCGCTGGTGTCTGCAGAGTTCTTCCACAGGCCACAGAGGGGGCCTGAGTGTTTTCGGGGGCTCTGGCCAAGACGGGGGTGGTCTGCAGGCCACAGCACCTGGGACGTGAGTGGAGGCCCCATTTCCAGTCCCTACCGGCTGCCAGAGCCCCGGCGTGTACAACTAGAATGGGGCTCCCATCCAAGGCCCCCACATAATTCACAGGGCGTGGTGCAAAGTGGAAACACAGCGTTCTATGCTAAATAATGATGAAGAATTTCCAGATGAGAACAGGAAAGCGTTGAACCAAACGTGGTTTCTGACTGTGGGTCCCTCGGTGTGGCATGCTCAGGAAACTGAGCTGAAAAATACAAAAGACCGTTGTCGGGGGCGGGGGTCCTCACTTTGGCCTCCACAAGCAGTGCCTGGCTGGCTGTAGTGTCAAGCTGAGATCACTGCCTTGCATCCGAGAGGTGCTGAATAAATGCTCATTCCCAGAATTGAGTTGCATTGCACAGATGGCACTGGGAAGACACGCCCTCATCCTCTGGGGCCTGCTGCGGCCCCTCCCTGCCCTGGCTGCTCACCAGTGGAGATGAGAAGGGTAGGAGGCAGATGGAGAAGCAGGAAGCATGGACACTTCCCTCCTGGGGGCCCCGAGAATGCTGGTGGGGCACATGGGACCCAGCTGCGGACAGAGGTCCCAGATGTAGAATGAGCAATTACCGCCCACCCAGCCCAAAGGGACCACCCCAGACCCGTAGGAATAAACGAACCCCCTCCGTCTCCGGCCTCCCTGCCCTCCAAGACCTGGCCACCACCGCCGTCCCTATCTCCCTCTGTACTTTGTGGGCCTCCTTGTCGTTTCCTGGAGATTGCAAGCGTGTTCCGACCTCGGTGCCTTCGTCCTTACAATTCCTGCTACAGAGTCTTCTCCCCCAAGACACTCACCGCCTCAGTTCCTCTCCTTATCCGGGTCTTGGTCCGCATGTCGCAAATGTCCCCATGCTGCGGCCCCTCCCTGCTGCTCCCTCTCGCGCTTCCTGCGGCTCTGTCTTTCCTCGTGGCCCTCAGCATCACATGTGTTATTCACCGTCTCTCTCCCTCTAACATCAGCTTCCTGGAGGCAGAGACCTCTGCTGTCTTGTTTATCCTCCTGCTGCCGAAACTGTGATGTATCCCCCAATGTTAGGCGACTCCCCCACTTCACCAATGGGAAGGTACCTCCCTCAATGTTTTTGGTAAACTTACATATAAAACTTTGGGGGGGGTATAAATATTCCAGTGTTCACTTGCACATTTCTATTAGTGGTAGAGTTGTGCACACCCGTTTATGCCTGTTTAAAGTCATATGTCGGCTGGGCGTGGTGGTTCATGCAGGTAATCCCAGCACTTTGGGAGGCTGAGGTGGGAGGATTGTTTGAGGCCAGGAATACAAGATTGGGCAACATAGGGAGGCCCCATCTCTACCAGAATAAAAAAAGCAGGCGTTTGGCAGTGTGCACCTGCAGTCTCAGATACCAGAGAGGCTAAGGTGGGAGGTTTGCTTGAGCACGGGAGATTGAGGTTCAGTGAGCTACGATCGTCACTGCACTCCAGCCTGGGCAACGCAGCCAGACCCTGTCTGTAAAAAACAATGAAGGAAAAAGTCACACGAAACTGGGCACAGTGGCTCATGTCTGTAATCCCAGCACTTTGGGAGGCTGAGGCAGGTGTATTGCTTGAGGTCAGGCGTTTGAGATCAGCCTGGCCAACATGGCGAAACCCCATCTCTACTAAAAATACAAAAATTAGCTGGGCGCGGTGGTGGGTGCCTGTAAATCCCAGCTACTCGGGAGCCTGAGGCACGAGAATCTCTTGAACCTGGGAGGTAGAGGTTGCAGTGAGCCAAGGCTGAGATCGCGCCACTGCACTCCAGCCTGGGCGACAGAGCGAGACTTCATCTCAAAAAAAGAAAAAAGGTCACATGTGACATAAGTAACACAGCACGTTAAGCCACATTTCTCGGTGTTCCATTCTTACATTCATAAAATCATGTTCTCCCAGCTCTCCGCCAGTGTCTTTGACACCGTGTCTTTGAGTCATCAAACAGCATTTGGCGGGCCCCATCTGTTCCCCTCATGTCTAGAACTTCGGAGACATGGCATTTTTTGAATCTGCCTATGACGCAGCTACTGGAAATTTTATCCCAGGCCGCGAATATCCTTTTGCATAAATTAGGACGTCGGTTGTTCCTTTGTTTTGTGGGTGTCTATTATTGATGAGTTCCAGCAAGTAACCACGCGCTGCGTTACTTTTCAAAGTGATCTTTAAAAGGGTTGTTTAGAGTGACATCCAATACGCATGAATACGAAGTCATGCCCCTGGAACCATGGCTGACTCTGATGACATTTCTTGACTGTGTCTCTGCATAAATGATTCCAGCATGAGGCTTGTAGGAACCCCAGGCAGCATAGTTTGAGATTGTTTCTCAGACTATGGGAATGGAGGCTGGAGTCCTCACCTGGCCGTATTTAGAGTCACCTGGGGGAGACTTTAACGTTCACAGATGGTTCTAGGTTTCATCCCTAAATCAGCAGAATCAAAAATCTTAGAGGGGACATTTGTGTTTCTAAAAATCATCTAGCCAGGCTGAGACCCACGGGGCTAATTTGGATATGACAAACCAGTTGTTCCCAAAGTGCAGTCCCTGAGTTAGCAGCATCAGCCGTGCCTGGGAACCTGCTAGAAATGCAACTCTTCAGCCCCACCCCAAACCTACTGAATCGGACACTTGGGAGACGGGCCCATCAGTGTCCCTTTTCACAAACTCTCCAAGGAACTTGATGCTTGTTTAAGTTGTTCCAAAGCAGGCTTTGGTGTTTCTAAAGAATAAAAAAATGAGCCAGGTGCAGTAGCTCATGCCTGTAATCCCAGCACTTTGGGAGGCCGAGGAGGGCAGATTTCTTGAGCTCAAAGGTTTGAGTCCAGCCTGGGCAACGTGGTGAAATCCCGTCTCTACAAAAAATGAAAAAAATAGCCAGGTGTTGTCGTATGCACCTAGTCCCAACTTCTCAGGAGGCTGAGGCAGGAGGATTGCTTGAACCCGGGAGGTCAAGGCTGCACTTAGCCAGGATTGTGTCCCTGCACTCCAGCCTGGGTAAAAGTGTAAGACCCTCTCAAAAAAAAAAAAAAAAAAATTTAGTTAATGAGAGAGAATCAAGGGAAAGAGGCTTTGTAAGGACTGAAATAGCAGGTTACTCCTGTTTTTCTGAGGGAACTTTCAGGGATTCAGAGAGCTTACCTTCTATTCAGAGAGTGCTGCTGTTTGCTGAGGGAGTGGGCTTCATGTGTCTTCCATGTCTTCAGCATGCTCTCGGCGCCATGCAGCAGGGTAGATTCTTTGCACCACATCCCAGTGAGATGGGTCCTGTTATTATCCCCATTCTGCAGATGAGGAAACTGAGGCCAGAGAGAAAGTTATTTGTCCAAAGTCGCACACTTGGGAATGGTGTGGGTGCTCCATCCTAGGGCTGGCCCCCAAGCGCAGGCTATGCTGTGACGCCTCTCCACTGTAGGGGGTAGGGTTCCTGGGTCAGTGCATGGCCCAGCCTGTGGCTTCTTCCATCTTAATGCTGTGGGGGATAGACTGGCCCAGGCCTCAGCTGCCAGGAAGGACTCCCCTCTGGCCTCAGGGGACTTGCTGAGCAGGAAGGCCTTGTCATCCCAAGCCCAGGGTGGGCTGAGGGCTTCCTCTGAGGCTTGCATTAGAGAGATTCAACTGAGAGGCTTGATGAGGCAGGGAGCTTGTCACCCTTAAAACTCAGGCATGTCAATCTCATTATCCCTCACGGAAAATAAAACCACAGTGAGAAAGCACAACACACCAATTAGAGAGGCTGGCATTAGAAAGGCTGGTAATACTAAGTGCTGGTGAGGATGCAGGGCAACTGCAAATCCCATACACTCTTGGTGGGATGCAAAATGACACAGCCAGCCTGGAAAACTGTTTGGTAGTTTCTTATAAAGTTAAATACTTACAACATGACCCAGCTAGTCACCTTCTAGGCCTATACCCAAGAGAAAGGGAAACATATCCTCACACAGAGACTTGGATGCAAAAGCTCATAGCAGCATTACTCATGATTGCCCAAACTGGAAACAGCCCAAATTCCCATCAACAGTGAATGAATAACCACACTGTGGCCAATACCACAGAATGCTGTTTGCCGTTCAGCAATCAGAAGGAATGAACCACTGATATGTGTGACACATATCCGTAGTTTATTATGGTGAACTACTGATTCATTATGTTTTTGATGCATCTCAAAGACATCATGCTGGGTGAATAAGCCAGATCTAAAGCAAAGCTGACTGTGTGGTTCCAATTCTGTGGCGTTCTAGGACAAACAAATCCAAGGAACCAAGAGAGAAATCAGATGATAAATCGGTTGCTGAGGGTTGTGGGGTTGCGGTAAGGGTGGGGCAGACCGCAGGAGGCAGGAGGGAACCTGCTGAGATGCTAGAAATGGTCCAGGTCATGACTCTAAAAACTCCCCAAGCCACGCAGACACAAAGCACTTGGATGTTTTTCTTTACACAGGCTAATTTTTCTTTTTCTTTCCAACTTTTATTTTAGGTTCGAGGGGTACGTGGGCAGGTTTGTTACATGGGTAAATTGTGTGTTTTGGGGTTTGGTGTACAGATAACTTTGTGACCCAGGTAACAAGCATAGTACCCGACAGGTAGTTTTTTGATCCTCACCCTCCTCCCGCCCTACATCCTCTAGCAGGCCACAGGGTCTGTGTTCCTGTCTTTGTGTCCACATGGTCTCAGTGTTCAGCTCCCACTTAGAGGTGAGAACATGCAGTATTTGGTTTCCGTTCCTGCGTTAATTTGCTTAGCATAATGGCTTCCAGCTCCATCCATGTTGCTGCAAAGGACGTGATTTTGTTCTTTGTTATGGCTGCGTGGTATTCCATGGTGTATACGTACCGCATTTTCTTTACCCAGTCCACCACTGGTGGGCATCCAGGCTGATTCCACGTCTGCTGTTGTGACTGGTGCTGCGATGAGCACACACAGCCACGTGTCTGATGTGTCTGTATGGTAGAACAATTTCTATTCCTTTGAGTATATACCCAGTAACGGGATTGCTGGGTTGAATGGTAGTTCTATTTTAAGTTCTTTGAGAAATTGCCGCACTGCTTTCCACAGTAGCTCAGCTAATTTACATTCTCACAGCAGTGTATAAGTGTTCCCTTTCCTCTGCAACCCTGCCAACATCTGTTATTTTTTGACTTTTTAATAGCCATTCTGCAAAACCAAAAACTATAAAAACCCTACAAGGAAACACTGGAAATCCCACTGTGGACATTGGCCCCGGCCAAGGCTTCATGAGGAAGACTTAAAAAGTCTGTTTTTGGCTGGGCGCGGTGGCTCACGCCTGTAATCCCAGCACTTTGGGAGGCCGAGGCGGGCGGATCATGAGGTCAAGAGATTGAGACCATCCTGGCCAACATGGTGAAACCCTGTCTCTACTAAAAATACAAAAACTTAGCTGGGCGTGGTGGCGCGTGCCTGTAGTCCCAGCTACTCGGGAGGCTGAGGCAGGAGAATTGCTTGAACCCGGGAGGCAGAGGTTGCAGTGAGCCAGGGTCGCGCCATTGCATTCCAGCCTGGCACCTGGTGACGGAGTGAGACACAGCCCTGCTCTGTCACACAGGCTGGAGTGCAATGGCAATCTCAGCTCACTGCAACCTCCACCTCCCGGGTTAAAGTGATTCTTGTGCCTCAGCCTCCTGAGTAGCTGGGACTAAAGGTGTGTGCCACCACGCCTGGCTAATTTTTGTATTTTCAGTAGAGACAGGGTTTTGCCATGTTGGCCAGGCTGGTTTCAAACTCCTGGCCTCAAGTGATCTGCCCACCTCGGCCTCCCAAAATGCTGAGATTATAGGTGGGAGCCACTGCACCTGGCCTCAAAAGTCTTTGATAAAGACTCAAATTACAAAACAAACAATAATTGACAAGTAGGACCTAATTAACCTAGAGAGCTTCTGCACAGCAAAAGAAACCATCAACAGAGTAAACAGACAACCAACAGAATGGGAGAAAATACAAACTGTGCATCCGACGAGATCTAATATCCAGAATCTATAAGGAGCTTAAACAAATCAACAAGCAAAACAAACAAACAAACCCACTAAAAAATGGGCAAAGGACATGAACAGACCCTTCCCAGAAAAATACACATGCAGCCAACAAGCATGTGGAAAAAAGCTCAATCGCTAGGGAAATGCAAATCAAACCCCATTTAAAAAAAACAAAAGACTCCTAAAAATGCCTATCAACTACTCATTTGTGCTTCACAGAACAGCCCTCCATCCGAAGCGCCTTGAACAGGGTCCCATCCTGTACGGTGGGGTCCAGCTCCCAGGCCCTGCGGGTCTGGCGGGGTTGGCATGGGTTAATAGTTTCTCCAGAGGAGGGCAACGCATAGTCTTTCTGGCCATTATCACCAGCACCGTCCTCTCCCCTGGGCCCTGGGCAACTCTCCTGGACCCTGAGTTTGTAGCCCCCAGAATCAGTTCCTCAGCTCTGCCCCGTGAACCTGGACTTGGGATATTTAAGGACCACGGGGACCACAGTCAGCAACTGCACGCTGCGCTGAGCCGTGCGAGGCCCCTCGGCAGGGTGTTTTGTGAATTCACGGGATGCTTTTGATTTCTGCCATAACCAGGGGCACTGAGGGACTTCAGTGGCTGGGGGCTAGGGCTGCGAAACTTCCCCTAAAATGGAAAATGGTCTTATCCCTGATGCCATTTTTCAGATCTCTACTCCTCAGGTTTTGGTGAAGACACTGTTTGTAATAAGCCAGATCTAGAAACTAACTCGGTTGTAGAAATAAACCGAAAATACTTTTTGACAAGGTATTTGTTGCGCACTGGGTTTTCCAGGAATAGAATGAATGTGTACATTGAGGGAAGAAAGTGCGCAGTTTTGCTCAGAGCTATGCCAAGAGCTGGGCACCATTTGGGCAAATCATATCTCCGATAAACCGCCAACACTCACTTGTGGCGGTCTGCACATTACCTGTGGCACTCATGGCAATTCTATTCAGAGGTGCAAACATCTGATGACCTGTTATCCAGAATAGTTGCATTTGAGCATATACTTATAGAAATGCTTATTATTATCTTGAGACAGGGTCTTGCTCTGTCACCCAGGCTGGAGTATAGTGGCACGATCATGGCTCACTCCAGCCTTGACCTCCCATGCTCAAGTAATCCACCCACCTCAGCCTCCCAAGTAGCTGGGACTGCAAATGTGCACCACCCTACCCAGCTAATTTTTAAGTTTTTTGTAAAGAAGGAGTCTCACTATGCTGCCCAGGCTGGTCTAAACTCCTGGCCTCAAGTGATCCTCCCTCCTGGGCCTCCCAAAGTGCTGGGATTGCAGGGATGAATTATGTGCCCAGCCAATATATATTATTTTGTTACAAATGACTTTCTTTAACGTTACAGATAGGTCATTGTGTATGTGCATGTGTGTGTGCTCGCACGTGTGTGCGTGTTTGTGTGTGCGCATGTGTGTGCGTGTGCACATGTGTGTATGCACATGTGTGCGTGTGCACGTGTGTGTGCGTGCGTGTGTGTGCATGTGTGTGTGTGTGTATTTTTTGGTGGTACTGTGTGTAAGTAGTCCTATCAGTCGTGAACCATATTTCAGGATAGTAGAGGAGACATTTCAAACATTTTTTTTTTTTTTTTTTGAGATGGAGTCTTGCTCTGTCACCCAGGCTGGAGTGCAATGGTGCAATCTCAGCTCACTGCAACCTCCCCCTCCTGGGTTCAAGCGATTCTCCTGCCTCAGCCTCCTGAGTAGCTGGGATTACAGGCATGCGCCACCACGCCCAGCTAATTTTTGTATTTTTAGTAGAGACGGTTTCACCATATTGGCCAGGCTGGTCTTGAACTCCTGACCTTATGATTCACCGGCCTCGGCTTCCTAAAGTGCTAGGATTACAGGTGTGAGCCACCGTGCCCAGCCTGACATTTCAAACATTTGCTAGGAAAAGGGACATTGAGTTTAAGAGAATTCTCCAGCAAATGCCTATAGAGGTGTGCACAGGAGCTTTCACTGTAGCCTTGTTCGTAATTGGGAAAAATTGAGCACGATCCACATGTCCATCAATAGGTGGAGAATAAATGAATTGTGGCTTGTTCAGCTAATGGACTCCAGTCCGGCAGAGGACATGAATGAACTCGATCTGCGCTTATCAATGTGGCTGGTTGCAAAAACATAATAGACAGAAAACACCAATTACAAAATAATCCATGCAATAGTATACCATTTAGGTCAAGTTTTAAAACCCATGAAAGGATGCTACAAACTGTGAACGGATGCATTTAAGTGGAGCACAAGCCTCACCCACTGGAGGGAAATTGACACTGGAATCTGAGGATGGTGGTCACCTCTGTGGAGGGAGGGGACGCCTTAGAGGCAGGGGGCCATCAGTAATGCGTAGTTGCTTTAAAAATGTATCCAAAGCTGTTCTGGCAGAGTAGACCTTTGGTAACCCTTGAAGGCAGGTGCATGCGTGATCATGACACAATTCTTGGTTCCTTGGGGGATGCTGAAAATATGATCGTAATAAGCAAAACCAATCCAGCAGGAGCGGCTCAGCCCTTGTGAAAACGGACGAGACCAGGAGAAGTCACGTCAGATCCGAGGGCTCCTCTCCCAGGGTCATGAGGAAACCATGGCCCGCCCTCCTTCCCTCCTTCCCTCCCTCCCTCCCTCCCTTGCTCTCTCCCTCCCTCCTTCCCTCCCTCCCTCTCTTGCTCCCTCCCTCCTTCCCTCCCTCCCTCCCTCGCTCCCTCGCTCCCTCCCTCCCTCCCTCTCTCCTTTTCTTCTTTCCTTCCACCTTACCCTCCTGAGTAGCTGTGATCACAGGTGTACACCACCATACCCAGCTAAGTTTAAAAATTGTTTATAGATATGGGGTCTCGCTATGTTACCCAGGCTGGTCACAAAATCCTAGGTTCGAGCAGTCCTCCTGCCTCAGCCTCCCAGTGGAGGCCTGCAATGATGGGTGCTGCTGACCTGTGCACAGCTGGTGACGGCTGGCAGAGCTCCTCTAGCTGTGGCTTCTTGTTTGGCTTACCTGCTCAGTAGGCACCATTGGTCTATTTCACTCAGGAGGAAGCTATCTCACAGACAGGCAAACCCACTTGCTCAGGGTCACACGGTGAGCAGTGCAAGCCCATCCGACTCTGCCCAGAACATGTCCTATGTCATCTTCCTGCCTCCTTCCCAGCCCCTCCTCCAAGCTGTCCATCCTACGATTGTCTCTTATGCAAGGCTGGCATCTCTCCAAGGGCAGGGCTTGCAGCTGACAGTCTGGCTTCCAGGGTCAGCCACTCACAAGCTGTGTGACCCTGGGCAAGTGACTTACCCTCTCTGGGCCTTTGTCTCCACAGCTATTAAGTGGAGTCATTTGATCCAACCTTACCGGGCTGTTGTGAAGATGAACAGCAATAAACGTGAGTGCTCGGAGCAGCTGCCACATAGCAGGCCCTAAGGAGGGAAAAATTCCCATTCATCTTTGTGTCTCCCCCAAGGGTCCAGAGGGGCACCCCGAGCCTCCCTCACTTATCAGCTAACGTGCCTCGGTTGGGAGTCATGGAAGCGCAAATCGAAGAGGCTCTGTTGATAGGCAGATTATTGGCACACACAGCAAGAAGTCTGGGCCCCGTGAGTCCCCGGCACGGTGGCTGGGCTTTGGCTCCATCCACTCAAGGGCTGAGTGCTGGGACCTCCTTGGGGAGGAGGCCATCACATACCCATTGTTGGATTCACACAGAACAAAGGCAGTTTCCCCAGGAGGCCTCAGGAGATGCCTTTCACACATGGTTGGACAGAATGAGGATGAACGTCTGCTCCAAATCAAATTCAGTTACGAGGAAGGAGCCAGGCCTGAGAGGTTGGTCAAACGCCTCGCCTCACAGGGAACGGAGGTTCCACAGTAACAAACGACTTTCTCATCAGAAGCTTCCAAAGAAGGATTCATGATAATCTCACAAAGGGCCAGGGGCATGGCTCGCGCCTGTAACCCCAGCCCTTTGGGAGGCCAAGGTGGGAGCATCCCTGAAGCCCAGGTTTGAGACCAGTCTGGGCAATATAGCGAGACCCCATCTCTATAAAAATTAGCCGAGTGTGATGGCACGTGCCTCCGCAGTCCCAGCTACTCAGGAGGCTGAGGCAGGAGGATCACTTGAGACCAGGAGGTTTAGGCTGCAGTGAGTTATAAGCGCACTGCTACCCTCCAGCCTGGGCGACAGAGCGAACCTGTTTCAGTCATCGTCATCGCCATCACCGTCATCTCACAGACACAAAGGTCTATAGGCAGCTGCGGGGTTGGCCGCTCGATGACATCAGCGAAGACCAAGCCCCTTCCCTCTGGTGTCCGTGGCCATGTTCCCTCTTCATCCAAAATGGCCACCGGGGCCAACCTCTTCCTCCGACTGTGTTTGAGGCTGGAAAAAGAAGTGGGGAGATCTTTGCTGCATGCCTCACTCTTTAATTGGGGAGAGAAAAACCTTCCCCAGACTCCCGCTAGGTCCCATGGGACAAAACGAGGTCCCGGGGGTCTCTCCGCACAGAGGAGCGCATTTTAGGTCAGGCTCCTCCCAGGCAGAGCCTGAGGCAAGGACTTCTGTACAAGCCATTTATTAGGAAGGCAGCGACCGGGACGGGTGGGAAGAGAGTGGGGAAGCAGCAGGCCGGGGCGGGGGGAAGAAGCCAGGCAAAGATCTTCCGGGAGCTCTGCGGTGACAGCCCAGACAGTCCCACCTTGAGACGAGGGCCAGGCTCTTGGCCCTGCACTAGCCAGTCCTTGCCAGGCGGCTGGCCCAGGTGGGTGAGCTCCAGGCAAGGAGGGAGGAGGCTCCGGGGCCCAGAGTCAACCCTCGAAGGAAGTTGAGAGTGCAAGACACGGCAGCAGAGTGCCCAGGCCCAGGGTGCAGGCGCAGCTGGGTACGAGGGTGCCCAGGCAACCAGAGCAGGGCAGAATCAGGGCTTCCTGCCAGGGAGAGCAAGGAGCTGGAATGTTCCACCCCAGGGCAGGAGGCAGGCTCTGTCGGGAACAAGGAGAGGGAAAGGCGGGTGGGTGGAGAAACAGCAGCGTCTGCCACAAGCCTGATCCGCCGGGTGACCCTGCCTCTGAACACGGCTGTCTTGGTCACACAGGAGGAGGAGGCCACGCCAGGCCACAGCCAGCCCCGTGGTCCTGTCCCCTGTGCTTCCCACCCTCGAGGGGCTTCCTGGGGCCCCTTCTGCCCACTCAGTGCCCTTGGCTTCTTCAGGCCCGAGAGCCAGCAGAACTGAGACGGTGCCCTTTAAAAAGGGAAGCTCTGTCAGCCACCACATCGCGACACTGTCTTGGAAGAGCGACAGCGACGAGGGAAGGGGGGAGAATTCCCTTGACTTACATCTTCGCTGGGTGCCCCCCCAAAAATACTCGAGGTTACAGATGGACAGCAGGCTGCGCTTTCTGCGTTTTCTGGAATGTCTTTCGCAGTCATAAAGGGGAAGGTTGGTAGCAAAGGTGGGTGGTAAGAAGCTCATTGCAGCACTGGAGGACCCAGGCTGTGGGGAGAGGCCACGTCGGAGCCCCAGGCGCCATCTGAGCGAGGAACGGTGAATCACTGTGGGTGTGGTAGGGCTGGTGCCAGCTCGCTCTGTGGCAGAGCTGAGCTGTCTGGTCGCCTTGCCCTGGCAGAAATGCCCAGACAGGTGCCTTTGAACTCCCGGCCCCTGCATGCTTTCTTCCACCCTGAAACGTGTGACAGACGCAGGAGGAACTGTAGAAAATGGAGGCGCCTGAGCCGATGGGAGGCTGAGTTTTTCTCCGTGTTTTGACTTGGTAGCTTTGGTGGCTTGGCCTGGACACACGTTCTCTTTGCTGATGGCTGGGCATTTGGTGGGGGCTGCTGGGTCCGATGCCTCGCTGGGGCCGTGTGGAAGGAGAGGGCAGATGGGGGGCAGAGGTTGGTGGGGGGCAGAGGTTGTGCAGGCCAGAGTGTGGCTAGGGAGCAGGAGGCCGAGGTGGGAAGTTCAAGTCCCACTAAGGCCCTTGGGCTGGGACTGTTGCCAACAGAGGAAGGAAGGATGGCAGAAGTGACTCAGGGTGACACATCCCCAGCACAAAAGCTAGAAGGCTTTCCAGACCGCAGCGACTAGCTCATCCTGATGGCCGGGGACTTTCTAGGATTTAGCATTGAAGGTTCTGTATCCTGGGAAGACCCTCAGTCCCGGGCAAACTGGGATGATGGGTCACCCGACTGCAGACACCCCAAGTTCCCAAGCAAGAGAGCAGTCCAGAGGCAGAGGACATGGCCTGGGAGTCATGAGCGAGATCGCCCCACTGCACTCCAGCCTGGGCAACACAGCGAGACTCCACCTCAAAAAAAAAAGAAAAAGAAAAAGAAAGGTCAGGGATGTTTGTTGCTGGGTGGTGGCCACGTTCTTATCGCCGACCATGGAGACTGAGATGAAGGCCTCTGGTGAATGGAAATTATCAAGGAGGGGCCTGCCCTTGACTTCTGGAAAGAAATGCAGATCAGAGGAACGTGTACAAAGACAGAGATATTCACTGAGAGAGACGAGAAGGCGGGTGCGCTCTGCATCACCATCAGGCTGGGGTTGGCTGGTGAGTTAGGGTCTGTTCACCCAGGGGACTACAATGGTCTTGGAAAAAAAATGTGGATTCTACATGAAAGTACATGGAACAAGCTCCAATGCTGATTGCTTAGTGAATATTCAAGAGGCAAAATGGGGTGTAGAGCAGGTTGTGTTTGTGTAAAAGGGTAGATATCATTCGCTGTCAGGAAAATGCAAATCAAACTACAATGAGATACACTTCATACCCATTCGGAAGGATGGTTATAATAATAATTTTAAAAAACAGAAAATAAAAATGTTGGTGACGATGTAGAGAAATCGCAACCTTCATGCATTGCTGGTAGGAACATAACTGGTGCAGCTGCTGGAACTGGTGTTTCCTCAAAAACAGACATAGAGTGATAACTCTACGACCTAGCAATTCTGCTCCTGGGGATGCACCCAGAAGAGGTGAACACAGATACCCAAAGAAATACTTCCACATAAATGTTCACGGCAACACTGTTCACAATAGCCAAAAGGTGGGAACAACCCGAATGTCCATCAGTGGGTGAAAGGAGGAACAAAATGTGGTCTAGCCATACATGGGTTATTTTTCAGCCATAACAAGGAACGAAGCCCTGATGCAAGCTAAATACGGATGAACCTTGCAAATATCACACTAAACCAAGGAAGCCACGTATAGATCCATTTATACAAAATGTACAGAATAGACAAATCCACAGAGACAGAAAGTAGACTGGTGATTGCCAGGGACTGGAGAGGGGCTGAGGGAGCTGTGGAGATACTGCTTATGGGTACAGATTTCTTTTTTGGGTGATGAAAATGTTCTAAGCTGGACACGGTGGCTCACGCCTGTAATCCCAGCACTTTGGGAGGCCGAGGCAGGTGGATGGCTTGAGATCAGGAGTTTGGGACTAGCCTAGACAACATGGTGAAACCCTGTCTCTACAAAAAATACAAAAATTAGCCAGGTGTGCTGGGATTCACTTGTAGTCCCAGCTACTTGGGAGACTAAGGCACAAGAATCCCTTGAACCCAGAAGGTGGAGATTGCAGTGACCTGAGATCACACCACTGCACTCCAGCCTGGACGACAGGGTGAGACTCTGTCTCAAATAAAAAAAAAATGTTCTGGGACTAGATGTGGTGATGGCTATGAATGTACTGGATGTCACCAATGATCAATGTTATGTGTATTGTACCACACATGCACATATAAAAGGCAGTACATATATGCGTACAAACACATATGCGTACATACACGTATCCTGTTATATGCACAAAGTATCTCTGGAAGGAAAAATCGATAACTATGGCTGTGCTTGGTGATGGGAAGTAGAATCTGGAAGGGAGACTTCTTTTATTGTATATTGTCTGGGTCTTTTGGGGCTTATTTTATCATATACATGTATTACTTTAAAAATGGAATAAGGGCCAGGTACAGTGGCTCACGCTTGTAATCCCAGCTCTTTGGGAGGCCAGGATGGGAGGATCACTTGAGCCCAGGGGTTGGAGACCAGCCTGGGTATCATAGTGAGACCCTGTCTCTACCAAAAAATTTCGAAATTAGCCGGATGTGGTAGCAGGTGCCTGTGGTCCCAGTTATTTGGAAGGCTGAGGTAGGAGGATCACTGGAAACCCAGAAGGTCAAGGCTGCAATGAGCTAGGATCGCAGCACTGCACCACATGCCAGCCTGGGGGCCAGAGAGAGCCCGTCTCCAAAAAAAAAAAAAAAAAAAGGAATAAATTCCCCAGATGAATTTTAAAAGAATAACGTAAGAAATTCAGGGGAAATAACATGTCCAAGACATATCCCCTTTGAGGACATGTGGATCACGTGGCCAGACAAAGCACTGAGTCACTCATCTTCTACGAAGCCCTGCCTTTGCCTCTGAGGACAAATGTTCCTTCAAATCCCATGGGAGGAAGAGACGTTCTAAAGAGAGAATTGAATTCATGGTTGGCCAGGAGACAGTGAAAGAGGACCCAGGAGAAACTGCTGGAAAGTAAGTAAAGCCTGAGGATGGGCAAGGGCCCCAATTTTCCAAAAGGGAAAATGATATGGATTCTGGAAACCCCAGATGGGGTATGTCTGACAGCAAGAGTTCTTCGCAGAATTCTGGAGCAGAGCATTACACAGATGGCTTGTGGCTGTTTAGAAGAAAATATGATTATCACGAGAAGCTAACACAGGTTCACTGAACTACCCCCTGCCGACTAATGTCAATTTCCTGTTTTCATGGGGAGACCACCCTGGTAGACCAGATGGCCACCGAGGACCCTGCCCTCCTGAAAGAGAAGTAGGATTGTGGTTTCATTATTTTTAGAGTGGAAATTGTGATCAGTTTTTTGATTATTTGCCTTGTGTTGCTGGCATCTGCATTATCCAGCAACATGACTCCCATCCCACATGTCTTTAGGTAATTTCCCCTAATAATTGTTTGTCTATTTGTCAGCTGCTCAGACTTACCTTAATAACTTGTATTAATCAAGCATCTTTTGATGGCAGGGGA
Organism: Aotus nancymaae; assembly: GCF_030222135.1. NCBI lineage: Eukaryota > Metazoa > Chordata > Mammalia > Primates > Aotidae > Aotus > Aotus nancymaae. The sequence goes on from NW_026988433.1 coordinate 8,505,335, forward strand.
AAGAAATCCAATTCAAATAGTCTTAGGTGGAAATGCCTGGCGATTTGTGGTTTCAGGCATGGCTGCATCCAGGTGCTTAAATGACATCATTGGGAACCTGTAGCCTGTTGTATGGTGGATCTGATTTCCCTCATGTTAGGGCTGGATTTCCTCAAGTGGAGGAAAGATGGATCCGACAGCTTTTAGATGACCTCTTATCACCTTGGCAACTGAGCAGAAAGGGGCCACCTCCTGACTGACAGCTCAGTTGTCTGGGCCAACTCCAATTGGCCCAGCTGGATCTCATGCCCACCCTTGAGCCAGTTACCATGACTCTGCTGGGCTGGGTCATATCTTCCATACAAGTCATATCAGATATGATTTCATTTAGCGAGTGGGAGAGGAAAGCTTCCCCACGGAAAACTGAGATACTATTATCTGCAAAAGAAGGAACCGACACTGGTCAGGCCAAAACAAGTCTAATCTAATTGATGAGGTGTGCACACATTGTGCGTGGGGGAGTCCCACATGGCGTCTCAAAGCCACAGTGAATCTGCATCAAAATGTGCTGGACCCCCATGAATGCAGAAATGAGAGCTAACTCACGGATAGTACTCAGATCCATGACGGCGGGACGGTGATTTTGGGAGGTGTGTTTGTACATGAGGTCACACCTGGGCCACACAGGTGGGTCCTGGCAAGGCCCTTCTGTCTAGAACTGAGAGCTGTGTTCCTGAGACTTTGGTATTGCCGAGGGGAGAAAGAGAGGCAGAGCTGGAGGTCAGAGAAGGCAGCTGCAGCCAAGGTCAGAGAGACGGTGTCCAGGAAGCAGGCAGTGTGAGCGGGACAGGAGCCGTCTCCCTCTTCTCAGCTGGGCACAGATGTCTCCTGGGTGTGCCTCTGGCAGAGGTGGGACCCATGGCTCAGCACGCCTCCAGTGAAGGCAGGGGAAGACATCTCGGTGTGGAATGTAAAGTAAAGCAAAGTGCCACCAAGTGCTAGCTGCTGCCGGGCGCGGTGGCTCATGCCTGTAATGCAGCACTTGGGGAGGCTGAGGTGGGCAGATCGCTTGAGCCCAGGAGGCAGGGGTTGCAGTGACCTGAGAAGGTGCCATTACACTCCAGCCTGGACAACAGAGCGTGACCTTGTCTCAAAAAAAAAAAAAAAAAAAAAAAAGATGCCGGCCTCAACCTTTGGCACCAATTGCCTTTGACACTGTGTTGCAAGGAATTAAAGGCGTTATCTGGAATCAATGGGCAAGAGTGATGGGATGGGTTAGCAATGCCTGCTCCCGGAGCGGAGAGTGCCAGGGTAGACACACCCCGTATTTGCAGAGACTGGGTGGGGTCTTCTCCAGGCCGTTCCAAAGAGTGGGGGTGTCAAGAGGCCACCCCAGCAACAGAGGACAGATTTCTTTCCATCCGGTGCTCTATGAAATCATCTCTAAGCAAACAGTGCTCCCTCTCCCGCGCCCGCTCTCCAAGCCTCTTCTGGGTCTGCAAAATCAACAACAGGTGTTTGCTGCTCATGCGATTCCAACCACCAAAAATAGGCGTGATCACAATGACGGCACAGGCAGCGTCCCGACTCCAGTCCCTCCGGAAGCCCCTCGCATGTTCTCACGCCCATGCACTGCCAGGTCTGTGGCTTGGCTAATATTTTTCTCAAAATGGCTTCACTTTAAAACAGTTTTTATTGAAGTATGGCATGCATACAGAAGCGTGTACAGGTCTGAAGTGTATGGCTTAAAGGATTTTCATGAAACGATCACACCTGTGTGACCAGGACTCACTTCAAGAAACACAACATTCCCAGATGTCCTCTCAGGAGCCCCTAACCCAGACCCCTTTTCAGTCATTAACCCCACAGGATCAGAACTAGCCTGACTTATTTATTTATTTATTTTGAGACAGGGACTTGCTGTGTGGCCCCGGCTGGAGTACAGTGGCACCATCCTGGCTCACTGCAACCTCCACCACCTCCCGGGTTCAAGCAGTTCTCCCTGCCTCAGCCTCCCGAGTAGCTGGGACTACAGGCACACGCCACCACACCTGGCTAATTTTTATATTTTTAGTAGATATGGCGTTTCACCATGTTACCCAGCCTGGTCTCAAACTCCTGACCTCAGGTGATCTGCCCGCCTTAGCCTCCCAAAGTTCTGGGATTACAGGCGTGAGCCACGGCGTCCAGCCTGTCCATCTATGTTGACAGGCCTCTGGGAGTCTGTATTCTGGAGTGTTCTGAGTAACCCTGTGCCCACCCCCTTGCCCATGGCTTTTTTGGTTGTTGGCATTTGTTTGTTTTTAGAAAAGGTCTTGGTCTGTCGTCCAGGCAGGAGTGCAGAGGCACCGTCATAGCCTCCACCTCCCGGCTCAGCCGATCCTTTCACCTCAGCCTCCCGAGTCGCTAGGACTACAGGTGCCCAGCTAATTTTTTGTATTTTTTTGTAGGGATGGGGTTCTGCCATGTTGCCCAGGCTGTTTTTGAACTCTTGGGCTCATGCAATCTGCCCACCTCAGCCTTCCAAAGTGCGTTAAAGGATTGAAACTGCCAGGTCATCGGGTGGGCAAACGTTCAGATATAGTAGATATTGTTTTCCAAAGTGGTTCGACCAGTTTACACTCCCAAGTGGGTAAATGAGGATTTATCTTTGTTTGCCCTAAACTTATTTTTTAAAGGAAATTATATAGCTATCGTTAAGGAAAAATTAGGCTGGGCACAGTGGCTCATGCCTGTGGTCTTAATGCTTGGGGAGGTCAAGGCAGGAGGATCACTTGAGCCCAGGGGTTCGATAATAGCCTGGGCAACATTGTCTCTACAGAAAATTTTAAATATCAATTGGGTGTGGAGGCGTGCACCTGTAGTCACAGCTACTCAGGAGGCTGAAGCAGGAGGATCACTTGGGCCCAGCAGATTGAGGTTGCGGTGAGCTGTGATGGTGCCACAGCACTCCAGCCTGGGTGACAGAATGAAACCCTGTCAGAAAGAAGAAGAGGAAGGAAGGAAGGAAGGAAGTAGAGAAAAAGGAAAATCAGTATCACTTGCCACAAATAAAAGGTTATAATATTGAGGTTTATGCAAAAGTAATTGCATGTTTTTGCCATTAAAAGTAATTGCAGCCTGGCGTGGTAGCTCACACCTGTAATCCCAGCATTTTGGGAGGCCAAGGCAGGCAGATTACCTGAAGTCAGGAGTTCAAGACCAGCCTGGCCAACATGGTGAAACTCTGTCTCTACAAAAGTACAACAATTAGCCGGGAATGGTGGCAGGTGCCTGTAATGCCACGTCCTCAGGTGGCTGAGGTGGGAGAATCACTTGAACCCAGGATGGAGGTTGCAGTGAGGTGAGATCTCGCCATGGCACTCCAGCCTGGGCAACAGAACAAGACTCCGTCTCAAAAAAAAAAAAAAAAAAGAAAAAAGAAAAGAAAAAAGAAATTGCAAAAACTGTGATTACTTTTGCACCAACCGAATAACTATGATTAAAAACTAATGACTATTAAAAAATTCATCCAAAGCCCATGAAAAAGTTCCTCACTGAGAATCACCTCTGGTGCTGCCAGCGGTGTGGACGTCACCCTTCCGGAAAGTCGGGGGGGAGGGATGGTCAGGGGCGATCCTGCTTTTGTTGCGTTTCGGCCTTTCTCACTCACCCTGCTAGGAGGCTCCCTGAGCCCCCACAGATGCCAGGGAGGGCGATTGGTCTGGAGTGATCCATTCTTCCTGTGCCTGGGATTGGTTCAGGAGTGGGCATGTGACTTGATTCAGGCCAAAAAGGTCTCCTTGCTAAAGCCACGTGGGTTGGGTGGCCCTCCCCTCTCAGGCTTCGGGACAGTCTCTCTCCCCTGTCCCTGAGAGAGACTCACTGGGCTTCCTGTCTGTCCTCTGGCACCTCCTACACGCCTCTTCCGCTTTCTGCAATGTCCTGAAAGGACAGAAGGAGGTCATGGGCCCTCGCAGAGCGAGGAAGGGAGCTGTGCCAGGCTTAGGGAGGAGGGATGGCAGTCACAGCAGCAGCAGCATAAGCTTCCCTCTTTACCCTGTGGGCAGGGCCAGGCCAGGGGCTTGGGACGGGGAGGGCAGAGTGCGATGCTTCCTCCTGCCACGCCAGCTGCCCAGTCTCCTGCCACCTTTAGAAACTCCAGAAGGTTACTGGGGCCAGGAATGCAGGGCAGGGGCTGCTGTGATCAATGGAAGACCCAGCGTGGCCACATCCTGATTTCTGCAAGAGAAGCCTCCTTCCTCTCTCCCTCCCTGCCCCCTCCCCTCCCCACCTGTCCCTGTCCTCCCCTTCTCTCCCTCCCTCCTACCTCCTACTTTTCCTTCCTTCCTTCCTTCCTTCCCCCTCCCTCCCTCGCTTCCTTCCTTCCCCCTCCCTCCCTCCCTTCCTCCCTCCCTCTTTCCCTTCCTTCCTTCCTTCCTTCCTTCCTTCCTTCCTTCCTTCCTTCCCCCTCCCTCCCTCTTTCCCTTCCTTCCTTCCTTTTAAATTGTGGTAAATATACATAATATAAAATGAACCATTTTACCATTTTAAAGTATTCCGTTCACTGACATTGGGTACCTTCACGATGCTGTGCAAACACCACCGCTATCTCGTTCCAAAACATTTTCACTTTCCCAAAAATACCCTCATGCCCACTAACAGTCACTCTCTCACTCCAGCCCCGGCAGCCACAGTCCTCCTTTCCGTCTCTATGGGTTCACCTGTTCCGCGCATTTCACGTCAATGGAGTCGTGCAGGATGTGGCCTTTGCGCCTGGCTTCTTTCACTTGTGATGTTTTTGAGGTTCATGTGTGTTGCAGCCTGGGCCAGCGTTTCCTTCCTTCTTGTGGCTGGATCATCTCCCATTGTGTGGCTGGACCCCGATGTGTGTATCCATTGACTCTTCCATGGACGGTTCCCTTCCGCCATGGTGAGTAATGCTGCGGTGCTCACTGGTGTGCGAGCAGCTGAGGCCCTGTTAGCAGTTCTCCTGGGTATCTACCCAGGGGGAGGGGAATTCCTGCACCATATGGTCATTCTGTGCTTCAGTTTTTGAGGAACTGCCACACTTATTCCCACAGTGGCTGGACCATTTTATAATCCCATCAGAAATGCACAGAAATGCACAGAAATGCCTGGTTTCTCCACATCTTCACCGACACTTGTCATTTTCCCTTTTAGAAAGAATTAAGGCCGGGTGCGGCGGCTCACGCCTGTAATCCCAGCACTTTGGGAGGCCAAGGTGGGTGGATCACGAGGTCAGGAGATCAAGACCATCCTGGCCAACATGGTGAAACTCTGTCTCCACTAAAAATACAAAAAATTAGCTGGGCATGCTGGTACGCTCCTGTAGTCCCAACTACTCAGGAGGCTGAGGCAGGAGAATCACTTGAACCCAGGAGGCGGAGGTCACAGTGAGCCAAGATCTTACCACTGTACTCCAGCCTGGGTGACAGAGCAAGACTCTGTCTCAAAAGAAAAAAAAAAAAAAATTAAAGCCATCCTAGTGGGCACGAAGTGCTCTCACTGGGCGTTTGATTTGCATTTCCCTAACATCTAACGCAGCTGGGCATCTTTTCACATGCTTGTTGGCCATCGGTATGTGGGAGAGGCCATATACGTTCACCTACTATATCCTGATGTCTAAATCCTCATGTGGGGCGCACGAACCCATCCATGGGCTGAACCTTTGGGCTCATCAGACCCGGGTTCAGATCCGATTTGCTTCTTCCACTCTCGCGCGGAGTGACCTGGGCCACACTGCCCTATTCTTCTGACTCTGTTTGCTCTCCGTTGAAGGTGGCTGACAGGGACATGGCTGAGAGAGGTCCCGTGTGCCAAGCACTTAGACCAGCACCCAACTCTTAGTGAGCACTTCCAAAGTATTGCTGTTCTGGGCAGTCCTCCCCGGGCCACCTACAGGAACTCCCCATTGACACCGAGCAGAAGGCTCCCCCGAGTCCTCCCCAACCAGCCTTTAGGACCGGGTCTTGGTCATTGTGAGATTTTCCTTTTGATGTGGAGGGAAGCTGACAAAAAGTCTCTGCAGTCCAGGCAATGGAAGAAGCGTTCATGCCGTGGGCCCTGCGCTGGGGGAGAGGCCCTAGGAAAGATCGTGGCAGCTGAGCCTGGGTGTTGCAGTCACTCCTGTTATCCTCCCCACAACGCTGTGAACCAGGTGCTGCTACTATACCCATTTTACAGATAGGGAAACTGAAGCCCAGCGAGCTACATCAGGGAATACGGTAGAGTTAGGATTTGAACCCAGGCCATTCTGCCCAAGCAATTATTCCCTTCTTTCTTGCTGTGGGAACCCTGATTTTAGCAAGGAGCCTGTGCTTCTCTGGGGGACTCAGGAAACCGGGACACATCTTTAGCTCTAGGGGAAAATCCAGATTGGTCCCAGGCAATTGATGTGTGATTCTGTTTCCTTTGCCAGAGGCTAGTCAAGCCACAGGCATGGGACCCAATTCTGGCCAATGAGATATGAGTAAAGGGCTGCAGTGGGCTTTGGGGAAAGGGCTCTTGTTCTTCATGCACTGGATGTTGTGCCTGGATATATTAGTTGGAGCAGCGGCAGCTATTTTGTGGTCAGGAGGAAATTTGGGATGAGAGCCAATCTGAGGAGAGGAAACCAGAAAGATGGAAAGAACTGGGAGGTCCCTGACACTCAATCTAACCAAACCCAGAACCACCCTGCCTTCTAACGTCTTGCTATGCGAAATAACAAATGACCTCACTACTCAAGTTGATTTCAGCTCAAGTTTCTGTGACTTGCCTCATAGTGGATGTGACTGAGTGACTGTCAGCCTTGTGCAGACAGGGACGTTCTCTGGCTTGGTGGCCACTGTCTCCCTGGTGCCTGGAACACTGCCTGGCACACAATAGGTGCGCAATTAAGACGAACTGATGAGGCAGTGGCTGGAGCCCCCAGTGCAGCTTCAGACAATACACAAGGCAAAAGCGGGAATCCTGAAACGGCCACTGCAGGCTTTGCAGTCGGACAGAGCGGGTTCCAAGCCAGTGGTCCCCTCTTGAGTCAGGTCATCTCACGCTGATTCTCCCACCTCTATTTTCTTCTGCGTGAGATGATCTGCTGGATGGAATAACAGCCCAGAAGTGTCCCCATCCTAATCCCTAACCTGTGAATCGGCTACCCGACATGGCAAAGGGGCTTTGCAGGTGTGATTCAGGATTGGGAGATGGGAGATGATCCCGGATTACCTGGCTGGGCCCCGTGTATCACGAGCTTCCTCGTCAGAGGGAGGCAGGAGGTCAGAGTTGGGGAGGAGATGCCGCGATGGAAGAAGAGGTTGAGTGAGGTGAGGCCACCAGCCTCTGGCAGCTGGAAAAGGTGAGGAAATAGATTCTCCCCCAGAGCCTCCAAGGGGAACACAGCCCTGCTGGCACCTTGATTCTATCTCTCCAGGACCCTCTTCAGACTGCGGACCTCCAGAACTGTTCAGATCGTGAATCTGGACTGTTTCCAGCCACCACATTTGACCTAAGTGTTCACAGCAGCGACAGGAGACTCATGCCGTGGGGCCGATGATCGTGTGTCTCCCTCCAAAGGTTCCTGCAGATTCCAGAAGCTTGAATATGAACTTGGCAGGTTGTAAGAGCCCAGGCAGCCTTAGCAAGTGATTAGCCAGTCTCAGTACCCATCCTGCCTCTGCCGGGAAGTCATCCCTGATTTCTCCAGAACCATGCCCACACCTCCCATTGCGGCTGACGTCTGTATGGCCTGGCACTGCGCTAAGGCTTTACACCCAGGATCCCATTTAATTCTAATGGCTGCCCGGTGAGGAAGGGGCTCACAGGGCACCCATATAACAGAAGGGAAACTGAGTTATGGGAGGGTGGGAGGGATAATGGGATGGGCAGCTTTGGAGCCTCCCAGGCCTGATCCACTGGCATTGTGCACCCTTCCTCGGCTTGACTTGGCCCCCAGAGGTCCTGACAGCAGGATGTGCCCCAAGGCCGTGGTGTGTGCCTTTCCACAAAGAGCTTCCAAGGGCTCATGGGGACATGCTGACGGGGAGCAAATTGCTTTATAGGCACAAACAGGCTCCCTCCCTTTTCCCTGCTCAGGCTTGTCTTGGTCCAGCCCCGCAGGGCCCGGGCACTGGATCCCTATATCTCGCCTGCATCTCGCCCGCTGACCCTCTATAGCCCTGTTTCCCCACTCCCTGCACTGCCCCCGCCTTGGCACTCATCATTTCTCATTGCCATGACCTCCCACCTGGCCTCCCTGCCTCCCAGGGACCCCCACTGTGAAACATGCCTCAGACCCGACCATCGTCCTGCTGAAACCTGTCAGGGTCTCCCCAGTGCTTGCAGGGGAAGGGTGGGCTCTGTGTTGTGGCTTGTGAGGACCCGTGTGTCTGCCGAGCTCACGCATCCTACCTGAGGACCTTTGCACTTGCACGCCCCCTGCCCCACGTGTCCTTTCTGTGGACATCCTCGTGGCGGGCACTCTCTTTCATTCCAGTGTCACCTCCCCCAAGAGGCCTTCCCTGGCCGCCCTCTGCTTTACTCTCCTCTCAACACCGCCTGAAACAGGAGCACACCATTACACATTAATTTGATTTCTTGTGCATTCGGCCAGGCAGGGAGTCCAGCCCCATTTTACAGATGAGGAAAACTGAGGCCTAGGGAGACTGAATGACTTGCCCTCTTCACGCTCCAGCCACACAGGTGTTCTATCCACTCTCAGACACACTGAGTCGCTTCCCATGGTGTGGCCTTTGCATCTGCTGTTCCTCCCACCTAGAATGCTGTTTCCTCAGCCCCGGCTGCCTCCATCTTAAATGTCACCTCTTCAGGGAGACCCCCCAGATCACCTAATGTTAAACCTGTCCTCCTCCTGCCTTCCAGCGCTCTTGGTCCCTGTCCTTTTGGGCCCCCATCGCCAGCCTTGATGATGTTTTCTTCCTTGGCTCGGGTGACTCGTGACTCCCTCAGACTTGCGGGAAGAGGCTCTGCCCCGGGTGTTGGGAGGGCTGCCTGCAGGGCGCTCAGGGGCCTGAGTGCTTGAGGTGGAGACTCCTGGAAGGATGCTCAGTGATGTCACAGGCCTGGGCTGCCAGGGAGCTGCCGCCCCACCCCAGGTGGTAAGCCACCCTCTGAATGAGACTGTCCCCATAGTGTCTGCCCCCCTGCTGAGTCCACCGAGCCCAATGGCTGCCGAAGACCCTCTCTCCACCCTGTCTCCACCCCGTGGCCTCAGTCCTGAATTTGAGTGTGATGAATGGGTTACTGGACCCAGAATCCACACAGAGCCCTAGCTGCAAGGGATCCTGGAAACGTGGCTGTTGGCTTCTGCCATTCAGGGAGACAGACCAGGAGGAGTGGGCCCAGCCAGGCATCCCCCACTCTGCCCTGCCAGAGAGCTGCCTCCGTGTTGAGTCCCATTCACTGTGGGGCCCCAGAACCAATTGAATACGTGTTTGTTGAGTGACTCAATGAGATAGCCGAGTTTGGAGGTGAAGCCAGGTCTGCTGGATTCGAATCTGTGGATCCTTTCCACTTTAACTTGCTAGAGGGACACTCCCCCTGGGATTTTAGAGCCCTGTAAACTGTTCACATGCGATGCTGGGCTTTCAATAATTCTGGCAGGCACTGGAGAGGTCTGGAGGGCCCTTCTGAGCTGGGGGGACCAGCTGCATTCCCACTTTTAAAATGCGAGTTACAGTATGACGGGCTCAGTCAGGCAGAAGCCAGAGGGAACCCAGGGAGGGACACACAAGCTCCGTTCTAAGACCGCAGGTCTCACCCGCCGGGGACGGGCCTCTGGGTTCTGGTCTCCCCTTGGCCTGGGCCTGAGCAGGGCGGTTTGGGCCAGGGCTGCTTTGGAGTTGGATGCAGCAATGGCCACCGCGCAGTGCAGACTCCACCATCTGTGCGTGCATCCGTGCGCGTCTGTGCCCTGGGAAGAAGGGATGGGGCTCGGTGGGGGATTGGCTTTCCAGGCCCAAGCGGGACGTGAGGCCACCCAGGGGCTAATTACTCACATTTTCGGGGAGGCTGAAAAGCAGCAAATGTGGTGCAAAGATGCTGGAAAGGAGACCTCCTTGAATCCCAGAAGACTCCACAAGTGCACGCAGGGATGTCAAAGCCAGATGTCCATGCTGAAACACAAAGCCAGAAAGCATTTCCAGCTGCAAACATTTCACACGGAACCTGGTCAGAGCAAGTGACCCTCTGCCTCGACCCCCATTTCCCAGGGCATCCTCTGCACCCGCCCTTGTCACATCCTCCCCCAGCCCCCACCCAGAGGCAACCTCTGCTGTCAGTTTGTTCTGTGTCCTCCCCAGCCTCCACCTGGCTCCTGCCACGTGACCCTCCCTGAACTGCCCACTGCATCCGCCCTTCCCACACTGGCCTCTTCACTGTTCCTGGAATACACCAGGCACATTCCCACCCCAGGGCCTTTGCACAGGCAGTTCCCCTGCCTATTCCGCTTTTGCCCAGACACTTCACGGTTCCTCCCCGACCTCCCACTCCTGTACGCACTATCTTCCTTTCCTGATTTACTTATTATCTTTTCTAGACCGAGTCTCACTCTGCCACCCAGGCTGGAGTGCAGTGGTGCAATTGCGGCTCACTGCAACCTCCACCTTCCGGGTTCACGTGATTCTCCTGCCTCAGCTTCCCAAGTGGCTGGGATTACAGGTGCCCACCATCACGCCCAGCTAATTTTTGTATTTTTGGTAAAGAAGTGGTTTCACCGTGTTGGACAGGCTGGTCTCGAACTCCTGATCTCTGGTGATTCACCCACCTCAGCCTCCCAAAGTGCTGGGATTCCAGGCGTGAGTCACCATGCCTGGCCTTCCTTTCCCGATTTATTTCTCGCAGAGCACTTACCATCTTCTAGTCCAGAGAATGATATATTTATTGAGTTTTAATGATGCATCCCTCTCTTTAGAACGTCAGCTCCATGAAGGCAGAGACTGCCTATCTTATGCACCGCTGCATCTCACACACCTAGCGTGCCGCCTCGCACACAGTAGGCACTCCTGAAGGAATGACTCTCACACCTAGCGTGCCGCCTCACACACAGTGGGCACTCCTGAATGAATGAATCTCACACCTAGCGTGCTGCCTCGCACACAGTGGGCACTCCTGAAGGAATGAATCTCACACCTAGAGTGCCGCCTCGCACACAGTAGGCACTCCTGAAGGAATGACTCTCACACCTAGCGTGCCGCCTCACACACAGTGGGCACTCCTGAATGAATCTCACACTTAGCATGCCGTCTCACACACAGTGGGCACTCCTGAAGGAATGACTCTCACACCTAGCGTGCCGCCTCACACACAGTGGGCACTCCTGAATGAATCTCACACTTAGCATGCCGTCTCACACACAGTGGGCACTCCTGAAGGAATGACTCTCACACCTAGCGTGCCGCCTCGCACACAGTGGGCACTCCTGAAGGAATGAATCTCACACCTAGAGTGCCGCCTCGCACACAGTGGGCACTCCTGAATGAATGAATCTCACACCTAGCGTGCCGCCTCACACACAGTGGGCACTCCTGAAGGAATGAATCTCACACCTAGAGTGCCGCCTCGCACACAGTGGGCACTCCTGAATGAATGAATCTCACACCTAGTGTGCCGCCTCGCACACAGTGGGCACTCCTGAAGGAATGAATCTCACACCTAGAGTGCCGCCTCGCACACAGTGGGCACTCCTGAATGAATGAATCTCACACCTAGCGTGCCGTCTCGCACACAGTGGGCACTCCTGAAGGAATGAATCTCACACCTAGTGTGCCGCCTCACACACAGTGGGCACTCCTGAAGGAATGAATCTCACACCTAGTGTGCCACGTCGCACACAGTGGGCACTCCTGGAGGAACGAATCTCACACCTAGTGTGCCGCCTAGCACACAGTGGGCACTCCTGAATGAATGAATCCCCTTGCAGAAACCTTCATGCATAGAAGATGTGGAATCAGTCTAAGTGTCTACCAGTGAAGGAGTGGATAAAGAATATGCGGTACAAATACACCATGGAACGCTATTTAGTTATGAGAAAGAATGAAATCCTGTCTTTTGCAGCAATGCAGATAGAACTGGAGTCCATTATCTTAAATGAAATGACTCAGACTCAGAAAGAGAAATACTGGCTGGGCGCAGCGGGCTATGCCTGGAATCCCAGCACTTTGGGAAGCCATGGGCAGATTGCTTGAGGCCGGGAGTTCGAGACCAGCTTGGCCAACATGGTGAAACCCGTCTCTACTAAAAATACAAAAATTAGCTGGGCATGGTGGCGCACGCCTGTAGTCCCAGCTACTTGGGAGGCTGAGGCAGGAGAACTGCTTGAACCTGGGAGGTAGAGGTTGCAGTGAGCCGAGATCATGCCACTGAGCTCCAGCCTAGCTTAGGTGACAGAGCGAGATTACGTCTCAAAAAAAAGAGACAAATACTGCATGCTTTCACTACAAGTGGGAGCTAAAGAATATGTACACGTGGAAGCAGAGTGTGGAAAGACTGAGAGGAGTGAGGACACGGTGTGGGGAGGGGCTTGGATGGTGGGAGGTCGCTCGTAGGGCACAAGGTGCAGGACCAGGTGATGCGCGCATCCTCAGGCCTGACTTCCCCGCAGTGCAATATAACGATGTAGCGGAACTGCATTCTTACCCCACTCATATATGCAAAAAGTGTCCCTGCATAGACCGGCGGCAGAAGCACACTTACCCCTCCCCACTTGTCTGCACAAAAGGTACCACACTGCACACCCTATGCCGTGCGTGCGTTTGCACTAAACAATGTATCTTGGAGGTCTGTCCCCAGGAACAGAACTCACAGGCTGTTCTCAGGCTTGTTCACAGCTGCAGTCTGTCCTGTTGGAGGGACGGCAGGACCCACCTAGCCGGTGTCACCGAGGCCATTCAGGAGAGCGAGACGGCAGGGACCATGTGGTCCTCGCTGGCTCTCTCCCCTCGATGGGGCCCTCTTGTGCTCCCACCTCACGGTGCCTGAGAGCAAAGACCCAGGCAGATGCCCTGGTGGGACAACACCCCGGAAACGAGGGGGAGCCCCTGGGAGAAAGCGAGCTGTGGATCTTCAGAGATCATCGGGCCCATCGGAGAGGGGCCTGGGTTTGCTCCTAGCTCCATTCGTTCTGAAATGTAAACAGTGTCTTCAACGAAGGGGCAGAGGAAGCCGGGGGTGACATTGCAGTTTCTTGCAGCAAGGGTGAGTGGGGCTGGCTGGGGACTCTGAGTGGCATCCTCAGGGAGGTTTCTGTAGGACTGTGAGATCAGAAGGGCTCCTGGACTCCTCTAGGGCAGGAAGGACGAGGTCCAAGAGATCCTGTCCCCTACCAATCCCCCATGTCCTGAACTTGCCCTTTGCTTTGAATGCCAGGGTATTTTTCTTAGCCTTTAGAGGGCTGGCTTCAGGGTCTGACTCTTTATGTCCAGGGAGGGTCCTTGCTTAGTGCACGAGGTTGACGGTAACTTCCTTTTTCCAGCAACAGCTCCCTGCGGTGACAAAAGATGGCCTCTTTCACTGCTTGATCCCACCATGCCCAGCACACAGGAGGTGTTTAATTACTACATATTGAATAAAACTGTGGACCAGGCATGGTGGCTCAGGCTTGTAATCCCAGCACTTTGTGAGGCCGAGGTAGCACTTTGTGAGGCCGAGGTAGCACTTTGTGAGGCCGAGGCGGGTGGATCACCTGAAGTCAGGAGTTCGAGACCAGCCTGGCCAACATAGTGAAACCCCATCTCTACTAAAAATACAAAAATTAGCCAGGCGTGGCAGCACGTGCCTGCAGTCCCAGCTACTAGGGAGGCTGAAGTTTGAACCCGGGAGGCAGAGGTTGCAGTGAGCCGAGGTCACACCACTGCACTCCAGCCTGGGTGACAGAGCCAGACTCCATCTCAAAAACAAAAAACAAAAATCTGTGATGCAGTCATTGAAGCCAGGCCTCCCCTCCTCCTGCAGAGCTTGGCCCCAGGCACGTTCTTCATTTGGGTGTCTTTAGGGTTGTCACTGACAGTGTGACACAGGTCCCTTGCCTGTGCTCCACGATGGCCAGCCCGGGGCTCTGGGGGTGTCAGGGTCAACAGAGTGTGGTTCTGCTCCGTCGACGTGCTGCACTGTGGTAGGTCAGGGCCGACAGTGCACCTTCCTGCCCACATTTTCCCTTTGCCATTGAGGAAGGCCCTGACTTCCCACCCCTACAAATCCTTCCATGTTGGGTGAGAACCACCCACAGCTAGTGGAAAGCTGGCTTGGGGAACAAACAGGCCTGCCCCAGCTGCTCGTCCACGCTCTTCCCTGCAGGAGCCATTGAGTATTCTGTTTGGTGGCTCCTGTGTTTTCAAGAAGGGTGGCTGAGCTGAATCCCAGCACTTTGGGAGGCCGAGGCAGGAAGATCACTTGAGCCCAGGAGCTGGAGACTGCAGAGAACTGTGATCACACCACTGCACTCCAGCCTGGGTGACAGAGTGAGACCCTGTCTCTAAAAAATAAGATAAAAACGCCTCAGGGCAAGTGCAGGGTGTGCTGGGCCCTGTGGGCTAGCTCAGCTCTCCTCCAGCTCTGGGCTGGCTGCTCGGGTAGGCCCCGCAGGCTTTTCGTTTTTCTTTTTTTGAGACGGAGTCTGCCTCTGTCACCCAGCCTGAAGTGCAGTGGCATGATCTCTGCTCACTGTGCCCTCCACCTCCTGGGTTCAGGTGATTCTCCTGCTTCAGCCTGCTGAGTAGCTGGGATTACAGGTACACACCACCATTCCCAGCTAATTTTTGTATTTTTTTAGTAGAGACAAGGTTTCACCATGTTGGCCAGGCTGGTCTCGAACTTCTGACCTCAGGTGATCTGCCCAGTTTGCAACTTCTGCTTCAAAGCACAACAAAAGTAAATATATATATATATACACACACACACACACACACACATATATACATATATATGTATACACACATATATATACACACATACAAAATATATATACACACACACACACACACACACACATAAGATTTTTCTATACGGTCATAGTTCTAGCTGTGCATGTGAGGCTTGGCCCCAGGAATGCTCATTTGGGTGTCTTTTGGGCTGTTATTGATAGATAATGTGACACAGGCCCCTTGGGTGTGATCCAGCAGCCAGTCAGGCTCTTGGGGTAGCCAAGGTCAAAGCTGCTCAGGCCACCAAGCCCCCCAGCATCAGTCCTCACCCTATAGATAGATGCCTTGTTCTTTCAGGCCGGCTTTGAAGGTGGGGAGTTTCTTCCAGAGTGGCTGGATTTGAGCTGACATCATGGCTGACCATGTGAACTTGATAGCCTGAATGGGCATCTCCTGGGTGTCAGGCTGACAAATAAAGCATATTTTAGAGACCGGGTCTCGCTCTGTCACCCAGGCTGGAGGGCGATGATGTGATCACAGCTCGCTGCAACCTCAGGTTCCTTGGAGTCCCATCTACCCAGATGTTGGGACCAATGGAAAGGTAAAGGCTTGACCCTAAAATGTGCCCCAGGAGCAAGTGCTGGAAAAATGGATATAGGGTCAGCCATTTCCACTTGCCTCTGGATTTTCCAGGGTCAACACCAGCCTCCTTTGCCCTCTGTTGATGCATTCATTCATTCATGTGTTCATTCACTTGCAACACGTTTTAACTGAGTGCCTACTATGTGCTGAGGATATAGCAGTGAGCTGGCCAGATAGGTCTCTGCTCTCATGGAGCTGACATTCTGGTGACCGAAGACAATATCTATCAATCACTGACAAATGCCCAGGATAATTTCAGGTGGTGATAAACACTGATGAAAATGAACAGGGTGTTGAGTTAGTGAGGGTCTTGGCAGTTTCTTTAGATACAGGGTCAGTGAGGGACTCTCTAAGGTGACATTGAGCTGGGACCTGAAGATAGAAGATGCCAGTCTCAGGCAGACGGAACAGCAGTGCAAAGGTGTTGAGGCAGGCATGAGCTGGACTATTTGCCAGGTACTTAGGAAGGAACGGTTGAATGATGGGAAGGGAGATGGCAGAGGCGAAGCCCAACCGCAGGATTTGGCCCCAACCTGGGCAGGAGCCCCCGCACGTGTACAGCAGGCTCCAGACAGCTGCAGCCCGGCCCGGGCCACAAAACATGCTTCCCAGTGTCCCCAGCAACTTCCGAACTCAGCCTCGGTCAGTGTCCCCGGCGACTTCCTAACTCAGCCTCCGTCTCCCCTCCTGTAAAATGGGTATGTTGAAAGTCTTTCCCTCACAAAGCAATTGAACTGTTTGGGAAGCTCTTAGCTGCTACAGTCACTAACGCACAGTCCAGGAGGCCCCAGGGAGGCAGGGTGCAGAGTGTTCTTCTGCAGTTTTCTAAAGCTACGGTTCCTATTAGTTGCTCGTGGACTGCCACTCAGAGCCCAGTAGCAAACAGAGTAGCAAACTAGGGTGTTTGTTTGTGATGGGGGAGGGGCGGGGCTCTGTCTGTGATGGGGGAGGGGCGGGGCTCCGTCTGTGATGGGGGAGGGGCGGGGCTCAGCGGATACCTCCCCAGAGCCCAGATTCCCAGCACGCATTTGGAATCACTGGCAAGTCAGGTTCTTCGCCTCTCCAGGCCTGTTTCCCTGCTTGTGACCAGGACCCCTCCTGCCCCAGGATAAATGCTCACTCAGTGCTGGTACTGCTCCCTGCCATCTGGGAGGTGGGATTAATAACCCAACCGACGGCCAGGAAAGGAAGGGCCAGTCCCTTTCGGAACAGACGCTGCCCCTTCTCCTGGCCTCAGTCTTGCCATCTGTGATGTGGTCGGCCCAGAAAACACTGCTGCTTGAGTCTATAAGGCTTTCTGTGGGGGGTTTCCTGGGACCTTACAAAGCTGACAGACCCCCTGCCTGCCCCTCTCCTAAGCCTGTGGGGAGCCCTCGAGAGGCAGAAGCTGGAAGAACACTCGAAGACACCCCAAATGTCCCTCTTCCAACTTCAAATCTCAGAGCTGAATCTCATGGAAATGCAAATCCCCAGAGGGTTTTCAGGTGACCGAGGAGTGCTGCCAGGTGGCCTGGGGCTGGCAGAAGAGCTCCCCAGCCTGCTTCCCTCTCCCAAACCCTAGGTGGGGAAGCGTCGGGGGGGCGGGGGGGGGGCGGTCAGGCCTTCCTCCTGTGGCTCCAGCTTTTTGCCTGTGGATTCCCACCGTCTGGCTGGGCAGAAATGGAACCAGTGGGGCCAGAACAAGGAGGGTGGGGTCCACTGACCTATGACCCCTCCTGTTGCAGTCTGCGGACTGCTCCCCTCCACACCCACTTCCCTTTTTCCAGACAATGTCAGTTCCAGAGTCTCCCCCCGGCCCCCCAAAAGCCCGCAAAGGAAGAACCCGAGGGGGCAGAGAGGGATCTGGCTGCAGGGAGCCCGGCAACCCCAGCGTCCTGGCGGGAGGCGGAGGCAGGCAGGGCCCCTGGAAACCACGGCTGCCTCCCCACCGCAGCCATTCCCCGCTCTCCCTGGGGGTTCTCAGATGTTGCCAGATGGCAGAACTGAATCTGCTGAGACGTCACTCCAAAAAAGGAAAGTTGAACTGAAAAAAAAAATTCAAACTCTCCAACATCTCGGGAGAAAGCAAAAGACGGGGGAGGCTCCTCACCCGGGGCTCCCAGTGCCCTCTGCTGTTCAAAGAGAGCTCCCCTGGTTGGAGAGGGCCAACCTGGAGGGTGGGGAGGAGGGGGTAAATGAGGACACTGGGTTGTCAGGGCGGCCAGCGGGGCCAGGTTCCTGCTGGAGCGGAGAGTGTCTGCCTCTGCGTGGGGGAGCTAGCACATGTGTGCCGTCTGTGACTGTGTGCTTGTGCAGGCCGGGCGTGCGGGGCTCTCAGGGGCACGCTCTGGGATATGTGTGTGTGTATGTGGGGGGCACTGGCTCGCTGCACTGTCTCTGCATTTGTCCCTGAATGTCCCCAAGTGGGACTTCACTCAACAACACATTCTTGAGTCCCTACTGCGAAAGGGCAGTGAACAAAATAGAAATCTCTGCCCTTATGACACTGGCATTCTAGCGTCTGTGTCCTCCGGGGTGCTGAGAACTCGCGTGGGTGTCCCAGTGTTCGTCTGTGTGAGACCTGGCATCTCTGGTCCGGGGCGGGTGGTGAGTCCGCAGGGTGTTCACCCGGGCTGCGTCTCGGGTCTGAAGAGGCCCACAGCTCTCCTGCCTGGAGAGGGCTCTGCGCGCTACTGTCTGCTCGCGTCCCCAAGTGCCCCACCAAGCGTGCTCTTAAAAGGCCCCGTGTGGGGCCCTCCCTGCGCACCCCCTCCCCATCCAGTGGCCCCTCCAGAGTTATAATTTAATAGCTGAAACGCGATTCCAGTAAGGTGCAGGGACGGGGGAGGAGGAGGATGGGGCAGGCTGGGAGGCGCCTCCCCCCACCTCCTCGGGGA
The DNA here is from genome assembly GCF_030222135.1 of Aotus nancymaae. Lineage (NCBI taxonomy): Eukaryota > Metazoa > Chordata > Mammalia > Primates > Aotidae > Aotus > Aotus nancymaae. The sequence goes on from NW_026988433.1 coordinate 8,523,687, forward strand.
GCTGCCAGAAAGAAACTCGGCGTCGCGCCCAAGTGTGTGCGTGCGTGTCTGTGTGTGCGGCGGCGTGCGCGCGGGAGTGGGGACGCGCAGGCCCTGGGGAGGCGGCGCGGGCCCTTTAAGGAGCCGGAGGGGGCCGGGCCGGGGCGCGTCTGTGCGGGCGGGGAGCCGGGAGCTGGGAGGCCGAGCCACCGCCTCCCGGGCTCCCGCCCCGCCCCCTCCTCCCCCTCCAGCCGCCGCCGCCGCCGCCGCCACCGCCGCCACCGCCGCCGCGGCCGCCGGGGAGCGCGGAGCCGCGGGCAGGCCGGGCCGCACCGGAGACCCGCGTCCGCCCGCGCCCCGCCCGAGCCCTGCGCCCGCGCCCTGCGCCTCACGATGCGCGCCAAGTTGCGGGCCGGGGACCCCGGGCTGGCGCCCTAGGAGGCGGCGGCGGGAGGATCGCGTCCCGACCCGAGGCTGGGCCTGCTGCGCGTCCCCAGCCCGGTCGGCACCGCCACTTGCCTGAGCGCCCCGGCGGCCCGAGCGCGCCCCAAGCCCGGGCCCCACTGCTGCCACCTCCGCGAGGTGAGTTGGGGCCGAGGGTCCCCGCGGAGGGCGGCGGGGGGGAGGCGCGGGGCGCGCTTCCGGGGGATCCGGGGAGGATCAGGCGGCGCACGCGGCAGAGTTGGCGGGGCCCCTGCACTCCGAGTTGGCGCTCTTGGGGGGTGGCCTGCTGGGGAGCGAGGCGCCCCGCCGACACTGCGGCCCGCGTGCTCGGGGGCGCCGGGGAACTTAGGGGAACTCCAGCTCCCCAGCAAGGGGGCGGGAAGGAGGGAAGTGGCGTTGGGGTGGGCGGGGGGCGCGCTGGAAATGCACGGAGCGGCCACCCACCGTGTGCGCCGGCTCTGGGGACTTGGCCGCCAGGCGTCCGTGGTCCCCGATGCAGCCCCAGACTTGGGGGGGCGACACTGCGCCTTATTTTCCTTCGGGCAGCGCGGGTTTGAAAGCCCTTGGAGATGCCACCCCGAGCTCCCTGGCCTGGCTGTTGTGGAGGGGCGCGTGGGGTCTCCCACCAGCCGAGGGGGAGAGCCAGCCTTGCCCGTTGTGGACTTGGGGCCACGGGGCGCTGGGCGGAGTCCCCAGGGAGAGGCGTCCCTGTCCCCCTCCCCCGCGGGCCGGTGTTCCTGGTGTCTGGGCCTGCCTCCCGCGGCTGGTGACGCCTCATTGGGCCGCCTCCTGGTCCCTCCCCCGGGCTGTGCGGTTACTTGGGATGCCACTACTTTGCGAAGTTGGAATTCAGAGCTGATCCCACTTGGGCAGGACTGGGAAGCCCCGGGCCCAGGTGTTGAGGGCAGCTTCCTCCGAGGCCTGCGGGTGGGGGCACCCGTGGGGCGCGCCCTCCCCGCCCCAGACATTTGCAGGACGAGCAAGCCGAGGGCGGGAGGGCACGGCGGGCGGGAGGGAGAGACACCCTGTACCTGGGAGCTGCTGTCGCCCGGGCCCAATTAGCATGCGGCGCCCGGCGTTATTTTTACATCGTAGGTTTATTTTTTTGGAAGCGAGTGTCCTCCCGCCGCCTGTTCGCGCGCTCCGGCTCTCCGAGGGTCTGGTGCTGGCAGCGGGGGCGGATCTGTGTTGGCGGCTCAGCCTCCTCCCTTCCTCCCCCTCCTCCTCTCCCCCGTTGGTGAGAACTGGTTTTATTATGATTATTATTTTTTTTTCCTTTTTGCAGATATGGAGGAAGGATGTATGAGGGCGGGAAAGGGGGGAGGGAAGAGGGGAGGAGGGGAGAAGGCGGAGGACCCTGTGGGCTGGGTGGGGGAGTTCTGGGCGCGTTGGGATGTGTTACCGCTGGCCTTGACTTTGCCCCTTTTCAGCCAGGTCTGGGTCCCTGCGGCAGCTTTGATATGAGGGGCTCTCGTGGTTAGGCTGCGCCGGGAGTGCGACCCCGGGCAGGCTGTGCACCTCGTGGGTGGCCTCTTTTGGGCGTCCTGAGGAGGGGCCGAGCAATAGGAAGCAGCCTTGAGGTGGTGGGATGGCGCACTGTGCACCTCAACTCCTTGGGTTCGAATCTGACTTTTGCCACTTTCCTGGGACTGTGACCCCGGACAGAGACTTAACCTCTCTGTGCCCGTCAGGTTTCCCATCTGCACCATGAGGGTCAGAATGGCACTGAGTTCACAGGGTGGTGGTGACAGCTGACCGTCTGTCCCAGTCAATCCCTAGGTACTTGGAGGTGTTACTGTGACTACTGTGTCGCCATTGTTACTCCTGGGTTCTAAGATTTCGCTTTTAATCCAGCGTGGCCCTGTGAAAAGGGGTCACCTTATCTTTGCCTGGGGGTGGGCAGTGGGGACATCCGGGGGAGGGAGGGGCCCTTTTCCCACTCCCCTCTGCTTGTCCTGAGAGGATGAAGAAGGGCAGGTGCCCCCACCCATTGAACAGATGCAAAGACTGAGTCAGGCCCAGCAGAGCGCTGAAGAGGGGTGGAGCCTGCGGTGACTGGCGAGTCGGCAGCGGCTGCGAGGGCATCCCGGGCCCTGTCTGGCTTCCCTGAGCCACCTGCCATGTCCCTGCTTGGAAATTCACTGCTGCCACCGCCAGCGGGTGCCGGGGGAGTCTGTGGTGCCCGTGCCCAGACGCGGGGGCGGGAGCATAGCGGGCCCCAGCCCTGGCTTCTTCCCACTGAGCTATTTACGCTGCTGGGGATCAATAGTATTGATAAATCCATGTAAATGGTAATGTGGCTGTCAGGCCCCGGTGAGGGTTGGAGACCCCGCCTGGGGCTGCGCGACCCCCTCCCCGTCTCGGAGAGGGTTTGGTTACGTGGGAAGGATTTATTTGGCATAATCTGTTCTTTTTCCCCAATTAATAATACTCATGCCACCTCCTAAAGATTTCCCCGGGCTCTGCAAACACGAATTTACTGCATGGAAACCCTGGGCTGGGGAGAGCTCGATTGTTCTCTGGGCCTGGCCGGGGAAGGGGCGCTGGCAGCGCAGACGCCCACCTCGGGAGTTGGAAGGCAGCCCCAGGAGGCCTGGCCCCCAGCGTCTGCCATTCACTCGGGGTGTGGAGGCTGCCTGGCCTGGTTTCCCCCTGGCTGAGAGGGGGCGCGATCTTACTTCTGTGTTCCCAACCCCCACCTGCGAGTGTGGGTGGAGAAGTTAGTGCTTCTCTCTGAGATGGGAGGCGGGGTGGTACCTACGCAGAGCCCAGCCAGAGGGTCTCCTGGGGTACTGCCTGTGGGAAGGGAGAGCTTACGGCAGAGAAGCCCCAGCTCTTCCTCCTAACGCTGTCTGAACTGAAAAGCCCCATAAATGCCGCCTGTGACCGTGGGGGGTTGAGAGCTTTTATTTCTGTGTGTGTTTATCCCTTCTCTGTTTCCTCTTCATATCTCAGAGGCTAAACAGCAGCTTCCCCAGGTGACACCTTGGAGACTGGGGACCTGCCGGCAGGAGCTGGTAACTCTGGCCCTAGGTGCGGGGTCGGGGACGGGCAGGGAGGGGCCAAGCTCAGGCTGCTGTCTGAGGAGGGCCAGGTTTTTTTAGGCACAGACCAAGGGTGACAGCTCAGAAGGCCCGTGTCCCTAGGTGGGTGTGTGGGGTCCCCAGGGAAGTGATGCTTGGGAAAGGCCAGCTGGGCATCTTTTGAGGGAGCTTGGAGGCAGGGAACCGACTTTACAACCCATCCGGCGAACTCTCAGCCTCCACGCTGGAAAAGGCTATCGATAATAAACTAGTGATAAGAACCAACACCTGTGTGTGCCAGGGACTGTGCTCTATGAAAATCCACTTGTCTACTCTTCATAACCCTTCTATGAGTTGGTGCGTTTATGATCTTATTTTATAGATGGTGAACTTGAGGCACAGAGAGGTTAAGTGACTTGCCCGAGGTCACACAGCTTGGATGTGGAACTAGGAATTAAGACCTGGGATTATTCATGATCGTATTAGTGCAGCAAGAATTGTGGTTGCAGAGCTGTTTTGCGGAGCTGCCGTGGAGGACGTGAAGACAGAAATGACGTTTCTTCTTTGAGCAGCACCTATGGATCTTTGCCCCAGGCAGGGCAGGAGACTGAGAAGTTGTTCTCCCCAGGGTTTGGGGAGAAGGACAGGCCCTGGCATTTCTTTGAAGTCTCATTTTATCTTAAACACTCATGCAAATTTGGCATTCGCCTTGGCGACACTGCTGTGTTTATTTTGAAATGAAAACACGGTTTTGAATTATTTAGCACGGTGCTCCAGAAAGCTGCAGCTCGGTGTTCTGTGGCCTGGAGTGCCCACAGGCCAGCGTGTCGCCCCGGGGTACGGTGCAGCCGGAGGGCTTGTGCTCAGCGAGGCCCTGGGGCAGATGGCGGCTTCCCTCCCATTTTGCAGATGACGGCACAGGCCCAGGCTCGCCTGAGGTTGCACGGCGGGAGGACCTGTGCTTACGACGTGTGAACTTCGCCTCATCATTATTACCATGTCTGTTTTAGAGCAGAGTGAAGCTTCTGAGCCTGGGCACTTCCACATTGCTCCGCCCATTGGGCCCAGACAGCCTTGAGGAAGGAGCTTTTGGTTTATAAATCTGGAAAGAATTGTCCTAAACAATATTAGAGGATAATCCCCAAGAGAGGTGCCAAGTTACACTGCAAGCTCCAGCGTGGCCATTTACAAACAGTGGGCCCAGGTGAGTGCCCCCGGCTCTCGGGGGTTAGGTGCCCTCATCTGCAAAATGGGGACATTGCTGGCCACCTGTGCCACAGTGGAGTGCTTCAGGGGCGAAGGGCATGGAGAGATTGGGTTTGCCGCTCAGCTCTGTAGCTTCAAGCTGGGAACGAGTTATTCACCTTTTGGGGCCTCAGTTTGCGCATCTGTAAAATGGGGATGTTGCTGCTGCTGCTTCTGACTCTGTGGTTGTGAGGATTGAAGGAGTTCCTTCTGTTTCCATTTTCTGCTCTCTGTTGGAGAGCAGAAACTTTGCTATAGAATTTGTTGTGTGGACCCGGGTCCCCACCTACAGGCTGCTCGGACACCACCCGTTCCTCCCTTTTCAAAGCTGCCCGGAAGGGTCCTCTAGTGGACCCGCCTTTTTCCCAGAGCCCCCGGCTTGGGCTTGCTGCCCTTTGGAGATGGTGGGCTCCTCTCCCGTGGGTCGTGGGTGTTTCACAAATGTGCTCCCCTTGAAGGCTGGGGAGGTTTTCCATTAGCCTTTGATCAGTTAGTGTCTGTCGGGCACCCGGAATCCTTGGAGGTCATGGGCAGCCTGGAGAGTGGGCGAGGCTGTGGGGAGGTTGGAGGAGGACGGGGGAGGACGGGGGAGGCCTTCTGGGGGAGGGCTCAGTTTCCCCTCTGCTTCTGGTCCCTGAAAAAAGGAGTAGGGTTTGAATCGTGCTTCCATTCTTTAAGAACTGGAGTGAAGCCTCTGACTTTCTGGCCTTGGTTTCCTGATTCTTAAAAGGGAGGGAGAGAAAATCACGCCCGCCTTAGAGGGTGGCCTGAGACGGCTGTCAGAACTCCCTCAGTGATGGGAGAGGATGCCGCTGCGCTGTCCCATGCTTTAGCCACTAGGTGTCTGTCACTGGAGAGCACTTGAAAAGTGGGTCCCTGCCACTGAGCAGCTGAGCTGGCCGTGTTATTTAATTTTAATTCACTGAAATTTAAATAGCTCCCTGTGACTGTGGCGAATGGCTGCTTCACCCTACTGCATGGGGTTGGGTTGAAGTCTTATTCTGTGTTTGGGAGCGGGACCTGGGCTCTTGGTATCTGATTCCTTACCTAAGGCCCCACCTGCACCCCAACTTTTTTTGAGATAGGGTCTTGCTCTGTCACCCAGGCTGGAGTGCAGTGGTAACATCACAGCTCATTGCAGCCTTGAACTCCTGGGCTCAGATGAACCTCCCGCCTCAGTCTCCTGAGTAGAGTTGCTGAGAGCCAAGAGGCATTGGGCATTAAAACTGCCCAAAAGTGTTGGGAGAGTCTCCTTCCATTCCCACCCTCCTGGCTTCTGTTCCCGGGACTTGAAATGAGTGCCTCAACTGGAGGATGGAATTTTAGTTTTTACTTACTTTAATAAATTTGAGGCCGCATGCAGTGCTCGCGCCTGTAATCCCAGCACTTTGGGAGGCTGAGGCAGGCGGATCACGAGGTCAGAAGTTCAAGACCAACCGGACCAATATGGTGAAACCCCATCTCTTATGGGTGAAACCCCCTAATTTTGTAAAAATACAAAAATTAGCCGAGCGTGGTGGTGTGCGTCTGTAGTCCCAGCTACTCAGGAGGTTGAGGCAGGAGAATCACTTGAACCCGGGAGGTGGAGGTTGCAGTGAGCTGAGATCGTGCCAGTGCACTCCAGCCTGGGTGATAAAGCGAGACTCCATCTCAATCAATCAATAAATACATAAGTAAGTAAATTTGAGTAGCTGCCTGTGGCTGGCGGCTGCCGACCCTATTGGACGGTGTGGCCATAGTGTCTCCTACTACCTGGAGCCGTCTCCCCAGATCCTTCCTTGGCTGTCACTTCTGGAGCGCCTGCAGGGGACAGCAGCAGGTCCTGCAAAGTGTGAGCAGTTCTTACCTCCCGGGGCTGAGCGCACATGGAAAAACCTTTGTGCAGGTTCATGGGGGCCAACCCAGCTGGATCCAGAGGAATCCTCGGTTAGTAGAGACGATCCCCCAGCCACCCTTCTTGGGGTCTGTCTGCACGAGCCGATACCTACAGAAGACACCTCCCTGCTTTCTCTAAGTGGGATCATATGTGTTTTTTTCTGATATGAATTAATACATCATGGACTTCTTTGATTAACATTTTTGGGGATAATGTTGCTTTTTATACTTTGGAAAAATATAGAAAAACAAAAAGTCATGCATTCAAAACTCTGCCAGTTGCTTTGGGCTTTTATAAAAGCTTAATTTTTAAATTATAGAGAATGCATTGACTTGTAAAAAAGAAAATGAACACATTGCGTAAACGTCTCCCTGGGTTCCTGCCCTCCTGGTTTCTGTTCCCCAAGGCATTAGCAGCTTCGAGCGCCTGAGTTTCCTCTGAGATGCTCTCAGCATATGTTGGCCTTAAATGGACTGTACGTGTGCGTTCCCTTTAAAAACAAACACCAAAGTGGTGTCACCCCATGTATTCGGATCTGATTTTCGCCGTCATCGTCACATCCTACGTGACAATGTTGTCCTCGAGCCGACTGTGGAATGTGGAAAAGTGAGGGTTGGCCAACCGTGGTCGTGGGGCCAGGTCCGGCCAGCCCGCCTCGCATTTTTACGTGGTGCACAAGCTGAGAATGGCTTCTCCATTTTTTAATGGTTGAAAAAAATCGAAAGAAGAATAATGTTTTATGACATGTGAAATCATATGAAATGCAGATTTCGGCGTCCATAAATACAGTTTCATTGGAACGCAGCCACGCTCACTCATTTACATGTTGTCTGTGGCTGCTTTTGGGTACAACGTTTGCAAAGTCGAGGGTTGTGACAGAGGCTGGAAGGCCTACAGAGCCGAAAATACTGACTCTGGCCCTTCACAGGAGATGTTTGCCGATCCCTAAGGTGCGACCTCACGGTTTCTAACCTCAGTGTAGCCTGTGTGCATGGTTTCCCTGTTAAGGAAACCGCGGCCCAGAGAGGGGTGTGAGTTTGAAGGTCGTTCCGGGGAGGCCCTAAACCCCTCCTTCTAGCCTGGGCTCCTCTTCTTGCTGAGTTACGCTGATCCTCATGGTTAGAATTTGCTGCTGTAGAATGCAATAGAAAAGCGGGGGTGGTTAAGTCAGGAAGCAATTGGCCTGATTTTTGGCACAATTTTTTGGCCTCTTAAAATCCTGAGACTGTAACACCTTCTTTAGAGTGGTACATAGTTGCTGTAGCACCTACTCTGTGGTACTGCATGGTTTTCACAATTTCCCAAAGCCTTAACCCATCTTGTTTCCCTCTTAGCTTTGGCTACTAGGAAGCTCAGAGCCAAATTTGCAGCCTGCCTTCTGCAATCACTGGTTTTCGTTTTGGCTTTATCTACTTCATCCTGATTTTGGATTTGTTTGTCTCTGATTCTTTTTTCTCTTTGCCCTGACCTTTCTCCCCGATTTTTATCTTATCTTACACATTCTGGAGAGTCGTCTCAGTTCCTGAGGGGCAGATGGATCAGGCAGGAGCAAAGCGAAGGAAAACGCTTTGCAAGATGCTTTCATGCTCCATCCTCTGCGCCGACATCCACAGGAGGAAACCAAAGCCTGGCCCCATGGAGTGACTTCGCCGAGGTCAGACCCTGGGTGAGGACTGGGCACTGTTTTGGGGTCCGGCTTGGGAAGATGACAGTGAGTGACTTGGATGGTGAAAGATGTCCCTTTCGAGGGCCTTATGGGGCTCTCGAGAACTGCTTGGCCTGAGGGAAGGCCCTGGAGGTGGGGCGCTCAGCATCTGGTGCTCACAGACCTTGGGATTGTTTTGGAGGCAATATTACAAGTGCGTCCAAAACCGAGGGTCCTCTGGGGCATCTGGTTCCAACCTGGACTTGTGGCCGACGCTTTCAGGTCCCCCGCTTCCTCCTGCTGACCTTTCTTTGCATTTGAAAGGAAATGGGGGAGAAAGGTGAGTCAGAGGGTGGGCTGTGGGAGGTGGAATTGGACCGGACCTGGGTGAGCAGCCGCCACTGGCCTGCACGTGTCTGTGTGTGCGCGCGTCTGTGCCTGCCGGCTGGGCGGCTCCAGGGGTCAGTCTCTTCTGGGGTCCGGAGGCCCTCTCTGCCTCTTGTCTCCAGGGTTCATTTGGTTTTCTGTGGCCTGGGTTTGTGTTTTAGGGCTGATGAGTGGACCAGGAGGGACCCACAGGTGTGAGTGATCTGGCCTTGGACACTAGCAGAGGCTCCAGGCAGAGTTCCTCAGTTTGCCCAGCGGTGAAATGGGGTGATGAGTGACACGTGACCTCACGGGCTGTGAAGCGAAGGCATTCAGGCGCCCGTTGAGGTGCGGTTGTCCCTGCACACCGTGTCGTAGCCCCTCTCCCTCCTGTCTGTGACTCATGGGCCCAGGGCAGTGACCCCAGGGCCAGGCAGGCGGACCCAGCAGTCTCCTTGTCATTGCTCAGAGGTGTCCAAAAGGGACCTCGGACCCCACCTGTGTAAAAAAAAAAGTGGACCCAGGACCCCGCCTCCCCCAGGGCCCTGTTCTGGGCTTCCTCCTGGGGTGAGGGATGGGGTCCCAGCCCCCTCTTGACCCACCTGGGACTGCAGCCACCTCCTGGCCGCTCCCTGGCTGTCGTCCTGTGCCCACAGTCCCCTCTCTGAAGGCAGCCCAGTGGAGCACAGCAGCGAGTGACGTGACTCCATCAGCCTGTGGGGCTTCCCACCACTTCTTGAACAAAAGTCGGTATTCTTCTCACCTCCACAGAGGCCTGTACGCTCCGCCGTCTGCCCAGCCGTGGCCTCCCCTTGGCCTGCTCCCCACAATTCTACAGTGAGGCTGGGGAGACATGGGGCCCGGTCTGGAGGTGGGGTGGGTGGGGGAGTCGATTTCTCTTTGTGACCCAGGGGACCTGTCTGGGGATGTTCTAAGTCATTAGTCCCGGAGGCCAGACACACAGGGACGGGCCTCAGAGGACCCTGTTTATCCTCACGCTGAACTCTGTGGTACTTGCTGAGACCCTCAGGGAGCATGGGCCCCAGTGTGGCCGTGGTGTCCCCATGACCATGGCAACTTGCCCGGCGCCAGCTCTGCTCCGGAGGCTAAAGAGGAGAGCCTGCCGGGTGGGGTGGGGGCCGGATGCAGTCCAGGCCCTGGGTGGGCTTCTCCCTAGGCTGGGCCAGGCCTGTCAGCGTGGGGCCAGCAGGGGATGTCACCCTCCGGAGCCTGGCAGGAGTCGGGTCCACTGGGTCAGGATTTGGGAGGACTTCTGAGTGGCAGTGGCGCCTGGGTGGTGCCCGCAGCTGGGTAAACCAGGGGACGAGGCAAGCGGGAGAAGCTGGGAGACACCCGCTTTCGCCTGCCACCCCGCCCACCCACGCCACCTGCCACCCTCCTGGGTGTTTTTAAGCACTTTTGCACCCTCTGCCACTCTGGTGCCCTGGCCCGGGCTGCTCAATGGCACTGGACAGTGCCTCCGCCACCTTCCCGCCCATTCACGTCCCGCCCAGAACCTCAGGATGTGACTTTATTTGGAAACGAGGTCTTTGTGGATGCGTTTAACTCAGATGAGCTCAGCCGGGCAGGGTGGGCCCCAAACCCAGTGGCCCTTGTCCTTAAAGGAGGACAACAAGGCACGGAGGAGGAGGCTGTGCGACAGCGGAGGCAGAGGCCGGAGCCGGGCGGCGGAGGCCGGGAAGTGCGAGGCTGCCGGGAGGAAGGCTGGGGACAGCCCCCACAGCCTCCAGCACGAGCCGCCTTGATTTTGAACTCTGGCCTCCCGAGCTGTGAGAAAGTACATGTGGGTGGCTTCGCGTCCCGGTGTGTGGGGCTGCGCTGACGGCAGTTCTTGGAAGTGAACGTGGCTCCCGTCACAGCCGGCTCCTCACTGGTCACCCCGAGACCCCACGCGGCAGCCATCGGGAGGCCTGTGACAGCCAGGGCAGGACAGTCCTGCCGCTGCCGTGAGGCTCTGCCCTCTGCAGAGGCCCATCCTCTGCCACCTGCTCCCCTGGCCCGCTCTGCTTCGGCCACACCAGCCTGAGGCCTCGACATGAAACGCACCAGCAGCTCCCGCCGCTCTGGCCCTGCCGGGAACTCCCCAGAATCCGCAGGCCTCCTCTCATTCCTTCACCCTCTTTCTCTGATTTCCTCCGTCCCTCTGTCCGTCTTTCCCTCCCTCCCTGCTTTCCTTTCTTCTCTCCCTTCCTTCCTTCCTTTCTCTCTCTCTTCTTTCTTCTCTTCCTCCCTCCCTCCCTTCTTTACTTCCTTGCTTCCTTCCCTCCCTGCCTCCCTCCCCCCCCACCCTCCTTCCTTTTCTTCTTTCTAGTCTCACTTTGTCGCCCAGGCTGGAGTGCAGTGGCACGATCTCAGTTCACTGCAACCTCCACCTCCCGGGTTCAAGCGATTCTCCTGCCTCAGCCTCCTGAGTAACTGGGATTACAGACGCCGGCCACCATGCCGGGCTAATTTTTTGTATTTTGAGTAGAGATGGGGTTTTCCCATGTTGGCCAGGATGGTCTGGAACTCCTGACCTCAGGCGATCCACCCGCCTCGGCCTCCCAAAGTGCTGGGATCACAGGCGTGAGCCCCGGAGCCCGGCCTGCTATTTCCATATTTAAAATTGCACCCTCTACCGCTCCCCTCGGTTGTTTCCCAGGGTACCGCCTTCTGACGGATGGTGGTTTCACATGTGGATCACCTTGCTGTCTTCTGTCATTTCTGCGAGAAGGGACCGTTCCGCAAGGGTGGGGATGCCTGTCTGTGTCCCAGGTTCTACAGCAGCGCTGGGCACACCATGGGTGCCTTGTAGATATTGAGCATTGGGCTCTGGCTGGGCATGGCCTCACCTGGTGCCTTGGTTCCCGTTGGGGGTCCCAGGTCGCCTATCCATCCCTGTGCCTGACACCTGTGCCCTCCCCCGCCTGTGGCCCCTCCTGCTCCCACAGAGCCCCCAGGTCACTGACCCTGTGGCCATTTCCTCTCTCTGCCTCCTCTGGCGGCTGTGACCACCCCTTGCTCACACTGAGCTTGGCCCCTGAGCTTCACGGGTGAACATGAGTCCACAGTGAGGCCCAGAGTGGCCAGGCTGTGGGATAGCCAAGCTTTGCCTACTTCTAGCTTCACGCCTCCGTTTCTCCGTCTGTAAAATGGGCGTAAGCAGATTCCTCTCTCTTGAGGTTGTCCTGAGTGTGACGTGAGGTCCTGCAGGAAGGTGCTGACTGCCTGGCGTTGGGAGCACGGAGAAGCCTCCACGTGGGCTGGGCTGGCGCTGTTTTCAGTTTGCTGTGTAGGTGTTCCCTTCGCCAAGTTTTGCAGGAAGTTGGGGCATCACAACTCCAGAGACTGGGGAGGGATTTTAAACCCGAATTCCCATGGATGGGTGGCTCGAGACGGACCCTTCCTGGCCCTTGCTCCTCTCCCCGAGGAACCAAGCTCGAGGGGGTCCAAACCGAGAGCTGCTTTCTGAGCAGATTCCCAGGGCCGGCAAGGCTTGTCTGCTGTTTGGCAAGACCCCAGTGAACTCTGGGAAGGTTGGGGACCCCTCTGTGTTTCTTCAGCCAAGTTCTTCTGTGGCTTTGTGCTTTGTTTCTCCGTCTGTAGAATGGGGGTAACTGCAGTGCCCGCTGTGTGGGGAGTGGACGCCTTGGGGGCTGCTCTGACGATGACACTCAGGCACACATGCCGTGGACGTTGTCACAGCTGTCTGTGCCCTGGGGCTGGGGCGGGATCCCCCGTGCTGTCATGTGCTTGGGCTCCCTGGGCTTTGTAAGCTGTGCACGCAGTGGAGGGTGTGGGAGGGAGAGCTGCTTCTGCAGGCGTCCTGGTTCAGGAGTGGCCCCTGCCCCAGTGTGGCTGTCTGGTATATGAGCAGGGAGGGGCAGAGGTGAGGGTGCTCCAGACAGGGCCCAGAGCTGGCAGAGAAGATGCAGGCAAGCCCGCTTAGCACCACATGGGTTAGCTCATCTAAGCTGCACAATAACCCAGTGTAGCCAGAACTGTTAGTTTCCCTGTTTACAGATGAGGACACTGAGGCACAGAGTGGTGACGTCATTGGCTTAGGACTCACGGCTCCTAAGCTGCTTGCTTGGTGGGCAGCTGTCATGGGCAGGGCCCGTTCCGTGCTTTCGTTCCTTTCCCCTGGACTGTGGCCCTCTCGAGTGACCAGGGACAGTCCTGGGTCCACCTTGTGCCCAGCCCTGGGCATCGAAGCCCACGTCTCTGCCCCGACCCAGCCCATCCCCCTCCGGGTCATCCTCGAAGGCTCCCGGGCTGCGGCCGGCTCTGCCGTGCAGGAAGCTGACCCTGCCTGTCTTGGCTTCTCCCTGCTTGGCTATAAATAGCGGCTGCCGCGGCGGGCAGGAAGCTGCATCTCCCGGCACCTGGGCCCTGGGCGCTGCCCCCTTGCCGCAGCGACGCCTCCCGGAACTGTGCGGCCCTCCGTGGGAACGTGGAGGTGGAAGCGTGCTGTGCGCCGGGTGTGCGCTCTCCGGTTTGCTGTGTGACCTTCAGGCTCTCGCTGCCCTCTCTGTGTCACAGCCCCTGGCCGTGGGTCCAGGCCGCCTCCTCGCTTGCCGTGCTGTCAGGAGTGCCTTTGAGTGCTTGGAGGTGCGGAGGGCGCAGCGTGAGGTTCGACATTGGGAAGGGGGGCCTAGCTTTTGCCTTGGAGAGAGGGGAGCGGAGTGGGAGGGGCACCGGGGGAACCTGGGGAGGGAGCTTCCCAGAGGAGACATGCCGTGTCTGGATGCTTGGCTGGACGGTGGGAGGCTGGAGGGCCATGGCGATGCGGAACCGCCCAGAGGGCCCCTGACCCAGAGGTGGCGCGAGGGGAGGGCATGGGCCCTTGGAGACCCAGCCCCCTGCCAGGTTGCTGTGTGATTTTCGCACGGCCTCTCTGGGACCTGTGAAATGGGAGTGATGCCACCTTGCAGCAGCTCTGGCTGGAAAGAGATGCAGAAGGGCTTTGAAGCAAGGAAGGCGTTTCATCATGCGTTTCGTCATGCCCTCGGTCATCTTTAAGTGCCACGAGGGCTTACGTCGCTGATGGCTTTATGTGCTTCTGGGGCAGGGCTTGCCCGGTTCCTTGCTCGCCTGCCCCAGGGCCCTGGCTCCTGAGCAGGGGTCTGTGAGAGCGTGGTCACAGGAGCTGAGGGGAGGGTGCTGACCACGCCAAGGACATCCGGAGCAGCTTCGGGTGGCCTCCGGTTCCCCAGCCCCCATTCCCCATTTTGAGAGACACCAGCTGCTGAGTGGGGCGCTGGCTGCTCGGGCCCTTGGGCATCTTCCTCCCGCGAGTGCCCTGCAGCGGCTCTGTGTACCCTGCAAAGCCTTCTGCAGCCTGGCACGCAGGGACGCGAGGAAGCACAGGGCTCAGCATTGGTGTTGCTTATGGATCTCACTAGAGCATGGGCTGGACAACAGGGCCATTTGTGACCGGTCAGAAAAAAACGTTGCTCAAAAGTATCGATAAGTTCTTTGTTGTTAATCTAGAGGGGGAAGTCTCTAGTGACAGGACACCGGGCTCTGTCCAATCACGTTTTCATCAGACGCGAGACTCTGCACTGCTGGGGATGTGTATTCACAGACAGGTGGTGGCCCTGGGCATGTTCGCCCATGCTGTGTAGCAGTGGGGAGACTGAGGCACGTGGACCCTGGAGAATCGCCTGTTGGGAGTTCAGGATCTGTGGGGTGGGGCCTTGGGAGTTCCCTGGAGGCCCAAAGGTTTTTGTTTTTGAAGCCTGTGTTAAGCTGAGTAATGGTCCCTTCAAGATAAATTCCCAGAAACTGTGAATTTATTATTTTACACCGCAAAGGGGATTTAAGGTGGCAGATGGAATTAAGGCTTCTAACCAGCTGACCTTGAGACGCGAGATTATCCTAGATTATCTACGTGGGCTTGATGTAATCACAACGGTCTTTATAAGAAGGAGGCAGGAGGTCAGAATCAGAGAGATTGGAAGTGCTGTGCTGCTGGCTGTGAGGATGGGGAAGGGGCCATGAACCAAGGAGTGCAGGCGGCCGCTAGAAGCCATACAGGGTGATGGACGGGTTCTCCCCTAGAGCCTCCAGACTGGACGCAGCCCTGCCGACACCTCGATTTTAGCCCTGTTAGATCCATTTTAGACTTCGGACCTCTAAAACTGTATTAACTTATGCTGGCTGGGCACTGCGGCTCACGCCTGTAATCCCAGCACTTTGGCAGGCTGAGGTGGGAGGATCGCTTGAGGCCAGGAGTTCAAGACCAGCCTGGGCAACATAGTGGGACCACCCCCCCACCGTCTCTACAAAAAATACAAAAAAATAGCTGGGCATGGTACCTGTGGTCCCAGCTAATTGGGGGCTGAGATGGGAGGAGACTTGAGCTCTGGAGTTGGAGGCTGCAGTGAGCTGTAATCGAGACGCTGCACTCCAGCCCGGTGACTGAGTGAGACCCTGTCTCAACAAAACCCCAAATCCCCTAAAAACTTGTGCTGTTTTTAAGTCATCGAGTTTGTGGCGAATTGTTACAGGGGTAGAGGACACTTGCTGCCCCTACGGACCTGTGATTTCCCGGTGACCTGGCAGCCGGGAACAGGGCTGTGGGTGATGTGGTCATGGAGAAAATGGCTGCGTTCCTACCGCTGGTGACCTTGGAATTAAGTGACCTCTCAGTTTCTTGGCCTTGACCCCCAGGCTGTGGCTGAAGGGCACAGAGTGAAGAGAGAAACGCAAACTATAAAGCGCTGTGCTGGTGAAACACACAGGCAGAGATGACCACTGGGAGCCCTGGAGTGGGGAAAGGGTGACAGGAGGTGGGGAGATTTGTGCTTTCTTTTCTCTTCGTGTGTGTGTGTGTGTGTGTGTGTGTGTGTGTGTGTGAGAGAGAGAGAGAGAGAGAGAGAGAGAGAAAGAGAGAGAGAGAGAGAGACAGGGTCTCGCTCTGCTGCCCAGGCTGGAGTGCAGTGGTGCCACTGCAGCTCACGGCAGCCTCGACTTCCCAGGCTCAAGCAATCCTCCCATCTCAGCCTCCTGAGTAGCTGGGACTACAGGCACATGTCACCACGCCCAGCTAATGGTTTTGATTTTTAGTAGAGATGAGTGTCACTCTGCTGCCCAGGCTGGCCTTGCCCTCCTGAGCCCAGGTGATCCTCCTGCCTTGGCCTCCCAGAGTGCTGTGGTTCCAGGTCTGAGCCACTGCGCCCAGCCCGTTTTGTTTCTCTTTTTTTAAAAATCCCTTAAATCCAGTTGGGGTAGCTGGTCCCAGTGGTTGACCAGAAAAACAATGTGTTCCCAGCATGTCCTGTGACAAGGCACAGTTGATTTCTCCCGGTGAGTCTCCCGGGTGGGCTCTGGGAGCTCCAGCCTTTCCCAAGGGGCAGGTGTTCTGGGTTCTCAGAACAGCAGGGCCCGGGCACACGCTGCTGCCTCCAGCTTATTAAAAAGAGGAAGAAAACGGCCGCACCTCCTGCCCCCAGGCCTCTGGGCCTGCATCCAGAAACCTGAAGCCTGCAATTAAGTGAAACTGGATCTTTAGTGGGGAGAGGTTCTCCTGGGCTGTTGGAAGAGACTGCAGGTCCCAGGCCCCGAGGAAGGCCACCGGCTTGTCACGGACTGTGTGGGGTCTGGTGGTAAAGAGGCGGCCGGGGAGAGGGGAGAGAGGGGAGAGGGAGACCCGGCCGGCCAAGCCTCAGGCCAGAATGCCAAGCTCGGGGCTGTAAGCTAAGGTGGCGTTTTGTTAGAAGAAAATTACAGGTGACTTTCATGTGACGGGAGCCCCCTTCCTGGAGGTCGCTGCCTCTCGCTGCGGCCTGGGCTTTTCCACCAGCCTCTGTGTCTCGCTGCACGCCCTGGGGCCCCGCCTTGTCTGTGGACACATGGGTCTGTGTGCGTGGATCTGCTCTGCGTTTGCTATTGGGGAAGCCGTGTAACTGCCAGTTTTGTAGGTCAAAAGTGGTCGCGTATTGACAGCTCTGTGTATAATTCAGCACGGCCGTTCTCTCCACTAGACAAGCAGCAGACCTGAGTGTTCCAGACACTGTGTTCTCAGGCACGTTATTGCCGACTCTGCCTCAGTTTCCCAATATGTAAAATGAGGCCCTCCATAGTCCTCACCTTCTAGGATTGTTTGGAGAATGAGAAGGGTAATAGACACAGCATCCTGAGCCGTGGCGTTGGCTGGGATCATTTTATCTTGACGATTACAGGTTTTCACCAGGCGCTGGTACAGTTACATCCAGTTGGCTAATTTTAACTTCTTGTAGTATTTTGTCATGGGGACGTGACATGGGCTTGGCATTTTCCCTGGAGAAGGCCACTTGGGGTGATCAGGTGCTTGCTGCGGAAAGGGGCTGCTGTGGACTTACTGGAGTGCCTCTGGGTGCCCGGGTGCTGCAGCGAGAGGGTTTGCCGGCTCTGGGCTTCTCCAGGTGAGGCCAGGGGTGCTCCATGGGGCTGCGCTGGGTCGGCTGTCCTCCAGTAAGGTGTGGGCCACCCTGCCAGGTCCTAGTGGGAGCCACCCAGGATCAGGCTGGGCCTGTGGTTTGGCCACTGCTGTACATAAAAGACTGTTTTTGGTTTTTAGAAGCAGAACAAATGTGTTCTCTGTAAGCTGGAAAATTAAGGGACAAAAAGCTCGCACGTAAAAAAATACACCCACGTTCCCACCCCACAGAGAGGGACTGCCAGCCTCCTGGCCAGTGTAGATTCTGATGAAAAGGAACAGAGCTGTCTCCACCCCACTCACCACTCTCCCCCGACCAGTGGCTGTTGGGGGAAGGGGCTATGAAATGTACAGATTCTGGAGCCCCAACTCTAGACCCAGTAGGTTAGACTCCTCAAGGATGGGCAGGTATTTGGCAACTGGGGTGGGGCTGTGAGTCAGTGGGACCTGGGTTCGGTCCTGCCTCTGCCTTCCATTAGGTGGGGCAGAAAGCCTTGCTTCTCTGAGCCCTGTGACGTCGTCTTCTTAAATGGGTCCAGCAGGAGGACCTGCACACAGTAGGTGCCCAACTGACGCTCTCAGGCATTCGGTAGGAATGGCAGGGTTCTCAGCCGGGGCACTGTTGGAGTTTTGGGGGGCTGGGTCATTCTCTTGTGGGGGCTGCTGCGGGCATTGCAGGCTGCCTAGCCACACCCCTGCTCCCTCCCCTCAGACCCCGGCAGCGCCCCAGCCCCCTTTGACACAGCCAGAAATGCCTCCAGACCTTGCCTGGTGTCCTCTGGGGGTCACAGTCACTCCCACCAGCCCCCTGCGATACAGGATCTTAGCAAGGGACCCCAGGAGGGAGGGAGGTCCTGGGACGGAGTCTTCCTCGGAGGCTGCATCCAGCATGTGGATTTGGCTCATTCACATCCTTCCCTTAAGTACCTACTGTGCTCCTCCCAGGGAGGCGGGCCACTCTGCCCGCCCACCCCGGCCGTGCCAGTGGGATAGAGCGGTGACCCAAGGCCCTGTTCTTGCCGCCGTTTCTCCCTTTGCGAAATGGGCTAAGGTTGTCTTGAGGGGTTGCTGGTGATCCAGTGAGGTGCTCTGCCACCTTCAGGCGGGCTGTTTTCTTTATGGGCCTCAGTTTCCCCATCTGGAGAAGGGTATTTACCTTCTGGGTGTCAGTGGGGAGCCAGGAGTCGCGTCGGCTGTGATGGTGAGCCCATGATTTGTGCCTGCTCTGTCCTGGGGCGCCTTCAGTGTGCTGTGCCCCGGCGCTGGGGCAGGAAGCCCTCGGCACCTTCTCTGTGCCCAGCCTCACGGGTGGGGGTCTCTACTCGGGGGCTCAGCTGCCTTCCTCCCCAGGCCCCCGAGGAGCCAGCTCAGCAGAGATCCCTAAGGGGATTAAGTGGGTTCATTTGATCCTGAACGTGAACCTGAGCAGGCGGCTTATCTCCTCAAAAGCCAGGCGGGCAGTGGGCCACTTGGCCAGACAGGGAGTGTTGGATTTTATCCTCCAGCCGTGGCCCTGCCCCTCCCACCGCCAGCCCCTCAGCTCCATGCCTGCCTCAGGGCCGGCACATGCCATGTGAATTGATCTGATCCCTGACCCAGCAACCATCATCATTGCCAGGCAAGTGACAAAGGCTCAGAGAGGTTAGCTCCCTGGCTTAGCGCCACACAGCATCCCAACCACCCCTGACCATACCCCATAGACTTGGAAAATCCCCTGTACTCCTGGGCACTGAAATTCCTCCTTCATACAGACTTGACTCGACACAGAATTAACAGCAGCAACAATCAGTGCAGTGCCCCGACCGCTGGGTAAGGGGAAAGGGGGAAAGGAGAGGAGCAGTGGCCGGCTCCCACTCAGAACGAGTAAGCGTGGATTCGGGAGAAAGCCGCTCAGAGCCCCGCGGTCCTGGAGGGAGATGAGTGACGTTTAAGACACCGCTAGTATTTGGACTGGTTCTGGCAGGTATTTTTAATGGCCAGGTCATTTGAAAATTGTGTAGGGAGGGTGACTTTTATGGAGTGGGACTGTCCCAAAGGCCACGTGCCAGTCATGAGGCAGCCAAAAACATCCCTGGGGTGGGGACCCGGCCATGGAGCCCCCCACCCCCAGCAGCAGAGAAGAAATAACAGGAACAGTAAAGATACTATGCTGTTATTGCGAGGTGGAAGAATACAATAATGACGGTGACAACATGCCTCGGGAACAGCTCTGCCGTCCTGCTGTTAGCCGGGCGTGGTGGCGCGCGCCTGTAGTCCCAGCCACTTGGGAGGCTGAGGCAGGAGAATCGCTTGAACCCGGGAAGCGGAGGTTGCAGTGAGCCGAGATTGTGCCATTGCACTGCAGCCTGGGTGACAGAGCAAGATTCTGTACCCCCCCAAAAATTAACAGACCCTCTGTTTTCATATTAATAATAACGACAAAAAGAAAGAGCGGCAGACCAGGCGCCGTGATGGACCCCACCCTGTCGCTGTCTGGCTTGGGTGACCGCAGTAGCCTCTTCCTGGTCCCCAGTCCACTCTGGTTCCACCTGTCTGGTCTCTGAGTTGCAGCCAGAGGGATCCCGTCAGAAGGACCGTGAGACTCTCAAGCCTCTGGCCCCACACGCTCCATCTTCTTCCCACTGCTCTGAGAATAAATCCAGAGGCTGCCTGGGAGCTCCTCGGCCCTCACCAGCTGCGTCTGCCTCTAGGCCTTCGAATTTGTTGTTCCCCCACCCGGAATGCTGTTCCCTGCATATCGACACAGCTGGCTCCTTGCTGGCAGTCAAGTCTCAGCTCAGTGTACCTTCAGGAGGCCCAATGTGATGTGGAGGGGAGTGAGGGCGAAGGAGCGGTCCCGCAGGAGGGGACCTGCCCGGCCTGGGGCACCCCAGGCCCCTCTCTCCCACCAGCTGCCTCCTTCACCAGATTCCACACCGTGATGGTTATTATAGTTATTTTATAATCTTACATATTTTAGAATTAGATCTCATTTTGTGTATTTATATATGTTGTTATATATATAAATACGTATTCCTTATAACATACTTTTGTCATATAAAAATATATGATTCAGCCTGACCAGCATGAAGAAACTCTGTCTCTACTAAAAATACAAAAGTATCCTGGTGTGGTGGTGGGAGCCTGTGGTCCCAGCTACTCAGGAGGCTGAGGCGGGAGAATCGCTTGAACCCAGGAGGCAGAGGTTGCAGTGAGCTGATACGGTGCCACTGCACTCCAGCCTGGGTGGTGGAGCGAGACTCCGTCTCAAAAACAATAAAGTTACGTTAAAATAAAATAAAAAGACAATGTTAACAGTATGTCTGCATCGCTGCTCTTGTGCTTTGGGGCCACTGAACACAAGCCCTGCTGCACTGTCACAGCTGATCCGATCCCCGGGATGGACATTCACAGGCATGACCGTCCGTACTGTGAAGCCTCCTGGGCAACCGGAGGGGTCACGTCCTGGGCTGGACAGGGCGGGACAGGGTGGGACAGTGCAAGATCTCATCACGCTACTTAGAACAGCGCACAATTTAAAACTTAGGAACTGGCTGGGCAAGGTGGCTCATGCCTGTATTCTCAGCACTTTGGGAGGCTGAGGCGGGTGAAACCCCATCCCTACTAAAAATAAAAAAATTAGCTGGGTGTGGTGGCAGACACCTGTAATCCCAGCTACTCAGGAGGCTGAGGCAGGAGAATCTCTTGAACTTGGGAGGCGGAGGTGGAGGTTGCAGTGAGCCGAAATTGCACCACTGCACTCCAGCCTGTGCAACAGAGCGAGGAAAAAAAAAAACCCTAAACTTATAAATTGTTTATTTGTGGAGGCCAAGGTGGGTGGATCGCTTGAAGCCAGGCGTTCAAGACCAGCCTGGCCAACATAGTGAAACAAGGTCTCTATCAAATATACAAAAATTAGCTGGGTGTGGTGGCAGATGCCTGTAATCCCAGCTACTCAGGAGGCTGAGGCAGGAGAATCTCTTGAACCCGGAGGCAGAGGCGGAGGCTGCAGTGAGCCGAGATCGCACCACTGCACTCCAGCCTGTGCAACAGAGCGAGGAGAAAAAACCCCAGAAACTTATGAATTGTTTATTTGTGAAAGTTTCTGTTTAATATTTTCAGATAGCCATATTGAAACTGTGGAAAGCTGCCGTGGCTGAGCAGGGACTGTGTACACATTTATTAAGCTCTTACTGTATGCTGGGCACTTTTCAGGCGTTCGCTCACCCAGCCTCTGAGTCAGCCCTGTGAGCTGAGTTTCTGTTTTACGGGTGAGGAAACAGATCAGAAGGGGTAAGTGATGAGCCCAGGGTCGCAGGGCTGGAAAGCAGTGCAGCTGAGATTTGAACCTGGGTCTTGGACCCTGCCCTGAGATCAAGAGAGCTGTGCTCTGTGCCTTGCCGCAGGCTGAGCCCTGCCAGGGAGCAGAAACCGCCTGTGCCTGGGATGGATCCCTCCTGCCTGCCTGTGCTACACCTACGCACACCCCTAACTGCTGCCCCGGGTAGTGTGTGGCTTTGCATGTGTCTGGGGTGACAGGGAGACTCTGGGGTGGGGCCAGTTCACCGCTCTGCCTGCGTGCATGACACATTGCTCATCTACTGGACCCAGAGAGGGTCCCCAAGCCGAAAGGCTGTTTCATGCCACTTGTCCCGCACCCCTGCCCTGGCCACAGAAGCAGGAACTTCCCAGCATGGGGCCGGGCAGGGAATCAGCGTGGCTCGCTCCCGTGGCTCACTCTGGGGAGCGTGTGGGGCCGCTGGGCTGTTTCAGTTTCTGCTGCGTTTCTTGCTCTGACTCAGGGCCCTGACCCCAGCCGGGCCACTGCCGAGCTGAGCTGAGCTCACCGGGACATGAGAAAGAGCCCGGGCCGAGCTGCCCTTGCCTGGCATCCTTGGGCCTTGTCCCCATCAATGTGGTGGGGGCTGCGAGGGGCCCCGTGTGGGTGGGTTGGTGTGGAGGGATTGGGTATGGACACCGGGGCCGAAAGCTGATGGGGACTTGGGGGAAGCCTGTGCTTCAGACCCCTCCAGACCAGAGGCTTCCGCAGAGCCCGGTCCAGGAGGATCTGGGTGGGGGCTGCCTTGTCTCTGGGTGCTTTTGCTGTCCCTGGCCTCTGACCCCAGCCTGGTGGCCCCCAAAGTCTATGTTTCCCGGACCTGCTGTGGAGGGGGAGGCCGGGAAGGTGGGCTCATTCATCCACCTCTCATCATGAGCCTCTGCTCCCTCCCCCTGGGCCCTGCTGCTGGGTGTCCCAGGTGCTGGGGACATTGACTGGCGTTTCAGTAGGGTTGCGGGCTGGCCTGGGGCCCTGGGAAGGTGGCCTGCTGAACCCCGATGGTGAGCTTCAACTGAGTACTGCTGGGTGCCGGGCTGTAAATTTCCCTTCAGAGTAGCCCCTGGCATCCTCTCTGTTTTACGGATGGGCACACTGAGGTTCCAAGAAGCAAGGTACCTTCCTCAGGCTTTGAAAAAACGTCAGCGCTGGGTTGGAGCAGGAGCTGCCTGATTTTAGCCACCCTAGTGTAACTGTCTCCATTTCACCGCTGAGGAAATGGTCTCCGAGAGGTTTAGCAACACACACGGGCCGTGGTCCCCTGCCAGGGTGTGATGCTGCAGGGCTTGGATTGGAGTGTCAGGCTCGTTCAAGGCCCCCCCAGGACTCTGTGTGTCAGCCCCGCTCTGGGGCTGTGTGTCCTAACCCTGGGGACTCTGTGTGACAGCCTCGATGTCCACTCCCGTGCGTGGGCGCCGGCTGAAGGATGGAAGCGGGTCCCTCTTGGGAGCAGGTCACAGGTGCTGGGTCAGGGGCTGGTGTGGAGGATGTCCCTGGGGGTTGAGTGGGGGCAGAGCCTGCTTGTGAGGTGGAAGGCAGGTGACTAATCAGTGTGGCCACCGGCCACCGCTCCCACCTGGAATGTCCCCAGGTCCTCGTGACAAATCTCTTTCACCATCTCTTCACCCAGCAATTAATTGCGCCTGGCGGATGGTGCTCCCCACCCTCCAGGGAGCCTCTAATGGCCAGACCCTGCTCCTGGGCCGGGAGGAGGCTGAGGAGGGTCCACGGTGGTTTATCTATCCGGGTGCAGATTGGGGGTGGGGCAGGCCAGGCAGCCTCTCTGGGAGAAGCCAGCAGCTGACATTTCAGGGCACTTGCCGTTCCTACCTGTGGGCTAAATGAGGCAGGTGCTGTGATGCGCCTCTTTTACCGACAGGGCCACTGTGGGGCTCAGAGAGCTTTCCCGAAACTTCTATCTCATTCGGAGGTCCCCGGGGGTACCCTTCCCACAGAGCCCCGTGTCACCTCCCGCCCCGCTGGGGCTCCCCGGGCAGGGGGTGCTGGGTGACACTGGGTGTGGACCCCAGCCCCGGGAGCTCTCTGGAAGGGCTTTCTTGCCTCACGGCCTCTGTCTGCACGGGGGAGGATGAGGGGCGGCTGTAGGAATTAAATGCGCTACCCAGCGTCAGGGGCTTAGCCTTGTGCGGGGCAGTGAAACCCTGAGTGTCAGGCCCCTGGGAGCTGTCGCTCCCTGTGAGTCAGACAGAGCTGGACAGACAGGTGGATGGACAGATGGCCTCTCCGTGCAGCCATGTGGGGCCTCTGCGGCCTCTGGGCCTGGGCTGCGCTCCTGCTCTGTCGTGGCCGGTGCTTGGCCGTGAGCCAGGCCCCCGCCACCCCGCCACCCCGACTCGCCAGAGCCCGTGCCCCGCTTCCCTCCAGAAAGCGGTCGATACCCCGGCTCCTTCCTGGCCTCTAATTGCTCCTGCTGGCTGGCTGCTGTCTCGGATGGCCGCCCCACACCCTGCAGTGAGATGGACGGCGAGGTTTCTGGGAAGCCTGGTCCCTGCTAAATCCAGGGCGGCGTCGGGTTGGAGAATGGGGCGGCTGAGGGCAGAGGGTCTGACGCCCGAGGTCCCGTCTCCCCAGCCCTTGCTGGCTGTGTGACCTGGGGGCAGGTGACCCTGTGTGCGTCTTAGTTTCCCCACCCCTGAAATGGGGTCAGGATGGAGACGCCTCGCCCGGCAGTGGGATTGCATGTGTCCTGGCAGGAGGTGAGGCCCGTTCTTATTAGTGATGGTGGCTGTCATGGTTTTTACAGCGGTTCCTCCCCAGTCGCTGTGCCTGCTGTCAGCGCAGCCTCCCGTGTTGGGAACAGACAGGTGGCCTTGGGGCCTGGGGCGTGTTCCTGGGCAGGGAGAGCACGGGGTTGCTCCTCAGTCCCCCTCTGGACGGGGCTGCGGCCCAGACCCCACCTCCCTCCTGGTCCCACTGCAGGCCCTGTCCACTCACATCCCTGCTGCCGGCCCCTTGGCCTTGGTCTGGCGGCCCTTGCCCTGGCTGGTGGAGGAGGAACGGAGGGAGAGAGGCCCCGACCCCATCTTTGCCCACTGCCCTCCCTGAGCTGTTGCAGTCCAGCAGGGCCTGAGACCTTGGTGAATTCTGGGTGGCTGCCTCTGCAGCTTTCAGGAGAGCTGTTTCGGGGCGGGCTGCCTCAGCTGTCACTGCAGAAGGAAAACAAAATATCCTACCCCGAGGCTTCTCAATGGAGAGGCCGTGGAGCCTGCCTCCCTCCCGCTCTGTTGCTTGGGCTGCTGGCTACCCCAGGGACGGGGACCAGGTGACACCACTGCAGGGGACAGGGAGGCTCCTTGTTTACCCGTGTGGGAGGATGTACCCATGGACCTGGGCCGACCCTAGAAGGGCAATGAGCCACCGCCACGTCTCAGGGCACCTGGCTTGTGCTGTGCCTGAAGTCACCAAACTCCAGCCTGCAGGGAAGGCTTCTGGGGGTCATGTGTACCCCTCGGGACCAGGACCTGATCTGTGAGTCAGTGGGGTCCAGCTTAGAGCTTCTGCAGAGCATGCCCGAAGCTGGCTCATGCTGGCCTGGAAGGCTCCCAGGGCCTGGGGTGGGCGCTGAGGGTCCTGGCCCAGGTGCCCAGTGCAGAGGTGGCCTGGAATGGAGCCCCGGCTGCTGTCGCCGCCTTGCCCATCTCTGTGGGCACCATGGGTGCTCTGTTAACATCCGTTCTTCTCTCTTCTGGAAGATGTGCTTCCTGTGGCCCTGCCTAGGCTGTGGCTGCTGTGGCCGGTGTGGCCGCTGGCCAGCGGAGGCTGAGCTGAGAGGGAGGATTTATCCTGAGCTTCCTCCAGTTTGAGTAGTCACAGGTCCTGGAGGGGGCCAAGGCAATGGCCTGCCCTGCTCCTATGGCTGCCAGGTCTGGTGGGAAAGACTCCAGCTGGGTCTGGAGAGGGCAAAAGGTCAAGGCCTTCCTGGTGTGCTCCCCTCCTGTAGCCAGGAACCCATAGCCCTCATCCTCTTCCAGCTCTCCCCTTCCCACTCCCCACCCCCTCCAACTCTCCACTCCCATCCCCCTCCAGCTCTCCACTCCCCCTCCCCCTCCAGCTCCACTCCCATCTCCCTCCAGCTCTCCACTCCCATCCCCCACAGCTCTCACTCCCATCCCCCTCCAGCTCCACTCCCATCTCCCTCCAGCTCTCCACCCCATCCCCCTCCAGCTCTCCACCCCCATCCCCCTCCAGCTCTCCACCCCTCATCCCCCTCCAGCTCTCCACCCCTCATCCCCCTCCAGCTCTCCAACCTCATCCTCCTCCAGCTCCCCACCCAACTCCAGCTCTCCACTCTCCATCCCCCTCCAGCTCTCCACCCCCATCCCTTGCCATCTCTCCACTCCCATCCCCCTCCAGCTCTTCACCCCATCCCCCGCCAGCTCTCCACACCCATCCCCCGCCAGCCCTCCACACCCATCCCTTGCCAGCCCTCCACTCCCATCCCCCGCCAGCCCTCCACCCCATCCCCCGCCAGCTCCCCACCCCATCCCCCGCCAGCTCCCCACCCCATCCCCCCGCTCCCGACCCCCATCCCCCACCAGCTCTCCACCCCCGTCATCCTCCAGCTCTCCACCCCCGTCATCCTCCAGCTCTCCACCCCCAACCCTCTCCAGCTCTCCACCCCTCATCCCCCTCCAGCTCTCCACCCCTCATCCCCCTCCAGCTCTCCAACCTCATCCTCCTCCAGCTCCCCACCCAACTCCAGCTCTCCACTCCCCATCCCCCGCCAGCTCTCCACCCCCATCCCCCGCCAGCTCTCCACCCCATCCCCCTCCAGCTCTCCACTCCCCATCCCTTTCCAGCTCTCCACTCCCCATTCCCCTCCTGTTCTCCACCCCCATTCCCCTCCAGCTCTCCACCCCATCCCCCTCCAGCTCTCCACCTCCGTCTCTTGCCACCTCTCCACTCCCATCCACCTCCAGCTCTCCACCCCATCCCCCTCCAGCTCTCCACCTCCATCCTTTGCCATCTCTCCACTCCCATCCCCCGCCAGCTCTCCACCCCATCCCCCTCCAGCTCTCCACCTCCATCCCCCTCCAGCTCTCCACCTCCATCCTTTGCCACCTCTCCACTCCCATCCACCTCCAGCTCTCCACCTCCATCCCCCTCCAGCTCTCCACCTCCATCCTTTGCCATCTCTCCACTCCCATCCCCCGCCAGCTCTCCACCCCATCGCCCCGCCAGCTCTCCACACCCATCCCCCGCCAGCCCGCCACTCCCATCCCCCGCCAGTCCTCCACCCCATCCCCCGCCAACTCCCCACCCCATCCCCCGCCAGCTCCCCACCCCATCCCCTGCCAGCTCCCCACCCCATCCCCCCGCCTCCGACCCCTATCCCCCGCCAGCTCTCCACCCCATCCCCCTCCAGCTCTCCACCCGCATCCCCCTCCAGCTCTCCACCCCTCATTCCCCTCCAGCTCTCCACTCCCCATTCCCCTCCAGCTCTCCACTCCCCATTCCCCTCCAGCTCTCCACTCCCCATTCCCCTCCAGCTCTCCACTCCCCACCCAACTCCAGCTCTCCACTCCCCATCCCCTTCCAGCTCTCCACTCCCCATTCCCCTCCAGCTCTAGACGCTTGATGCCCTCCCTGCCCACCGTCCCTCCACTGCAGGGTCGCCGTGGTTTACGTCCGTCACTCTAGGGGCCACTCTTTGCAATCACCTTGCTCACTTATTGGTGTACAGGAGGGTGTTTACTTGTTTATTGAGTGGCTGAAGGTTGATGGTGTCCTGGTCGAGGCAGGTGGAAGCTGCCTCTGGGTTTGAATGCCACCTGGGTCTGCCTCTTATGGCTGTGTGGCCGTGGTGGTTTTAAGGTTTGTTTTTGGGTTTTTGCCGCGTTTAAAAGGAAGAAACTGAGGCCAGCATGAAAATAATCCAATGCGAAGGAATTTATTCAGGCTCCCAGGTAAGGTTCTGCGGTCCGGACGGGAGGGGCCGGAGAAGTCGCGCGGACTCCTCTTAGACGTGGGGTTTTATAGGGAGTGGAGGCGTTTGCTTGGTTGTGCCCAGGGTGAGTGGGACAAAATGGAGGGGAGTGGGGCCTGGATGGAACAAAATGGCAGGGAGTGGGGCCCAGATAGGACAAAATGGTAGGCAGGGAGACAAAATGGCAGGCAGGGAGTGGGGCCCAGATAGGACAAAATGGTAGGCAGGGAGACAAAATGGCAGGCAGGGAGTGGGGCCCAGATAGGACAAAATGGTAGGCAGGGAGACAAAATGGCAGGCACGGAGTGGGGCCCAGATAGGACAAAATGGTAGGCAGGGAGACAAAATGGCAGGCAGGGAGTGGGGCCCAGATAGGGAGACAAAATGGCAGGCACGGAGTGGGGCCCAGTTAAGACAAAAAGGTAGGCAGGGAGACAAAATGGCAGGCAGGGAGTGGGGCCCAGATAGGACAAAATGGCAGGCACGGAGTGG
This sequence comes from Aotus nancymaae, assembly GCF_030222135.1. Taxonomy (NCBI): domain Eukaryota; kingdom Metazoa; phylum Chordata; class Mammalia; order Primates; family Aotidae; genus Aotus; species Aotus nancymaae. Next base: position 8,551,441 of record NW_026988433.1, read on the forward strand.
GGCCCAGATAGGACAAAATGGCAGGCACGGAGTGGGGCCCAGTTAGGACAAAAAGGTAGGCAGGGAGACAAAATGGCAGGCAGGGAGTGGGGCCCAGTTAGGACAAAAAGGTAGGCAGAAGACAAAGTGGCAGGCAAGGAGTGGGGCCCAGATAGGGAGACAAAATGGCAGGCAGGGAGTGGGGCCCAGATAGGACAAAATGGTAGGCAGGGAGATAAAATGGCAGGCAGGGAGTGGGGCCCAGTTAGGACAAAATGGTATCAGGTAGGTCCTGGCGGGCTTTTTTCTCAGGCTCCGGGGGCGGGGGGGAGGGGCGGGTGTCCGAGCTCCCGGAGAGGGAAGCGGGTGTGTCTGAGCTCCCGGAGAGGGAAGCGGGTGTGTTCGAGCTCCCGGAGAGGCACCCGGCCTTACAGTGGTGGCTTCCCATCTCTGAGTGTGGCGAATGGACAAGTCAGGTTGGCCTCTGTGACTGGGGTGAGCCTGGTGGGCTTCCTGGAGGAGGAAAAGATGGTGCTTGTGAGGGTATGTTTGGTAGAGTTGAGGGTAAAAGCCAACGCCAGGAGGTGAGCCTTACAGGGCTTGCTTGGGAGCTGGCAAGGGAGGTGGGATCGTGTGGGGGCAAGTCTCAGCCTGTGCGCTTGGCAGACGGGAGCGTTCAAACCGGTCCTCGATCCCCCCGTGCATTCACTTCGCCAGGAGATGAGTCTGGCCAGCCCCAGGGTGCAAGGATGGGTGACCGGCCCTTCCTCCAGCTGTGGGTGGACTGAGCCGGAGGCTTTGGAGGAACGGGGGTGCCCCCGGCCTGCCTGGGAGGGCGATGGGGGAGAGTGAAGGAGCAGGTGGGACGCGTGGGGAGGAGCCAGCCAGTGGGCCTGAGACTGAGCTGGAGTGTGCATGGGTGGCCCCAAGCCGGTGAGCGTGACCCAGGTGTGCACGAGCATGAATGAGTGTGTGAGTGCAGCAGTGAGCGAGCGTGACTGCCGCCTTGAGCGAGTGAGTGGCAGGAGACCGCGGGTGTCAGCACAAGGGAGCGTGAGACAGTGAGACCGCGCCGCAGGGCCGAGCTTGGAGACGCCGAGCCAGGAAGCCTTGGCACGGGTCGTTCTACCAGGGAGGCATAGGGCCCGGTCCACGCCGCGGCCCGTACTGCGCACGCCTCAGCTGCTCGCGGGCAGCGCTGTGCCCTGGTGCCCTGGCTCCCCATGGTGCAAGCGCTTGGCCCTGGGTTTGGATCCCCGCTCACTCCCTTCCTTGCTTTGTGGTCCTCGGTGAGTCCTCCCTCACAGCAGCCGCTTCCTGGCCAGGGAAGCAGGATGGCTGCACTCCTTGCAGGGAACGGATGTTGTCACCCCCTGCTTCCCTCCCCAGTCAGCTCTTCCCAGGGTCGGAAAGGAGGAGCAGGCCTCTGATTGTCAGCATGCCTTGCCCACCTTTCGGACTCCAATGCCTGATGCTCTCACTGTGCCCAGCCTGGCCGCCCAGCACCTCGCTCGCCTGGACTGGCGAAGTGGCCTCTCCCTTGGCTGAGACTTCCGCCCTCACCCGTGCCGTGCGGCCGGGTGCACCTCCACCGTGGAGCGGGACCTTGGCCACCTGCAGCCCGCATAACCCTCCTAAGGCTCCTTGCTCTGGTGATAAAACCCGTTTGCAGCCCTTGTGATCTCCCCTGCTGCCTGCAGCCCGCCCCGCTCTCCCCCTTGCTGTGCTCCAGCCAGGGCCCTGGGCTCCCTCCCACCTCAGCCCAGCGCCCGCTGCCCCTTGGCCCCTCAGTCATCTCCCTGGAATCTGGCCAGCGTGACAGTTGCCTCTCGTGGGAAGTCCCTGCTGAGTTTTCTAAATTGGGAACCCCTCTTTGGATCCACGTGTCACTCCATCACTGCTGGGAGATTCCCTGTTTACCCCTGGACAATGTGACCTTGAGAACAGTCCTCACCTGCCCTGACCGCAGCCACCGGGACACCCGGCACTCCGTTTGGGGATTACAGGCTGAGCTGGCTGGGGGGAGCAGGTTAGGAGAAGATGGGGTCTGATCTCCCAGCCGGCCCTCCCAGGTGGAGGTCGGGATCTTCTTGGTGCCCAGGGAGAGCGCCCGCCAGGCCTGGCTCTGCCCGAGCCCGTGACGGGGTGTGTGCAGGTGGCTGGCCACTGAGGCTTCCGGGAGCCGGGGCAGGCGGCTGTGAAGATGTGCCCAGGCCCTCCCTGTTTTCAGCCTTCCCGCAGGGCCTGATTTTGGAGCTGACGCAGATGGCATGACCAAGTGCCAAGCCTGGGGGCATCATAGTGAAAAAAATCCTTTAAAAAGAAAAAAGGGCAGGAAAGAAGCAGCTGGCTTGTCCTCCTGTGAGCTGCCCGCAGCTGCCCTTTCAAAGGCTCCCTCCTTGGGGCCTGAGAGGGTCTGCCAGGCGCTGGAGAGGGCTGGCCTCTTGGAGCTTGGCTGCCAGCCCCTGGGCGGGGGTAGGAGTCATGCTCAGCAAGAACTGAGCACTGGAAGTGGCACACACTGACGCTGAGGGCACTTGACGTTCACGGCATTCCTGTGGGGTCAGCGTTTTAAAAATCATCGTTTCCATTTTAGAGTCGGGGAATCTGAGGCTCAGAGAGGTGAAGCTGCTCGCTCCAGGTTGCACAGCTAGGAGGGGTGGAGGTCAGATTGGAGCCTGGGGAGCCTGGCTTCAGAGCTTGAGAACCGCATGCAGCTGCCCCCAGCCGTGTGGGAGCCTGCGGCCCTGGCCGCCCCAGTCCCGATCCCTCAGCTCTGGCTCGGGGTGGAGAAGGGGTTTTCCAGAGTTCCACATGAGGCTGACTCCGTCCAGCGCGCAGCGCGCTGTACTGTCGTGTACCTGTTCTTTTTCACGCAGAAGTTCACACGATAAAGAATGCATAAATCCCTCGGTGCAAATTAGTGAACAGTTATAAAGGGGTCCCCTTCTAGCCTCGGGCTGCCTTCTCTCCAGAGGTGGTCAGCGTCCTCACTTCTGTGCAGATCACGTCCTTTCTGTTGCATTTGACTGCCTCTGTGGGCGTCTTGCCAGGTGTGAAGGTGGTTTTGTCTTCCCCAGAGTCCTCTCATGGAAACCTAGCTCGAATCTGGCTTCCTAGACACAGCCTGAGCCTCACGTTCCTCCCTGTGGTTTGAGTTTCTGCGCTGTGTTCCTCGTGATCGTGTGGCTTGGATGTGCCACCGTTTGTCAGTCCGTTCATCTGCCGATGGACCGTTGGGTTGTTGCCAGTGTTTCTGCGATTGTGAATAGAGCTGCAGTGAACACTCGTGCACGAGTCTGTGGCTGTTTTCGTGTCTGCCTGATAAAGACCTAGGAGCTGAATTACTGGGGTATATGGCAAGCATGTGTTTAACGTAAGAATTGGCCAAACTGTTTTTGCAACGTAGTTGCTCCATTTGCATCCCGTTGCCGGGGGTGAGGGTTCCGGCTGCTGCTCCTTCTCGGCCGCACTTGATGCTGTCTGTCTCAGGTTGCCGTCCGCCTGGGCGAGCATGGTCCTCCGTGGTTTTAATTGGCCTCTCTTAAGGACCGATGATACTGGGCATCTTTTTGTGTCTATCAGCCAGATACTCTTTTGTGAAGCGTCTATGTCGTCTTTTGTCTGTTTGCTGCTGGGTTGACTGGCCCGTATTGATTTGTGGGTGTCCTCTCTGCCTTCTGGAGCTGTCACTGCATTGCAGTGGTAACTCAGAAATTCTTAAATGAGGCTGGGCACAGTGGCTCACACCTGTAATCCCAACACTTTGGGAGGCCAAGGCAGGAGGATCACTTGAACTCAGGAGTTGGAGACCAGCCTGGCAACATGGTGAGACTCTGTCTCCAGAAAAAATATAAAAATTAGCCAGGCATGGTAGCATGTGCTTGTAGTCCCAGCTACTCAGGAGGCTGAGGTGGGAGGATGCCTTAGGTGGAGGCTGCAGGAGCCATAATTGTACCACTGCACCCCAGCCTGAGTGACAGATTGAGACTGTCTCCAAAAAACAAAAACAGAAAAAGCTCCAAAATACCGACCAAACAAAAATTCTTGCATGAGAATAGCAGACACCCCCCTGCCCCGGCCCCATCCTCAGGTTTCAGCCCACCAGCCTGTTTGTGGGGTCCTCTGGGGAGTTAACGGGGGAGTTTCCCAGTGGCCTGGCGATGTGGCCTTGGGCCCCTGGGTGGTCTTACAATCCACACCTCTGGGATTGAATCATAGCTCTAAGAACTTGGGCATGAGATTTGATTGTCTGAGCCTCAGTCTCCCTCTCTGTCAGATAGGTAGCAGTAGCTGCCTCCAGGGTTATCATGGGGAAGTACTTGGCCCAGCGTTGGCGACGCGTGGGCCCAGATGGTAGCATGGCCCCCTTTCCCCGAACGTCAGCGTTGTCTTCCCAAGCCCCACGCGTGCGATGCCTAGTAACAAGACCCGTGTTCTCTCTGCAGGTCTCCCCGAGTCTTTGAGGACACAGCCTTGCTGGAGGCAGTTTCTGGTAGGTTCACATCTGTCTCCTCTTGGTATCGCCAGGAGGTTCGCCCTGCCTGGACCATCTCATGGGAAGCAGGTCTGGAATGGCTGGGAGCCGGGTTCAGCCTGGAGTGTGTGGTTGGGGCACGGCATGGCCTCAGGGGCGTGAGGGTTCTGTTGCTTCAGAGCTGTCCAGGGCAGCGAGCAACTGGGGCGGTTTGTGGGGTCCCCCAGGCATGGGCTGTTTCCTGGCTGAGCTGCAGCAGTGACTTTTCGATGACTCCTGAGAGATAGGAGGGTCCCTGATGGCGTCAGTGTGAGGGGGTGCGTTTCCCTGGGCTCCGGGGTTCTTGGGCATGTTGCTTTTGTGCGTTGGCAGAGGGCTTGCAGGTTTGGCCAGGGTGGGGCCTGTGGCTGGGCCCGGGTGTTCGGGTGTTGGGTGCTGGAGGAAGCCCTCAGGCTGAGTCACCACTGTGGTTCCTGTGTCCCGCAGGCAAAGAGCTGGCCTGGGTCCTGGTCTCGCCACCGCTGCTTCTGTGCTGGGCACCAGGGCCGGGCCGCTTGATCTCTCTGTGTCTCTGTCTCTCCATCTGTAGACGGGCGTGGTGGTGGGTGGGTAATAACACTTTGCGCTTGTAGTGTTGCTGTGCTGATGCATGCTGGCAGAGAGCAGTGCCTGGCCCGAGAGGGTGACTGGCGAGTCGTGATCACAGGTCGTGCTTTTTACACGTCACCCCATTTTGTGACCCTCACAGCAACACTCCAGAATGGGCAGTTAGCCCCGTTTTACAAGTGGGGAAACTGAGGCATGGATTGGTCACCTGGCCCAGATCTTTCAGCTGGAAGCAGAGAACCCCTTCTCACCCTTCCCAGGGAACCCAGCGGGTTTGTCCTGGAGTGCTCATTCCATAGCCAGGCAGACACGGTCGCTCAGGGCATCGCGGGGCTCATGCACACGGAGGCTGGGGCACGCGGTGGGTGCTCTGTGTGTTCTGGCTCATGCCAGGCCGCTGTTGGGAGATTTTATTCCTGTTCCAAATACAGTTACGTGCTGCATAACGACATTTCTGTCAGCAATGGACTGCGGCCCCATAAGATTATAATACCACATTTTTTTTTGAGATAGAATCTTGCTCTGTTGCCCAGGCTGGAGTGCAGTGGCACGATCTTGGCTCACTGCAACCTCCGCCTCCCAGGTTCAAGCTATTCTCCTGCCTCAGCCTCCTTGGTAGCTGGGATTACAGGTGTGCACCACCATACATGGCTAATTTTTGTATTTTTAGTAGAGGACGAGTTTTGCCATGTTGGCCAGGCTGGTCTTGAACCCCTGATTTCAAGTGATCCATCCGCCTTAGCCTCCCAAAGTGCTGGGATTACAGGCGTGAGCCACCGCACCTGGACAATACCACGTTTTTACTGTTCCTTTTCTATATTTGGATACACGGTGTGCCACGGGGTTCCAGTGGCCTGTGGGATTCAGCCACACACTGTACAGGTGGTAGCCTGTGAGCCATAGGCCACATCAGGGGTGTCCAATCTTGTGGCTTCTCCAGGCCATGCTGGAAGAATTGTCTTGCGCCACAGAGATAATACACTAACATCAATGATAGCTGATGAGCTAAAAAAAAAAAAAAATTCCCAAAAGGGTCTCATAACATTTTAAGAAAGTTGATGAATGTGTGTTGGGCCATATTCAAAGCTGTCCTGGGCCAGGGTTGGACCAGCTTGGGTGACAGCACACAGCCTGGTGATCAGCCGGCGCTGTGGTCAAGGTTCATGAAAGTCCATCCCTGCCAAGCTCGCACAGCCACGGCTCCGGCTGGCCATGCGTTCCCCAGAACGGAACCATATGGTTCAGCAGCGCATGCCTATATATATGTTCGTGTGTGCACCGACTCTTTCTAAAGCACCTACTGTGTGCCAGGCTCTGCTGTGGGTGCTGGGGGCGGACCTGTGGGCAAGATGACCAAGCACCTGGTCCTCCCTGTGGGGAGCTAGACCATGACCAAAGGTGACCGAGTCTGACGCTTAGTGGGTCTCTCAGTGGAGGGTACGGGTGGGTGGGGGTTGCAGTTTCAAAGTGGGGGTCAGGTGGGCCTCCCTGAGAAGGTGGCCTTTGAGTAGGGACCTGAAGGAGGGGAGGAAGGGAGCATGTGGGTATCTGGGAGAGCGTGTGGCATCTGGGGAAGCGTGTGGGCATCTGGGGAAGCGTGTGGGCATCTGGGGGAGCGTGTGGGCATCTGGGGGAGCGCGTGGGCATCTGGGGGAGCGTGTGGGCATCTGGGGGAGCGCATGGGCATCTGGGGCAAGGGCAACCCAGGTCAAGGGAACAGCGGCACCAAGGCCCTGAGGCTGCTGGGTTTGGGCCTTCTGGGTTGCACGATTCTGAGTTACCTGGTGCGGGGGAAGGTTTCCCGGGGGAGGACACTTTCCTTTGTCATGTGCCTTTGGGGGCCCCCACAGGCAGGGGGAGAGGTCAGCCCTGCAGGTCAGCTGCTTTCTAGGACTGGGCCCTGGACCCACAACAAAGTTTTATCTTGGAGAGTGAGAGGGAAGGAGGAGTGGGATGGTGGTGGCCCCTACCAGGTGATCCTCTCAGCAGGGCTTTCTGCCTGGGCTCACGGGGCCTTTGAAGCTGGAAGGAAATCGGCCTTGGCCTTGGCCAGGCTGTTTTTCCCGGCCTCCTCCTCTGCCTCTCCGCGCCCATCCATCGGCGTCTCCGTCTCCAGCCTAATGGGGAGCCTTCCTCCTGTGGCTGAGTTATCTGCTTGTCATGCCAGTGGCCCACCCGAGGACGATAAAAGGGCTTTTTGTCTGCAAGCACTTAGCTTCCTCTGCCGGGGCGATCCATCACATCTGAGGGTGGCCGGGAAAGCAGACAGACGGCGGAGGGGCCTCCTCCCCCTGCTGAGGGAACCTGATGCTCCCCGGAGCCCCCTGGCAGGGCCGGAGTGGCTCCTCAGCCCACAGGCCAGGCCGGCAGGGGCGAGTGGGAGGGGCCGTGGACACACGAAGGCAGGCAGATGCCCTGTGCTCCCTCGCAGAGGACTCCCTGCCTGGACACCCTGCCCCACGGCGCCCATGTGGCAGCTCTGTGGGGCACCTCTGGGACTCTTCACGTTGGAGGGGGTGGTGGGGGTGCAGCCTTTTCTGAGGAAGAACCGTGATGGGGGTGGAAGGGGAGGTGGGGGGGATAGAGGGACAGACGTGGGCCGACGCTACGCGTGCACGTAGGTCCCCCCGCCCCGCCCCGGGTTAAGCACTTTGTAGAATTCCTCTTAAAATCTCAGAGTGACCCTAAAGTGGGGCACCCTCCTTATCCCCATTCTCCAGATGAGGAAACCGAGGCACAGGACAAGATGGGGCAGCAGCAGAGGGAGGGCTTGGCCCCTGGCTCCCAGCTGCACACTCTTCCCTGCTGACCTAGGACCTCAGAAGGGGGCTGTCAGAGCCGCTGGCCCCAAAGTCGGGTTTGCTCATGACTCTAACCTCTGTGAATGGGTTCTTTAGCGGGGGAGTGGGCTGGGAAGGTTGGTGTCTGCTTGCATCTGTACATTGGAGTGAGGGGTCGGTGTGGGTGGGGGCTGGGGTCTCGGGGTACCCTGGGGGGTGATCAGGGACACTGAAGGGATGTGTGTGGAGGTTTCAGGGCCCTGGCCCAGCGAGATCTTGCCTCTCAGGGACTCTGGGAGGACTGGCCTTATCCCCGGTTGGGCGGGGTCCTGGGCCCTGCTTGGGTTGTGGGGAGAGCAGTGGAGGCCCCCCGCCCCTCCCTGTCTGCCATCCTCCTCCCTCTCCTTCCCAGCCTGGATGCTCAGCTGGGGGCTCCCTGCGATCCCTTCTTCCCCTCCCCCTCCTCCCCCTTCCTTCCCTCTCCCCACCCCTCCTCCTCCTCCTCCCTCCTTCTCCCCACAGGCCACCCTCAAATGACAGCAATTAATGGTGCCTGTGATGGCAGGCTGAGAGGAGGAGGCTGACAGTTGAGCGTGTCTGCCTGCGGCCGCCTGCTAATCAGGCCCGGGGGACGCCCCTCCCGTCCCGCCGCTGGCTCCGGGCGCCTGCCCCAACATCACTCACAGGGGACAGGAGCCCCGGACAGGCCCACGGGAGCTAGCACAGCGCCCCCATCCCTGCAGCCTCTCCCTGCCCTTCTATTATTATTACCATTTTCTGTCATAAATGGCTGGGCTCTGGCTGGAGTCTTGCTCAGCATGAGTTGGTGGGTGCCTCCCAGACATCCTTCTTCTGAAATGACCTCTCAAGTGCCCGTGTTGTCCTCAGGGCCAGCTGTCCCTACAGGGCCCCATCCTTTTGTCCCTGCTTCCCTGGGAGGGGCGGGTTGGGTGGTGCCCATGAACCATGTCCTGTCTGGACAGCAGGCATCAGTTAAATGCCCTGGCCTGAGTCCTCAAGGCCCGGGGGCAGCTACCTGAGCCCAGAGCCTTGTCTGGCAGTGTGGGGGAGTGTCTTGTTTGTCAGGGTTACTAGAATCCTGGGCAGCCCTGTCCACACTGAGCCTGGTGCTCGACCATTTATCACTTTGCAGCAGCAATAATGAAGCCCCTGCTGTATGCTGTGGCTTGCAGCTGGTAGGTTCACTCTGGTTCGTTTTACTCTGCAGGTCTCTGAGAAGTGTGGTATTTCTCACCTTGCTTTTGCAGAGGGGAGATCTGGGGGCCAGAGAGGCAAAGGGATTTGCCCTGAGGGGCGCAGGGCCCTAAATGACCTGCCTAGTATAGGACAAAGCTGGGTTCAACTTAGACCCGAACTGTCCAATGCTCATACATCAGGGGTCAGCTTAGGAACCAGCAGAGCTGATTGAGAAGTGAGGAATGGTCCCTGGGCCCTGGGATTGGACTGAGTAGTGTTCGTATACGCAACTTTCTCTCTGTTACGCTAAGATCATCTTCATTGAGATGCAATTCACCTATCATAAGACGCACCCATTTTAAGGGTTCAGTTGCATGAGTTTTGACAAATGTAAACATTTGCGTCACCTCCACAATCAAAATGCAGTGTTTCCATGTCCCCCAAATCCCCTCCAATCCCCTGGCATTAGATCCCTAGTGCCTCCTCCCTGCCGCCAACTGGAGGTACCCACTGATCTGCTGTTACAGAAGCTTTTACATCTTCTAGAATTTTATAATAAAATTAGCACCAGGTATGCACTTCTTCGTGTCTGGCTTCTTTCACTCTGCATAACCCACATTGCTCACATATCAATTCATTCTTTCTCACGACTGAGTAATATTCCATTGTGAAGCTTTATTATTTTATCCATTCTTCAGTTGATGGACATCGAAGTTTCCAGGTTTTGGCTATTGGGGATAAAACTGCTCTGAACACTCTTGTGTAAGTCTTTGTGTGAAGATGTTTTCTTTTCTCCTGCGCAAATATCTAGGCGTTGGGTTGCTAGGTCACATGGTAAATGTGTTAGTTTATAAGAAGCCGCCGGCTGTTTTCTGGAGCGGCTGTTCCGTTGTGCATGCCCACCTGCCGTGGGTGAGAGTTCCAGATGCTCCACATCCTCGTCAGCACTTGCTACTGTCTGTCTTCCAACGTTGGCCATTCCAGGAGATTTGAATGCACTTTTGACTGCACTTTGCGGCTTTTGCTGCCTTTTGGGCAAAGCTGTGGTTCTGTGTTTTGATTTTATGTGTCTGGCCACGTGGTGGGAGTCTCTCGGATGGTGGGTGAGAATCACGTGTCTGCCAACTCTAGCTCTGTGTTTTCCTTTCTAGTCTTTGTGCTGCTGACTGGCCGCATCTGTCCGACGGCCGTGGTTGAAGCCACAGTGCAGTTCTGGGTAGCACCAGCTGTGAATGTTGTTCTTTTTGGTTTTGTTTTGTTTTTGAGACACAGTCTTGCTCCATCGCCCCGGCTGGAGTGCATTGGCATGATCTCAGCTCACTGCAACCTCTGCCTCCTGGGTTCAAGCGATTCTCCTGCCTCAGCCTCCCAAGTAGCTGGGATCACAGGCGCGCCCCACTGTGCCCGGCTAATTTTTGTTTTGTTTTTTCTTTTTTTTGAGTAGAGACGGGGTTTCACCAGGTTGTCCAGGCTGCTCTTTAACTTCTGACCTCAGGTCATCCGCCTGCCTTGGCCTCCCAAAGTGCTAGGATTAGTGAGTGTTGTTCTTAACTCTCGTATTACAGATGAGGGAACTGAGGCTCTGACAGGTCAGGTGACTTTCATTCTGCTGAGAAACGAAACGCTTGGCTCCGAGCCGTGTCGCTTCCCCTCTTCGGCTGGGAGGCGCCAGCTCCGTTTGCTGCAGGGATGTGTTTGCCAGTCCAGAGGGTCATGCTAAGAATTGGTGGCTGGTTGGGGCCACTCCTCCTTTCCCGAGGGTTTCCTCTGCTGGAGGGATGAGTGTGGAGGAGATGTGTGCCTTCCGGGTCAAGCACCGTCCTGTGGCACTGGGCACTGCTGAGCGAGTGTCAGGCGTTGGCCCTGCCAAGGGTCTTCCTTGCTCAATCCTGTTGTCTTGGGCGAGGCCACACCTGCCTTCTGGGGAGCTATTTTGGGGCAAGGGAGGAGCGTGACATGTGGAAGCGCAGGAATGGGCTGCGGACGAAAGAGGGGCCTCTTTCTCCTCTTCCTTTTTCTCTGCCTGAGGGGTGTCAGCTAAGATGACTTTTCGGGGAAGGAGGCCTGTAAATTAAATAAGCAATCCCGTAAATATATAAGTAATGAAGTTAGCGGGGTGCCTAATTACATCGGATTCATCATTGTGGATGGATGCCCGCCCGCTCGTGGTGCTTGTTTTTCATCTTCAGCTCTGACATGTGTCTCCTTCCGTTTCACGGCCGTCCCCACCCCAGCTGGAGGGAGGAGGCGGGGAGGCGCTGCTGTTGGGACTCCCAGAGAGCCTGGGTGGTGGCGGGTGTGGGGGGTCCCTGAAGGGCTGTGTACCCAGTCTGCCTGGTCCCAGGGATCCAGGTAGACCCGTCTTTATGCTGCAGTTGGGCTTATAAACCTACTGGAGCTTTGAAGTTGGAGCACCTGATGGCAGTGACAGCAGCAGTCCGAACAGGGTGATCGTCATCGTGTTGCACTTTACATATTATAATTTATTTAATTGACAAGGCACAGCGGCTCATGCCTATAATCCCAACACTCTGGGAGGCCAAGGTGGGTGGATCACCTGAGGTCAGGAGTTCGAGACAAGCCTGGCCAACATGGTGAAACCCCGTCTTTATTAAAAACACAAAAATTAACTGGGTATGGTGGTGGGTACCTGTAATCCCAACTGCTGGGGAGGCTGAGGCAGGCGAATTGTTTGAACTCACGAGGCAGAGATTACAGTGAGCTGAAATTGCACCACTGCACTCCAGCCTGGACAACAGATCGAGACTCCACCTCAAAAAAAAATAATAATAATAATTATTTAATGACCTAAAAGCTCTTGTAAAGTCGGGATTATCATCATGCCTTCTTTACAGATGAGGAAACTGAGGCACAGAGAGTTTCCGCATCTTGCCTGAGGTCACAAAGCCAGTGAACTTTGCACTCAGGTTGTCTGCCCCGGCCTTGTCCTTCCCGCCTCGCTCTATAGGGCGTGCTGTGTGTGCTGTGGCCGTGTCTGTGCGGGGCACTGTGTTTGTCATCTACCCTTCAGCGTGGCCTGTGGAGGGATTGCTGAATCAGGATGGCCCGAGGCCTCCTGAGGTTTCACTGCCGAAAAGATCTCGTCATCCCTTCCACGACTGCCATAAACAGATACCATTCTGAACTGGAAAATAGAATTGTGTTTCACTAACGACAAAGCAGCCCATTTGCTGGAATTAAAACAGCTTCTTTCCAGATCTTCTCTTTCTCTTTTGGGGGCCCTGATTGCCTGGCTCTTGAGGGACTCTCAGTCCTGCCTTTGATAATGGTCCTTAGACCCATTGTACAGATGGAGAAACCGAGGCTCAGGAAGGTGGAGGGGCGTGAGTGAGACCGCACGGCTGGGAGGTGGTGAAGCTGGGGTTCTAGCTGCCTCTTACTGCCTGGTTTGGGGAACCGAGGCCACTTCAGGTCCCTGATGTGGAGGAGGCTGCCTCTCCTCTCCGAGAGGTGCAGGGAGCCGTGTGCGCCCAGGTTGGCTTTGCTGGGGTCCTTGCCGTGGCTGAGTGGTCAGCGTCTTGTCTGTCCGGTGCGGAGAGGAGGTCAGCTACTCCGCCTCGTGGTCGCTTCTCAGGACCTGAGCATGTGCCGGGCATGGACAGAGAATGGGGGTGGCTGGGGGCAGTCTTATCCTCATTCGCTGTCCACGAAGCCCCAGGGTGCGCAGCCAGAGTCCACGCCTGTTCCCTCCCCCCGTGGTGTGTCTCCGCATCTCCAGACTCCAGGTCCTGTGCGAGGCAGTGGGGCCTGAAGCCTTGGGATGTCTGGGCCTCCACCGGGGGCCAAGGGTGGGAACACCTTCACTTTCCGGGGTGTACTTGTGCAGCCAGACAGGGCTGCGTTTCTGGGCTGTGGCTTGGATGGGAGCGGGGGGGTTCTCACATTCCCTTGGTGCTGACTTCAGGCTCCTGGGGTTTGGGGCTCCCCCTACCCCTCACTGTAACCTGGGGTGGAGAGAGTTGTTGAGGACAGACCTACATGAAGAATTGTGTGTGTCCGTGATGTTCCTGGGGATTGGAGCAATCCAGGGAGGCTGCCTGGAAGAGCTGGAACACTGATATTGAATATTATTAAGCCCATCTTAGAGGGACTGATGTGTGTACATGCTTCAAACGGACCTGGCACAGAGCAAATACTGTATTTCGTATAAAAGCTAACATTTCCTGATCCTTTTCTTGTCTTAGTGCTGTGTGTGAGTTGCCAGTATTACTATTTTTAACATTAACTACAGTTTCTAACGTTCAGCTCATACATACACACGTGTACTCTTCGCAGCAGCCTTAGAAGGTGGGTGCTATTATGATCAGCCCTGTTTTCTAGGGAAAGAGGCTGAGGGCAGACAGAGGTTAAGGGACTTGCCCAAGGTCGCACGGTGGCAGAGCTAGGACGTGACCCCAGGCTGCCTGACTCCGCAGCAGCTGCTCTTCGTCGTGTGGATTGCGCAGGTGCCACCTGCAGCCCTCCCCGTGCCCCGTGGGTACGCTGGTCGCTGCCGCAGCCAGACTGCATCTCTTGGCAGGGCCACGCCAGCTGTGGGGCAGACTCCGTGTGCCACGTAGGGCCCTCAGGCACGCAGCAGCTGCTCGGGGCAGTGTGGCATGGTCGGGACGTGGGACATCTGCTTCTTGGCTCTCTGAAGCCAGACTGGTGCCCCCCTGGCCTCCTCTGGGTCAGGGGGATGGCAAACACGGCAAACGAGAGGCAGGGCTCTGCCTTGTGGATCACACGGGCTGATGAGGGGATGGGCAGTGCCAAAAAGCAAGCACCATTTTGCAAGACAAGAAAACGCTGCCTGTTAAATAACACAGGGTGGGGAGGTGGGGTGACTCCAGTCTCGGGGGACTCATTTTGAGTAGAGAATTCCACGGTAGCTTCTGAGGAGGTGGCATCTGAGCTGGGCCCTGGACGATAAAGGGGCACCCGCTGTGTCAAGGAAGGGGATGAGGGAACAGCAGGCACGGAGGCCCTCCGGCCACCATGTTTCAGCATGCGGATTGAGGCTCTGTGCCTCAGTTTCCCCACTCTGTAATGGCTGGAGCAGAGCGGGGGGCCCCAGGAGGGCTTCCCTGGATCTGAGACTGTTTTACAGTCCTCTGGGTCTGGGCTGTTTTTCACATTTCAGGTAGAAATCAGGTTGAATGACTTTGGCTTTTCATTTTGTTTTTTTGCTCCGCAGTTAATTTATATGTATCGGGCACGTGGCATTTCCAGACTCGTGTAGGTCACTGGGATGAGAATGATGGAAAAGGTGGACATTGCCTGCGCCTTTGAGTTTAGGGTCCAGAGGGAGAGTGTCGGTTAAACAAGCCCGTGCCATCTCGGGTGGTGAGGGTTGTGAGGACGCGGTTCAGGCACTCACTTGGGTGAAGCAAGAGCCGAATTAGTCTAACATCAGGCCAGGTGTCCTGGGACAAGTCACTCAAGGGGAGACCTGAGGGTGATTAGTTAGGGAAAGTTAGTTAGGGCTCCTGAGTTGTGGCAGAGACACACTCAAGCTGAGTTAGGCCATGAAGAGGAGTTAATGGGTGCTCAGGGTGGCCAGGGTAGGACACGTTCAGGCATGGCTGGATCCAGGTGCTCAAACAATGCCTCTGGGAGCCGGCTCCGCCTTAGCTCCCTTCTGTGTGGGCCTTGTTCTCAGACAGAATCATGCCACCAGCCCAGCCAGCCAAGGAGAAGGAGAGTCACCTGGCATGCCAGGAGGGACACTCCTTTCTCTTGTGTGAGTGATGTCTTCAACACTTGTTCCACTGTTTGCAACAGCAAGAGGAGGTGGCCGAAGTAGGGGTGAGGGGAGGTCCCCAACTCAGACACAGGGAGGAGAGGAGCGAGCTAGTCAGTGCAGGCCAGAAGGGAGGGGTGGGGATTGCGGCTCACTGGCATGCTAGAAATTTTGATGGTTTTCCAAGTGAAGCTGGAAATCTAGATTTTATAAGGAATGGCCCAGTTTTTAAAAAACATTGTATGGGCCAGAACAACTTTCCTTCATGGCCACAACTGGCTGTCACCATTTTATGGCCTCTTCTTAGCGGTGACTTTTAAAGTATTTTGTCCCCGCTGTGATCTGGGTAGAATGTCCCATGGGCTGTACCGGAAGGTATCAAGTCTTGGAAAGTCACGTTTGACGCCACTGGAGATGCCATTTCTGAAAGTCAAGGCCATAGTTCCTCAGAGAACAGTACTGCATCTCCAGCGGGGCCTGACCTTCTCAGAGGCAGTAAGCCCAGTGGTTAGTGTCATAGTCACGGGTATCACACTTGCTGGGTTCAAATACAGACACTGCCACTTCCCAGCCCCGTCCCCTTGGGCAGGTCACTTCGCTGCTCTCTGCCTCAGTTTCCCAGCATGTGCTAATAGAATGGGTATAACAGCACCCCATAGGATTGTTGTAAGGCAAGCCTGTCCAGCCTGTGGCTGGGGACGGTTTTAAATGCAGCCCAACACAAATTTGTAAACTTTCTGAAAACGTGAGGTTGTTTTGCGTTTTTTTTTTTTTTAGTCTATCATGCCAGTTAGCCGCAATCCCCACCCCTCCCTTTTAGCCTGCACTGACTCACTCCTTTCCTCCCTGTGTCCGAGTCTGGTTTGTCAGCTGTCGTTAACATTAGCGTCATTTTATGTGTGGCCCAAGACAGTTCTTTTAGCGTGGCCCAGTGGAGCCGAAAGGCTGGGCACGCGGTTCTAAGGCACCATGTAGGCTCCAAGAAGCCCGTCAACCCCTGCGCAACGGTGGTGTTGGCTGTGTGAGGTGTCCTTCCTGGGTCGGGTCCCTGGGTCCAGCCTGCTGGCCCGGAGCATTCCTGGGTGCTACTCTGCTCTGCCGCTGCCCCTGCTGCCGGGTTGTGGGTTCCCAGGGGCCCCAGAACAGGCAGCCACCTGCCCCCTGCCCCCAGCCATCCTTGCCAGTTGCCGGGTACCCTGGCGTGCCGGGTGGTGCTGCAGTTGGAAGTGAGTCTTGAGTGAGCAATTAAGTCTGCCAGCTGCCAGCTCACAGCTGCTGCGGGGCAAGGGGGGGCGGTGCCTTTTAGAAATGAAAACACCGCACAGAAAAACAGCCCTGGAGTGCCGCTGGCTTCCCGTAGCCAACGTGGTCAAGGCTGCATTTTGATGCTTTTGTGGAGAAGAATCCTGGGCCTAGATGGGAAGATAGGATGCATTTTGGTATGGGAAGTGTCTTTATTTGGGGGCAGAGATGATGGCCTGTGTCTGGCCTCGCCATCCAGGACGCCCCTTTCCGCAAGCCGCCCCGCAGTGGCTCCTGGACACCGGCTGCAGGAAAGGGAATTGGGTTCCTTGGGGTCTGTCTTCAGCAGGCTCAGGCTGGGAGAGGGTGGCTGTGGGGCCTCTGTTCTGTCTCCAGCTCTGTCGGCTGTAGGGGCCTGGGGTCATCCCGGAGATGCCTGGAGCTCTCCTCTGCAGCTTCCAGCCACTTCTCTGGAACTAACGGGAAAGGAGAGGGCCCCAGAGATGTTTCTGGGCATATGATTGCTGCCATTTTGAAGTCTTGGTTTTGGTAGTGGGTTGAGTCATGGCCCCTAAAACGGGTCCACGTGGAAACCGTGAATACGACCTTGGCCTTACTTGGACCATGAGTCTTTGCAGATGTGACTTAGGTAAGGGTCTTGCTGAGATCATCCTGGAAAAAGGATGGGCCCTAAGTCCAGAGACCAGTTTCTAGGAGGACACACAGCGGAGGAGCCACGTGAAGACAGAAGGAGCACCCAGAGCCCCTGGGACCTGGAAGACACAGGGAAGGTCCCCGCAGAGTCTTTGGAGGGCGTGCGGCCCCGGTGACACCCTGAGCTGGGACTTCTGGCCTCCAGACCTGTGAGAGGACAGACACGTCGCTGTTTTCAGCCACCCAATTTGTAATAATTTGTTACAGCAGCCACAGGAAATGAATACAGTTGTGAATTTTATTTTAATCACGCATATAGTTTAAAGTTAAAATGTGAAATGTAACTTTGCCTAGTTCACTGCCGTATTTCCAGTGCTCAGCACATACAGCGGGGGCTCGGTAGATGCTGCTTGAATGTCTGGCAGCTCCAGACCTGGGTGAGGAACTCCTGCCGGCTGGGAGGTGAACACAGCCTTCAGGAAGTGGGTGAACTATGCTGGAGTGGCATGCCTTCAACAACACCACCTTTTTATTCATTTATTTGAGACGGAGTCTTGCTCTGTCATCCAGACTGGAGTGCAGTGGCATGACCTTGGCTCACTGCAACCTCTGCCTCCTGGTTCAGGGAATTCTCTTACCTCAGCCTCCTGATTAGCTGGGATTACAAATATGCAGCACCACACCCGACCGAACTTTGTGTTTTTAGTAGAGATGGGGTTTTGCCATGTTAGACAGGCTGGTCTTGAACTCCTGGCCTCAAGCGATCCACGTGCCTGGGCCTACCGAAGTGCTAGGACTATAGGTGTGAGCTACTGCGCCCAGCCTATTTATTACTAATAGGTGAAATTCACATCACACATAATTTACTGTTTTAAAGTGAACAATTCATGGGCTTTTAGTGCAATCACAATGTTGTGCACCCACCGCCCATCCAAAAAATGTTCTCATCGCCCCAAAAGGAAACGCGCACCCCTCAGGAGCCACTCCACGTTGCCACCTCCCCAGCCCCTGGCAGCCACCAGTCTGCGCTCTGCCGCTGTGGACTTACCTGTTTTGGGTGTTTCTCATGAACGGAATCATACGTTGTGGGTTTTGGCTTCTTTCACTCTGCATAGTGTGTTTGAGGTTGGTCCGTGTTGAATGGTGTTGATCCTTCATTCCTTTATACAGCGGAATTATATTCCATTGTGTGGCACACATCAATAGAACTGTTTGATATCTAGTGGCTTTTCATATGAGGAAACTGAGGCTGCCCAGGTCACGGAGCCCTGGGCCCGGGGATGGAAGAGGAGGAGGAGGAGCGGCAGATAGCCGGACGTCTCTGGCTCAGGGTTCTCTTTCTCCTGCCCCCACCCTGCTCCACCCTTTTCTCTGTGCCTGGCCAGGAAGCAGCAGTGCTTGGAGAGGAAGCGAGTGGGGGTCTCCTCCAGCTGGGGCTGGTTGCTGGACTGTCTGGATCTGGTCCTCAGAGTTCTGACTCCCCCTGCCTCCTCCCAGCCCCCACCCTGGGCCCCGCACATGTAGTTTCTGTTGACCAGGGTCCTAAGAGAGGCAGCAGGCGGGAGCTCCCCCATTCGCCAGCTGAGCCTTCTGATGCCTGGAGAGGCTGGGGTCCTTGCCTGGGGCCACCCAGCCTAGGGTTCCCCTGCCCCTTTCCTTTGGCCCACCATCCCCGCCCCCATGGCCTTTGGCGAATCATGTCCTGGGGGGTCACCAGAGATCTTTCCCACCATCAAAGCTCCGCTCAGCAGACGGGCTCCGGGAAGTGGCCTGTCTGCAGAGTTTGGCCAGGGGATGCTTTTCCCAAGTATGTAGGGGTGGTCGCCGTCGGCGGCTCGAGAGATGGGGTGTTCTTTTGCTGAGCAGATGACTGGACGCTGGCTTATTCTGAATCTGAGTGTGGTTTTGGCTCTGGCCACAGGCTCTGTCTGGGGGCTGCTGCCTGTGCTTGTTTCTAGTGTTTGATGATTTGTGATCTTCATTAAGTCAGTCAACAAACGATTTGCGGCCCAGCATCCGATGGGGAAGACCCAGGAAGCAGAACGAGTGGCCGTGAAGTGACCCGGCCCAGGGTCCAACCTGCCTGGAACGCACGTCACTCTCGGGAGCGGGAGGAGTCACCTGGATTCCAGCGCCAGCCTTTGGCGCAGGTCTGGATGAAGGTCTGGCTCCAAAACAAACAAAATGAAACAAAAGGAGCAGGGAGGCCTGACCCGGCTGCTCTCAGGCCCCGCTTCCTGGTGCTGTTCGCATGGGGCCTGTTTGGCCCGCTCCTGGGTTTCAGGGTCCTGCCTGGCATGGCGAGGGTCTGGGCAGGAAGACGGTGCCGGATCTTTGGGCTAAAAATATGCCCACGCTTTCCTGTGCCTCAGTTTCCCTACCTATAAAAGAAGGCTTAAGAGTAGCAGAATCCCACATTTGGCTTTGGGGCAGGTCTACGGAAAGCCCCCTGGGGGTGTTTCCCTGGGAAGGCTGGAGGGCAGGTGAGCTGTTCAAAGGACACTCATCTCCTAGGGGTCAATCTGGGTCCTCTGCCAGTCCAGTCCACAGGTCCTTGTCACAGGCACATCTGGTCTTTGTCCTAAAACCCTTCTGTGGCTCCTTGTGGCTGAATGACCACGTGGATGGTAGAGACAAGCCAGGCTCGCCTGGTTCAAGTCCCAGCTCAGCCACTATCTGCTGACCTTGGGCAAGCCATTCACCCTCTCTGGCCTGCCTCCTGCCCTGTCTGTGTCTGGCGGCTCGGGCATGCCTGCCTTTGCTGCGGTGGCGCAAGGCCAGCTGGTGAACCAGGGGACCCGCTTAGCACAGCGCTGGGCACACTGTGGGAGCTGCTGGGCCTGTGTGTGTGGCTGCTGTCATTGTTATTAACACTGCTCCTCTCAAGACACTCCTGAGACTGAAAAGGTGACAGTGTAACTGTTGGGGCTGGAGACCAGGCCCAGCGTCCATCTGACCCACTTCCCTCCATCCCTGTCAGCTCCCTGACCTCATCGCCACACTCGCCCGCCTTGCCCCTGTACTCTGGCCACGCCAGCCTTCTCTCTGCTTTGACAACACACCTCTCGTGGTCCAGGCTCCAGACCTCCACTTCTGCCATGCTCCTGTGGGTGCGTTCCCCTCGCCTGCACCCCGGTCCTTTGTCATCATACGGCTGCTGTCGGGGACACATTCTTGGGCCCAACTCTTGGCTGCTGGGGCAGGGGATTGAATTGGAGACTCTGGGGGAGCCTCTGCCTCCTGGGAGCTTCAGCAGCTTCACTGGGAGAAGTTTCACTGCCCCTTCTCCGGATGGAAGTTGACACCCAGAGCAGCTCAGACTTGCCTCTGAGTCACACAGCTAATTGCAGCCAAGGTTCAGACTCC
Source organism: Aotus nancymaae (assembly GCF_030222135.1). NCBI lineage: Eukaryota > Metazoa > Chordata > Mammalia > Primates > Aotidae > Aotus > Aotus nancymaae. The sequence continues at coordinate 8,571,485 of NW_026988433.1, forward strand.
TGGCTGACTACCAAGCCATCATTGTTGGCCTGTGTGTGTGTGTGTGTGTGTGTGTGTGTGTGTGTCCGTATTATTTGGCTGTGTCTTCTTTTCTAGGCCTGTCACCGAGATGACCCTAGATCAGAATGCCAGCGTGAGGGGGTCACACTTTCTTTTCCTAGGATTAAAAGAAGGACAGAAATACTTGCAAGGCAGAGCCTGCCCCTCCGGCCATCTGGCCCTCAGGACGGGACGGGGGAGGGACGGGCTGGGGCCTGGGTTCCCAGCCGGGGCGCCGGAGCTGCGCTGCAGGGAGGAGGTGCGGTGCCACCGGGCCGGTCTGGGCTGGGAGGATGCGGGTTAAAGGGGGAGAAGCGGGGCTGGAACTCGGTTCGCCTGCCAGCAAGCGGAGAGTGAAGAGGTTTTTCTAGCCGTGCTATAAAAAGGCCTCACAGTGTTTCAGCTCCGAGTGTCGGCTGGAAGCCCGCCAGGGTTACCATGGCGATGAGGAATTATTACTTACCGCCAAGGCTGGGAGAAAAAGCTCGTACTTTGGCTTCCACACGAGAGGAGTGGACTTATGTAATTCCCTGTGTTTATAGGCCCGGAGTGCAGAGGCGAGAACGGATCGCTGGAGGCCCGACGTGGGGTCAGGCGGCCCGGCAGTCGTCCCTGGTGGGCCTTGGCCTGCCCCGGGTTTCGGGGGCATCGGGCTGGAAGCCTGAGGGTCCTGGCCTGGCCGCTGCAGGGCCTCCCCGGCCGGGGTGGGAGCCGTAGTCTCGCGGGAAGGTGAGGCCGTCCTCTGGGGCCGCCCCTCTGCGGGTGTCATCCTGGGGGAAGGATGGGTCTGATGTTGGCGGCTGTGCGCCTCCTGGAAGCCGGTGGCGCTGCCTGTGTGTGTGGACTCTGCTGGCCTGCTGGCTGGCACTTTTTTTTCTTTTTCTTTTTTTTTCTTGTGGGAGAGTTACTTCAAGTTGTGTTTGGAGCTGACGTGAGCGAGGCTGATCATGTGCTCGGGTAAGAGAAGTCGTTGGGCTTGGTGTGGGCAGGGAGGCGGGCTGTGGCCAGGTCGCCCCGGCCGGGGGAGGTGGGCGCAGACCTGGGTGGGGGCCGTGGCCTGCCGGCTCCATGCAGGGGGCGCCGGGTGGGGGCTGGGGAATTCATCTGGAAAGAGCCCCAGTTCTGTCGCTGGAGGTGGTGGCCAGGGCGGGGGGCTGAGTGCCGCAGGTCAGCTGGCAGGGTGGCTGGAGCCTCCTCTGGCGGGGCAGTGTTGTTGGCCCTGAGCTCAGCAGGACGGTGGGCAGCACCGTCTTACCGGACAAAGTTGCCGAAGTTACAGGAAAGAGCGCGCTCCCAGGCGCTGGCCGGGCGGCGGGGGGAGGCTCCTTGGTTGGCCCTCGTGGGAGGGACCTGGGTGGGCACGGCACTTCTCTCCCCGAGCCTCGGTGCACACCCGGCGGGTGCCCCTGTGGGGGAGTTTAGCGAGCCTTGGGGGCTCAGGGGGCTTCTGTTTCCAGAGTTGACTTCAGGAGGGTGTGGGACCTGGGTGCTCCCCAGGCCGGGCCTTGGGCTCCGGGGTGGACTGGGGCAGGGGAGAGCCAGGTGCAGGCGGCACTGCGGCCCGGCCCGGCGCCCGGCTCCCCACCGAGGTGGCGCTTGGCTCGCTGCCCGTGTCTGGTTTGAAATCAGCGCCACCGGCCCAGGCTTGCCCAGGGACTTGGCAGCGAAGAGCCGGGATAAACACTGGAAAGTTGGAAGGGCTTCCCAAGCTCACAAGGAGCCTTTAGTTGCAAGCTGGGAGGGATGAGGGAGTGATTTGTCCTGAGCCTGGGTGCGCCGCGGCCATAGGGAGGTGGTGGGAACAGCTCCTGGAGACCTCCGAGCCCAGGCTTGGGCGGGGAGGGGGCTGGGCTTCCAGGCGCTGTTGCTCCTTTGCCACGGACCTGGGTGTGAGTCCTGGTTCTGTCCTTTCTGTGCTGTGTGACCTTGGGCTTGTCGCCTCCCCTTTGCAGACCTCAGTTTCCTCGTCTGTAAAATGGGGCAACGGTGGGGTCCACACAAACATGGGGCTGATGGGAGAAGGAGCTGCAGTTCTAGGGGGAACTCAGGGCAGACTGCCTGGGTTCCTGTCCTGGTTGGACACTTCCTGGCTGTGTGACCTTGGGCAAGTCACTTCCTGTCTCTGAGCCTCCGTTTTCTCATCCGGCAAATGGACGCTGCATCTCTCCCACCCCAAGGGCTGCATGGCTTAGGGGAGTGAATGGACCTGCCTCCGGCTTATCATAGGCTCACAGTCGGTAATTTGCTGGCACTGGAGTTCTTTTCTCAATGATGACAATCACAGCACCTGGACCGAGGGTTGGGGGTCTCCGGGGATGTCCACATCTCAGGGCAATGGTGTTTGTGAACTTGCAGTGGCTGGACTGAGGTTCCAGTCCTGGCTCTATCCCTCAAGGGTGGTGTGACCTTGGGCGAGTCCTGGAATCCCACAGGTCCTCGGTTTCCTTGTCCTTTACTGCAGTGGTGGTGCTGCAGCCTGCTGGTGTCTCGGGGGACTCTGGAGGGGTCCGCACAGCGCTTACCTGGCTGGACCTCCGCGAGTGTAACCACAAGGTTCAAGGTTGGACTTAAGTTCGAGTTTCATCCATTTTTCTTTTCTTCTCTGCAGAGAGCTCTCCTGTTTTATAGAAACCCAGGCCCAGATAATGGGGGGTGGGCCCAGTGGGTGCTCCCCAGGCTCTGTCTTCGTTTGGGCCTGGGCTGGGATTCCCAGGACTCCCCTCATGTCTGCCTGACTGCCCCATTTCCCTCTCAGCCTGAGCCCCTCCATGCCAGCTCTGGGCCAGGCACCCCCCACAGTGCCTGGTGTGGCCTGGGGGCCAGGGCGGGAGGGCCAGTTCTCCTGCGAAAAGTGGCAGCCGTCCTGTGTTTGTAAGTGACACCGGATGCTGGACCGGTGGCTGGCTCAGGGCCTCCCCTCTTGGGCCAGCAGGAGCCAGCAGGGAGTTCCCCAGGCGTCCAGGCCCCCTGAGCCAGCTGCCCACTGTCTCATTGTCATGGGACCTCTCCTGGAACCTCCAGAATGGGCTCCAAAGTTGAGGGGTGCTCATACGTGTCCCCTTGTCACCCCCAAGGCCTTAGTGTCTACTTGGGTTGGCCACAGAGCTGTGTCTTGGCTGCCCCAGACCTTTCCCAAAGTCCTCAGGGACTTGATTTTCCTGCCCAGTGGGGAAGAGTCCTGGTTGAGGGTCAGAACAGAGGTCAGCACAGGGACCTTGGTGATGGGGCAGCTCGGCATGGACCAGGAGCCATCACTGGAGTCTGCCCGTGATGAAAACACACAGAACTAAATACACGCATACTCACATGCACACATGCTCACACTCGCATGCACACACCCACACACATGCACACGCATACTCACACGCACACTCATATACACATGCACATGTACACACTCGCATGGTCACACTCGTATGCATAATCACACACTCATGTACATACACACTCAGTCCTGCACACACGCACCCACACACTCACATGCACACTCATGCACACATGCACACACCCACACATGCACATGCATACTCACGTGCACACATGTACACATGCACATGTACACGCATGCAGTCACTCGTATGCATACTCACACTCATGTACATACACATACAGTCTTGCACACATGCACCCACACATGCACACTCATGCACACATACACGCATGTACTCGCTCGCATGCATACTCATGTATATGCACACATACAGTCCTGCACACATGCACCCGCACACTCACATGCACACTCATGCACACGTACATGCATGCACTCACGCTCGCATGCATACACACATGTACATGCACACATACAGTCAGTCCTGCACACATGCACCCGCACACTCACATGCACACTCATGCACACGTACACACATGCACTCACACTCGCATGCATACACACATGTACATGCACACATACACACATGCACACATACAGTCAGTCCTGCACACATGCACCCTCACACTCACATGCACACTCACACACGCATACTCACACAAGTGAGTGCATTGGACACTGCTGTGGTCCGCATGCAGCTGGCTGTATCCGTGCTGCCTCCCGGATTATGATACGGACAATGAATTGTGGCTGTCTCAGGATGCTATTCTTGGGGGAGGCTGGGTGAAGGACGCACAGGATCCTGGGATCTCCAGATTTTCTTTTTTTTCTGAGACCGAGTCTTGCTCTGTCACCCAGACTGGAGTGCAGTGCAGTGGTGTGATCTCAGCTCACTGCAAGTACCGCCTCCTAAGTTCCAGCGATTCTCCTGCCGCAGCCTCCCAAGTTGATAGGACTACAGGCACGTGCCACCATCCCAGCTAATGTTTGGATTTTTAGTAGAGATGGGATTTCGCCGTGTTTGTCCGGGTGGTCTCAAACTCCTGACCTCAAGTGATCCGCCAGCCTTGGCCTCCCAGAGTGCTAGGATTACAGGTGTGGGCCACGCACCTGGCCTTGAGATACTATTTCTTCCAATTGCATGTGAATCTACAATTATCTCAAAATAAAAAGTTCAAAAAAGACAGGATGGGCTCAGGGGCCTGGCTGCCTGTCCTGGACTCAGGCTTGAATCGGCCTCTTTGGAGTCGTGTGCATTTGAGCCAGTCCCTCTCAGCCTCCGTTTTCTCATCTGTAAAATGAGGACAATGTTTAGTACCTCGTAGGGCACCTGGGGCTTAAAGGAAGAGACACATGCTCAGTGCTTAGGAGGTGCCGGTGGTCTCGAGGGCTGCGTGAAGGTCGTCCGTTGCTGCGGCTGTGATGGTGGACATGATCGCTGTGGTGTGGCCACACTTCTTACTTCGTCCACCGTGGGAAGAGAGGCGCCTCCCTACTGTTCAGATGAGGAAGCCAAGGCTCGTGTGGTCAGGTTGCCCATCTGAAGGCACAGGATTTGCCAGGGCCGGAACTGGGGCCAGCACGCAGGTGGGAGCCTGTGCTTGAAGGCTTTTTGGGTGGGGTGGCTGTGGGGAGGTCACTTACGCTCTCTGAGCTGCTGTCCCTTCCTCCTTCTTGCCCCTTGTGGGCTGGGCTAGGGGGCCAGGACAGCGGGCAGGGCCGATGACCTTTGAGAGCCAGACAGCCTTGACCTCGGGCCCTTTCCCTGCGCTCCCAGGGCTCACCCAGAGCCGGCACCGCTCAGCTGACTTTCTCCGAGGCTGCCTTAGCACCCCCGAAGTGGGGGCTCAGGCGACTGTGGGCCCTTAACATCCCAGGAAGCCCCAGCGGGACTTGCTGTATGCCTAAGGATGCTGGAGGGCGCGGTCTGTCCCTGCATGGTGACAGCTGTGCCCACATCTCCCTGAGCACTTTTCCTTCCTGCTTGTCCTCTATCTTTCCTCCTTCAGTGGGGAGAAGGGCTTTCAAGGGCTGGAAGCAGCTCCCGAGGCTGAGCTGGGTTTATCCCCTGGTGGTCACCCCAGAGAAATGTGTTTTAGTTCAACCCGAGCTGATCCTCAGGTGGAAACTTTTCCCAGGACTCCTGGAAGACGGTCCCCCATGAAGCGGGCCTGTAACTGGGCTTGGTCCCTCGGACATCCCAGGGGGTCCGGGCGGGGTTCGCGTTGTGCCTCAGGGTCACAGAGGACTCCAGAGTGTCCCAGGCTGGGGGACGAGTGGTGCCTGCAGGGCCTGGGTTGGGAGGCTCCCGTGGCTGAGCTGTTTTAAGGGCGTACCTGTCATCACAGTGGCTTGGGGGAGGCTGGCGTCCCGCAGGCACTGGCCGTAGCTTAGAGTCTGAGGGTGGGGGGTAGGATGGGGCTAGGGGGCATTCAGCCCCATGAGCCGCCTCTTTGCTGTTCTTTGGGCCCCTGATCATGCGCCTGCCTCAGGACCTTTGCACTGGCTAGAAACTCTTTTTTTTATTGTTCTTTTTTTGAAATAAGGTCTCACTCTTTCACCCAGGCTGGAATGCAGAGCCCCAGCCACCTTTCTTTCAGGGTCAAGCGATTCTCCTGCCTCCCGAGTAGCTGGGACCACAGGCGCCCACCACCACACCTGACTAATTTTTGTATTTTGAATAGACACGGAATTTTGCCATGTTGGCCAGACTGGTCTCAAACTTCTGACCTCAAGTGGTCCTCCCGCCTCGGCCTCCCACAGTGCTGGGATTACAGACCTGAGCCGCCATGTCTGGCCTGCTGTAACCTCTTTCGGGAACACCTTTCTGAGACCTTCAGCCGTCCTGACTTAGGCCTCTGCTCTAATGGTGCCCCGAGAGTGGCCTGATGTCGTGCAGTGACTCCCTGTGACACCTTCACTGCTCCTCCTAACCGTCAGCCACCAGGGTCTGCGGTGCACCCCTCACCCCATCCCTACCTTGTTTCAGGCTGTTTGGACTGGGGGACTCGCAAACAACAGAGCTTCATTGCTCATCGTTCTGGAGGCTGGGCAGCCAAGACCATGCCACTAGCAAGTTTGCTGTTACAGGGGAGGAGGGCCTGTTTCCTGGTTCGTAGATGGCAGCTTCTCCCAGGAAAAAGGGCAGGGTGGCTATCTGGGGCCTCTTGGATAAAAAGGAGGGGCTCTGACCCCACTCATGACAGCTCTACCCTGGTGACCTCATCCCCTCCCGGAGGCCCTGCCCTCTGGCATCGTCCCATGGTGATTGGGTCTCTACAGACAGATACACATTCACACTCCAGCAGCCCTCCATCCAGGAGTTTGTTCATCTTGTCACTGCTGTGTCCCCAGCGCTGGGCATGTGGCAGGCACTCAGGAGACAGCTGTGCCTGCCTCAGTGTCCCCCACGGGGCCTCAGCCTGTCCCCTCCCCGTAAATGGGGCCTCTCTGGGGAAGGAGGTGCTGCTTCCTTCCTCACTCCCTCTAGCCTCCAGGGCTCTGGCTGGGGAGACGCAGGCACTGCAGGCTGGATTTCCCACGCAGCCCATCTCTTTCCTCCCAGAAAGTTCTGCAGCATGGGACTGGGCATGCATTTTGGGGATGATTTGGAAAACCGGGAAGAGTTCTTGCGCTTTTTCTCTGACTGCCCCTGAGCTACCCACGGAGCATCTCCAGAGAGCCTCCCCCTCCCTTCGTGAGAAGGAACACAGGGGTGCTGTAGGCGTGGGGTGTGGGGGAGGGGTGCCGGCAGCCTCAGCCTTGCGTGCTGGGGACCCAGGCGAGGTGAGTGTTCCACACACCTGAGTTCATTGTGTCCTCATAGCCTTTTAAAGTGGGCAGGGACCACCCTCTCCTGATAAGGCACAGAGAGGGTAGGCAGCTTGCTCAAAGACACACAGCGGCAGGCCTGCAGTATTAGCAAGTGAATGCCATTTCCAAGGCCGTCGCGTCTTTGCTCAGGGTCATGCTTAGCATGTTGAGGGGATGATCCCGTTCCATCCCAAGAAGCCCCTCTTACTGTCTCTGGGGCGGGTCCTGTTTAATGGGTATCTGGCTCAGACCTGGGAGGGGCCCATTTCCCAGGCTGAGAGAATGCCTCATTTCGCCCACACTTCTGGGAGGTTGGGGGTCGGTTTCCAGTTTGGCTTAGAAGTGAGAGGGCAAGAGGGGCACCCCAGAGTGGAGGAACTGCCCCCTTCCTCTGAGTCGTCCATTTGCATGACAATGAGCCCTTTGTTCCTGGGGCCAGCCTTCTTCCCAGGCTAATAACATAATTCCCGGCCTGTGATGTCATAATGGCCCTTTCTGTGGCTGGGGTCAGAGGCTGGGTGGGCAGCTGTGTGGGCTGGGCCAGGCCTGGTAATACCCGGAGGAGGTGGTGGTTGCCAGGGGCCTGTGTGTCAAGCTGTCGTCTTCCAGGGAGAGTGGCAGGAGGTGGGATCTGCTCCCCTGTGGACACCGCAGCCAGTCGAGGCCCAGGAAGTCCTCCCTGGCCCCACCGTTTGTCTAGTCCCCTCGATGAGCCGCTTCAAGCCTCCTCTTGGCCTGCGGAGTGGGGGTGACTCACTGCCAGTTTGGCCCTCGGCCGAGAGGCGTGGGCGTGAGAGTCCCTTGCTTCCTGTAAACGTGAGGGAGGCCCATGCCCGGTGGCTACTGTGTTGGGGCCAGGTTCAAACTGGGAAAGCCAGGTTCAAATCTTGGCCTCGCTCCGTCCCATGGGCGACAGCTAACTCCCTGTGCCTTCGTTTCCCCCTCGGCTTAATAGGGTTCCGCTGGGGCTTGGACTCAGAGCTAGGCAGGGAGTGAGCTTTCGGGAAATGGGCAATGTCAGAAAAGGCGGGGGCTGGTGGAGTGGGCTGAGTGGTGGGCCCCAAGAGATAGATCCCCATCTTAGTCCGCAGGCCATGTCAGAGGGAGAGCGTCTTTGACAAAAGGTCTTTGCAGATGTGTTTTGAGATGAGACCCTCCTGGGTTACCCAGGTGGGCCCCGAATCCAGAGACCAGTGTCCTTAGAAGAGGCAGGCGAGGAGAGAGCAGGACGACAGGGCTACAGGAAGACCGAGGCAGGGACTGAAGGGATGAAGCCACAAGCCAAGGAGTGCCGGCGCCTCCGGCAGCTGGAAGAGTCAGGAAGGAGCCTCCCTCATTGCCTCTGGAGGGAGTGGGTCGCTGCCGACGCCTTGACTTTGGACTGCCGGCCTCCAGAACCGTTAGAGAGTGAATTGCTGCTGCTGGCCGGCACGGTGCCTCCCGCCTGTAGTCCCAGCACTTGGGGAGGTCGAGGTGGGCGTGTCACTTGAGCCCAGGGTTTCAAGATCAGCCTGGGCAACATGGCGAGACCATCTCTACAAAAAGTACAAAAATGAGCCGACGTGCTGGTGGCACGCCTGTGGTCCCAGGCTGAGGCGGGAGGATCCATTGAGCCTCAGGGGAGTCAAGGCTGCAGTGAGTCACGGTTGTGCTCCTGAACTCCAGCCTGGGCCACAGAGCGAGACTGTCAAAAAATCATAACAAGATGAAAACAAATAAATCACCGCTGTTGGGAGCGGCCTGGTTTGTGGTCAGTTTTATGGCAACCCTGGGAAAGAGCACAGCTGGTGACCCCGTCTCTGGAGGTGGGGGACTGGCTCTCGGGGTGGGTGGTATCGTTCCCCACTCCCAGCCTAAGGGTGCAGGGCAAGTTTGGGCTGAGAGCCCCTTTGTTCCTAGGGGTGCAGGAAGCCCCATCGGGGAGTCCGGACCTTCCAGGAAGGAGGCCTTGCTTGAACCTGCCTTTCTTGCTGAGAACCAAATCCACAAAGCCCTAGACCACACTTGCCGCCCGCCATTCGCTGTCCCGCCTCAGGCAGCCCGGCTAAGGGGACAGGACCCGGAGGCAGGAGGCTCTCGGATTCTACCTGGCCTTCTCGCCGGGCCCCGGACACCCTTTCCCCACACGTCTGGTGACTCCTGAAGAACCTGTGTGGCCCTCATCCCAAGCGAGCCCCAGGTTTGCCAGGTGTCCTTGACAAATGGAGGAACTAGGCCCAGAGAGGCCAGGCTACTTGGCGGAGGCCACACAGCACCCTAGTGGTGGTGACGGCCTCACAGTCTCGCCACGGGCACAGGGGCTCCCAGGAGTGGGGATCAGAGTTCTCGGCCACATGGAGGCCTGGAGTGCAACGGGCCGGCCACGTGGACCTGAGGTCGTTACCTGATATTTGGGACACTCGGCTGCCTTTGATGGACCTGGCCCGGTGTAGGTGGCACCCTGAAGTCTGGGCTGTGAGCACACCCCATCTGTGCTCTTGGCCTCGGTCTGTTTGCAGACTGGTCTTTGGGCTTCCGCTCTGCACCTGCGATTTTGCTCTGAGCATGTTCGTGCATTCAGCAAGCATTTATTGAGCACCTGCCATGTGCTGGGACTCTGGGGACACAAAGGTGTGACTCTCGCTTCATGGATCTTGTGTATGGGGCTGTGTGGGGAGAGGAGGTGAATGAGGCAGCAAGGGCTGGAGTCCAGGTTCCGGGTCCTGATGAGGGAGGTGACGGAGCTGGGGCCGTGAGGGAGGTGATGGAGCTGGGGCCGTGAGGGAGGTGGCGGAGCTGGGGCCGTGAGGGAGGTGGCGGAGCTGGGGCCGTGAGGGGGGTGGCGGAGCTGGGGCCGTGAGGGAGGTGATGGAGCTGGGGCCGTGAGGGAGGTGGCGGAGCTGATGGAGCTGGGGCCGTGAGGGAGGTGGCGGAGCTGGGGCCGTGAGGGGGGGTGGCGGAGCTGGGGCCGTGAGGGAGGTGACGGAGCTGGGGCCGTGAGGGAGGTGATGGAGCTGGGGCCGTGAGGGAGGTGATGGAGCTGGGGCCGTGAGGGGGGTGGCGGAGCTGGGGCCGTGAGGGAGGTGATGGAGCTGGGGCCGTGAGGGAGGTGGCGGAGCTGATGGAGCTGGGGCCGTGAGGGAGGTGGCGGAGCTGATGGAGCTGGGGCCGTGAGGGGGGGTGGCGGAGCTGATGGAGCTGGGGCCGTGAGGGGGGTGGCGGAGCTGGGGCCGTGAGGGGGGTGGCGGAGCTGGGGCCGTGAGGGAGGTGAGGATGCAGCCTTTCCTCTCCTCCTCGGCCCGGGGTGGGCGGCGTGCAGCAGGCTCTCAGGAGGACGTGGAGATGCCCACAGCCTGTCTGCGTGGTCCGTGGTCACCTCTGGCTGGCAGGACCTGGCCTGGTCTCGTGAGCAGGGACACGGGATGGGAGGCCTGCAATGTCTGGCTCCAGCCTGGTAGGAGAGACGACGGTCTCCTCCAGCCTGAGCAGGGGGCATTGGTACGCTGGTGATGGGGTCCCAGGACACGGTGGGTGAGCTGGATGCTGGGTTTGCATCCAGGCTGTGCCCTTGCCAGCTGTGTGACTTTGGGCAAGTTGCTTAGCCTCTCTGTGCCGCAGTCTGTCCACTTGTAGAATGTGGATGATAACAGAACCCCTCACTCACGGGGGCGCTGTGATGGAAGGAACTGGCGCCAGTGAGTGCTGTGCTAGGGGTTGGCTGTGCTGGTGGCTGTGAGGTGTCCCCTCCTCAGCTGTTCAGGGTGGCAGCCTGGAAGATGGAAGTGACGTATGCTCGTCTTCCCGCTGCCCTGCTCCTGCCTGTGCAAAGAGCCTCAGTCTTCCGCCCGGGAAATGGGAGCTGTAACAAGCACCTGGCTTCATGGAGTTGGGAGAGGCCGAGGTGGGTGCATTGGTGCCTGTGGGGTGGGGGCCCGGTCGCCACCTGCTCCACGTTGAAGCCTTGGCCACCCCCGAGGCCTGCAGCAGCTGCTTGTTTTACAACCCAGGAAGCTGCAGCTCCGGCAGGGATGGGCCCAGGACATGCGCGTGGGGATGGCCCGTGGCCCCTGTGTGCTCCTGGCTGCAGACAATGCCTCTTTTTACTGGCCTGGCAGGGGCAGCCTGGGCTTGCTCAGCCTGGCCTGGGTTTACCAGCACATTGGGTCCTGCGGTGCAGCGAGCACACATTCCCTCTGAGAGAAATCGTGATGTTCCTCCGGAAACCGAGGTCCGGAGGCTCCGGTGACTGCGGGGGGCGGCTGTGTGTGTGTGGGGGTGCCTGCTCTGAGAAATGACCCAGATCAGAGCTGGGTTTTGCTGGACAGCGTTCATTGCAAAGCTGCTGCCTGCTCCTTCACCCATGAGAGCCGCTGACAGCTCAGGAAGGGACTGGGAGCCACCCACTCTCCTGCCAGGGTGACACAGGACAGGCCTCTCCCAGGCTTCTGTGTGGCCCCTTCTCCCTATATTGAGTCTGGCCTGGGTCTCCCATCCCGTTTCTCTGGCCTCCTCTTGGCTGGCTTTGGACCTGTCCCCACCTACATGGATGAGGCACCTAGTGGGTGGAGGAGATCTGATTCCAGGGAGAGCCTATCTGAGAGTCTGCGTTTTAGGAGGGTTGCTGTCTTAGCCCTCGTGGTTGCAATGGACAGACTTCCTCTGCCTCCTGCATTTAGCACAAATAGTTCAAGTAACTAAAAAACCTCAGGGAAGCTTCAGGCACAGCTGGATCCAGGTGCTCCCCATTTGCAGTGGCTCGTAGCCTGAGACTAATAATTGCGGTTCAGCAGCCCCAGTGGCAGGACAGCTTCCTGTTCCCAATATTCCAGCAAATCTGATGGGAATGAGTTTTATTGGCTCAGCTTGAGAGTTAAGCTCCACCCCCTTCACCGAAGCCAGTGCCACTTTGGCTGGAGGGCAGGGTCAGCCTCCCTGAGACCCCAGGACTGAGGGGGCAGGGGGCGTGGTTGCCCGGGGAAATTGGGGTGTGGTGTGTATAGAGTGGGGGCTGGGTGGGCAGAGTCACTGTGTCTTGCTCCCTGTGTTGGAGATGGGCCCAGGTCAGGGTCTCTGCCCAGCCTCGCCTTTCATGGCCAGTGTGTGTCCCATTCTGGTGGAGGGGGTGGCACCGATGAGTCACTGGGTTTCATTCCCGTTATATTTAATAGTTGGGGGGCCTCTTGGGTCCCCCCTCCAAACCGTTGCTGGCGCTCCACCTGCTGTCCCCATATCACCCCGCTTCAGCTCCCCAGCCTCCCCTCACCCTCTCTTGTGGCTTCCAGTGACCACGTCATAAGCCACAGGTCACGTCCTGGCAGCCCCTGAGCTGCATTTGGGTGTCAGACTGATTTACTGCGCTGGTTTTATAGTCAGTGTTTTTTAGAAATATCGGGAGATGTCTCAACATTGGGCTTCTTGGCCTCGCCGGGAAGGTTTGGACGCCGTGGGCCCCGTGTGTTCCAGCAGGGTCTGGAACATCAGAAACATTTCGGGGCCGCATTCCTGAGCCTCTGCTAGCGCTGGCTGGGACTGAGCTGTGGTCACCCCCTTCCTGTGGGCCCCTCTCCTCGGTGCAGTGCCTGCCTGGCCTGGTCCCGTGCTCCAGCAGGGTCCTGGGTGTCCGCCGCTCTTCTCTCGCCTTTTGTCCCTGGCCTTGTGGGACCCTCTCCCCTGGAGCCTTGTTAATCCTCCCTCCAGAAACTGGTCATCCCATCCCAGGTAGGCCATCGCCACTCCCAGGCTCTGAAGCATTTGTTTACTGTCTGAGCTCCCGGCTGCAGGGGCCGTAGGACCTTTTGGGTTCTTGATCACTGTCCGGTCATCAGACACTTACTGATCAGCGCCCCTGGGGTAATTGAATGGCCCAGATGTGTCTGCTTCTGAGCATCAGACAGAGCCGATGTAAGTGGATTCTTCCTGCTTGGCCTGGTAGCCCAGGCGGCAGTGGGATTCTCCCAGCCAGGCCCTTGGTGGTCCAGCCTGGTCACTTGTCGGGGACTGGCAGGGGCTGGGGGGGGCCCAAGGGGGCCCTTGTTGAGTGGATGGGCTCCCTCGCCCCGGACACTGCTGCTGGTGCAACTATTCTTAGCAGAGAAACATTTGTCCTTGTTCACATGTGGGGTGGATGCCTCCAGGGAGCTGGCCTGAAATACTAGGGGCGACCCCATAAATTCCTCAGGAAGCCACCCTCGAGGGCCTGCGTGCGTGGAGAAGCGGGAGGAGGCGTTTCCGGCAGCTGCACAGCTGTGGATGCATTTGCCAGATGTTGGAGGCAGGGAAGTCGGTGGGAACCGTGGGGAGGCCACCTTCACACTCGGGGTCTGGGCACGGGCATGAGCGGATGGGACAGAGACGGGGGCTCTGGGCCTGGCCTAGGGTTTCGGGGTCCAGGGGCCCCTCTGAAGCAGTCAGCCCTTCCCTGGGCTCGGGCCCTTTTAATTGTCCCTTGAGGCCACCTGGGTTGGAGGCAGCTGGCGAGGGGAGAACTCAGCTGATCGGGTACTTCTGAGGGATCAGAGGTGCAAGTTGCTGCCCGGCGAGCCCAGCCATGCCCTGTGACCGTCATGGGGTCCTGAGGTGAGGTGGGCCAGAGATGAGGCCTGGACGCACGCTGCACTCGGCTCTGAGGGCCTACTGAGTGCCGGAGCTGCAGGCACACTTGCCTTTCATAGGGCCGCCTGAGCCTTTGGGGCCATCACAGAACAATACAAGCACAGCTGAGAGCCCTTGACTGGCAATCAGGGACGCCTTCCTGGAGCAGGTGTTTGTTTTAATTTTAAATTGTAGTAGATACATATAACGTGAAATTTAACCTTCAGCCCTTATTAAACAGATAATTCAGTAGTGTTAAGAATATCCATATTGTTTAGCGACCGATCTCCAGCACTTTCCATTTGGCAAAAGGGAATCACTATATCCATTAAACAGTAACTCCTCCTTCCCCGCCTCCCCCAGCCCCTGGCACCAACCATCCTCCTTTCTGTCTCTGTGAATTCAGCGACTCCAGCCACCTCCCACAAGTAGAATCACGAAGCGTTTGTCCTTTCGTGGCTGGCTTCTGTCACTCAGCCTTATGTCGGGAGCTGTTTTGTGTAGTTCAGGGTTGTCGGTTCATTCCTGGCCATGCAGCAAAACATGAACCCAAGACCCCAAATCCTTCTCCATCTTTTAGAAACCCAGGGTCCTGCTGCCTCTCCAGGTACTGACCAGGAGCCCAGCCCCAGCTCAGCCCCCCAGCTCCTCGAGCCCCACTCCAGCATCAGCCCCCAGCTCCCCGAGCCCCACTCCAGCATCAGCCCCCAGCTCCCCGAGCCCCACTCCAGCATCAGCTCCCCAGCTCCCCTAGCCTCACTCCGGCATCAGCCCTCCAGCTCCTCGAGCCTCACTCCAGCATCAGCCCCCAGCTCCCCGAGCCCCACTCCAGCATCAGCCCCCAGCTCCCCGAGCCCCACTCCAGCATCAGCCCCCAGCTCCCCTAGCCTCACTCCGGCATCAGCCCTCCAGCTCCCCTAGCCTCACTCCGGCATCAGCCCCCAGCTCCCCCAGCCCCACTCCGGCATGGGCTCCCTCTCTCTCCTGCGTCACAGCCCCAGGGGCACGGGGTTAAGTGGTTTGCCCGGGTTACACAGCTAGTGCCAGCGCCCCCTCGCCACCGCCCAGACACCAGCCTCCTCTCTGCCTCCCAGCTTCCCTCTGTAGAGAAGATTGCTGTTGGGAAGTCCAGATGGAGGAGCTGGGTCTAATGGAAAACACCTCCCTCCGGGGGCGCCCAAAACTTAATGAGGAAGAGGCAGCAGAACCAGGCGTAATGTTTGTGAAATACCCAAGGGGGAGGGGCCGATCTCTGCGCAGGGCTTCTGGGGTGGAGCCCCGGGAACCTGGCGTGCAGGGAGGTTCATCGTGCTGTGGTTTATCTCCTTCTCTTCCTTTTAAAATTAAATGGAAACAAAACAAAGCCAAAGATGCGGAGGAGGAAGTGGTTCTGAGCAGACCTTGCCGTGGTGGGGGAGCAGGGCCGAGCTGGCCGCCGCCCAGCGGACTCAAACAGTAACGGCCTCCTCTGAGGCTCTGACCAACGCCACTTCCCTTCTGTGCACCGAGGGCGGGCGCCTGGACTGGCAGGGCCATGGGGAGGACCCGGGTTTGGGCTCCAGTATCTTGACCCTGTGGCCTTGGGCAAGTGCATTCACCTCTCTGAGCCTCGGTTTTCTGATCTGTCCAGTGGGGCGAATTGTGTTTGATGAGGGGAACCGAAGCCTTTGCTGCATTGGTGTTGGTGTAAGAGAAATGTGGAACGGAGGTGGGGCCTGCTGAGCCCAGGGTGAAGGGGTGGAGGGATGGGGAAGCTGGGGGGCTTGAAGCAGAATGTGGGAATGACAGGCTTCCCCAGGGGCTGAGGAGCCTCTCTAGGGGAGGGAAGAGATGGGCAGATGCTGGGGGTGGGTTTTGCACCTGGCCCGTTTTCCCCTGGCAGCAGGTACAGGATGTGGCAGTGGGGAGACAGGAATTGCGGGCTGGGGCATTTGGGCTCACTTGAGCATCACAGACTCCTCCCAGCCTCAGTTTGCCTATCTGCAAGGCGAGGGTAGCCATAGTGACTGGCTTGGTTAGCATCATCATCATCACCTCCCTCCTTCCCCCGAGTGGCCAGCGTGGCACAGGGCAGTAACAGCCACCCTCTCTTTCTGGGCCTTCTTCCACAGGCCAAGAACTGCACCGAGCTTTTCGTAGCTCTTTTTCCAGTGAATCTTTCCAAGTGAAGCTCAGAGAGGTCAGGACCTTACCCAAGGTCACACAGCTTCGGAAGTGGCAGAGTTGGGATTTGGAATAGGTCAGCACTTGGGAGCCCTCTGGAGTGGCAGTGTGTCCGCAGGAGGTGGCTTGGTTGAGAGGGCACTGGCTCGTTTCAGTCACTGAGGGGCCGTGACTCAGCTCGCAGCCACCATAGCTCCCTGTGGCTGAAACTGCTGAGGAGGAGCCCTGCCTGGTGGGGGAGGCAGCAGGTAAACAGGTGGCTGTGGCACAGGGGCTGGGTCCACGGGAACGGCAGGGGAGTGGCCGGGTCCACGGGAGCAGCATGGCACCGGGGAGCCCATTGGGGTCAGGGGAAGGTTCCAAGGGGGTGACGGCAGAGGCGGGAGCTGAAGGCTCAGGAGAAGACAAACTGAATCTGCCCCATTGAGTCTCACCAGCCAGGCAGGGCATATCAACAAAGGTAGCTGACCAGGAGGGGATGTGGCAAATAGGGGAAGGCAAGCCCATCTGGCGTGGATAGCCTTTGCCCACTTCCAGCTGGCCATGGCTGGAACCTCAGTTTCCCCCGTCAAACGATTTTGTGGTAAAATACATACGAAAGCTACCATTTCAGCCACGCTAAAGTGAACAATGAGTTGGCATTTAGGACATTCACAAGGTTGTGCAACCAGCACCTCTGTCTAATTCCAGAACACTTTCATCCTCCCAGAAGGAAACCCTGGACCCATTAAACCGTCACTCCCCACTCCTCCCTCCTTCGACCCCGGGTCTTCCTTCTGTCCCGGGAATGTGCCCCTCCTGTGAAATAGATGGAATCCTACGGTGCGGTGCGTGGCCTTTTCGACTGGCTGCTTTGCCTTTGTGCCGTCTTCGAGGCTTATCCGTGCTGGGGCTGGGTCAGCATTCACCTTTGGCTGGCTGAATCCTAGTGCATTGATGGACAGGCTGCGTTTGTTTAATCGGTTTGTCAGTAGATGGACGTTGGGTTGTCTCTGCTTTCTGACTGATATAAATAGTGCTGCTGTGGGTATTCTGATTCGAGCCTTTCTGTTTGTTTTGTCACCTGTTTTCAGTTCCTTGGGGGTGTGTAGCTAGGGGTGGCATCGCTGGGTCATGGGGTAATTCTGGGTTTAACCTAGTGACTGTTTTCCACAGTGGCAGCACTGCACATCTGATGTTCCCACCCGCACAGTGTGAGCAACCAGGCATTGTGAATTTCCTGTGGGAAATCCCTGTTTATAAGAGCTGGTCTCTGGGGCTTAGCTGAGCTGACCCCTGGGTAGGGAAGCAAGTCCCAGGAAACGGCTCAGAGGGAGCAAGTCTGGGACCCGACGAGAGCTTCTGGGCTCCGAGAAGACCCCAGCTTTCTGGCCATAGCCTGGCCACGCAGCGCTGGCCTATACATCCGCCCGGGGTCAGGGAGGAGGGTTCCTAGGCTGGAGTCCTCTCAGTCTTTCTCCTTAAGCCCAGCTCAGGGAAGGTATGCTGGTTTGTGCTGGAAAAGGAGAAGTGGGGCCAGGTGGGAGTTAAGGCCCTCCCATGCTGAGTCTGGGTTTGGGACTGGAGGCAGTTTTCCCTAGGGTCCTCTGTACTCAGTAGGCTAGGGCTCAGGGAGCAGTTGTGTGGGTTTGGGAGTTCATCAGGGTGACAGTGCCCCTCTGTGTCCCTCATGGAGCTTGGCACTTGGGAGGGCCTGGGAATATTAGCAGGATGAAGGCCTGCTTGGCCCTGGGGCTTGGTTAGAAATGTAAGACCAGAAAACCCCTGGAAAATGGAGCAGCTAAGTTGATATCTATCTGGGGATCGGTCTGTGCATCCATCTCTCCATTCATCCATCTATCTGTCCATCCATCCATCCATTCATACATTCATCTGTCCATCCAGTCATTTGTCTTATCTGTCCATTCATCTGTCCATCCGTCAATGCAGCCTTCTTCCTTTCCTCCCTTTCTCCTTTCTCCTCTGTTCTCCCATCTCTGTTCCTCATCCATCTGTCTGTTCATCCATCCATCCATCTGTCCATCTACCATCCATCCATCTGTCCATCTACCATCCATCCATCTGTCCATTGATCCATCCATCCACCATCCATCCATCCATCCATTCATCCACCATCCATCCGTCCATCCATCCATCATCCATCCATCTGTCCATCCATCCATTCATCCATTCATCCATCCATCCACCATCCATCCATCTACCATCCATCCATCTGTCCATCTACCATCCATCCATCCATCCATCCACCATCCATCCATCCATCCATTCATCCACCATCCATCCATCCATCCATCCACCATCCATCCATCCATCCATTCATCCACTATCCATCCATCTGTCCATTCATCCATCCATCCATCCACCATCCATCCATTAATCCACCATCCATCCACCATCCATCCATCTGTCCATTCACCCATCCATCCATCCATCCATCCATCCATCTACCATCCATCCATCTGTCCATCCATCCATCCATTCATCTATCCATCTACCATCCATCCATCTGTCCATTCATCCATCCATCTACCATCCATCCATCCATCCATCATCTACCATCCATTCATCCATCCATCTACCATCCATCCATCCATCCATCCATCATCTACCATCCATCCATCTGTCCATTCACCCATTCATCCATCCATCTATCCATCTACCATCCATCCATCCATCCATCTATCCATCTACCATCCATCCATCTGTCCATTCATCCATCCATCTACCATCCATCCATCCATCCATTCATCCACCCATCCATCCATCATCCATCCATCTGTCCATCCATCCATTCATCCATTCATCCATCCATCCATCTACCATCCATCCATCCATCCATCCATCCACCCACCATCCATCCATCCATTCATCCATCCATTCATCCACCATCCATCCATCTGTCCATTCATCCATCCATCCACCATCCATCCATCCATTCATCCACCATCCATCCACCATCCATCCATGTCCATTCACCCATTCATCCATTCATCCATCCATCCATCTACCATCCATCCATCTGTCCATCCATTCATCCATCCATCCATCCATCCATCTGTCCATCTACCATCCATCCATCCATTCATCTATCCATCTACCATCCATCCATCTATCCATCTATCCACCATCCATCCGTCCATTCATCCATCCATCCACCATCCGTCTATCCATCCATCTATCCATCTGTCCATTCATCCATCCATTCATCCATCCATCCAGCCACCATCCATCCATCCATCCGTCCATCATCCACCATCCATCCATCTGTCCATCCATCCATCCATTTATTCATCTGTCTGTCTGTCCATCCGTCCACACATCCTTCCTTCTTTCCTCCCTCCTTTCCCTATCCATGTATGCATTCATCCATCCATCCTCCTTTCCTCCCTCCCTTCCTCCTCCCTCCTCGGTCCTCCCATCTCTGTCCCTCCTCTGTCCTCTCCCTTGATGCAGCCACCCCCTGCTGAGCACCTGGCTGACCGTCTGCCTGCTGGGACAGACCTGTCACTGGTCCTGGGCCCTGACTGGCAGGACTTTGTCTGACTTGGTCACTGCTGTAGCTGTGTTTGTCCAGTGTTTGCACATAACAGATGCGGAAATAATTCTCTGATTGATGAGAACGGGTGGGAAACCGGAGTTTGGGATGGGTTTGGCTTGCCTGGTCTCAGCTCGAGGGTAGGCCGCACCCTTGTGGGTGAACCCAGGGTTGAGCTCTTAGTATTTGACCCTCAGCCCCTTGGGCAGAACCAACGACAGGCTGGGGGAGGGTACCTGGCTCCTCCTTAGGGAGTGGAATGACCTTTCTAAGTCAGGGCCAAGGAGCCTGGCCTCCTTTCTGCAGGCCTGCTGCCATGCGTGGGTGGAGGCCATTTCCCTAGGGCCCTGACGACGGTGGCTGTCATCGTTGAGGGTTACAGGGGCCCTTTACCTGTGCCCCACACAGATGCCTGTGCCCAGTGCTTCCCGACAGAGCGGCAGCCACAGTGTCCTTTGAACACAGACACCAGAGGCAGGCTTGCCATAGGCCGCACGCCAGCCCTGCTTCAAGTGCACCAGCATGTCCTTCCCACCTCCCTGGGAGTGCCACTGAGTGGCCTCACAGGTCCCCACTCACCCGGCTCTCCCACGCAGGCCTCCCTGCTGGCCTCACACCAGGCTCGGTCCTGCCTGCACCAGGCGGGGCCTTTGCACCTGCTGCGCCTGCTGCGTAGACCCCCTTCTCTCCCCCACGCCTTCGCATAGGAGGCGCCTCTGGTGATGCACTCCTGACTGCCCACTCTCAGAATGCAGCCCCCATTGCCTGCCCGCCTCCTCCTGGTTCTGCTTTTCTCCATAGTGCCAACGCCGTCTGCCATCCTCTTAGTTGAGGCTTGCCTGCTGGAACGGCAGCTCCACGGGGTGGGAGATTTGGGATTAGTAATTTCACTGCTGCGTCCCCAGCATCTTACACACAGTAGGTACTTCATAAATCGTGGCGGACGGAGCGAGCCACCAGGCCGGGCAGCAGGAGCTCTCTCTTCACCCTCTTCCGCGTTGGCTGTGGGGCCCTCTGGGCCGGGCTGGGTGAGGTGCACCCTTGCCATATCCCACCAGCTGTCTGTGCCTTAGGACTCACTCCAGAGCCGATTCTGTTTTGCGACTGGTGTCCCGCTGGAGGTGGCCATCAGATGCTCGGCTGGTGCTCCAATTTTTACTGCGTGCCAGAAAGTAAACACGCAGGTGTCAACAGCCCGGCCCGTGGAGACGCACAACCCAGAACCCTTGCTGCCCGAGTCCCCCCGGGCTGGGCTGGCTGCAGTGCAGTGGTTTTGTTTAGTAAATATTTATTGGATGCCTACTGTGTGCTGGGCTCTGGGGATATAGTAGTGAACAAAACGAGTATTTCTGGAGTGCCTATCGGAGTAGCTAGCGTTCCTCCTTAATGGACGTCCGCCTGGCGCTCCCCGCTGCGTTTGGAATGGGTCTCTGCAGATCTCATTAGTTAAGATGAGGTCACAACCGGAATAGGGAGGGCCCCAGATCCAAGAAGACTGGTGTCCTTAAAAGAAGGGGAGACACAGAGACAGGAGATGCAGCGGAAAGGCCGCGTGGAGATGGAGGCAGAGACTGGCACGATGCCTCTAAAGCTGGGGAATGCCGGGGCTGCTGCAGGTCAGCAGAGCCGGGGGAGGGAGGAAGCAGGAAGGGCTCCCCCAGAGCCTCCGGAGGCCGTGGGCCCTGCAGACACCTGGATTTGGACTCGAGGCCCCCAGAGCAGTGAGAGAAGCCGTGGCTGTTGTTTGAAGCCACTCAGTCTGTGGTGGTGCAGGCCGGGGGCTAATAATGCCTGGTGTGTGCCAGGCACCGAGCCTCTTAGGGGCTGTCACACAGTAGGTGCTTATTCTGCAGCGAGTGGAGCAAATGGTTCCGCCCACCCCAGGAGGGCTTTGTGCCTTGGGCTTCTCAGAGTACCAGACGGTTTTGAGCGGGTGCGTGTGTGTGCTCACAGGTGTGTGTGCACGTGCATGTGTGCACGTGCATGTGTGTGGGTGTGTGCGTGCGTGCGTGTGCGCGTGTGTGCGCCGTGGCGCTCTCTGCCTGGCAGGCTGGTTTTTACCTCTGAGGCTCCCCCACCTGCCACAGGTTCTTCCAATGTCAGCACCCAATAGTTCCCAGAAAATTTCAGGCACGTGTGGGGCAGAGAGCCCCACGTGCCTTTCCTCCTCCCCACAGCCCGCGGCTCCCACACCTCTGCCAGCCCTTCGCCCTGAGGCTGTAATTCCACCCCCCTAGGTCTGAACCAGGCCGCTCAAGACACGGAAAATCTATGGAATGTGTCTCCGTGTGGCCTCATCCTGCTGGAGCTGGAGAGGAATGCAGGGGCGGGAAGCCCCATGGAAGCCTCCAGGACCTCTGGGAAAGGGGCCTCTGCCCAGCCAGGCGGGAAGGGGACACAGGTGTGTCTGTTTCTGGCATCGCTGTGTTGCTGGCAGGCACCTCCACTGGGCAGAGTCATTTGTGTGTACCTACTGTGTGCCAGGTACCAGGAGGGGCTCTGATCCAGCAGGAAGCAAGGCGGATGGACGGCCGGTCAG
Organism: Aotus nancymaae; assembly: GCF_030222135.1. NCBI lineage: Eukaryota > Metazoa > Chordata > Mammalia > Primates > Aotidae > Aotus > Aotus nancymaae. The sequence goes on from NW_026988433.1 coordinate 8,593,472, forward strand.
AGCTCATGGCCCGAGCTTTCTGCTGTGGATTTGGAAACCTTATCAAAGTGTGCAGTGGCCGGGAACAGGGCCCGCTTGGCTGCTGTGCTGCCTGGCTGATTGCAGCGGGGGTGGGGGGCACTTCTGTGTGTGCTGCCTCCTGGCAGGCGTGGCCTGAGGACAGACTCCTGCCGCTGTGCATGGGGAGCCCCTCCACCTGCCTGCGTGGGATCTGCGGTGCTCCTCCAGCTGGTGCAGGGGCCAGCAGGGGCCCTGGGGCTGCGGTTGGTGGCTGGGATGTGCAGAGGCCTGCTTGGGCCCTTGGCGTCCCCATTGGGCCTCCCGGCCACCTGAGATCTGCAAATCCTTAGAACTTGCACCCAGGTGCTGTCTTGTCCTCCACGGAGGCCTGGTCTCGCTGACTCTGCGTGGCTGAGCCCCTGCTGTTCCCCAGGCAAAAGGCACAGAGTCCTCACCTCTGGCCTGTGGAGCGGGACTCTCGTGTCCCCACTCTGCAGCGGAGGAGACAGGCTCAGAGCCGTGAGGTGTCCGGGGGCATCCTCCCATGTTCCTGCAGCCTGCAGTCCGTCTCCCTCCTGACTTTTACCCACCTGCCCACGTCCCCTTCTCTGTCGCTGATCCCGCCAACGTCCCCTCTCGTGGACATTTGCAGGAGCCTCCCCAGGTCTCCCTGATCCACTCCTGCTCGTAAAATGTTCTGGCCCTGTACTCTCCCTCTCAACCACCTTCTGTGGCTCCCCACTGCCCTGGGAACAAAATCCATCCTTACCCAGGCACATGGGGCCCCGAGTGACTGTCCCCACCTCCCCCCCATATTCTCTCAATGAATTTCTTAAACATCCAGTGCCTGTGCTCATCCCCCGGCCCTCCTCACCTTTGGGGCTGCGCTCACCCCGCCCCCCACCCCACCTTCGCTCACTCCTCACTGGCCTGCGCTCACCTCCCTGCTCTTGCTCAGCGGCGCCTCCTGCTGAAGCACTCTCCCTCCCTCTCCTTCACCCTCTGGAATTTTTTCCTCATATCCCCTGGCTCTTCCCAGGGCTGGGCAGGGCGCCTGGTCCAAGACCCTCCAGGGCCTGGAACCCCCCCGGGCCCTCGGGTTCACATCAAGTGTCCAGTGCTAGCCCAAGGCTCAGCAGAAACCCCAGAGTGTCTGTAAATACTCGGATGCCGCCCATCGCCTCTGACCCCAGCGCAGCCAGACCCAGCGGCAACCTGGGGCGTCTTGTGTCTGAATCCCTGCTCCAGCTCGGATCTGTCCTCAGAACCTCCTGTGGCCAGGACCAGATCCTGGAGACCCTCGAGAGGCTCCCTCATCCTCCTCTGCCCGCATCTTTGAGGAAATGATATCATCAGATTTTTTGGCATTCAGTTCCAAAGCTGCTGATGAAAAGTCAAAGCTTATTTTTTCCCCATTTGCAGTGCCGTGCGCCCGCCTCCTCGCTCAAGTTTCAAAAGCTTTGCCTCACTGCCTTATAAAACCCTGTACCTGTTCGCAGGCCCCATTCCTGCCTCACCCGCCCCTGGGAACCGCCGGTCTCCGTTCCGTCTCTGTGGATGTGCCTGCTCCGGACATTTCACGTAAATGGAATCACATAATACGTGGCGTTTTGTGTCTGGCCTCTTGGGTTCGGCGTCACATTTTCTGGGTGTGTGTGGCGCAGCACACAGCAGTCCTTCATTCCTCTTTATGGCTGAGTGCTACTCCACTGGACGGACAGACGGGAGTGTTTGCTGGGTCTGCCTCTTGGCTCCTGTGACTCGCGCCGCTGTGAACGTGCACACCGTGAACGCGCTGCCGTGAACGCGCACACCGTGAACGTGCATACCGTGACTGCCGCCGTGAACGTGCATGCCGTGAACGCGCCGCCGTGAACGTGCATACCGTGACTGTGCCGCCGTGAACGTGCACACCGTGAACGCGCTGCCGTGAACGCGCACACCGTGAACGTGCATACCGTGACTATGCCGCCGTGAACGTGAATACCGTGAACGCGCCGCCGTGAACGTGCATGCCGTGAAGGCGCATACCGGGTTTCGTTGGAGCCCGTTTCTAGTTCTTCCAGGTGGATGCTGGGACTGGACTCAGTGGGTCACGTGGTAATTCTATGTTTACATTTTTGAGGATCCGCCAAACCTGAGGATTCCTAACATTTGTTTTTCTTCGAGTTGGCAGCAAGCATGGCTCAGGTCGGGAGGACTTGGAAATCGGGTTTCCTAAGCTCGTGGTGAGTGAGGGCAGCATGAGGCCCACCGGCATGTGAGGATGCTGGGCAGGGGGCTGGTAGGGGGACCCCTTGGGTGAGGGGCGGAGGCCCCAGTCCCGTGCTCCGGGGTGGGCACGGTGTCAATCCCAGGGACCGGAAAGCCAGCCAGCGCGGGTGATTTAGGAAGGCATCACCCTCCCTGGCCTCTGGTGCACAGTGGTGAGCATGTTCAGGGGCTTGTCACCTCCAGGCGGCGTCTCGTTGGACAAAGGAGGCTGGAAAAGCTGTGGGTAAATGAGGCCTCGCAACTCAAAATTTAGTAGCGATTTGGAAGTTGCCCGTGGTGCCCTTGGAAGAGGCGCAGACCTCGGGAACAGCACCCTGCAGAAGTGATGGCTGTGTCTCCTCCAAGAGACCAGTAGCTGTTGAAAACCTCGAGAGAGGGGAATAGAATATGCTTCGCTGCATTGGATGACCAGGGTCTGCAGACTTGGAGCCGAGCTCTCGCAGGAAGAATTTTAGAACAGAGCTGGGTCCTGGCGGCCACCGCTGCCCGCCCTCCCAGGACCGTCCTCTGGTTTCCGGCTGCAGAACGGACGTCTCGTTGCTCTTGCTGGGGCCGGGCAGGGCTACTCGCCTCCCCATCAGAGTGTCGCTGGTGACTGGGCTGCAGCTGCGTCATTGACAGTCCTGGTGGCAGTAGTACTAGCAGTTCTGGCTTGCTGAGCACTTACCGTGTGCTGGGCGCTGCTGAGTGCCTGCTCTCCGCCACTTGGCCTTTCCTGGGGTCCTGGCAGGAGGACTTAGGTGGTCAGGATATGCACAGTGCGTGGGTGCGTGTTTGTTCTTCTGATGCCTTTCTATTTATTCCACATTGTACTGGGTTTCTGTATACCTATGCTGATAATAAGCTTCTCTTGTAAGTAAAGTTATGCCGGACCGAATAACAGTGACTTGCTTTGAAGAAACTTAAGTACACAGCAGGCCTGGGGCTAGATGGCCGTGGCCTTCGTAATCTCTATACCAAAAGTCCCTATGCAAGGGTGGCACATGAATGTCTGATGTTTAGGGAACAAGGCGTGTTTGGAGGTTCAGAGAGGGCAAGTGACTTGCCCAAGGCCACACAGCTTACCGAGGGCGGAGCAGGACTTGTTTCCATGTCCACAGGAACTGCACCGTGCATCCTGTGTCGGGCGGGGAGAGCCAGCAGGCAGCGCTGAGGCAGTGGTGGATGTGTCAGGCCTGGCTCTGGAATGCCTTGGCTTTTCCGTGTCTGAAGGATGGACAGTAGCCAGCCGAAAGGTCACCTCCTCTGTTATTCCTTCTCTCCCTGTGTGAGCCCGATCTCTTGGTGGCATGTGACAGAAACCCAGCTCGGGCTGCCGAACGTGCAGAAGGAGCATCCCAGCTCACCTAATGAAGCCAGCAGGTTTCCACCTGCCTCCAGCCGTGGCCGTCATCGGACACCACCCGCCCTTCTGCCCGTGGGTCTCAGGCAGGCTCCTGCCGATGGTGGCCCCAGAGCTCTAGGCTTCCATCCCAGCTTAGATCCCTGGCGGAGAGCACCGTGCTCCTGGTTCCAGCCGCGAAAGTCTCAAGGTGGATTCTCATTGGCTCCGATTGGGTCACAGGCTCATCCCTGAGCCAGTCGCTGGCCCAGGAGCATGCAGGACTCTGATTGGCCGGGACTGGGTCATATGACCATCCCTGGAGCCTGGGGAGGGAGACAAGGTCAAGTCTACACTAGCAAGCGATGGGGTGGGCCTGGGATGCGGTCAGGGCCACCCACCTTTACCTTCCTCCATTGCCCCTCCACATAAGGCCCCAGGGCATGCCTGCTTGAAGAAGGACCATCACCCTCTCAGGTCAGGGGAGAGGGTGTTCTGATGAAATGCAGGGCTGGGTATGCTCTGTTTCCCCTCCTGACCCCTGACCTCATGTGATGCAGCCTCAGTCCTCCGCAGTTAGAGGCCCACGTCCAGGCTCTGGGTCCTGTGCCAGGGTGCACTTTCCTGAACTTTGGGGGGAGGTGTGCAGTTGTGGGGGTGCTGGAGAGGGATTTGCTCGAGGCAGGACCTGATAGACACGCCTTTTTTGAGGGGCTGGTTCTGGGAGAGTGTGTAGGGGACTTGGTCTGGGATGGGACCCTGTTGTAAGCCCAGCAGGCAGAATGGAGCCGTGGCTGGCAAAAGAAGGGGAGAAGCCTCGTTAAGGGCCTCAGGGATTTCCTGGCAAAGGCAGTTTCTGAGTAGGGGCCCCCGTGGCTCCCTGGCTGGGCTGTGTCTTCGCTGTGGGGCTGTTTTTCTGCAAAGCTGCTGGCCTGCTTCCGTTATTCCTCTGGCTTGGCCATGCGTAGATCCTCTCCCATGGAAGGCTCCAGTATCTGGCCCAGGAGGCATTTGGTGCGCCTCTCGCAAGGGTGCAGGGCCCCACGGGCTGTCACTCTGCCCTCAGCTCCTCCTGGTGTGGTCCTCCATGTCCTCATCCCACCTCCCAGCTTGCCTCTAGCTAACCTCATACCAGTCCTGCCCGTGTCATGGTGTCAGCCTCCTGCACAGGGTCACAGCCTTGCCTGGGTCATGCTGTGGCCTGTGGCCTGCCCGAGTTGGCCCTGGCCCCTGCTGCCCAGGACAGCGGTGTGTGCTGTCCCCGCTGGCCACCCCACTGGAACAGGTGCTTTCCGGGAACTCTGGCCCGTGACTTAGAAACCCAGGGGCCCTGGAGTGAGGTTGGAGGGCCGAGGAGGGCTGGGAGCCATCTGGGTGGTGGTGAGGGCCTGGGTGGGGAGGGGCTGCTGGTCCCGTGCGTGGCTTGCATGGCTTGGAGGGACCTTGAAGGCCAAGCCCGTCTCCTTGTGCTGCTGGAGGGCAGATGACTGTGGCAGTGGATGGGGGAGGTCCAGGCAGGCCCCTGGGTGCTCGTGTGTCCTCACGGGACCACAGGAACCCCTCGGGAACCCGCGCATGGAGGAGCCAGCGGCCTGGCTGATCTCGTTTTTCTTTTCTTGTTTTCTCGCAGGTGCCAGTGACGGGGTGGCCCGTGAGCCGATGACGAGGACCGGCTTTTAATCCTTGGTGGCTATTAAGAGAAAGCATATCGGGGCCTGGGAGCCCCCTCCCCCACCACCATGTCGGGATCCACACAGCCTGTGGCGCAGACGTGGAGGGCCACCGAGCCCCGCTACCCGCCCCACGGCCTCTCCTATCCCGTGCAGATCGCCCGGACACACACGGTAAGGGGGGCGCGTGAGTGCGCCTGAGGCCACCGTGAGATCCTTCCGTTCCACTGAGTCTTTACCCTTTCCTTTTTCCTGGGAGCCAGGCTCATGTGGCTCTGAGCCTCTAGGACAGAGGGGAGGGCTCCACAGAGGCTCCTGGTGTCTGAAGCCTTTTGCAGAGCATCTGGTAAAATCTTTGCTCCCATTTTAAAGCTGGGAAGATGGAGGCCAGGGCCAGGCTGAGCTGGGGCTCTGCCCTCTCTTGACTGGCAGTGGGATTGGCGTGCGAAAGAGGAGCCCCTGCTCTATTCACTTTCCTGCAGCCCAGCCTCACCTCTGCCCCCAACCTGCCATGGGACTGGGTAGGATGGGAGTGGCTTCTGGGGGGCCATGGGGCTGGAGAGGTCATAGCTCCCCTTCCTGCCTGGTCCTCCCGGTTCCCAGTGTATTCACCGCGGGGAGGCTCAAGGCTCTGAGATGAGGAGGTGTCACACCGGTTGCGTCTCTGCCTCCCTGACAGCAGGGCCCAGGGCGCTGGCTGTGTCTCTGGGGAAGCTGCCCGTGGCCGGGGCAGACGGGCTGCCCGGGAGCAGGTGGGCCTCGGTGCCTGCCCACGCGTGCGCTGTCATCGGGTCTCCTAAGCCGCCCTGCTCCCACCACCCTCCCTGCCCCACCTCCCAGCGGGGGCCCCGTTTTCTGCCTCATTTCTCACTGCATGAGTGAGACCAGGACGATGGGCCTCAGTTTCGCTCCTTTGGCATTCATGGGGTGCCTGCTGTATACCATGTCTCTGGTGTTTGCCAAGCAGCATTCAGAAGTGTGGGCCTCCCCTTGTGACCTCCTGGCTGCTCAGTGAGGGGCGTGAGGCCTGGAGGTCACAGCTGGAGTAGAAGCTGCCTGTGCCGGCCACCGTGGGGGTGCCCATGTGTGCATGTGTCTGTGCTGCCTGGCTAGTGTGGCCCCTCTTCTGAGACCCAGAGAGGAAGCTGTGTGGGAGGACATTTCCATCAGTGAGCGAGAAGGTTTTGCGTATGAGCTCCCGGGCCCTGCGTGGGGGAGTCCCGGACACAGTCGCCTCCTGTGGGCTTGGGGCGCCTGATGCTTTGCAGAGCCAACTGTCATCAGTGCGTGCCAAGCCTCTGTGCCCCTCCAAACCTCCCCCAGGCCTCTATTTATTGAACACCTACTGTGTGCCCAGGGCTAAAGCTTAGGCTCCCGGTGGGAAATGATTCCGTGTGTTGTCATCATTGTCTTTGTCAGCACCAGCAGAAAGAAGAGCTCTCATGAGCTGCGCACCTGCTGCGGGTCAGATGCTGTTTAGGGCCCTGAGTGTGTGTGGCTGTGCCCGCTCCCCTCATCGCCCCAGGGCAGGACTGTCATGCTCTGTATTTTGTCGATGGGAAAAGACTTCACAGGGTGGGAAACTGCACAGTTGCGTAACCTCGAGCCTCAGTTTCGTCACACGTGAAGTGGGGTTACTGAGAGTCCCCGTCTCCTATATTCTCACGAGGGGTAAAGGGGATCTTTCTTTGAACGTTCTTAAGATGGTGCCCGGCTCAGGGCCCGCCTGGGCTGTCTGTTCGCTGCTGCCATTTCTTGCTCTCGTTGCTGTTCCTGTGGCTGCCGGAGGGGAACCTGCCTGCCCGGGGGCTGCTGGCTTCTGTCTGTTGTCTCGTCCTGTCCCGCTGGAGGTCACCACTCTCCTCCACCCCACCCCGCTCCTCGCCTCGGGGAGTCCTCAGGCTCCTGTGGCTCCAGTGCCCTCCCGCCTCCTCTCCTGCCCTTTGCCCCAGCTGGGCCCTCCTCTGGGCAGTTGGGATCACTGGCTGACCCTAGACACCTCCCATTCTTCTCCTGCTGGGCCATCAGTGACGCAGGACGCGGCGGACAGGGTCAAGTGCTCACCGCCCCTTCCAGGCAGGAGGCTGAGGCCAGGGAGTGAGCAGGGCCCAGCCTGGCGGCCACAGGTGCCATCATTTCTATCTTTGTGTGGGGACAGCAGGGGCCACCTGTGTGCTCCTCCCTGGGGGAGCTGCCCCATATCCGACCCTCTGGCCTCATGATAGTGCTGCCTGCCAGGGACCCCTGCTTGTCTCTTGAAGGGCAGGAAGAAGAGTTCTGGGCACTCTGGGGAGGGCCCTGTTGCCCTGGGTATATGTGCGGGGGGAGCTGCTTTCTTGCTGCGGGTTGGAGGTGAGCTGGGGGCTGTGATCTGGAGGCCCCTCCCTGGCAGCCCCTCAGCCCCCAAACCCTTCCTGTCCTTTTAATTGGCAAGACCCAGTTGGAAAGATGCTGCCCTCTTCCTGAGCTCCTCGGTCTTGGGAAGATGGAACAGAGAAAGGGGAAATCAAGTCACGGAGAGACAGATCCCCTGGGTGAGGGACAGTCAGTGGTGGGACCCTGGCGGTCTTTGTTCCTTCTGCAGTAGCTGAGGCTGGTCTGCTGGGATCCAGGGGCCGCCTCAGTGACCCCGGATTCAGGTCACCCGCACACACACTCCCGGCAGGCTTGCCTCCTGGGATTGGCTCTCCTGGCTGGAGAATCTTCTTCCTGGCACTCCAGGCACAGGAAGCCGGCCGTCCCTGCAGCCTTCGAGAACCTCGGGGTAGCTTCGAATCCCTCTCCATGTCCAGCTTGCTGAGTGGCACTGAGCTGCTTACAGCCATGCGGAACGGCCTCAGTTTCCCCCTCTGCGGTACCGGTGTCCTGGTGGGTCTGTGTGTCAGTGGCGGAGTCTACGCAGCAAACCCTGGGTGGTCATCTCTTTCCTCCTGGAGGGGTGACAGGAGACTCAAGCAGGGCCTCTTCCCCATGGGGACCACAGAACCATGGATGTGGAGCCTGAGTGGACGGCACAGGCCGTGGAAGCCGCCGCCTCTGCCCGTGCTCTGCTCTGCGTCCTCAGCGGACTGCTGGTGACTGGTTCCCAGTGCAAGTGGGAGGCTTCCCTTAGGGAGTGCTTGCAGACAGAGGCCTGACCCCCGAGACCATGGGAAGCCCCTGGGTTCCCTGACGCAGCCTTGGCCACGCTCCAGGGCTCTACGAGCGTCACCCTGGCCCCCCCTTCCCACCTGCCGCATCCCTCTGTGCCCCATTTTCCATCCTCAGGCCCAGCTTCCCTTCATGACAGTAGCAGGACCCCATGGGTCTCCCTGACGGTGGGGAACTGAGGGTCCCCAGGGTTGAGGGTCCAGTAAGAAAATGCTCACAACTTCTGTTTTCCCGGAAAGCAACGCATCCTCCTCTCCTGGCCTCCTTTTGGGCTTTCTGTGGCCCAGTTTGATTCTGCCTTCTTCTTCAAGTCCTCTGGGACCCCTGAATGCTCTTGAGCTCCTCCAGACCTTGGGCTGAATCGAATGCAGGGACACGGAGTCAGAATCCCAGCGTGACCCCTTTCTGCTGTGTGGCCTTGGGAGAGTTACTTAACCTCTCTGTGCCACAGTATTGAAGAGTGGTTCATAGCACCGGTTCTGGAGCCATATTGCTTGCGTTTACATCCTGCGCCAGTGGTATCCTAGCTGTGAAACCCAGAGCAGGTGGCCTTACCGCCCTGTGCCTCAGTTTCCTCATCAGTTGAGCAAGGGTGGTTTTAAGATTGTGAGGATGGAATTAGTTGATAGGTGCAGAGCCCTTCAAACAGGGTACGGACAAAGTAAGCAGACATTTGATATGATCAATAACGTAACGATGACGCTGTTATTACAACATTGCCTCTGTAGCCTTCTGTCTCATCCCGAGGGTACACTTTGGGCTTTGCCCCTAGGGCAGGGGTGAGCACACCTTCTGTGTAAATATTTCAGGCTTTGCAGGCCATGCCACCCCTCTTCCAGGCCCCTGTGGTGTGAAAGCAGCTCGGCCCGGGAGTAAGGGGGTGGGCGTGGCCTGCACCCGTGTCACTGGACGCCGCTGGCCAGGCCTGCTTTGGCGATCGGCCCTAGTGTGCTGACTCTTGGCCTAGATGAGCGCTTATCAGATTCTCTGTGGGAAGGACCGGTCTGTTTCATTTCCAGTTTGTCAGAAATCGATCCGGGGTCCCATTGCACAGACGCAGGGGTCAGCCAGGCCTGGTCCGGTGGCGTCAGAGTTGGTCATGCCATTGGATGCTGGGGGTCTGCACGCCGTCATGTTCTGTGCGCACCTTGTTGGAACTGGCAAAGTCGCAGACTTCCGGTGGAGCAGTACTGCCCTGCGCCAAGGCTCCCAGACCCCAGAGACTGCCTGGGCCAGGCTGGGGCAAGTGGGTGTGTGGGGATCACTGGGAGAGGCGACTGTGGGAGGCTTTGTAGTGTCCTGAGTGCCCTGAGTTGGGGGTCCCTCTGTTAGCTTCACGGCCCCGCTTCCAGCTCAGTTCCTGGTGTTTGGTGATGGCTTTTAAGAGGCTGTGGAGGGATGATCTGGCCTTCAAAAGAGAGGCTAGTGGGAGCTTCCATGCTGGGAGATCCGTCTATCCCTCCCTCCTTCCCTCCATCCAGCAAATACTTACCAGGCGTCTCGTGCCCGTCCTCTTCCGGGCTCTTGCAGTGTAGATGTGAACAGAACAGGTAAGTGTGCCTGTCTCAGGGCACTGACCTCCTCATGGAGAACGGCGATCTAGGAAGGAGAAGAGAGGAAGGTTGGGAGAGCCCAGATTCAAGTAGAGAGGCAGGGAGGAGCCTCACTGAGAAGCTGCCTTTGGAGATGAACTTGGAGAGAGGGAGAGGGCCAGGTGTGTGGGAATCTGGCTGAGGAATGTTCCAGGCAGCAGGAAGAGCATGTGCAAAGGTCCTGAGGTGGGCGCTCTCTTGACAGTAGCTGCCATCATTCCAGGAGAGACCCATGAATCCAGAGTCTAGGACCAGGCTGAATTCTTCCTTTGCTTTCAGTGCACAGCCCCAAACATTCCCTTCTGGAGCCAGACTGCTTGTATTTATGTCCTGCCCCAGTGATGTCCTAGCTGTGAGATCTGGGGCAAGTGGCCTTACCGCCCTGTGCCTCAGTTTCCCCATCAGTTGAGCAAGGATGGTTTTAAGATTGTGAGGATGGAATTAGTTGATAGGTGCAGATTAAGGAGCTCCTAAGGAGCACCCAAGTAAGTAGGGCTCCTTCTGGAGTAGGGAGCTTTATCCAGGAGCCAGAGAGGACATTCCTCTCCTGCCAAAGAACTTCTCACAACCTGCGCTCAAACATCCCCTGGAATCTAACCCCTTTCTCCTTGCTGCCCCCAAGCCACTCCTCGCCACCCTTGGGGCGCAGCCAAGGAGGCACCAGCTGGGATTCCCTCCGGGTGCACGGCTTTTCCAGGGGGCCTGCCACCTTCCCCAGGAGTTTTAAGGGTGTAATTTATTGATTTATTGGTGGCCCTGATTTCCAGCTTCAGCGGTGCCCTGGCTGGGGAGAAGCCCTCCGAGGCCGGGGAGAAGCACTCTAAGGCTGGGAGGAGGCCGTCTGAGGCCGGGGAGACGCCCTCCGAGGCTGGGGAGATGCCCTCCGAGGCTGGGGAGAGGCCCTCCGAGGCGGGGGGCGGGGGCATCTCCTGCGCGGGCTTTTCCTGCCTCCCTTTCTGAGCAGCTGTGTCCGGCTCCCTCTCCCTGAGTCGGGTTCGCTGTTGTCCTCCAGAGACAGGTTCAGAGCCTGGGGCCCGTCCCCTCTTGTCCCTCCTCAGAAAGTCAGCTTAGCCTTCGCCTTGCTTCTCAGAACGTATCCCCTTATTGCTGTGTGACTTGAACAAGCCATGGACCCTCTCTGTGCCTCTGTTTTTCATCTTTATGTGGGGCTACTTGTAATAACCCCCTTACAGGGTTACTGTACCGATGAAATTAATTAATATATTTAAAGCATTTAGCTGCAGGTACACACAGTAGGCAGTTTATTACTGTGGGGTATTATTGTTGTTTCTTATGATTACTATTTCGTGTGGGGAGCTCTCCTGCTCGGAGGCATAGTGGGTGGTTTCCAGCCGGGGTGTATTCCAGCTCATGGGACCCCCAGGCCCACCTCGGGTCAGTTTCATTTTCTCTTGTGGGGTCTCCCCAAGTCTTGCCTTCCCCTACTTCCGGGTACTCTTGTCGGGGGAGTCCCTGGGCTCAACCTTGGTGACCTGCTTCAAGCCCGGTGGTGGGGGCCGGTGTGGACCTTGGGCCTCCAGGGTTTAGGGTCCGGTAACAAAATGCCCACACATTCTGGGCATAAATGGTCCTTAAGATGCTCCTTGGAGGATCTCCTAAATTGGGAAACTGAGGCAAAGGGCCCATGCAGAGGCCTGGGGCCTCCTTCACCACCGTTGGTGGCTGTGGGCACCATCTGGCCGAGGCCCTCTCCCCAGGGACTGGACCGTCTGCCCTGCCTCTCTGCCCACTTGGCCTTGGTGTGGGAGAGCTGGGTGGAGAGGGTCCTCCTGGCAGTCTGTGAGGCTTGATGCTTTCTTCTCACACCTCTCTGTGTGTGGCGAGGTCTCTGCCTGGCAGCTGTGTTGTCGTCCGCCCAGTGGCCTCCTCCGCTCCTTTCCTCCAGCCCTGTCTTCTCCCTTCTTCTCCCCAGGGAGCACCTGGCGTCTTGTGCTGGACAGTGTGGGATTCGGAAGGAGGCCCTTGCCTTTTCTGCCTTCCGGAGGCTGCCCTCAGCCTTGGGGGAAGTCCCTCGGAGAGGTGAGGGAGTTGAGTGTAGGAGGTGCAGGCCTCCTTTAATCTGGGTTGGACACCCATTTCAAAGAAAAGAAACTGAGGCCCAGAGGGTTCGAATAACAGGGCCAAAGACATACCTTCTGTTGGAGGCCTTACAGCTCTTGGTATCTACATCGGACTGCCCAGGGAGGTCCCTTCCCTGTTTCCAGCTTCTCAGGCTGCTGGGGTCCCCGTGGGTCCCACTCCCTCATCCTCCCTGGCCCCGGGCCCCCGGCTCTAGGTGCTCATTTTGCTGGGTCTGCGGCAGGCACGCTATCACATCTACCTGGCACTGTCTGATTCTCTTTGCAAAAAATAACTGCTTTGTTAAAAACCAGACAATAAAAGAATGACTAGACTTTTATGGAAAATTGGGAAAAGTTTAAAAAGGTGCCAAGAAGAAACGAAGTCACCTGCTCTAAAGGTGACTCCACTCTCTGAAGCCTTACCTATGTCAGACATCACTAACTGATTGCTGCAAACAGCATAACTGAGTGTTCCAGGCAGACAGAACTAATTGATCAGGACTGGCACGTGAGTGAACCCTGTCTTGTTTTGTTTGAGAGGCTTGTTACTGTTTTGTTTGTTTGTTGTTGTTGTTGTTTTTAAACACAGTTGACTGTTTCTCAGATCTGAGTGTACTCGGCAATCGGGATGTTGAGCCCCCACCATGATAATGAATAATGCGTTAAAAAAGGATCTGGACCCTTGTTAAGTAGGAATCCGTCTGGCGGGACAATTGTGCTATCAGTGTCAGGACTGTCACAATCAGGGAAAGAGTCCGGGCTCCGCTCCAGATTCGGCCAAGACAGCTGGGGCCTCACAGCCGCCGTGCTGAGGGAGGGGTCAGTGGATGGAAAATTACTCTGAGGAGCGCTGGAGGGTGGGGGGTTCCTCTAAACTGACTTAGCAGGATTCCCACAGCGGAGCAGAGCCCCGCAAGGCCAAGGTCGAGGCCCTGTGCAGAGAGGATGGGTCAGAGGAACTTGACTCAGGTGTGGGCAAGGAGAGTCTTTGTCATGTAGAGGGTGATGTGGTATTAAAGGAGGCGGCTGTGCCTGAGGCTTACCCTCCTGGCTGGGACAGAGCCTTACCTGCGGGATGGGCTTGGGGTCACGGGGTGCTTGGTTCTGAAACCCGGTGTTGAGACCTTTCTGGCAGTCACTGTCTGCCACCATCATTGCCACTGTCCATCCTTACCCCGGCGAGTGAGGCCAGAGCCTCGTTCCCTCTCGTGGGCATCACTTACCCCTCCTGCCAAGGACTGGGCAGTTCGGTTGCACCTTTTTCCAGTTGTGGCTGCCGCCAGCGCTCCTGTGTTTGCACGTCGTGCTGTCCCGTACGCATCTTCAGTCCTGTCTTCCCAGGGCCACATTTCCGAGCTTCATCTCCTCAGGCTGGAGGGACCCGCTGCCCGGCAGGGGTGGCATGGGGTGGGAGGGTACAAAAGTGGAGACAGCCTCCTCTCCTCTGCCTGGCCCCCCATCAATGCCAGCGTGGCCGGAACGGATTTTGCAGGCGTATGGTTCCAGGCCTGTAGCAGCCTGTGGCCTCGGATGGCCCGTCAGCCCTGCCAGGCTCGGTGTTCTCATCTGGAAGGTGGGCGTGATCGTGGGTCCCTGAGAGGCTGTGTGGGAAGGGCGCAGCCCAGGGCCGTTCAGCCGGCTGTGTTTTCTCCTCCTTGGCTTCGGCCCAGGGGTAGCCTCTGGCCAGTCAGTCCCTGAAGTTCCCTGTGGGGACGTGGGCTTGTCTGCCCAGGGCAAGAGAGAGGTGTCCATGGCCTTGCCCTGCCACGCCCGTGCCCACTGGCACTCACCGCTCCTCTGTTCCCTCCCGCAGGACGTCGGGCTCCTGGACTACCAGCACCACTCCCGCGACTATGCCTCCCACCTGTCACCCGGCTCCATCATCCAGCCCCAGCGGCGGAGGCCCTCCCTGCTGTCTGAGTTCCAGCCTGGGAATGAACGGTGAGGAGAGGCTCGCTGCCTCTGCGTCCTGGGTGTGGGAGCTCCGTCTCAGATAGGCAGAAGCCCATGGTGGAGCAGGAGCACGCAGGGGCCTGTGAAATGAGGGGGTGTGGGGCCGCGGGCTCACCCTCGACCTGGTGTGGCTGTGACTCGGGTTGAGGATGGGGACCAGCAGGGAAGAGCCTGTGGCCCTCGGCCTTCCAGCCTGGACCTTCAGTGGCCTCTGTGGGTTTGGGCAGGAGGGGGGACCACCGAGCTGGGCTGCAGCAGGGCTAGGCCGCTGTGGGAAGGTTCGAGTCCACACCTGGTGCCCCGGGACCCCTTCCCTCCCCTCCAGTCCTCCGTCTTCTCCAGCTGGCAGAGGACGCTCTCCGGTGTGTGCCTGTGCTGGGCCAGCCTTACTTTCCCTAATCCAGGTGGGAGGAGAATGAAAAGTGAGGTGGGGGGTGGGAGGGAGGTGGGGTGGGGAGTTGGGGGACTACAGCAAGGGGAGGGCCAGGACTAGGGCTGGAACCAGCTCTCTGTGTACACATTTTAGGCCACGTTCTTCCTCCCACCTTCTCCAGAAACTTCTGCTGGAGACCCTGAGGTGTGAGGCACTGTGCCTATTTCTCAGATGGAGCAGCTGAAGCTGCCAGGTTGAGGGATGGGCCCTTGTTTACTCAGCCAGGACTAGAAATCGGGGCCCCGGCCCTTCATGACACCACAGAGGCGTCCCAGGGCCATGACTGGTCTCCGGGGCAGGCGGGGCTGGTGGACTGGGTGTGCGCTGGCATCAGGAGCAGGAGGGGAGGCCGAGGCAGCCTGCCTTTGGTGCCGGGATTGGTTTCCTGGGGCTGCTGTCACCACATGCCACAAACTGGGTGGCTTCAAGCCACAGAAGTGCATTCCTGTGATCTGAATTCAGGGCATCTGCAGGGCCACGCCCCTCGGAAGGCTCGAGGGGAGGATGCTTTTCTGTCCCACCAGCTTCTGACGGCTCCGGGTGTCCCCTGGCTGTGGTTGTGTCGCTCCGATCTCGGCCTCCGCCTGCGCCTGTCTCACATGGCTGTCTTCTCATCTGTCCCTGTGTTCTCTGGTCCTGTTATAAGAACTGCCCTCGTCCTAATCCGGGAGGGCCTCATCTTAATTCCATGTTCACTGACCCTAGATCCAAAGAAGGTCTCATTTTGAGGTTCCAGCGGCCGTGAATTTGGGAGGATGTTTCTCCGGCCACCGTGGTGCCTCTGTCGTGTTTAAGTGAAAACACCACCACGCGCTTCTTGCCAAGCACCTCGTGATGGCAAAGCCTTAGGTTCTGGGCCATGAAGAGGGGATGTCTTGGGGCCCAGCTTTGGAGGGACAAGGACTTGAGGACCCTCCAGGGAGGTGGGCACAGAGAGGTGGCGGCCTCGCCCCCACGGGGGCAGTGACACAGCCCCAGCCCAGGCTGCAGCTGGCAGCATTCAGTCAGTCTACAGGCACTGATTGAACGCCTACTGTGTGCCAGTCCCTGGGGGCAACCACGAGCCAGACAGGTGAACGACCCTGCCTCATTCTGGGGTGGGGGTGGCCAAGCACATGGGGAGGGCAGTGGAGAGAGGGCAGACGGGCGGGTGAGGTGGGGTCTGGCCTGGGGCAAGGAGGCGCCATCTGCACCAAAACTTGAAGGGGAGGAGCCCACATGGAGGGCCTGCGGTCCCAGTGCTCCAGGCAGAGCCCAGCAGGTGCAAAGGCCCTGGGGCAGGAGTGCACTGGGGGGTCAGCAAGGACCAGGCCAGGCAGGGCCCGTGCAGGAGGGGAATGGCCATGGATTCCCTGCTCAACCTCTGGGAAAAGCATTTTAGCAAGGGTCACGTTCAGGCTCTTTGTGGTGGGTGATGGCTGGAGCCCAAGAGGTGGAGGCCAGGAGTCCCAGCTCTGCGGGGTGTGCCGAGTTAGGCAAGGCCACCCGCTCTCTGGGCACACTGCGGAGGCGGGTTCAGGAGGGCCCGTCAGTGGGGAGTCCGGGCTGCTGGGCTGAGTTAGGTGGTGGGGCCAGGTTCCGCAGGAAGAGTTCTGCCATCGGCCAGCGATGTCTGCGCAGCGTAGGTGGGCGGGAAATGGTGTCACGGGTGCTGTTATCTGCGTTAGGTCCACAGCGTCTCCCAGATGGGCTGTGCCTGTGAACCACGGGGGATCTCGCTAAAATGCGGAGCCTGACTTAGTAGGTCTCGGGCGGGACTGGAGATTCCGAATTTGTAGCCAGCCCCGGGTGGGGACAGTGGGCTGGTGCACGGACCACCCTGAGTGGCGAGGGAGGGGCAGTCACTCTGGGGCATTGCAGTGCCACCGTAGTGCCCTCCCTCCCTGTAAATGTCCTCGGTGAGCACGGACCTGAAGGAAGGCAGCGCCGCGTTGCAGTCCTGCCCCGCTGTGGGGCCGTGGGAGGTGGACTCCTGTGAGCACCTTCCCGCAGGACCACACAGAGCACGGCGCGCAGAGCTGCATTCTCCCCGTGACGCCGCCTGCCTCCCCTCCCGCAGGTCCCAGGAGCTCCACCTGCGGCCAGAGTCCCACTCATACCTGCCCGAGCTGGGCAAGTCAGAGATGGAGTTCATTGAAAGCAAGCGCCCTCGGCTGGAGCTGCTGCCCGACCCCCTGCTGCGACCGTCACCCCTGCTGGCTGCGGGCCAGCCTGGGGGATCCGAGGACCTCACCAAGGTAAGCCCGGGCCCCCAGCTGGGAGCTCCTCTGCTGCCTGAGGTTCTGCTGCTGGTTGGGCTGGGTGGGAGGTGGCGGGTGGGTGTGCAGGGAGGGCTAGCTCGGGCAAAGGCTCGGAGGTGGGCGAGCACTGGGTGCCCGGAGCTGGGTGGCAGGAGGAGGGCAGACAGTAGGTCTCTCTGGAGCTGCCCGTGTGTGGGAAGAAGTGGGGAAAGCGTTCCGGGGGGCTGAGCAGCAAGTGCAAAGGTCCTGGGGCAGGCACAGGCTTGCGGTCGGGAGCGGCTGGAGTAAGGGAGGAGAGAGCTGAGATGGGAGGGCCGGGGGTGCCGAGGAGCAGAGAGCTGCCCTCTGATGGGGGTCGGGACCGTCCTGTGTTCCATTTTCAGCTTTTAGCACATTCCGAGAGCTTCACTGAGGGTAGGTCGCTTGGTTCCGTGCTTGCTTGGAACAGGGGGCTCAGTGACCCCTGCCTCCAGCCCTACATAGCAGGCAGCCCCCTGGGCCTGCAACCCCTGCCTGTGAGGCATTCTCTTCAGGGCTCTGCCAGGCCCCTGGGGCTTCTGGATTCTTAAGGGGCAGGGAGGAGAGTCCCCCAGAGTCCCCCAGAGTGAGATGGGCAGAGTTGGCTCGGCACTAAAGGGGTGGTGCTTGGTTAGGACATGGCCTGACCCCTAGAGCAACAAAGCTTCCTTCCACTGCCCAGTCTGGCCACTCCTGGGGGTGCCACGTGGCACCGGGCTGGCCTGGGTTGAGTCTGCAGCCACTAGACCTGAGGGACCATGGCTGAGCTTTGGGCAGGGGGAGCCGGGCGACTTTAGGCTCGTCTGCCTCTTCATGTGGGGCTGCCTGGCATTGCGGGTGGCCCCAGGCCTCACCGGGGCACTCACCCATCCCAGGGCCTTCCATCCATCTGCCCTCACGGGGCCCAGGCACGATTTCCACCACCCCCACCTCCACGGCTGTGCAGCCCTTGTGCCTCTCTGAGCCCCGTTTCTTCCTCACCGATCTGGGAGCTTGTGTGCAGGGTGTCACCTGGTCATCTTGTGTAGAGGGCTCGGCTGTGGACCCCATGCGTGGGAGCTGTTTGGCACCCGGGAGCTTGCATGCATGGCTGCAGGGCCACACTCGGCCTTCTGCTGGGGAGAGAGGGTGCCCACATGGGCCCTGGGACGTCCCTGGGGTGGGCTTGGGCTGGCAGGAGGTGAGTTCCGTCCTGGGGCTGGGATGGCCGGGCTCCCCTCCTGCTCTGCATGGCTGTGACCTGAATCTGCACACCTGCCAGGTGCCCTCAGGGCTGCCTGTGGGGCAGGGCAGGGAGGGGCTGGGGTGTCTGTGTGGTCGTTGGCCTCCTGCTGCTGGGGCACACCCCCACCCCCGCTCCCCTCACCAAGTTGTCACAGGAAGGTGGTCAGTTAATGAACTCCTGGCCAACAGACCGCAGGCGCCTGCCAGCCTGCTCCGGAGCCTCCCGGGCGGGTGCAGCTGCGTCTTTGCGCCACTAGGCCTCCTCCCTGGCTACCTCCCTGCTCTCCTGCCCATCAGCAAATTCTGACGCCTCTGCCCTAAGATATCCCAGTTCCAGCCTTCAGCCCGCACCTGAGGCCACCTGAGCTTGTCATTGCTCGCTGGGAATGTGGCAGTGGCCTCCTCCCGGATCCCCTGCTGCGGCCTCCCTCTTCCCGCTTCAGTTTTTCCTCCAAGCAGCAGCCAGAGGGCTCTTGTAAAGGCAGATGCCTGTGTCACCCAGGGGGTGTCCCCCCATGCGTCCCCTTGTGCTCCAAACCATCAGTGGCTCTTGTCTCAAGCAGGAAAAAGCCACAAATCCTTGTCATGGCCTGCAGGTCTGGTGTGATCCAGCCCCATCACCTCCCTGAGCTCATCTCCCATCGCCAGTCCTCTCAGCCCTCAGGTGCAGCCTCCCAGGCCAGCCTGGAGTTCCATAAACACGCCAGGCACATTCCCGCCTGGGGGCTTTGCGCTGGCTATGCCCTCGGCTGGAGCGCCCACCCCTCAGGAGCTCCCCACCCCTCAGGAGCGCCCCAACCCTCAGGAGCTCACCTCCCCTCAGGAGCTCCCCAACCCTCAGGAGCTCCCCAACCCTCAGGAGCTCCCCACCCCTCAGGAGCGCCCCTCCCCTCAGGAGCTCCCCACCCCTCCCCTCAGGAGCTCCCCACCCCTCAGGAGCGCCCCTCCCCTCAGGAGCTCCCCAACCCTCAGGAGCGCCCCTCCCCTCAGGAGCTCCCCAACCCTCAGGAGCGCCCCACCCCTCAGGGGCGCCCCTCCCCTCAGGAGCGCCCCACCCCTCAGGAGCCCCCCACCCCTCAGGAGCCCCCCTCCCCTCAGGGGCACCCCTCCCCTCAGGAGCGCCCCTCCCCTCAGGAGCTCCCCTCCCCTCAGGGGCGCCCCTCCCCTCAGGGGCCCCCCACCCCTCAGGAGCTCCCCTCCCCTCAGGGGCGCCCCTCCCCTCAGGGGCCCCCCACCCCTCAGGAGCCCCCCATCCCTCAGGAGCTCCCCACCCCTCAGGAGCTCCCCACCCCTCAGGAACACCCCTCCCCTCAGGAACTCCCCACCCCTCAGGAGCGCCCTCCCCTCAGGCACATTCCTCCTTCCCTCCCGCCTTCCAGTCCAGGCTGTCCTCCAGGGCCTGCATGGCAGGGAGACCTGTGGCCAGCCCTGTGGGGACCCTTGAGGCCGCTCATGGCTGAGGCTGCAGCCCCACCACATCCTCCTGGGGTGTAGGATTCAACCACAGCGTCCCTGCTGGCCTTGAAGGGGGTCTCTGTGGCCTGGGGCTTGGGCCCCCTGCACTTGAGTCTGGACTTGGGACTTGGGTCAGTGCTAGGGCTTCTCCTTCGGGCACTGCCCCCTTGGGGACCCGAGCCAGCATCCCTTGCCCCTGCCCCGAGGCCCAACCCTTCCAGCACGTCCCTCCTGCCCCTCCTCCCCTTCTTTCTCTCCCTCATCTCCCTCCTTCTTCCCTCCCTTTCTTTCCACCCAAACAGCCCCGGCCCCCACCCGCCCCCCCATCCTGCTCACTCCCCTTCACCCCCTGCTTCCTCCCTCTTGTCACCTCTCCCTGCTCATCCACTGTGACTCCTTCCCTACCACAGAGCTGCCCCAGCTGCACCCAGCCAGTGTCCTTGCCTTCCTTACCTACCCCTCCCCCCACCCGGAAGCTACTCTCACCCCTGGGTTCTGCCTACCTTCCTCTCCGGCCAGTGGCCTTGCCCCTCCCCCATCCATTCATTCCCCCCCACCATCTCCTTGCTTCCCCACCCCATGCCCCCATCTGCTCCCCCTCCTTCCCCCACTCCCCTAGAGTCCGGGGCCCAGCTGTCAGTTCATTGCAGAAACTCACAACCCACTGCTGGACAAGGGTGCCTGGGGGTGCTTGGCCCATGGCCCTCTTGACTGGAGAGCGATACTTCCCACGTGTGTGTGTCCAGCCTGGGGCCTGTCACACCTCCAGTGCCCTGGACGGCCCTTTGATTTCACTCCTCTTTCAAACAGACAGTGGAACCTAGACAGTGGCGGGGGGAGGCTGTGCACAGATTAAGCACCTGTGGTGTGCTGCCATGGGAGCTGCTGCCGTGGGAGCTGGCTGCCGTGGGAGTTTGCTGTGGCTTCAGTAAAGCTCAGGGCAGCCCAGGCTGGAGGCGCTTTCTCTCTCCAGCTTCCACAGAGGATGCTGATGGCAGGGCTGCTGGAGAGATTGCAGGCAGTGGCCCCAGAGGCTTCTGTCCCCCAGGGTCACTCAGCCGCCCAGCCGTGTCTGACTGCCCAGGCTGGGGTGGGGACCGTGGCCAGGTGGCGTCCTCATCCTGTTGCAGCGGGTGCCTGGCCAGCTGTGTAGCAGGCTCCTCCCTGCGCGGCCCTGGGGCATCCTAAGCTCCTTAGCGGCCTCTGGGCAAAGGCGATCCCCCTTCTGCAGCAGGAGTGGGGGTGGCCGGTGGGCTCTGGGAGTTAGGCAGCAGAGGGAGGTGGCCTACTCAGGCCTGCAGGGTCCCCTTCTCTGCCTGATGAGGCCAATGGGATTGAATGGTGGACTCTTGGGGTAAGACAGGTCCTTTCTCGGGAGGCTGGTGTGCAGGTGGTAAGAATGCTGACAGTGACGGCAGGTGATGTTCGCTGAGCCACGCCACGGCCAGCCAGTGTCATTCCCTGGTCTCTTCCCAGCCCCAGGAGGCTGGGTCGGTACCCGCTTTTGTAGAAGGCCCCGGCTGAGTGAGCTGAACAAGGGGGAACGGGATTCAGGCCCAGGCGGCTGGGAGTGCACCCCAGGCCTGCCTCCAGGCTGACCTGCTGCTCTGGGCCCCTCCAGTCTCCCTGGTGGGTGCCCTCCTCCCTCTGCCCGGGACCCCCATTAGCACTGGAAGCTGCTCTGTCCTCTGTTGTTGTTGTCACAGAGGCAGGAGGGAGTTTTAGCTCAGCCTCCTGGGAGAGGCCTGGATGGATAGCAGGCCAGTGTGTGTGTGTGTGTGTGTGTGTGTGTGTGTGTGTGTGTGTGTGTGTATGGTGTCTCTGTGTGTGTGCGTGTGTGTGTGTCTGTGGTTTGTGTGTGTGTGTGGTGTCTGTGTGTGTGTGCCTGTGTGTGTGTGTGTGCTTTGTATGTGTGTGCGTGTATGTGTCTGTGGTTTGTGTGTGTGTCTGTGTGCTGTGTGTCTGTGTGTTTGCGTGTGTGTCTGTGGTGTGTGCGTGTGTGTCTGTGGTGTGTCTGTGTGCTGTGTGTCTGTGTGCTGTGTGTCTGTGGTTTGTGTATGTGTGTGTGTGTGGTGTCTGTGCTGTGTGTGTGCGTGTGTGTGTGTCTGGTTTGTGTGTGGTGTGTGTGTCTGTGATTTGTGTGTGTATCTTTGTGTGGTGTGTGTGTATGTCTTTGTGGTGTGTGTGTGTCTGTGTAGTGTGTGTGGTGTGTGTTTGTGTGTCTGTGTGTAGGCAGCTCAGGACCCAGTCTTGGAGGG
Organism: Aotus nancymaae; assembly: GCF_030222135.1. Lineage (NCBI taxonomy): Eukaryota > Metazoa > Chordata > Mammalia > Primates > Aotidae > Aotus > Aotus nancymaae. Next base: position 8,615,141 of record NW_026988433.1, read on the forward strand.
CGACCAACCCAAGTGGGCCGTTGTCCCCCATGTGTGTGTTCTGTGTCTGCGCAGAGAGCAGGCCCGGGGGCTGAGTCTGCTGCCTGCCAGCCTCTCCAGCATGGCCGCGCCCTCGGGCCTGTGGGTTCGGAGGGTCTCTGTCCCTTACCGCTGCTCTGCGGTTCTTTCTGCCTGCCTGGCTTTCCCTCTTGTCAGGAATCCCTCTGCCTGCGGTGCGCCCGCTGGGATCTCTCTTAGTCTCTGTGTCTGTCTCTGTCTGTGTCTCTGTCTCTCTATCTCGTTCTCTTTGTGTCTCTGTCACCATGTCTCTGTCTTTCTGTCTCTATCGCTCTCTGTCTCTATCCGTGTCCATTTCTGTTTCTCGACCTCTTTGTTTGTCTTCGTCTCTGTGTCTGTCTCTCTGTCCTCTCTGATTGGACCACAAGGTGGGGAGCGTGACAGGGTGGTGCTGGGGCCTGGCGAGCCTGGCCGTAGTAATTGCTCCAGGCTGTGAAGAGATTTGGAAAGTCTGAGCAAGGGAACGTGCCTGGGAGAGTGCGCTCAGAGGCCTTCTGCGTCTGCCGTGTGGAATTCAGCCGGGTGCCTGAGGCAGGAATTCGATGGGATTTTTCTGTGTTTGCCCCCTCTGCCCTGCCGTTTTCCTGTTTTCTGATGCTTCTCTGCTCTTCAGCTTCTGGAGTTCTGTGGCATCAAAGACTTCCTTGGGAATTCACTGAACTTTGTTTTGGGGACTTTAGAATTATCACAAATAGCACCATCTCTGAAAATCCCTAATGGGGACAGACAGCCCCTGTCAAATTTAAACATGAGTTCTGGCTCACATAACTGAAATCCATGTTTGTTAGTTTCAGGTACAGCTTGATCTGGGTGAAAGGATGTCCTGAGAACCTGTGTGTTTTCATCTTGGCTCTGCCGTCTTTCATGGGGTCTTAGTGTGTTAGCAGGAAGGAAGCTGGTGACTCCAGGCCTTCCTCCTCCCAGGTTCAAGGCCAGCAAAAAGAGAGCAGTCTCCCACCTTCTCTCCACATTTCTAGCCCCAAACTGCTTTTGCTTCTCATCATGAGTGGGCCCATGCCTGCCCTGGAACCTGTCACTGTGGCTGGAGTAGGGGGTAGACTGGGATGCATGAAGCTGGGCCCCGACTTTTCCTGGAGCTGGCGTAGGGGGTCTGGGGGGTTTTTCTGCTTCCGTGTCTTCAGTTTTGCATGAGAAACTTTTCTCGTTCACATTGGCTTGAAGTTTTACAGCAGGGGCATCTGGTAAACGGTGCCAGCTGCGCCCTGGCAACTTGCGCGGGTGTATTAGTTTGTTGCTTTGCTTCCCTTGGCTTTGGTCGGGTGGGAAGGTGGACAGTCATCGCGACTGTGCCTGCAGGCCTGACCGCCAGGCTCCCTCAGCCCCTGTTCCGGGAAACCTAGCACCGGGGAAGCGGTCCTGGCAACCCGGGTCTGTCTCTAATTTTGCAGTTGAGGGCTGGTTCACGTAAAAGTAACCATGTTAAAGTAACAGTTCATTGGCGGACATTTACAGTGTTGTGCAGCTGTCACCTCTATCGAGTTCCAGAATATTCTCATCACCCCAAAGGGAGAACTCCATACTAATCACTAATCAGTCGCTCCCTGTATTAGTCTGTTCTCACACTGTGAATAAACACATGCCCGAGACTGGGTAATTTCTTTTTTTTTTTTTTTTTTTTTTTTTGAGACGGAGTCTCGCTCTTGTTACCCAGGCTGGAGTGCAATGGCGCGATCTCGGCTCACCGCAACCTCCGCCTCCTGGGTTCAGGCAATTCTCCTGCCTCAGCCTCCTGAGTAGCTGGGATTACAGGCACGCGCCACCGTGCCCAGCTAATTTTTTTTTTTTGTATTAGTAGAGACGGGGTTTCACAATGTTGACCAGGATGGTCTCGATCTCTCGACCTCGTGATCCACCCGCCTCGGCCTCCCAAAGTGCTGGGATTACAGGCTTGAGCCACCGCGCCCGGCCTACTGGGTAATTTCTAATAGAAAAAGGTTTAATTGACTCACAGTTCAGCATGGCTGGGGAGGCCTCAGGAAACTTACAGTCCTGACGGAAGGCGAAGCAAACACGTCCTTCTTCACATGGCGGCAGCAAGGAGACGTGCAGAGCAGAAGTGGGGAAAGGCCTTTACAAAACTGTCGGGTCTCGTGAGAACTCTATCACGAGAACGGGGTATGGGGAAACCGCCCCCATGATTGAATGACCTCCCCTGGGTCTCTCCCACGACATGTGGGGATTATGGGAACTACAGTTCAGGATGAGATTTGGGTGGGGACACAGCCAAGCCGTATTACTCCCCACTACCTCTCCTCCTTTTTCCTGGCAAACACGCGTCGCCGTCCATCCATATGGATTTGCCTATTCTGGACATTTCATGTAAGTGGAATCGTACACTCTGCAGCCTCTTATGTCTGGCTGCTTTCACTCAGCATCATATTCTCGGGATTCATCCACAGTGTAGCCTGAGTCAGTGCTTCAATCCTTTAAAAAAAAAAAAAAGATGGGGTCTTGCTATGTTGCCCAGGCTGGTCTCGAACTCCCGGGCTCAAGCAATCCTCCTGCCTCGGCCTCCATGCCTGGCCCTTCACGTGGCATTGTATGGATATGCCACGTTTTACTTATCTGTTCATCAGGTGATGGACTGACTTGTGCAGTTTTGCTGTGAATCAAAGCTAAACCTGAATCTTAAAGAAGAACCTGTTAAAGACAACAGCTGTTATCCATGGAGAATTTAAAGGAAGTAAGTTTCCAGCAACTTTTCCAAGCGTTGATAGCGGTTGCCAGCTGCTGCTTCTACTTACTTTTTGTTAATGTTACTCTGGAGCATTATTCCCAGGTTGGATGAGTGGTTTGCTCTCACAGTTTTGGGGTGGCCCAGCCCCCAGCGCCCCCCTTCCACATCCTCATCCTTGCTGTGTCCTCTCTCTTCTTGGTCCGGTTAGAAGCGCGGAGATGGGATAGCGGAGCTGTTTCTTGCCACTGGTAGTGCCGCTGGCCTCTGGGTGCCATGCTTGCTGCTACCATTTGTCTTAAGAACCTCAAGAAGTGACATGGGCTGCAGGGAGAGACCAGCCAAGCCCCCGAGGTGGACCGCAGTGAGGGCCTGGGCGGTGGCATTGGGACACGGGTCTGATGTCTGTTGGCACAGTAGGGATGTTGCGCACTTCGGGCAGCAGAGCCAGCCTGTGCAAAGGCCCGGGGGTGCCAGATGCATGAGCTGTCCGTGGCTTGCTGTGGGTGGGGTCGGGTGCCCGTGGCCCTGCCTGAGCTCCTGCTGGGGAGCAGTGAGCCCGCACCCCCTGGTACATGCACACACACTTCCGAGGCTTTTTCCGGGGACTTTTTCTCCTCCACACATTTCTGCCTTTAATTTCTGGAGGTCCTGCACTCTGGGTCCCTGGAAGGGGTGCTGCTTTGGTGCTTATGCTCAGCCCCATGGTTCTGTGGGATGAACGGATGTGTGGCCTGGACCCCATTTCTGATGTGGGTGCCCCTGCAGCCTCTCCCTTCCAGCACCTTCCAAGTTAGGGTGCTGAGTGCCTTTGGCATGTTGTCAGACAGTAATCCCATTTCCCATGGTGGTTGTGGCAGTTACATGGATTAAGACTTGTGAGTTGCTTAGAACAGGAGGCCAGCAAACTCCAGCAAGCTCCAAATCTGGCCCTCAGCCTGTTTTTGTAAATAAAGTTTTATTGGCACACAGCCACGCCCATTTGGTCCCCATCACCTGTGGCTGCTTTTGCAATACAGTGGCAGGGGCAAGTAGAGGTGACAGACCTCGTGGCCCTCAAAGCTCAAGATATTTTTACCATCTGGCCCTTTATGGGAAAGTGCGAGGGCCTCTGGCATCCAGCCGCCGTGGCCTCCAGCCTCCCAGTTTCCTCCTCTAATGGAGATGAAGCAGCAACCCCGTCGGAGGGCTGCCGTGGGGTCTGCTTCATGGGGCGTGGGGAGCTCTGGGATGCGCTGAGGCCCTGGGGGAGGTGGCCTGAGGAGCAGGGAGGACTACGTTGGGCGACTGAGGCCTGTGAGCTCTCGTCTGCATTCCCCTCCAGAAGTCCATACATGCGGAGGGAGCACCAGGTCATCCAGGTGCCTGCTGTCCTTATCCCCACATCTCAGATGGTAACAGAGGCCAGAGGCAAACCTAGTGTGACCCAAGACTCCTGGCCCCTGTGCTCCTTGCTGGGGCTCTGTGGGTTGAGGGGAGGACAGAGGCCGTGAGGATGCAGGAGTGGACAGAAGATGACGCAGCCTCTGCGAGTCCCGAGGTGGGGGGGCACCCGGTGGCCCCCGGGCTGCAGTTGTCCTGGGAATAATGCACCCTGTGTCCTCTGGGTGCAGCTGCCGCGGGGGCGGGAGGTGGTGGCCTGGCGCTGCTCCGGGCCTCGTCTGTCAGCAGCTGTCGGCTTGGCCCTGAGGATGGCACGGGGCGGGGTCTGGGTTCCTGGAGCCCGGGTAGGGGGGACCATCCCAGCCAGCATTTATTGAGGCTTACGGCACACCAGGCTCGGAGCCATTAACTCATTCAAGACTCGCAAGGACCTGGGAGGTGCGAACTTTTGTTCTCCCCATTGTACAGATGAGGAAGCTGAGGCAGGGAACAGCTGAATGATCTGCTTGAGGTCATGGAACTGGAGAGTGGCAGAAGGGGCTGGGATTTGAACCAGGGCTGCACAGCGAGGACTGGTTTTTTTTTTTTGTAACTTTATCCTGAGAATGCTCCCAGCAGTGCCTGTGTGCAGCAGACTTCAGTGGGTGGGAGGAAGGCATCCGTGGATAACAGTGCAGGCCGCCTTTGTTGTTCAGCACATTTCATAAACATCTGTATTACACAAAGGGTAACTCCATGAAGAAAATCAGAAGACATATGGGCAAACAAAAAGAAGGAAGTAAAAATACCCTCTTCTGCCCTGCTGCCTAGATCACTCCTTGTAGCTTCTCTGTAGCCTGTTCTGGTGGCTTTTCCGTGTGTTTGGGACACATGTTGTCTTCAGAGCCATGTGTGTGCTGGCTGCCTGGTTCTGGAAGCTGCGTGTTTGGACTGTGCTTCATGAACGGGTGTTTGCGGAGGTTCTGTAGAGGCCAGGCCTTGGGGAAACGGAGGCTGTGGGTCTTGGTTCCTTGGGCTAGTGGGGAACACACAGATGGAGTGAGTGGAGGAAGAGAGGTGTGTTACGGGAACAGGAAGTTGGAAGACTTCGCAACTCGAGGAGAGACCGGGAAACCATTTGTGTAGCCAGAGCGTTTGAACTGCATCTGAAGGCTGTAAGGGACTCTGACCTTTGGAGAATGGGTAACGGCTAGGATGGGGATGGCATCCTTGAACAGCTGGGACTGTCCTGACAGCTGTCTAGTACTCTGGGCCTGGAGTCAGGGACGGAAACTGGGGGTGGACTGTGGAGGGGGCGTGTATTAGTCCATTTTCATGCTGCTGATAAAGACATACCCAAGACTGAGCAATTTAAAAAAGAAACAGGTTTAATTGGACAGTTCCACATGGCTGTGAAGGGCTCATAGTCATGGTGGAAGGCAGGGAGGAACAAGTCATGTCTTAGATGGATGGCAGCAGGCAAAAAGTTAGCAACTGTTTTAGTCAGAGTTCTCTAGAGGGGCAGAACTAATACACACACACGCACGCGCGCACACACACACACACACACACACAAAGGAGAGTTTATTAAAGAGTATTTATTCACACGATCACAAGGTCCCACAAGAGGCCATCTGCAAGCTGAGAGCAAGGAAGCCAGTCCGAGTCCCAAAGCTGAAGACCTTGGAGTCTGATGTTCAAGGTTGGGAAGTGCCCAGCATGGCAGAAAGGTGTAGGCTTGGAGGCTAGGCCAGTCTCACCTTTTAACGTTCTTCTGCCTGCTTTGTATTTGCTGGCAGCTGATTAGATGGTGTCCACCCAGATTAAGGTGGGTCTGCCTCCCCAGCCCACAGACTCAAATGTTAATCTCCTTTGGCAGCGCCCTCACAGACACACCCAGGATCAGTACTGTGCATCCTTCAATCCAATCAATTTGACATTAGCATTAAACGTCACAGGGTATTACGGACTAGGGGTGTCCGTGTCCCCTATGCTGACTCCATGCCTGTTTTTTCTCTGCCACAGGACCGTAGCCTGACTGGCAAGCTGGAGCCGGTGTCTCCCCCCAGCCCCCCACACGCTGACCCTGAGTTGGAGCTGGTGCCTCCGCGGCTGTCCAAGGAGGAGCTGATCCAGAACATGGACCGCGTGGACCGAGAGATCACCATGGTGGAGCAGCAGATCTCTAAGCTGAAGAAGAAGCAGGTGTGAATGGGCAGGGGATGGGCAGTGTTGGCTGTGAGCCTCCATTCTAGCAATGACGGCAGTGTCACGACATGTGCTAAGCAAGGCCCTTTCCAAGTTCCCAGGTGCTCGCTGGTTTTTATACCCTTTACGTTTATTGGACAGGAGCACCATCCACAGAACCTTCTGCCATGATGGAAACACTGTATCTGCAGGATAGCTACGTTTCACTGTTGAGCATTTGAAACGTGCCTACTGCAACTGAGGAACGGATTTTTAAATTTTGTTTAATATACACATTAAATGTGCCTTTCCATAGCCACACAGGCTGCCGCATTAGACGGCGCGGGCATGCCAGGCAAGAGTTCAGGATTTCCAGCCAGGTCGTCCAGGTTCAGATCCTGTTTTTCCCACCACCCGGCAGTATGAGTGAGCAGTCCCTTCTCGGTGCTTCCCTTTCCTTATCTGTCATATGGGGAAACAGCCCCTGGCTATGGAATCTGAATGGACCAGCCTCCTGACTGCTCCTCACCAGCCGTGTGGCCCCGGAACCTTCATCTCTGGCGCCTCAGTTTCCTTGCCTGTAAAATGGACAGCTTGTAGAAGAGGAAGCAAGACCTCGAGATTAAAAATAAATCTGCATTGTCACTGTTGAAACCACACAAAACATGAGAAAAATCTGATGTAAATATTTACAACATTCCTTTTATAATTTTGTTTTGAGTATGAGTTAATATACAATTCCTTGATAATCTGCCTTTTCCCAGATCTTCATGGTTCACTCCCTGGCATCATTCAGGTCTCTGCTCTGATGTCTCTGACGCCAAGGAGCCACCCTCAGCTTTGTACAGGAACACGAACCCCAACCCTCCTTTATTCTGGGTTCAGCCAATCCAGCCAATTCTAGCTGCTGCTGGTTTTTGTAAATAAAGTTTTATTGGCACAGCTACGATGACTTGTCTGTGTATCTCTATACACATGTGTCTATATAACTACTTTTGTGCCACATTGGCAGAATTAAGTCATCACAACAGAGACCTGTGTGGCCTGCAAAGTCAAAAATAATTGCTATTTAGGCCTTTAAAGAAAAGCTTTGGGCCGGGCACAGTGGCTCATGCCTGTAATCCCAGCACTTTGGGAGGCTGAGACTGGAGGATCACTTGAGCCCAGGAGTTTTAGACTAGCGTGGGCAACATAGTGAGACCCCGTCTCTACAAATAATTTACAACGTTAGCCAGGTGTTGTGGTGCATGCCTGTGGTCACAGCTACTCAGGAGTCTGAGGCAGGAATGCCTGAGCCCAGGTGATTTAGGCTGCATGAGCCATGATCTCGCCACTGCACTCCAGCCTGGGTGACAGAGTGAGACCCTATCTCACCAAAAAGAGAAATTTTGCCGATTGCTGATCTGTCTCATCACCCTAGTGGTGGCCTCATTATTTGAATTAATATAGGCCCAGCTTTGTCAGACAGTGGTCCTCTCCTTCTCTTCCTGTTAACTGCTGTGTTCTGAGCAGCATGAGGTACATAGTAGGTGCTCATTAAAAATGGTTGATTGAGTCATTGCGACACCGTCTTGGCCCCAGGGAGTATGTAGACTAACAGGGAAGCAGGCTCATGTCTAATGCGCTCCAGACAAGAAAGTTGGGGCTCCAAGGAGGATCAAGGGCTCATCCCAGCCACTGTGGGCAGGGCACGAAGGCTGGTGAGAGAAGGGTTCCAGGAAGAGGCGCCATGGGAGCTGGGTTTTGAGGGGGAGAGCGTTGATTTCAAGGGGCCATCAGGGCTGTCACGTGGTTGGGGGAACCAGGATTTGGGAATAGTCCAGCTGTAGGGCCCAGTCCTCGAGACTGCCAGCTGTCCCAGGCTTCAGCAGGCAATGGGTAGGTCTCATGATGGTGGTGCAGGCATCCCTAGAGGGCCACACCCCAGCGGGGGTGGGCAGACATTGCCAGGGCCAGCCTGGTACTGCCCCTTTAGGTCTCCAGTCCCGGCCCTGGGGTGGGTCTGAGGCTGCGGGGCCCTGGCACATGCTGGCGGCTGCAGCTGGAAGCCAGGCGGCTCCAGGCGGCCCTCACTGGTGAGGTTTTGGGTTTCTGTTTGTCTGTTTCCCCCCTAAATTCTCCTTTGGCATTTTTCAAAAGTGAAATTCTCAAACATGATCATTTTAAAGTGCACAGTTCAGTGGCGTTTAGCATATTCAGTATCGTGCAGCCATCACCTCTGTCTGGTTCTAAGCCATTGCAGCAGCCCCCAGGGAAGCCTCCTAGGAACTGACGCAGCCACTCCCCTATTCTCTGTCTCCACGGATTCACCTGTTCTGGACGTGTCCTATACATCGGATCACACAGTATGCGTCCTGTTGCATCTGGGTTCTTCCACGTCGCGTCCTGGTTTTGGGGTTTATCATGTTGTCTCTCGTCTCAGTCCTTCATTCCTTTTTATGGCTGAATCATATTTCATTGTGTGGAGATGCTATCTTTGTTTATTTCATTATCGGTGGCCATTTGGGCTGCGGCTGCTGTGAATCGCGCTGCTGGTGAACATTCGTGTTCGCGTTTTTGTGGGACACCTGTTTTCAGTTCTCGTGGTTGTGTACCTAGGCGCAGAATTATTGCACAGTGACTATAAGTTTAACGTGCTCATGACTTTCCAAGCTGTTTTCCACGTCAGCTGCCCCATTTTACATTCCTACCGGCAGTGTATGAAGGTTCCAGGTTTTCCACATCCTCACCAGCCCCCCCTTTTTTTTTGAGACGGAGTCTCACTCTGTTGCCTAGGCTGGAGTGTGGTGGCGCCATCTTTGCTCACTGCAGCTTCTACCTCCCGGGCTCAAACGATCCTCCTACCTCGGCCTCCTGAGTAGCTGGGAGTACAGGTGCGCACCACCACACCCAGCTAATTTTTGCATTTTTTGTAGAGATGGGGTTTCACCCTGTTGCCCAAGCTGGTCTCAAACTGCTGGTCTCGAATGACCTGCCCGCCTTGGCCTCTCAAAGTGTTGGGGTTTCAGGTGCAAGCCACCCTGGCCAGCCACACCAACCGTTTTATCTTCCTTGGAAAAACGTTTTTGATGTTGTGCAGTGGTGTCCCTTGTGGTTCTGACTCCATGAGACAGCCCTTTTTAGCGCGTCGCTGCCGTGCAGGAGGACGTTTCCTGCATTGCCTCCTTGATCCTCCAAACAACCTTACGAGGCGGGCGTGTACTCGCGGGTTTCGCTGAGCAAACACTGAGGTTGGGGGTGAAGTGCCCTGCCCGAGACTGCAGAGCTGGTGAGCGTGGAGCTCAGGCTTGAATCCCGGCCCAGCAGAGCTCAGTCGCCTTCTTAGCTGGGTCTCTGTAGGTGTCCCAGGTAGTGTTTTTCTCTAGTGCCTGCAGGAGGACCACCTTCCCCGGCTGGAAGGGGTCTCCCTTCCACCCACCCTTTCCGGGCTGTGGACTTCTTCCTCTTGCAGTTCATTGGTGCTTTGCGGGAGTATTTCGATGCCCTTCCTGAAGCAACCACCAGGGGTCGCTATGGGACTGAGGCAGTTCTGCTCAGGCCTCCAGCACCGGAGTCTGCAGAAGCTAGGACCCTGGGTTTTCTGGCTCTTTCTGCCTTCACTTCTTGGCTGCCTTTTTGGGTTCATACTGATATGCCCTGTGGTCACGTGCGGGCTGTGTGAGCATCATAAGTGGAGCAGACCATGTTCTGATCTCACTCACAATGCCTTGTCACATTGCAGAACTGGGCATTGGCCTCCCATCTGACCTTGGGCCAGTGCCCTAAACCCTGTGGTCTTCAGCCACCCTCTTGCTATGAAGCAGATGGCAGCATGATGGAATGCCCTTTCCAAGGGTGTTAGGAGGGGGTCCAGTATATGAACATATGAGGAGGGGATGATGGGGGTGATCAGGATGAGGATGATGGGGTGATGAGGATGATGGGGGATGGGGATGATGGGGGGATGATCGGGATGAGGATGATGAGGGGATGAGGATGATGGGGGATGGGGATGATGGGGGGATGGGGATGATGGGGGGATGGGCATGATGGGGGGATGGGCATGATGATGGTGGTGATGATGTTGGGATGGGGTGATGAGGATGATGGGGGGTGAGGATGATGGGGGATGGGGATGATGGGGAGATGAGGATGATGGGGAATGGGGTTGATGATGAAGGTGATGATGGGGGATGGGGATGATGGGGAGATGAGATGATGGGGGATGGGGATGATGGGGAGATGAGGATGATGGGGTGAGGATGATGGGGAGATGAGGATGATGGGGGGATGAGTATTATGGGGGATGGGGATGATGGAGAGATGATGATGGGGAATGGGGATGATGATGATGAAGGTGATGGTGGGGGATGGGGATGATGGGGAGATGAGGATGATGGGGGATGGGGATGATGGAGGATGGGGATGATGGGGAGATGGGGATGATGGAGGATGGGGATGATGGGGGATGAGGATGATGGAGGATGGGGATGATGGGGAGATGAGGAGGTAGGGTGATGAGGATAATGATGATGGGGGATGAGGATGATGGGGGATGGGGATGATGGGGTGATGAAGATGATGGGGGATAGGGATGATGGGGGGATGAGGATTATGGGAGATGGGGATGATGGGGAGATGGGGATGATGGAGAGATGGAGATGATGGAGGATGGGGATGATGGGGAGATGGGGATGATGGGGAGATGGGGATGATGGGGGGATGGGGATGATGGGGAGATGGGGATGATGGGGAGATGGGGATGATGGAGAGATGGAGATGATGGAGGATGGGGATGATGGGGAGATGGGGATGATGGGGAGATGGGGATGATGGGGGGATGAGGATGATGGGGAGATGGGGATGATGGGGAGATGGGGATGATGGAGAGATGGAGATGATGGAGGATGGGGATGATGGGGAGATAGGGATGATGGGGAGATGGGGATGATGGGGGGATGAGGATGATGGGGAGATGGGGAGATGGGGATGATGGAGAGATGGAGATGATGGAGGATGGGGATGATGGGGAGATGGGGATGATGGGGAGATGGGGATGATGGGGGATAGGGATGATGGGGGATGAGGATGATGGAGGATGGGGATGATGGGGATGATGGGGGGATAGGGATGATGGGGGATGAGGATGATGGGGGATGGGGATGGTGGGGAATGAGGTTGATGGGGGGATGAGGATAATAGGGGGATGGGGATGAAGCAAGGATGCGGAGCTCTGTGTGTGGAGTGCTGTCTGTGTGTCCCCTGCCGAGTGCTTTGCAGGCATCATCACCTCATTTCACCTTCACACCAGCTCTCTAGGATAGTAAGTCATTTGTCCACATTTTCCAGATGAGGAAGGTAAGGCACAGAGAAGTCCAGCAGCTTCTCAAGGCCGCACAGCTAGTAGGAGTGGGAGTCGGGTTCCAGTCTGCCCAGTGCAGCCGCGGACTCTGCACAGCGTCTCCTGGCGCTGATGCTGCCCATGGGAACTGCAATGTGTGGTAATGCTGGCTTGTAGAAGGCCTGACTGTGCCTGCCTGTGTAACTAACTCATTCAGTATGCACCGCAGTCAGAATGAGGACACGGCAATCAGCCTGTTTACAGATGGGGAAACTGAGGCCCAGCGGGGTGAGGCTGCTGCAGCCTGTGCTTCCCTAGCTGGCAAGTCACGGAGGCAGGATTTGAACCTGGCTTTGGAGCTTGGAGGCTGCAGCCGGCCCGGGAGCTGGGGCCTCTTCAGGGTGCGGAGTCCCTGGGGTGACTCACAGGAAATGGGTAGCAGCCTGACTTCCTGTGCGTGGCCGAGGCCCGGGCTGCAAGGGGGCCTCCCCGTGGCCTAGGGGCTGCAGCCCTCCTTCCGCCCGCCGGGCTGCTCACCCGGCATGCTCTACCTGTTCCCACAGCAACAGCTGGAGGAGGAGGCCGCCAAGCCACCCGAGCCCGAGAAGCCAGTGTCACCACCGCCCATCGAGTCAAAGCACCGCAGCCTGGTGCAGATCATCTACGACGAGAACCGGGTACGTGCCCCCGCCCCCGCCTGCTGGCCACAAGGTGCTTCCCGGGGAGCACCTTGAACCGGGCCTCAGTGTTCCCATCTGCGAAATGGGGAGGGTACCTCGCCACCCTCTCACCCAAAGACGCAGGGTTTGTGAGTGGGTGGGGGAAGGTAGCCGATGGAAAGCCAGCCTGGTGTGGCCTCTGAGCTGTTGTGCTCAGACACACAGATGAGATCGTGGCTGGCCAGCAGGATGCGACACAACACGGAGGCATTGAGCTCCAGGAGAGCACCAGGGGCCACCACTTGAGGCACGTGTGCAGGAAATCCCTTTGAGGTAAAAGATAATGACGTTGTGACAGCAGCAGCGAGCGTTCATGGAGCAGCCCTTCCCGTCAGTCCCGGACAGCAGGTGCAGGCCAGAGGTGTTAAGCACCTTGTCTAGAGTCATACGTCTAGGAAGCATTGGGCCTGGATTTGAACCTGTGAGCTGTCAGACCACAGGGCCTGAGTTCTCAGCACTGGCTTCCACTGGCACTGCGCCCTGGAAGGGGCTTTTGAGATGACTGAATCCCGGGGTCAGGAGCAGGTTGTGGGGGCCATGGAGATCTCACTGGGGCAGCAGCCGGGTATTGATAGGGGGTCTGGTCTTGGTGGAGGGGCTTGAGGTGTCCCGTGTCTCCAGGGGCTGGACCCTGAGGGCCTGTGCACCTCCAAGGTGGAACCTTATGTCTGGTGAGGTGGTGAGCTCCCCATCTTCCCACTCAAGCCAGTACCAGCTGGGCTTTGATGTTTTACAGTCGACTTTTTCCAGATGCACTTGGGATCTGTGGATATTGATCCCCCCTCCCTTATTTTCTGGATGAGGAAACTGAGGCCCAGAGAGGGACTGGTCCTTGTGAAGTGTGACAGATGAGGAACCTCCTCTCCCTGTCTTGGCATCCTGCCAGAGGCCCCAGCCCCCCTTCCCAGCTGCGTCTTCTGTAATACCTTCCTTGGCCAATCAGTGCTCAGAGTTGAGGTGGGGGTGGGGAGGCCTCTGGAGTCATGTTGTAGGTGTCTGTAGTGGCAGCCTGAGGCGGCAAATGACTGGATCAACCAGTTTGGCTATGCTTCCACCTCTAGAAACAGCAATGTCATGCAGAATGAGACGAGCCTGTTTGGGGCCTGGGAACGAGCTTGGGTCACTCTTCCACACCCTGTCCCCTCACCCCAAGCACCTGTAGTAACAGTCATAGGAGCGCCAAGGGGCCGCACGTGCTTCAGCCAGGCATCCTGGGTTCAAATCTCATGTCTCCTACTTCCTGGCTCTGTGACCTGGAGCGTTTTGCTTAAACCTCCCTGTGCCTCATGCTCCAGAGCTTTAAAATGATGACAACGATGGCATTGGCTAGTACAGTTGGCGTGGGGATTAAAGAGGCTAATGTCCTAGTACCCTTAGGACAGACAGTGCCTGGCACCAAGAAAGTGCCAGCTGGTGCTATTAATTGTCATTATCGTAGCTGTCATTTCTTCTTGTAATTGTTTACCTTGTACATTTAATAGAATACTATTTGTATTTAATAGAACTGCTATTACTCTCTCCACTGTGCTTACCAAGAAACCAAAGCTCAGAGAGGGAAGGTGACCTCCCTGAGATTGCAGAGCAAGTGAGCTTTGAGCCTGGGACTCAGAGCCAAGATTGAGGTGGCTCCAGGAGCCCAAAGTGGAGAGGACATGGGCAGGGCTCCTGAGAGTGTCACCTCTGCCTGCCTTCTCTGCTCCTTGGTGGAGAGCAGGCATGGTTCTCACCAGCAGCTGTGGAGGCCGAGTCAGTGGCCCAGCACGTTGCTGCAGCACCTTGGCCCTCTGCCTGGAGCTTCTCTTCCTGCAAGGCCTATACTGTCATTTCTATCTTTGCTCAAATGTCCCCTTCTCAGCAAGACCCGTTTCAACCCTCTACTCTTCCTTCCCGTTTTCCTCCTTTGTGGCTTCTGATTCTCCTCAGCCCCTGTCCCCATGGGATGTGATTCATATTTTACTTATTCTGTTTATTATGAATGGAAGCCCTGTGAGGGCAGGGATTTTATTCCTGCCCACTTTTACTTTCATTTGTATTTCCAGCATCTAAAACCACTCAGCACACAGCAGATGCACATGAAGTAATTGTCGTGGACGTGTCCAGGCAGCAGGAGGGGAGGGGAGATGGAGGCGTGTGGCCAGCTCTTGCCCGTGGAAGAGGCCTCTGGTTTGAGGGTGTGGGAGCTGGTGGGGACCCTCCACCTGGGCTGAGCTTCCGAGCCTCCAAAGCCTGCAGCCTGTTGTGCGGGAGGCCCCCAGCCGCCTTTGGCAGGAGCAGCCAGGCCTTACCGCCCCTTGGGGGATCAGTAGGATTAAATTTTAATCCGCCTTCCTTCCCTGCTGGTTCCTGGAGAGATGGAGGACAAGGGTCTGTCTCTAAACGCCGAGCCTGCCGGAAAACGCAGCTTCCCCGCTGGGCAGGGCCTGCCTGGCAGTTCTGAGTGCCGGAGTCTGGCTCATTATCCATTCGGAGCACATTGGTGAGGCACCTGCTGAGCAAGGCTTTTCCTGCCTCCCGGGAGCTGCCTGCGTGGGCGGAGGCCGGGCAGGTGTGCACAGATGGCGGAAGAGCCGACGGGGTCTCTGCAGCCTGAGAGCAGGAGCAGGCGGGGTGGCCCCGGACTGGGAGGGCAGAGCGTGACCTGGAGCGGGCACCGGGAAAGGCTTCTTGGAGGCAGCCAGTGGGCCGGAAGGAGGGCATTCGGGTGAGGGGCATGGCAAGTCCCAGAGAGGGGACTGGCGTCTTCTTTGACCTTCAAAGGTGGTGGGCGTGAGGGTAGGAGCCTCTTGGTTCTGAGACAAGGAGCACACTTGGAATCTGGATAAAACACACAGGCAGGCAGCACTAGCAGAGTGTGGATATGTAGGAAAATTTGTTCAGCGCAGGCTGCTGGGGAGCAATCAGGGTGGGCTTCATAGAGGAGATGGGCCTTGAGCTAGGTCCACTGGGGAAACATAGAAGGCTGCTTCCAGTAGAGATGCTGATGGCTCATTCACATGGGGAAGAAGAGGCAGGATTGATAGAAGCAGCGACCTCCAGTTGCTGAGTAATGCAGAGATCAGCGTAAGACTCCAGTCCTCGTCTTTGAGTTTAAGCGTCTTAACAGGAACGTGTTTATACAGTGTGATTGGGACTCATTGTGTGCACAGTGTGGTAGGGACAGAGCAGGGCAGGGATGAGTGACGCCATCAGCAGTCGCTGTGGACGTGAAGCAGTCAGCAGAGCCTGCTGGGGGTTTTGGCACTCTGGATGCTCGTTTGCAGGGCCCAGCGTCAGACCCTGTGATGCAAGATTTTCAGAGCAGTGGTTCAGACCCCATCCTGTGGCCCCAGCATCCTGGGCCAGGCCCCCACCTCTGGCCTGTGTGCCCAGCCGCCTCGCCATCCTAACTGCCCCCAGGGCCCAGGGGTTCTTTCACATTGTCCGTTTCAGCCCCATGAGGCTGCTGCACACGTCCCCCCGATCTGCCGCTTTTCCTGCTCATCACACACCCTGGGAGAGCTCTGCACGGGACTTATGGGCATGGGGCTCGGTTTGTAGATGAGGAAGCTGAAGCTCAGGGTCAGCTGCTGCCCTGAGGCACTACTGCAGCCAGCGGAGGAGGGGCTTGGGTGCAGGGCTGCGGGCTTGGGGCTTCTTGGGTGGGTAGGTGCTGCCCCCAGTCTGCAGATGAGGAGGTCAGAATGGCCGAAAAGGGACTAGAATGGGGCTTCCAGGCAGGGGAGCGGCCAGGGAGTGGTCACTGTCAGGGCTGTTTCTCTGCTTTAGAGGAGAGCCGCACGTGGACACGTGTGGTTTGTGTGCCTGTGGCTGCACGTGTGCACATGTGGGTGGATGCATGTGTGGTATGCCTGTTGGATACACGTGTGTGTGTGTGTGGTATGTGTGTTGGATACACATGTGTGTGGTATGTGTGTTGGATACATGTGTGCGTGTGGTATATGTGTTGGATACGTGTGTGTGTGGTATGTGTTGGATACATGTGTGTGTGTGGTATGTGTGTTGGATACATGTGTGTGTGGTATGTGTGTTGGATACATGTGTGTGTGGTATGTGTTGGATACGTGTGTGTGTGGTATGTGTTGGATACGTGTGTGTGGTATGTGCGTTGGATACACGTGTGTGTGGTATGTGTGTTGGATACACGTGTGTGTGTGGTATGTGTGTTGGATACACGTGTATGTGTGGTATGTGTTGGATACATGTGTGTGTGGTATGTGTGTTGGATACATGTGTGTGTGTGGTATGTGTGTTGGATACACGTGTATGTGTGGTATGTGTTGGATACATGTGTGTGTGTGGTATGTGTGTTGGATACACGTGTGTGGTATGTGTTGGATACATGTGTGTGTGTGGTATGTGTGTTGGATACACGTGTGTGTGTGGTATGCCTGTTGGATACGTGTGTGTGTGGTGTGTGTATTGGATACATGTGTGTTGTGTGAGCATACACATGTGCCTTTGAGTGGCTGTGTGCACTTGTAAATGAATACTGAGAGTTGGCTTCTGTGGGACGCACGTTGGTGATGTGTGCATCGATACGGCGCACCTCTGTATGTGTATGCGCATACGTGTGTGTGTGGACCTCTGGATGGCTGTGTGCACGTGTGTGTGTGTGAGTCAGCATGTGGAGCCCGTGGTTATCTGTGCACTTACACATCCATGCATACACATGTGGGTGTGGGTGTGCACGTGTGCAGGTGTACCTGTGGGTGCCGTGTGCACGTGTGCAGGTGTACCTGTGGGTGCCGTGTGCACGTGTGCAGGTGTACCTGTGGGTGCTGTGTGCACGTGTGAACACATTCCTATGTGGATTGGCACGTGTGGGACATGTGTGTAGGTATTGGCATGTCTGTGCCCCTGTGTGCATACACACGTTCACGTGGTTGCAGTTAGACTGTGTGCATGTATGTACAAATGAATGTGTGTGAGCTGGTGTGTGTGGGGCGGGTGTGTCGCCTCATGTCCACTTGGTGTGCCTGTGTGAGTGCCTGTGCGTGCCTTGGCGTATGTGGACACGTGTGTTTGTCTTTGTGCATTCCTAGATCTTGGCATGTGCACTTGGTCACATGGATCTGGTGCTCCCATGCACCCATCTGCACAGGTAACTGAGGACTTGTGTGTCCTAGCACAGCTCCTGGGCTCTTTGGCAACAGGGAGGCCTGGTCACACAGACCCTGGGTCCCTGTAGGAGGGCCATTGCTCGAGTGAGAACCTGCCCTGACCCCTGGTTGCCTGGCGAGAGGCCCTCCGGGGGTGGACGCCACGGGGAGCTGGGCCCCTCATTGGCTTGGTCCCTGGTCCTCCTCTCCGAGCCAGGTGAGATTGGGCAGTGGCTGCTCTCAGACTCGGCCACCTCTCCTCCAGCATCAGCCCCCATCCCCTGCTGTCAGAGCGGAGACCTTGCCCTGAAGGCCAGGCACATGGGAGGTTGTGGGGGCCATCGGGTTTCAATGGGATTGAGAAAGCCCTTTTCCCTTCTCCCCCAGGGTGGGGCTGAGTCCCCTGAATTCCAGCCTCCCAGCCGGCAGGCTTCAGCCCAGCCCCAGGCCCTCCTCTATGCCGGAGCAGCCCCTGGGTTTTGCCACTGCCAGGTGGAGTTGGTTCTGCTCTCACTAGTGTGTCCTGGCGTTCCCTGCCAGCTGGGTCTTGGACCCACACGGGGATGCAGGCAGGAGCTCCTTTGGAGCACTCGCTGTGTGCCAGGTCCAGGGCAGCCAGGGAGCCAGCGTCAGAGGCGGCCCCGGGGGGCGGAGGAGATGTGCAAATACCCGCCGTGGCAGCGTTGGGGTGGGAAGTTCTAGGTGGGAGAGGGTCAGGTGGGAAGGGTCTGGGATTTTGCCTAGAGCTGTGTGGGTTGGTGACCTCCTATCCAGGCATCCTCTCTGAGCCTCTGTTTCCCCATCTGTAAAATGGGGCAGCCCTTGCGCCCCAGAAACAGGTTACTGGGAGACTTGGCAATCCTGGTTGTGGCTCGGAGAGTAGGGAGATTGCCCTCTTCTCCACCTCTGTGCCCCCCACCCCCGTGTCCTTGGAAAGGCCAGGCATGCCAGGGGATGCAACTGCTTCCCACTCGGCCCTGGAGAAAGTGCCCGCTACCCTCCGTCCTGTGCTGGGCACTGCTGGACGACAGCAGCTCAGCGGCACTGGGCCAGCTGCAGCCATGTCGAGAGGGCAGGGTTCTGGGCTGGGACCGGAGAGCCTGGGGGTACGTGAATGCTTTGCCCTAGAGACAGCCTGATCGAGGGAGCCAGCCCAGCCCCATTTCCAGGAGTTAGACCATTCCTGAGTGTCCACTCTGAGCCAGACACTGTTCCAGGCACTGTGGGTGCAGCAGAGAACAGAGCAGGCGCCTTGCTCCTCATGTCCTCATTGGGAGAGACGGCCAATAACATAAACAGTGGGATGCACACCCTTACCCGTGACGGAGTGTGCTGTGAAGACAGCCTGGCGGGGAAAAGAGTGTTCGAGGGAGGTGGTCCGGCCTCCTGTGGGGGATCAGGGAAGGCCTCTCTGGGGAGGGGAGGCTGAGTCAAGACGTGAGCAAGAGGCAGGCGAGAGCATGTGAACATGTGGGGAACAGCATTCCAGGCAGGGAACAGTAGGTGCAAAGGCTCAGATGCAGTAGTGGCTTTCAGTGTGCAGGGGACAGTGAGGGGCCAGCAGAGGTCGAGGGCCCGTGAGGGCTGGGACCCTGTTGACTCTAGCGAGGTGTTTGGATTTGGTGCTCAGGGTGGCAGGAAGTCAGCAGCCGAGGAGGTGAGGGGGAATTTTTGGCATGGGGCTGAATCTGGCCCACATCCACGTTCCCAGCCATGCTGCATTCTGGCAGGTGTCTCCTCTGCATTGAAAGAGGGAAGAGGTGACATTTTGTTCCCTGCAGAACATCCTTGCCAAAGTCCTGGGACACCCCGGGTGAGTGTGGCCAGACAGGAGACGCAGATTGCTGCGGGTTAGAGCGCAGCTAGCTCCCCAGTGTTGAGCAGATGTGTTGAGAAAGGTCAGCCCATCTGGGGACAGGGCCCCACAGGCCCACGCCCCCCAGAAGGCTGACAGGCAGGACCACAGAAGACGGTGGAGCCGGAACAAATCCAACATTGAGAGCAGGAGGTGTGGGGGGCAGGAGGTGAAGGAAACAGCCAGAGAGACAGGAGGACGTGGGGCTCCCTGTGGCTTCAGCAGTTGAAGAAGGGGTCCTCTCTGCTCTCTGGGTGCTAGCTGTGTGGCCGTGGCGTTTCTAGTGGCTTGGCCCTTTCCATTTGGTATCATTCCTTTATATAGATGGACAGTTGCTACTGATCCCCACAGATGATGCACACAAACTCCTATTCGCTCCTCAAAACCCAGCCTATATATCCCTCCTGTTACCTTTCCGGGGGAGTGACTTGTGCCCCACTTTCACACGTACCTTTCTCTGCCTGAGCGCAGTAATCTGCTGTCACTGCTCTTAACCAACTGCCAGTTGTTTGGATTTATTGCAGGCAGGAGCCAGGTGTCATTTTTCCCATGTTTCTGCCCAGTCCCAGTGTTCGGGAGCTGCCCTGCCCCCATGCCACCCCATACCCAGTCCTTCATTGGGCCTGGCTCAGGAGTTCTCCCATCTTGAGGACCCCAGGGCAGACTCTTTCTTGCTTCAAGGGTGTGGCTGGGGCAGTGACTGTCGGGCTGATGTCTGCCCCTGTGTACCGGAAATACTAGTCCCAAGCCTAGGGGTGGCCCTGCAAGGGACCTGGGCCTTGGCTTCCTCTGTCCTGGAGGTCATACGAAGGGCTTCTTCCCTGTGTTGTGTTTCTGTGCCTCAGTTTCACCATCTGTGAAATGGGGATACTCCTGTGTGTGCCTCCCGTGGTGCTTACATGGGATTGAAATGTTAGGAACGCGCGTGTACCCGATGCTTGGCTCATGGCGGGCGCTCGGGGAAGTGATCGGCGCTGTAATCGTTCTCCCCTGCTGTTTGAGCTGAGCGTGAAGGTGGCCGGGAGCATGGTTCTGCTCTCGGTGGGCCGGGCCCTGGGCTCTGGGCGGAGGCAGTCCTGGGTGCCAGCTTGAGCCCACCTAGGTATCCGCTGTCTTTCTCCAGGGGCCGGGAGGGGGAGCGAGCTGGTCTGCCATGCCCTCCTCTCTCTGCTGTAGCCCAGGGAGGCTGGGCCCCTCCGCCCTGCAAGGAGATCTTGGCAAAGTCTGCGTTGAATTTTTGGTGGCATCCGTATTTCCCAGGGCTGGGGGTCACCTCCTTTTGGCCAATCTGGGCTTGGAGTCACTGGGGACGGTTTCAGTATGGTGATGGCGACTTCTGTGGCCTGTCCGTCCAGTCCTTGCCAAATACTGAGTGGCTGGCCTGGTGCAGCTGAATCACAGCAGAGGCTTGCCACGCGCCGGCCTGGGGACACCCATTTGCCAGTGCACACACACTTAGCCTGGTGCAGGGGCACCCAGACCCACCTGAGTTCTGCCCCTGCCCTACGACAAAGCCCTGTGAAGCCACCTTCAGGAGCCCCTCTGCCCCCCGCCTCCCTGCACCCGGGCTGGCCTCTTCTGAACGGGCCCTGGTGGTCCCAGGCTGGGGGCTGGGGGCCAGGCCAGGCACAATGTCTGCCTTCACACCGAGGCCCGGGCGGGGGCTGGAGGTCCAGCCTATTGCTGGAGCGGCCACGGAGCCCGTCACCACATGTTCCTGTTTTCCTAATAAGTCCCCGGTTGTGAGTGGGGAGGAGGCGGGGAGGCCCCGGGGCAGCCCAGAAATAATCACATGATTGTGAAACACTAGAATCCTAGAAAGGGTATCTCTGAGCGCCTCTATCACCCTCCCTCCTCCACCTCCTCCTCCTTCCCTAGCTGGCTGCACTAGCTCTGAGACAGCCCAACCAGCTTCCAGGGCGAGGGAAGGCATCTCAGGGCTGGCAGTGTCGGCTGGGCTGGCTGGGAGCGGTGCCCACGTCGCTGGGCCCTGGGGGAGCGGGGCCCGCCGGGGAGCAGGCTTCAGGGTACCCGGCGCGTTTGCTAAAATCGAAACTTGGCGAACCTGCCAGGGCTGCAGCGGGGGTATTGAGGCCCCTCTGTGTTTTTTCGAGCCTGGGGAGGTTCTGGAGGGGGCCTCGGGCCTCCCTCCTCTGTGCTGAGGAGCAGCAGCATGCTGGGCTGGGCTGGGCAGGTGCCCGCTGCTCTGGGGAGCCTCTATTTATAATCTGTGTTTTTTTTTTTTTTTTTAAATTCCTCCTCTTTGCCGTCACCCTGCAGAAGAAGGCTGAAGCTGCACATCGGATTCTGGAAGGCCTGGGGCCGCAGGTGGAGCTGGTGAGCTGGGGTACAGGGGTGGGGGTTCTGGGGAGGTCAGGGGTGGCGGGAGAGGTGGGCAGGGAGGCGGGAGGGGGCGGGGGAGGAGGAAGTCATCTATTGCCAAGCACTGCCCAGGCAGGGTCCGTGGAGGAGGCAGGAAACCCACCTTCCTGATACGAGGACTACAGATAGCGGGTGGGGCAGGCCTGACTGGGCTGGGTGGGGGTGGGAGTCTGGCAGGGAGCGCCTGAGGGGCCACTTGTGCACTCCTGTGCACGCCCGGAGCCCTGTCGTGTGGGCTGAGAAATCACACACCTGGAGGCCGACGCGTTTGTTCCAGCCCAGCACAGAGTCGGTTCTCTGGGTCACATGATCTCGGTCCACTCCCGGGTGCGCCGTGGCATGGGTGACCCTGAATGGGTCTGTTACCTCTGTGTGCCTCAGCTTCCTCATCTGTAAAATGGGAATCCTAATAGCGCCTGCCCCACTGGGTTCCAGTGACAGGGAGCTGTGTGAATGTTTGTCCAGCATCAGGTGCGGCGCCTGCCTGTGGACGGTTCAGTGCTGGTCATTAGCTATGATGGTGGTGATGATGATGATGATGACCGTCACTAGTGTCCTTTTGCTGTGGGAAGATGCCATGTCAGCAGCAGAGTGGGAAAGCAGGGCCCAGGCCTCCTGGAGTCCCTGGGCTGAGGATGGGTGGATGCAGAAGCCCTAAGCCCCAGAGAACTGGCCAGAGCCCCTGCCTGCCACACAGCCATCTGTGCCCACTGAGCTAGCCAGCATGGCATACAGCTACCCACGTGCCAGATGAGGGAGAGTCTCAGTGCGTGGTGGGCTAGGGTGTGCATGTGAGTCCACCCAGGGTGCAGATAAAGTCTTACGCCTTCGGCCATGTGCCGTGGCTCACACCCAGTACTATGGGAGGCCAAGGCCGGAGGATCGCATGAGGCCAGGAATTTGAGATCAGCCTGGGCAAAATAGCAAGACCTCATCTCTGCAAAAAAATAAAAAATTTATCAGGCGTGGTGGTGCACACCTGTCATCCCAGCTACTTGGGAGGCTGAGGCAGGAGGATCGATTGAGCCGAGGAGTTGGAGGCTTCAGTGAACTATGATCACATCACTGCACCCCAGCCTGGGGAGTAGAGGAAGACCTTGCCTCATAAAGAAACGAAGCAGAAGTCCGACACCTTCAGAGCCTCCGTCTAAACTCAGCTCCACTGCGTGTTTGCCAAGTGGCCCTATGAAAGGGGCTGACCTTCTAGGACCATGGTGCTCTCATCTGTGACAGGCAGAGACTCCAGGGCCTCCTTCCAGGGTCTTCCCAGGGTTAAGGGCAGTGATGCCCGTTCAAGGCTCGCCTGGTACAGCTCCTGCCCCTGTGAAGTGCTCAGTAGAACAATCTGGAGATGAGCTGCTTCCCGTGGAGTTTCTGCAGGCTGCTCAGGTTGACACAAGGAGAGCCCCGCCAAAGCCTTGGGGTCCTGTTGAGGCCACTCAGAAACTGCAAGCCCCAGGCTCCCAGAAGCAGGCAGGAGATGGCAGGGGCTCCTCCAGCTCAGAAGCAGGGCACAGCCGCCCACCTGGCTGCCACTGGCTGGGCTCAGAAGCCTCACCTGGCTCTCCCACCCCTTTAGGGCTCTGCCCCCTCCAGGTACATCCTCGGACCTGGGGGACCTGGGGAGCCTGGGGGCCTGGGGGCCTGGGGGGCCTGGGTGACAGGCTCTAGCCTGGGGTCATGCTTCTCTCAGTGGAAGTGATTTTTGGGGAAGTTTTCAGCAGCAGCGGCCGCTGCTTCCTTGTTTTTCTTTTTATTGTTGTTTTGTAAACAGCTTTATTGACGTACAATTCACACGCATGCCATTCACCCACTTAAAGTGTACAATTCAGTGGGTTTTAGTGTATTCACAGATGTGTGCCACTGTCGCCACGGTCCATTTTAGAACATTTCATCATCTCGAGAAGAGCCCCTTCTGTCTCTATGGATGTGCCTATTCTGGACATTTCCTATAAATGGAATCTTGCAATATACGGTCCTTTGTGTCTGGCTTATCTCACTCCGCATCATGTTTTCGAGGCTCATCCGTGTGGAGCGTGGGTCGTGCCTTCATTCCTTTTTTGTGGCTGAATCCTATCTCACTGCAGGGGCAGGCCACGTGCTGTTTACCCACGCCCCAGCGGGTGGGCATGAGCTTGTTTGCATATTTGGGGCATGGAGAGTAAAGCTGCTGTGAACGTTCGTGTGCTGTTTCCATGTGCGCGTGCGTCTGCCTTTCTCCCGGGCGCGCCTGGGCGTAGAGTTGCTGGATCCTCTCTTAACCCTCTGTTTAGCCCCTTGAGCAACTGCCGAACTGTTTTCCAATGTGGCCGTACCATTTCACGTCCCCACCAGGAAGGTGCCTCTTGCCTCAGTTTCCCCTTTTTTGCCACACGGTGATGGCCGGGTTGGATGCGGTTCCCAACTATTTCCAGATTTCCAGGCTCCCCCCACTCGCCTTTGCTGGGGGGAAGGGCCTGGAGGCCCCCGTGTCTTGGGCCCAAGGGACACGGACAAGGAAGCCCCTGTCTGTGGGCAGCCAGGGGCAGACGGGAGCGGGCGGCTGCTGGTGTCAGAAGCTTTGGAACCCGGGGCCTCATGGTGAATCTTCGCAGGTTCTTTGGAGACAAGGGATGGGGCTGCCCCCTGCTTGGGGATCTCAGAGCAGAGGCTTCCAAGGGCTGATGGTGCAGGAGGCTAAAGGTCTAGTGTCTGGACTCTCGAAGGCCCCTGGCTTGGTGCCAGCCAGTGGAGACAGGGAAGGTGCCTCACAGAGCTGTTGCCATCCTGTTTTCTGGATGAGGCTCGGCGAGGGGAGTGCCTTGTGTGGGCCACACAGCAGGCGATGAGGCGGGGAGGTGTGCTGAGCCCCTGGGGAGCGTCCGGCCAGTTCCACACACATCTGCCAGGCCTGAGTGGCCACAGGCGTCCTCCGAGCAGTGGTGACTCCATGGTGCACCCTCTGCAGGGGCCTGTCTACCACCTGGGTACCAGAAGCCCGGGCCAGGGACAGCCCGAGGACCCAGGAGCCACGGGTCAGGGACGGCCCAAGGACCCAGGAGCCCAGGCCAGGGACGGCCCGAGGACTCAGGAACCACGGGCCAGGGACGGCCCGAGGACCCAGGAGCCACAGGTCCCTGAGTTCAGTGCCCGGGTCTCTTCCCTCTGCAGTTGCAGTTCCAACACCGCTCCCTTCGGCAGGGACGGATACCTGCTGCCTCCCTGGAAGAATTTGCGTTGGGAAGGATGAAAATAGCACCAGAGGCGCTAACCAGGGGTCTGGGGCACCGAGATGGTGGGACACGGCCCCTGTAACCCAGCTGTGGGGACCGGGCCAGGCTGGGAGCGGTGTGGTGGTGGAGGGCGTGCCCAGCGGCGGAGGGCGTGCCCACCAGCCCGACCTCTCTGCCGCTTTGAGTCATTGCTTCCTTCCTGTTCCAAGGCGTTATTTTAAGAAGCTGGTGTCACCAGCGGGTTGAGGGCTGGGGCTGACGCTTCATTTATTGCCAGCTCAGGCCGCCTGGGACTGTGGCTCTTCCTGGTGGCCCCGAGGGCTGGCTTGGAGCCTGAGGGGGCCGCCTCCTCCCTGGCCCCTGCTGCCTTACTTAGTCACCACCATGCCTCATTTCTGCCCGTGCCCTGTGTCTGGCACCTGCTCCCTTTTGCCCTCTTTCTGCCCCCTGAGTGGCTGTGCCTCAGTTTTTAGAGGAAACAGAGGCTGAGCAAGAGAGAGACGGGTGCTGAGAGCCTAGAGCCAGGCCCTGGGGCCTCCTGGGTGCTACCTGTGTTGCCCCAGGCTCCATACTCCTCTGGGCCTCAGGAGGGAGGGAGTGTTCCTCACCTGGATGTGTCCCCCAGGGGTCGTTTCTCCTGGGAGGATGAGGCCTGGGAGTGAGGGGCGGGGGCTGGCCATGTCCCCAGCCTGTGTGGCTGTGGAGGTGCCTCGCGGCCCCACGTGGGGACTCCAGCTGTGCTGGGCTGGGGAGCCGCCAGGGCTTTGTGCAGCCCCTTCTGCAGAGGGTGAGGGGGGAGTTGGGGAGTCCCCTCGGGCCCTGTGTCCCCTCAGCAATGCACCTCCCAGGATGTGTCACTGTCCCTCTCTCCCCCCACCCCCAGCTGAGCTTTCCAAGATGGCTGGCCTCAGCCTGTTGCCATGGTGATGCCCAGCATGGCGGGCAGCTCTGGGCCCGGAGTCTTCCCTCGGCTCCTGAGGTTCAGTCCTTGGGGAGTGGCTGGTACCCCATTTAGAAGCAACAGCAGCCCACAGTACCCTCAGTCCTTCGGGGACTTTGCCGTGTTGGCCCCTCACCCACAGCTGCCTTGAGAAGCAGGGGCTGTGTCCCTGTCTTCTGGGGAGGAGTCCACCAAGTGGAAGTGGAAGTGGCCTCCCTCTCCTGTGGCTTCGGTGGGTTGAAGGCTCAGCAGGCTCCTGCTGCCCCCAGAAGCTAGTCCTGAGTTCCTGCACCCGCCCTATGCCAAAGAAGCACTGTCCCGTCTGCCCACCACTCCCTCCCGGGGTCTGTGTGCTAGGTGCTTCGGGCTGCCAGCCCCTCTCTGGCCCCTTTAGGCTTTTTGCTATCTTTGAAACCAAAAGAAGGCAAACTTCAAATTTCAAAGTCTGAAATTTTCTGGGCTATCCAAAATTCCTGTGAAGTAGGTCCTCTTTGCCCTACACCCATTTTTCAGATGAGGAAGCTGAGGCTGGAGTGTTGAGGGCACCTGTCCAAGCTCACAGCTAGTGAAGGAGGAACCAGCATTTAAATCGGGGCCTGTTTCCAGAACCCGAACCTTTAAGCGATGCCTGCTTGTACCTGGCCTGTATTTGATTGGCATTTGATAGAGAAGATAACGTAGTTGTCCCGGGTTATCGCGTGGGCATCTTCACAGGGCCCCGTGCCATTCCTGAGGTGAGGACCCGCAGCCCTCTGCAGGGAGGCTGCGCCGCACCTTCACTGGGAAGTTCTGCACTGAGTCTGACCGTGGGCCCTCTTGTTCCTCCGTCCACTTCTCTTGTTCAAATCTCCAGGGTCGGGGTGGGGAAACTGCCCCCCGTTCAGGGCTGAGAACGTTGCGGGGGAGCCTGACCCAGTATGGGAAGGAATGGCCCATGCCAGCTGCAGGATGACGTCTCTGTCCCCAGGAGAGTAGCTGAGCAGGAGCCTGGAATTGCCCCAGCCCAGTGGTGAATTCCCTAGGAGGGGATCTGGGGCCACAGGGAGGAAGACTGAGTCGCCAGCTGAGACTGTCTGTGAGGCTCTACAGAGCTGCAGAGGCCCTTCCCTGGGGACGGGCGGGCGGGGGTCTGGGCTTCATTGCTTGAGTATCCCTCTCTGCCGGGGTCATCAGGAGATGTGTGCAGCCCTCTCCCCAGGGAAGAGACTTGTGTGTCCCTTCTGTCACCGCAGCCGCGCCCTGAGCCTGCAGGACTCCTCGCCGCCATCTTTCCCGCTGCAGCTCATCACTCACACTGTACCTGGTGTTCCCGCCATAGTACCCATGGCCACCCCAGGAGGCTCCTGCTGTGTGCGTGGGTGTGTGAGAGGGAGAGGGACGGGAAGAGAGGGAGAGAGACAGACACACAGATGCACACACAGACTCGGGCAGAGAGGGGCAGACTCCTTCCTCCAGTGCTGGAGCTGAGAGGCCGGCTCTCATTCAGGCTCATCTCTTACCAGCTGTGGGCAAATGTCGTCACCTCTTAAGGACTCGATTCTCCCATGTGTACAGCGGGGATGGTCGTGTCAATTACGCAGCGTGGTTACATAGCTACTGCCGGGGAACAAAGCAGCCCCACATTCAGGGGCCTGAAGCGCGTCTGCTTACTGCTGCTCGCCAGTCTGGAGGCGGCTGCGCACTTCTGCAGGTGTGGGCTCAGCTCACGCACCTCGTGGCCGGCGGGGGAGTCGGTGGGCCAGTGGTCTAGCTCAGCCCGGGCTGGGTGGCAGCGTTCTGCTCCTTGTCTCTCTGCCCACTTCCTACAGGCCAGGCTAGGCTTGTTTGTTCTCTTGACAGAGAAGCAGCAGGAACGCAAACTCTCATCTTGAAGCCTCTGCTTTTGCTAAGTGTGCAGCGGTTCCACTGGCCACAGCAAGGTCATGGTGGCTACAGGGTGGTGTGGAAGGTGGGTGCCATTGGCACAGTCATGCACACTGATGACGGCAATGTGACTGGCACCTCGGGGCATTTCAGCCTGCACGTCCTCACCTCAGAGCTTCTCATGCACTGCCTCGTTTCATCTTCACAAGAACCCTATGAGTTTAACCCCATTTTTAGATGAGGAGAAACTGAGGCACAGATGGATTAAGTAACTTCCCAGAGAGACCAGCTAGAAAGTGTCAGAGCCGGGATTTGGACCAGGCTGTGCCCTTGGTTGCTAACCATGATTCTTCCATCGGGGAGGGGACGTGTGGCAGCTGGCTGGGTCCTGCCCCTTCACAGCCACCGCTGTGCTCTCCGCATCTCCGCGTGTGCTCTTTGAAGCTCTGTCCTTGCTACCCGTGGCCCCGTGCGTCTCTCTCTCGCAGCTCGGTGGGATTTGTGGTGTGTCATCGAGCCCTGATCCCCCTAGCCACCTTCTGGTGGTGGGCGGCTCGCTGGCTTCTCCTCGGCCGCTGTGAGCTATGCCATAGGAGCGTCCCCGCGTCCATCTCCTGGACGAGCACCGTGCCCGGGTGCTCCCAGGTGTCTGCATGGCGGTCGGAGGCGGAGGCTTCGGGAGGTGGCTTCTGTCTCTCTGGGGAATGTGTGTGCATACACTCTGGTCCCCCCAGCTGTGTGCCAGCCTTCTGTCACCCCATACCTCACCAACACTTGGCATTATTCACCGTTTTTGTCTTCTGCTGGTTATTGGGGGCAGAGAGGTGTCTTTCGGTGTCGGGACGCGTGTTTCCATGGTGAGCCGGGAAGCCAAGCGGCCCGCCACGTTCGGGTTGACCTCTGGGCTGCATGGGCTCGTCCCAGTGTGCTCTGGGCAGTGGTTCCTTCCAGGCCAGCGCTGCCAATGTCCTGCAGAGCAGCCACGACCACCTGGGTGGGGGTGGTCACGGCACCCACAGCTGTCCCCGAGGACCCAGTTTCATCCTGTTCCTGGCTGGGGCCACTGCTGGGTCCCTGTGTTCCGTTTCATGCTTGGCTGCAGCTGAGCACTCGTCCAGGGGATGGCTTCTCGGAGCCGGGGCCGGGGCTCCTGCCGGTGGGTCTGCGCGGGCGGTGGCCGGCGGGCTCTGACGCGATTCTCTCTCTCCCTCTGCAGCCATTGTACAACCAGCCCTCCGACACCCGGCAGTATCATGAGAACATCAAAATGTGAGTGCTCTCGGGCAGCCGTGCAGACATGGGGGCAGGGTGGGTGGGTGGGTGGGTTCTCAGCGGCCCGCGTGGGACGTGGGCTCTCTGTTCCCATTAGGCACTCCTGGCCAGGGCCAGGCGCTCGAGGAGCGGACAGGAGACAGTCCTAGGTGGGGCCTCGGATGGGGTCGGAGCAGGCCTGGGGTGGGGGCGGGGAGTAGAGAGAGTTTCCCCCTCCGAGGCTTCAGGAAGCAGGTCTGGGTTTGGGAGGGTGGGTGAGGGAGCTGCTGGTGCATGGGTGGGCCTGGAGAGATGGGAGTCAGAGGCCCCAGGCTGTGTGTCTGCGTCCTGTGCAAGCAGGAGGGAGCTGTTGCAGGCAGAGGGCAGCTGGTTTTGGCAAATGGGGAGTGGCCCAGGGCAAGCGGAAGCCTCATGTTTTGGGCTCTGGCATAAGCATGTTTGGGAGTCAGCTGGCATCTGCACAGAGAGGTCCCTCTGGCACAGCCCAGCGTGGGGTGGACCAGAGCACTCATCCAGGCACTGAGGCTTTGGAGGTGGCCAGTGTGATGTATCCTAACGATGGGGGCCTTTTCCCAGACCGATGCCAGGAGGGAAGAACATGTCAATTAAGTGCCATGTGCAGATGGATGGGGCAGTGCTGGAGGCTGGAAGCATTGTGTCTGCAAGCGCGTACAAGGCATTGGAGGCGTGGCTGCCGGAAGGGGGCCAGCTTTTTCTTGGAATGCATTAACGGGAGCATAGACTGCTGGGCTGAGGAGGGGATGTTATCTCATGTTATTGCCCAGGAACCCAAAAGGTAAAAAGGGCTGCAGATCTTGCCCTTTGAGGAATGTGTGGCCGTGGGTGTGGTGGGCTGGTAGGTTGGAGGTGAGACTCTTCGGGATCATAGCTGTTGAAGTTCCAGGTTCGTCATGGTGAGAGTGTGGCTGCAGAGGGAGGTGTGCAGCTGATTCGGTGGGTAGTTCAGCCTGGTCTGATTGTCCGAGCTTTTCTAGGATGGAACTACAGACTGTATAGTAGTGGTGAGCTCCCTGTTCCTGAAGGCATGCAAAGCTCCCATGTGTTCACGCATTTGCGGGTGCTGACCTAGAGGCCAGGGAGATGACTGCTGTTGCAGCTTCGAGAGTCGCTGACTAGTCCAAGCTCAGGTGCTCAGCTCGGCCACCCTCTCGCGGCTCCTAGTGATTGTGGCAGCAGCCTGGAAATCTCCTTGCTGGTCGAGGCACTTGGCCCTCTCAGGTTCAGGAGCATCTGACAAAGACACTTCACCGGTGTGGCTGGCACAGGCTTATCCTCAGCCGGTGTCCAGTGAGGGCTGCAGAGTGGCAGAGTGTCAGAGTTTCAGGAAGGGGCATGTGTCCCGCTCCGGTGTCCTGGGCTGCTGCGGGATGCCCGTCAGATGCAGCCGGGGCTCCGCATCGGCCTGGTGGGCTCATTCATCTGGCACCACATCCCTTTCGACTCAATATTGTTTGTCTTCCAGTCAGGCTACCCTGTCCCTGCTGCAGCTTTCTGGGACCTGCCTTGCTCTGGGGCCCCTGTCTGGGGGGCGGGGAGCCACAGGTGGAGGGTGGTGAAGGCAAGGAGGACATTCTTAGGACCTCATCACAGGTTGTTTAGGGGATGAGGGAGGGGTGTTCTCAACTGAGTCTGGGCTATTTGGGGCATTCACTCACTCATTCATTCATCTGTTCATTCATCACACCTTTGTTGAGAACCTGCTGCGTGTCAGGTTCTGTTTAGGCCTTGGCCACTCAGCCTTGGATAAAACAGAGTCCTCACCTCGCATCAAGATTTGTCTAGCAGTGGAGACAGAATCAGAATGAGTTAAGTAAACAAAACTAGAGAATCTCAGCTAATTCAGCCCAATGCCGTGGCTCATGCCTATAATCCCAGCACTTTGGGAGACTGAGGTGGGAGGATTGCCTGGGGCCAGGAGTTCAAGACCAGACTGGCCAAACAGCAAAACTTGAAAAGAAATTAGCTGGGTGTGGTGGCACGTGCCTGTGGTCCCAGGTACTCAGGAGGCTGAGGTGGGAGAATTGCTTGAGCCCAGGAGTTCAAGGCTGCAATGAGCCATGATTGCACCACTGCACTCCAACCTGGGCGACAGAGCAAGACTCTGTTTCTAAATTAAAAAAAAAGAAAAGAAAAAGAAAATACCAGCAAATCTAAAGTACTATGCTCACATAACTATCGTAAGCTCTTTATGTCTTCATATACCTACTTATGATTTTCCTTTTTGACATAATAATTTGTGAAAGCCGTATTATTATACTGACAATTTTACATAGGGTTTTCTTCACTTAAAGTGAGTGATATTTTAAGCTGAAAATGTGGATGATTTCAGGTAATAAAAACAGCCATACAATCTAAACAAAGAGGAGCAAGATACTCATATGGTTAACACCAGAAAATAGATATGGCTTCATCTTTGTCTAAGTGGAATAAAACGATAAGCATATTAAAACCAATGCTGTATTCAACATCCCATAATCTTCATCAGAGAATGGCTGTGGTCTGTTAAAGTACATTTTGACTAAATAGGTAACTACCTCACTGAATTTGTTCCAAGTCTTAATCACTAACAAACATGTTTATGCTTAAAACAAACAGATGGGCTGGGTGCGGTGGCTCACGTCTGTAAGCAATTTGGGAGGTCAAGGTGAGCGGATCACTTGAGGTCAGGAGTTCGAGACCAGCCTGGCCAACATGGTGAAACCCTGTCTCTACTAAAAATTAAAAAATTAGCTAGCTGTGGTGGCATGTGCCTATAGTCCCAGCTACTCAGGAGGCTGAGACAGGAGAATTGTTTGAACCTGGAAGGTGGAGGTTGCAGAGAGCCAAGATCATACCACTGCACTCCAGCCTGGGCAACAGAGCAAGACTCTGTCTCAAAAAAATAAAATAAAATGTAAAACAAATAGATGAGTATTTAAGATTTCTTACACAGTAAGCAATCAATTTTGGTTAGAAAAATATTTGTGTAAATTGTTGGAACTGATTTGTCCTTAGAATTTTAGTTTTTTTTGGATATTTTCTACTAAAATCATCATCCCATTTATATTTTGGATTTCAGTGTGGTTATTAAATTTCAATGTGCAGTCATTCATTTTAAAAAACATTTTGTCACTCTGGTGAGTGGGGTGATGGGAGGGAAAATGAGGGGGTGGCATTAGCCAGAGAGGTCAGGGCAGGCTGTGGCAGTTGAGGGGACCCTTGGAGGCTGAACAACACCCGGCTGTGTGGACCTCTGGGGAGTGTCCCAGACAGTGGAGCAGGAGTTGCAAAGGCCCTGGGGCCTCCCTGAGCTGGCAGGGGTCACAGAGAAGGCCGATGGCCCAAGGGGGTAGGTGAGGGAGAGGAGGGCACAGGCCTGGTCACGGGGGGCTGGTAAGGAGTTGGGGTTTTATTATCTTCTGGAAGGGAACTTAGTGATGAAGTTTATCCCAGGAAGCAATGTGATCAGATTTTTGTTTTGTTTTGTTTTGTTTTGTTTTGTTTTGTTTTATTTATTTATTTATTTATTTATTTATTTATTTATTTGGAGACGGAGTCTCCATCTGTCACCCAGGCTGTAGTGCAGTGGGGTGATCTCAGCTCACTGCAACCTCCCCCTCCCGGGTACAAGTGATTCTTCTGCCTCAGCCTCTGGAGTAGCTGGGATTACAGGCGCATGCCACCACGCCCAGCTAATTTTTTATATTTTTAGTAGAAACAGGGTTTCACCATATTGGCTGGGCTGGTCTCGAACTCCTGACCTTGTGGTCCTCCCGCCTCAGGCTCCCAAAGTGCTGGGATTATAGGCGTGAGCCACCGTGCCCAGCCAGATTTTTGTTTTAAAAGTCTGCTTTGGTGGCCACAGGGAGAAAGGACCTGGGGGTGGGGGCAAGAATCCTGTGAGAAGTCCGCTGCGGGAGCTGCTGAGGTAGGTAGTGAGTGCCCTGTCACTGGGAGGTATGCAAGCTAAGGGTGCATAATATTCAGGAGAGCTGCAGCGCCCAGGAAGCTGCCCTTGGCAGCCTCTGCACCCTGCACTCCTTGCAGGCTCTGATGTCTTGTGACCCTGCTCGTGCTGGACTGCGGAAACTGTCCCAGGTCCAGTGCTGGAGCGTGGGAAGGGAGGCCCTGGCAGGCCCCGTCCTGCCACGTGGCTGGATACAGGGGCCTCAGGTGGGACTGCAGCTCGTTCTGCCCATCTGACCAGCTGTGTGTCCCTTGCTCTCTGGGTCTCAGTTTGAGCATCTGCAAGACAGGGGTGATGATGACTTGTCTCATACTTGCTCACTGAGGTCAGTGCTCAGCGTGTAGAGCACGTAGTATGGTTTTATCTACAGAGACCCAGACTCATTTATTCATTCATTCATTCATTCACTCATTTAACAAATATTTACTGAGCATCTACTATATGCCAGGCACTGTTTTGGGCCTCCAGGAGATAGCAGTGAATGAGGCCTGACATTCTAGTAGGGGAGGCTGATGAGAATAAATACATTGTGATAAGTGACTGCAGCCGTGGGACAATGAGATGATCCAGCCGGGGTCAGGTGGGGCGCCCAGCCTCCCCGCGAGCCACCTCCCCTGAGCTCACGGCCTCCTCACCCCTACTGCTGTCATTGCTGCAAGGTGGGAGGTCATTCCCTCCCCAGAGACCTTGCCCCGTCACTTTAATTTCTCTGTGGTGTCTGCGTGCTGGGGCTGTGGAGTGAAAGTTAATTTCACGCCTGACTTCCTGCTGTACAGGCGGTTGTAGACACGTTGGAGTTGCCCGAGCTGCCTCCACTGCGCTCCGTCCACCACCTGCTTCGGGCACTGTCGGCGTCACCTGCTGCAGGAGAGCATGCTCAGACCTCTGGGGCTTTGGGAAGCTGGGGCAGGGCCGGGGTAGCCCCAGAGCGGGCTCCATCGAGGGATGCACCCCGCCCTGGGCAGGATCCTCCAGGGATTCCTGGGCATCTGTGGAGCCCGCATGGGACGCAGTGAAAGGGTGTGCGCCCCGGGTGCGAGCAGCTGCCTGTGGTCAGGCACGTTCTGCCCCCATGCCCGGGGCTGCCCTGGTCCACGGTCCCCTCAGCCCTGGAAACCTGCCGGTTTCTTCTGCTGCTTTTCTTTTTTCGCAGCCTGATTTCTTCCCTCCTGCCACCTCGTTGCGGGGTCGGCTGATGGAAAGTGTCAGCGCTGGGCTGTGCAGGCGGAAAGAGGGAGGGTGGTCAGGACCCAGGTTACTCTTAGCAGGTCTCTGGGGTCTCGCTCAGACACGTAGGACGACTTTCCTAAGGTCACACAGCCAGGTTCCTAGGCCAGCCCTGCACCCCCTCCTGGGTCTGCACTCCAGGCCCTGCCCTCCCTAGCTGGGCGACCTTAGGCAAGTCATATCACTTTGCTTGGCACTGTCACAGCCTTTGGTTGCCACTCAGTGAGCAGAAGGTTCAGACCATCACCCCAACCCGCAGTCTCTTCCCAAGACACCTGGGCCTGCACGGCCGCCCCACCCTTTCTCTCCCCTGCAGCTGGGGTCAGGCTCTCCCTGCACACCCCTTCTGCCCCTCCAGATTCACTATTGCTGCCTTCCTCCCTGGAACCCAGGGCTCTGCTCATTTTCTTCTTCCGACCCCATTCCCCTGCTTCTCCCAGGCCTCAGCTCAAACCTCCCTTCCTCCAGGAAGCCTCCCCTGATTGCCCCAAGCTTTCCTTTTTCAGAACCCCATAAGCCCCAGGACCAGTCCCAGCCAGGGTCCGACTGGACTCCCTGGGAACACTGTCCTAATTCCTGCCTCCTTATCCCTCCTTCCTTCCTCCTGCTTCTCCTCCCTAGTGCCCTGACAGGTGACAACACTAGATTTCCTTATAGGGTGCGTGTTTGTAAACCCTGACTTCTTGGCACCCCACAAGTGCCTCTACCAGCAAGCTCATCACATGCAGCTTGGCCCACCCCCCAGAGCTCTCCTGGACACTGTGGTCTAAGGAGGACAGAAGCTCAGCAGAAAAGATGTGTCTGCAGTAAGCTATTTGCATCTTCATTGCCTAAACACTGCTTGGAACAAAATAAACACTTAAAAAGAAGTTTGCCAGAGGAATGTGGAGCACGTGGCATCATAAACCAGCAGTTGAGGGGCCGCAAGCCCAGGTGGCTGCCTCCGGGAGTGAGAAGGAACTTCTGAGTGAGGAGGCTGGTGTGAGGCAATAGGGTGTGGTAGGGACTGTGGAACGAGGAGCCCGGCGGCCTTTGAAAGGGGCAGCCAAGCCTCAGTTTTTCAACCTGTGCGCGTGAAGGGGTGCGGCCCAATGACCTGATGTTTTCAAGAGAAGCTTTAGGTTCGGTGTTTTTTTTTTTAACAGCCTCTGATTTTCAGGGCTGGCAACGAATTTAGGATTTTAGAAGGCACCGTGGCCCAACACAACGCTCTTGGGGGCACTCTTGGGAGCCGGCTCTGGCCGGTGCTCCACTCCGTTTGCAGCCTGCTGCAGACTTGGCATGTGTCCTCTTGCGTGGGACGTGGACGTCACTGGGGGCCAGGCGCTGTCCTTGCTTTGGGAGGAAATCTGGATCAGCCAGGGAGGACGCACAGCCTCGGTCACTGCCCGTCAGCGGTGAACAGAACGCGCATCCCCACCGCTCCGTGCTCCCCGAGTCTTTCCAGCTGCAGTGAAGGCGTGTGGTTTGCTGGGGGTCACACGCTGCACTGGCTTCTTGGGACTGCCTTAACACTCGGTGGTGCACTGTGCAGCTGAGAATGGCAGGAACTTTCTTCTGTCGCAGTCCCGGAGGCCAGCGGTTGGCAGTCCAGGTGCTGCAGGGCCGTGCTCTCTGGAAGGCCCCGGGCGACGCTCCTTCCTTGCCAGTTCCAGCTCCTTGCAGCTGCTGGCCTCCTTGGCTTTCCTGGGCTGGGAGATGCGTCAATCCCAGCTTTCATGTTTGCGTGGCGTTCTTCCCGTGTCTGTTCGCGTCATCTCCCCTCCGTGTGTGTCTGTCTCTGTGTCCAAATTTCCTCTTTTCCTAAGTCATTGGATGATGGCCCACCCCAGTGACTTCATTCCAACTTGCTCCTGCTCTGAACACCTTGTTTCCAAATGAGGTTGTGTTTTGAGGTGCTGCGGCTTAGGACTTGCACTTATCTGTGTTTTGGGTGGGGATTGGGGATGACATTCCCACCTGTTCTAGGCAGCATGCCTCCTGCAAACTCCAGAGTCAATTTTGTATGGTCCTCACCACGGTGTTTCAAAGTGGGTTATCTCTCTTCTTTTGTGGGAAGGCGGGACCATTGGTTTTGGAATAACTGGATTGTACACTGCACAACAGAAGAGTTGCAGGTACGCTGCAGAGAGTTCCTCACGTGGACAGCCCGTGTGACAGCCGGGAAACACTTCGCACAGCTGGGGCCTGCCATGGTGGCCCACGCCTGTCATCCCAGCACTTTGGGAGGCCAACGTGGGAGGACCCCTTGAGGCTAGGAGTTGGAGACCAGCCTGGGCAACAAAGCAAGACCTCATCTCTACCAAAAAACAAATTAGCTAGGGATGCTGGCACGTACCAGTAGTTCCAGCTACTCGGGAGGCTGAGGCAGGAGGATTGCTTGAGCCCAAGAGTTCGAGGCTGCAGCGAGCCACGATCGAGCCACGGCACTCCTGCCTGGGAGACAGAGCAAGACCCCGTCTCTAAAAACAAAAATGGAAACAAAACAAAATACTAAGAAAGAAATAGTGGCACACGACCCTCGCTAAACTACCGACCCTCGCTAAACTACCGGCTCTCTGTGTGTCCACCCGTCTTCCTCTAATGTCTGGTTTCTGGTCCAGGATCAGATTCGGGTTCTCGCGTGGCGTCTGTGCCCACGTCTGCTTAGGCTGCAGCCGGTGACAGCGTCTCAGCCTGTCCTTGTTTCTCACGACCCAGTGCTTTTGAAGAGCGCTGGTCGGGGCTTTCTTTGGCAGGTGTTTTGTCCTGGTAAGACTGGGGTGGTGGGTTTTGGGGAAGACCAGAGAGTAGTAAGGGGGCTGCATGTTGCCGACATGATGGGGCTCTGCCCTGGGTCTTCCCAGTCCCCTTAGAGTTTTCCCTGCTTTGCTCTGTTCTTTACAAGGGAGTGACCAAGTCCCACCCACCTTCCAGGGGAGAGGAGTTAAGCTCCGCCTCTTGGAGGGAGGAATATAAAGATTTGTGGCCAAAGTTAAAGCCACCGCCATGATTCATACACACTTGAGGGAAGATTCTTTGAGGCTATGCAAATTTCCTGTTGCTCCTTAAGATTTTGCCAACCAGTTTTGCATTCAGCCCGGATCTTGCCAGCGGCGTTTGGGTTATGACCGCGCTCTAATGCCGATGTTCTGTTTCCCTCATTTCTCAGAGACGTGTTCACTGGAGCTCTAGAAGAAGGACGTATCCCTTCTCCCTCACTTGTTGATGTGCCGAATCATCTGTTTATAAGAACACGGACTCAGGGGTATTTGTCTTAGTCTTGGGACCCTCATCTGGCCCAGGGCGACTGTGTCGGCACTGCGCTGCCCCAGCTCCGGCCCAGGGCGACTGTGTCCACACTGCGCTGCCCCAGCTCCGGCCCAGGGCGACTGTGTCCACACTGCGCTGCCCCAGCTCCGGCCCAGGGTGACTGTGTCGGCACTGCGCTGCCCCAGCTCCGGCCCAGGGCGACTGTGTCCACACTGCGCTGCCCCAGCTCCGGCCCAGGGCGACTGTGTCCACACTGCGCTGCCCCAGCTCCGGCCCAGGGCGACTGTGTCCACACTGCGCTGCCCCAGCTCCGGCCCAGGGTGACTGTGTCGGCACTGCGCTGCCCCAGCTCCACCCTGGGGTGACTGTGTCGGCACTGCGCTGTCCCACCTCCGGCCCGGGGTGACTGTGTCCACACTGCGCTGCCCCAGCTCCGGCCCAGGGCGACTGTGTCCACACTGCGCTGCCCCAGCTCCGGCCCGGGGTGACTGTGTTGGCACTGCGCTGTCCCACCTCCGGCCCGGGGTGACTGTGTCCACACTGCGCTTCCCCAGCTCCGGCCCAGGGTGACTGTGTCCGCGCTGCGCTGCCCCGGCTCCGGCCCAGGGTGACTGGGTCAGCACTGCGCTGCCCCGGCTCTGGCGGTTGGAAGCCTCCAGGCTGCATTCTGTGTCCTTTTGACTGTTGTTTTCTTTTGTTTTTGGCAATTCTTGGCTTCAAGTCACCCTGGGCTCTTCTTGCAAACTTCCTGGTCGGGCCCTGGACTCAGCAGCATCTCCAGGCGGTACGGGGTCTGGGGTCTGGGGTCTGGGGTCTGGGGTCTGGGGTCTGGGGTGGAGGGTGGGATTCGCCGAGATCTGGGTGCTGCTGTGCTCCTGGCTCCCGGCCCGCGCTGCCTCTGGGCGGTCACAGCTGTCTTTTGCATAAAATATGGCATGTGAAAAAGTTGAGAAGCCAGATACTAGAGAGAAGAAACCTGAAGCCAAGAAGGCTGATGCTGGTAGCAAAGTGCAAAAGGCTAACCTCAAGGCTAAAAAGCCCAAGAAGGGGAAGCCCCATTGCCACCGCAATCCTGTTCTTGTCAGAGGAATGGGCGGGTATTCCCGATCTGCCATGTATTCCAGAAAGGCCGTGTACGAGAGGAAGTACTCAGCGGCTAAATCCAAGGTTGAAAAGAAAAAGAAGGAGAAGCTTCTTGCAACTGTTACAAAACCAGTTGGTGGTGACAAAAACGGCGGTACCTGGGTGGTTAAACTTCGCAAAATGCCCAGGTATCATCCTACTGAAGATGTGCCTCGAAAGCTGTTGAGCCGCGGCAAAAACCCTTTAGTCAGCACGTGAGAAAGCCGCGAGCCAGCATCACCCCCGGGACCATTCTGATCATCCTCACTGGCCGCCACAGGGGCAAGAGGGTGGTTTTCCTGAAGCAGCTGGCTAGCGGCCTGTTACTTGTGACTGGACCTCTGGTCCTCAATCGAGTTCCTCTGCGAAGAACGCACCAGAAATTTGTCATTGCCACCTCAACCAAAATTTATATCAGCAGTGTAAAAATCCCAAAACATCTTACTGATGCTTACTTCAAGAAGAAGCAGCTGCGGAAGCCCAGACACCAGGAAGGTGAGATCTTCAACACAGAAAAAGAGAAATACGAGATTACGGAGCAGCGCAAGGTTGATCAGAAAGCTGTGGACTCACAAATTTTACCAAAAATCAAAGCTATTCCTCAGCTCCAGGGCTACCTTCGATCTGTGTTTGCCCTGCCAAATGGAATTTATCCTCACAAATTGGTGTTTTAAATGTCCTAATAATCTAATTAAATAACTGATTACCTTTTGGGGAAAAAAAAAAAGACCAAACCCTTTGCCCTGTTGAAACTCACAGGACCCTGCGGGACCGGCCCTGCCGGTCTTGCCCACGGCCCCTCCTCCGTCCTCTCCTCCCCTCCCCACTCCGGTGACTGGCCCGTCTTCTTTCTGTCCGTTCTTCCCGCAGCCTTCGCACCTGCAGCCTTCGCACCTGTGCTGCCCGCCCTTCGTTTTGGATCTTCCCAGAGCTGGGTCCTTCTGCTGGCGTAGATCCCAGCCCAAGCTCAACGGCCCCCACCCCCCTCCCCAGCACTCTGTAGCCCACCACTCTGTTTAAGTTCCCAAATCCAGGGTTATCCTGGCCATCTTACTACTGTCCGTGTCACCTCTGTGAGGGCCCTCAACTGTGTCTTGATCCCCGCTGTGTCCCCAGCACCTGGCACATAGTAGATGCTCAGTAAACGGTTGTTGAGTAATAGAAGATGAAGCTATGATGCCACCGATTTCAGATGAGGAAATGGAGGGCTTCTGAGGTGGCCGGAGACACCCCGTGATGAGATGAAGGGTGCTGGTCCTAGCCTGCGGGACTGAGGACCCCCGGGGCCCGCCCTGGCCAGGGTGGGGCCCAGGCTGATGGAAAGTGGGGAGTCCTGGCTGAGGCGCCACCAGAATGACCCAGGGACTGAGACAGGTTCCAGGCCCTCGAGCCCCATGAGGCTTCGCTCGCCTGTCAGTTCCTGGGGTTCCCTCCTGTTCCTGTTTCCGGGGGGCTGGGGTCCTGGGGGCTGGACAGACGTGGCTCCCAGTCAGCGGCTTTGGAGCTTTGAGGGGGTGTGGACACTGCTGAGAATATGAAGAAGGTGGGGGTCCCCTCCCCAGAAGAGTGGGTGCCACTGCGTGCCCTGGCTTGGGGACGGTGAGTTAAGGTGTACGGCAGGCTCCTGAGGCTGCTGTGGCCCCAGGCTCTGCGAGGCCAGCTGCAAGCCCCGCTTTGTGTCATGGGGACTGTGGGAAGGGTCTGGGACAGAAGAGGACAGTCCTGGGGTCTGAGTGCGGCGGCAGGCGGGGCGTCTTCCAGCCCTCACGGCAGGGGCTCTGGAAACCCCGCCCTGCTCTCCGGGGCTCCCTCCCTTGGCTATCTCCAGGTCTCTGTCCCCTGCCTTTGGACCTTGTCGCTGTCTCCCTCTCCCTGCTTCTCTCTGTCGTTCCCTCTCCTAGTTTCATTCCTCTGAGTCTCTGTCCCCTTTGGCTGGTGTCTCTCTGGCTGCCGCTGTCTGTCTCTGATCCTCCTCATCTCTTGTCTCCTGCAGTCTCGTCTCTGAGTCTCATCTCCTTCTGCCCATCTCCAGGCCTCCGCCCTTTCTTAGATCTCATCTCTCTGTCTCTCTCCGCCTCTCCCTTTCTCCCAGTCTCTGTCTCTTCTTCACCTCTATATTCTTGTCTCTCTCTCTCTCTCTCTCTCTCTCTCTGGGTCTCTGTCTCTCTCATTCTGGGTCTCTGTCTCTCTCTCTCTGGGTCTCTGTCTCTCTCCCTGGGTCTCTGTCTCCCTCTCTCCCTGGGTCTCTGTCTCCCTCTCTCCCTGGGTCTCTGTCTCTTTCTCTCTCTGGGTCTCTGTCTCTCTCCCTGGGTCTCTGTCTCCCTCTCTCCCTGGGTCTCTGTCTCTCTCCCTGGGTCTCTGTCTCCCTCTCTCCCTGGGTCTCTGTCTCCCTCTCTCCCTGGGTCTCTGTCTCTCTCCCTGGGTCTCTGTCTCTCTCCCTGAGTCTCTGTCTCCCTCTCTCTCAACCTCCCGTCCCCCAGATCTCCCCGCTGCCTGGGGAAGCTGCAGTGGTGTGCGCAGCCCGCTTGGTTGAGCCCGTGGCCCCCGCCTGAGAAGTCTGAGCCCCGCTCGGGTTTCCTGAAGTCCAAGCCTGGTGGCCCCTCACCTGCCCCCACCCTCCCTGTGTCCCTCTGGCCGCAGCAGGGCTGGCTGTGCTGGAGGCCATGACTGCACCGGGTTGGAGCCAGCCCTGGGGCCACCCAGGCCACCCCCGGACACCCTCCCTGTGGGCACAGCAGGTCCCGGGCCGTGCTCTGGCCTGCACTCCTGGTCGGAGGCAGAGGCTGCTTCTCTGTGAGCCTTTCCCTGGGCAGTGGCTGCCGGCTCGTGTGGCGGGGCGGGCAGCGCAGGCCCCCAGCTCTGGGAGCCCTCCTGTCTGCACGCTGGGTTCGACCTACATGTTGGGGCGGGGTGCCGCCTGGGGTGTGGGGCGGGAGGGACGCACACTGGCAGCTCACGGGTCTGTCTGGGGGTCCAGTATGGGCGGGTCTTACCTCCCTGAGAACCAATAATGGGGCAAATTTGGGGATCGCTCTCAGCAAAGAGGACGGTGCGTGGCCGGCGCCTGAACCTCCCGGCTGACTGTCTGCCGCTTCCCTCCTGCACAGAAACCAGGCGATGCGGAAGAAGCTCATCTTGTACTTCAAGAGGAGGAACCACGCTCGGAAACAATGGGTAGGTCCGTGCACAGCCCCACGGGTTTCCTGAGATCCGGGAGGATCCAGCCCACGGGAGGCCACACCTGCCGGGGTCTCCAGGTTCCGTGTGTCCTCACTGAGCGTCCAGGCCGTGGAGGAAAAGCCAAGGCGGCCAGGAAAGGAGGGAGGACAGCAGCTGCTTCCAGAAGCCACAGGGCGGGGGGCTGGGGGCTCTGTGGCCCCTCTTCCAGCCTGGAAGGAAGGAGAGCAAGATGTTGGCCTGGAGAACGAGTTGCTAAGCTCCAGTCTCAGGACCTGTCCTGGGTGTTCCCTGCAGAAAGAGAGGTTTTGGAGCGAGGCAGAGGATTATGGGGGTTATGCCGGGCAGTAGGGGCCGCAGGCTGCGCACTTACAAATGAGCCTTTCCTGGTGCTCTGAGCCTGCGCTCGTGGGCAGCGGCTTCACCCAAACAGAAAAGGGTGCTGACTCCCGCATCTCAGCCCATGGCGGCGAGGCTGGGTGTGCCAGAGGCGTGTGGTGGTGGGTTAGGGTACCTGTGGATGTCACCAATTCCTGGAGGAGATGAGGCTTAATTGTTCTCCCAGCCGTCAGGGGAAGAAGCGTGGACTCAGATGGGCTTCGACAGGAGAGGAATGGGTGCAGCTGGAAGCGTTATCGGGGTAGATTGCAGGAACAGTCTTTCAGGTCAAGTCTTGCCTTCACTTCATTTCACTTACTTATTTTTGAGATGGAGTCTCGCTCTGTTCCCCAGACTGGAGTGCAGTGGTGCGACCTCTGCTCACTGTAGCCTCCGCCTCCTGGGTGCAAGCGATTCTCCTGCCTCAGCCTCCTGAGTAGCCGGGATCACAGGCATGCACCACCACACCTGGCTAATTTTTGTATTGTTAGTGGAGACGGGCTTTCACCATGTTGGACATGCTGGTCTTGAATGCCTGACCTCAGATGATGCACCTGCCTCGGCCTCCCAATCACAGATGCTCTGATGAGGCCAGGAGAGGGCACGGGTCCTGTGAACCAGGGGCTGATGCCGG
Organism: Aotus nancymaae; assembly: GCF_030222135.1. Taxonomy (NCBI): domain Eukaryota; kingdom Metazoa; phylum Chordata; class Mammalia; order Primates; family Aotidae; genus Aotus; species Aotus nancymaae. The sequence continues at coordinate 8,657,861 of NW_026988433.1, forward strand.
GGAGATGGAGTGAGGCCGCCTGGTTTTGGTTCATGGGCCTTCTCTAGAGTTGAGGATGATGTCATTGACTCCACCCAAGCCACGGGGCTGCTGGGACATGGTGGGGGCTGGGATAAGGCTGGGGAGGCCCTGAGACAGTCCCCGCCTGGGGAAGAGGTGGGCTGATGGGGACTGCTGCCTTGTCATTCTTGGATAGGAGAAGCGGCAAGGGCGGGGAACTGGGTTGGCTGGAGAGTAGAAGGGCTCCCCTCGCACCTGCAGCGCCCCCAGCCCCACCTCCGCCCTCCCTGAGCTGTGTTGGGGCGGGGCCTGTGAGCCAGCTCCCTGTGTGTCCTTCCCAGGGTCAGATCTGCTGGGTGCCGGCCTCCAGAGAGGCCCCCACAGGGCGTGGGTGTGGCTCAGTCATTCCCCGCCTACAGGTCTGTGGTACAGAGTAGGTGATGACAGTGCAGCTTGAACTGAAAAGGGCCGGGGCAGAACAGCGTGTGGGACACCGAGCTGACCCGATGCCTCAGGGCCTGGGTGCTGGCAGTCCTGGAGCACTTACTGTGTGCGAGGTGCACAGTCGCCGTGACGCAGGCCCTGTCCTCAGACCTGCAGGCTGCAGGGACGGATTGTGTGTAAGGATGAGGAAGGATGCCCGCACACGGATGCCCGCACACCCTGCCCTTCCAAGGCCTGTTGTGTTCCGGCCGCTCTTCTGAGTGCTCTCCCTACATTAGAGCATTTAGTCCTGTGAGGTGGGCACTTGCTCAGCCTCATGTTTCAGATGAGGAAATTGAGGCTCAGAGAGGTTAAGTAACTTGCCCTAGGTCACACAGCTGGGAAGTGGTGGAGCTGATATTTGAACCCAGAGCACCTGGTTCCTCAGCCTATGTTCTGACCCCCGAGGGGCAGTTCCGAGAGAGCCCAGGATAAGGACCTCAGGAAGGCATCAGGCATTTAGGAAGTGAAGTGTGTGCAGGGGTGGAGGCAGTCAGGCTAGGCAGAGGGCACACGGGAGGCTGTATGGGGTGCGTTGGTGTGCTGAGCCTCCACACGGCAGGGCTGAGCAGTGGCTGGGGAGGGGGACACCAGGCAGGCATGGGATCCTGGATAGGTGTGAGGCCACATGGGCCAGGTGACAGGCTTCGCTGGGGCAGGAGGTCCTGGCACCTGGCTTTGGAAGGAGGGGTGGTGCGATGTGGGAGGAGGGTCTTCCCTTGGCCCTGCCCGCCTGCCCTGGCCCTGACCTTGGCTGGGCGCTAGAGGGAGCAGACACTTCCAGCCAGACGCTGGTGCCTGGAAGCTGTGGGGCAGCCCTCGGGACCCAGGCCCTGCTCAAAGGTGAGGAGAGGTGGCTGCCCCGCAGTGCCTTGCCCAGCTTCCTGAGACCCCTACCTTGACTGGACGGTGCCCACAGGCACTTGGGCTGGCACAAGAGGCTCTTGAAATGAGCGTCCCGTCTATGTATCAAGTTAAGAGATACCCACGCATGTGCTGGGTGCCCAGGAGGCACAGGCCAGGAAACAGACCCAGAATGTGGGGAGAAGAGCTGGGCAGAGAGATGGGTTCTGGAGCTGGGCTGGGGACCTCAGTGCTCAGGTGGGAACAACGGGAAAGGACTGGCTTTGTGCAGATCCGGGAGTCAGGGTGTCAGGCAGAGGGCACTGCAGATGCAGAGGCTCCAAGACTGGAGCCAGCTTGGGACGGCACGTGGCGGGCTAGCGGCAGGAGCCAGGTCACCTGGAAACATCTGCCCTCCAGCTAGGATGGGGCTTTCAGCTTTTATTCCAAATGCAGTGGGACACCGCATTTATTCTTAATACGTGTATTTGTAATAAAGAATCCGAAGTCTTTATTCTAAGAAATTTGACAGAAGCGTACAAGGAACACCTATATACCCGCCACCTGGAGTCAGCCAGGGTCACCAGTGCCTTGTATTTGCTGTGTGTGTGTAACACGAATATGAACGTGTTTACTGTTGCACTATTGGAAAATGGGTGAGAGGCCCCGCCCTTCAGCCCTAATGAATTCTGCCACCTGGGCCTCCTGTGAGGAAGGAAGTCCTCACATTTCCACAAGGAAAATGACTACCAGTTCAGCGCCATCTTGCCCCCCACCCACCATTCCCCCCTTGGGGTGGAGGCTGTCTGGGAGGGCTGGAGAGGATCTGATTTCCATTTCAAAGGATCCCTGCAGCTGCGGGAGGTGGAGCTGGGGTGGGCATGAGCTCTTTAAAGACCTCCAGTGGCTCCTTGGGGGTCCTTGGAGGGGTTGGAGGGAGAAGTCAGCTTATTTAAAGCTAGAGGAGAGTCAGGCAGAAACCAGGGACTTCTAAGCAGCTCACGGTGGCTCGTGGCCCTTCTTAGGAGAGACGGAAGCAAATTCAACAGCCCCTGACGCTTCAGTGGTGATTGGGATGGTGGGATGGTCTCTTTCTTGTTGCATAATAAGCCGAAGCCCCCGACTTCATTGATTTCAGTACCTCCAATGTGCCTGTCCCACCCCCACTGACTCCCCACTGGGGAGTCAGACCCCCCTCAGATGCAGGGACCCCCACACCTTAGCAGATTCCTGGGACCCACCTCTTCGCAGAGAGCAGGGGCTTGTCCTTGTCACGGGATGTTTAGCACCAACAGCCGCCAAGCCTGCCAAGTCTCCTGGGGAGCTGCGCTGGCCCCCTGGAGGCCCATTGGCTGAGAGGCTGGCTCAGTCTGTGGTCCTAGAGGCAAGGCTGACCCGCTTCTTCTCCTTGGCGGATTTGCACTCCCAGCACCCTGCAGACTAGCTGGCAGGGGGGCTCCAGTCTCTCCCTGTGAGTGTGTGTGTGTGTAAGTGTAAGACAGAGAGAGGGTGGGAGGGAAGGGAGGAAGGGGTCTGCTTCCTCCCCTGGCCAGCCCAGCACTTTGGGAGACTGAGGTGGGTGGATCACCTGAGGTCGGGAGTTCAAGACCAGCCTGGCCAACATGGTGAAACCCCATCTCTACTAAAAATACAAAATTAGCCAGGTGTGGTGGTGCATGCCTGTAATCCCAGTTACTCAGGAGGCTGAGGCAGGAGAATCACTTGAACCCGGAACCCGGGAGGCAGAAGTTGCGGTGAGCTGATATCTCGCCATTGCACTCTAGCCTGGGCAACAAGAGCGAAACTCTGTCTCAAAAAAAAAGGAAAGGAAAGGAAAGAAAAAGGAAAAACCCCAACAAGCAGCTTCCTCGCTGCCCAGTCCGGGCCAGAGTGCACACTCAGCACAGTGGACATAGGCACAGGCTACAGCAGGCAGCACTGTGGTTAGACCTGGAGGGGGACTTTCTTGTCCTGGGCAGAAGGCAGAGCCCGGTGCTTGGGGTCACGGAGGTAGCGGGATGTCCCCTCATGGATGCTCCTGCTGGGGGCCTTTGCCTTCCCTGCACTCCACAAGGGACCCGCTAGAGCCAGAGCATCTTGCCAGCACCTGCCCACCCCTCCCTGTGGATAGGCTGAGGCCCCGCTGACCAGTGGCCTGTTGGTTCCCCTGCTGGTATGCATCAGTCACCACGTGACTCTGCTGGCTTGAGGTGAGCTTTTCTCACCCAGGGCCTGGGGCCTGTCGGACGGGGGCCGAGGTGGCGTGGGCTGGGTGTTGCCATCCCTGCAGTTCCCGTCCCTCTCTAGGGCTGTCAGCCGCCACTTCCCTGAGCACATGTGGCCATTATCTGTTGCCAGAACCGCCTCTTGATCTCCAGCGGGTTCCTGGCACAGCCTGCATGCATGGGGTCAGGTTCGGAGCCGTCCAGCGCCAGCCTGACCACCCCGTGGGTACCGTCGTGCCCATGGAGCTGTTGAGGATGGAGGGAACAGCTTGCCCTTGGTCAGAAGCTGAAATACGGGATGGGGGGTGCTGGGGTGTCTGGGCACCAGGACCAGAGAGGGGCTTTCCGACTGTGCTGAAGCATGGAGAGGGTGTTTGTGGAGGCTCCCAGGCCACACCGTCTGTCCACCCCCAGCTGTTAGAGGTGGAGTAATGGGTTGTATGGGTGGCCAGACATCTCCCTGCTTGCTCGAGTCACCTTGGAGACGTGGAAGCCAGGCAGCTATGTTCCGGGCTGATGGGGGGATCTTTTCTCAAAGGACATGCAGCAGGCAGCACGTGGTTAGATGTGGAGAGGGACTTCCTTGTCTTGGAGGGAGCTCTGTGGGAGCTGCTAGGGTCCTCCCAGCTGGGCCTTGGGGTGAGGCTGGGGAATGAGGAAGTGCCTGGCAAGTGGTTCTCTCTGGAGGGCGCCCCTCCCTGGGCCTGGCAGGCACCCGCGCCGTGCCGCACAGCACAGCCTCCTGTGGTGTGGCCGCGGGCTCTGTCGGGTTGTCTGGTGCGGCCGGAGCCCCAGCCACATGTGGCTGCTGGGCACTGGAGGGTGGCTGGGGAGAACTGGAGCCTGGCTCTTACCTCTTAATTGATTTGTGATTGCAGTTGAGCCACATGTGGCTGGTGGCTTCCGTCTGGGACCTCTGTAGAGGAGGCCAGGACTGGGTGGCCGGCTCACCAGGAAGGGCAGTGCCCATGTCCTCTAGGGGAAGTCTGTGGGTTTTCTTCAGGGGCCCCGGCCTGCTGGATATCCATGCAGCTGTGTGCGTGTCTTTCTGTCACCTGCCTATGTGACATGTTTGTGTCTATTGTGTATCTACATGTGTGACTGTGTGTGTCATGTCTGCCCGCATGACCCTGTGTGTGCACCTGTCTGCCTGTGTGTGTCGTATTTCTGCCTGCGTGACCCTGTGTATGTACTTGTATGTCTGCCTGTGTGTGTCATATATCTGCCTGTGTGACTGTGTCATATGTCTGCCTGCATGACCCTGTGTGTGCACTTGTGTGTCTGCCTGTGTGACTGTGTGTGTGTCATATGTCTGCCTGCCTGTGACCACCTATGTATCTGTCTGCCTGTGTGACCATCTGTGTGTCTGGTTGGCTGTGTGAATGATGTGCCTATGTATGTTATGTGCCTGTGTATATGTGTGTGTGTGTCTGTTTGTGTATCTGCCTATATGACTGTATGTCTGTGACTGCATGTGTGTGTGTCTGTGTGTGTATATCTGACTGTATGTGACTGCACGTGTGTCTGAGTATGTATATCTGTATGTCTATGACTGCACGTGTGTGTGTATATCTGACTGTATGTGACTGCACGTGTGAGTGTGTATATCTGACTATATGTCTGTGACTGCATGTGTGTGTCTGTGTGTGTATATCTGACTATATGTGACTGCACATATGTGTCTGTGTGAGTGTGTATATCTGACTGTATGTCTATGACTGCATGTGTGTGTCTGAGTGCGTGTATCTGACTGTAGTCTGTTACTACGTGTGTGTGTCTGTGTGACTTGTGCATACCTGTGTGTGTGTTTGCGTGTGTCTGTGTGTGTGCCCACGTGTGAGTGGGCAGGAGCGGGGTGGTGGGTGCCGGGTGCAGGAGCATCTTCCGCAGCGCCCCTTCCACGCCCTCACAGGAGCAGAAGTTCTGCCAGCGCTATGACCAGCTCATGGAGGCCTGGGAGAAGAAGGTGGAGCGCATCGAGAACAACCCCCGTCGGCGGGCCAAGGAGAGCAAGGTGCGCGAGTACTACGAGAAGCAGTTCCCTGAGATCCGCAAGCAGCGGGAGCTGCAGGAGCGCATGCAGAGGTGAGCGGGGCCAGCCCGGCGGCCCCCGCAGGTCAGCGCCAGGCGTCCTCGGCAGAGGCAGCCCGGCCAGGGTGAAACAGAACAGCGCAGCCGCCTCTCAGGCTGGCGGCCGGGGCCTGGCCAGCCTCTGGCATGTGTCACGGGGCGCCTGTTCGGCCTAATGCTTGCTTGGAACTGGAACTTAAATCCTTTTTGTGGCAAGCACTCCTGCCCTGTGACACAGCCTGCACCTGCCAGCTTCACTCATGTGGGACCTGCGTGGCCCTGAAGGCAGCTGAGTCTGAGATCCCTGGTGTGGGACAAAGGGGAGAGACAGTGGCCATGAGGACTGGGTGGGCCCCGTGTCGGGAGGTGCCTGGGGACAGGCCGCTGTGCTTCTATGGCCATTTTTCTTTGGATGCACAGACGAGGCGTTTCTTTCATAACAATAACAACAGCTTTCACCCTTAACTGAACTCACAAGCCGTATCTCAGTAAGTTCCTCACAACAGCCCTCGGCAGCTGGGGGCCACTTTTTAATCCTCATATGATGGGCGGACACTGAGGCACAGAGAGAAACACTTTGCCCCAGGGCTAAAGAGGCAGAGCTGGGCTTTTCAGGGCGTTTTAGGAGAGCGGAAAGGACTGAGCTGTGCGTGTCACAGGGTTTGGGATTGCTGGGTTGGGGTGGGGGCTCCACGTCTCCCCAGGACCCCTGGGTGTGGGACTGGTCTCCTCCTCTGGGGAGGGCATGGGCTCAGGGCTGCGCTGTGGGGTCCTGCCAGTGTCCCCAACCACCAAAAGGCCGGTCCTGAGTGTGTCCCTTTGGTCCCCAGCAGGGTGGGCCAGCGGGGCAGTGGGCTGTCCATGTCGGCCGCCCGCAGCGAGCACGAGGTATCGGAAATCATCGATGGCCTCTCGGAGCAGGAGGTGAGTCCAGGCCCAGGCTCCGGCCTCAGCTCCACTTCCCCGGCATCCCCCGTAGGGGTGCAGAGGCCCCAGCCAGAAAGCACTTCCCGGGTGCTTCACGTCAAGGGGCTTACCACCAAAGTGTGGGCAGAATCAGGGTGGGTATGGAGGTACCCAGGACTAGCAGCCTCAGGAAGCCGAGGCCCATCCCAGGCCTGCAGGGGCGAGCGGAGAGAGGGGTGTTAGCGGGTCCGAGAGGGAGGGTGGCAGGACCCCCTGCAGCGAGGGCCCCAGTGCTCCTGGATGCCCCAGCAGGGAGGAGGCTGGGGAACGAGGACCCGGCCTCTCACTTTTCCCATCTCCTGCCTCCTTTTGGAACTTCCCATTGGCTGAGCCCAACCAGAAGCCCAAGGGGCAAGGGGTGCCTGTGGGTTCCAGGGTCAGCTTTCTGGGGCCCAGAGCCTGGCAGGGTGAGGGGACAGGGGGCAGGGCGATGAGTTCCTAGCACGGCAGCTGTTCACATAGCCATGACCTTCGCGCAGGAACCTCAGGCCTCTTTGGGTTGCTGGGACGCCCACAGGTCAGCCTAGGTGACCCTGGCTGCCGTCACTGGGGCCCCCAGATGGCCAGGAAGCAGAGGGGTGGCCTTGTCTCCTGGGGAGGGGGTTGGTATCAGCCTGTCCCCTCCTGGGTCCTGTGGGTCAGGTATCTGTGATGACACTACCCCTGTTCCCAACACCACCGCAGACACCAGGCACCTGCAGCACGTTTCTTCCTCGCTGGGGACTTTGGTTCAGGGAGGGCTTTTGTCCAGATGGGAGATTAGAGCCCTTCAGCTCAGCACAGCAGAGCTATGCATGGCTATTGAAATCAAAATTAATTAAAATGGGATAAAATTAGCAGTTCAGTTCTTCAGTTGCCTCTGACACATCTCGGGAGCTGGACAGCCACGTGTGGTTGGTGGCTCCCCTCCCGGACGGAGCAGGCAGTGAGCCCCTCCCTGACTGCAGAGGGCTCCTACCCTGTGATGCCGATGCTCAGCTTAGACAGAGGGGAGGGGCTCCGGGAGGGGTGGCCGGTCTGAGTTGCAGTTTCTCACCAGAGATTCTGATTCAGCTGGTCTGGGGCAGAACCCAGGAATCTGCATTTTTACCCGGCCACCCACATGCTTCTGACACAGGCAATCCTAAGACAAATCTGGCCATTAAAGCATAATTTTTCATTTTAAAACTTCTCGTGGTACGTTTTTGTTTATAACAACATCAGTTGCCAGAAAGCAGAGCTCAGAAAGCCGGGGCCGGGCGCCGGAAGGCCGGGCACCAGAGAGGGCGTCCAGCCCCGGCCTCGCCGGCGCTGCGCGCTCATGGGCATCCCGCAGAGGCTGGATGTGCATTTGATGTGCACTGGGAGGAGGAGGCCGAGCCCTCTCCTCTGCACCTGATGGCCAAGGGTGTGGCACCGGGGACAACTGTTAAACACACACACACACTCACACACGCACACACACACCGGCCACATGGGAATGCAGCCACCAGAGTCCTCAAGGGCGTCAAGGACGCTGTGTCCAGGGTGAAGGGTGGAAGTGGACTTTGGGACAGAAACTTCCCCAGCCAGCCTGGGGTGACCTGAGTTCCCGGGAGTGTGCAGTGGGGGCCGGGCCGGAGCGGAGGCACTTGCCATACCTCTGGGAGCCTTCTGCGGTCAGAGCACAGGCCTGGCATGGGAAGGACAGGAAGGCAGCTGTGGGAGGGCGGAGCAGAGGGCCTGCCAGGGATGACTCTGCTTGTGGCCATGCCAGGGGTCCTGCCATTATTACGTCTCTGGGACATCCGAGGAAGGTCGGTGTTCTGTATGGGGGGTCAAGAGGGCAGTTCCAAGGGTCTGGGAGACAGTCACCGGCCTCTTGGGGGGCTCCTCTCCCACTCCGGGGTCAGAGCTGTGTCCCGCACCTGGTCCCTGGCTGGGAGTCCTGGACACTGAGTGAAGAGGTTGGGTGTGGGCGGCTGGGCGGCTGGATCGTTTGAACTGGCTGACTTTGGCTGCACCGAGCCCTCGCCTGCCTCCGGAAATGGGTAATTAATCGCCAGTAATTGACTGGCTGCGAGATTTGGGGAAGTGAGCCCAGCTGAGTGGCGGCCGGGAGCCTCTTAATAGCCTTCCCAGTGCATTAGCAGCGGCTGCCTGGCTCCTGCTGCCCTTGGGACCAGGCAGTCCGGATCCCAGGTGGGCCCTTCGAAGGGGCGGCTGCCAGGAGGGGGCATGGGGCACGGGGGAGGTAAACACTTCGCTCCACCAGCGAGGCAGCAGACCCTCTCTGCGCCCCCGGGCTGCCTGCATACCGTGGGGGCCGCCGGACCCAGAGCCCACTCCTGCCTGCTGAATCTGGAAGGCCGGCCGTCTCCCGGCTCCCTGGGCCCAGCTGGGCTGAGCATCCTTCCTGCAGTTTTATGGCGCTTGCATTTCCAAGGGGAAGATTCATGGCTCCCCTCCCACCACTGAGAAGGCGGCTGCTGCTCTCTGCATTTAATCAGCAGTCCTGCCCACCATAAACCTGTCGGGAGGCCTTTGCATTCTCCCTGCCCCCAGAGTGAGCTATTATTATGCTGAAACTCATCATTCTCCTCCTCTGTCGTTTTCCCTGCCCTGGCCCAGAACATCCGCACCCTCTGTGCCTCCCCGGTCCCCTGGCTGGCCAGGCGGCCAGAGCACCTCACCCCCAGGCACTCTGACCCTGCCCTCTGCCTCCCTGCAGAACTTGGAGAAGCAGATGCGCCAGCTGGCTGTGATCCCACCCATGCTGTACGACGCTGACCAGCAGCGCATCAAGTTCATCAACATGAACGGGCTCATGGCCGACCCCATGAAGGTGTACAAAGACCGCCAGGTCATGAACATGTGGAGCGAGCAGGAGAAGGAGACGTTCCGGGAGAAGTGAGTCCTCCACCCCCTGGCCTGGCCTCCTGGCCCTCCCCGGTCCCAGAAACCCATCCTGCTGAGGCCTGCGCTGTCTCTGGGGCTGCCACCACAAATGACCACCCGCCAGGGGGCTTCGAACCGCAGGAATTTTCTCTCTCCTGGTTTTGGATGCTGGAAGTCCAAATCCTGGTGTCGGCGGGGTCGGTTCTTTCTGGGGGCCGTGAGCCTATTCTGGCCTCTCCCCAACCTCTGGTGCTGCCGGCGTCCTTGGCCTTCCAGCACTTCTAGATGCATCCATCCACACTCCGCCTCTGTCCCCACATGACCTTTGTCTCCGTGCTTCCCTCTTCCTGTAAGGACGCCACTCACACTGAATTCAGGGTCTAGCCTGGCCCGATACAGCCTCACTTGAATCGCATCTGCAGAGTCCCCATTTCCAAATCAAGCTGCATTCAGAGGTTCTGGGTGGCTATGAATTTTCTGGGGACACACTTCAACCTAGTATAAACTGTAAGGGCACCCGTGTGCAAGACAGGGCACTGAGAGTCGGAAGGACAAGGCAGGAGGGACATTGAGGCTGGGCTGCAGCCCGAGCAGCGCCTGTGGCTGGCCAGTGGCTTTTTGGCGGTTTCTGTTCTGCTCTGTCTTTGATAGTAGCTGCTGGCTGGGCAGGTCCATGATTCCGTTGCTATGCCGGTGTCTTCTTGGCTTCGTGCGTCTCCCCCTCCTGTCCCTTATGACAGCTCAGCCAGGCCCACCCCAGTACACAGGTGATGACACAGAGGCTCAGAGAGGTTCAGACAGCAAACAGAGGCCACACAGCGGAGGCAGGGTTCAGACTCCCCCAGCTGGAATGAGGAGTCTGTGTGGGGAAGGGGCTGCGAATGGGGCCAGGGAGGGGCTGTGCAGAGCAGAGGTGGGGGGTCGGGGGAGTTGGGTTCTGAGAGGCGAAGCTTGTTGGGGGGGCCCTAAATGATGGAGTATTTGGCACAGGTGACTGTGGAGGTGCCAGGTGGAGAAAGGCCAAGACTTGAAAGTTGTGTTCGAGGGAGTCAGACCCCACAGTGAGGGTCTGCGATGTGACATCCAGGCAGAGGGAGACCTCCATTCCTGGCCTAGACCCCCAGAGGAGATGGCGGGCCCTGCTGAGCCACCCCACACTTTGGGGACAGTGTGCTGTAGTTCCAGGGAGTCTAATCTTTTGGCTTCCCTGGGCCACACGGAAAATACGCTAACGCTAATGATAGCTGCTAAGCTAAAAAAAAAAATCACAAAAAAATCTCATCACGTTTGAAGACAGTTTAGGAATTTGTGTTGGGCCACATTTAAAGCCGCCGTGGGCGCATGCGGCCTGCGGGTTGGACAGGCTTTCTGTAATCATGGAAAGGGCTGGGTTCCCTGCCCAGGTCACAGAGCACCTCCTCAGGACCCCAGACCCCCGGGAGGCAGGAGAGTGGGAAGCTGAGGAGTGGACGGAGGCCCCCGTGCTTAGCCAAGAGGGCATGCTGGGAACAGACTTTGCCCTGTCCCTGCCCGACGTCCACCTGGCAGGCCACTGCACCGCCTTGGAGAAGGCCTTGCCTCCAGACAAGAGCTTCCTCCAAAGCAGTGCTGCTCCGTCCCCAGCACCCTGCTGAGCTGTCTCCACCCTAGGCCCTGGGCTTTGGTCCAGGGTTGTGGCCCCAAAGAGGTTCCAGGTGGGACCCGAGGGATGGATGAGGTGACTCTGGGTCCCCAGCAGGGGTGGGTGGACCCACAAGTGCCGATACTGAACCTCAGAAGGGCGTGGTGGCGTTCCAGGTGGGTCTTTGGTGGAAAACTTTTTTTTTTTCCTGAGACGGAGTCTTACTCTGTCGCCCAGGCTGGAGTGCAGAGCCGCGATCTCGGCTCACGGCAACCTCTGCCTCCCGGGTTCAAGCAATTCTCCTGCCTCAGCCTCCCAAGCAGCTGGGACTACAGGTGCGTTCCAACATGCCCGGCTAATTTTTGTATTTTTAGTAGAGAAGGGGTTTCACCATGTCAGCCAGGCTGGTCTCCAACTCCTGACCTCGTGATCCACCCTCCTCAGCCTCCCAAAGTGCTAGGATCAAAGGCGTGAGCCACCGTGCTTGGCCGGAAATCATTTTTTAAGAATAGCTTTTGATGATGGAAACGTTGAAATCTCCATGAAAGTAGAGGGGTAGGGTCGTGCGCCCTTGAGTGTCCTCCCACAGCACAGAACCAGTGGTCCTGCACAGGAAGCAGCCTGGGTCCGGAGCAGGAGTACCTGGTTCCCTTGTGGCTCATGCCTACAGCATCGCCATAGCAGGCCTGATCTCTCTACGTCAAATCGAATTCTCTGTCGAATGCTTTTTACAGTTGTAAACGAGGGAGGTGCTGCTGGGACAGTCATGGGTGTTAAGAGTTACCGTTGCATTCAGTATTATAATTCCCCCGGTAGGCATGATATTTTAGTGTATTTATTTTTTCTAAAAGACAACAAAAAAAAGATGTTCTGGGGTGCTTTCTGTGGCTTCAGCCTTTTGGGAGATTTCATGTGGCTCTGCAGGTCTGATATTCCACCCTCTGTTAATTCGGTGACTGAAGAGCGGGGGACCCGGGCTGGGCTGCTGTCTGCTGGCCGTGGGGCTGGCGCAGCTTCTGCCCTGTGTGAGCGCAGCTTGGCCACCTGCACCCCTCAAGGAGCGTGGGCTTGGTTTGCGGTCTCATGTGCAGAGGAATTGATGGAACTTGGGGTTTTGAAAAGCACCTGCTGACAGCGTGGGGCTCTACCATGTGCTGGTCCTGTGACCATTCCCCCTGTGAACCTCGGTTTCCTCCTCTGTAAAATGGGCATAGCGACAGTGCCTTCCTTGTTCAGCTGTGGTGAGATGCGCAGGGCATAGGAAACTGTTAATAAAATTCTTCAGGGGGTGCAAGTGAGGTCTGTGGGGAGGAGAACAAGTGACCTAGGAGATTTCCAAGTTTGATTCCTGGTCTCTTGGGAGCCCCCACTGTGCCTGGGGAAGCCCCGTGGGAGGGCTTGGCAGGGAAGGAAAGTCACGGGGACAAGAAGAGGGAGCGGGGAGGGAAGGACTCTCCCTGTCTGGAAGAGAAGGGCTTTAGGATGGCTATGGGCTTGCCAGCTGCACCGGGCGGGATCCCGGGCTGGGAAAGCCTGCCATTCCACCAGAAAGAGAGCAGAGGCTGTTCAGGATCCTCGGGTGTTGGTCTGGGAAGCAGGAGCAGGGCCTGTTGGCCTCCTGCCCCACCATCTGGAGGGCCAGGCAGGTCGGGCCCTGGTGCTCCCTCAGTCTCCCTCCATGGGAGCCCACGGTCCAGCCTCGCCGGCAGCCACTGCCCTCCTCGCAAAGGCCGTGGGGCTGTGGCACATCGCCTGGGCCGGCGCCAGGGACTCCACCCAGCACCCCAGGGGTGGAGCAGGCCTTGACCCACATCCCTGCCCCCACGCTGTGCTCCTTTGGCCCTCAGATTCCAGCCTGACCCAGTGGTTTCCCAGTCATTCTCCTGGCTACGCAGGAAGCCAGCTGGGATGGTGCCAGCGCCCCGCCACCGCCCTCCAACTTAAGTCCATGCTTGCCGCCTTCTTGGCTGGCCAACCCCTCCTGCTGCCCCACGGGCACTCAGAGCCTCTGCTCCCAGCTCTCCTGGGGAGGCCCAGCAGGCTGTCGAGCCGTGACCAGGCTGGGGGGGTCCTGCCGTGTTCCCAAGCAGACCCCATGTGGGCCGGGCGAGGCCCTGCTTCCTAGATCCAGCTGGAGAGAAAAACAAAAGCGGATTTTAAAAGGGGGGGAACCCCACCAAAGAGCTGTATGTCATGTCCTCATTTTTCCTGGAAGCCGCCTCCAGCAGGACAAACAAATATATTTTCAAAGGCGCTAAAGCCAGTGACTCACTCCAAGGAACGCCCTCTCTTACCCCCGGGTCCCCACCCCTCCCGCCCGCTGCAGCAGCCCTTCCCACACCCCCCTGGGCTTAATTGCTCCGAGTGGGGCGGTGCCCGCCAGGCCGGGCCAGTGGAGATGGCAGGCGCCTGGGAGCTGATCGGCCGCCCGGCAGGGAAGCCCCGTTCAGCCGGGTCTCATGCCCGCCCGTCTCTCCCCACAGGTTCATGCAGCATCCCAAGAACTTTGGCCTGATCGCGTCATTCCTGGAGAGGAAGGTGAGTTGCCGCCTGCCCTACGCTCCTTCCGTCTCCACCTCCGTGGACAGCTGCGTGGACTTGGGGTGGAGGCCCTCCCTCCTTCCCTCCCTGCCTGCGAGGCCCTGGCCTGCTTGGCCCCTGGCTCCGGCTGCCATGCTTCCCTCCTCCCTCCCTCCCTCCCTCCCTTCCATTCTTCTGGGAGATCAGTGCAGGCCCCGCCCTGGCCTCCTGGGCCCTTTGGGGAGGAGCCTCAGGTTGCTGAGTGCCTGGGAACCCCGGAACCCCCAGGAGAGATGCGTGGCCAGGCTTCCCGGAGCCCCCGGTGCCCGCCTGGCAGGCTCTCCGGCCAGCTCCTCAAAGGCTGCATGGAGCGTCCTCGCAAACTGGGGGTGGGTCTGGAAGCACTGCCTTGCCTGGCGTCCCGGTGACGTCTTCATAGGCAGGAGTGGCTCGCTTCAAAGGGATTGGAGAAAACAGCTTCTCTAGGTCCCTCTGAGGGCCACTGACTGACACCCCTAATGCCAAGCCAGACGTGTGGCCTACAAGTCCCCATCTTCTTTGGACAAGGCTTTATGTGGAAGTGAGGCCTAAAGCCCACTTGGTGCCAAACCCAAGCCCGGAGCTGCTCCAGTTGGCCGGTAGACAGTGTCCCCGGAGAATGACAAGACCGTTCCTCTGCACCCGCAAGGCTGGTGGCAGTGGGCCTGGAGAGGCTGCAGGTGGGGAGCAGGTGGCTGGAGGAGGCTGCGTGTTGGACGTGGCCCCCGGGCCTTCCCCCAGCGTCCTGGGGTCAGAGGAGAAAGACTGCCCGCGACAGTTGCGTGGAAGGCTGCCTGTGTCTTCAGCAGCATTCCCCTGAATCATGTTTCTAGAGAAGGGGCTGCCTGCCCCAGCCTGGTGGACACCCTGCTTGGGCTTCCTGGTTGTAGGAGGGCGGCCAGGAGGATGAGGCAGTCATTTGCGAGGACGGCTGATCCCAGCGCCTGCCCCTCGTGAGCTGATAACCGTAGAAGGAGAGGGACGGAGCAGTGTGGGGAAAAATCTCTCCATGCCTGAAAAACCAGTGTGGAGAAACAAGCCCTATAAATAGCCCGTCTCCTGAGTAAGTGACGACGTCTCCCGAGAGGAGTGGACGGCACAGTGGCCTCTAGGTTAGGGCTCCCCGACATGGAAGCAGGGCGTTTCAGGAACTGGCCAGTGAGCAGTCCTCTTTCAGGACGAGGGGCTCAGGCGGCTTTGTGCTGGGGGTAGACTTCATAGTGTCCTTTGGCTGAGAGGTAACCCAGGATGAGGCTTCAGTAGAGCTTCCAGAGGGGTCTGGAGCAGGAGCTGCCGACGGAGAGGCCGGTGGGGCCAGGCAGGCCCTGACAGTGAGTGAGGCTGACGTCTGGCCGGGAGCCAGGTGGACCAGCCAGTCTGTGCCCGTCTGTAGGGGCAGCTGCGATCCGGAGCTGGGCTGTCGTTCCTGAGCACAGGAAGGAGCTCTCCTGAATTGTTAAAGGATAAGCCGGGCACCCACACCCCCTGAATTGCAAATATTGGCATCTGATGATCAAATGTCTTTCTCAATTGCGTGTGGTCCTGTCTGTGGGCAGGGTGTAGCCTGGGGCCGCCTGGGAGCCCCTCTGGTGGTGGTGCCTGCCAGGAGGCTGCCAGCTGGGGGCTTTTTATTGAGGGCAGTGAGGTTGGAGGCCCAGCCCAGAGGCCTCACAGAGTGCCCCTCGGAGGCGGGGTCCTGGCTTGGCACTGGCCAGAGTGTTGCAGAAACATTTGACATTGTAGGGGGAATGGCTGCGGGCATTGGCGAGCTGGGCTCCGGGCCCACAGGTGGGGACATTGTGGCATCACTTTCTAAGGCTGCTCTCTTACTGGTCCCATTTGGCTGGCGTTCGTGGAGGGCTGGCTGCTCCAGCTTTCAGACCCAGTCTACACGGAAAAGACAGAGGCAGAGAAAAGAAGGAAACCCAGGAAGAGGCCTGTAGGGCATGGGGTGGTCCCGACATGCAAGGCTTGGGAGAGGCTGTGCAGGAAGAGGAGGCTGATGCCAGGGAAAGGAGAACCCGGACCCGTGTTTGGGCAAGGCCTTGAGTTTGCCCGGCTGTGGGCTGGAGTCCTCACTTCCCATAAGGGTTGGGGGTGACGTACGGTGACATCAGCGCTGTCATTAAGCATAGCAACAGCGGCGGTCGTGATAGCAGGCAGGACTTCCATCCTGTTTACTCCGGGCCGTGCTTCGTCCCAAGCACTTTAGCTACGTATTAACTGATCTGATCTTTGTGATAACGCTGTGAAGTATGTACAATTAGCATTCCCATTTTACAGATGAGAAAACTGAGACACAGAGGTTAGGTCATCTGCCCGAGGTCACCCAGCCAGTACGTGGAGGAGTCGGGATCTGAGCCCAGCCTCCTGACTCCTGCTCTGAATGCCCGCGCCGTACCCTGCTCAGCGTCCCCTTTCTCTGTTCCACAGACAGTGGCTGAGTGCGTCCTCTATTACTACCTGACGAAGAAGAATGAGAACTATAAGAGCCTGGTGAGGCGGAGCTATCGGCGCCGCGGCAAGAGCCAGGTAAGAGATGAGGCTGGGGGCGAGGGTTGTCCTTGGGGTCTGGCTCCCTGCGGGCTCAGCGGCCACGTGCCCGGTGCCCAGCGCCCGTGTGGCTGGCAGTAACCGTCTGCACGCGTTGTCCTTGGAGTTGTTGGCCACGGCAGTGTGATTGCGGGCTCCCCTCCACAGTGGCAGCAGGTCTGGGGGGCTCACCCTGTCGGGCTATCTCGAGCCTCTCCTAGAGGCCAGAAAGAGAGCTGGGGAGAAACAGCCACAGGCCTTCTCAGCCTGCAAAATCCGACTCCTGACTGGGTGACCTGTGATCTCTGTATGTAAAAGGGCCACATTCCAAAAGTAAGGGCTTCCCAGGATGACTTGGGGTAGTTCACAAACTTCATGCGTTTAAAATGTGAATGGTTGTGCGTGTTTATCTTAACACATACTTGAAAGAAAAAATAGCCAGTACTTCAGCTCGCCGTGTTTTTAGACGCTGTTGCTTGGAATGATACTGAAAGGTTATTTACGCTAGAGCAGGGGCTGGCCAACTGGGACTCTGGGGCTAATCCGGCCCACCATCTGTTCTTGTGAATAAAGTTTTATTGGAACACAGCCATACCCGTTTGTTTGCATATTACCATGGCAGCATCCCTGCTGCTCTGGTGGAGTTGCTGAGTCATGACAGAAAGTGTATGGCCTGCAGGATCTCAAATGTTTACTATCTGGCTCTTCGTAGAAAAAGTCTGCTGACCTCTGAGTTAGAGGAAAAAGGAGTTGGCTTGAGAAAATATTCAGTAAATGATGGTAGAGATGAGAGGTTCAGTGGCACACCTTTGAAAGGGCGATCCTGGGCGCTCGGTGTTTGGGAGAATTTGTTTTGCGTCTGGGCTCTCGAAGCATCGGCTCAGAGCAGATGCTGGAAGCACTGCACGGAGGAGGCGGATGGAGGCAGTGGGCACTCTGGTGGCTGCTGGATTGGAGTCAGTCAAGGCATTTCCTTCCTGGCGGTCTCAGTGGCGAGGGGCCCGGTGAGAGTGACGAAGGGCAAGAATAGCCCGAGCTGGGATAAGGGGACCCCAAGGTTTTCCTAGGTGGGTACTCCCTACATTGGCATCCCCAGCCCCTCCCCAGAGCTGCCCGCCTTCCCTCTCCCAGGCTTTCAGAGGTTGAGACCCACCGGGCAGAGAGCAGCCATCACGGGTTGGGGGGGTTCCCAGTGTCTGCTGTGAAACAGCCACTTCCCGACAGCTTAAGAAACTCCCCGAGCCACCCCTTGCCGCATTCCCAGCATCCGGCCACGATGCCAGGGGCTGAGCTTGGTCTTCACCTGCAGGGATTGTGGAAGGGTGGCCGAGTTTGGCTTCCAGAGAGGGTTTTCCTGTCTAGTTTTCTGTAGCCAGAGTTGACCAGTCTGCTTGCTCTTCTAACAGATACGTCAAACCAAGAGCGAGTGGCACAGAGTGTGTGTTCCAAAGATGTAGCTGTGTGTGTGTGTGTGTGTGTGTGTGTGTGTGTTTGAGACGGAGTCTTGGTCTGTCGCCCAAGCTGGAGTACAGTGGCATGACCCTGGCTGACTGCAGCCTCTGCCTCCCGGGTTCAAGCGATTCTCCTGCCTCAGCCTCCCAAGTAGCTGGGATTACAGGCATGCGCCACTGCATCCTGCTAATTTTTTGTATTTTTAGTAGAGACGGGGTTTCGCTATGTTACCCAGGCTGGTCTCTAACTCCTGACCTCAGGTGATCCACCTGCCTCAGCCTCCCAAAGTACCGGGATTACTGGTGTGAGCCACCGCGTGCTATGTGTTTTTGAAATTGAAGTGCATTCAGGAACTTTCTGGACTGAGGGAAAAAGTCAAGTAAGTGCCAGGCAGGGAGCATAGAGATGTGAGGCTTGAGAGGCAGCAGGGAGCGGTGGGGACTGTGGCAAAGGGAGGGTGGCTAAAGGCCTCGAGATGCATTTGGAAAACATCCTCGGGCGTCTGCTGGGCACCTGTTGTATGCTCATTCTCTCGCTGGGCTGCCCAGGTCCCCTCCCGTGACCTGTGTCGGGGCATTGAGGCTGGGCTCGTGGTGGAAGCCCTTCCTGGTAGCTGGGCTGGGGACTTTGAAGAGCAGAGGCCCATCCCTCCCCCTGTGTGAGAGCCACGTTTGCACGGAGGGAGGTGGGGAGACCAGGGTGGTTTAGGGAGATGGGGGTGTTGACGCCCTGCGTGTCCTGTTGTGGTGGCCTGGCTTGTGCCCTGGCAGAGTGAGTGTCCAGTGGAGTGAGTGTCGGGCTTGCGGGCTCACCCGTCCATTGGGCATTTACTGTGTGCAGGCATGGGGACCTCCATGCTGGTTGTAAACAGGTGGCTTCAAGTCAGTGCTGCAGGTCTCCCTGGGAGGCGGCGTTGAGGGGCATATCCTTGAAGACTCCGCAGAATAAAGGGCCCCAAAGAGGAGGTTGAGGAGCAGCCCCACAGTCGGACCAGGATGGGGCCCTCAGGTGCAAAGGCAGAGAGCATGGGAGACAGCGTGTGTCTTCAGGAACAGCAGGGAACCCGAGTCTTTGGAATCGAGGGGGTCCTGGTACCTCCCAGGGCCTTAAATGAATGAAGAAATGGAGAAAATTATGTGACCCTCTTTCTTTTGCTCACTTTTGATGGGTAAATAGTGATTGTTTTTACCCTGTGAAAAATAGAAGTGCAAACTTGATAAATAACAGCTCACACTTGACTTCACTGTCTGTGGGTGGCAATAGGGCGTGGTGAGGCCTGTGGCTAACTACAGAGCTTAGGCCCCTTCTCAGCTCCAGCCGACACTTGGCCAGTGGCCCTGAATTTCTAGGTGTTCTGATCTTTGTTGAGGAGCTGGAAATCTATAGTTTTGTATTCAGATTGCCAGATTTTAAATCTTAGATCACATTACACACACAAAAAAGGAAAAAAACCCAACTAAACGCTGTATAAGCCACACAATTCATATTTGCTGTTGAAATCACCCCCAGCCGCTAGTAGAAGACCTCTAGGTTAGACTATGGAGGCGGAGATTCTATCCTTGGCCAGGCTGGGGCACCGGGGAGGCCCTAGAATGTTCCATAGCAGGGAGGACATGTGCCCCTCTTTGCACCGTAGATGTCCTTGCTTAGCCGTGGTGTCTGCAGTGCCTGGGAGTTGGTGGGGCTTCGCTGCTGAGTTTTACGCTCTGCTGGAACTACTGTTCCAGGCAGGGGCTCCCAGGATGGGGACATGGTGCCTGCGTGCCCTGCCTTTCTCAGGAAGATGGCAGAAAGCAAGTAGGGCAGGAGGTCCCTGTCTGTCTCATTCGGAGGCAGCACCTGTCTCCGGGGCTCGCTCCTTCCTCGGATCAGCTGCGGCTGCTCAGGAGGTGGTGGCATGACCTGGGCCCTGCCAGGGAGGGAGATTTACGCTCGCATCCTGGAACAGCTTCTGTGCCAGGCAGATCCACTGCCCTGCCACCCCCACAGGCCTGCTTCACAACCATGGGATAAACAAGGGTGCCCAGGTGCTAACTCTGAGACTCCTCTCTGCCCCGAGGCAGTGAGCAAAGGCTCAGCCCGTCTTGTGAAGCGGAGGTGCAGTGACTGCCACTAGCTGAGCATCTCTGTCTGTGGCTGGGTCTGTGGAGCCACTGACATGGCTCATCAGTCTACCCGGGCAAGGGCGTGCCACCTGGGGTGGGCCCGACACGGCTGCGGTGACAGACGGGAGGTGTGTGCAGCGGGCGCTCTAGGTGGGCCAGTGCTGTGAGCACACAGAGCCTGCAGCTCCTTAACTGGGCGGGGAGGTGAGCCAAGACCGTCCCCACCTCTACCCGCTGCCTCCGCGTGGCCGGCAGCTACAGGTGGGACAGGCGTCTGGGACTCTGGGTCACTGACTGTGGGCTGGGGAGCCACTGCCCTGTGCTATGGGCACCCAGGACACCTCTGTGGTCCCGTCCTTCTTTCTGACCTACCCTGGCAGCTCAGGTCTTGTGATCAGGCGGGAATCCCAGGCCATGGAGTACACGGGCCCCTGCACAGCCCTACTCCCCTCACAGCTGTCCTGGGACACTTGTCCACGCTTCTCTCTCCCTTGTAGGTTCCTGAGTGAGCAGACACAGTCCCTTCCCAGGCACCACGGGAAGATAGAAAACCTGGGTCTGCCCAGCAGATGAGCCCTGCAGCCTCAGGGGTAGGGTGCCTGCGGCAGGGGATACTGCCTGCCTCTTCCCCGACGTGTTCTTCGGGGAGGGAGCTTGAGCTCCCCTCTCCGTGGCGTTTCTCTGGAGGGGAGCAGGTCGGGTTCTCCCTGCCGTCCCGGGCCCTCTAGTTTTCGAAGGAGACTTAGGTTGTCTCAGCCAATATTCGTTGGACCCCTTGGTGGCTGAGTAGGGGACCTGGGAGTCCCATGAGACATGGGAGCCTTGTCAAAATTCCAGGGCACCAGCCCTGCCGTGTGATGGGAATGGGTGCTGCTGGCCGCCGTGGCGGTGATGACGATGATGGTAGTAATGGTGCCAGCCGACAGTCACGCAGCACTATCCCTACCGTGATGACTTTGACCCCACCGGCACTGGGGAGAGGTGTGTGATCATCCCACTGGCCAGATGAGGAGACAGGCGCCGGGAAGTGCGGGAGCCTCCAAGGCACCTGCTGAGTGGCAGACTGAGGGTTCTAGTCCGGCACACGCCTCCTGGGAGCTGGAGGGAGGCCCCGAGGTCCCCGCGGTCCCCGCGCTACACACTGGCCATAAAGCCAGCCTTCTGAAAGCCAGCCCTGACCCGCCAGGCAGGACCACGGCTCTCCTGTAGTCTCTGCGGGGCCCTGTGAGGGCAGGCGCAGAGGGGCTCATAGTGAGGCTCCATTTCAGTGGGAGGTTGGATGCTGGGTGGGGGGACCCAGGCGAGCCAGGCTCGGTCTGTGCTGTGGAGACACCCTCTGAAATGGGGTGTGTGGGAGTCCTGAGGTGGGACGTGCCCAGCTGAGCCTGCACCGGGCTCAGTACCCCGCGCCACTGCCTGTGTCTCTCCTCCACCATGTGTCCCCAGCTCCTGGGGGCGGCAGCTGGTCAGTGGCTCTTTCTCTCAGCACCTCCGCCACTACCATATATGTCTTTGGGGAGTTGCTGAGGGGTCTTTCTTGTTTCCCTGTCTCTCTCCTTGTCTCTCCTCTCCATCTCTGTCTCCCCCTCTGCCTGTCTTGTGCCCTCAGCAGCCCCGCTCCCGGTGCGCACACCCCCTCTCTCCTGGGTGGCTGCGGAGGCCGCTGTGGGTGGCTGCAGAGAGGCTGTGGTGCTTGTGGTCCTGGCACGGCTCCCGTGGCTCCAGGCCACGTCTCTGCAGAAGACAGCCAAGAGTGGCCACTCTGGTCATCCGGACAGACGCCTCTCACAGGGGCCCTCCCGCCTCATGTCCCCAGGCTCGCCTGCCCACAGACTCCCTGAAGAGGTGTCCGTCGGATGCTCAGTATATGCATGTTCAGCCTGGGCATTCGTTCAGTGCCTACTGCATGCCAGGCTTGTCACACTCTACCTTCGGATGCGAATCCGACCTTCATCCTTCAGACAAGTAGGGTGCAGGGACCAGCTGTGCCCGACCCGTCTCAGCACCCCAGCAGACTGCCCTGATTCCACACTGCAGGGGTGGACACAGGGTGGGACTTCCAAGGCGTCGGGGAGTAGGCACGATCGCCCCCCCCAGGCC
Source organism: Aotus nancymaae (assembly GCF_030222135.1). Taxonomy (NCBI): domain Eukaryota; kingdom Metazoa; phylum Chordata; class Mammalia; order Primates; family Aotidae; genus Aotus; species Aotus nancymaae. The sequence continues at coordinate 8,679,673 of NW_026988433.1, forward strand.
GGACAGTGCCCATGTGCCGCCTGTGGATTTCCTGAGTTTGGGGGTGCGTGGCCCAGGCCCAGGGATGTGGGTGCCCGTTCCCTCGCCATCTGTCAAGGTTGGATTGAAATACAGACTGTGGTGGGATCCGAGGGAGGGGAAGCCTGTGGGTGAGGGTGATAAGTGACTCCAGGGACACTGGACCGCACCTCCCCGGTGGGGAGGATTCCAACTCCCTTGGACACCGCTGACTCCGTCGGGCTGGCCGTAACCAGCATCTTGGGACTGTGGCCTCCTGGAGTCCCCCGCCGAGGCCAAGGCCTGCTTATGAGGGGACACGTCCCAGCCCAAGTCCTCAGATGTGAGTGTGTGTCGGAGTCACTGGGAGGGCTGGGGAAACCCACACGCTGGGCCGTACCCCTCACCCCACAGTAGGGCTGAGGCCCAGGACTCTGCATTTCCAAGGAGCTCCCAGGCACTGGTGGAGGACCTTGCTCTGAGAGACTTGGTGCTGGGTAGGGGTCGGCCCCTGAGCAGGAAGCAGGGTGGCCAAAGGGGTCGTCAAGCCCAAGATGGGCTCCCCCACAGCCTGGACCACCCATGGGGGTACACTTGAGCTGGAATGGTCCTTCCCAGGTGTTTGAGGTGGGCAGCGGCCTCCCCGGCCAGGACCCACCTTGGATGAGGCAGCTCTGAGCTGCAATGTCAGTGGGCCTGACAGCCGAGGGCAGCCAGGCCCTTCCAGAAGGGAGGTGTGGCGAGTCCAGCCGGGAGGCAGCCTGTGCCTCTGCACGCTGGCAAAGCCACGCTTTATAGACGCTGTGGCCACCCGAATGCTTAACCACAGCTCAGCAGCAAGACGCCAATGCCACCGAGTCATTCCGAGAGCACCTGCCTTTTCTGAAGCGCTGGGACCAGGCCTGGACCTGTGCCCGCCGTCCCCACCCTGTCGCCCCCATACCACGCGTCCAAGACCAAGGCAGTTTGAGTGTCATTTCCGTGGCTGCCTTTCTAAAACTTGGGTGGTTACAAAGTGGAATATAAACTCCTTGATTAAACATGCTGGCCAGCGTGCGTCTCTGGACTCAGACCTGTGCTGCGTGTGGCTGCCTTCGCTCTGGCCCACCTCGGTCTCCACGGCCCTGGGGAGGCGAGGGATGCGCCTGGCCGTTTGGAGTGGTGGGATTGCTTTCTTATTTAATGGATATGCCATCCTCTTTTTGGAAGCTTCTCTGTATTCTGACACAGGGGGATGCAGGCCCAGGGGTAAGCTTTTGGGATGCTAACCCCTCCACACCCACCCCCCGGAGACCCCACATGCCTAAGCTTCGGCAAGGGAGGACTGAGCCCCTACCTCCTGAAACCTGGTCCCTGAGATGGGCTGTGAGCGGGTTGCGAGGTTGGAGGCTGGGTTGAGGCCCAAGCCTCCTCTCCTGGGCTCCGGCCCCATCGCTGCCACTCTGGGGTGAATCACAGACCTCAGGGCAGTGGGGGGAGCAGCTCAAACGCCGGCACCGTGGTTTATAGTTCGTGATTCACTGATGGAAGGGCTGCGCTATCCTAGTGAATTGCAAAACCAGCACCCAGGAATGCTGGGGCCTGACCGCAGACCGTGGGGGGTGCCGGGGAGGTGAGGAGGTGAGGTTGGCTGGGCCAGGTGGCAGAGCCTGGCCCCTGGCGGCCACCGTGGCCTTCCCTCAGTGATGGGGGTTCATGTGGCCAAGGGGGTCTCTCTTCTGGCAGAGATGGGACACAGGGACGGGAACAGCCCGTCCTGGGCTCCAGTCCTCTGGCCTGGGTCCAGGGAGGAGGCCCAGGGAGGCCAAGGCCTCGCCCCGGCTGCAGCCACCCCGTCTGCGCCCTCTTTCCACCGCTTCCACCTCTGTGCCTCTGAGTCTGCTCTGCCCACACCCCAGGCTCCGAATCTCCTGCGTTTTTCTAGGTTTCTCTTTCTGTGTGTGCACGGGCCTGTGTCTGTTTTTCTTCCCTTGTCTTCCTCCCCTTTCTCTGTCTCTTTATCTCTGTGTCTTTATCTCTCGTCTGTTTCTCTGCATCTGCTTTCCCGTCTCTCTCTTTCCCCTGTCTAAGTCTTTGAAACTCTGTCTCTAGTTCCCTCTCTCCCCTTCTCTCTCTCCCCATCTCTTCTCTTCCTCCCCGCTCCCCCCACCCTGTCCCTGGTTCTCCCCTCTCACCCTTACTCCTCCATCTCTCTGCTTCTCCCCCACCTCTCTCCCTTTCTCTCTCCTCCCTCCTCCAACAGCCCCCGCCCCCATTCTCCCTTTCCCCTGCCTCCTCCATCTCTCCTCCCCTAGCTCTCTGTGGAGGGACTGGTGACCTTGTTCCTCTCGCTGTGACACTCAGCTTGCACAGGGAACGGTGTGACCAGGAGGGCTGTTCCAGGGCAGGAGCAGCCAGGCTTGGTGTCCGGGGAGGGGCAGCCACGGTCAGTGGGTGCTGGTGTTCAGGGCAAGCTGCCTTCCCTGGGTGCTGGAGTCACTGGATGGTGGGGACCGGTGGCAGGCGGGCCAGATGGCCACAGGCTGTGTTTCAGCTCCCAGGCCCAGGGCTTGAGGCTGGCCAGGATGGGCCCACAGCCTGCTGGTGGGAGGTGCCAACTTTCCCAGGCCTGTCGGAGGAGGTGCCAGGTCCTCCCCACTCAGGGCCCACTGGGCTGGGCAGGATTGGGTGCAGATTCAGGGCTGAAGTGAGCGTATGTCACTGGTTTCCTGGCCAGCTCTGTGCTAGGTGGGGAGTTGGGGGCTCCCTGAGTCCTGCAGGCAGGGACTGTTCTCAAGGAGGGCAGCTGGTAGCTGGGCTGGAGCCCAGGGATGGAGCAGGCCGGGCTGCAGGCTGAGAAAAGACAAGCATGGCCTTGGCATGGGCCAGGCTGCAGTGCAGGGGCAGCTGCGTCCCAGGCAGAAGGAGGCAGAAAACGTGAGCTCCCGGCAGCAGGTCAGTCAGGATCGAGGGGCCTGGGGGGCATCTCCAGCTGGGCTGCCAAGTCAGGAAGCCGTTCCCAGAACAGCAGCCTTGGTGTCTGGTGGCCGGAGGCGCTCAGGGAGGGGCCCTGGCAGGCTCGCAGGCGGCAGGTCGCCCCTAGGGGATGGGCGGCCTTTGAGTCTGTTCTGCTGGGATGTCACTCCTGGTGATTCCCTAGTGGACGAGACAAACACGCAAGGTGGCTCAGGCCTGCAGTCCCAGCACTGTGGGAGGCTGAGGCAGTGAATCGCTTAGCCCAGGAGTTCAAGACCAGCCTATACAATATAGTGAGACGCCATCTCTACAAAAAAATGTTAAAAATTAGCCGGGTATAGGGACATGCTCCTGTGGTCCCAGCTTCTTGGGTGGCTGAGGCGGGAGGACCGCTTTGAGCCCAGGAGGTGGAGTCTGCAGGAAGCCATGATCATGCCACTGTGTACTCCAGCCTGGGCAACAAGCAAGACCCCATCTCCAAAAAAAAGGGCAAACAAGGTCCCTGGAACTGACACCTGTGGGGGATTTGGACCATGCGCAAGTCAGTCAGTGTGGCAGTTTGAGAGTATTACAGGACAGACATGGAAGCCAGACTCAGGAGGCCACTGCTGGGCAGAAGCTTTTAGGGAGCTGCCCCAAGGGTTATCCAAGGAAGTGTCCCTTGGGCTCCGACCTAAGTAATTAGAAGGGACTGGCCAGGCAGAGGTCGGGCAGCAGCCCAGGCCGTGGGCACAGCACATGCAAAGGCCCTGAGGCAGAACGCACAGGGCATCTTCCAGGAGGCAGGTGATGGGCACAGGGAGAGCTTCCCTGAAGGAGGTGGGCACGGGCCAGGGATCTCAGCCTTGGAGCAGGGACTGTGGATTTGATGCCGGGTTGCAGGACGGGATATGAATTGGGATTTACAGCGGAGCCCGCTGGCACCGCACACATCTGTACGGGCGGAGCAGGCTGCCGTGCGCGTGTGCGCAGTGTTGCTCACGTTCTGTCGACACGCATCTTTCTGCCGGAGAGTGCTGGTAAATGTTTAACAACCAGCTTTCTGCAGGGGGAGGCTGTGTTTGTAGCACGTGCTGGTTGCCATGGTGTAAATAAACCCTCCCTCCGTACCCGGTGCCGTGCAGCAGCGTGCTGTCACTGACTTGGAGCTGGGGAGAGATGCCCTTAGCACCAAGCTGTCTTCACCCTATGCGTGCAGTTGGCGGAAGAAGCCTCCACAGCACAGATGACTTCGTAGCCAGATGATCAGGAAGCGAGGCCCTTGAGTGGAGTGTGCTTGTAACCTTTCTTTTCTCTCTCTTTTTTTTCTTTTTCTTTTTTTTTTTTTGAGACAGAGTCTCGCTTCTTTGCGCAGGCTGGAATGTGCAATGGTGCGATCTCAGCTCACTGCAGCCTCCACCTTCTGGGTTCAAGCAATTCTCCTGCCTCAGCCTCCCAAGTAGCTGGGATTACAGGCATGTGCCACCACACCCAGCTAATTTTTGTATTTTTAGTAGAGACGGGGTTTCACCATTTTGGCCAGGCTGGTCTCAAACTCCTGACCTCAAGTGATCTGTTCACCTTGGCCTCACAAAGTGCTGGGATTACAGGTGTGAGCCACTGCACCCGGCCTGTTTTGTTTTTTGAAAAAGCTTATTATTTTTTAGAGATGGAGCCTCGCTCTGTCACCCAGGCTAGCATGCCATGGTGCAGCTGAAGCTCACTGCAGCCTTGCCCTCCCAGGCTCAAGCTTTCCCCCCATTACCCTCCTGAGTAGCTGGGACTACCAGCATGTGCCACCTAACAAAATTACCACTACCAGCTCATTTTTTAAATTTCCTCAAATGGTCCTCCTGCCTTGCCCTTCCAAAGCACTGAAACTGCAAGTATGCATCACCTTGCCCGGCCATCATTTCTTTAATTGTAAGGTTATGTGTTTCCATTTTGCCATGAGCTGGTAGCCACTGGCTCCAGCACACCAAAAAAGACAACCCTTACGCATGGAGACAGCCTCGCCTGACTGCGTTTTCCCCAGCAAGGGCAGGTAGACTGAATCTGGGGGCAGGGACCGGGTTTAGGGAGGAGCTTCCAGCGTCGGGGAACTCTGTTCTGCCTCCGCTCTGACCCCTGACCCCACTTTCCACTGCAGCCCTGGGCTCCTGGATTCCCATCCCTACACTGCCAGGAGGTGGTAGGCGTCATGAGGATGTGCCCTCTCAGAGGCACCTGGCATGCGGTAGATGCTCAGTGAAGTGTTTGTTGAATGAATGCATGAGATCGAGCCGCAGATACTACTAGGTATTGGCAAGTTCTCCGGACCCCTTTGTGAGGACTTAGCATCTGAGAATGAAATCTCATCAGCCTCTACCTGGACCATCGCAGCACCTTCTCACTGGACCCTCTCCTCTCATTCCCGGGATCCACCGCCATCCCTCCCGAGACCTGCTATCGGATTGCCCTTTAACATGGGGCAGGTCACGTGACTCCCCGCCAGCCCTGCGCCTTTTGAGAAAGGTCCCGGGGGCTCCCGCCACCCTTAGGACGCCACCCGTATTTCTGAGTATGGGTGTTAGCTCTGGCCAGGCCCTCCAGCCATGTCCCAAAGTGCCACTTGGTGGGCACAGGGGGCATTTTCCCACTGCCATGCCTCTGCCCACGTAGGCTCCTTTCCCTGAAATGCCATCTCTCATCCTCCACTGCTGGAGCTTTGGAGACTCGGCTCAGAGGCCTCCTGCTCCACCAAAGCCCCTTCCTCGCCCTGCGGTTCAGGACACCTGGCTGCCTCGCCTGCACCATGCATGTGCCTTTTGAAAGTGGTCTCATCACTGGCGCCTCCATCTGGCCTGTCTTTGTCAACCTAAATGCAAGCTCCATACAGTTGGGGGCCACATCTTTCAGTGGCCGGTGTCTCCCTTGGGGGTTCAGGGCATGCTGGTGGAAGGAAAAATTCAGGCCGTGGCATCATTTGGCTTAAATGGGCATAGGGAGGAGACTGTGACCCCCTAGCCCAGTGCGGAGGCAGGGCACCTGGCTGTAGGATCTTGCTAGGAAATGCTGTGTGACATTCGGCGAGCTGCTTAACCTCTCTGTGTCTTTGCGTTCTCATCCATAAAACTGGGATGATACTAGTTGTAGGGAGGATTCAAGTAACTAACGGGTAGGAAGTGATGAGGAGAAGAAGGCCTCATCAGATGCGCTCAGCGAGCCAGCGTTGTTTTTATTAAGATGTTTTCTGCACAGTCCCCGGTCTGGGGTTTCTGCACAGGCCCAGTCTCACACTGCTTGTCTGGCAGGCTCAGGGTTACAGGTTCAGTGTCCAGATCCGGGGGCAGGCGTCCCTCGGGGCTTTGGTCCAGTGGCTCTGGCTAACCGTAGACCTGGTAGGGTTCATCAGAGAGTTGTGCTGTGGTTTGGGGGTATGTTTCTGACCACGCATGGGGCACAAAGCCACCATCGGCCTTGCCAGTGGCACATCTGAAAGGCAGAGGCAGCCTTCTAGATGAGCTCAGGGTCCACTGAGATAGTGGAGCTGGCTTCTAGTGCTTTCTGATTCCTCTTCTCCCAGGCCCACACGTCCAGGGAAAGGTGTCCACAGGTGTGTCCTGCTGCTCGCTCCTCGGGGAGTTGTGAGCTGGGGCCTCCCTCTCCCTGCATAATCTGCCGGCAGTGGCAGCTTCTTCTGGCGTTGGTTAGAAATGCAGAGGCCCAGGCCCCACCCCAGACCCACCGAGTGGGAATTGGCAGGGGATGTGTGTGCACCTCCAGGTGTGATGCTCTAACGAGAGCCCACAGGCCAAATTGGCCCACCACCTGCTTTTGTCAATAAAGATTTATTGGCACACAGCCATGCCCTTTTGTCGACCTATGGGCTGCTTTCACAGGACAGTGGCAGAGTTGAGGAGGGGGTGACAGAGACTGTGTATTTATCCTCTGGCCCTTACAGAAAACGTTTGCCAGTCCCTAATAAAGCACTGGTTCTCAAACTTGGCTGCCTGTCAGGATAACCTGGAATTTGACATACAGACGCCTGGATCTCGGCCCAGAGATTTGGATGTCATTGGTGGGGGTGTGTAGCCTGTGCATCAGGACTTTGCAGGGCTCCCCACATGATCTGAGTGTGCAGCCATTGTCATGGGACCTTGAGACCCATGGTCCTTAGTGGCCTGGGAAGCCAGCAGGTTCAGTTCTGCCGCTGTGGGCAGGCCCGACACCCAGCAGCCTAGCCTGGGCAGTGTCGGCCACCATGCTTGCTACCCTAAAGCATAGCCGGCTTTGGGGCCTGAGCTGGCTGCCGGGTCCCCCCAGCTCCTCGGGGAGTTGTGAGCCGGGGCCTCCCTGTCCCCGCATAACCTCCCAGCAGCGACTGTGAGCAGCCCTCAATCAGTCCCTCCCTCGGCCTCCCAGGTAACGGCGGTGAGGCCCGGCAGATGTTCATCCTGAAGCTGCGAGGGTCTGTCCCACTGGAAAGCGGATTTTAAGGCCAGGGCTGCTCGGGTATTCTCCTTTCATCCTCCTCCACCGGCCTCACTCAGTGTGGGCTGCGGGGACGCCTCTCCCACAGGAGCTGTTTAGGCCACGGAAAGTGAGGAGCCCGTGCCCAGGGCTCTAGGCCTTGGCTTCAGGGCAGCCCGGGAGGCCCTGTGCCAGTGGGTGTTGCTGCACCCACTCCAACCAGAGGGGGAGGGTGAGAGGCCCCCCTGCCCTGGGGGCTGATTAACAGTCAGGGAGGAGGAGGAGGTAGGGCTTGGTGCCAGGATTGCAGTCCTGGTGGGAAAAGGATGGAAATGGTTACCAGGATCTAGTGCAGATCAGGACTTCTGCCCTTCCCCGAGATGGCATGGGCTTGGAGGACTCTGACCCGGGGGTGCTGGCTGGAGACTGCTGGGGATGGGTGCAGAGGAGACCAGGACAGGGCAGCAGGCTTGAGTCCCTGCCCTGCTGTTCATTAGCTTCATCGCCACCTTCTCTGTGCCTCAGTTTCCTCTTCTGTAAGATGGACAGGTGGGTGGGTAGGGGAGACCACGTGGGACAGAGCCAGCCACGTGGCACCGTGAGTAATTCTGATGAGGAACATGGGGATGACTACTGGGGAGAGGGGGCTGTGGGCAGGCCCTGGCAGGGCTCGGAGAGTCTGAATGGGAGGCGGGTAGGATAGGCAGACGGGGCGGGTGGGGCAGTCTGCAGAACTCGCTCCCTAGGTCCTGGCCAGGAGTCGGCCAAGACTCTCGGCTGGGGCTTTGGGAACAGCAGAGTCACATCCCCCACACTCTGGGCTAGTCAGCCTTCTTTGCTCCGAAACCTTGAAGCTTTGCCTCTCTGAGTCTCAGTTTCCTCCTCTGCAGAATAGGAGCAGTGATCGCTGCTCTCCTGTTTCTGAGGGTGGCTGAGGACACTGACAGGATAGTGTTGTAAAGCACTTGGCATGGTGCAGGGGCTGGGTCACCCTCGGGTCATGTCCCTCCATGTCACTCTTAGGGTGTTTTCATCTCCATCAGGACTTCCGAAGGGCTGGAGCTGGCCCATATAAAACGGACAGCACAGTGCCTGGCACCTAGTCAGCTCTCGGGGGTCTGTGGGAGTTTCCTCCTCTGCGCTGGCCTCTTCCTTCCTGGGACTTTTCTGAGGACTCAGAGGAGGGCTGCGGTGGGGAAGGCTCGAAGCTCAGGGCCTGGCCCAGATGCACCCCTCTCCCACCTGGCCCCTGCCTGCAGCCTGGTGGGCGTGGAGCTGCATTTACTGACCATGTCAGAGCAGACCTAGCCTCTCTGTGGGTCCATGAGTGAGGCCCCAGGAGCCTAGATCCAGGGCTGATGGACACGTGCTCTGGGAGGGAGGCTCTGTGGCCACTGCCCCCATCCATCGGGAGGGACGCCGCAGCCCAGGTAGGGGGTTCTCGGCACAGACGTCGCTGAGTGTGGTCTCAGGAGACAGCAAGCTCCCTGTGATTCGAAAGCCCCAGCCCTGCCCAAACTCTGGCCCTGGGCTATACGCCTGACCCGGGGGGACGGCATTCATGCTGGGCAGCCCAGTGGGCAGGATGCCCACCCTCAGCCAGCCACATCACTCCTCCCTCCCTGGGTCCCCACTCTGCCCATGTCAGGCAAAAGTGGACACAAAGGCCACTGTGTAGGTATAAGCCAAAAACCCTCCCTGCCCCAGCCTCCACCTCCAAATGAGTCTTCACTTGCCAGCTGTTTAAAGGTTCAGTTTGAGAGTTTGAAGTCAGGAGAGGGAGAACAGGCTGGTCCCAGGATGCCGGGCACCTGTTGGGGAGTCAGCAGCAACCTGGGGGCTGAGGGGGTCTGTTCAAGTTGGGCCGCTCCTCCCCTTCCTGGCTCCTCTTACAGAACTCAGTGGCGAGGGATTCCTGGGGAAGAGAGGCAGAGGCAGGCCTGGGGCTCTGCTCTGGACCCAGCAGCAGCCTCAGAGCCCACGGTTGCCTGCAGCAGTCAGACCCTTGCTCTGCTGTTCTGCCCCATGCTCGGCCCCATCCTAAATGAAAAGAGGCTGGAGAGAGTGTTGTGTGTGGAGCAGGTGCCTGTTCCTGGCAGGAAGGAAAGGTGAGAGAAGGGGTCTCCGTCACCCCCGGCCCCTCCTCTTTCATCTGCTTGGAGTTCCTTCTCCCTGGTTTGAAGCATTGGTGTGACTGTGCCCGTGCGACACATGAAAAGGCTCTGGGGTTTATTTATTTCTAGCTCTGGGGTTTCTTTCTAGCATTTCACTTGGCTCAGGGGGATGCAAAGATGGTCTGGTTTGGCAGCTGCCTGCAGGGAGGACCTTGGAGTGTCCACGAAAATCAGTGTGTGCTTTCAAAGAAATCAGGCGGAGGAAAGGAAATTGCGAGGCAGTGCTGGGAGGAGCTCACACTCCCTCCGCTGGGTAAGGGGAGGAGCCGGGGCCCAGAGTGTCTGGGACAGGCCCGAGTGAGGAGGCTGGCGTGGCTCTGAGCCTCTCTGATCCACTCTCTCTGTCCCCCTGGGGGGCCAGCATGTGAGGGAGACAGGGCCAGGAAGTAGGAGCAGCCTCCTCCATGCAGGCCTGGGGCCTTCCTGGGCTCTGGGGAAGCAGGGGCATCCCCCCACCTCCCCGTTCTACAGACTTGGAGACTTAGGCTTAGAGAGGTGGCCTCAGCTCTGTTGGGGGCAGGGCAGGAGTGTGTCAGGGGTGTGTCCCCAGCTTCCCAGATGCTCAGGCACCCCTGCTGAGGCTCGCCAGGGCACCTCCCTCGGGCCCAGTTTGCTTCTGCCCCTCTTAAATATCTGGGCTAGACTCAGATGTGGGCATGGTGAGGATTCTTTCATCTCAACCTCACAACCCGAGGCTGAGGCACAGGCATGCTGAATACCCCTGCTGTCAAGGCGAAGGAGTTGGCACAGAGAGGTTAAGACCTCCTCCAAGCTCACACAGTCACTGTGTGGAATAGCCAGGAATTGAAGCCAGTGCTTCTGACACCAGTGCTTCCTGCTCCTCACCCGACTCCGCCTCCCAAGGCCCTGCTCTGGCAGGACCCCAGGCCGTGCCTCTCCCCTGCTTATGCCAGCAGGGCCTGGCTTCCCGGTTGTTATGGTGTCTTCTGGGCAGACTCCACGGGTTTCCCTCCTCCCCAGCTCAGGCTGAGCCCAGGTGCAGAGATTCACCTGCTCACGGTTTTCTTCCCTCCCGTCTCCCCGCTGCCCTCCCCCGGGGTCTGACAGCAGCAGCAGCAGCAGCAGCCGCAGCCGCCGCCCATGCCCCGCAGCAGCCAGGAGGAGAAAGATGAGAAGGAGAAGGAAAAGGAGGTGGAGAAGGAGGAGGAGAAGCCGGAGGTGGAAAACGACAAGGAAGACCTCAAGTAAGGCAGCCCGCTGTCCCCGGCAGGTCCCGGCCCCTGACCGACCCCGGTGGCACACGGGTCTGGGAGACCCTTTGTAGACCTGGGTGGGGCGTCCACCCATTACCTGGGAGCAGGAGGAGGCCTTTCTGCTCGTCTGCCCCTGACGGCCCCCCTCCGGAAGCCCGCCCATTGCCTTCCTCCTCCTCCCTGCACCCCTCTCTCCTCCGCCCTCCCTTTCTTCTTCCAACCCTCTAGAGACTTTAGAGACTGATAGCTCATTTGAGCTCTACTCCTGAGCTAATAAATCCAGGCAATGACTTTGGAACTCTCTGCCTCCCGCTGCCTCCCGCTCTTCGCCTCCTGAGGCGCCAGGGAGGGGTAAGGGGGGATCAGAGGCGCTCCTGGAAGGACTAGGTGTGCAGGCGGCTGCTCTCACCTTTAGAATTATTGATGGCAGTGTGAGTTCTTGCAGATCAAGGCGCATCCTCGCCGCGGGGGCCGTGACAGCCTCCGTGCCTGCCAGGGGCTGCGGGAGCGCAGCCAGCTGGAGAAGGGGGGGCGGCGCGACTTAGCGCCAGGTACCTATGATGGGCTCAGGAATTTGGCTGCAGAGAACATCTGGCTTCCTTATCCCCGTCTCCCAGACGCTTCCAGCAAGGGCCTTTCAGGAAGATGAATGGGAAGGCGGAGGTGATCCATCTGAGCCGCCCGCAGTCAAGCTCGGGTATCGAGGTCGCGTGCACCCCCACACACCTCGGCTAGGCCTGCTTGAAACCAGCAAGAGGGTTTCCTCCTGCAACGCCTCAGGCGCCTTGGCCCTTGATAATACTGAAGGCCAGCAGATTGCCTGTTACAGAGCCCCTCTGGGAACAGCTCCTCTGTGGCGAATAAAATGACCTTGTAGATTGCTGCCAGCCCACACTCCCCTTCAGTTCACCAAACAGTCTTGAAGACAGTTCGTGTCTCTCTCTTTGGTGCATAAAATGGTCTTGCAGATGGCCACCAGCCCAGAAGAAAGTAACCTAGCAGGAAAGTTCCTAGTACCTCCCATTTGGGGAATAAAATAGCCAGCCGTGTAACTACCTGTCCACATGGCCTTAGTGGTGAATTAAGTAGTGGATAGCCCAAGTTACACGCCTTACCTCCCTTTTTTTTTTGAGACAGGGTCTTGTTCTGTCGCCCAGGCTGGAGTGCAGTGGTATAGTCATGGCTCACTGCAGCCTTGACCTCCCGGGCTCAAGCGATCCTCCTGCCTTAGCCTCCCAAGCAGCTGGGACCATCAGCATATACCACCACGCCTGGCTAATTTTCTGATTTTTTTCTTTTGTAGAGATGGGGTCTTGCTATGTTGCCCAGGCTGGTGGTCTTAAACTCCTGGGCTTAAGCGATCCTCCCAGTTTGGCCTCCCAAAGTGCTGAGATAAAGGTGCAAGCCACCACGCCCAGCCGCAACTCCCTTTTGTTAAATAGTATGGTGCTGTACTGCCGGCTGTACTCCCACTTCTGGTGAACGGAGCGCCCCTGCAGACCACCCCGGGCAGCCTCACCCCAGTCCTCTCCCTTCTTTCCTAGAGTCCATTAGCACCACGGCTGGCAGCCAGTGCAGATCCAGCTGAAGAAACAGTCTCCTCCCGTGGCTGTTTGATTTCCTGACTCAGACGAAACCATCCTGTCTCCCTTCTCTGGCCTGCAGGGAGAAGACGGATGACACCTCAGGGGAGGACAACGATGAGAAGGAGGCCGTGGCCTCCAAAGGCCGCAAAACCGCCAACAGCCAGGGGAGACGCAAAGGCCGCATCACCCGCTCCATGGCTAATGAGGCCAACAGCGAGGAGGCCGTCACCCCCCAGCAGAGCGCCGAGCTGGGTGAGCGGGGGCCCGGGACGCGAGTGTGGGCGGCTGGAGACACGGCGGGTTGCGCTCGCATAAGAGTTTCGTGCAGTTTGAGTTGATTGGCAGCAGGCCGAGGGGTTGGCGGAAGTCGTGGTTGGGGTCAAATCCCAGCGTTACCTACTGGATGTGCTGTGTGGCCCAGAGTGAATTCCCAAACTTCTCTGTGCCTCTGTGTCCTCATGTTCTCAGTGGGAGAAATCGGTGGTTACCTCTGAACATCGGGGGAGAGCTGTAGTCACTTGCTAGTGGAAAGTACCTAGAACAGTGCCTGGGGTGTAGGAAGAGCTCAGTGGCTTCAGCCACGGTGATTACAGAGCAAGGAGATGTCACATAAGAATCCCAGTGACCAGTTCTGGAGTTTCTCGTTGTCGTTTTTAAAGCAGAAAATCTGGCCACAGTTGGCCCAGGTTTCCATGAGGCACCCGTTGTTGGGAGCTGAGTAACCACCACCCCTTCTCAGAATGTCATGGGCTCTATTTGTCCCCACCCAGTCTCCACTCTGGTAGGTGTCTGGGTTTGTACCTTCACTTCAGTGGGCCTCGGTTTCCCCTTCTGTTGAGAAGGGTGTTCATCCCTCACTGCCCTCCCAGAAAGTGGAAAAAAATAGATGATGTGAGTAGCAGTTCCCAAGATTTGCCACAGGGGGCAGCAGTGTGCGTCTGTTGTCTCTACTTCGTTGAGCTGTTAGGGTCCAGCCCTCCAGCCGCCGTGGGAACTCACCCAGGGCCCAAGCGCTCAGGCCGAGGCCCCACCTGCCAGGGCTCATCCAGAGTGCAGAGTTGACAAAGATGGCGCTTCATCTCCCACAGACCCCCACTGCCCCCCACTGGGGTCCGGGTCATGCACCTGTCTCTTCTTCCTGTGGGAGGTAGTGTGGACCTGTTTCATAAATGGGCCACTCGAGTCTCAGAAAGGGAACGTTGCCTCTCTGAAAATCTCATTGTCGCTGGGATTCAAACTCAGCCCCATTGGCCTCAGAGCCTGTGCAGCTCCTGTAGGCATTTTCCAGCTGCCCCTTGGTGGCAGTGTACTTGGAGGCCCAAGGTCGAAGGGTGTTCTTCCTGCTTGATCTCTGGGGATAGTCCTCTCAGACCCAAGGCTGATGCTGGGGGCTTGGCTGCAGGGTGGAAAACACACTCCTGGGCCTTCCACCGCTCTTTCGGCACCTGGCACCCCTGGCTTCCATAGGCTTCCTGTAGGGGTCCTGTGGGGAGGAATGGGAGCGTTGATGAGGTCCTGAAGAGGCCCAGCTGCGGCCGCAGAGATGGGGGAGGCTGGGGTGGCTCTGGCCTGTTGAGGGTGATGGGGCTGCCCATGGGGGTGGGGGCCCTTTCCCCTTTCCTGCTGGAACCTTCCTGCAGTCCTCAGCCAGCCTCGGTTGGACACACCCTCTGCCTGGTGCAGTTCCAGGCAATGAGTCCATGAAGCTGACGTCCCTCGTACCCACCCCTCACGGGTCTTAAGCAACTGGAAAGGAAGGACCAGGGCTCATATCCAGGGGAGCTCGGCGGACCAACCCAAAAACAGTGCCACAGCAGAGATGCGGCCGCCTCTGGCCAACCCCAAGGCCAGGCGGTGTCCCTTCCCAGTAACAGCAGAAGCCCCTCCTCGCATTGGGTGACTGGGGGATGTGAAAATTGCCCTCTGAAGCAGGGTTTCTCCACCAAAGGCGATTTTACTCCCCGCTGGGGGGCGCCTGACAATGTCTGTGAACAGTTTTGATTGCCACAGTCGGAGGCGGCCACTGACGGCCAGTGTGCAGAGTCCGGGGCTGCTAAGCGTCCTGCAGGGATGGGACAGCCTCACAGTAATGGAAGAGCTGGGCTCTGAGAGGGTCCTCGGGCAGACAAGGTCCGGGCCCATCTGAAGCTTATGTCCCACTGTCACCAAGTCACCAGGTGACCCCCTTCCCAGCAACGTACAGACAAAAGCAATCGTAGTCAGGGTCCTTGACTGCCTCAGTTTCCCCATCTGTAAAATGAGGTGATTGCTGGTGCTGCGACCTCAGTGGCTTGTGTGGAGGTTGGCCCCGACCAGCAGCACGCGGGACTGCCTGGCACAGCCCCGGCTGCCCAGCATAAGGGCTCAGGAGTCGGGCGCCACCGTGGGTACTGGCTGGGGAGGGGCATCTGAAATGTGGCCTTCCCATGGGGTTGAGAGCCGTGGGGTGATACCGTCAAGGCCTGGTCCACTCCCTCCCTGGCTCAAAGGAGAAAGAGAAAAGTCCAGAAGGCAAAGTGCCTCCTCTCTTGGCTCCCGCCAATCACCTGGTGTCTTCCTTTTCAGCCTCCATGGAGCTGAACGAGAGTTCTCGCTGGACCGAAGAAGAAATGGAAACAGCCAAGAAAGGTGAGGGAGTGCGGCAGCTTTCAGCCTCCTTGGTTTGCATCCAGAGCGCCTGAAGCTCGTGGGCCGGGGCGGATGTTGACATGTTTCGCCTTGAACCATGGGCTGCGGCGAGGCCTCTGGTGAGGCTCTGGTTCCGGGCTATTCTCGTGTTGGTCATCTTGGCGCCTCAGTTTTACCCTCCAGAAAATGGGTCTGTGCAACCGCACTGTCAGGCTTGTCTTTGTGACTTGGGGGCACAGCTCTGAGACACGCAGCTGGTGCCGTGCGTGTAGTCAGCGATTGGCTTCTGGGTGACCTCTGTGGTCAGCCCTTCTTGGCCTTGGGGGCAGAGCAGCGGCAGCACACCTGGGTGACTCAGGACAGGCAGAGCTTGCAGGCGGTTATCTGGGTAGAGTCTTGGGGTCAAGGAGACCTGTAGGGCGTTCATCCCGCCCTGAGGCAGAGCCCCGAAGTCCCCACCCTGGGCTCAAGTGTGCTGGGGCTTTGGGAACCGGTCTCGGATTTGAGCATCCCAGTCTGGGTGACAGGTTCCGGAGTGGATGGGGACACCAGGGCTGTTGGGGACAGTCGTGGGAGTGGCTCACATGGCAGGGAGCCAGCAGGCATTGGTGCTGGCAGCAGAAGCCATTCCCAATTTGCAGGTGGCCTTGCGATGTGCAGTGCAGCAGGGCTGGGGTCCAGCGCCTCCTGAGCCGGAGCCCCTCTCAGCTTTGCCGACTCCTGGCAAGTCCTGTACTTCCCAGCACCATGATCTGCCTCTGGGCCTCAGTTTTCCTGTCTTTTAAGTGGGAGAGGTGTCCAGGTTGGCTGTGCGGAATCAAATAACCAGGGTGAGGGCCCAGGGTGGGCTGGGTGGCAGCAAATCCCCTGCCTCCCTCACCCTTGCCTGGGGCCAGGACTGTTGGGGCAGGGGTGTTGCTGGCAGCACTGCTGAGGCTGGGGCGGCACCTGACTCCCACGGTGCATGCTCACTCTCCGTTATCTACGCCCCGGCCATGAGAGGGAGGGTCTGCTCCTGTCCTGTCATGTCCCTGTTTGCGGATGAGGAGCCAGGGAGCAGAGGCCAAGGAGTGCCACGGGTTCCGGAGCTGATGCGTGGGGCCAGGAGCAGGCCTGGGCCCCCCCGCCCCCGCCCCTGCCCCCGCCCCCGCCCCTGCCCCCGCCCCTGCTTGGTCCCGTGGCCCTGCTGGAGTCGAGGCCGTCTGTGACGTGCGGTTTCATTGTGCCGAGAGCTCCAGGTCGTGACTTACGGAGGGAACAAAGGGCTTTTATAGCGAGCGCTCTGGGCACAGAAGGGCAGGTGTGTCTGAGAACACGCGGCTCCTGGACCCAGCCCTGCCCTTCACTGTAGTTGCGGAGGGTTGCTGAGGGTCTCCACAGCCCTGAGAAGACCCCCGCAGCCCCTGCCCTCACCCCGGGACCCTGCCCTTCCCCTCAGAGCTCCTCCGGGGGCACTCTGCCCTCCACCCCACAGGCTGGGGTGGGCCGGGACTCAGAAGGGCCCTCTTAGCACTCAGGAAGGAGGGCTGCCTGGTGCTCTTGCAGGCCAGGCTCTGTGTGTGGCGGGGGAGAGGTGTGCCAACGGGGCCTGGGCACTGTCTCCAGCTGGCAGGGCCTGGGCTGCTGTCAGCCCCCAGACATGCCACCTTGTTTTTCGGTCTTTAACATCCACTTGGTGGTTTCTGGTGTGTATTTCACTATAGGCTGCAAAAGAAGCTTTATTGAAATAGTGAGATTCCCCGCTTCCATTTAATTTTGATATGATACACATAACACGAAGCGCACCATTCTAACCACTGCAAAGTGAACATCTCAGTGGCGTTAAGTGCATCTGCATCGGTGTGCAGCCCACACCCACGCTGCCGTCTAGCTCTGGAGCTTTTTCTCACCCCAGATGGAAATCCCACACCTATTAGCAGCCCCTCCCAGGCGCCACCTCAGCTAGCCACCCCTGGCAGCCACTAATGCACTCTGCCTCTGCGGACCTGGCTGCTCCGGGCATTTCCAATGAATGGAATCCTACAGCGAGTGGCCTTCTGTGTCTGGCTCCTTTCTCAGAGCATGATGGGTCTGGGGCTTCTCTGAGGAGCTTTGTACGGCTCAATAATATTCCATCACCCGAGAGGACCACGTTTTGTCGGTCGTTCATCTCTGGGGGCATGCGGGTTGTTTCCACGTGGCTGTGGTGAATAGTGCTACTGTGAGCATTTGTGTAGAATTGTGAGATTTTTAATCACACGTGAGTCCCTGGGAGCTTAACCCATTTGCTGGGAGGTCGCCCAGAGCACCCCCCATCGGAGGACTCTGCGTGGATGCCCCCAAATGACCAGTTAGAGTCCTGCTGCCTCTCTATCCACTCTCTTGTCTACTGTTGTCACCACCCCTGTCACCGGTGAACCCCCCCTTGCCTGAGAACTGGGAGACGGTGCCTGCCCTCTCTGCCTTGTGGAAGGGCAGATCCGGAGGCTGGGAGGACGGCCGGGGATGACTCACCGGCGGAGAAAAGCCTGTGTCCCACCGTCTCAAGGTCGGGTCCTCAGTGACGACAGTGAGCTCATCTGGGTCCTGCCCGTGGAGACACAGTGAGTCCCCTGGGGGCCATGCGCATGGAGGCCCTGCTCAGTGACATTTGTAATAATGCCGTGAACAGCGGCGTGCTCGTCTGCCATGAATTACAGCAATCTGGACAATTACCGCTCAGGGTGGCTGCTAATGGCTGTGTGTTACAGGCAGAGGCAGCGGGGAGCAGGGTAGGGGCTGGGAGGCAGGTGCCCCTAGCAACTCCTCCATAATGGGTCAGGGTGGAGAAGCTAGGAACGTTCTGGAGCCCCCTGCCCAGAAAATCCAGAGTTAGGAAAAGGGACTGGAACAGTGGCTCTGCCTGAGGCAGGCGGTCTCCACCCATCCTTTGCCCATCATTGCAGGGGCATAGTGCCTCACCCTGTGTGGGCAGGGGCACTCAGGAATGAATCAGCCCCTACCCCTCCCTCGGGGAGCCTGGGCAGATGAGCAGCCAGGTTTCCCCAGGGCCCTCAGACCCCAGCCTGCCAGAAGCTTCTGGAAGACGCTAGCAGCCTGGCCCTGGAGTATGGGCGGCAGAGGGACCCGTGCCCAGGGAGAAACCAGGTCTCAGCCCCTGGATGTTCCAGCTGTGTGACCTCAGGCAAGACAGCCAACCTCTCTGTGCCTCAGTTTCTTCATCTGTACAGCAGGATGCAAGGAGCCCCCATTGTGTGTTTCCTGTGGCTGCCATGGTGAAGGGTCTTAAAATAAATGTATTCTTTCACTGTTCTGGAGGCCAGAAGTCCAAGTTCAAGGCATCCGAGAGGCTGCATTCCCTCCAGAGGCTCTGCGGGGAGCCTGCCTTGCCTCCTCTAGCCCTGGCGCCTGCTGGCAGCCTTGGTGGACCTTGGCTGGTAACTGCGTCACTCCAGGCTCTGCGTTAATCTTCGCGTGGCTTTCTCCATGGGCCTCTGTCCACACTTCCCTCTCCTTACACGGCTCCCAATCCAGTGTGACCTCACGTTGACTTGATCACATCTGCAAGCATCCTTTTTCCAAATAAGGTCCCATTCTTATGTTCTGGGGGACATGAAATGTTTGGGTGACACTCTGCAACTCAGCACACCCACCTTCTTGGGGTTTTGGTGAAAGTACACAGAACAGCTGAGGGCAGTGCCTCCTGGTGCATACCGTCCTCCCCAGCCCTTTGTAGCTACAAGCAGCTGCTTAGCCCCCTGACCTTGGCCTGCACATCTGTTTCGCACTCAGTTTCCCTCGTTCTCTCTGATGAGGCAGGGATACTACCTCCCAGGGGCGCTTAAAGATGGAGCGGGCCACGTAGGTATGGTCCTCGGTATACAGCAGGCCCTCAGCGGCGGACCCTCCGCTCAGGGCACAGTCTCCGGACCCTGCTCCCTAGGTTTCGGTCCCAGCTCTGCCTCTTGCAGGG
The DNA here is from genome assembly GCF_030222135.1 of Aotus nancymaae. Lineage (NCBI taxonomy): Eukaryota > Metazoa > Chordata > Mammalia > Primates > Aotidae > Aotus > Aotus nancymaae. The sequence continues at coordinate 8,698,610 of NW_026988433.1, forward strand.
TCTGACCCTGAGTGGGTGCCTGCACCCCGTGGCCTCAGCCCCCTGCCACCTCTTTGTTCACCCCAGGGATGGAGGTCGGAGGTATGTCACCTGCCAAGCAAATGTATGGGGACAGTTGGAGGAACTTCCATGGTGCTGGGGGCCACCGATCAGAGGGCTCCCCAAGGAAGGGGCTGACATCCAGAGCATGAAAAAGTAGTGAGTCTCACCAAATCACAGCATGGAGCCCGTCCTGGGTGCTGGGCACTGCTGGAAACTATGTGTATGACGTCACTTCATCTCCACCAACCTGACGAGGAAGCAGGTGCTGTTATTACCACTGTTATTCAAATGAGGAAACCCAGGCCCAGAAAGGCTCAGTGAGCAGCCTAGGGTCACACAGCTGTGAAGTGGTAGAGCTGGGATTTGAACCCAGGCCCTCTGCTTGCAGAGTAGGAATGGGGTTGGTGTGAGGACTGAACGAGTTAGTCTGTGGGCCAAGCTGTCGACCAGACAGCAAAGGCGGAAAGGCGCAATGCCCATGGCAGGGGCAGAGTGGCCCTGTGAGAAGCGGCGGGAGCCCAGAAGGTAGAGGGGCCACCGGGAGCCTGGCCTTGCCAGTGTGGGGTGGGGTTTAGCTATTACTCTAGAGCGCTGGAGACATGATGGCCGCAGGGTCTCTGGTGGGCAGGTGAGCGGCTTCCCTTCTTGTGGCTCCCTGACCTGAAGCTCATGCTGCCTGGGGACCGAGCATGTTCAGGAGGCAGCTTCCCCAGGAACCCGGCAGCCCTGGGGAGCTGGCCGCCTGCCCTCGGGCCCAGTGCCACGAGGAGAGGGAGGGGCAGGGCTGGAGCGGGGCTGGGATGAGGGACTCGGTTCCCCTGGGAAAGGTCAGCCTGGTCTGGCTTGGAGGCCCAACCCAGCTGTGCAAGAGGCCCGCGGCTCTGCTGGCAGCTCCTCCGGGCCCCAGCCCTCTTCTCTGGCGGGCAGAGAACCTGTTGTGGAGGGGTGGGGAGGCTCCCGGTCACACCATTCTGGGCCAGGAATGGGCTCTGTCCACCTCCAGGCCGCCAGTCCTTTCCGGCCTCCAGGGAGCAGCCTGCAGTGGGAGGACATGTGAGACCAGGCCCTGGCAGCTCCCGGTGAGCCCAGGGAGACCCCAGAGGTCTCCCCCAGTAAATCCAGCCACCTTGCCTAGTGGCCTTGCTACTTCTCACAGGAGTAAGGCCGGAACCACTAATTGCTGTGCCTCACGATCATTTATGGATGAAGCGTCTAAGGCATGGGAGAGGAGGGGTGAGCCCCCAGCCCCAGCCTGGAGGAGCAGGGCCTCCACAGCGTGCCCACTGGGAAGGCCTTGGGCTGTGCCCGCCACGGGCCCCCGTGAGAGGAGTGCCCGCGTGCTTGGAGCTGGGAGGACCGGCGGGCGTGCTGCTGCTCCTGGGTTTGGGTCTGCCGGCTGCTTCCTGGTGCAGCTGTCCACCAGGGCCGAGCAGGAGGCAACACCCCGAGGAGGGGCGGTAAACCAGGGAGGGATGTGGCACCTCGGGGCTCGAGTCTGGGGGACTGTCACCACGTGCGGTCTGGAGATAAACCACTAGGGAGGATGTGTGTCTGGGGCTCAAACAGCCTATGGCGATGGTTTGGAAGGAGGAGAAAGTTGGGGTTTCTGCAGGAACTTGGGGTACAGCCAGACACAGGGGCAGGGTCTGGATCACACTCTTGCTCCCGTCAGCACCCCTGAAGCTGAGGTCAGGCCTCGACCAGCCCTGCTTTCCTCCCGGGGCAGACCCATGAGTCCGCATCCACATGGCTCCTGGCTCAGGGAAGGAGCACCTGGCGGCTGCTGCGGTGGTAATGATGCCTGTCGTCACGCGGTACGGCTGACGCTCATGAGCGAGGCAGCCCCCCACGCGCGTTTGCACACATGCACAAATACACACGACTTCTGCTTTGCACAGAAGGAGATCTAAGGCCTGAGGGAGAGCGGTGCTGACCCAGCACACCGCGGTGGACGTGGGGCCTGGGGCAGGCTGACCCCCTGGGCTGGCTTCCCACTGTGCTCTGCTCTGTAGGAAAACGCGACATTGGAAGGTGTAAGGTGGCACTTCCGGAAATGGTAGGCGAGACAGCACCAGGTCCTACGCAGGTGACTTTGTTTCATCTTAATGAATCTGGGTTTTTTTTTTTTGAGAGCTGGAGAAGAGGTAGCTGCCTCACGTCGTACCTGTGATTTACGGGTATGATGGCTGCTGCGGAGGCTGAAGCAGATAGCAAGGCTGATTTCTGAAAGAATAGACGGGGAGAAGAGAGCGGGGAGGGGCACGTCCAGGTGTGATGTTACCCAGCCATCATCGTGATGGGAGTTCAGGACGGTTGGAGTTTGGGAAGTCCTGATGTGACATGCAGGAGGTGCCCTGCCTGTCAGGGTGTCAACGAGGAGGCACCATCCCTGCGGAACGCACCCCCCAACCCTGGGGCTTGGGGTTTCCGAAATGAGGAAGTGGCATGACTCAGGCCAAGACTGAGTTCTTTTTCTCCCAACTTTGATAGGGTTTTGGGCAGAACATGTTGAGTTTCTCAGGGAGAATGATAGGTGGTGGGCAGGGCGGTGGTCGATGCACCCCTCTGGCTTGCCACCTGTGAATCTTCATGGAAGAGGCAAGAAATGTCAAGGCCGGAGGGGACTGGCTGGGGTGGGGAGAGCCAGTGTCTTTCCAGGGCGAGGGCTGACTTCCAGAGAGAAGAGCTTCGGCATCCCCAGGTGCAGGTGGGGAATGGTGTAGTGCCCTCGGCGTCCTAGCTGCCGGTGCAGGTCTGCAGACCCTTGGAAAAAAGCAGCTTGGGGACATCTGAGCAGGGGCTGGGACTCCCTGGGGGCCGGAGCACCTGAGGCAAGGAGGCTGAGTCCCGGCCCGCATGAGAACAGCTCATCACTGGCCCCCGGATAGCACATGGGATACCGCCCCATGGGTGCTCAGAGCAGGAGTAGCCGAGTGGAGCCCCAAGCACCCACTCCTGTGGCCGCTGGGCCCTTGTGCCTGGCTCTGCTCTGCGCCTGTGACTCAGACCTCCTGGCTGGACTTCCTGTCTTGGTCAATTTCACTTCCTAGTTCCTGCCTCCTGACTCTTCAGAACGAAACTTCTTCCTTAGAAATTAGAAGTGGGGTCGGGGAATCCAGACCGCAGGGCATGGTGGCAGAATCTGCTCTCTTGGCCCTGGCACAATGTGGGGGCCGTGTACGTGGGTGTCAAGGGGGACACCCTAGCCTCTTTTGGGAGGGTTGGGGCCCTCTGCACGACTAAACCCACAGTCCCCTGTTCCTTTGCAGCTCCTTACGGGGGACCCAGACAGGTAGCAAAGATGCCCAGGGTGCCCAGCAGGTCCCAGACACCTGCCAATGAACGAAGTGGAATGAAGGAGCTAATTTCAGAGGCAGTGACAGCTATGGAGATGATGAAACCCTGGGATAGAGGGGTAACTGGGGGGCTCATTTTGGAGGGGTGGGCAAGGAAGGCTTCTCTGAGGAGCTGTCACTTGAGCCAAGACCAGAGGGAGGACCGAGGCACATCTGTGAGGAAGCCATGGAGGCGGCCAGAGCAGCTGGCGCAAAGACCCTGCGGCCCCGGCGAGTGACCCAGAGAGAGGCTGGGCGAGTGCATGGAGCCGGCTCCGTAAGAGTCTCCTGGGCCATGCTAGGGCCTTTGGATTTTATTCCAACAGCTTCTGGTGGTCACTGGAAGATTTTAAGCAGAGGAAGGATGTGATGAGGTTGGCATCCTTAAAAGCACACTGAGGCTTCCCCTACAGAGGGTGGAGGGTGGGACTCAGGTGGAGAGGCCTAGATCCCTGATGCCAGGGTTGAGATTTGTTGCCCTCCCCTGCTGTTGAGCCCCAGGACGAGGGCTGGGGGTGCAGGGATATTCCAGAGGCGCCTTCTGCTCCCCAGGATTTCAGGGGCAGAATGGAAGGGCTGGGGGTTAATCGGAAAAGCAGGTGAATGATCTGAGTCAGGGAAGTCCGTCGTGACCTGAATCTAGGCTCTAAAGTTCAGCTCAGTTAACTTTCAACCTCCTGGGAGGTTCCTGGGCATTTCTGAAAGTGTTCCTTCATGGCCACAGGGGCTCTCAGAGGAGGACGAAAGAGGCAGCTGTGTTCCCGACTCTCCAGCAGCAGAGGGCCCCTTGGGAACCCCAAATCCCCAAGCCCTTCCCCCTCCCCTAAGTGACTGAAGGTCTCGTGTGCCCCTTGAAGATGCTCCTCAAATCCCAGGGGCCTGGAAAGCGAGGCCAGCCCTGCCCACCCAGCCCCCCACAGAGGCTCCCCCCAGAATTCGAGGCCACACCTGCCCACCCAGCCCCCCACAGAGGCTCCCCCCAGAATTCGAGGCCACACCTGCCCACCCACAGTCCCCCACGGAGCCTCCCCCCAGAATTCGAGGCCACACCTGCCCACCCAGCCCCTTACAGAGGCTCCCCCCAGAATTCGAGGCCAGCCCTGCCCACCCACAGCCCCCCACAGAGGGCTCAGTCGGCCTTGGCAGCATCAGGCCAGGCAGGGGGCAGAGCTCAGGTGGAACTAGCTCAGAGGGTGGGGGGACGGAGGGGGACGACGGCGGAAGAAGCTGCTCCCCGTCTGCCGGGGGTGGAGAAGCTCTGTTTTTCTGGAACCCTCATCTGTTCTTACCACTGCTGACGCCGCCACCGCCGCGGATGGGGAGAGAGGGAGGGGAGCCAGTGCCAAGTTGGCCCGCCCCTTCTGAACCTGGGCCTCTGCCATGCTCCCCCGCCCGCCCGCCCGCCGCGAGCCTCTGTCTGGAGGTCACATTCAGTCCTGCTGCGTCTCGCTGGGTCAGGCAACAGGAAGATCAGAGCTGAGCTTGGCTGCAGGGGACACGGCTGCCCTGCTGGGTCTGGGTCCTTGGGTTTTGCCCAGCCCGAGGCTCTGTGGGCTTCTGGCTGGCACTGCTGCTGTGCTGGACACGTTGGTGCTGGAGGAGCTGTGCACGCTGTGCCCCAGTGATGCCTGGCCCAGGGGTGCTCCACACGCCCCAGTGACAACTTCCCGCCACCTACCAGCCTCAGGGAAGGGCACCTTGTGCACCCACAGTGGCTTGGGGACGGCATCAGAGGTGGCAGTGGCTGCTGGAGGAGCCTCGGGCCACCACAGGCTGGCAGGCTTGCACGGAGCTTCCTCCCGCCCCTCTCCAGCCAGCCTCCACCCGCCCTTGTCCCTCCCTCCCTCCCTCCCTCCCTCGCTCCCTCCCTCCCTCCCTCACCGTGGGACGGAGAAGGATGTGAGGCAGAGCTGAGCCGCCAGCAGACGCCAGCCAGGAGCCTCACAGAGCCGGCCGCGGCTGCCCAGCCTGCCGGTCCACTTCCCTGGGCCCGCTCCCCGGGGCATCTTCCCAGCCCTATGTTTCCGGAAAACTTGGCCGAAGGGGAGACGCAGATGAGAGGATGTGAGTGAGTGGCCCCGGGGAGGGGATGGGGGGCTGTGGTGCAGGGACGTGGCCATCACAGATTTGAGGCTGGGCAGCTGGGCAGCTGGGGAGTCGGAGTTCCTGGCCCCCAGAGTGGATGGGGGTCCCAGACCACCCTTTCCCCGGTGCCCCCTCCTCTCTCTCCCTGCTGGGCTGAGGCTGTCCTCGAAGCAGGGGTAGGACCTGGATCTGTGCCTGGGAAGGTGTGGGTCTGTGATGGTGTGTGCACAGGGGGTCTCCAGGTGGCCGGGAGCTTCAAGCTGGGTCTGGCAGGGTGGGCTCCAGGACCCAGGGGGCTGGAAAGTCCTTCTCCCTGTGCCCGACACCCTCTGCCTGGGCTTCCCACAACAGGAACCAGAGGAAGCCAGTACCAGTCCGCCCCTACCCTGAGGCCCTGGCTGGTGCTAATGGGACACCCACTCTGGCCCCTCATGTGGCAGTTAAGGAAACTGAGGCTGGAGAGCAGAAGGGCTGGCCGAGACTGCCGCGAGCTCTGGCCAGGTGCCCGGGTGACTCTGCCAGCCCTCCTTTGGGAGGTGCATGTTTTCAGGAAGAGCTGGGTGACCCCCATCCCCACTTCCATCCCCTCTCCTCTGCCCTCAGCCTACTCCCACTGCCCCCATGACTGGAGTTACTTAGGGTCCCCAAGCCCCAGCCAGGCTCCCAGCCACCTCCTAATTTATTGACTGAGTTTGGAAATGTCAACTCCCCAGCATCGTCACCCCCACCCCCTGGCTCTCCATGCCCACCCCACCCCGCAGGCCCAGATGGGAGACCCACCTCTCCCACCCGGGCTCCGGGCCTGTGATCCCTCTGGCCCTCGTGTTTGCTTGGACTCTCTTGGCCCCGGCTGGGGAAATATAAATAAACGCACAGCCCCATCCGCCAGGTTCTGGAAGTGGCAGCTGCTGCTGGCGCGGGCAGAGGGAAAGGTCAGGGGCCGGTGCCACTTGATCCCACCCCCCGGCCTCCCCTTCTGCGCCTGTCCTTGAGGGACCCTGAGGAGCGGGCCGTGGGGCCATGTGGTTCCCGGGGCTGCCGCAGGCGAGCAGGTGGCCTGTCAGTCAGTGCCACCCCCACGCCATGGGGGCCAGAGAACCCAGAGGGCAGGAAGTCCGGGGCCCCACGCCCGCGTTGCCCCCTTTGCCGGTCCTCTGAGCTTGGGTGAGTTAGGGGGACCCTCTGAACCAAGATTCCCCCACTCCTGGGGATGGGAAAATGGTCACAGCCATGACAGCAAGGATGAGAGGGAACCAAGTCTTTGAAGGGCTTTGCAAACTCTGTCACTTGGCCATGCCACAGGGTGATGTGCTGATGTTTTTCTGCTGTTGTTTTATTTGTGTTAGAGTCTTGTGTGTAGCAGGCAGGCAGCTGGCACATGCATGTGTGCATGGATGCATGGATGGATGGGTAGGTGGATGGGTGGATGAATGAATGAATGAATGAATGACAGAAAATACCAACACAGACAGCTGCCCCTCGACCCCCCAACTCCTGCACAATTTTAGCCGGAGCTTGGCTTGCAGCTTGATTTCATTCAAGGAAAATGGTTAAAAAACTTCGTGATGGGAAATCTTTCATTAAAGTCCTTACAAGTGTAGCTCCAGCCCAGAGAGGCTGTGACGTCCCCAGCTCCTCAGTTCAGCCTTGGGGCCTGCTGCCCTGGAGGGGCACCGTCTTACCACACAGCCGCCCGAGGTCAGGAGCGCTCCCTGTCTCCCCCACATCCCTGGGAAAGTGGCCAGGCCCTACCTGCACAGGCTGGCTGGGCCACACAAGGTCACGCTGCTGGAGGGACAAGCGTAAATACAGAGCGGAGCCTGTGCCTGTGTGTTTGGCAGCTCGAGGGCAGATGGGCCGGGACCGGGGCTCGGCTTCCCAGTGGCAGCCAGTGCAGCAGGGGCCGTGTTTCTGTTGAGCCTGTTTTTTCGGCCTTGAAGCTAGAACCTGGGGGGCAGCATGCAGCTCCGGCCTGAGTCCTGGGGATGGAGGGAACTTTTCCCACTGATTCCTGGAGGGTCTCTTCCCACAGCAGGAGGTCCGCGAGGCAGGGAGAACCTTTTGGCGGCGTGGGTTGGGGTTTGGGGGCAAATTCCAGCTGTCCAGCCAGGCCTGCTGGGCCCCAAGTCCCGAGTGGGCTTTAGGTGGCCTTAGGGAGCTTGGTCCTGGAGGTACCCAGTTGACCTGGGCCCGGAGGCTGCGGTCCCAGGCACCCCGACCCTGACCTCCACCCTCCCGTCCCCTGCGCATCACATCCCCTCCTTTTCTGGGCCGGTGTGGCCGGAAAACAGCCCGTCTCCCGAGGCCTCGCCTGCAGCTGTGAGTGAGTGTCAGGGCTGGGTCACGGCGGCTGGGCCCTCCCGCTCAGCTGAGGGGAGGAGGAGAGGTGGGGCCTGGGCAGGGGCTGTGCGTTCTGGACATTCACAGCCCTCTGGCCCCAGCCTCCTGCACGGTGGCCTCGGTGGGGCTTCACCTGTTGCTCTTGGCTCCTCCAGCCCGGGCCTTTCCTGTGCATCCTGGCCTGGAGTCAAGTGACTGAGAAACCAGACCCCAGAGGCCAGCCCTGCCACCCTCTGATATCTTCCCCGCCAGGGGACACGGGTCCATCACTGTCTCTTCTTCCAGAGGTCCTGGGCCTGAGCAGGGAGCCTCAGGCCAGGTTTCTGCTCCAGGCCCCATTTGCCCCCCAGGCCATGGATGCAGGCCCCCCTGCCTGCTGGGCCCGACCATCCCTCACCACCCTCCCCTCACCACCCTCCTCTCCCTCGACAGGCCTCCTGGAACACGGCCGAAACTGGTCGGCCATCGCCCGGATGGTGGGCTCCAAGACAGTGTCGCAGTGTAAGAACTTCTACTTCAACTACAAGAAGAGACAGAACCTGGATGAGATCTTGCAGCAGCACAAGCTGAAGATGGTGAGTCCCAGCCGTGCCATGCTTCCTAGGGCCTGGGACAGGAGCCCGGACCGCCCCAGGACACGTGTCTGCATCCTGGGAGGCATGGGCTGGGAGGGGCCGTTATGCCGCCTCGTTAGGACTCAGCTTCTCGGGGTTCAAGCCCGGGAGTGCCCTGAGATGGCTGCAGGCGATGATGCTGCCGTGAGTGTCCCTCTGGGAGACGAGACGGACCAGGCCGCCCTCCACCACCCCTCCACCACCCGCTCTGCTCTGCTCAGACAGACACCTCTGGGGGCCCTCAGCCCCGGCTCAGGGCGTGGGGGAAGGAGCGCGCTGGACCAGACTGACTCAGCCAGGAATTCAGGCTGTCAGCGCGTTGGAATGAGGACCCGGAGGCAGATGGTCCCTGAGCAAGCGGCTCCCCCACCCCATTTGACCTCACAGCTTTAGGGCTGCCATGTGTAGGGGGAAGGACAGGTCTGGGGCGCGGAGAGTAGACCGCTCAGCCCTGTGTCCTGGAGGGCTTGAGGCAGGCCTGGAGGCTGAGATCCCCCTCCTCCAGGAGTGCAGAGGCTCAGGCTCGCCTCACCGGGCGTGTAAATGGCCTCCGAGGAGCAGTCGCTTCTTCCACAGCTGTTTCTGGAAATTAGGAGCATTTGTGGGGAGACCTCTGCTGCTTTCCCTCCCTCCTTCTCTCCCTCTCTCCTTCCCTTCCTCCCTGCTTTCTCCCTCTTTGACACATTTGCCAAGTATTGTCCCCATTTTAGAGCTGGGGAAACTGAGGCTTAGCCAGGCTCATATGCAACTGAATTGGGATTTGAACCCACAGCTGTGAGATCAGCACCGACGTTCTTCATCACTAGGCATATGTTTCCCCATCAATACAGAAGCACGAGGGAGGGGTTGCAAAGCTCCCCTCCCCCAGGACTGACCCCTGCGCCCCCAACCATGCCATCGGGCTGCCTTGTGCCTGGGTGTAAAGTGTGTGCAGTGTGCTCCAGGCAGGCCATGCTGAATTGCTCCTCCATGCAACCTTCCAAGGCCCAGAGATGGTGAGCAGGCTGTGAGGTCACACAGCATGCAGTGGGAGGGCCAGGTATACCCTCGCCCCGTTTGAACTCTGCCCGAGAACTATGCAGAATTTAAGGTCGTTCTTTCACCCTCACAAGTGGGTTCTTAGTGCATCATGTGTGCGCACGGCCGCTGGTGGCCCCGGGACCGAGGGGGCACTGTCCCACGGCCCTGTGGTCAGGGCTGAGATCCACCCTCTGTCCTCAGGGAGGTCCCTCCCCGTCACTTCCAGTTAAGCAGTGCCCTGCGTGCCCTCCACAGCGGCCCCTGGGATTTGTCCCCAGAGCTCAGGGCGTCAGGCAGCGCCCTCTTCTTCTGGATGCTCCAGGCCTCCTGGCTGGGTGTGGAGGAAGGCGCAGCATCGGGCTAAATGTGGGGACCTTGTCCCTAACACCACTGAGGTCCCTTATGGCAAAGAGGGCCCACGCCAGAACAGCCTGGGGGCGCAGAAGGGGACCTGGGCTGGGCATGTTGTGGGCCACTGGCTCTGTTACTCACGTCAGGTCTGTGGGGTGGTCCATCGGGATGACCCGGGGCAGAGGTTTGGCCCAGAGCATCTCCCCAGGCACAAAAAGGGCCTCCTGCTCTCTCCCCAGCCTTCCCCTCCCTCCTTCCCTCCCTCCCTCTCCTCACCCCGCCTCTCCCTCCGGCGCCTCCTCCCCCTGTCCCTATCCCCCTCGCCTCACCCCAGGGCTCATTCTCAGTGACCACGGGTGTCTCTGTCCCTGCAGCCCGCTGCCCCATGGCCTGGCTTTCCGGGCTTCTGCAGGGCGTGGCCCCACTGCACCCCCAGAGACCCCAAAACCTGAGAGAGTGGCTTGGAGGACCAGATGCCCCAGCATGGTGGACCATGCCATTAGGCCCAGGGTGAGACTGGGGTCAAGGCCCAGCTTGTGGATTCGGGCACCCGTGTGACCTTGGGCAGTGGATCCAGCCTTCTAAGCCTCAGTTTCCCCATCTGTAAAGTAGGGGCATCACAGTTCTTCTCCATGAGGTCCTATGAGGAGTGAACGAGTGATCACCTGTGAGGACCTTAGTGCCTGCCAGAGCGGTCGCGCTCCGGGAGGGCCAGCTGTCCAAGTTACTCTTTCTGCTGTGGTTATTATTATTCTGTCTTGATGCCACCTCCCCCCTTCTCAGGGCCGCCGGAGGCCCCCTCTTGAACGGTGTGTGCAGGCACAGGCAAAGCGTGCTATAGATTGGGAGCAGGACTGGGTCCTGGAGACCTGAATTTCCATGTAGGCTCTGCCACCTACTAGCTGTGTGTGGCCTTGGGCAAGTGACCTGTGTGCTCTGTGCCTCAGTTTCCCCATCTGTGAAATGGGGGCAATAATGGAACCCACTTCAAAGGGCTGCTGTGGGAATGCAGTGAGTGGCTGCCAGTAGAGTGCTTAGAACGCGGCCTCGTCTGACCCGGGCGCTCTGCTAGCGAGAGCTGTGACGGTGCTGGTGGTGTTGCGCTCATGATTCATTCATTCATTCATTCATCCATCCATTCATTCAAAGAGGCATTCCAGAAGGATGGTGCAGAGCCGGGCTTTGGAGCTGGTGGCTTCACACCACAGCTCTGCCACTTAGTGATGGGGGTCCAAGGATACGGGGCTTCACCTCTCTGCACCTCAGTTTCCACCTCTGTAAAATGGGGATAAGAATGGGACCCAGTCATAGGGCTGCTGAAGAACAAGTGTATTTCTTTGTGTAAAGGGTGGTGCCTGGTCCTTGGTCAGCCCTCAATAAGCGTCCAGTATTATCCTCAATGTCCATTCAGCAAGCCTGTATTGAGCACCTGCTGTATCCCCTGAGGGCAGAGGCATGGATGGAGTTTTCCTGCTGGGCTGAGGAGCCGGCACTTCTTTAGTGGACTGTGGAAGGAGTGGGGGTGGCATCAAAGGATTCTGAACTGAGACACAGCCCCCATCCAGGGCTGGACTCAAGGCGGGCCGTCCTAGTGTGGATGAAAGTGATTCTTGTCCGAGTGACACAGTCAAAGCCGATAAAGAAGGTGGCCCTTCTATCCCCTGACTCTGAAGAGTCCGGAGGCGTGGGCAGGAGGGGACCCTGAGGCCAGATAGGGACCCGAATGAGAATGAGAGATTTGGGAGTGTGGGGTTGGTTCTCACTCCTGGCCACCCTCAAAGGAGCACCCTCATATTGAGGGCTGCAGAGAAAGAGCAGGAAGTGGAGTTCAACCCGGGCCACCGTTCTTGGTGCAGTGGTGAGCTCCCCATCACTGCAGTATGCAAGCAGGCCTCAACAGGAGAGGTGCCACTGCACCCGGTGACCTCCACCTCCTGCCCCTCCCCTGTGCTTTTCAGTCCCAGGGAGGAGGCATGTCCCAGTGAATCCTAAGGCAGTAACAGCCACCTCTGGCTGCTGGCCCAGCCCTGTCTGGAGTACAGGAAGGCATGTCACCCTTGGCCAGCGAAGGAAGGAGTGGGGAAGCAGAGGGTCAGTGGGTGTCCCCTCCAGCCTTGCACCAAGCCTGACTTGAGCGTGGCCGCAGGCGACGTCAGCAGGAAGCAAGATCCGGCGGCCGGCTGGGCGGGCGGGGCATGTCCCGGAGTTATGTAACACTTGGCATCAGTGTCTTCTCTGAGGTTTCCCTCCCCCTCCTCATGGCCGAAGGTTACCCTTTTCTCCCATCTGTGAATGCAGGCCCCTGGGGCTCAGCGTCCGTGTTTCTCAGTCTCTGTCCGCTCCGCCCTGGCCTGGCCCCGCCTTGTTTTCTGCTGTTATCTCTTCTACCTGAGGCTGCACAGGCCTGCAGAGATGGTCCAGCTGGGACATATTTGAACCTGGCCTGCATTCAAATCTGGGCTCCTCAACACATGAGTTGTGTGGCCTTGGGCAAGAGGCTTTGCCTCTCTGAGCCGTTGTCTCTATCAGATTCATTCATCTAAAGACAGTTACAGAGTGCCTGTTCTGTGCCAGATGCTGTTCCAGGTATGGGAGGAATGTGGTGGAGAACAAAGATCCCAGCCCTTGAGGAGCTGGGTGTAGTGCAAGAAACAGGTTCATACGCTCAGTTTCAGAATGGGGGTCTGCAGATGCTGTGAGGAGGTTGTGGAAACTGGTTGATGGTGAGGGCAGGAGGGGTGAGCTAATGATGGGGTGGTCAGGGAAGACCGCTCTGATGTCTGAGCTGAGGCCTGAAGGAGGTAAGGAAGTGAGTTGTGCAGATATCTGCGGGTGGGTGTCCAGGCAGAGAGAGGAACAGCCAGTGCAAAGGCCCTGTGGCTGGGGTATCGAGCAGGGCGGGCAGCGTGTTTGTAGCACACGCCCTGAGGAAGGGACGGGGACAGCAGCTTGGAGAGGCTGGCAGGGTCCAGGGCTGAATCACACAGGGCCATTTGGATGGTGGGCAGGACTTGGGGGTCTTATCCAGGTGTTGGAGAGTTTGTAGCAGGTGGTGGCATGCTCTGATTTGCAGAGCAGCTGTGCAGATCCAATAAATTAATGCCAGAAACCGCTTGGCACATAGTAGGTACCTAATAAACGTCAGTCGTGATGATTTACGGCATCACCAGCATCTCCTACTCCACACACACCTCCTGATCCCACGGTGCCGGACCACGTGTGGCAGGATTAGCCGTAACTCCTGGGACTCCTGCTGAGACCCAGCCTTGTGGTGTTGGCACCATCCCCGTCCGCTGCCAGGCCTCAGAGGCCCCTCCCCGCCAGAGAGACTTACACTCCAGGATGGTGGGCGCCACGGCCAGGCCGACAGGAGACCCCTGTTCCCTATGAGGTTCTGAGCGTCTCCCACATCCCAGCCACCACTGGGGCAGCTCAGGCATCCAGTCAGTCTCTCCTGAGCTTCTGTCTGCTAAAAATAGATTCGGGAAGCAGGGGGAGCCCTTGGCCGCAGCTGCAGAACCCACATGCCACCACTTTCTCAGGTCGCCACAGGCTCCAGCTCTCCTGGGAGAGGCTCTGGGTTCGGGGCAGGGCTGGGGCCGGGCCCAGGATGGGTGCAGGGTTGCAGAGCTGTCATCCCCATGGGCCCTGTGGGCACTGGCAGGGGCAGGGCTGTGGCCCTCTGGCCGACTGGCGGTGATGGAAACCATGACTAATGGGCCAGCAGGCGCTTCCCTTTTCCTCCCTGCGTTCCAAGCGGCTGTGCTCAGAGGAACCCTGTTTTCTCAGGAAGAAGGCAGGACGGGAAGTGATCCCGCTCCCTGCCTGCACTGGGGCTCGGAGCTGGAGACCCCCCTCCTCGTCTCCGTGAGGCCCAGCTCCAGCCTGGCCACAGCAAAGGGCTGGGGTGGGCAGAGCCCACCTGGCACTCCCCTGACGAGCAGGCTGTATGGTCTTGATGTCCAGCCACCTTTTCTTGGAATCCGGGTGCAGGGGCGTGGAGGGATGTGTGATTCCCGGTGACTGCCGCGAGGAGGTTCCACAGACTGGTGGCTTCAGACAACAGAGATGTACTCGCTTCAGGTCTGGAGGCCACGCATCCTGAGCCCTGGTGTCCGCAGGGCTGCACTCGCTGTCAAGGCTGCGGGGGAGCCTCTCCCGCCTTCCCGCGGCTGCTGGCAGTTGGTGGCATTCCCAGCTGGTAGCTGCACCCTCCACATGCACCTCCGCCCTTACAGGGTCGTCGTGTCCCTGAATCTGTTTCCCTCTCCTGCCAAGGCCGCCAGTCCTGCTGGGTTTAGGGCCCATCCCACTCCCGTGTGACTTCATCTTAACGAACGACATCTACAGGATCCTGTTTGTAAATAAGGTCACAGTCTGAGGTTCTAGGTCTATGTGAACTTTGCAGGACACCCTGCAACCTAGTATAGGGCTCTTGGTGTGGTGAGGGCCCGCCTCTTTCTCAGCAACCCCAGAGGGCTCCGGCTGCCACCCCTCCTGTCACACCAGGCTGCGGTGGGCACCCGCCAGCACCTGTCCAATCTCCCTGGGAGTCCCCCGCACCTCGAGATGCTGCCTCCACGATGCCCCCACTCTGCTCTCTGCTGTCTGTGCATTCAAGCCCACGGAGGCTGGCCTTTCACAGTTGCTCAGCAAGTCAGTCAACAAACACTTTCTGAGCCTCTGCCTGGCTTAGCATGGGGACAGAGACACCCAGCCCAGTGAGCTACAAAGATGAGCAGTTTGATGATGGTGCCTAAGCTGGGGGAGGAAGGGCGGGCTCTGCACGGTGAGGAGCTGGGGTTCCCAGGAGCAGGGCATGACGTGGGGGAGGTGGAGGCCCCATGACTTAGGCTCCTTTCCATTCCTCGACACACCCAGCATGTTCCCCCCATGGGGCTTTTGCACCTGTGACTCCCTGCACCTGCCACTCTCATCTAGAGCCGGCCTGGCCCGTTCTCTCCGCCATCAAATCCTGGCTTGAATGTCACTTCCTTGCAGAAGACTTTCCGGACGGTTCTGTCGGGAGGAGCCCCTGCTCCGTGCTCTCTGCCCCACCCTGTGTGCCCTGTGCAGCATCTGCATGCTGCATCTCTGTGAGGAGCATATTGCTGGTCTCCTGACCGGCCAGCTTCCAAGGGCAGGACCTTGTCTACCCTATGCCTTGTGTCCCCACAGCCCTGGGATGCAGAGCCAGGCACACAGTAGGTGTTCTGTAAAGGTTCAGGGATTGAAACGCAAGCTTCCCAGGCTGGCTTGTCCTCAGGGGCTCAGTGGGGACAGGGGAGACTTGCATGCAAGGAAAAGCATCCTGTATTCATTCATTCACTCCACATGTGCTGATGAAGCTGATGGTGTCCCCAGGAGGCGTGGCCACTTGCTCTGGCTGGGAGTGTCCTGGGCAATGTCAGGCAGGTTTTCTCCCGCTCAGGAAGGCTGTCAAGGAGGCCAAGGGGCCAGCCTTTACCTGGAGTGTATCTGGGGCTCCATGGAAGAATAGCCATGCTTGGCTGCCAAGGTGGGACGTGAGGCGAGGACAGATGTCCTCATTGCCACGTGGCTGGGATCACTGCCCCTCGAACCTGTGGCGAGGCCTGGGCATGGGGAGTCCCCGGGCTGACAGCCTAGGCCCCAGCCCTGATCTGCTGCTTCCCTGTGCCCCAGGAGAAGGAGAGGAATGCAAGGAGGAAGAAGAAGAAAGCCCCGGCGGCAGCCAGCGAGGAGGCTGCGTTCCCGCCCGTGGTGGAGGACGAGGAGATGGAGGCGTCGGGTGCGAGCGGGAACGAGGAGGAGATGGTGGAGGAGGCAGAAGGTGAGGGCTGGCGTGGCAGGGGCTGGCGGCTGGCGGCAGCCTCCTCTCCCCTGAGTCATCTGGGTCCTTCTTAGAAGGGACCTTGACTCCCTGGAAGGGGAGGGCCTGACATGCCAGAAGCTCACCAGTCATGGGCATAAGGATGATGACCACCACAATCCCAAGAATAACCAACTTCTCCAGAGCCCCAAGCCTCACTCAGCCCCTCTGACGCCCGTGAGTTGAGTCTCACGCTTGAGTGACTGGACGTCTTGGCCAGCCCTGTGGGTCCTGCTGTCCTTCACCCTCTCGGGTGTCACAGTCTAGAAAAAATTTACTTTGGTAAATGGTTTGTTGTTGTTGTGTTGTTGTTTTGAGGTGGAGTGTCGCTCTGTCACCCGGGCTGGAGTGCCGTGGTGTGACCTCAGCTCACTGCAACCTCCACCTCCCGGGTTCAAGCAATTCTCCTGCCTCAACCTCCCAAGTAGCTGGGATTACAGGCACGTGCCACCACCCCCAGCTAATGTTTGTATTTTTAGTGGAGACAGGTTTCACCATGTTGGCCAGACTGGTCTCAAATTCCTGACCTCAGGTGATCTGCCCACCTCAGCCTCCCGAGTGCTGGGATTACAGGCGTGAGCCACCACGCCAGGCCCGGAAATAGTTTTTTGACAGGAACTCTTTTACAAGATAACCAGCATAAATAGAACCTATCTGTCAGTTGATACATATTGTAAAAGTTATACGGTCATTTTTAGTGCCTCCTTTTACTCCCAGGTGTCCCTATTTGGGTGATAAATAATTCGGTCCCCTTCTTTGATGTCCCCATTTTCTATGTGGGGAAACTGAGGCTCGGGCACTTAAAGGTCTGGGCCCAGGTGCCCTGTGCGGGCACCACAGAGTGTGTTGGTTGCACCAGCCACAGACTAGACAGATGCCCTGCCAGGTGAGTGCTGCTGAAGAGAGTGCGTGGAGCCATCGTGTGCGTGGTTCTGGCAGGTACCTCCAGTCCTCTCAGATGGAGGACTGGGACCGCACGAACTCCACTTCAGAGCCAGGGCTCCAGATAGCACATGGCTCAACTTCACGATCAGTGTTTACAGACCCAGAATCTGAATGCGGGCTGCCCACACCAGGCCCTGTGCTCTCAGTCCTGAGTCCCTCCACCTCCAACCCCCAACCCTGCGCCTCTGTGGGGTGACCGAAGGCCCCTGGAGACCCCCTCCTCAGCTGAGCGTCCCTGACTCTCTGAAGGAGAAGCGAGCAGCCTCGGTCCTGGGTAAGGCAGCCTCCTGCCTCCTGTCGCTGTCCGCGGTCCTTCCTGTTGCTCTTGTCCTCCGTCCCTCTGTGCCTTTGAACACCCAGCTTCTCCCTGGCAGAACGTACAAGTCACCTCCTGGTTCCATAAGCCAGGCCTGCAGATAAATTCAGGTTCTTCCAGCCTGCAGATTTTCCCCAGCCAGAATCCCAGCTCCTGGCTGGAAATGGGTAACTGGGCCCTTGGGTGACTGTCATCTCGAGCTGGGGGTTGGTCTGGGGCACTGAGCCCGGCCTCCCCACCAGCTTTGGTTCTCTCTGGCCCAAGTTGGCCAGAAGCCTGGCCAGTGTCTGATGGAAGGAAGGCCGGGGCCCTGAGTCCCTCGGGTCACCCCATTTTGGATCTTGGGTCTGTAGGCAGGAAGAGAGCATACCCCGGGAGCAGAAACTCCGTCCGCTCTGTCAATATCCCTCCAGCTATCTGAATGGGCGGGATGCAGGCTTGGTGGGAGCATTTTAAGAAGCCAAGCTTTGGCCACACATTAAAACCAGAGCAGACGCTGCCCAGAACTGTGTTGTGATGACCCCTCATTGCTTGCAGGGCTTACATAGCCCAGTAGGGATGGAAAGGGGCATTCTCTGCTGGGTGGGGGAGGAGGGAGGGCTGAGCTGGCTGGAGCTGGGGCTTCTGGTCTTCCGTGGCTGCTCTGAGAGTTCGGGGACAGCAGGCCAGAGGCTGATGAAGCCTCCTGGTGTCCAGCCAGGTTGTTACCCCATCTTAAGGATGACTGAGACCCAGGGAGAAGGGAACCCCTCCCGTGGAATGTCCCTGCACATAGCTGCTATGTTCGGGGTCTGCCAGCACAGTCAGTGTGCACCATGTGACCTGTCTCTTGTGCTCAGGATGGGGAGGGGAGGCACGACCTGGGTTGGAGCCTGAGGTTGCCCTGCTGGAATCTCTCAGGAGACCCAGCCAGCCCCAGCAGCACTGTGGGCCCTCCCTGGGGCGGTGGAAAGTGCCTCCTGCATCTCGACCTGAAGTTCCCCAGTGCAGGCGGGGAGGGATCCCTGGGCCAGTGGAGTCTCAGTTACAATAATGCTCATAGTAAATGAAGCAAGTGCTACTGTCATCCCCATTTTACAGCTGGGGAGACTGAGGCATAGCGGGCTTTTCCGAGGCCCATTTGGTGACCTGGATTCAAACCCAGGCAGCCTGGTTCTGGGAACCTCCGGGCGGAAAGGAAAGAAGGCCATCTGGTGTGTTTTTGGTTTTGGTTTTTGGTGGTTTTATCGTTGCTCTTGTTAAACACCTACTGTGTGTCAGGCGCTGCACAAAGTGGCCCTCCCGGGCTCTAGGGCAGTGGTGGCCGGTGTTCCCTGGGGTCTGTTAGAAGTGCTGATTCTCGGGCCCCAGCCCACACCTACTGAAGAGAAACATTCGGAGAGGTGTACAGCCACCTGCATCTCACAGCCCTCGGGGCATTTCCCATGCTGGCTCCCGCCGCAGACCCACTTGATCACCATGAGAGCAAGGTGTTTACTGCCCATTTTGTAGATGCGCAAACTGAGACCCCAGAGGTTTCGTCCCTGGTCCCGGGGCCCTCCGCATTGGCCTCCCACCGTCCCGTTCTCTGACTGTGGAAGGAAGGGAATGACATGGCTCAAGTCACCAGGCAGGGGCAGGAAGGCCAGGGGTTTGGAACACAGGACACCTGGTTCAGTGCTGTCCCCTCCACAGCGTGGCCTTGGGCAGGCTGCTGACTCTGCCCGCCTCCGTTTCCTCGTCTGCAGATGAGAAGTCTTAAGTCATCCGTGAAGACACAGCGCGGCCCGGCCTGCACACAGCCTGCCTTGCTGTCGTTGGTATTGTTTCTGAAAGGGGTGACCTCTGCTCTAGGGCCTGAAGGGACGAAAGAAGCAGGAGAGGCTGCGGGATTGGAAGGGGCCCCAGCAGCCCGAAAGCCTCTCCCTGCAACCTTGCCCACCCCTGAGGTCAGCACCTCCCACCCCAGGCATCCTGGGATCCTGGGACCAGGAGGCTGATGACTTGGGCAAGGACACCTGGAGTGGCTGAGGCTCACTTTTCACCCTGAACAGCCCCATTACTGGCTGGTCTTGAACAGGCCATTGGAGCGGCCTGCGGAGGGCCGGAGCCCGCAGGAAGAGGGCTCATTGGTCCAAGCAGAAGGGCAGTCAGGGCAGGAGAGCGAGCAGCCCCAGGAAGCCACAGCGAGGCCTCCCTGTTGTGTGGCCCCGGCCCCTCCTGGCAGGCCCCGCCGCTCTTCCCTCCCCGCCACTGCCTGCTGCCGCCTCGCTTCTAACTCTTCTTTGACTTCCTTCCAGCCTTACATGCCTCTGGGAATGAGGTGCCCAGAGGGGAATGCAGTGGCCCAGGTACGGATGTGGCCGGCTGGCCTGGGGGGCAGGGGCAGGGCCGGGCCGGGGAGGGCATCCCGAGGTCCCCGGGCCTTTGTGAGGAAACCGCTTCTGGCCACATGCCTCTTTCTGTGAGTGCCACCATCTGCTCCGCTGCCTCTGGGCTTCCTTCCCAGCCCGGAGGCTGTTCCCCATGCTGGTCCCAGGCTCACTCCTGCAGACCAGTTTCCCGTCTCCACTGCTTTATTGATTTTCCCTGGTGTTTACACTTGGGTCTTCGACTGGGTTTGATTTCCCCCATAGCAAATGCAGGGGTTTTCATGCATCCCTGTTTTACAGAAAATGGGGGACACTGAGCCCCAAAGAAGAGGCTGGTGTGGGTTTGGGGGCTAGAGAGCCGGGACTGCGGCTGGGGTCTTCTCGCCCTCCTTGGGTGCATGCGTTCATCCTGCCACTCTGTCAGCGCGGATCGCGCTCCTGCTGTCATTGGCGTGGGCCATGCCTGGGGCTCCCTCGAGTGCACTGGTCCCGTTCTGCACGGCCACGTGATGATGATGGTGGCGATGATGCAACAGCAGGTGGTCGCTGGGCAGCCGCCCCGCGCTGTCACACTCGCCGGCTTCTCCGCCCTGTGAGAATGGGAACTATTGTTCTTGCATTCTACAGTTGGGAAAACTGAGGCCCAAGCGGCAACCTGAGTTTCCCATGGCATGCAGCCAGTGTGGGGCAGAGCCAGGGCTGGAGCTCAGATGAGAACACGGAGACCTCCCGGACGAAGGCCTCAGGCTGTCTCCATCTGTCTGGGTGCTGACCACCAGGAGGTCCTGGGGTTGGGAGTTAACCAGGTCATGGCAGCAGGGTCAGTCCGTGGGTAGGGGCCTGGCCAGCGGCTTTGTCTCAGGGGTGGGGCTCCGGGGAAGGTCCCAGGTGTGTAGGACCCTCAGGGCTGCTTTGGTGTCAGGTGACAGAGCGGCCTCATCCTGAGGGTCAGGGCCATGGGCAAGACTGTGCCTGCATCTCTCCTGGAGCCACCCAGACCCCGCTCATGTCCTCTTCCTTCTCACCCTGCACAGCCGCCGTCAACAACAGCTCAGACACCGAGAGCATCCCCTCCCCTCGTGCTGAGGCAGCCAAGGACACAGGGCAGAACGGGCCCAAGCCCCCAGCCGCCCCAGGCACCGACGGGCCGCCCCCGGAGCCACCCACCCCACCGCCAGAGGACGTCCCAGCCCCGACTGAGCCCACCCCGGCCTCTGAAGCCACTGGAGCCCCCACACCCCCACCAGCACCCCCATTGCCCTCCACACCCCCTCCTGTGATACCCAAGGAGGAGAAGGAGGAGGAGGCCACAGCGGTGCCCCCAGCAGAGGAGGGGGAGGAGCAGAAGTCCCCCGTGGCCGAGGAGCTGGCAGTGGACACAGGGAAGGCCGAGGAGCCCGCCAAGAGCGAGTGCACGGAGGAAGCCGAGGAGGCTCCGGCCAAGGGCAAGGCCGCAGAGGCCACCGAGGCCACGGCTGAGGGAACGCTCAAGGCAGAGAAGAAGGAGTGTGGGAGCAGCAGGGCCACTGCGGCCAAGGGCTCCGGCGCCCCTCAGGACAGTGACTCCAGTGCCACATGCAGTGCGGACGAGGTGGATGAGCCCGAGGGCGGCGACAAGAACCGGTGAGTGGGCGCCAGGCAGCGCTGACCTCGACTTCTGTCTGCAGACGCTGAACAGCCACTGCCTATTTAGACAGCCACACCCCATCCGGCTCAGCCTGGTTTGGGGGATCCTGAGGTGTGGTGAGGGAGGCGGACTCAGAGTCCAGGAGTGGGAGATGCAGGCCAGGAGGGGCAGGGGTGTGGCTGGGAGGACCTCCCCAGGAGGTGACATCCGAGCTGAGACCTGGACAGAGGAGTCAGCCCAGGCAGCGCTGGGGAGAGTGTGCCAGGCAGCCTGCTCCCTTCCTAGGGCCGCCCTCACGAGGTAGCATGAGCCAGGCGGCTTGAAACAAACGGTCCTGGAGGGCAGGAGCTCGGGCGCCCACACAGGCCAGGCTGCACCCTCTGAGCCTCTGGGCAGCTCCGTCCCGCCTGGTCCAGCTCCTGGCTGCTGCTGGTAGTCGTAGTTCGCCGGCACACCACCCTGCCTTTGCCTTTGCCATCACGTGGCCTTTGCCCCGTGCATCTCTGTGTCCACATTTTCTTCTGAGGACACCAGACACTGGATGAGCAGTTGCCCTAATCTAGTCCCACCTCATCTGAACTTGATCATACCCGCTAACAGCCCATTTCCAAATAAGGTCACATTCACAGAGACCCGGGTTAGGACTGGAATGCACCTTCTCTGGGAGGAACAGTTCTACCCTTGACGTGGCAGGAACAGCAAAGGCGAAGGCCCTAGGTGGGGATGAGCTTGGTGGATTCAGGTGCTGAGGGGTGGAATGAGGGGCTCAGGTGGGGGCAGCCTGGCAGTGTGGGGTGGGCAGCCAGGACTGGGGGCAGCTCTCTCAGGGGTGGAGCACTGAGTCTCGCCCCTGCAGGTGGGGGCTGTGTTTTGTTCTCAGGGCAGTGAGAAGGCCTTTCTGATCCTCTCCCAAGAGAGCCGGATGTGATTTACCCCTGAAACCATGTGGGGATTTGCTGGGGTGGGTGGCGCAGTTAGGAGGCAGCTGCAAGTCCCCTGGGGCTGGCGAGGGCGAGGCCAGCGTGGTGGCCATGGGGGTGGGGAGCAGCCGCAGATCCAGCCTGTTTTTGGGGGTTCATCTCCCATCAGCCGAGGGCCCAGCGCTCAGGCACTCAGCTGGGGTGACCTGGAGGACCCCAGTGCCTTCCTGTTTGGATACCGAGGTCTCCAAGGTGTGTTCTTTCCTTTCTGGCCTCTGATCCCACATTCCTGAGAACTCCCCCTTTTAACTGTTTTCAGCACAGATGCTTTGGACCCCCAGGCCTCCAGTCTAGAACCAAAGACGGCCACCCAAGTTAGAGCTGATCTTGCGCGGCAGAGGGCAGGCATGAGGAGACTGCGCCCTGCCCACTTCTAGCTGGCTGGAGGGATTGTTTTCTGGCGGGGCAGGCAGGCCGTTTGATTTTGACTACAGAGTGATCTGTTTCCTCCCCTCCCAAGTCCCTTGGAACAGTCCTGGTCAGAGCCAGCGAGGGAGGAGAATCTGACCCCGGGGATTGCCTGGGGCCCTTGTCTCTGCCCTGGGTTTCACCCTGGGCCTTGTTAAAGGGGGAAGCCTTAGGGCATTCACTAGGAACCCAGTTCCACCTGGATCTCTATAGGTTCCACGGAACGAAATCTCGGGGTCCCCAGGACCCCTGCCGACAGGAATGGCGCCCATGTGTGTGAGAAGCGGGTGGCCTGGCCCTGGCCCTGTGATGGGCAAAGGCCTGGCCAGCAGGTTTTTGAGGGCATTGAACGACCAAGCTTCTTGCCCGACAGTCCCAGCTTGGAAAACAGTGTTCACGGCAGGGCTGGGTTGGCCCGAGAGGCAGGCAGGCAGGGCCTTTGTGCCTGGGTATCGGGGTCAGGGCGGATGGCTTGCCACACTGCTCGTACTGGCTGTGGGGACAGAGTCATGGAAACACATGTGCCTGCCTTCGCGGGGGGAGCGCTGAGGTCACGGGGCGGCCCCGCTGATAAGCTGCCTCCCAGAGTCTGCGTTTTGGGTGCGTGTGGCCGGCCGGGCTGGGGAGCCAGGGGGTCGGCTTGCATCCTGAACGCTCAGGCTGGGCCCGAGGCCCCGCAGGGCACTCGCAGCCTCCCGTCCTCTCCCCTGCAGCCCCACCCAGGGCCGTGTCCTCCCTCCCCAGCTGGGCCTGGCGTGAGTCCACCCCCTGCCCCACATCCAGCATGCAGTCCCCGGGGAGCTGGAGTCCTCGGCCGGGAGTCAGGACACCTGGTTTACCCTGCCCTGCGCCACTGGGCCCAGGCCCCCACCCTTGGGGCCTGCGTTGCCCTCTCAGTGAACGAGGCTGGACTCTGGCCAGCCTGCTGACCTCGTCCTGGCCGGCAGCCCACCACCCCTCCCTCTGCCGGCCACAACTGCGCAGGGTCGGGCGGGCGCCGGAGGATGAGGATGAGCTGCGTCAGAGTAGGCCCCGTCAGCCAGGGCCTCCCGGGAAGGGCTGGCGGGGCTGGCGGGACGGGCGGGCCCCCCCAGGCGACCCCTGATCCTGGCTGTCTGCCCAGCACCCTCCCTCCCGCCTGTTAGCCCCAGTGGGGGAGCTCCGCATTCCTAGATGGACGCAAGATGTCTCTCGTTGGGACCCCACCCGGGTGACGTTGGGAGAGAGAGAATCACATTCTCCTTCGGCCCGCCAGCACTTCTGCGAGGCAGCTCTGCCTGGGTGTTTTCCTGGCAGACAACCAGAGATAGTGGCTTCGATTGCAAAACCCCGAGCCTGCCTGCCCTCCCGTCTCTTATTCTTAAGAGAAGGTGCCTCAGTGCTTTTTGGCAGGGCCTGGCATTGGGAGTCCCTTCCCCCAAGCCTCAGTTTTCTCATCTGTAAGGTGGGCGTGGATGGCTTATCACAAGAATAACTCAGTTAATGTCAGGCCAGTGCCAGACCACGCGGGCACTCAGTTAGGGAAGAGCTGCCCTCCTTTGGATCTGCTTTGGGACACCACCCCCAGATGGGGCTGGAAAGCAGCTCCTTCAGCTGTGCCCCTGGCATTTTGGAAGATCAAATGGCAATTTCAGCATTGTTACTTTGTTCCACAAGTGACTGATGGCACCAGCATGTGCCAGGCATTGGGGGTGCTGGAAACTGCACAGAAGAGGCCCTGACTCCAGGCCCTTAGATTCTGGTGAGGGGTGGAAAAGAAAAGCCGTGTTTACGGGTTAAGTGGGGGATGGGTGCGCCCACTCATGTCCTTTCTGTCTTGGTGGATTGGCCCGTTCTGGACTTTTTTTTTTGAGATGGAGTCCCACTCTGTCACCCAGGCTGGAGTGCAGTGGTGCAGTCTTGGGGCATGGGGGGCGGGGGAGAGGAAGCTGGTCGGTGGGACGGCCTCTGGGGAGGTGACACTGGAGGGCGATGAGAGAGAGAAAGCCAGTCCCCCCACCCCCAGGAACCGCAGTGCAAAGGCCCTGTGGCTTCATGAACACATGTCCAGTTGACAGCGGAGAGGCCTGTAGCAGGGAGTGCAGTGGAGTGAGCGGCCCAGGGAAGAGAGGGGGTGGAGGTCAGAGAGGTGGGCAGACCCCATGGTGGGAGTGACACATCAGGATTTTATCTTGGGGCCTTGAGGATGCAAGGGATGCCATTCACAAACCAGCCCTCCCTCCCACTCCCAGCCCTAGGGTGGTGGCAAGGACTGGCCCAGTCTGATGATCCTGGGGAAACTGAGGCAGGGGTTTAGTGAAGAGGGGACTTACTGTTGCAGGCCCAGCATGTTCCTGATGAATGTTCCCCGGTCTCGTGCCCCCCACCATGGCCTTCCCAAGTGGGAAGGAAAGCGACGGTGAGGAGGTGGCGCTACCCACTCGGCCCCACGTGCTGGTCTCCATTGTCCCCACACCCACCCACAGACAGCTCTCAAAGGCGGCACCTGCTTTCATCTCCACTCTACAGATGGAGAAACTAAGGCACAGTTGGCAAAGTCACACGGTCAAAGAGGAGATTCGAGCCTTTGCTCACAACTGCAGGGCTGGGTAGGCAGGGCGGGGCCCCTCCTGTACACATGCGCCGTGCCAGGCCCTGAGAGTCCTCGTCCCACCCAGGCCTTCAGAAAGGAAAATAGAAGCGGCTGCCTTCCAAGAAAACAAAGGATAGAGGCTGGGCACAATGGCTCACACCTGTAATCCCAGCACTTTCGGAAGCCAAGGCATGCGGATCATTGGAGGTCAGGAGTTCAAGACGAGCCTAACCAAAATAGTGAAAGCCCATCTCTGTTAAAATACAAAAAAATCAGCCAGGTGTGGTGGCAATTGCCTGTAATCCCAGCTACTAGGGAGGCTGAAGCAGGAGGATCAGAGCCCAGGAGGCAGAGCTTGCAGTGAGCCAAGATCGTGCCACTGCATTCCAGCCTGGGCAATAGAGCAAGACCCCATCTCCAAAAATAAAAAATAAAATAAAAATAGAGTGGAGGGTGGGGAGAGCCAGCCAAGAGGGCTTCTGGAGGTGGCGCTCCCCAAGCATGGCTGTGAGACGAAGGGCAGTTGGGTGGGCCCTGAGCTCTGGGCGTTTGCCGCCTTTCTCCTCCATTGGCTGCTGCTCCCTCTGGGGGCTTAGGACCCTCATTCCCCACGAGGACTTGAAGCCAGCCCTGGTGTTGGCCACGGCCTTCCTTGCCCATGAGGGAGGTCTGGCTGGCATCAGAAGGCCTCTTGTAAACTGTAAAGTGCTGTCTCCCTGACCACAGTCCCCACTTGCTCCCACCTCACTCTGGGGGCTCAAGAAAGAGGGATCTGGGCCTCTGTGTGCCCCCAGAGGGTGCCTGCTGAGAGCTTCAGAGCTTCTGGGCAGTAGCTCCTGCCCCCCACCCCGCCAATCTGACTGCCCACCCACCCTCACCACCAGGTGAGGAGCCACAGGGAAACCAAGGCACGGGAGAGCACTCAGGCCCCATGTAGAAAGCCCGAGCTCACGGGCAGTCTCAGGGGTGGCGGCCCTTCATGTTTTGTGTGCATTATAGAATCATATTTTGTGTTTCTATAGAATTATATTTACACATACACAAAAGTTTGAATTTCAGCCTTAAAATTTGTATTTTATTGTTTTGCTATTTGTACACACATATAAAATACAACGTTATTTTTACCGTTCTTAGAGAAAATACAGCTGATACCTCAAACCCTTTATTTTATGGCTAGCATATATGCTATAGACTATATACTATAGTACAGTCTTATTTCATTTTGTGACAGTGTCATTAAGATATCCTTCATATACCATACAATTCACCGTTCAAAGCATATCATTTAGGCCAGGCACACTGGCACACACCTGCAGTCCTAGCCCTTTGGGTGGCTAAGGCAGGAGGCTAGCTTGAGCCCAGGTGTTCAGGACCAGTGCAGGCAGCATAGAGAGACCTTGTCTCTCCAAAGAGATGCAAAAATCAGCCAGGCATAGTGGCGTATGCCTGTAGTCTCAGCAGTTCGGGAGGCTAAGATGGGAGGAGTGTGTGAGCCCAGGAGGTCGAGGCTGCAGTGAGATTGCACCACTGCAGTCCAGCCTGGGTGACGTGGCAAGGCCCTGTCTCAAAAAACATATGTATCATTCAGTTCTTCTTAGTATATTCAGTGTTTTACTAAGAGAGAAACCCCATACCCATCGGTAGTCACCCCCATGCGCCCTCCTCCCAGCCCTGCACCCACTCCTCTCCTTTCTGTCTGGGTGGATTGGCCCGTTCTGGACTTTTTTTTTTTTTTTTTTTTTTTTGAGATGGAGTCTCACTGTGTCGCCCAGGCTGGAATGCAGTGGCATGGTCTTGGCTCACTGCAACTCTGCCTTTCGGGTTCAAGTGATTCCCCTGCCTCAGCCTCCCGAGTAGCTGGGATTGCAGGCGCCGACCACCATGCCCAGCTAATTTTTGTATTTTTAGTAGAGACAGGGTTTCACCATATTGACCAGGCTGGTCTCGAACTCCTGACCTCATGATCCACTTGCCTCGGCCTCCCAAAGTGCTAGGATTACAGGCATAAGCCACTGCGCCCAGCCTTGGACTTCTCACAGGAACGGAATCTACACTAGAGGCCTTCTGTGACTGGCTTGTTTCATGCACACTCTGTCTTCAGGGTCCATCCACGCCATAGCCCGTGTCAGAGCCTCGTGCCTTTCGATGACCGAGTGTTCCACTGTGCAGACAGGGCAGGGCACGCTTTTCCTCCCTATTCCTCTCTTGGCGGGTGTTGGGTTGTCTCTGCCTTCTGGCTTCTGTGGGCAGTGCTGCAGAGACGGGCACTTGTAGGTTTCTGGGTGGACGTTTGCCCTCGTTTGCCTGGGGTGTGCCTAGGAGTGGAGCTGCCGGGCCTGGGGCAATGAGGGCTCACCGACTGCTTTCCAGAGTGGCCGCCGTGTTCTCTTTTAAATGCAAGCTTGCAAGTGCGAGCTGACTGAAATGGATGGTGGTAGGTAAACCTGACGGGAGGGGCATGGGGCGGCGGCGGTGGAAGCCACAGGACAGGTGACGCCATCTGTGTTTGGACCTGGCTCAGGGTTCCTTGGCCTGAGGATGGTGGGGAGAGTACGGCTGGGCCCAGGTCCCGGGAGCAAGGCAGGGCAGCGGCCGAAGGAGAGGCTCTAGGTGGTCCTTGGAGAGCAAGCAGGGTCTGCACAGATGGTGGGAGCAGAGGGAGGAGAGTGGGCCAGCAGCGGGGACAGCGGAGGTGCCTGCAGAAGTCAGGGTGACCTTCTTCATCCAGCCCCCGCCTCTGCGCTGCGGGCAGTCTCAGCAGGCGCCACCGAGTCTGTGTCTGCTCTCCCCGCTCAGCCGAGCGTGTGGCAGATGCAGGCAGCAGGCTGGTACCTGCAGGAAGGCTGGTCGCATGCCGGTGGCCCTGTGGTCCTGCTATGGCAGAGAGTGGAGAGGGGACTGCCGGCAGGGGCCTCAGCACCCCGGGGCTCTGCCCTGCTCGTCTGCAGGAAGGAGGTGGGTGCTCTGGGCGCCGGGCATCCTGCACTGGAGGCCGGGCACTGGGGTGGTGTGTGCTGTGTCAGCGTTGTCACAGCTCTCACAGCGAGGCCGGTAGGTTGTGGCTTACAGTCTACATAGGACATCGTCACTGTGGTCACAGCACAGCGTAGGGGCTGTGCTGACAGTACCTGCTGGTTTCCAGCACCCAGGAGTTTTGCCTGAATTCCAGGCCCGTGGCTGGTGCCCTCATGCCCGCCGCGTGATCGTTTCACTGGCTTGGAAGCCCTGGGACAGGGACGGGGTTCTGCGTCACCTGCATACCCCCAAACGCAGGCCAGCTGCTCCATGCCTAGTAAATGTAGGTTGCAGGAGGGAGTTGAGAACTGTCCAGCCACACTGGACAGGCGAAGGGTTCTCAGGCTGGAGCAGACCCAGTTCCTGCCCTCAGAGGCCTCATGCCAACTGGGGAGCCAGGTGGGAATTATGGCAGGTGCTGTGCCCAGGGTTGGGGTCTTAGAAAACCTGGAAGGCTTCCTGAAGGAAGCAGCCCCCACTGAGCAGTTTGGGAGTCATACCGCGTGCTCTGCTGGGCACTGTCTGCCCCGTGTTGGCCTCTGGTTGTGCATCTCAGTAACGGACAGAGGAACTGTCACTGGCTCATTGGTAGACAGTGGACACGCCCTGCCTGCACCTCCGCACAAAGCCTGTGGCCTAGGCCCTCATTTTTACGTCCTCGTCCTTCGTGGGTAGTGTGCGGGAGAGATTCCAGGAAGTGGGTGCAGCTCCCCCACTGCTGCCTCCGGTAACCAGAGCTCATTCGGCTCTGTGCCCACCGCCCTGCCCTGGCACCCAAACCTCTCAGATTCAAGGGATGAGGAATCTCTTAGTGAATCTCTTCTCTTCATTTCTCTGTGCCTGAGTTGGGCTGATTCTTTGGTTTTCTGGCAGCATCTGGAGGGCCACATGTGCTGTGGGCCCAGGTCTGGGCTTCTCTGGGATTTTCCTTGCCTGGGGAAACATCCTTGGGGGATGTTTGATCCCTGCCTGGGCCTCTGGGCCCTGCCTGGCTGGCCGCTGGGCCAGGGTGGGAGGCCAGCTTGGCCCCTGATGGGGCCTGCAAGAACCAGGGAGTGCGCGAGGAGCCACCTACCCCCTGTTCGTGCCTCTCCTCCCCAGGCCCCGAATCTCAGTCCGTCCCCATTGTCTGGGTGACCTACACAGTTGCTTCCCATCTCAGGGCCTTAGCCTTGTCTCCAGGGCTTGAGACAAGAGAGGTCATCGAAACTGGGCAGCCCCCTCCCTGCAAGAGTCCGGCTGTGGACCCCCAGCTGATGGCGCTCATGCCTCCACAGGCTGCTGTCCCCGAGGCCCAGCCTCCTGACCCCGACTGGCGACCCCCGGGCCAACACCTCTCCCCAGAAGCCGCTGGACCTGAAGCAGCTGAAGCAGCGAGCAGCTGCCATCCCCCCCATCGTGAGTGCCCACGCCCAGGCCCCACCGAGCCCACCCTGACCTCCTTGACTTTACCGTTGTTCAAGACAGAATCCCATGAGCGGGAGCATGCACCTGCAGCCCAGCTCGTCTGAGCCTGTTTCCCGGAGAAAGCCCGTGGAGATGAGGGAGGAACAGCTGGGGAAGCTGGCAGGCGCGCCGGGTGGGGCTCCCGGTGAAGGCGGGGACTGGTGGCCTAAGGCCTCCTCCCTTCCACCCTCCAGCACCCTTGAACCCCCACATTAGACACTGGGTCATGGGGAGGCAGGAGGTTCCCCCACTCACTCAGCTGTAGCAATACGTTGGCCAGGGAAGAGTGGGGACTACCAGTTCTGACCCTGGGGCCCTGTGGGAACATCCCCTGGAAGGTTCTCCCAGCCAGGTGGGCGGGGCCTTAGAGGTGCCTTCTCCAGGTAGGTGGGTCAGGGCTTCCTAGATGCAGGGGGGCTCCAGGCTAAAAGACCATAAGCTGACCAGGCTAGTGGTCCCTTGGGGCTTTGAGTGATGGGCTCAGGATGTGCCAGGCTGCTGCTGCCCAGTCCCCAAGGCCCACACAGTCCTGTTTTTCAGTCCTGGCTTCCCTGAGACCCAGAGGATTTGGGTCCAGGGAAGGAGCCAGGGGAGAGGGTAACAGTGGGCTCCAGCCTCCTGTCCATCACTCGGCAGCTGGGCCAGGCTTTTTGGGGATGTGGCCTCTCCCTGTCCATCACCGGGCAGCTGGGCCAGGCTTTTTGGGGGTGGGCTCCCCAATGTGCTCTGTGCTAAGACCTCCCCTCCTTGCCCCAGCTGGGACCTGGAGCATGTCACTGGCTTTCCCAGGCCTCGATTTCCAGGCTGGTCACACGCAGGTCTCTTCCTGACCCTGTCATCTTCGGATGCCCTCTGTGGATGCTCACTCCTGCCTCCTTCCCCCAGCAGGTCACCAAAGTCCATGAGC
This sequence comes from Aotus nancymaae, assembly GCF_030222135.1. Lineage (NCBI taxonomy): Eukaryota > Metazoa > Chordata > Mammalia > Primates > Aotidae > Aotus > Aotus nancymaae. Next base: position 8,728,815 of record NW_026988433.1, read on the forward strand.
CCCCCCAGGAAGACGCAGCTCCTGCTAAGCCGGCTGCCCCGGCCCCACCGCCACAGCAGCACCTGCAGCCGGAGAGCGAGGCCCCTCAGCAGCCCAGCAGCAGTCCCCGGGGCAAGAGCAGGAGCCCAGCGCCCCCCGCCGACAAGGAGGGTGAGTGCACACCAGTGGGGCTGGGACAGCAGGGGACCGACAGGCAAGGGACGTTTGTGTGTCCAGAGCAGCTTCTGCAAACCCCAAGGCCACAGTGGTAGGGAAAGCAAAGTGAACGAATGGAACGGTTGGGCAGGGGGAGGCAGCTGGGAATGGTAGGGGCTGCGGCAAACTGGAGCACTCATGGTTTCTCTAAAGTGGGCACATATTGGCCTTGGCCAGGAGTCACCTCGAGGCAAAACAGGCCTGGGGTGCTTCTTCCAGCAAAGCCAGAAATGACGTTTTTGTGTGAAAGCCCCCTGGTTTCTCAACACCAGCAACTTCTCAGAATTTTCAAAAGCATTGTGAATACACAAAAACATATCTGTGGCCCAGCCTCTGGTTCGATGTGATTCAGTCCACGTGGGAGCTTCTGGAATCACAGATGGGGCCCAGCACCCGGCTGAGAGCAGCACTGGGGCCTCGGCAGGAAGGGCTGCCCCCCAGCCAGCTCGCATCCTGACCCTGCTCCAGGCCAAGGTCTCTGGGTTCACCAGGAGCCAGGGTTGGGGGTGACTCTCGAGCAGCTGTGTCACGGTGGCTGCCCCGGGCACACCTCACTGTCATCACGTGAAGCTCAAGGTCGGGAGACAGGCGGGTGTGGTTGCTCTTTCCCTGGATCTTCAGTCTCTGCCTCCCTTCACACTGGGCCCAAGAAAGTCCCCGAAGAGGCAGCTTCTCCAGGTCAGCCTGGCATGCAGCAGGTGCTGTCGTGCCCTGCAGGCGTTGGGGGCTGCCTCCCCAGAGGTACCCACCCTGGGCGTTTGCTGGCTGGCTGCTCCCAAGGTGTGAGGGCAGCAGGACCCCAGGCGAGCCTCCCTGACCAGCACAGCCCAGGGATGAACCCAGGCGATCGGAGCTACCACCAGCTGCCCCCTCACCACTGCCTCAGGTGTGGCATCCCCTTCTCTTTATTTATTTTTTTATTTTTTTGAGACAGAGTGTCGCTCTCACCAGGTCGGAGTGCAGTGGCACAAAACGATCTCTGCTCACTGCAACCTCCGCCTCCAGGGTCTGCCCAAGGCTGCTGGGTCGGGACATTTGTTGAACACCCAAGGCCCTAAGCACCATGCTAGGCAGTGGGGATTCAGCAGGAGAAAAGGAAGTCTCTGCTCTGGGGAGCTGCTGTTTCTGTGAGTGAGGAGGATGTTAAACCAGAGGACACGTAACCAGGCAAGGTGGTTTTAGGGTTGTTTGTTCACCACGAGAAACAAAACGGATTGAGTGAAGAGGCGGCTCTGGGAAGGACGCTGTGGAGGGGGGAGCAGCCCCCCGTGGCAGATCTCGGGGTGAGTGTGGTGGGCAGAGGGGACAGCGTGTGCAGAGTCCCTGGGGTGGTAACGTGCTCGGGGTGAGTGAGGAGCTGCCAGGGGTGGCGGTGGCTGGGGAAGAGTAGGGTGGTGGGACAGCGAGGGGAGTGGGGGCCGCATCGTGTAGGGCTTCTCAGGCCGCCGTGGAGAGGGGATTTTGTCTCAGGTGTGGCAGAGGCTTTTGAAGTGTGTGTTGCGGGTGGGGAAGGGGGCTCGTGTTATCTGATTGATATTTTGGAAAGCTCTCTCTGGCCATTGTTGAGTCAAGGGCAGAAGCAGGAGGTCACAGCGCTGCTCTTGGCAGGCGACGGAGGCTGCCTGAACTGCGCAGGTGGCTGTGGAGGTGGAAGGAAGGGCGCGTTGGGAGTTTGTTTCAGAGTCGAAGCCAGCAGGGCATTGAACCCGTTGTGGGGATGACGCCAGGGATGTCTCGCTGGAACTGGGACGCCCCATGACGAGGGCTGGGCTGCCCGGGGCCAGGGTCCAGTGTGCAGCCTGGGGCGTGGCTCTGAGAGACGTAGCTGGTTTGGGGCACCAGCCCGGGAAGGAGCTGCGTAGGCGTGTCAGGAGCCCTGGCGGCTTTGGCCAGTGTCAGATGTGAGCAGGGCTGGAACTGCATGGCGCCAGCCAGGTCCTGCTGAGCCAGGTCGAGGGCCCTTGTCCTGGGAGAAAGGGAGCCACTGGCCAGCAGTTCCTGTGGCTGGCACTTGGCTCGTTGGTGTGGCCAGGGCCTTGCTGTTTCCTGGCCTCATTCCCCGTGGGGACGGTGCACCTGGCGTCAGGCCCTGCATGCCTTTCTCGCTCAGCCTGGCTTGCAGCTCAGCTCCCGCAGGGACGCACATGAACTTGACACCCAGCGCTCCCTCTCTGGTCTCTCAGAAGGGCAGCCTTCTCTGCCCCTGGCTCCCAGGCAGAGCGGCTCAGCCAAGCAGGTCCATCGGGCCCCCCCGGGCCCAGCTGGAGGAACAGGTTGTCTCTCCAGGCTCTCGGCTGCCCGCCCAGCCTGGCCTAGCCCCAGCTTGCCTTCCAGCATCGAGCCCCTCCCCTCCACCCTGCCCCCAGCTCTCTTGAACTGGGCTGGAGGAAGCACCAGAGGCATACAGGGCTGAGTAGCTGGAGGGGCCAGGTCTAGGGCCTTCGCAAGATTCACAGGCCTGAGGCAGGCCCTGTAGAGATGCCTCCACTGGGGATGGTAAGAATGAGAATTCCCCTGCATCTGTGACCCCCGCCTCCTGTGGGCTGCCCACCTCACCAGGACACAAGTTCAGGGGAAACTCAGACCTCTTTTCCCACTTGCCCTGCTCACAGCAGGCATCATTAACTGATCTTAGCACTCTCCTCTCTGTCACACCCAGTGAGCCTTCAGATCCCCCGTTGTTCATCTGGAGGTGGCCTGAGAGATGACACCTGCCTGCCATTCCTGTCCCAGGGGCAAAGGGCTATGTCATCCCCAAGTTGTGTCTCTTCAGCTTCTTGGCTGGTTATCTCCCCCTAGGATTGGTCCTTAGGGAGAGGTTCAGAGCTGAGGCCAGATTTCAGCAAAGGGCGAGAGGCCGGTGGGAGGATGCCATGAAGGCAGGCGTGAGCCCCCTGGCCCCCGCTGAGTTTACAGGCTGTCCCCAGGCCTAAAATCTAGGACCAATCATTGCTTCTCTGCCACGGGCATAGCGATCCAGGCTAAGGCCATGGTCTGCAGCCCCAGTGCCTGGCTTAGAAGCTGCTATCTGCCACTTGCTAGCTTGGGCCTTTGACCAGGTGGCTTAACCTCTCAGCCTCCGTTTTCCCATCTGTGAAATGGGGATAATCACAGTCAGTTCCTTGTAGGGTACTGTGAGAACGAATGAGTGAATGTGCTTAGGTTCATGTCAGCCATGGCGGCCATCACCTCTTGGTACTGCCCTTTGCAGCTGTGGGGGCTTCTGAGCCCGACTTGGCTGTTTGCTGGTGAACTCAGATAAGCCCGTTAGTATGTCTGTACCTCAGTTTCCCCTCTGTAAAATGGGTCCGGCAGCAGTCTCTGTTGAGCTTAACACGGGGCTCTTGCAGGCCATGGGGTACTGAGCACAGTGCCTGTGCGGAGTACCACTCAGCAAACGGAGGCCTACGCTGTGGTTATCATCTGGAAGACTGGACTCATAACCCCCTGCTGCCTGCCACAACATTCACAGACATGCACATACACACATACACACACATCCATCCACACATGCACACACATACACACCCATGCACACACACATCCATGCATACACACATCCATATACATCTACACACACATCCATACACATCCACACATTCACATTCATACACACACACATCCATACACACACATGCACACACACCCATACACATACATACACATACCTGCATCCATACACATCCACACACACACATGCACACACACCTGTACACATACATACACATACACATACCTGCATACATATACATACACATACACATCCATACACACCTACACACATCCATATACATACACATGCACACATCCATACACGCACATGCACACACACATCCATACACATCCACACGCATGCACACACATACACATACCTGCATACACACACACACACATCCATACATGCACACACACATCTATACACATCCATATACATACACATCCACACACATACACATCCACATACCTGCATACACATACACACATACACATCCATACATGCACACACACTTCTATACACATCCATATACATACACATCCATACACGCACATATCCATACACATATCCACATGCATTCATATACATCCATACATACACATCCATACACACACATCCATACACATCCACACACATGCACACATCCACTGTATACATGCACACACATCCACACACATGCACACACATCCACACACATCCACACGTACACACGCACACACACATCCACACTATCCATCACACCCAGACACATGCACACACACATCCACGCACACACATGCATGCACACTATGTGCATGCACACACATACATCCATACACACATGCACACACATATCCATATACATGCACACATATACATCCACACACATCCACATGCACACACATCCACATGCACACACATCCACACATATCCACACACATGCACACACATCCGCACACATGCATACACAGCCACACATGCACACACAGCCACACATGCACACACACAGCCACACACATACATACACACACACACAAACACACATCACAGGTTACCTCCTTCAACACTGTGTAGAGCACAGGCCTGCAAACTTTTCCTGCAAAGAGCCAGAAAGTAAATATTTTAGCCTTTGTGGGCCAGGTGGTCTCTGTGGCAAGAACTCGGCTCTGCCATAGACAATAAATAAATGGACAGATGTGACCACGCGTCAGTCAGAGTGTACTAGCAAAGTCAGACAGTGGGGCCAGGCGTGGTGGCTCATGCCTGTAATTCCAGGACTTTGGAGGCCGAGGTGGGAGGATCTCTTGAGCCCAGTAGTTCAAAACCAGCCAGGGTAACATAACAAGACCTCATCTCTACAAAAATAAAAAGTAAATTAGCCAACTGTGGTGTGGTGATATGTGCTTATAGTCCCAGCTACTTGGGAGCCTGAATTGGGAAGATCCCTTGAACCCAGGAGTTCAAGACTAGTCTGTGCAACATAGCAAGACCCCATCTCTACAAAAGTAAAACGTAAATTAGCCAGACATGGTGTGGTGGTGGGCACCTGTATTGCCGGCTACTTGAGAGACTGAAATGAAAGAATCGCTTGAGCCCAGAGGTCGAGGCAGTGAGCCGTGATGGCACCAGTGCACCCCAGCCTGAGTGACACAGTGAGACCCTGTCTCAAAAAACTCAGGGCAGACAGACCCTCTGAGCTACCGTTTGCTGCCCCCTGGGTTAGAGGCCTGTCCAGGGACCTTGGCTCACTGGGCTTGGTTGAGCACCTCTGGGGTTGCAAAGCCACCGGGTCCCGTTCTTGTCCTCGGGGGCAACTGAGAGCCCCCAGCCCAGGCCTCGAGCCCCACTCCCCTGCTGAGCAACACACTGTGGGGTTGCAGAGCAGCACCCAGGCAGGCAGGCTCAGGGGGCTTCCCAGCGGAGCCCATGCTGTCACAGGCCGCCACCACTGTGGGTGCAGGAAGGACATTTGAGCAGGGTCGGCCAGGGCTCCCCAGGTCTGACTGCCCCACCTCCTGCCCTCAGCAGAGAAGCCTGTGTTCTTCCCAGCCTTCGCCGCCGAGGCCCAGAAGCTGCCTGGGGAGCCCCCTTGCTGGACTTCCGGCCTGCCCTTCCCCGTGCCCCCCCGTGAGGTGATCAAGGCCTCCCCGCATGCCCCGGACCCCTCAGCCTTCTCCTATGCACCACCTGGTGAGTAGCTCTGCCCGAGCTCGGGCTTCTAGTCTGTCCGTGCACAGCCACTGTTTGCACTGTTGGCACTGGCTGAGCTGCATGCAGAAGCTTCTTAAAGTCTGAATGGGACCCAGCTAGAGGGACGCCTGGTCAGTGGAGGGGAAGGAGGAGATCTTCTGAGAAAGCTCCTCAGGATTGAGATTGAAGCCACTGGCTAGAGGGAGCCTCAGCAGGTGCTTGAGCTGGTGAGGGACAGGCTTAGAGTGGGAGCTATGTTTTCCAAAGACGGCTTAGAGCTAGAGAATGGGCGGACAGTAGAGCCTGGGGAGGGAGGCGAGGCGCTGCCTGGTTCACAGGTGCTGTGAGGTCCTGTGCAGGTCCTTTTCCGGGTCCTACAGTCCTGCTGGGCATTGCCAGCTGTAAAGCGGCACAGCTGGGGGCCGGTACAGACCATGCTGTTCTCAAAGGCTGATCCCGAGGGATGTGTGGGCCAAGGAAGTCAGAAGAACAGGGAAAGTCATGCCAGGCAGAGGGAACGGCATGTGCAAATGTCCAGAGGCAGGAGAGAGCAGGCAAAGCCTGAGAAACTGAGTCTGGCCACCACTGCCAAAGCGTGGTGCCCAGTGAGCTGGGGAGACCCAGGGGCCAGGTCAGGCAAGCCCGGAGGCCAAGGCGGGGGCAAAGACCTTCTCCTGAGGGCAGTAGGGAGCCACCGAGAGTGCACAGCAGGGGGAGCGTACGCACTGGTAGACTTTGGTCCCTTTGGCTTCTGTAAGGGGAAGGAAGTACTGGGGGCTGCAGTGGAAATGGAGAGGGCAGTTAGGGGGTCCAGGTGAGAGCTGAAGGGCTTGGACCAGGGCCTGGGCGGTGGGGTGGGGTGGGAGGCTCCCTCGGGGTAGTGGTGTCTGCACTTAGGACTCGGGTCACTAATGAGGACAGAGCCGGGCAGGGCAGGAGAGGGGCACGACTGGATGGGCACCTCCTGGCCAGGACAGGGAAGAGGTGGAGTGCCACCCCGGGCGTGTGTCCAGCAGGGGTGTGACTGCTCCTGGGCCCCACGGTGGACAGACATGTGCTCTCCAGGTCACCCGCTGCCCCTGGGCCTCCACGACAGCACTCGGCCCGCCCTGCCACGCCCACCCACCATCTCCAACCCGCCTCCCCTCATCTCCTCTGCCAAGCACCCCAGCATCCTCGAGAGGCCAATAGGTGCCATCTCCCAGGTGAGGGGCCACCCCTCCTCTCTCAGGGGCTTGGTCTTCCTATCTGTGGGGGGGGCAGCGGGACCGGTACAATGTGGGTGGGAGCCAGGCTCTCGGGGGCCTGGGTCATCTGGGGCCACTCAGGCGTCTGGGGTTTGAGCTGGCTGGGTCCTGCCTCAGGTGCTCAGGGCCTCGTCCCTGGGGGGCCACTCTGTGTTGCACTCAAGGGCACAGGCTCTGGAACCAGTTCGTGTGGCCGTGGGCAAGTTCCTTCACCTCCCGCTTCCCCCTCTGCGAAATGGAAGGGCAAGTGCAGCGTGCTTGGAGGGCGCAGCCCCTTCACAGGGGAGGGGACCATGGCTTGGGAGCAGCAGTGACTTGTCTGCCGTTACACAGCTGGGCAGCAGCCCCGGCCTCTGATCCACACATGGGCTTTGTGAACAGGGGCGTCAGGCAATCTGGCCTGTTGGGGAGGGACCAGGGTGCCCCCGTGACCCCACAACTTCGTCCCTGCAGGGAATGTCGGTCCAGCTCCATGTTCCATACTCGGAGCACGCCAAGGCCCCGGTGGGCCCTGTCACCATGGGGCTGCCACTGCAAATGGACCCCAAAAAGCTGGGTAAGGCTCCTGGTCCATCCATCTGGGTGGCCCAGGCTGGGCTCTGGCTGTCCTGTGGGTGGGGTGGGGGGTGAGGAGGGGGCATCTTGGCCCACGAGAGGTCGGCCAGCAGGTAGCAGCTGGGAGGTCCCCCCTCAGCAGCCCTAGCTGGAACATGGAGGGAGGGTGGTGCTCCCCAGCCCCTGGCTGAGGTTGGAGGGGGACAGACCACCCAGGACCCTGCCCGGGCAGCACATGACTTGCTCCTCTTACTGGTCCTCAGCACCCTTCAGCGGAGTGAAGCAGGAGCAGCTGTCCCCACGGGGCCAGGCGGGACCACCGGAGAGCCTGGGGGTACCCACAGCCCAGGAGGCATCTGTGCTGAGAGGTGAGGGCCCCCAGCGTCTGCCCCTGCTTCTTGGATGGCCAAGGGGCCCTTTATTCAAAACCTGCTGGGAGGTGTCATCTCCCAGAGGGTCTGGGAGCCCCTCTTCACTGCCGTCTCCCTCACCATTTAGGGGCAGGGGAGCTCCCTCTGCATTGAGACAACAAGCACAATTTGTGGGTCACCAGGGCCTCACTCAGGGTGGCTCTCAGGACCGGGGCCTAGGGAAGGGCCACAGATACCCCGCAGCCCCACGTCTTGTGTCTTCCAGGGACAACTCTTGGCTCGGTTCCAGGCGGAAGCATCACCAAAGGCATTCCCAGCACTCGGGTGCCCTCGGACAGCCCCATCACGTACCGCGGTTCCATCACCCATGTAGGTGTCCTGGGATGCGGCCTGAAGGCTGGGGTGGGACCAGCACTGGGCCAACCCATCTTATGATTCCCCCCTTGTCACCAAACCCTTAGCCTCAGCCGATGGGGCAATGGCCGGGGGACAGCAGTTCACTCCATGAACTTTCATCTTGTCTGCATGGAGTCAGGCCCTGGGGTTGCCGAGCACAGCTCAAAACTCTGCCTTCAGGGAGCTGCCATGTGGTGGAAGGAAACAGACCAGGATAATTAAGTAGGCAGGTCAAAGCTAAGTAGGCAGGCAGGCAGAATGTGAGTCCAGCAGCTGAGAATGCCTGGGGCCGGGGACATTGTTTAGACAGGTGAGGAAGGGGACCTGCCAGCCGTGCGAGAATCTTGGAACAACATTCTGGGCTCAGGGAACAGCACGTGCAAAGATGGAGCGTGACAGCATTCCTGAGTCGTGCGGGGACTGGTGCCCCAGCCTTGTAGCTAGTGAGCTGTGGCCCCAGGGCTTTGTGCCACGTGCATCTGGCTCTAGAACACAGTGACAGAGCGTGAGAGCGTTCCTGAGTCGTGCGGGGACTGGTGCCCCAGCCTTGTAGCTAGTGAGCTGTGGCCCCAGGGCTTTGTGCCACGTGCATCCGGCTCTAGAACACAGTGACAGAGCGTGGCCCACACATACACACACGTGTGCACACACGCATGCGTGTTCACAGTGGAGCTTCGGGCATCAGGGTGATCTGCGGGGAGGTATTTTTGACCCAGGCAGCCTCAACTCCCACCACAAAGGAGCCGTTTCCACTTCGCCCTTCTCTGAAATCTATAGGTTTTAAAACTCTGAACTTTCAAAGGCAGCTGTGCTGAGTTGGAAGGGCAAGTGCTTTGGGCAAAAGTCAGGCTGAGGGTCCTCAGGTACCAGCTCCAGCACCCATGCAGGCAGGCAGGCAGCGGCCTGCCCTGACTCAGTTTCCCCTTTGGTGGCAGTATTCCTGGGAGTGTCGTTGTCCTGAAGTCGTCAGGACCACGGGTTGGCCTTTGAAGTTTCTGAGCATCCACCGCCGGGGTTTCTGGGTGCCGTGAGCCGCACCCTCCCTCACCCTCGCGGTTCCGCACGTCTCTGATTGCTTTTGGCAGAGAGGCACCTTCCAAAACGTGTGAGATGGGCAGGGGTCAGGCTTCCCCGCAGCCTCGCTACCAGACAGCAGGGAAGTCAGCGTGCGGCCTGCACACACAGACGTTCATTAACCTAGCGGGTGCCACGGGCAGAGACCATGTGGGCCCACAGCTGGCGAGGGAAGCTCAGGGAAGTCCCAGTTCCTCGATTCTCTAGGGACTTCCTGCCCATCTTGGGAGTAGAGTTCATGGGACCAACAGCGAGAGGCCACAGGCTCATCTCCGGGATGCAGACATTATGCAAACAGAAGCTTCCCTGTTAATGGGAGTTTGTCCAGTGTATTCTCCCAAGAGCAGGGGTCACTGGCTGGGTTTCTGTCCTCTGTCCATGCCACTGAAGATAGCTCCTCTAAAATACTATAGCTCAGAAACCTCAAGCTGTGCACGGTGGTTCACACCTGTCATCCCAGAACTTTGGAAGGCCAAAGTGGGAGGATAGCTTGAGCCCAGGAGTTTGGGACCAGCCTGGACGAAAAGATGCCTGTCTCTACAGAAAATTTAAAACTTGTGTGGGCATGGTGGCACCTGTGTGTAGCCTCAGCTACTCGAGACTGGGAGGCAGGAGGATCGCTTGAACCCAGGAGTTTGAGGCTACAGTGAGTTATCATGGTGCTCTACGCTCCAGCCTGGGCAACACAGCAAGACCCCTTCTCAAAAAAAAAAAATCAGATGCCTCAGTTTCATCATGGAGAGCCCCCTTTTAAAAAATCATTTATTGTGGTATTGAGTAAGCCTCTGCTTTCTGCAGTACAAACCCAGTTTTGACGTGAACAATCCACGTTAGGCTGGATACAGAAAGGGGTACACTTGTATCAGCCCCTCTGGGAGGGCTTTTCCCGCCTGGATGCTGCAGGCGCCCCTGATGGGACAGGTGCTGCCCTGAGCTGTCCCTGACTTAACAGCTAACACTGCGAGTGCACAGGCGTCTCAAAGCACAGCAGGGAGGTGCTGCTCAGAGCATGCGCTTTCAGAAGCTCGGGGGAGGGTTCGTCCGAGTTCAGAACGTCTTGCCATTGCCCTCCACGAAGGCCAGGACCTGCAGCGAATGCCCCGGGGCACAAAGGGACTGCCCTCTGCCAGGGGATATCCCCAGCCAAGCAGGTCCGGCCGGCTGGAGCAGAGACTCGAAGCTCACTGGTCCAGGTCTTAGGACCCCTTACTGATGAACCTGCTCCTGGAATCCTAGAAAGAGAAGCGGGATGTTGAGATCTGGGGACCCCTTGTCTGCGCCGGATGCCTTGGAGAATCAGCAATGCTGAATGTCTCTATTTTGTGGAGGTGCAAACTGAGGCCCAGAAAGGCGGTCCCACAGCAACTCGGTAGCAGAGTTGCTGTTTGACACCCAGCAGTCTGACTCTAACATCATATTCTGACCCCTGATGCTTGTGTTCCTGGAAGTCACCTGAGGCAGGATGCTACCCCACGTGGCCCTCTGCTCTCTGCTTGAACACATCCTCCGACAGGGAGCTCACTCCCTATAAGGAAACGGTTTTTAATTGGGGGAAATTTTGCCTGCACCTGTCTAGGGACATTTTCGATTGTCCTGAGTTGGTGGGGCACACTCTGGGGAGGCGTGGACCACTGGCATTCAGCGCTCGGAAGCCAGGGATGCTCCCAAACACCCCACAGTGCCCGGGCCAGCCCCACAGCAATGAATGGCCCAGCTCCCGCTGTCAGGAGGGCTGACGGGGAGAAACCCTGGGTTAGAACTAAAATGTCTGGTGTCCTGCCCTAACGCGAGTCCTTGTCCTGGTTTTAGGAGGCAAAGTGCATGATGTGGTCACGGGCACAGCACAGGAGCAGAAATCCCAGCATCCCCACCAGTTACAGTTTTTGGTAACTGAATGTCAAGGCTCCGAGAAGTAAAACCCACGCAGTGGTGGGGACACAGGCTCCGGGACCAGAATGCGTGGCTTCTGGTCCCCGCCTGCCCCTCATTAGCCAGGTCCCCCTGGGTGAAGTCCCCGTGCCTCAGTTTCCCCATCTGAAACAGGCATAATCAATAGGGTTGCCTTGGGGTTGTCCCAAGGATTAAACGAGCGAATCCATAGAAAGCGCCCAAAGCAGTGTCCCGGCACTTGATGAGGGTTCCTCCTCCTGCAGCTTCCTCATGGGGTTTTGTTCCGTGCAAGCACTCACCCTTCTGAGACAGCGTGTGTGTGGACGCAGTGGGCATTGGTGGGCATGTGGACTCGTAAGCGCGTCTGTGCCTGTACTGGAGTTGAGAGGGGTCCTGGCTGCGGCCTCCTGGGTGCTCATTCCTCTGCATCTGCAGGGCACGCCGGCCGACGTCCTGTACAAGGGCACCATCACCAGGATCATCGGTGAGGACAGCCCGAGTCGCCTGGACCGAGGCCGGGAGGACAGCCTGCCCAAGGGCCATGTCATCTACGAGGGCAAGAAGGGCCACGTCCTGTCCTACGAGGGTGAGTCGCAGGAGGAGAGGGGGCCCAGGACTGGGTTAGCTGTGTGCTTGGCCTGTTGAGATAGTTTAACAGGGAGGCAGGGCTGGGTTGACATGAGAAAGCACAATCTGATAGGTGGTGACCTCCCCGTCCCTGCAGGTATGCAAGCCAGCAGCAGGGAAGCGTTGGCCTTAGCTGCCTCCCACCTCCAGCCAGTTCTTTACAATTTAGGAAACAAACTTGTGGCCACCCTTTCTAGGAGCATAGGAGGGAAACTGAGGCTTGGAGCAGAATCCCAAGCTCACGCCCCAGGCCTCCGGCACTGTCCTGACAAAGCCTGCACTCGCATTGGCCATGAAAGAGCCCTTGGCCAGAGTGCCCCTCACCCCGCTGTGCCCCGGGCTCTCTCTGTGGAGCCCCCATCCTCTCCCTCTCTAGGCTCTGGGTTCCAGAACCAGGAGACCCTGCCAGGAAGGAGTTAAGGGAGTCAAGTGCCGGGAACAAGAATTTCCTGGCAGCTGAGGGTACCCGGGGTGTGGAAATGGAAGCTGCTAATGGGCACCTCTCAGCACTGCAGCTGCACAGCCCGGAATTGCCTCTCCTCCCCCCACGGCCCCCTCCCCAGACCTGGGAAGTGGAGATGGCACCGTGTGGCTTAGAAACATGCGCTCCCTGTTGCCACACAGCCGTGGAGACCAGCCTGCAGCTGTGTCTTGGGTGCCAGCTCGTGCCCCGGTGCCCCTGGACTGAGTGTCCTGGGGTGGTGGGAAGCCTGGGAAGGGCAGGTAGAGGGGTTAGCGAAGGGCTTGTCTTGAGAGGTCCCTGGGTAGAATCCCACCGTAGGCCCCAGACCAGTGCCTGAGCTTCCGTGGGCCTTGAATGCAGCGTTTTCATCCTAGGTTTTTGTCAAGGCCTTTAAAGTCTTGTCTGCTCCCTGGGCCGGGCAGGTGGTGCAGGCAGTGGCAGGTGCGAGGCAGCAGGGGGCAGGGAGGACTGTGGACCTGCCACGCGTCCACCCCGCCATGGCCGCTGCTCAGCCAGGCTTCCCATCTCTCCGTTTTCATCTGATATCTCCCAATGTGTGAACGTCGGTGATGAATTTGGAATGTTTTCTGAACAGCAGCTCGGCACCCTCCAGTTGGCAGCCTCTGGCGTGCGTAGCTTATAGGCTGAGGGCCACACGAAGCAATGCTTGAGAGTCCCGAGAGCCCGTCAGTGGGTCATTCCCCCGAGGGGTGGGCCAGGGCTCGGGAGGGTTTATTTGTGATAGTGCTGGGCTCGGCAGCCCTGGAAGGAGAGCCCTGGCTGATGGGCAAAGCCAAGCCTTTACCTTCTGGGGCCACCTCCGTCTGTTCAACCAGCTGCCTGTCCGGGGGGCAGTGGGCTAGGCCCACTTGGGCTCCTCTGGCCTGGCGAGGCCCTCTCTGCCACGGAGCCTCCTTCACCACTCCAGCACACGCTTCCCATGCACACAGAGGCTCGCGGTCGGACACTCACATGGACACAGGCTTCCAGGTGTGACCACGTGTGTACACACGCAAAGCCAAGGCTGCCTGGTGCCCCGGTCCATGTGTGTACACAGACCCACTTAGTTCTCAGCAGCCAGGCTCACGTGTGTGTGCCTACATCCACTCCACATACCCGTGCCTGCCCCGCACGTCCACGTTGCTGATGTATCTTTGCTCATGTGCATGTGTGTGCACATGTTCACACCCCACGTTGGCGCCATGTGTGTGGACAGACCCGCATGCTCGTGTGTGGTCCCAGGCACAGCCCTGCATGCAGACAGCGCGCCCCAGAGGCTGGGGTGCGGGGTGCAGACAGAGGGCCCCGGAGGCTGGGGTGCGGGGTGCAGACAGAGGACCCTGGAGGCTGGGGTGCGGGGTGCAGACAGAGGGCCCCAGAGGCTGGGGTGCGGGGTGCAGACAGAGGGCCCCGGAGGCTGGGGTGCAGGGGGCAGACAGCGCGCCCCGGAGGCTGGGGTGCGGGTTGCAGACAGAGGGCCTCGGAGGCTGGGGTGCGGGGTGCAGACAGAGGGCCCCAGAGGCTGGGGTGCGGGGTGCAGACAGAGGGCCCCGGAGGCTGGGGTGCGGGGTGCAGACAGAGGGCCCCAGAGGCTGGGGTGCGGGGTGCAGACAGAGGGCCCCAGAGGCTGGGGTGCGGGGTGCAGACAGAGGGCCCCGGAGGCTGGGGTGCAGGGGGCAGACAGCGCGCCCCGGAGGCTGGGGTGCGGGTTGCAGACAGAGGGCCTCGGAGGCTGGGGTGCGGGGTGCAGAGGGCCCCGGAGGCTGGGGTGCGGGGCACAGACAGAGCGCCCCGGAGGCTGGGGTGTGGGGTGCAGACAGAGCACCCCGGAGGCTGGGGTGTGGGGTGCAGACAGCGTGCCCTGCCTCTGTCACTGTGTAGCCCCCTGGAAAAGCTCCTGGGGGCTGCAGGTGTGGGCTCTCCCGGGAGCTCTCGGCTGTGAGGCCTTGTGACGGGGCCGGCATAGAAGCACTGCTGGCTCCTGCCTGTCCACCATGGTCCCGGGCATGTCCACCACGGTCCTGGGCCCGTGCGCATGGTCGCCTGTGCCCAGCTCCTCACGAGGCCTTTGCGTGGTTTCCAGGTGGCATGTCTGTGACCCAGGGCTCCAAGGAAGATGGCAGAAGCAGCTCGGGACCGCCCCACGAGACAGCCGCCCCCAAGCGTACCTACGACATGATGGAGGGCCGTGTGGGCAGAGCCATCTCCTCGGCCAGCATCGAAGGTGGGGCCCTCGCTCTCCCGGTGATAGCAGGGAAGAGACTTCATCCCTCAGTGGGGAGATGGCTGGCCCATTTTACAGAGGGGACCAAGGCTGTGCTTTCCGAGGCTCCGTGTGGAGGCAGCGCAGGGACCCTCACGTGCTGGGTCCTACTCCACCATCGTCCCAGGGACGACCACTGGTGGCTGTAGACGCTGACCCCGTCTCTGCCCAGCGACGGCTCAGGGACCCCCAGAATGATGCCCTCACCCTCTCCCACCCAGGTCTCATGGGCCGCGCCATCCCACCTGAGCGACACAGCCCCCACCACCTCAAAGAGCAGCACCACATCCGAGGGTCCATCACACAAGGTACCGCCCTGCCTACTGCTCCCCGCGTGCCCCCCGCGAATGTACAGTCGAGCGGGGCGTGGGAGGGGAGACACAGCCGGAGTGCGGGGGAAACAGGTTCACAGGAAGGTGTGCGACACCCTGTGCACGATCAGTGCGTGTGCTCCGGAGCAAGGGTGTCTCTTATCTACTTGAAAACAAAAATGAAAAGCCAAATACCGCCCATCACCCCTCTGCTTTGAGGTGTCACTTACAGAGCAGCTGCCCTGTGCTTGGCACTAACCCAGGTGCCACCTGCGTATCATTTTACAGAGAGCCCTGGTAAGGCCGATGCGACTGGGAGAGGGTTGGAGAGCACCGAGAACTCTATCATGTTCTCGTGGCTGGTCCGTGGCACAGCTGGCTACTGTGAACTTGGCAGCTGTGTGGTTTTAATTGTTTTATTTTTATTTTCTTGTTGTTTGAGACAGGGTCTCACTCTGTTGCCCAGGCTAGAGTGCAGTGGCACGATCCCAACTCACTACAGCCTCCACCTTTCAGGCTTAAATAATCTTCCCCCTTCAGCCTCCCAAGCAGCTGGGACCACAGGCACACACCACCACATCCAGCTAATTTTTGTGTTTTTGTAAAGATGGGGTTTCGCCACGTTGCCCAGGCTGGTCTCGAACTCCTGAGGAAAAGCTGTCTGCCTGCCACAGCCTCCCAAAGTGCTGGGATTACAGGCCTGAGCTACTGTGCTCGGCCTGTGGTTTTAGCTTCATGATTTCATGGTGTCCATGATGCTGAGGTGGTTCAGTTAGTATTCTTGTTTTGTATATGAAGAAGCTGAGGCCCAGAGAGGTCAAATTCCCTGGTCAAGATCACACAGCAAGTAGGGATTTGAACTCCAGTCGTCTAGCTCCTGAACCCGCTGGCTCTTGGTGGGTCTGGGCGGGGCGGGGCATGAGGGTCAGTGGTGTCCTCCCGGCAGGGATCCCGAGGTCCTACGTGGAGGCTCAGGAGGACTACCTGCGTCGGGAGGCAAAGCTCCTGAAGCGGGAAGGCACGCCTCCGCCCCCGCCGCCCCCACGGGACCTGACCGAGGCCTACAAGACGCAGCCCCTGGGCCCTCTGAAGCTGAAGCCGGCCCATGAGGGCCTGGTGGCCACGGTGAAGGAGGCGGGCCGCTCCATCCACGAGATCCCGCGCGAGGAGCTGCGGCGCACGCCCGAGCTGCCCCTGGCCCCGAGGCCGCTCAAGGAGGGCTCCATCACGCAGGTACGGCCGGGGGCCAGGCAAGCGGGCCCAGTTCTAGCAGGGGCAGCAGTGGCTGCGAGGCACTGCCCTGGGCTTCACATGGGGAAACCGAGGCCGAGAGCCCTTGAGTGCCTTACAGTCACCCAGCTGCTCATCACCAGGCCTTGGCTGTGCTGGTCCCAGAGCTGTGCTAGGGGCGTCAGACTCCTGACCTTGTTCCGCTGAACTTCCATATTCCCATTCTTCAGGGAGAGAAACTGAGGCCCAGAGAGGCCAGGCAGGCTTCCAGCGCCCCAGGACTAAGCATAGTAATGAGTGTCCGTGGCCTCTGTGCCAGACCACGTGTGGCCTGAGGATGCTGTGGAGTGAATTATGTCCCCCGTGGCAATGCTCTTAGCCGCTGATTAGTGAATTCTCCCCCCACACCCCATGGCAATACTCTGAGGATGCTGCATAGTGAATTGTGCCCCCTGCCCTGTGCGCAATGCTCTGAGGCCACTGTGTAGTAAATTGCCACCCCCATGGCAATGCTCTGAGGATGCCACGTAGTGAATTGTGTCCCCCCACCCCACCGGCAATGCTCTGAGGATGCGTAGTGAATTGTGCGCCCCCCCTGCACCCTGCAATGCTCTGAGGTCATTTACTTCATGACCTTATTTTATTGCTGAGTAAACTGAGGTTCAGAGAGTTTCAGCCACTCACCCAGAGTCACACAGCAAATGCAGTTGTGAAACCCAAATCCAGATGTCCCTGTAGCTGCACTTCTCCACATCCACTGCACCCACCAGCAGGTTGCACCCCAGGTGGTCCCAGCCCCCCAGGCGGCCCCAGCTCAGTAGGGGAAGTTTCCTGCCAATGGTACGAGGAGCTGCTCGTGGAAAGCCCCTGAGGCCACTGTCCCTCCATGTGGGCAGAGGTGGCCTCCTGTGAGGGGGAAGGAGAGTGGAGCTACCCCGGGGCCTCAGGGCTGTGAGGCGGAAGGACTGGGGTGGGTGTCCCGGGCGGGGTCCCAGCCTGCAGGAAGGTTTTGAAGCTGAAGCTGGGGAGAAGGCGGAAGCAGTCAGATCACTGAATGCCCAGGGGAGGGTTTGGCTCTCAACCCCCAGGCAATTATGGAACCCTTGGCAAGCAGCCACCGCCTGACCAAGACGAGGCGCAGATTCTAGAGTATTCTTTTGAAAAACAAGGGCAGTTCCCCTTCTTAGGAACGTAACGAAGACATCCCTTAATAGACTTCTGTTGCTTGCAAAGCCCTAAGGCCCCACAGTATCCGCGTCCCCTAAGCCTGCTGAAACGGGTCGGGGACCTGGTGGCCTGGCTGTGCAGGTCCCAGTCTGGACAGTGACCCCCCATTTCTTCAGCCATCCTTTCTGTCTCGAGAGCAAACACCTCGGCCCTGACCTCAGTGTCCCCGGGGCTGAAAGCCTCAGGGTGGGTGGCACTGAGTCTGGGTGCTGATTTTCTCTGCTTGGCATTGGGTGGACTGTGGAGGGTCCTAGGCTGAACAGAGGACAGTGTTTGCCCACATGAGGGTGTTGGGCTTCTTTCTAGCAAACTCAGGGGCCTTCAGAGGGCCCAACACTCACAGCAGGGAGAGCTGGCTGCTGAGCGTTTTGCCCCTTTCTGTAGTCCCCCCAGGGAGCTTGGGGACCAGAGTCAGGCCCAGGGTGGGCAGAGCAGGAAGTAATGAGCGTGCCCGTCTCAGGGTTAGCTAAGCCGTCTGTCTCCCTGCCTCTGGAGGCGTATGATGTCACCCCCATCTTATAGATGACAAACTGAGGCTCAGAAGGGGGATGCAGCTGGTCTGGGCTATGGCTGTGGACACGGCTGGAGCTCACACCCCCTCTGCCCCAGGGTACCCCGCTCAAGTACGACACCAGCGCGTCCACCACTGGCTCCAAAAAGCACGACGTGCGCTCCCTCATCGGCAGCCCTGGCCGGACGTTCCCACCTGTGCACCCACTGGACGTGATGGCCGACGCCCGGGCACTGGAACGCGCCTGCTATGAGGAGAGTCTGAAGAGCCGGCCAGGGGCCGCCAGCAGCTCGGGGGGCTCCATTGCACGCGGGGCCCCGGTCATTGTGCCAGAGCTGGGCAAGCCACGGCAGAGCCCCCTGACCTACGAGGACCATGGAGCGCCCTTCGCCGGCCACCTCCCGCGAGGCTCGCCTGTGACCACACGGGAGCCCACGCCGCGCCTGCAGGAGGGTGAGTGGGGCATGCGTGGGCGTGGGTGGGGTGGGCATCTGGCTGGGGAAGCTGTCCTTCACCCTCCACCATTAGCTTTGTTTGCACCTGGGACATCCTCGCCACCGGCTCTCCACCACATCCAAACCACCTGCAGGCCCTCGGGCTCTGCCTCCAACTCCAAACCCTTTCCAGCTCCTTCCCACCTTGCAGACCAGCACAGTGCCTCACCTGGCTTCCCCCACTCCCCTGCCGCTTCCTGCTGTAATCCACTCTGCAAACAGCAGCCTGGACACTTTTTAAAAATGCAAATCAAATTATTCCACTTCCCTGCTGTCATCCTTCTGGCAACTTGACACATTTTGTTCCGGCCTGGGGTGCCTGCTGTTGGGGCCCGGCCTGCCTCGTTCAGCCAGATTCCTTCTCCTCTGCAGCCCCGCCCCGGCCTCCTTTCTTTGTGCCCTGCCCTTGGTCACCTCGGTCAGCTCAGTCTTCACCCAGGGCCTTTGCTCGTCTCCGCCTCTCTGCCTGCCACGTCCCCGCCTTCCAGATCTTTACGTAGTGGGTTTCTTTCTGTCCCTTGGGTCTCTGTTTAAATGTCACATCCTTGGAGATACTTCTTCTAACCAAATCCCCTCTCCCCAGTTCGTGTCACATGCTGTGACACTAACATTTTCTTCTGGCTGGACGCGGTGGCTCACACCTATAATGGGGGTGCCGAGGCAGGCAGATCACCTGAGGTCAGGAGTTCAAGACCATCCTGGCCAACATGGTGAAACCCCGTCTCTACTAAAAGTACAAACAATAGCCAGGTGTGATGTGCACCTGTAGTCCCAGCTACTTGGGAGGCTGAGGCAGGAGAATCGCTTCAGCCTGGGCAACAAGAGTGAAACTCCATCTCAAAAAAAAAAAAAATTATTCCAAGCATGTTTCACTCTGTAACTCTCATGTGTTTACTGGTTTATCACCTGTCTGTCTCTCACGCTGAGTGCCAGCTCCGTGGGGACTGGGATTGCTATCTGTTTTGTTCACTGGGGTCACCGCAGTTCTCACAACATTGCTGGCACATAGTAGAGGCTGAATCAGTATTTTTTTATTGATTGAGTGAATGGATGAAAGAATGAATTTTTAAAAAAGAATTAGAACACAAAAGCAAATGAGTCAATGAACAAAAAATTAACTAAGACAAATGAAGAAATGAAGGAAGGAATGAAGAGACCTGGTCCTTGGGATGCCAAGCACCCGACCCTCAAACGACACCCCATAAACGCCAGCCCCAGAGGCCCTGCGTGGGGGACTGGTGCTGAGACCCGATGCCATCCACCATGCCCATCCACAGGCAGCCTCTCGTCCAGCAAGGCATCCCAGGATCGAAAGCTGACGTCGACACCTCGTGAGATCGCCAAGTCCCCGCACAGCACCGTGCCGGAGCACCACCCACACCCCATCTCGCCCTATGAGCACCTGATCCGGGGCGTGAGCGGCGTGGACCTGTATCGCAGCCACATCCCCCTGGCCTTCGACCCCACCTCCATACCCCGAGGCATCCCTCTGGACGCAGGTGATTGCGCCGGGGCTCCCAGAACCCTGCAGTGGTGGTGCACAGGGCGGGGCATCTCATCAGCATTAGCCCAAGGACTCCTTAGGCATCAACTATTAGATTCCCTTGAATGGGGAAACTGAGGGCTGGAGATTAGAAGACCCAACAATGTAATCATGACCAGTTGAGGTTGGAGCAGAATTTCTCTTAGTATTTGCAGGACATGGGGGTTTAAACATGTCAGTGGTTTTCTTTTCCTGCAGGACTTATCAGTGCCTTTAACAATGCAAATGTATTAAATGAGGACTCGTGCATATGCATTTTTCAAATAGACATGATCTGAAAATTTTCTTTTTAAAGAGTTGCATCCCTTTGGTGTGTTAATCTGCATTGGGATGTCTTATGTTTGGGACAACTTTGATTGTCCCAAAAAAGCATCCTTTGTAGAAGTAAAAAGCATCCTTTGTAGAAGCCACCCCGTTGTGTTCTGGGGTGAAGCCTTCCTGCTGTCCAGCGCTCAGTTGTGTTTTGTGCTTTGGGCAGCCACACATGTAGGCAGGAGAAGCAGTCCGGGTGTAGAAGTCAGGGACATCCAGACAGGCGGGGAGACGCTGTGAGGCCTGGGTGTGGCCCACCTCACACCCCCTCCACTCTGCCCGCAGCTGCTGCCTACTACCTGCCCCGGCACCTGGCCCCCAACCCCACCTACCCACACCTGTACCCACCCTACCTCATCCGCGGCTACCCCGACACGGCGGCGCTGGAGAACCGGCAGACCATCATCAACGATTACATCACCTCGCAGCAGATGCACCACAACGCGGCCACCGCCATGGCCCAGCGCGCCGACATGTTGAGGGGTCTCTCGCCCCGAGAGTCCTCCCTGGCGCTCAACTATGCTGCTGGCCCCCGAGGTGCGTGGGCGGGCGGGCCCCCTCCATTGGATTTGGCCTCATTCCCAAACAGCATGCGTGTGCCCCTGTGTGCCCCCATGGCCTCGCCGAGGCGGCTAGACCCGATCGCCTTGTGGGTCACCTCGTGTGTGCAGACCTGAGTGGGTGGCGTGGGGCCGTGCGTGCCATGGGTACTGGTTGTCACCTGGTTGGCGTGTGCACGGCAGCATCCTCGGTGGGTATATGTGAGTCTGCGTATACTCTTAGGACACAGGGGCCTCGGGAGTTTAAAGAAAGATCAGAATGTGAGGCTGTTTGGAGTTTTGTTCCTTTGCCTCACGAACAGCCGATGGTTGCTTTGCATGCACACATTCAAGAGCTGTCCTCAGACGTGCTCCTGGAATGTTCTGGAATAACCAAGTTCTAGTTGGGGCTCAGTTGGAAAAGCCAAAGTCACACTAGGTATTTTGAACAGCGAGGGTTGAATACAGGATTGTGTAGACATCAGAAGCTGAAGGGGCACATAACGCCTGCGAAGGGAAGCAGGGATGGCAGCTGCAGGGGACCCCGCAGCTCGGGCGTGAGAGCAGAAGAGGAGGTGGGACTGAGAGGACCTGAGCATTCAGAAAAGGGCCCCGTGGCCAGGGCTGGGAGCTGAGGAGGGAGTGCGTGCCGTGCTCTCTGGGAGGGCGATCTGGCCAGTGGGCATCCTGGCCTCTCTCCTCCCTGTGGCTCCAGCCCCGGCCCACCTCCTTCCACAGGCATCATCGACCTATCCCAAGTGCCACACCTGCCCGTGCTGGTGCCCCCAACGCCAGGCACCCCAGCCACCGCCATGGACCGCCTTGCCTACCTCCCCACCGCACCCCAGCCCTTCAGCAGCCGTCACAGCAGCTCCCCGCTCTCCCCAGGTAGCGCCGCCCCCCAGTCCTGGGTGGGGACTCCGGCATCTGTGGGAGGCAGTTGTGGTGAGGGTGGGCAGAGGCACTGCCCTCTGCCCCACTCCAGAAGACAAAGCCAGTCTCTTCTTGGCCCTGGAGCTGAGTCTTCTGGCCTTCGGGTTTCCTAGGAGGTCCCACGCACTTGACAAAATCTACCACCACGTCCTCGTCTGAGCGGGAGCGGGACCGGGAGCGGGAGCGGGAAAAGTCGATCCTCACATCCACCACGACGGTGGAGCACGCGCCCATCTGGAGACCTGGTAGGGCATCAGACCCCCGCCCCCACCCTGGTACTCCTTGTGGGCCACCTGAGGCCTCCCCCTGCTGATGCCACGGCCTGTCACCAGGTACAGAGCAGAGCAGCAGCAGCAGCGGCGGGGGTGGGGGCAGCAGCAGCCGCCCCGCCTCTCACTCTCACGCCCACCAGCACTCGCCCATCTCCCCCCGGACCCAGGACGCCCTCCAGCAGAGACCCAGTGTGCTGCACAACACAGGCATGAAGGGCATCATCACCGCTGTGGAGCCCAGCACGCCCACGGTCCTGAGGTGGGCCAGGTTGGCACGGGGGAGGGGACGGGTGGACGGGCGGGTGAGGATGGGTGGTAGTAGGATGGGCTGGAGGATGCTGGTGGGAGGCACTTGGGAGGTGGGTTGGGGGTCAGATGGGTGGCTGGTGTTAGAAGAACAGAGTATGCGTGAGTAGTAGATGGACGACAGCTGGGTGACAGGGTTATGTGGGTAGGTGGGAGGGAAGATGGCTGGGTTAGCCAGACGGATGGATGGATGGGTGGGTGGGTGGGTGATAGGGTTATGTGGGTAGGTGGGAGGGAAGATGGCTGGGTTAGCCAGACAGATGGATGGCTGAGTGGGTGGGTGGGTGGGTGATAGGGTTATGTGGGTAGGTGGGAGGGAAGATAGCTGGGTTAGCCAGATCGATGGCTGGCTGGGTGGATTAGGTGGATAGGTGGGTCAGTGGGAGGATAAATGGCTAGGTTTGCTGGGTAGGTGGATAGATGGATGGGTAGGTGGTAGGGTTAGGTAGGTAGGTGTGTGGGTGAGAGGATAGGTAGCTGGGTTAACTGGGTATATGGCTAGATGGATGGATGGATGGTAGGTGGTCAGGTGAGGTAGGTAGGTAGGTAGATGAGTAGAAGGACAGATGGCCAGGTTAGCTGTCTGGGTGGGTGAGTGGATGGATGGATGGATGGGTGGGTGGGTGAGTGAGTGGATGGTCAGGTTAGGTAGGTGGGTGGGTAGGTGAGAGATAGATAGCTGGCTTAGCTGGGTGGGTGGCTGGGTGGTCAGGTTAGGTAGGTGGATGGGTAAGAGGATAGATGGCTGGGTTAGCTGGATGGATGGATGGGTGGTTGGGTGGATGGATGGGTGGGTGGGTGGGTGGATGGATGGATGGATGGTCAGGTTAGGTAGGTCGGGGTATAAGAGGATAGATGGCTGGCTTAGCTGGGTGGGTAGATGGATGGGTGGGTGGGTGGTCAGGTTAGGTAGGTGGATGGGTAAGAGGATAGATGGCTGGGTTAGCTGGATGGATGGGTGGGTGGGGGGGTGGGTGGATGGATGGATGGATGGTCAGGTTAGGTAGGTCGGGGTGTAAGAGGATAGATGGCTGGCTTAGCTGGGTGGATAGATGGATGGGTGGGTGGGTGGTCAGGTTAGGTAGGTGGATGGGTAAGAGGATAGATGGCTGGGTTAGCTGGATGGATGGATGGATGGGTGGTTGGATGGATGGATGAGTGGATGGATGGGTGGGTGGGTGGGTGGATGGATGGATGGATGGTCAGGTTGGGTAGGTCAGGGGGTAAGAGGATAGATGGCTGGCTTAGCTGGGTGGATAGATGGATGGGTGGGTGGGTGGTTAGGTAGATAGGTGGGTGGGTGAGAGCTCGGATGGCTGGCTTAGCTGGTGGATGGATGGGTGGATGATGGAATGGACGGTTAGATGAGTAATTGGGGGGATGAGTGGATGGAGGCTCAGGTGAATGAATGAACGATGGGTTGGGAGGTGGGATGAGGAGGTGGGGAGGTTGTTTGGTTTGAGAATAGAATCCGTGGAGAGGGAGAGGCTGAGTGGGGGCTGTGAGGAAAGACTCCTGGTCTCCCATGTTTAGCAAGGCCAGCAAGGAAGAGACGCCTTCTTGCCTGGACAAAGTCCCAAGTGTCTCTGAGCTGGCAGAGGCCCCTGAGTGCCCTCTGGTGACACACACTCCAGAGACTGTGGGCAGAGCTGCTTCTCACCACGGGGTGGGGTTGTTCAACACTGAGTTTTGCTCTGTCACCCACGATGGAGTGCAGTGGTGTGATCTCTGCTCACTGCAACTTCCGCCTCCCAGGTTCAGGCAATTCTCCTGCCTAAGCCTCTCGAGTAGCTGGGATTACAGGCACGTGCCACCATGTCCAGCTAATTTCTGTATTTTTAGTAATAATGCGGTTTCACCGTGTTGGCCAGGCTGGTCTCAAACTCCTGACCTCGAGTGGTCTGCCTGCCTCAGCCTCCCAAAGTGCCAGAATTACAGGTATGAGCCACCATGCCTGGCCTCCAGGACCTATTTAGAGGCAACTTAACTCCTCCAAAATGAATTTTCATTCAAAAAAGTACCCACGCCCCCACACCCCACTTGGGTGCCTGAAGTCATACCCTCCCCCGACAATTCCAGCTATGAAAAATGGCATCGTTTCCCAAAAGCAGTGGTGGCTTTGTCACCCCTGACTCAGAGACCCAGCAGGTACATGAAGCACGAGCACCTGGCTGGGGGAGCGGGGTGCCAGCACATAGGCTCTACACAGAATGGAAAAAAACAAGCGCTTGCCTACTGCCCACTCATGAATGAGGCCCTGGGAGTCAGAGTTAGCGACAGATGGGGGCACCCCCGTGGAAAAACAGGGCTCCTAGAAGACCGAGTGGGTGGAGAGGCCGGCTCCTGCTCCAGCCCCAGCCCCAGCCCTGGGCAGGGGCAGCTGTGCCCCAGCTTCTCGCCCACAGAGCTCAGAACAAGCGGCTTTCTCTCTGTTCTCAGCACCACCCTGGGGGCTCCCTGGGGTCTTCCCCTTGCTCTCCCGCTCCTCACGTGTTCCTTTAGCTCCTCGGTGTCCTGAGCAGGTCCAGCTCCCTCATGCCTCCCTCCCTGAGACTCCTCTGACCCCGCCTCAGCTTCCTTGCCGTTCTCTCCTGGCGCCCTGTTTACTGCTTCCGCACAGTCACCGGGCTCTGTAGGGCCTGGATGTCTGTTAGCGCACTGGCACGGTCTTCTGAATTGGCGGGTAAGATGCTTGCATCTGTTTTGTTGGCCGCTGTAGTCACAGTGCCTAGAACAGTGCCTGGCACCTACTCTTTGCCTAATCAGAAATGTGGGAATAACGCAAGGAATGAATGAGCAAATGAATGGGATACGGAACACCATGCCACACAGGGTCTGGCAGGTCACAGTCAGGAGGGCAGGTTCATTCCAGGAGCAGCAGGGAATGTCGATGTTATTCCAGGGCAGTGGGGACTCGTCGAGGGTGGTGGAGGAAGGGAGCAGCTCCCACCACCGCCTGACCGCCTTCCTCCTCCCCCAGGTCCACCTCCACCTCCTCACCTGTTCGCCCGGCTGCCACATTCCCACCCGCCACCCACTGCCCACTGGGCGGCACCCTCGATGGGGTCTACCCTACCCTCATGGAGCCTGTCTTGCTGCCCAAGGAGACCCCCCGAGTCGCCCGGCCAGAGCGGCCCCGAGCAGACACCGGCCATGCCTTCCTTGCCAAGCCCCCAGCCCGCTCTGGGCTGGAACCTGCCTCCTCCCCCAGCAAGGGCTCTGAGCCTCGGCCCCTCGTGGGCCCCAGCTCTGGCCACACCACCATCGCCCGCACCCCCGCGAAGAGCCTCGCACCCCACCACGCCAGCCCGGACCCGCCGGCGCCGCCCGCCTCGGCCTCGGACCCGCACCGGGAAAAGACTCAAAGTAAACCCTTTTCCATCCAGGAACTGGAACTCCGTTCTCTGGGTAAGACCACCCTGACAGCGGCCACCTTCATAGACGCGATTATCATGCGTCAAATTGCTCACGATAAAGGGGCGCGAGAAGGAGGTGCGCTGGCCAACGGCTCCCCTCGCGATGGTAAGACTTCCGGCCCGCACCCACCCCGTCTCGTGCTCCAAAGATATTTTCAGATCTCTGCTTTTTACTTTGGCCCCGTTTTTTTCGTTGTTAGTTTCGGTATTTTGTTTTGAAGCCCGTCCGTCCTCGCCGGTTTGCACGCGCTGACGACTACTCCAGCCGCGCCCGCCCCTCTGGTTTGGGGTGCTCATCATTTGCACATCATTTTACCATGTTTTTTTTTTTGATTTTTGCTTTTTTTTCTTTAATGAATGGATCTGTGATTCTGACTTCAACTGCGCCCCCATCTCCCCACTTGCGCCTGTGTCCGGGGAGCAGGGATGGGGCTGCGGGGGGGCTCGGGCCTCTGCTCCCCGCCTGCCTGGATGCAGTTGGATTTGGGGGAAGTGGAGGCAGGTGGTTCCAGGAGGAGCTGAGGAGGGGTGGGGGCCTGCGCTGTGGATGAGGAGCTAGGCCCAGCTCTTCCGTCCTGTTCCTGGGAGGACATCTTAGGGATGCCCTGTCCCCAGCCCGTGAACCCCAGAACAAGGGGAGCCCTCTGCATGCAGCCCCCTGCCTTGGCCTAGTTCTCAGCTCCCCTCTGTTGGACTAGGATGGCCTAGCCTATAGCCCAGCAGGGTCCCCAGGACCCAGGGTCACTCCCAGCCACACCCCACTTCTCACTCTGCTCAATACACTACTTCCCCAGACCCACACTGCCCCTGTCTCACGCTGGCCTTGCCCCACCTCCACCGCCTGAGCCCGTCTCGTCTCTCCTCGTCTCTCTCTGTCTCCCTCTCCCTCTGACTCTGTTTCTGTCTTGGGCTCTGCGTTTCTTTCCACCTCTCTTGGCCTCCTTCTCTCTCCCCAACACCCTCCTCTGCCTTACTCTCTCTGGGTACCCACACCCCACCCCTAGCTTGGGTTCCCCTTGACCCCAAGGGGACCCAGCCAGCTGGGAGGGCAGCCCTGCCCCTTAGATCCCAAGGCCCTGGGCCCAGTGCCTGACTCTGCACCCCGCCTGCCCCAGGTTACCACGGCAGCAGCTACAGCCCCGATGGGGTAGAGCCCGTCAGCCCCGTGAGCTCGCCCAGCCTGACCCACGACAAGGGGCTCCCCAAGCACCTGGAGGAGCTTGACAAGAGCCACCTGGAAGGGGAGCTGCGGCCCAAGCAGCCAGGTACGCCCCAGCCAGCACCTGGCCCTGAAGCCATTCGAGACGGGAACCCTCTGGCCCCAGCATGCAGATGGGCAAACAGAGGTGCCGAAAGGCCCAGGAATTGGCCGGGTCACGAGGCTCAAAGGCGCAGGGCTGGGATTTGGGCCCAGCAGCCCTGGGGCCAGCAGACACCCCCTGACCGGCTCTGCTCTGCCCGCAGGCCCCTTGAAGCTCGGCGGGGAGGCCACCCACCTCCCACACCTGCGGCCGCTGCCCGAGAGCCAGCCCTCATCCAGCCCACTGCTCCAGACTGCCCCAGGGGTCAAAGGTCACCAGCGGGTGGTCACCCTGGCCCAGCACATCAGTGTAATTATGCATTCTCTGCCCCTCTTTGTCACCTTTGCACCTGGGGCACCAGGCCTAGAGAGGGGATGGGGAAGCTCACAGCCCCTCTGTCCTGGCGGGGAAGCTGGGGGATCCGGGGTGTGGGTAAGGTGAGATCCCGAAGCCCCAAGCACCCGCGCTGTCTGCGCCTCCTCACCCATGGGGGGCCTGCGATGCAAGCCGACAGCATCTTCACAGGTGATGAGGTGTCCTGGTGACCTGGGTTTCTCAGTGTCGTGGGCCAGTCACATCAGCCATCTGCTGACTACCAGCTTGGGACTGCTGACCACAGTCTCACTCCCATGCACACAGGAACATGGAGGCCCAGAGGGTGGTGGGCAGGTCCATAGTCGCCCAGGAAGCCGACCCCAGCCAGGGTTTCACCCCGAGCTCCATCTGGCCCCTTCCCCCACCCAGAAGGTTCCGGCAGGAGGGAACTGCCTGACCCTGGGCCCCCAACTTGCCTACAGGAGGTCATCACGCAGGACTATACCCGGCACCACCCACAGCAGCTCAGCACACCCCTGCCCGCCCCCCTGTACTCCTTCCCCGGGGCCAGCTGCCCCGTCCTGGACCTCCGCCGCCCACCCAGTGACCTCTACCTCCCACCCCCGGACCATGGTGCCCCAGCCCATGGCTCCCCCCACAGCGAAGGAGGCAAGAGGTGAGTGAGGGGTGGGGATGCCGCTTGCTGGTCAACCGGTGGGAGGCCTTCGTCAGCTGCCTGCCTCGGAGTGAGGTACCAGCTGAGCTGCATGCGAGAGCCACCTGGTGCCATTGCACAGGCAAGAAACAGAGGCTCTGGGAGATGAGGAGGTCACAGAGTGGATTCATAATAAATGAAAGCTGATCAAAGTACACGCAGTGCTCAGTGGGTTCCGGGCACCAACGTGTACCCTTTACACACAGCCCCCCAGGAGGCATGAGCAACATTCTCCCCATTTCACAGATGAAGAAACCAAGGCCTGGAGAAGTAAAGTCACTTGCCCACAGGGACACAGTCAGAAGGTGGCAGAGGTAGATGGGATCCAGGACTGTTTAGAGAGCTGCCTTTCAACACACGCACACACACATGCACATGCACCCATCAGTGCACACACATGCACATACACAAACACCCATCAATGCACACATGCACACACACACCTATCAGTGCACACACATGCATAGTCACATCAGTGCAGCCTTTCAACACACACGCACACACGCATGCACACTCACCCATCAGTGCACACACATGCACACACACACCTATCAGTGCACACATGCAGCCACAATGCAGCCTTTCAGCACGCACACACATGCACACACACCCATCAATGCACATGCACACCTATCAATGCACACATGCACACACATCAGTGCACACATGCAGTCACACAATGCAGCCTTTCAGCATACACATGCACACGCACACCTATCTGCACACACATGCACGGTCACTCATCAATGCAGCCTTTCAACACACACGCACACATGCACACGCACCCGTCAGTGCACACACGCACACATGCACATACACACCTATCAGTGCACACACATGCATAGTCACATCAATGCAGCCTTTCAACACACGCACACACATGCATGCACACACACCCATCAGTGCACACACGTGCACATGCACACACACCCAATGCACACACATGCACATGCACACATACCATCAATGCATACATGCACAGACACCTATCAGTGCACACACATGCATAGTCACACTCAATGCAGCCTTTCAACATGCACACACATGCACGCACACACCTATCAGTGCACACACATGCAGTCACACTCATCAATGCAGCCTTTCAACACACGCAGGCACACATGCACACGCACCCATCAGTGCACATGCACACACGCACACAATCATTGCACACATGCATACCCATTGATGCATGCACATGCACAGCCCTGCACATGCTCACACACACTCCCACCCTGGTGAACCCTGGAGCATCTGGGGGCCAAAAGGAGGCGAAGAGAGGGCCCTGAGCTCCAGGGTGAAGGAGGCAGTTTGGTAGGCAAGGGGGACGTGATGTGTGTGGGAGGACATCTTTGGGGGACAGTGGTGTGGCTGGCACCGAGGTACAACCAGAACTCAGAGCAGGGGTCAATAAACTATGTCCCATGGCCCAGATCCAGCCCATGGCCTGTTTTTGTATAATTCATGAACTAAAAAGATGATTTTACATTTTTTAAGGGTTGTTTAAAAAAAATAAAAGTAGTAACAATACATGCCAGAGATTACTTGTGGTCAAAAATGCCTAAAACATTTCTGATTTGGCCACGGACAGGAAAAGCGTGCTGAGCCCTGGTTTAGAGTGGAGGCGGGCTGGGAGGGGTGCGTCCCCTCAGGAGGGAGACTTCTCACCACATGCGGGGCCCTTTCTCCGTCCAGGTCTCCAGAACCAAGCAAGACGTCGGTCTTGGGTGGCGGCGAGGACGGTATTGAACCTGTGTCCCCACCGGAGGGCATGACGGAGCCAGGGCACTCCCGGAGCGCTGTGTACCCACTGCTGTACCGGGATGGGGAGCACACGGAGCCCAGGTACTTTTGTGGGCACGTGTGCTGCCCCCGGGATGCTCGTGTATCAGCTCCTTGCCCATCCTTGGCCCCAGTCCACCGCAGTGCCGTGTGGAAAGTGACAAGGGTCCACGGCTCAACTGGGCAACGTCAAGCCCACTAAGTAAGCTTTACCAACTTGGGGGTGCGATACACGCCCACCCTCCCTGCAGAGACCTCAGTGGTGGCTCTCCGTGCCTTGCGGCCCACGTTGAACCTCTAAGAAAGAATGAGCTAGGTGTGCTAGACCAGACTGCGGGTGATGAGTGAGGCGGGGGCTGAGAAGAAAGCTGGGCGCACTGGCCTTGGGGAAGGGCGTGGTCAGAACCCACTTTCAGTCCTTGAGGCTCTCTTCAGAGGATCAGGTTGGAGCAGGTGGTCAGAGGCAGACCACCACGCAGCCAGGCGTCTCCCGAGACACCTCGAGCCCCAGGATGGGTGAACTGCAAAGGAATTTCCAGAAGCCTTGGTCTTCTACGAGACAGGAGATGTAGGCATGGGGGCGGGTGAAGCTTGGTTCCAAATGTCTAAGGCATCTCAGGTGGTGAGTTCCCCGTCATGAAAGGCATGCAAGTGAGCTGATATGAGGTGTCTGATCCTCACAGCAGGATGGGCTCCAAATCTCCAGGCAACACTGGCCAGCCGCCAGCCTTCTTCAGCAAGCTGACCGAGAGCAACTCCGCCATGGTCAAGTCCAAGAAGCAGGAGATCAACAAGAAGCTGAACACCCACAATCGGAACGAGCCCGAATACAGTAAGGGGCCTGCAGTCTCCCGGGAAGCACAGGGCCACGGGTGGGCAGGTGGCCTGCCGGTGCGGGGGCTAGAGCCACCCAGTGGCAGAAACCCACAGGGCACTTTTGAAAGCTAAGTGGTCCTGCTGACCGCCTTCCATGCCCGCCCCGGCCCTTCACCTCACATCTGGGGAGGCCCAGGGCAGTTTGTTGATCGCTGGGCTTTCCATAGGAGCTTCCTGGCACAGAAGAATAGCACCAGCACATGGTAGGCACCCAGTGAATACCCACATGAATACGGGAACCAGGGGTCGGATCCTTCCCCCACACGGGCCGGCCACCTCCCATACCCAGCGACTGTGTGGCTTTGCACCCATTGACATGGTTGCTGGGTATGAACGCCCCAGTCTGCCTCCCAGTCAGTAGCACAGTGCCTGGCACTTAGCAGATCCACCAGGGAATACGTGAGTGGGTGGGCAAATAAAGAATCTGTCACAGTCTCCAACCCCAGGAAGCCTCATCTGCCAGGGGAGTTCAGGCAAATCACAGATGATTTTCCCTTCCTGGCGCTGGAGCAGCAGCAGTGCAGATGGTCACTGGCTTGCCGGGCGCGGTGGCTCATGCCTACAGGCCCAGCACTTTGGGAGGATGAGGTGGGAGGATTGCTTGAGGCCAGGAATTCAAGACCAGTCTGGGCAATATAGCAAGACCCCATCTCTACAGAAATTTTAAGAATCAGGCACACACCTATAGTCCCAGCTACTGGGGAGGCTGAGTGGGGAGGATTGCTTGAGCCTGGGAGGTCAAGGCTGCAGTGAGCTGTCGTCACACCACTGCACTCCAGCCTGGGCAACAGCAAGACATTGTCTCAAAAAACAAAAAACCACAACAAAAATCTCTGACCTAGGAACTCCAGGGCCTTGTACGTGTGGTCGGTTCAGGGACCCGTAGCATTGGCATCCCCAGGGTACTGGTTAGAAATGCAGACCCTTGGCCAGGCACTGGGGCTCACGCCTGTAATCCCAGCACTTTGGCAGGCCAAGGTGGGTGGATCACTTGAGGTCAGGAGTTTGAGACCAGCCTGGCCAACATGGTGAAACCCCATGTATTTTTATACTAAAAATACAAAAATTAGCCAGGCTTGGTGACACGAGCCTATAATCCCAGCTACTAAGGAGGCTGAGGCAGGAGAATCACTTGAACCTGGGAGTCAGAGGTTGCAGTGAGCCAAGTTCACACCACTGCACTCCAGCCTGGGCCACAGAGTGATATTCCATCTCAAAAAAAAGGAAATACAGACCCTTGGCCCTGTCCCAGGCCTGCTACATCAGAACCTGCGATGAACAAGATTCCCCAGGTGATGCTGGCGCACCTGGCCTGGACCACACAGAGGACTGGTGGGGCAGGTGATTCCCAGAGCCCTGGGGACCTCACCCGCTTTGTCACCCCGCTTCCAGATATCGGCCAGCCTGGGACAGAGATCTTCAACATGCCTGCCATCACCGGACCAGGTAACCCGTCTAGCCCTTGCTCTGCAGCCGCCCAGGTCCCCTGCGCTCCCTCCCCGCCCCGCTCCAGCTCTCATGAAGGGACGAGGAACCTTTGCTAGTCCAAGTGTACCCCTCATTCTGGGATGAACTAACCCCATAGTAGGATTCAGAGGGACCCAACAGGCAGGTGAGGCTTGTTCCCCTCGTGGAAAGGACCCTCGCTGTGCAGGGAGCCTCTGGAGTTCAGATACCCTCGGGTGGTTAATATCAGATGCACCCTCACCAACTGGAAACTCACCTCGATCAGTCACAGCTGGAGATGTGTGTATCTGGACGAGGAGTGGGTCTGAGCTCAGAGCACGAGCCTCCGAGTTCACTGGGCGTCCGTTACAGCCAGAGCTTAATTCCTTAATTCCAGCCAGGGAACTGGGAGGCCTTAGCTTTTTTTTCGAGATCAAATGCAGGTGCATGGCAGAGATAGGTATGAAACTGACACTCTCTTTTAAGTTGAAACTTAAGACTTCTATGATGTTTTGGACTTAGGGGTCCTTGGGGCTGGAGCCCCATCCTCTAGGGGGGCCCCACTGTGTATTCCATCAGCGAGTCTGGGGCGTGGCCTCCAGGGGCCTCTCCCCATGGGCAGGCCTGGCCCGGTGGGGCCGAGGCAGTTCCGGGGTTGGCTGCCTCTGTGTGGGTGCCTGGTTGTCCTCCGTTCCTCTGGTGGAAGTAGAGGCCAGGATGGAGGTAGGGGAGGTTTGCTGATCTTCCGTGGGGGACATTCCTGGGTCTTGAGCCCTGGGAATGGTGTGCAAAGGACCGTCATTCAGATATTATCAGGGGGTCGTCGAGGCCTCCAAATGGGAGTCCCAAGTAGGACATGTCTATCCGCCCAGTGACTATAGACACCTCAGGCAGTGGGAAGGAGGCAATTTGGTCGAAACAACAAGAGGGTTAGAAATGAATGTTTCTGGGATGTTCTGAGTCTTGAAGTAGGTGCTAGACACACAGGTGTATCTGTATGTGAAACTTCGTGGCATTGTACAATGAAGATCGATGCTAACGCTTATATTTAAATATTTTTTATTTATTTTTTTAAGACACAGTCTTTCTCTGTCACCCAGGCCAGAGGGCAGTGACATGATCATAGCTTACTGCAGCCTCAGCCTCCCAGGCTTAGACCATCCTCTTACCTCAGCCTCCTGAGCAGCTGGGACTACAGGCGTGCGCCACTGCCCCCGACTAGTTTTTTATTTTTTTGTAGAGACAGGCTCTCGATATGTGGCCCAGCTAGTCTTGAGCTCCTGTCTTCAAGCAATTCTCCTGCCTCGGCTGAACTTTTTTTTTTTTTTTTTTTTTGACAGAGTCTTACTCTGTTGCTCAGGCTGGAGTGCACTGCTGCACTCTCGGCTCACGGCAGCCTCTGCCTCCTGGGTTCAAGCAATTCTTCCACCTCAGCCTCCCGAGTAACTGGGATTACGGACACCCGGCACCACGCCTGGCTAATTTTTGTATTTTTAGTAGAGACAGGGTTTCACCGTGTTGCCCAGGCTGGTCTCGAACTCCTGACCTCAGGTGATCCACCTACCTAGGCCTCCCAAAGTGCTGGGATTACAGGCGTGAGCCACTGTGCACAGCCTGATTTTTCTTTTTATGCAGTTTTTGTACACAAAAAGAAATTTTCCAGGCTCCAGTCTTCGCCGCTCAGCCTGTGTCAGGCTTCACCTTTATAAATGGAGACAGTTAAGCCCGGAGCCACCTCCATCAGGTCACAGACTCGTGGCCTTGGATAGAAGGCTCGGTCATGCTGCTATGATTTCAGCACTCAGCCCTGTCGGAAGTGTTGCTTTTTCTTCACGCACATGGCTGTTGTTTTACAGTGCTTCAGAAATGTGGCCAAGACTGCAGAAAAGGTGCGAGTGTCCCTGGCTGCGAACACATTTGAAACCAAAAGGAAAAGAAAGCGCAGGCAGCCAGCAGCTGCTGCAGAAACGTGATTTTCAAGCGTCTGCGTCACCTGCAACCTCACAGAAGCCTCAGTTTTGTTTACAAAGGAGCGAGCGGTCAGAAAGAATCTTTGACCACTTTGTATATGTATGATTCACTCAGAGCAGAAGTTTAAACACCCATGAAAATCCTGCCCCGTGGTAGGCAGGGTGGGATAGGGGTGCACTGGGGGCTTTTGAAAGCAAAGTCTGGTTTAACAAACAAAAATTCTGAAAAGTCAGCACCTATGGGGGGTTTGCACACCTCCCCCCCAGTCCACGTGGTTCACAAGAAAGAAAAAAGAGAAAGAAAACTGGTAAACAGAAAGGGAGGTTTCCTGGAATTGTCGGGGGTGTTCCAGAAGCATCCACGTGGGACTGGTTTGTTGATTCGACCACTTTGTCCTTGGGATGGGGTGGCTGGGCCAGCTGGGACCGGACCAGGGCTGGTGCCATGATTGTGTCTCCGTCTGCCCTCTCCCTGCACGTACCGTAACTGCATGGCTACGACCCCGCCCTCATCGTCCCTCTGCACCTCTTTCTCCTCACGGCTCCTGGGTGGGGAGAGGCGGAGGGAGGACAGTAGCCCAGCTTGGCGGGGAAGCAGGGGGCCACACACCCAAACTGCACAGCTGGAGGCAGGGCAGCAGGAGGACCATCTGGTCACCGTCTCTCTCAGACCCTTCCCCAGCTCCCCGCCAGCCCCCAGCTCTGGTTTTCCATTCCCCAAACAGGACAGCCCTCCAATCTCTCACCCTCTCCATGAAGGCCACTTGGGATTAAAAAGGAAAAAGAAAAAACAGCCCCAGCTAGGATTAGGGGTGCAGAGGGGGCTCACGGTTTCCCAGAGGACAGACTAGGAATGAGGTTAGGGGCAGGAAGGGGCATCTAACCTCGCCCACCCCACCTCACTTGCAGCGCCCAAGAGCTTCCGGGGCCCCAGGGAGAAAGAACCAGCCTCCCCCATTTCATCTCCACCCAGCTGGAAAAAAAGGGTGGGGAGGGGCAGGGAAATAAAGGTGTTGCTTTGCCAAAATGTGCTCACTGTGTATTTCTCTCTCCTCCTCCTCCTTCCCTCTCTCTCCCTTCTCTCTCTCCGTCACCCCTCTGGCTCCCCCTCCCCGGCCCCCGTGTGTCTGTCCGTCTGTCTGTCTCTCTCCCAGGCCTTATGACCTATAGAAGCCAGGCGGTGCAGGAACATGCCAGCACCAACATGGGGCTGGAGGCCATAATTAGAAAGGCACTCATGGGTAAATATGACCAGTGGGAAGAGTCCCCGCCGCTCAGCGCCAATGCTTTTAACCCTCTGAATGCCAGTGCCAGCCTGCCTGCTGCTATGCCCATAACCGCTGCTGACGGACGGAGTGACCACACACTCACCTCGCCAGGTCTGCAGGCCACCCCTGCCCCTCCCCCGTCTGTCCCCTCCCCCGTCTGTCCCCACCCCCAGTGTGATTAATCCTCACTCCTCCTCACTCCTCTGACAACCCCCTCCTCGAGCTTTGGAGCTTGTGACTTTATTTTTGTGCCTGTTTGACCTCATTCTGGAGTTTGCTAATCTGAAGCTGGGCTGAGAACCCCCGAGTGTCTGCACCCTCTCCCCCAGCCCCGGCCCCCTGCCCACTAGGCCCGAGGTGCTGCCGCCTGCCTCGGACACTCACACTGCCATCTGCCCCCAGCCCTCCTGCCTTCCTTCCTGCGGGGACCCGGCCTCCTGGCCCGGCCATCTCCTTGGGGAGACCGGGCTGGAGTGAAGGCCCACCCCCACTGTGTGGACAGGATGGCAGCCAGGCCTGTGCGCAGCATCTGCCAGGCCTACTGTGTGTCCACAGCTGGCCCTTAGCCTGGCAGGGAGGAGCCCAGGGTCTGCGTCAGCCCTGGGAGTCAGGGAGCCCCCCATCTGCCTGAGTCCCCATCAGTACCCTCTACAGGAGCAGGGAGTGGAGGAAAGAGATCTGGGTGCAGCTGTCCAGACTTGACACTGGGGCCCCAAAAAGCTTCTGGAGCCTCTGCAGGGGTCAGGCCTGGCCTCCAGGGTCCTGACTTCTCTGCTCGGGGCCTGGAGCCTGCCTGGCCTTGGCATAGTCCTGGGGCCACGCTCAGAGTCAAACCGGAGGCCCAGACTTCACACTCAGGGTTGCAGCCCCGGGGCTGGGGGCGCTGATGACAGCCCATGGCGGGGCGGGTACTGCAAACAGCAGACTGTAGCGATTACCCCTCCCAGCAGAAACTGGTCTCCACATTCCAGGCTCATAGCTGGGTCTGGCCATCTGGTCAACCCTGGCTTCCCAGCTGGGGTGGGCGGCAGGGAGGAGGGGTTCGTGTCGCTGCTCTCCCTCCCTCTTTGGAGGGCCCGTGGCAGGACCTCACCCCGTCCATTCCCATCTTGTCCCCTGCAGGCAGTGGCGGGAAGGCCAAGGTCTCCGGCAGACCCAGCAGCCGAAAAGCCAAGTCCCCAGCCCCTGGCCTGGCATCTGGGGACCGGCCACCCTCCGTCTCCTCAGTGCACTCGGAGGGAGACTGCAACCGCCGGACGCCGCTCACCAACCGCGTGTGGGAGGACCGGCCCTCGTCCGCAGGTGGGCACCAGGTGGGGGCAGGGCTGGGCTCTCCAAGCTCCCCCACACCAGGCTGCGAATCCCACCAGGGCACTGAATGCCCAGTGCTTTCTCAGTGCCCAGCTCACAGGCCTGGTCTGCGGAAGCGAGGTCCGGGGGCCTGGGCAGCCGAGCCCGGCTCACGGTCAGGAGGCTTCCTCCAGGGCCGCGGGCAGAGGAAAAGGGTGTGACTAGGGCGGGCCGGATCACCCGGGCCTGGTGGGCCGTGCAGGGGGTCCTGGACTCTCTGATGCGTAGTGAGGAGCCCTGGAGGGCTTTCGGAAGGGAAGCGCTGATCTAACTTAGGGTCAGAAGGTCCCTGGGAGAACAGACCAGAGGGACAGTGAGGACGCTACCGCTACAGTCCAGGCCAAAGATGGCAGGGTGCGAACGGGGACGGAAGTAAGAGGCGAAGAGAGCCGTTTCGCAGTTAGGAAGGGCTGGGAGCACTGTTGGACAGAAACGCCGAGGGCCCGGTTCCCAGCGTGGTGGGCAGGTGTCCAGCTCACACATCTCGCTTCTCCACGCAGGTTCCACGCCGTTCCCCTACAACCCCCTGATCATGCGGCTGCAGGCGGGTGTCATGGCCTCCCCACCCCCGCCAGGCCTCCCCTCGGGCAGCGGGTCCCTCGCTGGCCCCCACCACGCCTGGGATGAGGAGCCCAAGCCACTGCTCTGCTCGCAGTACGAGACACTCTCAGACAGCGAGTGACTCCGAACGGGGGGACGGGCAGTGTCGGGTCCCAGCGAGCCACTGGAACAGCCCGGCAGGAGTGGGGCGGCTGCCGACTCCCCCCACCGAGGAAGGAGCCCCTGAGTCTGCCTGCGCCTCTGTCCATCTGTCCGTCCAGAGCCGGCATCCTTGCCTGTCTGAAGCCTTAACTAAGACTCCCGCCCCGGGCTGGCCCTGTGCAGTGACCTTACTCAGGGGATGTTTACCTGGTGCTCGAGAAGGGAGGGGAGGGGACCGGGGAGGGGGCACAGCAGGCGTGTGGCAGCCACACGCAGGCGGCCGGGGCGGCCAGGGACCCAAAGCAGGACGACCATGCACCTCCATGCCACTGCCTCCCCCGAATGCATTTGGAACCAAAGTCTAAGCTGAGCTCACAGCCCCTGTGCCCTCCCTCCGCCTCCCATCCCGCTTAGTGCTCTGGACAGATGGACGCAGGCCCTGTCCAGTCCCCAGTGCGCTCGTTCCGGTCCCCACAGGCTGCCCCAGCCAACGAGATCGCTGGAAACCAAGTCAGGCCAGGTGGGCGGATAGAAGGGCCGGGTGCGGCCTGGGGCGAACGGCTGCTGCAAGGACTGGACTTCTTTTCACACATCGTTGCCGCAGCGGTGGGAAGGAAAGGCAGATGTAAATGATGTATTGGTTTACAGGGTATATTTTTGATACCTTCAACGAATTAATTCAGATGTTTTACGCAAGGAAGGACTTACCCAGTATTACTGCTGCTGTGCTTTTGATCTCTGCTTACCGTTCAAGAGGCGTGTGCGGGCCGACAGTCGGTGACCCCATCACTCGCAGGACCAAGGGGGCGGGGACTGCCGGCTCACGTCCTCCTGTGTCCTCCCTCCCTCCCTTTCTTGGGCAGAATGCATTCGATGCGTATTCTGTGGCCGCCATCTGCGCAGGGTGGTGGTATTCTGTCATTTACACACGTCATTCTAATTAAAAAGCGAATTATACTCGAGTTACAAAGATTTCTTCTCTACCTCAGACTGGGCAGCCAGTAGGCCAGACAGCTAGGGTTTAGGGGATGGGGGTACAACCCTGGAGGGCCAAGGCCACGTCCCCGGAGTCGCCAGGGACTGGGCCTTTCTGCAAGTGAATATTTATACCCCTCCTAAGGACATCACCATCAGGACATCAAATAGTCACATCCATGGTGAAGGTGTCAAGTATTCACACTCATGGTGAGAGGGTGTGAGATGTTCACACCCATGTGTCAGGTATTCACACCATGGTGAGGGTGTCATGTTCACATTCATGGTGAGAGGATGTCAGATATTTACACCCATGTGTCAGGTGGTTCACACCATGGTGAGGGCGTCAAGGTATTCACACGCATGGTGAGGGTGTCATATGTTCACACTCATGGTGAGAAGGTGTCAGGTATTCACGGCATGGCAAGGGTGTCAAGTCACACCCATGAGTGTCAGATGTTCACACTCGTGTCATATGCACACCATGGTGTCAGATGTTCACACGTGTCAGATGTTCACACCATGGTGTCACATGTTCACATTCATGGTGTCAGGTATTCACACCACGGTGAGGGTGTCAGATGTTCACACTCATGGTGTCAGATGTTCACACCATGGTGAGGGTGTCAGATGTTCACACTCGTGTCATGTTCACACTATGGTGAGTGTCAGATGTTCACACTCATGGTGTCAAATGTTCACACCATGGTGAGGGTGTCATGTTCACACTTACAGCAAGAGTATCAAATATACCCAGGGTGAGGGTGTTGGGTATTCACACTCATAGTGAAGGTATCTAGTATTCACACCAGTGGAGTCCAGGATGGCCATCAGTTCCTACTTGGAGTCTTTTTAATGTCATCCCTGCCCACAGAGCTCATGATAGGGGATGTCCCAGTGTGTTTTCAATACTGGCAGGAGAGAGAGCAACCCCTGCCAGTTTGGGCAGAGACCGCTGCCCACCTGCCTCTTGGGTTCGGGTGTACCACGTCTTGGGTGTGCCCTGTCCTGTGCCTGTGGCATCCCTTCTGGAGCAGAGTGGAGCCTGGTAGTGGCCACAGTTCTTTGCCATGGACCCTGGTCACTGTTGGCCTTGTCCCTTGGTGCCAGTAGCCTGGCCCTCCCCCTCGCTTTCTTGCCCTTTTCCTCTGTTAGCTTCAGCAGCATGGCTGCTGGTCCACACTCTCCCAAAGCCTGACACCCCACCTGGTGCCCAGTTTTGTATGTAGTCTCAGTCCCCAGAGCCAGACTGGGTGGCGGAGCTGGAAAGGTGTCAGGGAGACTTCATTTGTCCACTGGCCCCTAGGTATGGCTGCAGGTGCCCTGGCATGGGGAGGGCACTGGGGCTCCCTGCAGTGCCACTGCCTGCTTCTGTAGCGGGAGGAAGCCCACCCTCACCCTGGAGCTTCCCCTGCTTGTCCAGGCTGGGTTGAAGCCTCCCCACAGGGCTTCCATCTGGGCAGCCCTATCACAACCTCTTAGCCTCCTTATTGTCCCCAAGCTAATAGGGACAATGCTGGCCTGAGAGTGGCCTCAGGCCCGACCCCATCCCAGAGCAGAGGTCAGAGAACTTTTCCTATTGGTAGAGCTATGAGGTCAGCTCTGCCCGATGGCATTCCTGGAGCCACTGTGGGCTGAGGACCCCCAGCCAGTGTCCCACTCCACCCAAGACCCACCAGACGTATAACAGTTGGCAGCCGGAGAACGCCTGCCCTGCAAAGGCTGAGTCGTTCTAGGTGGGTTCCCAGGGCAGACCCAGCTTCCCAGGCTCTAAAACCTGTGGGAGTGCAGAGGGGGTGGGATGTGGACCCTCTGTAATCTGCAAAGCAGGGCATTCTCTTTCTGCTCTTCCTTCAGAGGTGCTTCTGAACCATGCTAAGCATGGCCCAGGGTCCTGGAATTCCGCCTGTCCCCACCCCTCAGACTTCAGGCTCAGGCAGTCTGGGGTGCTGGCCTCGGTTCACCCAGAAACAGGCAGTCCCAAATCCCCAAAGGGGACCCATCCTGGCCCAGCAACTGGTAAGCAGGGACAAAGGAATGGTGCCCACACAGATAGGAGCCAGGCTTGGGAACTCTGATGGGGCTTTGCCAGCAAGGATGGCCAAGATCGAGGGTCCCTGGCCCTGTGCTGGTGTCTGACCAACCCCACGTCCAGCACTGTAAACAGCAGCCCCGCAGGACTAGGGAGCAATGGAGGGGAGAACCAGGGTCCGCTGGAAGCAGAAATTGCCACCTCCTGTCCCGACCTTCCTAGGGGACCCCAAGCCTCCAGGGCCTAGGCTTGCCCAGGGTCCTGCCTCCCCTGGGGGGTACCTGGGAGGAGAGGGTTCAGAGAGACCTTTGCATCCTCAGGGGCTCTGCTCAGCCTCGCTGGCTCTCTGTGTTACCCTGAGTACTGTGCCCAGGGTAAAAATAAGCTGAGGCTTTGGGCCTGCGCAGGCCTGGCTTCCAGCTTGGTAGCTGCAATCTGTGTGAACTTGGGGAAGCTTTGGGTGCTCTCTGGGCCTTGGTTTCTCATCTGCGTGCCAGGCCCTGATGCATCCAGACAAGGCTGAGCCTGGCGCCAGGCTGTAGTTCTGAGGCCGGCAGGCAGATGGCAGTGTGGGGCTGGCAAAGAGCCCTGTCCCAGGCGGGCCTGCCCTCCACCCAGGGCACAGAGCGGCCCCCACCTGGAACCCAGGCTGGGTCGGGGTATTGGTCACGCCAGCCG
Organism: Aotus nancymaae; assembly: GCF_030222135.1. Lineage (NCBI taxonomy): Eukaryota > Metazoa > Chordata > Mammalia > Primates > Aotidae > Aotus > Aotus nancymaae. Next base: position 8,770,065 of record NW_026988433.1, read on the forward strand.
CCAGGGGTTGCCCGCTCGTACCAGTGCTGCCCAGGATCCCACAGTAACTTGTTCAGCCACAGTTAGACCAGAGAGATGGGGGTGGACCACAGGGCTCAGCCCTCACGGCCATCACCGCCAGCCCCCATCTCTGTGCGTCTGAACTGGTACCACTGGGCACCACAATGTGTCTTCTCTGAGGACCAGGGACCAGACCCAACTCAGGCGGGCGGTTGTCTGCAGGTGCACGGAAAGCTTGCAGCCTCCTGGTGCCCTTAGAGGGTCCACTCTGTCTCCCAACTACAGCCAGGTGGTCCCCAACCTTCAAAGACCTACCTCCAAAGCCGTCATCCCACCTACCCCCAAAGCCCTCATCCCACCTACCCCCAAAGCCGTCATCCCACCTACCCCCAAAGCCCTCATCCCACCTACCCCCAAAGCCCTCATCCCACCTACCCCCAAAGCCCTCATCCCACCTACCCCCAAAGCCCTCATCCCACCGACCCCCAAAGCCGTCATCCCGCCTACCCCCAAAGCCGTCATCCCGCCTACCCCCAAAGCCATCATCCACCGACCCCAAAGCCCTCATCCCACCTACCCCCAAAGCCATCATCCACCGACCTCAAAGCCCTCATCCCACCTACCCCCAAAGCCATCATCCACCTACCCCCAAAGCCGTCATCCCACCTACCCCCAAAGCCCTCATCCACCGACCCCCAAAGCCGTCATCCCACCTACCCCCAAAGCCGTCATCCCACCTACCCCCAAAGCCCTCATCTCACCTACCCCCAAAGCCGTCATCCACCTACCCCAAAGCCCTCATCTCACCTACCCCCAAAGCCATCATCCCACCCCTGTCTTGTGTGGCTTTTTCACTGCTCCATCTAAAATGGTGACTCACGCTGTCCCCTGACCCCCATCTCCCTGGAAAACCCCTATACACACTACAAAACCCAGCTAGGGTTCCTCAAAAAACACACTACCCTGGCCCATCTTCTCTCCCCTCTGGGTCTCTGATAACCCTGCAAGCCTTGTCTCAAACCTGACAGCACCCTGGGGGCGGAGCCCTTGTCTTTCCACTCCTGACCCTGCCTTTGACTCTGAACCTCCCTGGCAAGTGTGTTGTGAACAGACGCTGCAAGTGGCTAGTTCTCCATAGAAAGCCAGAAAGAGCTCTGCAAATGTCACCATGTCTTAGGACCTGGGGACGTTGGTTAAAATATGTATTCCTGGGTCCAGTTAGATGGTCTGATGCTCTAGGTCTGTGGTTGGCCCTGGAGTCTGTGTTTTCAACAATCGTCCCAGGGGTTTCTGGTGGGGGTGGTTGGCAACCCCTACTATGATGGCAAGGCCGGTGCCCAAGGTTGGAGCTGGGCCCTCACCTAGAACCTGGCTCCTTCGCTTCCATCTAACCAGGAGGTCTCCAGTATGGGCACAAAAGTCTCTGTAGAAGGAGGCCTGGCCACTCGCCTGAAGAGCTGCTGCCCACAGGGCAGGAACGGACTGGTCCCGAAGACTCTGGGGCTAGCTCTGGAGAAGGCTTCCTGGGATGACACAGATAAACTGGAGCAGTCAGGGTGGCTCCCTGGAGGAGGCAGGTCTAGGGAGGGAGTAGGCTGAGAGGAGAAAACCTGTGTGGGCAAAGGCTGGGAGGGGAGGCCCAGCCAGGGACCCTCCGGAGCCCACCACCATGGGCTGGACGTGAGTCCCTGAGGGGGCCCAGGAGTGTCTGGGGTGCATGAGTCCCTGAGGGGGCCCAGGAGTGTCTGGGGTGCATGAGTCCCTGTGGGGGCCCAGGAGTGTCTGCAGTGGTGAGCTGTTGCTCAGTAAGGTAATTTGCCGGTTTTCTGAAATCGGGGCAGTTTTTGTCTTGCAAGGGCGCTGATGGATTATGAGGGAGAATTAGACCTGGGAGACCAGTGTGGGACCAGGGGCTGGCCCAGCAGAGAGGTCAGGACAGAGCCCCCTGCCCCTGGGAGGGGTCGGGGACGAGACCCCATGATGTGAGGGGGAAGGGGGCTCGGAGATCAGCACGACACAAGGGCAGCATGCCTGGCCCTGTCCTTCAGCCCCGCCATGCCTCGGTTTCCACGTCTGTTGAATGGGGTGGTGATATTGCTGAAAGGAGTGACTGCTTCCCAAAAGCTATTGGTTTTTTAATTTGTTTTGTTTTGTTTATTTGTTTACATAGCCACTGTTTGCTCACGTGCATGGGAATCAGATAGTGGCCAGAGGCAGGGGACAAGGCAGAGGTGGGGAGGGAGGAGATGCTGCAGGTGGCTGGCGGCAGTGGCTCATCTGCAAATCTGGGGAGCTGGCGCTGGTGGAAATGCTCTCTGGCCATTCTGTCCTTGAGAGGCTAAGGAGGGCCGTCAAAGGAAACTGAGTCGTTGTTTACAGATTCTCTCGAAAGCCAAGTGGACTCAGTGGTCTGGAAGCCACCAGCTGTCCTCACACGGTCACTTCCTCTGGAGGGAGGCCGGCGGGCACGTGCTTCCTCCCCAGGATTCTCCCCACCCCTGCAGGGCCACCGTGAAGATGAAGCAGATTAAATACACGACCTGCTCCCGGCAGGGCCAGGCACAGTGTGGGTGCTACCCAGGCCCCAGGTCTCGTTCCCACTCTGGCAAGGAAGCGATGGGACCGGTGTCAGGTTCAAGGACTTGTGGGGAAGGGGCACCATTTGCTGGGCAAGGCAGGGGGCTGCCGAGTCTGATTTCAGGTCTGGGAGGTAGAGCCCTTACGCTCATTTTGCAGATGCTTAGAGAAGTGAGGTGGCCTGTTCCTTTCCCAGTGACGGAGCCCATCCTGGGTCAGTTTCCCCTCCCTGGGGCCTAGTGAGTGACAGTTGCCCCTCTGGGGACATCACCGGTGTCTTTCATGGCACATTGAATCTTGCACGTCTGGTGTACCTGGGCTGCAGGGAGATGGGAAAGGCGCGCGTTAGCAGCAGCGCCCGAAGGCTGGGCAGTTCGGGATGTCAGCCAGTCTGTTTCAGGGGTCCAGACGGAACCGGCACTTCTTCCTGCCTCTCTCCAGGTCTGCTGGGTTCCCCTAGGGCAGATAAGCTGCTTCAAGGGAAAAGCACACACACCTGGGGGCTTTGGTGTGGCTGCCCTGGCCCCTCCTCCCGCCCTGTGCCTGGCTGTGCTTCCCTGGACCCTGCACGGCCAGCAGGCAGGCTGCACCTCCAGCAGCATCAGCAAAGGCAAAACCCATTTGCATGGTAGAGGAGCCGGAAGGCCACCAACTGCGTGCTCTCAGAGGCGGACGTGTTCCCCGGGTTCTCCAGGCTGAGACGGAGTTAGGAAGGTAAGAGGTTTCGCGGGGGAATGCCTGTGAGAGACAGGAGAGAGGAACGGGACAGGGCGGGAAGAGCCTGGCAGGCCCTGCGGATCTGACGGGCTCAGCTGACCCCACCTGACTCCAGAGCAAAGACGGAGTCCAGGGGCACCTCTATGTTTGTTGAAGTCATTGGCACTCTGATTGCACGTCAGAAAGCTTTATCCACTTTCCCTTCGAGGCGGTGAGAGATCAAGGCTGTGATTGAAAATCAGGCTTGTGGAGTTGAATTTGCATGGATTAAGCAAGGTGCAAAGAATGCCACCCCCGCAGGCATCTGCAGGGAATCCCACCATGGAAGCAGGGCTCAGGGCTCGAGGCACGCTTCTGTCCATGTAGATCAGCGGTGGCCTCGAGTTGATGTAAACGCCTTTTGACTCAGCCGCTCTGGCTTTCATCCCCCTTCCCTGTTAGGGGCTGTCCTCCATCAAAGCAGGCAGCCGGCGGTTTAGAGCGTCAAGGATCCTGGGCTCAAATTCCGGCTCTGCCTGCTACCAGGTGGGGCAAGTTACTCCACCTCTCTGCGCCTCACTTTATCCTCTGAAGTGGAGATGCGGTAGCACCCATGTCAGCGGGTGGGAATGGCATGCGACATTTCCTGTGGAATGTTTCCTACAGAGTCTGGAATAGAACGAGTGCTCTAAATTAGCACGCACAGCCTTCCCACTCGCGTTCGCTAAACCACCGCCGGGCTAGGGTGTGGGCCCCAAGAGGCCATCACCAACCCTGACCACGGCACTCTTGTGACCCATCCCCTCGGAGGAGCTGTCTCCAGCAGTCTCTATGGCAAATACACGCCCTGTCCTCTGCCCCCACCAACTCCAGAGCCTCGGGGCGAATTCTAGTCTGATTTTCCAGTCTGACTCATTGAGGACACTGTCCCCTGGCTGCCAGTGTCCCCTTTAACGCACTCACGATCTCCATGAAGCCCCAGGGGCCTCTCCAAGGGCGAGAAGGAGAGAAACAGATGGTAAGTCGCGTCCCAGCCGGCCGCTCTGCGGTGGCAGCCAGGGCGCCTCTCCAGGGACGCTGTGGGTTGAGGGGCTTGCCGGAGCTGAGGAGATGCGCGCCATCAAAAATGCAGATGCCCAGGCCCATCCAAGGAACTGCCCCCCAGATGCAAGTCCCTAGGGAGGCCCAGGTCCCTGCACTTCCTGAGCAGCTCTTGGATGGAGCCGGTGTACCCTGAGGCTGTCTACGGGGGGGTGGGGGCTAAGTTCTCCCTTGTTGATGGCCTCCGCGGCCGGCGCCCCAGGGCACAGCTCTGGTGTCCAGATTTTCATGGCCACACAGGAAAAGGGGCCTGGAGACCCATCTTCCCCTTCCCCAACCCCAGTGGGATGTGAGGGTCTCACAGACAGAAAAGGAAGTTGCGTTGGGTTTGCACAGTTTATTGAGATAATCAATTGATTTAAGTTATTCCTTTGTTAACCAGAAAGCATCTCTGGAGAGAAACTGCACTCTCTGTATAGATATATAAAAATATATCAGTCATTCTGCCTCTCCCGGATGTGAACGGAATCACCCTCCTCACCCCCGACAGAGAGGTCTCAAGCCCCAGGGAACCTTCCCCTCCCCCTCTTGGGGGTTATCAGGGGAGGGTCAGGGAAGCCCCCAACTGCGGGTGCATTCAGGTCTGAGGGGGAGGAAGGCTCATGGGGCATCTCCTCGGCACCCTGCAGAGGTGCGGGCTTCGGGGTGTTTGTTCAGCAGCCTGGGGGGCTCCCCCAGCTCCCCACGCCCCGTGCCTCCTGGCTTGTTCCAGGGAGCCCTGAGCCGAGTCTTCATCTGGCTCCCAGGCTTCGTTCTTCCCACGACATCCCACAGGCAGGGGCGAGTCTGCGGCAGGAAGGAGTAACACGCTGTCACTACAGAATCCATCGTGCACAGTAACGCAGGCTGAGGGCCGCAACCCGGTCCCCTGGTGTCTCTTTAAACCAACAGTTGAGCTCCGACTCCCTCGAGTTCAGACCCGGCCCCTCACAGGTGGCAGCATTTCCGAGCGCTTCACCGCCTGCGCTGGGCACTTTGGTTTTGACATCAAGGGTTCTAGTCCTGGAGGCGGTGCAGGGACGGGTGTTAGCTGGGGGCGCCCTGCAGGTGAGGCTCCAAAGGCTGAGCACCAACCTTTCCATTTAGATGGGCAGTGTCCCGAATCTTCAACACTGGAGGGCACGAGACAGTGGCAAGGCCACAGCTCAAAGTTTTTCTAGGCGTTCCCTGCCCCCAGTATAACCAACCTCAGCCCTGGCATCAGCACCCAGCCTTTGCCCAACCTCCTGGCTCAATCTGCCAGAGGTGGCTTAGCCATGGCTCCGGACCTCTCGGTGCAACCTGCACGCGCATGAAAGGCCTGTTTGGGACACACCCCAGGCCAGCAGCAGGGAAGAGAGGCTCCCCCTTCCCTTACCCACAGCCTCGGCCACCAGCCTGGGACACACAGGGTGGCAGGGCTCTCGGGGAGCTGCAGCCGCCCCCACCAGCTGAGGCTGGGATGCCTCTGTCCTGGCACTGCTCAGGGTGGTTCTCGGCTTCAAGGGCACGCCATGGACCCATTCTTCTCCCCTCACCCTGGAGGTGGCCACCACCTAACAGCGCGTGCCTCCACTGCCTTTCCAGCTTAAGTGCTAAGAAAACAGGTACTTTTATTGAGTCCTTGACACCGAAACAAGGAGACACCCCACCCAGCCTGTGGGTCTGGGCAGGCAGCGGGAGCTGTCTCCTTCCACATGGGTCCTTGGCCGGGCGGCGTCCCCGCCTGCCCCCTGCCCGAGTGCCAGGCCGAGCTCATCGTTTCTATCTTCCCGGCCCCTCCAGCACCCTGGGCCGGCCCCAGCCCCATCAGAGCGTGGCAGGGCCCAGGAGGCTGGGGGCAGGGTCCTGGCACTGCTGCAGCTGCACGCTGGCGGTGAACCAGCGGCTGGGCCGGCCCAGGCTGCAGTGCAGGGTGGTCCGGAAGGTGCTCCTGGCGTGCTTGGGGAAGATGATGGTGGTGCTGTGGAAGCGCAGGGCGCGCGGGCGCGGCTCCAGGGTCAGTTGGCTGCGGTACTTCCGCCACGTGCAGTTGGGCGCCGCCACGATGGTCTCGCTGTAGGCCGTGACGGTGGGCACGGGCACGTAGAAGACCTTGTCCTGGAAGTGCTTCTCCGAGGCATACTTGACCTCAGAGTTGCAGCTGGAAAGGGCAGGGGGGACACAGAGTGAGCCCAGGAAGGGGAGGCAGCCCAGTGGCCTGCCCGCACCATGGACACCGGAGGGCCCGGGGCAGACGCTCTGAAGCGTAACGGGTGTGGGCTGCTCTGAAATGTCAAAGTCAAGACGGTCAAAGAAGGGCTGAGGGACTGTTCTGGCTGCACAGAGACTAAAGAGGCCAGACAGCTGGATGCAGTGCAGCGCCCCGGCTGATCCCGAGCTGCGGAGAGAGTAAGCCAGGAGAGGGCCTGGTGGGGCGGATGGCGGAAACCGAGCCGGGCCGTGTGGGTCAGGTGCTGGCGTCAAACCTGCGCTTCCCTCATGTTGACAGCTGTGCTGCTGCCATGGAAGAGGGTGTCCCCATTCTTAGGAGTATCTGGGGGCTAACGGGCAGGACGTCACCAATCTCCTCTCAAATAAATAGGGCACGATATAGCACCTGCCGCCTTTCAGTAAGTCTGAAATTCTATCAAAATACATTTCCCAAACGCTTCAACACCCCTAGATGAGTGACTGACCAGCAACCCCCAGTTCCACGTCCAGAGCTTTAGAAAACCACACTGGAAGCTCTGGGAAGGAGAGAGTCCCCCCATCTCATTCCGCACTGAATCCCCACGAAAGCCGTGTGATGGGCTCAGAGGTCCCGAGGGTCCCGGCATCCGTCCTCCACCCTTGCCGGGCTTCTGGTGATCTGATTTGGGCTGCTTGGGGATTGTCTCCTGGGACCACGTGCGTGGCTGGCGAGGGCAGCAGGCAGCAGGTCTCTGACGCTCGGCTGGCCCCACTCGACAGGGACAGGTGGATAGAGAGAGCCCCACAGATACATGGGCAAGACTCTCGGACCCCACACTCCACCTCCGGGAAGCCTGAGCCCCAGCAGCTTCAGATGTGGTGAGTTCCCAAGCAGGAGCACCTTCATTCAATTCAGATGCCACCTAAGATGTCATCTGCCTGGGAGGGCACCCAGTACACCTGCAGTGCAGTAGCTCATGGGTGGCCTCAGAACCTAAGTTATAGTCACAAAGAACATGGAGCAGCTGAGTGTCCCCCTAACACATGGATGACAGAGCGGAAAGGGGTCCTGAGTTGCCTGAGTGGTTTGGTTGTGAACACCTAACAATCTGGCAGGGGCCAGGTGCGGTGACTCACACCTGTAATCCCATCACTTTGGGAGGCTGAGGCAGGATCACTTGAGCCCAGGAGTTGGAGACCAGCCTGGGCAACATAGTGAGACCCCATCTCTACAAAAAATACAAAAATGAGCCAGGCACAGGGGCTCGCTCAGCTCCTGCTCAGGAGGCTGAGGTAGGAGGATTGCTTGAGCCCAGGAGGCTGAGGCTGTAGTGAGCCATGATTCCACCAATGCACTTCAGCCTGGGTGACACAGTGAGATCCCGTCTCAAAAAAAAAAATCTGGCAGGAAAAGGGAAGGAGAGTTAGGGCGCTCAAGAGGTTATGTTTATAATTTTCCAAATTTTCTGGGATGTTGGATTTAAAATAAAAGGAGAAGGTAAATGGGGAAATGTCTGAATAGGCCTGGGGTGGGGTGTGGGGTGGCTACAGAGGGTCCCTTGGGGTCAGAGTCTTAAAATCAGTTTTGTCTCTGGCCAGGACACGGCCATCCTCCCCAGGACGCAGCACCCAGAGGGGCTGCCTAGACAGTAGGGAGCCTCCTGGGCCCCCCAGCCTGGCCTAGTTCCCACCCCCACCCCACAAGAGAGTCAGGACCAGCCCCCAACCCCCACCCACTCCTCCGGCACAGAGCCCAGCAGCCCACTCACCGTATCTCGTGCGTGGGTTCCGGATTCACTTTGATGCTCTCCCCGAAGAACACCGGCAGCATCCGGGGCCTCATCTCAGACACGGGGTGATGTGGGGGCTGGGAGGGGGCCTGTGGGGAGAGCCAGGGATGCAGGGTTATGCAGCCCCTTGTCGCAGTGGCCTCCGCTCCCTGCTGGGCACACAGGACCACCTGAAACCCTGTGGCCCTGGCTTGGTCTGGAAGCTGTTTGTGGGGCCCATCAGGAAGCCTGCTCAGAGCCCCTCCCTGGGATCCAGGCATTCGGGGGTCTGCCCAGCTCCCCACCGCCAGCCTGCCCCCCAGTTCTCAAAAAGGGGCACGCCATGGCCTTTCGCTGCAACCTCCAGGCCACACCCACCCCGAGCCCGGGTCAGAGCTCCGTAGAACTGGGATCCCCTCTGTGCTCTGCGTGGGGCTGAAACCATGCTCAGCCTGGAGAAAGGATTCCCAGCCCTTCTTGGTGCCACCCAAGGCTCGGACAACCTCCAGGGGGTAGAGACCCCGCCACACCTGTGTCTGTGGCACACCTGCCAGGGAGGGACACAGGTGGGAGCTGGCCAGGCCTGTAGAGGGCATGGGAAGCCGGTCAGAATGGCACATGTCTGCGGGAGGGCGGGGCAGGCCTACCCAGCATCCACCTCTTCTAGAAATGGTACCGCGTCTCCCCGAGGACAAGGACTGGATTAGGCGTGGGCGTGTAACCCACACTGGGCCAGTGAGAGCCCTGCCCAGGTTTTCCTCCAGAGCTGTGGGGACGGTCCCCCCACCCCCCACCGAGGGAGCTAAGAATGTGGGAGCGGGAGGGTGGAAACCATGTGGAAATAGAGCTACACTGAGGAGAGCAGGGGTCAAAGACGGTGAAAGATCAAGTCTTGCCAACATTGTTCAAATGCCTGGGTCAAGCCACACCTGAAGCTGTTCCTAACTTGTGAGCACCAGCAAATCCATTTTGAGGCTTCGGACCATTTGAGCTGCCTTTCTGTCACTTTCAGCTAGAAGAATCTTGGCAAGGTGGGGAAAGAGAGTTCCATGGGAAAAGAAGCCATCCGCAGCCTCTTCAGAAAGAGCCCCTTCAGACAGACAGAAAGAAAGCACTCTCTGTTCCCCTCCCCAGCCCACCCCACAGCTCCACGCTGGGAAGTTCTTCCTCTGGTGTGTTTTAAAATCTGACCGAAAATTCCACTCCCTGTGGAAGCAAAGACCTTCAAGGGCATGTCCCATGCCTGGAGCTTAGGAAGTGGCTTAAGGACCCCACCCATCCTTCGGGTCAACCTCCCCCTCCCCAGCTCAGCCCACTGCTGGTTCAGCCTCAAACTGGTTCTGGAAACGCAGGCTTCAGGCCTCCCCACAGTCTCTCCTCAAGCCAACTCGGTGATACGCTGCCCTCCCCCAACTCTTCCCTCCCGAAGAGCTCCACCCCCGACAGACTCAGCTCGTGGGCCTTCCCCGTCTGCCACCAACCCAAGAAAAGCCCTGTCCATCTACACTTAGGGGTCCTTCAGGGCCAGCCTAGCGAAGTGAGACCTTGAAGTAGAGATTTCACCCGGGGCAGGGCCAGGAGGCTTTGCTTCCAAAACCCTTTTTCTTTTGCCCCAGGACACGGTCTTGCTCTGTCACCCAGGCTGGAGTGCAGTGGTGCAATCACGGCTCACTGCAGCCTCGAACTCCTGGGCTCAAGCGATCCTCCAACCTCAGCCTCCCACACAGCGGGCACTACATGCCACTGTGCCCCAGCCAATTTAAAAGACAATATTTGCAGAGACAGAACCTCACTATGCTGTCGAGGCTGGTCTCAAATTCCTGGGCTCAAGTCATCCTCCTACCTTGACCTCCCAAAGTGCTGGGATTGCAGGGGTCAGCCACCACGCCCGGCCCCTAAAGCCATTTAAGGCTGCCCTAGATGTTCTCCTTGGGTGCTGCTGGGACACTCAAGTCATGGCCGACCCATGCCACCCCACAGGAACACGTGGTGAGAGCCAGAGAGAAGCCCTGCTCTTCGATGCCACGGAGACTGGGGTTGTGTGTGACGCGGCCTCCCCTCGCCTGACTCGCCCATGCGGGGACAGCAGGGGGTCTGCAAGGCTGCTCCCTAGGGCCTCTGCTGGAACTACACATGCCCGCACCAAGGGCTGAGGGAGGTGAAGGGCAGGGCTTTAAATGACCCGCCTATTTTCAGGTATCTTGTTCCTCACTGGGGTCATGCAGATTGGACCACAGCATGTGGCTAGCACAGCGCCGGAGAACGCAGGAGTGCACGTGTGAAGACATGCCTGCGGACACACCAGAGGTCTTCCACCAGCGCACTCACTGCGCTCCTACTGTGTGTTGGCCCTGCGCTCTGTGCTGCTGCTACAGTGTAGACGGAGGCCCTGCGTCCCCACTACTCTCAACAGTGTCCCGCCAATGGACTAAGATGCCATCTGTGGGGAGGGCCGCGGTCATCAGGGTGCTGCGGCATGAGAAGGGGTTTCACTGCCAGGTAACCGGGAGGGCGTCCCTGTGCCGTGCCACTTGGGATGTGATCTAGGGGTGAAATTCACTTGCCGTCCCACAGGCCACAGGTCCTGCACTTTACTGTGTCCTGGGGTCCCCCATTAGGCACCGGGGCCACACAGCCACAAACAGCACCCAGGACACCCGCACACCCTCAGCCCCGCCTCCCCCCGTGCGTGGGCTCTAGGGATTCTAATACAGAGGCCACTAGCCGCGTGGGGCCGGTCAACTTCAATCCATCACAATTCAGCAGGATGAAAAACGCCATCCTCAGTCCACCCGCCACATGCAGGCAGCTGTCTTGCTGGCCAGGGCGGGTCCAGAACACACTCACTGTCACAGCAAGCGCCCGGCACCGGCTGCCCTGGGGGGAGGCAGGCCGTGGGTGAAGTTCCCGCCGGCAGCCCAGCCCAGCCCAGCCCCAAATGACCACTGCACGTTGTATGCTGAGACCCTCGAAGAAGAGGCCCCAAGACGTCCCCACCAATGGCCCTGCTCCCCTAGAGCCACTCAGGCCACTGGCTGGGCAGGCCCTGGGTTTGCCCCCGGCTCTGTCTGCCTGTGTCGGGAAGGGGAGGGCTGGAGGTGCTTGAGGTAGAGGCAGGTGTGGAGAGGAAGGCTGATGCACGCACAGGATGGGAGTTAATGGAAGACCATGCTCCGTCCTCAAAGCAAGGAAGACCACTTTGAGGCAGCAAAATGCGGCCAGATTTGCTGGCTCTGGCTGCAGCCTTTCATCTATTTACTGATTGTATCTAAAGGGGAGTATGCTCTGCACCTCCCAAGGACATGCCAAACCACCACAGCTAGAGATCATCTGCTGATGCTTCGCTTCCTTCTCACCCCCACATCCCTGAGCTCAGGCTTCTCTGTTTACACACGCGGTAATAGTGTGGGTCTCCGGCACTCCTGCTCCGGGCCTGCGCATCCTCCTACGCGCCCGCCCCTGGGATCCCGCCTTTACGTGCACTTACTCGTCTCTTACTGTCTTTGTCTCCGCTGACCTGGTAACTTCCTAGTTACGAGGGGGTTGGTTCTTCGACAGGCAGGGACCCAAGGGAGGTCACGATGTGGTCTGAAACCTGCAGACCCTCTCCCCGGAAGGTGCGGCATGAGATGGACCCACAGAGGTCCTTGAGACGAGTGTCGAGTCAAAGCACGAACACCAAAAATGCAGCCAGAGGTGGCTTTCCGAGGACAGGCGCAGCGTGGGTCAAATACGGTCCCCGCAAGCCCATGTCCACGCAGACCCTGCGGACGGGGTCTTATTTGGAATTGAGGCTCCTGTGATAAGCTCATCCTGGAGGAGGGCGGGCCCTAACGCCAAAGACTGGTGCCCTACAAGAAGAGCAGACACAGGCCGGGTGCGGAGGCCACGCCTGTAATCCCAACACTGGGAGGCCGAGGCAGGTGGATCACCTGAGGTCAGGAGTTCGAGACCAGCCTGGCCAACATGGTGAAACCCGTTTCTACCAAAAATACAAAAATTAGCCAGGAGTGGTGGTGCACGCCTATAATCCCAGCTATCAGGGAGGCTGAGGCAGGAGAATCACTTGAACCCTGGAGGCGGAGGTTGCAATGAACTGAGATCACGATGCCACTGCACTCCAGCCTGGGTAACACAGTGAGACTCTGTCCCCCCCACCACACACAAGAAAAGAGCGAACAGACGCACAGGGATGACGTGGAGGTGGGAATGGCTGGGGCGCAACCACGAACACTGAACACCTGCAGCCACCAGCAGCCGGAGAGGCAGGAAGAACCCTCCCCCGGGGCCCTCTGCGGCAGTGTGGCCCTGCCCACACCTGGATTGGAAATTCCGGCCTCCAGAACTGTTCGAGAATAGAGTTCTATCGTTTCAAACCACCCAGTCTGCAGCACATTTTTACAGCAGCTCTCGGAAGATCACATAAAAAGGACGCATTCTAAAAATCAAGACAGGAGCGACCCCCGAGGCCTGCGCCTCCCATCCCTCCAGGAAGGCACCAGGGCTGGCTGAGGCCCTGCGGGGTCCCAGGCCTGGCCTCCTCCCATCTTGATCAGGGACTTCAGATGGGAAGTCTTGTGAAACCAGTTTATCGTGGGAGTCTTCCCAGGGGAAGGGGAGAGAGGGGCCAAGCAGGGGACAGCCAGGCAAGGCAGAAACAGCTGTGACCAGCCTGGCCCCATCACACCGGGGGCGAAGGAGTGTGACTGCCCCGTCCCACCCAAGAGAGCTGGCCGCTCACCACTGGCTGCCCCACTCCTGGGGGTGGGAGTCACCTTCTGGAGGAAGAAGACCTCTTTCCCCCAAGGACAGCTCTCTGGTGAAGGGGACAGCTGCCAGCCGTGGGCAGCCAGGGTTCACGGCCACTGGGGACCGGGGCCGTGGGGCAGTCATGGGGACATGGCACTGAGCAGGTTTTGCTTGCGCATCTATTTCTAGGTTTTCGGCCCTCTCCCCACTCTTTGGCCCTACCCAGATCATGAGACCCCGCAGGTGGGAGGCAGGGTCTCCATTCTTTACACCCCAGCGTCTGGCTCATGGTGATGCTCGGTGCTTGGTTCCTGGCTGAAGAGGGGACAGCTGGCTCCCACCGGGGACAGCAGGCGGCGGGGACCCTGTTCCTCCAGGCTGATGCTCACGCCTGGGCTGCAAAGGGCCAATCCTGTAACCATGGTGACCACAGGGGCACTGACCTCGGGCAGAGGCAGTAGAGGGAGGGCAGGGCAGGAACCCTGAACTCAGAGCCAAGTCCTGCTCCGGGCCCGGCTTGGTGTTTCCTCCACCTGTCACTCCCCACCGCCTCCAGGCCCACCTGGACAATGAGGATGGAGAGTTTTTAACACTTTCACTGCGCTGGGCACCATTCTGGGCACTTGCCACATGGCCTACTCATCTGATCCTTCTAAAAACCCCAGCATGCAGCTGCTAGCAGCACCCCCATTTTCCAGATGTGGCACAGGAACGGGCTCTTTCTAACAGGCGCAGGAACGGACTCTTTCTAACAGGCCCAGGAATGGACTCTTTCTAACAGAGACAGGAATGGACTCTAACAGGCACAGGAACAGACTCTTTCTAACAGGCCCAGGAACGGAGTCTAACAGGCGCAGGAATGGACTCTTTCTAACAGGCCCAGGAACGGACTCTTTCTAACAGGCGCAGGAACGGACTCTTTCTAACAGGCCCAGGAACGGAGTCTAACAGGCGCAGGAACGGACTCTTTCTAACAGGCGCAGGAACGGACTCTTTCTAACAGACACAGGAACGGACTCTTTCTAACAGGCCCAGGAACGGACTCTAACAGGCGCAGGAACGGACTCTTTCTAACAGGCGCAGGAACGGACTCTTTCTAACAGACACAGGAACGGACTCTAACAGGCGCAGGAACAGACTCTTTCTAACAGACACAGGAACGGACTCTTTCTAACAGGCCCAGGAACGGACTCTTTCTAACAGGCCCAGGAATGGACTCTAACAGGTGCAGGAATGGACTCTTTCTAACAGGCGCAGGAACGGACTCTTTCTAACAGACACAGGAACGGACTCTAACAGGCCCAGGAACAGACTCTTTCTAACAGGCCCAGGAACGGACTCTAACAGGTGCAGGAACGGACTCTAACAGGCCCAGGAACGGACTCTTTCTAACAGACACAGGAACGGACTCTAACAGGCGCAGGAACAGACTCTTTCTAACAGGCCCAGGAACGGACTCTTTCTAACAGGCCCAGGAACGGACTCTTTCTAACAGGCCCAGGAACGGACTCTAACAGGTGCAGGAATGGACTCTTTCTAACAGACACAGGAACGGACTCTAACAGGCCCAGGAACGGACTCTTTCTAACAGGCCCAGGAATGGACTCTAACAGGCGCAGGAATGGACTCTTTCTAACAGACACAGGAATGGACTCTAAGAGGCCCAGGAACAGACTCTTTCTAACAGGCCCAGGAACGGACTCTAACAGGTGCAGGAACGGACTCTTTCTAACAGACACAGGAACGGACTCTTAACAGGCCCAGGAACGGACTCTTTCTAACAGGCCCAGGAATGGACTCTAACAGGTGCAGGAATGGACTCTTTCTAACAGGCCCAGGAATGGACTCTTTCTAACAGACACAGGAATGGACTCTTTCTAACAGACACAGGAATGGACTCTAACAGGCCCAGGAACCGACTCTTTCTAACAGGCCCAGGAACGGACTCTAACAGGCGCAGGAATGGACTCTTTCTAACAGGCGCAGGAACGGACTTTTTCTAACAGACACAGGAACGGACTCTAACAGGTGCAGGAACGGACTCTTTCTAACAGACACAGGAACGGACTCTAACAGGCCCAGGAACGGACTCTTTCTAACAGGCCCAGGAATGGACTTTAACAGGTGCAGGAATGGACTCTTTCTAACAGGCGCAGGAACGGACTCTAACAGGCCCAGGAACGGACTCTTTCTAACAGGCCCAGGAATGGACTCTAACAGGTGCAGGAATGGACTCTTTCTAACAGGCACAGGAACGGACTCTTTCTAACAGACACAGGAACGGACTCTAACAGGCGCAGGAACAGACTCTTTCTAACAGGCCCAGGAACAGACTCTTTCTAACAGGCCCAGGAACGGACTCTAACAGGCACAGGAATGGACTCTTTCTAACAGGCGCAGGAACGGACTCTTTCTAACAGACACAGAAACGGACTCTAACAGGTGCAGGAACGGACTCTTTCTAACAGACACAGGAATGGACTCTAACAGGCGCAGGAACGGACTCTTTCTAACAGACACAGGAACGGACTCTAACAGGTGCAGGAACGGACTCTTTCTAACAGACACAGGAACGGACTCTAACAGGCCCAGGAACGGACTCTTTCTAACAGGCCAGGAATGGACTCTAACAGGTGCAGGAATGGACTCTTTCTAACAGGCGCAGGAACGGACTCTAACAGGCCCAGGAACGGACTCTTTCTAACAGGCCCAGGAATGGACTCTAACAGGTGCAGGAATGGACTCTTTCTAACAGGCACAGGAACGGACTCTTTCTAACAGACACAGGAACGGACTCTAACAGGCCCAGGAACGGACTCTTTCTAACAGGCCCAGGAATGGACTCTTTCTAACAGACACAGGAACGGACTCTAACAGGCCCAGGAATGGACTCTTTCTAACAGGCCCAGGAATGGACTCTAACAGGTGCAGGAATGGACTCTTTCTAACAGGCACAGGAACGGACTCTTTCTAACAGACACAGGAACAGACTCTAACAGGCCCAGGAACGGACTCTTTCTAAAAGGCCCAGGAATGGACTCTAACAGGTGCAGGAATGGACTCTTTCTAACAGGCACAGGAACAGACTCTTTCTAACAGACACAGGAACGGACTCTAACAGGCCCAGGAACGGACTCTTTCTAACAGGCCCAGGAATGGACTCTAACAGGTGCAGGAATGGACTCTTTCTAACAGGCACAGGAACGGACTCTTTCTAACAGACACAGGAACGGACTCTAACAGGCGCAGGAACAGACTCTTTCTAACAGGCCCAGGAACAGACTCTTTCTAACAGGCCCAGGAACGGACTCTAACAGGCGCAGGAACAGACTCTTTCTAACAGGCCCAGGAACGGACTCTTTCTAACAGGCCCAGGAATGGACTCTTTCTAACAGACACAGGAACGGACTCTAACAGGCCCAGGAACGGACTCTTTCTAACAGGCCCAGGAATGGACTCTAACAGGTGCAGGAATGGACTCTTTCAACAGGCACAGGAACAGACTCTTTCTAACAGACACAGGAACGGACTCTAACAGGCCCAGGAACGGACTCTTTCTAACAGGCCCAGGAATGGACTCTAACAGGTGCAGGAATGGACTCTTTCTAACAGGCACAGGAACAGACTCTTTCTAACAGACACAGGAATGGACTCTAACAGGCCCAGGAACGGACTCTTTCTAACAGGCCCAGGAATGGACTCTAACAGGTGCAGGAATGGACTCTTTCTAACAGGCACAGGAACAGACTCTTTCTAACAGACACAGGAACAGACTCTAACAGGCCCAGGAACGGACTCTTTCTAACAGGCTCAGGAACGGACTCTTTCTAACAGAAACAGGAATGGACTCTAACAGGCGCAGGAACAGACTCTTTCTAACAGGCCCAGGAACGGACTCTTTCTAACAGAAACAGGAATGGACTCTAACAGGCGCAGGAACAGACTCTTTCTAACAGGCGCAGGAACAGACTCTTTCTAACAGGCCCAGGAACGGACTCTTTCTAACAGGCCCAGGAATGGACTCTTTCTAACAGACACAGGAACGGACTCTAACAGGCGCAGGAACAGACTCTTTCTAACAGGCCCAGGAACGGACTCTTTCTAACAGACACAGGAATGGACTCTAACAGGCACAGGAACAGACTCTTTCTAACAGGCCCAGGAACGGACTCTTTCTAACAGACACAGGAATGGACTCTAACAGGCGCAGGAACAGACTCTTTCTAACAGACACAGGAACGGAGTCTTTCTAACAGGCCCAGGAACAGACTCTTTCTAACAGACACAGGAATGGACTCTAACAGGCGCAGGAACGGACTCTTTCTAACAGACACAGGAACGGACTCTAACAGGCCCAGCAATTGACTCTTTCTAACAGGCACAGGAACGGACTCTTTCTAACAGACACAGGAATGGACTCTAACAGGCGCAGGAACGGACTCTTTCTAACAGGCCCAGAAACGGACTCTTTCTAACAGGCCCAGAAACGGACTCTTTCTAACAGGCCTAGGAATGGACTCTAACAGGTGCAGGAACGGACTCTAACAGGCCCAGGAACGGACTCTTTCTAACAGGCCCAGGAATGGACTCTTTCTAACAGATACAGGAACGGACTCTAACAGGCCCAGGAACGGACTCTTTCTAACAGGCCCAGGAATGGACTCTAACAGGTGCAGGAATGGACTCTTTCTAACAGGCACAGGAACAGACTCTTTCTAACAGACACAGGAATGGACTCTAACAGGCGCAGGAACAGACTCTTTCTAACAGGCCCAGGAAGGGACTCTTTCTAACAGACACAGGAACGGACTCTAACAGGCCCAGGAACTGACTCTTTCTAACAGGCGCAGGAACGGACTCTTTCTAACAGACACAGGAATGGACTCTAACAGGCGCAGGAACGGACTCTTTCTAACAGGCCCAGGAACGGACTCTTTCTAACAGGCCCAGGAACGGACTCTAACAGGTGCAGGAACGGACTCTAACAGGCCCAGGAACGGACTCTTTCTAACAGACACAGGAACGGACTCTAACAGGCCCAGGAACGGACTCTTTCTAACAGGCCCAGGAATGAACTCTAACAGGTGCAGGAATGGACTCTTTCTAACAGGCACAGGAACGGACTCTTTCTAACAGACACAGGAACGGACTCTAACAGGCCCAGGAATGGACTCTTTCTAACAGGCCCAGGAATGGACTCTAACAGGCGCAGGAACAGACTCTTTCTAACAGGCCCAGGAACAGACTCTTTCTAACAGACACAGGAACAGACTCTAACAGGTGCAGGAACGGACTCTTTCTAACAGACACAGGAACGGACTCTTTCTAACAGGCCCAGGAACGGACTCTTTCTAACAGACACAGAAACGGACTCTAACAGGCCCAGGAACGGACTCTTTCTAACAGACACAGGAACAGACTCTAACAGGCCCAGGAACGGACTCTTTCTAACAGACACAGGAATGGACTCTAACAGGCGCAGGAACGGACTGTTTCTAACAGGCCCAGGAACGGACTTTTTCTAACAGGCTCAGGAACGGACTCTTTCTAACAGACACAGGAATGGACTCTAACAGGCGCAGGAACGGACTCTAACAGACACAGGAACGGACTCTTTCTAACAGGCCCAGGAACGGACTCTAACAGGCGCAGGAACAGACTCTTTCTAACAGACACAGGAACGGACTCTTTCTAACAGGCCCAGGAACGGACTCTAACAGGCGCAGGAACAGACTCTTTCTAACAGACACAGGAACGGACTCTTTCTAACAGGCCCGGGAACGGACTCTAACAGGCGCAGGAACAGACTCTTTCTAACAGGCCCAGGAACAGACTCTTTCTAACAGACACAGGAATGGACTCTAACAGGCGCAGGAACTGACTCTTTCTAACAGGCCCAGGAATGGACTCTAACAGGCACAGGAATGGACTCTTTCTAACAGGCCCAGGAATGGACTCTAACAGGCGCAGGAACAGACTCTTTCTAACAGGCCCAGGAACAGACTCTTTCTAACAGACACAGGAATGGACTCTAACAGGCGCAGGAACAGACTCTTTCTAACAGGCCCAGGAACAGACTCTTTCTAACAGACACAGGAATGGACTCTAACAGGCGCAGGAACAGACTCTTTCTAACAGGCCCAGGAACAGACTCTTTCTAACAGGCCCAGGAACGGACTCTAACAGGCGCAGGAACAGACTCTTTCTAACAGACACAGGAACGGACTCTTTCTAACAGGCCCAGGAATGGACTCTTTCTAACAGACACAGGAACGGACTCTAACAGGCGCAGGAACAGACTCTTTCTAACAGGCCCAGGAACGGACTCTTTCTAACAGACACAGGAACGGACTCTAACAGGCGCAGGAACGGACTGTTTCTAACAGGCCCAGGAACAGACTCTTTCTAACAGGCCCAGGAACGGACTCTAACAGGCGCAGGAACAGACTCTTTCTAACAGACACAGGAACGGACTCTTTCTAACAGGCGCAGGAACGGACTCTTTCTAACAGGCCCAGGAACGGACTCTAACAGGCGCAGGAACAGACTCTTTCTAACAGGCCCAGGAACGGACTCTTTCTAACAGACACAGGAATGGACTCTAACAGGCGCAGGAACGGACTCTTTCTAACAGACACAGGAATGGACTCTAACAGGCGCAGGAACAGACTCTTTCTAACAGGCCCAGGAACGGCCTCTAACAGGCGCAGGAACAGACTCTTTCTAACAGGCCCAGGAACGGACTCTTTCTAACAGACACAGGAATGGACTCTAACAGGCGCAGGAACGGACTCTTTCTAACAGACACAGGAACGGACTCTAACAGGCGCAGGAACTGACTCTTTCTAACAGGCCCAGGAATGGACTCTAACAGGCCCAGGAACGGACTCTAACAGGCACAGGAACGGACTCTTTCTAACAGGCCCAGGAATGGACTCTAACAGGCCCAGGAATGGACTCTAACAGGCCCAGGAACGGACTCTAACAGGCACAGGAATGGACTCTTTCTAACAGGCCCAGGAATGGACTCTAACAGGCGCAGGAACTGACTCTTTCTAACAGGCCCAGGAATGGACTCTAACAGGCCCAGGAACGGACTCTAACAGGCACAGGAACGGACTCTAACAGGCACAGGAATGGACTCTTTCTAACAGGCCCAGGAATGGACTCTAACAGGCGCAGGAACTGACTCTTTCTAACAGGCCCAGGAATGGACTCTAACAGGCCCAGGAACGGACTCTAACAGGCGCAGGAACGGACTCTCTCTGAGCCTCCAGAAGGGACCAGCCCTGCCAGCGCTTTTATTCTGGGACTCCTGGCCTCCAGAGCTGGAGATGGTAACAATTTCGTGCAGTCTGAAGCCACTGTGTTTGGCAATTGGCTGCAGCAGCCGTAAGGGGCGACTAAGCTGTGTGATTCAGGTCAATGACTTCCTGCTCTGGGCCACCACCGCCTCCGAGTCTCTGAAGTGGGGCGATGGGACCCCCTCCCAGGCTTCGGTGCGGCTGAGTCAGAGCCGGCAGCCACACAGAACAGTGCCCAGCCCAGGGGTGGCACTGGGTGCTGGTGGGCCCGCAGGAGGGGGGTCCTCCTTTCCCATGAAGGTCAGAGTGGAGGCGTTGCCCAGGACAGAGGGACAGCTCACACCCTTTGAACCTAAAACAACGCTTCTCCTTCCTTTCAGAAGCAAGCATCATCTCAGGACACTCAGTTCAGAAAACAAGGCTGTGGCAAGGCAGGCCTGTCATCATGTCCCATAGCTCACTGTCGGCAGCACTGACCCCGCCACATGACTCCATGTGACCCTGTGTTTCTAGAAATCATTTGTCACCCCAGAAGATGTTATCTGCAGCCCGGCATTTTCCCAAGTGCATGCAGGCGTTTGTTTGTTGAGCACCTACTGCGTGCTGGGCCTGGTAGGAGTGCCATGAGGTCCAGGAACCCCCAGAGCCCTTCTCCCACAAGAGGGGGTGACGTGCAGCCACAGGAGAGGAGAGAGGCCGACACCGGTGTGGAAGGGGACATGGACATGGGCTCTAAGGTTTTGGGAGGCGTTCCTTCTGTCCAGACACATGGAAGGGCTGGAGGGAGAGACAGGCAGCCTGCTGCTGGCATTGTGCACACTACGCTGCCGGGAAAGGCGAAATCCTCCCCCTCGAGCAGGGAGCGCTGATTTCAGAGGCAAAGGCTTTGTGCTGTGACAGAGCCCCGCTCCAGCATCCCTCTTGGGTCCACCCAGAACGAAGACACCGCTAAACCCTCAGGATACCGCCACACCTGGAGCATGGGTGCTGGCTAAGCCAGCCCTGTTCCGCCGGGTCCCCACCTGGCTTCCAGGCAGCAGACAAGGCGCAGGAAGGCCCAGGAAGCCTGAGCTCTAGGCACCATTTGCCAAAGGTCCCCGCTGAAAAAACACCTAAAATCCACCCAAGGTGGAAGGGCTGTGCAGGAGATACCAGACGCCATGAAAACCCAGACAGATGCAGGCCAGCGTCCAGTGGGCCTGGGTGCTGAGATGGCTCAGGAAGTCCCCACCAAGGCCCGGACACTCCCTCAGGGCTGCAGGCCCAGACACCACGGGAAGACGGTGGCAGCCACCAGTTCATCCCAAAGCTCGGAGCTTTGTCATTCTGGCTGCTGGGTGATTCGAACATGGAAATGGTCGTGGCACCCCGAGGACTCCAGCCAGCCTGGAGATGGGCAAGGGAAGTGCCTCTCACGGCCAAGAAGGTAGCCCGCAGCCCTGGAGGTACAGCTCTCCAGCCACGTGGGACCGAGATACTCCCAAAGCCTGGGTCACTGTCCCACGGGGGCTGTCCGGGCAGGGGAGGGTTGGGGGGATCGGGCACACACACACCGGGACCTGTCACTGCTTACTCGCCCTGGCCACACGGCCACCTTGAGCACAGGAAGTCCTGAGACAGGCCGGATCCCACCCCACCCCGGCCAGTCTGTCAGGCTCCAGCGCCCTCCCCCAGAGCCGGGCTCCTGTCCCCGTCTGGAGAGAATCCGGTGAGATGCCCTCAGCTGCCCTCGGTTTTCTCATCTGTGAAACGAGGCTGCGCCGGCGGCAAGGCCCACACCCCGGGCTGGGGGACTGTCAGGGATGCCTAGGCACAGGCTGGCGGTTTCCCGGGGGGGCCTCAGCATCCGCCTGGAGGTTCGGGATGTCAGGACGGGAGAACGAGTGAGTACCAGGCACATGGGAGGGTTGCCCAGATGCCATCCTTCCCTGCCCCCTGGGAGGGACGACAGAGCTGGCCCAGGCCTGGGTTCCTGGCTCCTCCAGGGTCCAGGGCAAGCCTGTTATAGCCTGGGGAGGCTGGGCTGGCTCCCAGGCTCCTGGGAAGCAGGACGGGTGTAGGAGGGCAGGACAGGCCCCGGAGGGTGCTGGGTCCCGAGGACCCCTGTGCCCACCAGGTCCCACCTGCCTCGCCCAGGACCCTTCCCCAGGAGCCGCTGGGGCAGGGATGAATACTCGACGGCTGGAAGTCAAAGTACACAGGGGCGCTGCAGGGCTCTTCCTGGCTACCGGGCAGGCCATAGCCCTCGGGCCGGCGAAGAAAGATAACCGCTCTGCTGTCGAGAGCTCAGTGCCTCACGGTGACGGCCTGCCAGACCTGGGATTCGGGCCTGGCTGGGCAGGGACTCACATGGAGGCACAGCCTGGGAGGCCACCCACAGATACTACAGCCCAGTTCACTGTACCGTGAGCTTTCACACAGGAACCAACCAGCAGCCCATCAGTGCAGGAGTAGGAAGCAGGAGGAGGTATCCAGAGCCCCTTGTTGCTGCTCCTGGAGACAGCAAGACAGCCAGGAAGCCCCACACGGGCCGCAGGAGGCGTCCTTGCCCAAGTCATATGGAGCCTTGCAACAGCTACCCCTGACCTTGGCCCCTGACCTCCCTCTGCAGCTATCAGAACTTGACTGGGATATAACTGGTAATCTGAGACCAAAGCGCACGGGCTGGGCTAAGGCTAATCTTGACCATCACCCACGAGGAAGACGAACCAAGGAGGGGGCGTTCAAGCACCAAGAATTCCCAACCTTCTGATGACAGCCTTGGCTATTGACAAATCCTGGGGCAGGGGCGGGCGCAGGGGTGGGTCTTTCTTGATCTTCCCCAACGTGGCACCTTGGGGCACCTGAATGTGGTTGTGGAAAGGACACAGTCTGTTTGGGGGGATCCCAGGAGACCCCAAGTGGAGGCTGCTTCCTGGAGAGCCATGAACCATCAAGGGCCCAAGATCTGACACCCCAAGCAGAGAAGCGGCGAGCAAACGTGAACATCGCAGCTTGGAGGCAGTGCTCCGGCTGGGTTCCCTCCCGAGACGCACAGGCCAGCTGCACCTGTCAGCAAGACGGGTGTGGCCTGCCTTGTGTCCCCCACAAAGATAAGTTCAAGTCCTAGGTACCTGCAACTATGACTTTATTTGGAAAGAGGATGTTTGCACATGTGATCAAGTTAAGATGAGGTCAGATTCGGTCAGGGTCACCCTGATCCAAGGGCTGATGTCCTATAAGAAGAGGTAATCTGGACATAGGGATGCACACAGAGACAGGAAAGCCACATAAAGCCAGGCAGAGACGGGAGGGGTGCGGCCAGCAGCTAGAAGAGGCAGCGGGACAGACCCCCCCCAACCCCACAAGAGCCTCCAGAGGAGCGTGCCCCTGCTGGCAGCGTGATTTCAGACTTCCTGGCCTCTGGAACTGTGAGAGGATGAATTTCTTCCGTGTTAAGCCACCCAGTCTGTGGCACTTTGTGACGGCAGCTCTGGGAAGCGAATGCAGGGACCCACAGTTCTGCCAGCCAATAACAGAGTTGGGGCCTCCAACCAAGGGCACAAGAATCCCCTTGTGCAGGCTGCAGGGCTTGGGGCAGGGTCTCTCCTTTCCCCTAGACACTCAGAACACTGGCCTTTCCCAAAGATACCTCTCACAATGGCCAGGTGGCCTCCCAGATGGGGACGCCCTCTCTGTTCACAAGAACAGAGAGCCCAGACCCTGCCCTTATAAAGGCCGGATCAGCTGCAAGTTGGACAAATACCCCTCTGGATTTCTGTGCGTCCTAAGATACAGAAGGCACATCAGGAGCTGTCTGCAGCCCATGTACCATCCCCCACAGGGAGGCCGGGCACTGGAGGGCAGGCAGGATAGACCACACCTGTCCCCAGGAAAGCTGCCCCGGGAAAGCTGCCCCAGGAAAGCTGCCCCCGGTCTGTCTGGCGGCATTTGCCCCATGCAGGCGGCTCCCTTGTTTCCAGAGCACCCGTGAGGCCGTGAGCCTATGTGTCTTCTTTTCACACTAAAGCTACAGATACAGCTGAGTTTCCCAGTCAAGTGGCCCAGCCCCTGAGACCAGGGCTGTCAGATACTTTGCTGAATTTCCGCTGGAGGCCAGTTCACTGGGGACGGAGCAGAGGCGGCTGGAAGGAGGCGCCAGAGCTTCCGGCTTTCCCTCCTCCCCCCACCCACAGCCTCCCTCTCTGCAAACAGGCTCCTCCCTCCCATCTTGTCCTGACACACCTGGCTGTCTTCCACCTTAGCTTGCTCAGACATCTTTACAGTAACACTCCTGTGAGCCAGCCAGGGAGTATGGGGGGGCTGATCCCTGTTTTCCTAAGTCCATCTGTTCAGCCATCTGTTCATCCATTCATCCTTCCATCCATCTATTCATCCATCCATCCACCCTTCTGTCCATCCATCCATCCATCCATCCATCCATCCATCTACCCATCCATCCATCCATCTACCCATCCATCCATCCATCCATCTACCCATCCATCCATCCATCTACCCATCCATCCATCCATCCACCCTTCTGTCCATCCGTCCATCCATTTGTCCATCCATCCATCCATCTATCCATCCATCCATCCGTCCATCCATCTACCTATCCATCCATCCATCCTATTTGTCCATCCATCCATCCATCCATCCGTCCATCCACCCTTCTGTCCATCCATTTGTCCATCCATCCATCCATCCATCTATCCATCCATCCATCCATCCATCCATCTACCCATCCATCCGTCCATCCATTTGTCCATCCATCCATCCATCCATCCATCTACCCATCCATCTGTCCATCCATTTGTCCATCCATCCATCCGTCCATCCGTCCATCCATTTGTCCATCCATCCATCCGTCCATCCGTCCATCCATCTTCTGTCCATCCCTCCATTTTTCCCGACCCCAGCACTACCTCCCTCACTCCCTTTCCTCTCTCATACTCAGTTTCACCATCACAGACCAGAAGCAGAAATGAGAAAATTCAAGAGTCCCAAGGGTCCCAGCCAAGGTCCAAAGGGACAGCTGAGACCACAGGCGGTCTCAAAGAGCTGGGCACCCCCAGGGAGCTTTCAGGGCTGGGCTTCTCTTGGAATCTGGGTCCAGGGATCCAGCATGTCTTCCCTAGGGAAGCTCTCATGAGCGCTATTCAGAAATCCACCCACTGCCTGAACAGGGAGAGATTGGATGGAGGGAGGAAGGCCTGAAGGTGACAGAGCCCAGGCCACCAGCTGTGGGTGCAGCCCAGGGCCAGCGGCCCCATCTCTGCATCTGGGAGGCAGCAACAGCTCGGCTGTCACCTCCTACCATTGCCCCATAAAAGGCTGAGTCCTTTGCCTGCTGGTGGGGGGGCTATTCCCTTGAACTTGCACCCTAGGGAACACAACATAAGACCCCAAATGCCACTTTCAGTCTCTCTAAGGGCAGTAAGATGGCACAGGGCTACGTCTCCAAACTGCCCATAGTAACTTAGGGAGACTGGTCTGCCCCAAAGCCATCCTCACTCCTCCATGATGCCAACCCCCAAATGCCCATAGCAGGGCAGGGCAGGGCAGGGAGGAGAAGGGCAATGGGTGTTTGCTCAATCTGCAGTGACGGTGCAGGCCCTGGGAGCGCAAAGGCAGCAGAGGCAGCGTCCGTCCTGCTCCGCTGTGTCCCTCAGCCGCCCAGCTTTCGACAGCTGCGGGCTGACAAATGGCTGTCAGTCAATGAGTGGATAAGAAAGTTGTGGTCCATATACACCATGGAATACTACTCAGCCATAAAAAGGAATGAAATAATGGCATTCGCAGCGACCTGATGGAGCTGGAGACCATCATTCTAAGTAACTCAGGGATGGAAAACCACACATCCTGCGTTCTCACTCACAGTGGGGAGCTAAGCTCCCAGGATGCAAAGGCGTAAGAACGACATGGTGGACTTTGGGGACTCAGGGAAAGGGTGGGAGGGGTGAAGGATAAAAGACTACACATTGGGTTCAGTGTGCATTGCTCGGGTGACGGGTGCACCAAAATCTCACAAATCACCACTCATGTAACCAAACACCGCCTGTTCGCTCAAAACCTGTGGCAGTCAAACATTAAAAAAATAAATTTAAAAAAAATTTGTGGGCTGAATGCAGCTGACAGACAATCCCCCCTGACACCAGGTCCAGAGGGCAGGCTCCGCTGTCCTGGGCCACGCGGGAGGCAGGACACATCCGGCGCTGATGAAAAAGCCACGTTCGGAGACCCAGACAGCACCCGTCTCAGTCATGCCTCTCATTTGAGTTCTAATTTGGGGAGTGTGGAAGTTCATGATGCCTTTTTCAAAATAAAACAGTCACAAGTACTTTTTTTTTTTTTTGAGACAGTGTCTCACTCTGTCACCCAGGCTGGAGAGTGCGTCCATGTGCTGGAGAGTGCGTCCCTATGTCCAGGCTGGAGGGCAGTGGCACAATCTTGGCTCACTGCAACTTCCACCTCCCAGGTTCAAACAATTCTCTTGCCTCGGCCTCTCAAGTAGCCAGTATTACGGGCACCCGCCATCACGCCCGGCTAATTTTTGTATTTTTAGTAGAGATGGGGTTTCACCACCTTGGCCAGGCTGATCTTGAACTCTTGACCTCGTGATCCACCCACCTCGGCCTCCCAAAGTTCTCGGATTACAGACATGAGCCACCGCACCTGGCCACAAGTACTTTTTAAAAGACCAAATGGAATTTTAATTTTTGGCCTTAGCTTTGCCTAGAAGTCACTGACCTGGCCTCTCCTAGCCCCCAACGCTCCCTGCCCCTCCGGTGGCCCCTGCTGCCTCTCTGTGGCTCCTCGAGGCATTTGGTTATACACATAAGTTCTTTAGCAGTGATTTCTGAGATTTTGGTGCACCCATCACCTGGACAGGCCACGCCTGGCTTGCTCCCGCCTCAGGACCTTTGCACATGCCATTCTCTAGGGCTGAGCACACCTCAGCCCTAGCACTGTAAACTTCACTCCCTGAGTGTGTGGAGGTTTCTATTAACCGTCACCCCTCTGTCTACCTGCCTAAAGCTCCCCGCTCACCCAGCTCTGGCCTTAAGGGCGCTTCTGCATCCACTTGGGGCCGCCACACATACTTCAGCTGGTGGCCATGTCTCCTCCGCGAGGATGCCAGTTCATGAGAGCAGGGCCCTTCAGTGTGTTGCTCACTGCTGTGTCCTCCATGGCCCCAAACAGAGCGCGGCGCGCAGTAGGTGCTCAGTAAGTACTGGGGGACCAATGCCTGATTCTCGGCTCTTCCTTTGGTTTGGGAGTGCTAGGGAATGTTCCCACCTTTGCTCCAAGAGTGAGCATGAAAACCCCATGGTGAATGGGGAGGGGGTTCATTCATATCCAGCCTGGTCCCCAAGGCCTTTGATATCTTGGGGGCTGATCTTGCAGACTGCAGCTGCCCAGATCAGCTGCAAGGTGGTTTGGCTTGGGAGTGATAACGAACATTCCCACTGCCTGAGTGGGGGCGTCCAGGAGGCAAGTCCAGCTTATTCAAAGTAGGGGGCCTCTTTAATGCACACCCGTCCAGCCTCCTAAAGCAGGTGACAGGTGGTGAGGACCTCAGTGGCTCGGATTTGGGGCCAGGACTGCAGTCCACTCCAGCAGCTGAAGGATATGCCACCAACTTTGATCAGAAAGGTGGTGTCTGTCACTGGATATCGGAACAAAGCCATCCACCCTGCAAAATGCAGTCTGAACTCCAGGCCCCTATGGAAACCCGGCACCACCCACCCCAGCCTATTCCTCAGGCGTTGGGAAGTACCAGCCTCGAGGCGCAGGAGACAGTATGGGGAGCTGATATTTTGCCCACATCGGCACCTAGAAAGTGCTCTCCCTGAGTTATCCGTGAACAGAGTGCAGTTACACACCACTCAGCAAAGTTTAGCAGGAGTTAATGGGGAGGTGGGGCGCCGTGTAGGGTGGGCAACGGGTGGGTGGGCATGGCCACAGCAGCAAGCCCCAAAGCTGAGAAGAGGTGGCGCCGGGCAATACTTTCTCTCTTTTCAATACAAGCAGCCCTGCAAACCTGGCAGGCACACAGGCGTTTGCTTTTTAAAAAGAAAAAATCACAGGTAGTTAATGAGCTGCACAGTGAAATGGGGGATGATAGGAGGTTGAAGGGCAGGCTCTCAGCCACTCCTGGGTTCTAGCCCAGCACAGCCACTTCCTGGCTGGGCAACTTCGGGCAGGTTGCTAACCTCCTCTGTGCCTTGGCTTCCCCCTCCGGAAAACAGGGCTAATCCGAGTGTAGGCTTCATGGGAATATCGTGAAAATTAAATGAATCGATGTAAATAAAGAGCTTAAGACAATTGTCCTGGCACACGGTACAAACTCTCCAAATGCCAGGTATCATTACCCATGAGGAAACAGCCCCAGGCTTTGCTTTTAAGCCAAATTAAAAGATCAGGGCAGCACAGTTCCATACCTGGCATCCAGTGAGCAGGAAGGAGAAAAAATAAAGTCAAGTAGAACAGCCAAGACAAGTAAGCCAGCCACGCGATCCTTGCGGCAGCCACGGGCTGGCCTGCACGGCCGAGAGCGCTTCCAGAAAACCCTCTGTAAGGAGGCTTCTGGGTCATGGAAGGCACCGAGGAGAAGGCGGGTCCCCCATCCTTTTTCTCCAAGCCCCACTCTGCAGGGCGCCACGGGAATTCGGTCCCAACGCGTGCAGCCCAAATACACGGCGGTGCCAAGTCCCAGGCGCTCTGGCAGGGAAGCTGGCCCCGTTTAGACAGCAAGGTCAGGTTCGCCGCAAACAGCCCTGGTCACCTCCAGCAACTCCTGGAAGTCCTCACTGCCCCTTCCACACGCCAGGCTCCCTTAAAGAGACCAGAGTTCAAGTTCGCTGCATGATTTGCTCTAAGATAGTGACTCCCAGACTCGGCTGAACGTGACAATCACCCGGGGAGAATGAAAACTCCTGATGGCGAACTGCACCCCCTATCAATTCAGTGAGACCATCCGGGGGGTGAATGTGTGTATGTTTAAAGATTCTCCAAGTGATTCCAATGGGCAGCCAAGTTAGGGACCCCCTAGGCTAAGAAACAAGCCAGGCAGGAATGAAGGTCAAGTCATGAGGTTTGAGGACTTGAGGACGGGACCGCTCCTTTCTGCTGTGGGGAGGAGGATTTTGTGCAGGAGGGAGGCCTTTTTTGCCCTGTGAGTGCCAGGCAGGCGTCCCAGGGCCCCAGGAAAGTGGAGCGGAGCCAGCACACACGCCCCAGCAGACAAGCTGTTAAGGTGGGCAGGGCACAGCCAGAGAGCGGGCAGGGCTGGGGAAACGGCACTAGGACTGCGGCTACCTCCACTCATTTCAACTTGTCATTTCCTCAAGCTGCAGAGGCGCCCGCTCTGCCCACATGGCTTCCCCGCCTGCCAGGGGGGTGTCCAGTCTCAGGCCAGGCGCCAAGCTGGGTCCCCACCAGAGTCCACCCCCAAGCTGGGCTGAGTCTGGCAGGAGACAAACTCCTGAGTTTCCTGACCCAGGGATCCAGCCTCCCCCGCCCGCCTCAGCTCCACGTCAACATGCCTTAACATCCCGGGAAGGAAGGGATCCTGTCTGGGTTTGGTTATAAAAAAAAAAAAGAAAGAAAGGAAGGAAGAAAAGGCTTTCACGTTGGCAGCCCCAGGACAGTAAACAGGGCACTCGGAGCCGCAGAGAGGCCAGGTCCAGATGTCTGCAACGTGCCGGGCCTCTGGGCGCAAGCCCACCTCGCCAGCAGCCAACTTCTTTGGGAATTTCGGAATCTTTACCCCGTCCCGTTAGCCCCTGGTTATTACCGACAATAGGAAGAATCGCTCAGGAGGGAGGCCCACCCCCTCCCCCTACACACCCAGGTCCCCTCCTGAGGAGCGTGGCTGTCACTGGCCACCTCCGCGGCTGCGGGGCAGGGAGAGGAGGCCTGTCCTGCTTCTGCAGTAGCGCGTCTGGGGGCGCAGCCCCCGGCGCCCCCGCCCGCGCGGCCCCCAGTTTGGGCGCAAGAAAACCTCCTTACCGCTCTGGCCTCGCTGGGTCCCGGGGACTTCGAGGAGGCGCCGCCGCCCCCCGCGCGCGCGTCGAGGATGCCGGGCGCCAGGGAGTAGAAGGGCGGGCTGGGGCTGGGGCTGGGGGGCAGCCCGGAGTCGGGGCTGTCCAGCAAGCCCTCCCGGCCCGGCTCCTTCAGGCTGTCCTCCATGTCCTGCAGATGCAGGTGGCCCACCATGTCTAGGGGGCGCGGGGCGCGGGCCCCCCGCTCCTCCGGGGGCTCCTCCACCGCTCTCCGGGGCCCGGGGCAGGCGGCGGCGGGGCGAGGGCTGCACGCCCAGGGACCTGCGGGCACCGCGAGAGGCGGCGATCGGGCCCGGCGCCCCCCACCTCCAGCGCCCCCGATCCCTGCAGGCCTGCAGCCTGCTCGCCCCCGCGGGCCGCAGTCCTGCCCGCGCCGCCGCCCTCCGCCCTCCGCCCTCCGCCCTCCGCCCTCCGCCCTCTGCCCTTCGCGGCGCCCGCCCGCCCTCCGGGCCCGGCCTCGCCTCCGCGCCGCGCTCCGCTCCGGCCGGCCGGCCCAGCCCCGAGGCGCACGTCGCCGCCCGGCCCTCTCCGCACCTCCCCGGCCCGCGCCTCCTTTTCTAGGCGCCTCCTCCTCCCCCTTCCTCTCCCCGCCCCGGCCTGCGCGGTGGGCAACCGCCCCAGGCCGGCCCCTCCGCCGAGGCCCTCCCGCTCCCGGGCACTGCGCGCCCAGCCCAGCCGCCCCGGTCCCGCTCCCACGAGGCGCGCGTGTCCCCCACTCCCGGAACAAGCACCACACCCGCGTGCCCAGGGGCCTCGTGGGGTCCCCAGGTCATCCCAAGAAATACGAGCCGTCAGCATCATCCTATTTCATGGTGCTCCTGTAGGTTTTCTCCATCTCATTTGAAGTCCCAAAAAAAGCAGCTTGAGAAACTTTATTTCAGAGTTTTCTTTTTCTCTGTAACTTACAATCGATGGGGAGGAGGGCCACCACTGTCCTAGTACTGGCGTCTCGGTTACCCGCACACCTGGGGCCGACTGTTTGGGCCTTGAGGGTGGAAAGCATTGCGGGGAGCCTGTGGGAGGGGGGCGGCAGCGGCGATGAGCAGCACTTCCGGGAATCCCCAGGCATCTGGCTGTTCCTGCACTTTTTCCAGGCAGGTCCTTGCTCATGGACAAGGGTCCTGCCCGTCTTTCCCTTCTTTTTCTTCCTCCCAAGAGAGAAGAACACGTGTTTCCCTTCCTCGCTGTTTTCTTATCAGATGCCTGGCAAGGGGTCTCCGCATTTCCAGCGCCCAACCACACAGACGCCCCCACCCCTCTCCTGAGCATCCATCCTTCCATTCTGCAGTGGGGCAGCTACGGGTGTCCACGGATTGCTTCGAAAAGCAGGAATGTGGGAGAGGCTAACAGGGCAGAGAGAGCAGAGGGAGGAGGGGTGAAAGGGTGCTCAGATACACTCACTTCCATTCACCCCTTTGTCTGGATAGAGCAGAAAGCCCAAGATCAGGGCCGGGAAGCCGGATGCCAGAATCTGCTCTTTGGACACCCGCAAAGTGAGGACAGCACTTTGAAGCGCGTTCTCAAGCTCCCACTCTGCACCCAGCCTTGGCCAGACCTCAGAACAGACGTGCTTCAGACAGCAGGCCCCTGCCCTGTGGGGGGCCCAGTCTGATGAGGGAGGCCGCAGTGCACCGGGAAGCCAAGGCTGTGAGTCTAAGGGAAGGAACTGAATGAGGTGCTGCACCCAAGAATAGTCCCAGGGTCAACTTAAGGCTTGGGTAGTCAGGGAAGGCTTCTTGGAGGAGGCGATTTTTAAAGATAAGATCTGAATAGCCAAGCAGTGAGAATTAGTGCAGCACGTGGAGAGACCAGCTGGGCACAGTCTTGCCACAGCGGGAATAAGGTGCATGCCAGGACACTGACGGAGGGTGGGGCCAATTCCTGGGAGCCCCCAGGTTGAAAGGCATGCACTGTCACCAGGTGAATTTACAGCCCATTTCCATATCGGCCAGGAAAGAACGGGGA
Source organism: Aotus nancymaae (assembly GCF_030222135.1). Lineage (NCBI taxonomy): Eukaryota > Metazoa > Chordata > Mammalia > Primates > Aotidae > Aotus > Aotus nancymaae. The sequence goes on from NW_026988433.1 coordinate 8,802,423, forward strand.
AGTCTGCTGCCCAAACAGAACTAACCAGAGGTTTGAATATCTGGAACGTTCTGGAAAAAACAAAACAGGACAACGGACCCCGTTTGCTTCAATTCTTAGCCAAAGCTAAGAATTCTTCTTCAGCCCTTGGGCAACTTGACCAGAATGAGCGGCTGAACTGCTGTCACCAGGGGGGAGGGGGCGTCCTGGAAATTCACATTTCCCAAATGCCCACCCACCCAGATCAGAAGTCTTCTGCTTCCCTGGAGAAAGTCTTCAGCAAGAACTAATTTCTTCTTATCTCAGGGATAGGACCAATGACCCCTTGGCCACAATAGCTACTAAGGGCAGGGCAGGATGTGGGCAAGGCAGAGTTTCAAAATTGTAGGGTTCCTCTGCCTTTGTTTAAAATGTTGATATTTTGAGGGCAGGAGCGGTGGCTCACGCCTATAATCCCAGCATTTTAGGAGGCTGAGGTGGGTGGACTACCTGAGGTCAGGAGTTCAAGACCAGTCTGGCCAATATGGTGAAACCCTGTCTTTACTAAAAATATAAAAAATTAGCCGGGCGTGGTGGTGGGTGCCTGTAATCCCAGCTACTCAGGAGGCTGAGGCAGGAGAATCACTTGAACCCGGGAGGCAGAGGTTGTGGTGAGCCGAGGTCACGCCACTGCACTGCAGCCTGGGCATCAGGGCCAGACTCCTTCGAAAAATGAAATAAAATAAAATAAAATGTTGATATTTTGTATTTTGTTCTTTTTTTTTTTTTTTTGACAGAGTCTCGCTCTGTCGCCTAGGCTGGAGTGCAGTGGCGAGATCTCGGCTCACTGCAACCTCCGCCTCCCGGGTTCAAGCAGTTCTCTGCCTCAGCCTCCCAAGTAGCTGAGATTATAGGCGCCCACCACCACGTCTAGCTAATTTTTGTATTTTTAGTAGAAACGAGGTTTCACCATGTTGGCCAGGCTGGTCTTGATCTCCGGACCTCATGATCCACCCACCTCGGCCTCCCAAAGTGCTCGGGTTACAGGCATGAACCACCTTATCCGGTTGATATTTTGTTCATCTTGAACAGTTTGCATCCATTTGACTTTTAAAACATTGCAGCAAGATACTATTTGTGGCGATTCTGTGTTTGGAGGATGTCCTGAAATTCTCCTGCCTCACTCTAATCCTGGCCCCCTTGTGCCATTCATCCTGATCTAGAAGCGCACTTATCAGGAGTGCGGTCATGACTATGTCCACACCTGGGTTCTGGAAGTTTCTCCTGAAACAGACTGCCCTGTGTGAGTAACGATGGGAGATGTGTGCATGCGAGATGGCAGGACGAACATGAGTGCACTACAAATGTCAAACCCCCAGTGAGCGGCCCACACGGATGACCCCGGTGACCGTGGCCTCTGACCTATTCGGATCCGCTGCTGCGGGCTGGGGACCGCCCCTCGGCTGAAAGCCGGGTACTGTGGAAGCTTCTATTTCTCATAGCGCCAGATGGTCTGCAAATGTCAAAGAGGGGAGGAAAGGCCAAAATTTCCATAAATTCATTTGAGCCAGTGGACAGGGCAGGAGGCTCTTGTGGCTGGTCTCAGGAGGAAAGGGGGCCTGAACCCCTGAAATGTGAGGCCTGAGGAGTGAAGAAGAGGGTCTTTCAAGATCTGGGTGTCTGCCCCAGGCCCAGTGCTGTCGGAAGGGACAGAGTGAAGGAGGCACCTGGTCTACAGGGGCCCTCGGGCTGTGCTAAGGAATTGGGGCCTTATCTGCCAGGGATGGAAGAATCTGCAGAGGTTTTGAAGCAGGTTTCAGGAATGATCTGATCCAAATAGCTTCCAAAGTTCCTCACTATACACACATATACATATAAGCAAAGTTGGATTAAAGACAGGAGAGTTTGGAGGCAGAGGGAAATTGAGCAGAGGAAATAGATATGTAATAGACAAGAGGTACTGGGGTACCCAGACAAGGCGTCCTAAAGAGTGGGTCCCGTGCTGCAGAGAAGGGGAGAGGGAAGACCCCTTTACCGCACACCCCTGGGGAGGAAGACCTTCTTCCACAAGCTTCTGAAGTCACTGGCTTTTAAGAGCACGCACTGGGGGAGAAAGAAAAGTGGACTGGAGTGACCCCAAGCCCCAGGGTTCCCTAGCACTCCCTGGTCCGCGGTATTTTCTTTCCCAGGCTGCTCTGTGTGGGGAGCTCCACTCTTTGAGGAAGGCCAGAGGGAAGGGCGTCCAGAAAAAAAAAAGGCGTTTTGACAGAAAGCCATTAGCCACTTGTTCCAAGCAGCACTGCAGGAAGGTCTTGGAGCTCGGGCTGCGCCTTCCCGGCAGCTGACGGAGCCCTACACCCACCATCGTGCACCGGAAGCCTGGCTGCGTCCTGCTTCCATTTTCAAACACAGCAGTCCGGCCGCGGGGACTCACACCTGTAATCCCAGCACTTTGGGAGGCCGAGGTAGGTGGATCACCTGAGGTCAGCCGTCTGAGACCAGCCTGGCCAATGTGGAGAAACGCTACTAAAAATACAAAAATCAGCCAGGTGAGGTGGTGCACATTTGTAATCCCAGCTACATGGGAGGCTGAGGCAGGAGAATCGCTTGAACCCGGGAGGTAGAGGCTGCAGTGAGCCGAGATCATGCCACTGCACACGGCCTGGGCAATAGAGCGAGACTCCAACTCAAAAAAGTAAATAAAAGAAAAGAGGAAGGAAGGAGAGAGAGAGAGAAGGAAGAAAGGAAAGGAAGGAAGAAAGAATGAAAGAAAGAAGGGAAGGGAGGGAGGGAGATGGAGCCATGGAGACTCAGAGAGGTTAAGTGACTGCCTGAGGTCGCACAGCCTACCCTAAGTAGAAAGCCACACTGGAGGCTGCGAGGGTGCATGGGAGGAAGGCTGTCAGTGGGTCCCAATGGATCGTGACACGGAGGCAGGAGGACTGAGGTCATCGTGCCGGACAATAAGACCCTTTTGTGACCTGCAGAGACGGCCCCGAAACAAGGCCATCTGAGAGCATGCCGGAGACCCTGAGGCCCAGGCTGCACTGAACGCAGAGCTCGTCTAACGGTGATCACTCACAGATCACTGCCCACCCTTGCCCACCCTGTGGGAAGTTCCCCAAGGCCAGGGCTTGGTACTCCTGCTTCCCGGCGGGCTGTGCACGCCAGGCTCCACCAGCCTGTGTGATTGTGCTTACCGCCGCACCCAGCAGGGCACCAGCCATTCAGGCAGCCAGGGAGGCGGGGAGGCGTCACTGGCGGCTTCTTTAATCAGACGTGTCTTGCTTCCTGGTTCCCCAATGGTTGACATCACCATCTGAAAAGGTTGGCAGAACATAGTTACATCTCCTTGAGAGACACAGAGAGGGTAGGTGTGTTGCCTAAACTCACACAGCAGGACCAGGTGTTAATGCGCTCAGCCAGGGCCTTTCTTGGTTATGGTTCAAGGGCCCTCTCTGGAGTAAGGAGCTGCTCCTTCCTGTGAGTCATCGTCAAAATCCCCGGGACTCCCCTCCTTCCCCAGGGGGATAAGGCACCTGGAGGAAGCCCAGGGCTGTCTGCCATGGGTCAGGGGCCACGTGCGCTTCTCTTCCGTGAAATCCCAGGCAGGGGACCCATGCTGCCGAGAGCAGGTGCACCCCGGGAAGGGCAAAGGCGCCCACAGAGGGCAGGACCTCCTCACCTGTCATGTGTGGACACAGCTGGAAGTCCCGCTCGCCTTTCCAGGAGACTCACAGACAAGGAAGGGGTCTTCTGGGCCGGCTCAGTGGTCTGGGTTTGAACCCTGGCCCTTCCATGTCCTGGCTGTGTGATCTGGACCATTGGCCTGCCCTCTCTGTGCCTCCGTGTCCCCATCCAGAAAGCAGGGATGATAATAAAGGTAGGGAACAAAGATTAAATATAGGCATAATAAGGGTATGCTTCCAGATGCGCCAGGCAGAGCTGAGCCCCTGGCACCGCGCCAGGGAAAATTCCTCAGGCTCAGCTGGGCCCTGCTCTAACCACTGCACCTCATGCCTCTGCGTGAAATCACCAAGAAAATCAATACCCTTAGATACATACACACTTATGCATGCATATAAACACATACACACACACAAGCACCCATATGCACACACATATACACGTACACACATAAACATGTATATACACATAAACACACAAATATACACATATACACAGACACATACACAAGACACGTGTACACGTGTACATACGCACAAACATGCATATATGAATACACATGTACACACGTGTACCTATATGCACGCAAACACATGTACACATAAACACCGATACACGTGCACATATATATGCACACACATACACATACCACGTGCATGACACATATACCTGCTAACACACATATACACACACATATACACACCTGTGCCCATACACACGTATACACACGTATCTACACACATACACGCACACATACGCATCCACACTTTTTAGAATAAGAAAAAGGAGAGCGCTGCCGTGTCAGCGAACGCTTCGTCTCTCGCAGGCGGCGTCCCGGCTCTTGCCTATTTTTAGGGAGCACAGAAATCGCACTGAGCATCACTGAGAGTTTGAAAGCAGCCGTGGAAGAACCTGAAGTGGACGAGCTCAAAGGGGCAGTGAGAACAGAGGCAGGAAGAGTGGCTTCTTGATCACACGCTCCTGACAGCCCCCGTCTGAGCTGTCCAGCAGGGCATATGATCAAATGTTTTAGACTGAAGGCCCAGGTGGCTGTACGACCGCGACACTTCGGCCTGTGCACCCTCAGCAGACCGGGTCCTGGTGCCTGGCCGGGGGACGCCTCCCTGGCCCAGGGAGTCCCATTTTCCCTGGTGGCCCGTCTCTCCCGGGGACTCTTTCGCAGTGCCCTTGCTTAGTCCCCAGCTGTACCGCAGACGCCCGCGCCTGGCCAGAGCTCCAGCAGTGACTCACCTCTTCATTTTTAGTCCATGTCCCTTCGGAGCCTGCAGCCCGCCTTTGCTGGGCAGCTGTCTGTCTGGGGGTCAGAGCCCATGCCCTGGGCGTCCACTCATAAAACCAGCTCTTGACCACCTGCCCTACTAAGACAGGGAAGTGGGCACCGATTGCATTAACAGTGCCTTTGACCTGGGCATAGGTTCTGCTGGCATCTGCATGTGCGTGTCCAGGACAGCTCCGGGTTCCCAGTGCTTTCAGTAAGCAAGGAAAGCTGCTTTCAGGGTCTGCCGCCCGGCGCCTAGACTTGGCATTCCCGAGCCCCTCCCGTTCCCATTCCAGAATGGGGCTGATGGCCTCACCTCACAGCTCCAGGCAAAGACGCCCACAGCCGAGAGGCTTCTCCCTGGCTGTAAACTCACTGCATCACACCTTCAAGCTGTAAGGAGCTTTTAGCTGAAAAGGCCTTTTTTGCCAGCTTCTCCCAAGCCTGAGTAAACAAAAAACCTATTTATGTCTTCAGAGCACTTAATTAAGCCGGAACAGGGATAAAATCAGAGACTGAGTGAAGAGAAAATACAGTCCCTAAAGTCAGAAGACGGTCGCCCAGCCGGGCTTGGCCAAGAGCCAGCTGTGTGTTCTTGGGGGAAGCTGGGTACCCCCTGAATCTTTGTGAGAATATAATGAAAACCCAAACACCATTTGGGTTTGTTGGGTGTTGACACATCTCTCTCTCTCTCTCTCGTGTATGTATGTGAGTGTGTGTGTGTCTGTGTGATTGTGTGAGTGTATATGTACTGTTTATTTTGTGTTTTTTTGCTAAACCATGTAAAAGTTGGTGGCAAACATCATGCTCCCTTGCCCCAAAAGTCTTCAACAGTCCCTCCTAAGAAGATAGATGACGTGGAACCACAGCACTGCCATCATAGTGAGGGAATTTAACACTGGTACGACTATATAACCTATATTCCATATCGAAATGTCCCCAATTTTCCCAACAATGTCCTTTAAAGCTATTTTCTTTCTCAACCCGGGGCTCAAACACACATTGCATTTCACCGTCACTATCAGGAGACAATTCTTCATGAGTTTCCCGTGTTTATTCCCATCTTGCAAACAGAGGCCCTGGCCACCCTTGTTCTGGGCTATCATTTCAAGAATGTTTGTAGGGAGAACAGTTTTGAAATGTAGAGATAGTGTCTCTCTTCATATCAAAGGATAGGCACGCTTCCTGTCCACTGTAATAAAAATAATGGTTCCCTCTGGGGAAAATATTAGGCAGGCCTATTGCCCATTGTGAAAGATTCAGGTTCCTGACACTCCAGGTTCCTCCCCTGTCGTGCAAACAGCTGCATGTGCAAAGGTCACCTGGGCCCCTTCAAGTGGCCCTGTGGAGACCAGAGCTGGGGAACCGGCTCAAGAACATGCTGACCCCCTGGCTTCTGTGATTACTGTGAGTAACAACATCCTTTGTCTCTGACCCAGGAGTCTTGTATCTTCTGCTTGCATCTGTGAGACTATGGCAGACCCACGTCTTCACTGGCCAGCGGGGTGAAATCTCAGACCCTTCCCGGTTCTGTATGGTCACATCTCTTTAGTTCTTTGACCCTAACAGACCCCATGCCTATTTTGCCTTTCCTGACGTGGATAGTTTTAACGAGTTTGGGCCAGTTGTAGAGCATCCCATGATCTGGATTTGTCTGACTGCTTTCTCAGGATTCAATTTAGGATAAACAGTTTTGCAGGAATTTTTCAGGGTCCCTGTTGCACCATCAACCTCAGGAGTCACGCCAGGAGGGAGACTGGGTAGAGGTGGCATCCACCTCTTTTCTTCGTGCCAAAGGTGCCTTTCCCTTTGTTATTTATCAGGAAGCTCTGGGGAGATATTTTAACATCTTGGGTATATCCTGCTCCCTGACAAGCCTTAAACTCCACAAACCCTGGCTGATTCATTGGTGAAGAGCTTTGTGCTAGGTGATAGCCCCAGATACGAGGACTGTTATGTTTTCCTCTTGCAACAGAGAACACATAGTCTGCGGAGACTAACAGATTTACAATCTTGCCTTGTATAGAAAAAGTTGGCAGACCCCTGCAGTAGCGGGTGGCAGGTGGTGAGTCTAGAGTCACCTTCAACAAATCCCCTTCAACACATCCACCTTTCCGCACCACTTTCTTTATCATTTTTCAGCTTTTCAGGGCTTCATGATTCTCTTGCTCCCAAGTTGTATAGTACTTAAAATGAAACACATACACCTTTCTGGTTAACACAATAGTGTGTGACACTCATGGAAATGGCGCCCGTGCACAGCAGACTAAAAGCGTGGGAACTGCCCCCTCTTCGTGCCTCTCACTTGGCAAATCTGTGCAAAGAGAATGTTTTGAGATCTTTTAAATGTGGTGTGCCATCCAGATTGCTTTCCAGTTATTTTGTCTGACTAGAAACTGTGATGTCACATAAATTGGTGACTGTGTCTGCCCGAATCCATAATGCCAAAACATCACTTGTTGATTTAGCAGGTTTGGGGATAAACAAGTTGTTATATTGAAAAAAAAAAAGAGGCCTCCAAAAAGTGCTGTGGTTTTTCATGAGCCATGGCGGCAGAAACAAAACAAAACTCATTTGTTGTCGTTTTGAACACAGCTGAGTAAATCAGCAGAAGAACATCCGCGCACATTACAAGCAATACAGGATGTTCTGATGCTTACTTGAGTCATGCAAAAAAATTTTTTTAATTAAAAAATGTGCATATAGCATGAAGTTCAGCCAGGTGAGAGCCAAGTGGTTGAAAGACCTTCAGGAGAGACAGCGGGTCCTTCCCAGCCGATGCAAACGCAGAGATGGCAGGGAGGAAGCAGTTTCCAGGGGCGCACGGGCCCCCGGAGTGCCGCAGGGTGAGTACACCAGAGAGCAAGGCAAATGTACACCGTTTCCATTCATTCCTCAAGGAAGACACAAGTCCAGGCAAATATTCTGGTTGTGTGGTTTTTCAACTGAAAGTGAAGACAAAGGGCGTTGAGCAGGAATTAATGCAAGGCTCCGGGCTCCTGGCACGCTGCCCAGAGCTCCGGAAAGGGCAGAGTCTGGGGACCAGGTCCAGGGGGAGGGCAGGGTCCTGGAGCGGCCAGGGCTCAGTCATGCTCCTGGTGCAGTCCTGAGATGCTAAGGGAGAGGTGGGGTGGGGAATGGGGTTGTTAATATCCCTTCAATGAGTAAAGCGCCTACTGTGTGGCGGGCATTGGGGGACAGAGCCATGGACTAGTCATACTTGGTCTTCATTCTTGGGGGACTTCCAGTATGGGGTGGGGGTTGGGAGAAGAAAATAATTAAACAAGGTAATTTCAGAGAGTTATAAATACTATACAAACGAAATGGGTGACCAGACGGAGAATGTCCGTGGTCAGCGGCTTTCCATGGCAGAGGCCAGGCCACAGAATAGCCTTCAGAGGTGGCTTTTGAACCAAGAACCTGATGTGGAAAAGGGGCCAGCTCTGCAAAGAGCCAGAGAAAGGGCATCCTGGCAGAGAAACAGAGGTGCAAAGGCCCTGAGGCTTCCTCTGGTCCTGCAAAGGCTCTGAAGCTGGCACACACTGGAGGCATCTTTGTCCCAGGAAGAAGGTGAAGAGAGACTTGGGGAGATGGGTGAAGGAAAAGAAGTAGAGAAAGAAAAGCAAGAGAAATAGGAGGGCAAGGAGACCGACCACGGAGAACCGGAGGGAAAGGAGGAAGAGAGTTCATGGAGGGCACAGGGAAGAACCCCCGACACATCCTGTGCTCACAGAAGGAGAAAGGGGGGCTCCAGCACATGGGGAGCAGCACAAGGCCTCTGCTCCTGAGTGGTTACCACTCACCTCCACATGTCTGCGCCTGGCATCTTTGCTAGCTTTGTGTGTGCTTGGTTCTTATGTCCCTGAGTGGGTTATCAACTCCTCAAAGGCAGAAAGCACGCCTTATGCCTTTTTCTTTCTGCACAGCACTTCACACCATGCTTTTGCACATGGGGAATCATTAACTATTGTCTGGATAAGTGGACAGATGCGTGGACAGATGGATGGATGGATGGACTGATGGATGGATGGACAGATGGATGGATGGATGGATGGATGGATGGACTGACAGATGGATGGCTGGACGGACAGATGGATGGATGGATAGATGGCTGGACGGACAGATGGATGGATGGATGGATGGATGGATGGATGGATGGATGGATGGATAGATGCATGGCTGTATGGACGTGGATGCTCATGTAACTTAAAGAACATTTCTGACATTCAGGCTGTTCTGAACCAAGGAAGAGCAAGTTGATCAAAAGAATCTAGGAGGTTTAGTAAGAAGGATTATTGCTATGTAGAGAAAAACATGAGTACCTGTTTTTTTTATTTTTATTTTTATGAAATGTCTGTGTTGTCCCCCCTCCTCAAATTCATATGTTGAAATCTCAATGTCCAACGGGATGGTCTTAGGAGGTAAGGTCTTTGGAAGGTAATTAGGTCATGAGGGTGGAGCCCCCATGAATGGGATTCGTGCCCTTATGAGACATGAGAGCTTCCTGTCACTCTCTGCTTTGCATCATTTGTGGATACAGTGAGAAGGAGGCTGCCTACAACCCAAGAAGCAAGTCTTCACCAAGAACTGGCTCTGCCAGCACCTTGATCTTGGGCATCTCCAACCCCAGAAATATGAGAAATACATGTTTGTTGTTTAAGCCACCCAGTCCATTGTCATTTGTTCCAGCAGCCTGAACTGCCTTAGCTAGGTATACCAATGTAGAAATGAACCAGAACAGGGAAGTGATATGAAAGAGAGGGGGAAAAGTAGCAAATGTAGCAAGATCACTAATGTTCACAGGTTTTCAAGTTCTTCTTTTCCTGCAGGAAACCACACTGTACTGTATTTCCCAGACTTCTGTGTGGTTAGATATGGCCATGTGATTGATTCTGAGCACTAGAATGTGAGTGGAATGGATGTGCACTACTACCAGGCCCATAGAAACCTCCCTCATATTCCTTCTTCATCCACTGGCTGAATAAAGAGGGCTCCAAGAGTATCAAGGAGGGTGGAACCACAAGATAGAGGGAGCCTGGGTCCCTGCATGACTGTGTGGAGCAGAGCCCTCTGGCTGACGGCTGAGCCGTAAACCACTGAGTTGCAGGGGTTGTTTGTTACAGCAGCTGGTGTTACTTATCCTGACCAATATAGAAGAGATGAAGAAGGTGAGAAGTAGGGGCTCTTTCTTCGTGCAGAAGACTCTGGAAGAAGGGGACCTCAGCTCAGTGGAGTCTAGATGTCAACTACTGAAAAACAGTACAGGGACATGAAAGAATTCTCTCAGCGACATCAGTCTGGTAGACAAATGCAGGAAAGGGAGGACAAGAAGGCTTTATTTTTTCCAAGGGGTGTAGATACCAGAAAAAGGGCACCTGCAGTCAAGCCACTTGACGTGGAGTCAAAACTCACATATTTTTAAAAGGAGACAGAAAAAAGAGGTTTCGTTGGAACTTTCTCTTGAAAAATAAATTTAAAATGATAAACGCTATAAGCAATTTTATCTTAATTTAACAAGGCTTGGGAACTCTGCTCTAATTCTTAGAGCAGAAGAATTACAAAGAATGATTTTTTTCTTTAACTTTCTGTATTTTTTTCCCAGCAAGACTTTCTAAGGGCACACAACTGACATTCTTCCCTTCACATTTGACTTTTTTTGCAGCTCTTTGGTTCAGAAATAATCTTTTTTTTTTTTTTTTTTGTAAAATGTTCAAGGGCTTAATCATCATTTCCATGGGCTTCTTTGAATACTTTGAAATTCAAATCATTATCTTTCATGAGTTCAGACCCAGGCCAGCTTTAATATTGCCGGGTGAATTTTGGATCAGCCAGACACGAGATACCCCGTCACCGACTTCACACACAGATGGGGTCCGAAGTGTGCTCCTTTCTTTGTTCCCTTAAGGACATGCCAAGGGGGACCTCTGGAATCACCACGTCCTGCCCAAGGGACTTAAAGAAGCAGCGTCTCGCAGGGGGAAACCCTCCATGGAACTCAGATGGCCAACTTGATTTCCAAGCAATTTGCTGACAGGAGTCGAGGTCAGAGTCGCTGACTGCGCTTTCTTCTGGAAGATTCCCAGGCTGCTGTTTACCCTGATTCCTGGCCATTCCTCATATTTCCTACGACTGTTTTTCTAGCCTACTTAGTTTGGTGACATTCATGGGGAAAACATCACAGTGGGAAGGAAGTTTTTGCTCAAAACTCAAACAAAGAGAAGGAAAGAGAGAGCAAAGGGGAAGAAGGTTAAAAAAAAAAAAAACTGAGAAATACCGAGTGCTCCCGTTAAGCAAATAATTTCCCAGGGTGTCTTAACATACAAGGAAACGCCATCACTGCAAAAATAATCCAAGCTGAGGAAAACACCCCCCAGATTTCTTTTCTGTACTTGTGCTGGACTCAGTGTGCAATGAGAGTCCTGGCATTGCTGAGGCCAGGCCCCGGGGAGCCCCTGCTTGGGAGAATTCTGGACACCTGGGAGCGTCTTATTGTTTCTCTCACCTGGGCTCAAGAAGTAGGGCACTGGGTTTTGTTTCTGTTTTTGTTTTCTGTTTCTTTCCCTGTGCAGGCTTCTAATCAAAGGGGAGGTAGAATATGGGGGAATGTCTCTCTTGGAACCAGTGGCTGGATTCTTGTCACCAGTCAGGGCTCTGCCCAAAGTCACCTCCTCAGGGAAGCCTTCCCTGATCTTCCATATAATTGCCCCTCCTCCCTTCCCCAGTCACTCTGTATTTTCTCACCCTGTTGATGGTCTTCATAGAATGAATCACCACTGAAAATTAGAGCGTTCACTTCTTTTGTGTGTCTTCTTCGCTGCTGGCAACTCCGCGGAGGATGAGATTTTACCTGTGTCATTCACCAACCCATTTCCAGGACCTAGAAGCATGTTGGACACATAGCAGGAGTACAGTAAGTATTTGTTGAGTTAAACAGAATCCTTAAGCTAAAAGCACTTAAGAAGAAATGATAGAAAACGCCTTTGCATTCCAGAAAGACTGAGCTCTACCTCCTGGGAGTTTCTTTACGGAAAAAGTTATATGCTTTGATTTTTTTTTTCCTATAGGTGATTCAATGAAAGTACCTCTTATTTAAAGCACAGCATGAATGACTCAGGATCCTGGGGAAGAATACAATGAGAGAACTGTGTCAAGTCAGTCCTTGGCACGCTGCCTGACACACTGGGGGTGCTCAATGAATATTGCATTCAATAATAACAACTCACACTGAGCTCATGGGCAACTAAGTCTTGTAATTTTCACACATGCTGCTGCGAATCTATGACTTTCATTTCCATTCCTGGTTTTTTTCTTGTTTTTGTTTTTTGGTTTTATTATTTTATTTTTTTGAGACGGAGTCTTGCTCTGCCACCAGGCTGGAGTGCAGTGGCATGATCTTGGCTCACTGCAACCTCCGCCTTCTGGGTTCAAGAGATTTCCCTACCTCAGCCTCCAGAGTAGCTGGGACTACAGGCGCATGCCACCACACCCAGCTAATTTTTTGCATTTTAGTAGAGACGGGGTTTCACCATGTTGGCCAGGATGGTCTCGATCTCCTGACCTCGTTGTCTGACTGCCTTGGCTTCCCAAAGTGCCAGGATTACAGGTGTGCACCACCACACCCGGCCCCTTCTGTTTTTTAAGACGTTGTTTGATCTCTGTTACAATTCACCCTGTTCTGCTCTGCCAAAAACATTTCATGGTTCACCAGACTATTCTCTCCAGCTTTGTATCATTTTTTAAATGTGATCAGACTGGCTTTGAAGGCCTTGTGGAAAATCGTTAATGAAAACGTTGAACTGAATGAAACAAGGGCAGAGCCCCGTGGCACATCGCTAGAGACTTTTCTGCAGGTTGGCATCAGTCATGTGAAATCAGCCCTTCTTGGTTCCTCACTGGATTGATCATGAAACCATTCACTCATGCTCTTACCCAGCTCACATTTCTCTATCTTACTTATGGGAAACAGAGGCAAAGTTTTTGTTAATGCAAGCTGAATTTCAGATATCCTTATAGCTACAAAATTCTTCTCTGTATCACTCACGTAACCCTATCAAATTCATAAAAGGCATTTGTCAGGTGTGACTTTTTCTATGTGAACTCATAAGAGCTTTCAGAGACCACTCCTTCATTTTCTACATTTGAAAATGCTTCTGTCAGTAACAGTGTTAGTCAGCTTCAGCTAAGTTATGCCACAGTAACATGCAGCCCCTGGCTCTCGGTGGCTTATAACAAAAAAAGCTATTGCTGACCCCACAAGGCTGGCTGAAGTTTTTCTTTAGATCAGTCTTCATTCTAGGGACCCAGGCTGAAGGAGCAGTCCCTCCTGGAGACATGCCAGTCTTGTGGGAGGGGAAAGAGACGTGGAGGAGCTCGTGGTAGTGCTTCGGGTTTCTGCCCGGAAGTGAAGCACGTTTCTTTTGCTCATACCTATTGGCCAAAACAAGTCACATGGCCAAGCCTGCTCTCAACGGTGCAAGGACATGCGGGCGGAAGGGTGTGATGGAGCCCAGGGAAGGGCAGTGGCTACTTGGAACAGCAATACAGTCTCCCAGCTACATGGTACTCTGTGCATGAAGAGCGGAATCCACCTCCGACGTCTTTAGAAAATGGGGCTATTTTCCCAATCTGCAGTGTCTGGAGTTATCAAACTAACAGCAGCTCACTCTTCTCATCTATCAGCATCCTGACGACTCTGGGATATAATTTAGATATTTTCGGGGATACCCCATCCCTGCATGTGCTCAGTAGGTCAGGGTCTCCCCATAAATAGCCACATCATACCCTAGAGTTGTCAGAATGCTGACAGATGAGACAATTGAACTGGTTTGATAATTCCAGACGCTGTAGTATTGGAAAAATAGCCCCATTTTCTAAAGAGTGGGGAGATGGCTTCTGCCATGCATGTATGTCATAACATATAGCAGGTAGGTTGTATTGCTCAAGACAGCCACTGGCCCCCACCTACACATCACCGTCTTACATACTATTCATTACTCGGAAAAGGGACTTAGCCCCTCTTGCCTCAGTTTCCTTGTCTGTAAAACGGGGATCATAATACCATCTACCAAATAGGGTCGTTATAAAAATGAAATGAGTTCGCATGTGGAAAGCACGTCAGACAGTGGTTGACACAAAGTGAGTGCCGTCCGGTGTCAGCTGTGGTGACGGTCATCATACGCAGGTCCGCTAGAGGGACATCGATGGCAGTTGTAACGGGCAGTGGAGGGAGAACAGAGCCGGTGAGGGTACTACCCACCCAGTCCCCAAAGCAGACAGAACCCCAGGACGCCGACTGCCAATCACATCAACGTTTCTCTACCTGATAAACAACCAGCTGTGCAAACACTGCCCTGTTCCTTCAGGACTGAGGGCCTGTGCCCTGGTGTTTCCTCACTCTTTTCAGGCCTCCTGGGGAGAAGTCCCAACACTGCAAAGCCCAGAGCCCTTTGGCTGGCGAGGGTCACTTATCGGTAGTGCTCCCACAGGCTCGCAGCGGCGGAGAGAGCAGAATTCCAGGAGAAGGCAGAGCCGGCGGGCTCAGACCGGGGACTCACGCTGGGTGCCTGGGACCCACGCTGGCTGGACTCACACTGGCTGCCTGGGACCCTTCTCGTGCCCACCCAAGATGCACTCTGGCTGCCCCAGGACCCACACTGGCTGCCCGGGCCCCTTCCCGTGCCCACTTGGACTCCTCTCGACCCATGTTTACCTCCTGCTTCTGCAGAGAGCAGCTCTGCGCAGGTGCCATGGCACAGCTGTCACCTTAGTGCACACCCCACACCTCTCGCTTCCCTCCCTGGGCTTTGTGGATGCTGCAGTGTGTGTTGCATCTACAAGAACCTGCTTGGCCCCTGTGCCCAGGAAACCCAGGAGTGTGGGACAGGGTTGACATCCACAGAGTGCCCCCTGCCCCCGTGACCAATGGGGGACAGCGGCTGATAGACAATGCTTCTCCTTTCATCCCCTGGGGAACATTTCTGCAGCTGCTTGCAGGAGACCCGGCAGCTCCTATAGAATGCTGCACCAGCCTCTAAGGCTGTGTTCATGGGCGGCCGCTCCTCCACTTCCCGCCCAGCCCTGAGCCCAATTCCCACACACACCGCCTGCTCACCAGCTTTCAGCTATAGCTCTGCTTTAGGGGCGAGCCCAGGCTGATACTGGTTTTCTCCCACTGCTCCTAATCTACCCCCACCTCTTATGCACGAACATAGGTGCACGCCCATGCACATGAGTGCATGCACACACACGCTCACACACATGCGCACACACACGCTCACACACGTGCACGTGCACATGCATGCACACACGCACACACATGCATACATGCACACGTACACACGCATGCGCACACACATGCACATACACACAGTTGGTGCTCCTCTCAGCCTCCAAACATAAATCAAACCACATCTGCAGGGAGACGATTTTCCGAGTGACGACCACAATTTAGCAAATGGAGCGGAACCATTTCCCCACGGGCAGGAGCTGCATCTGCCATCGGCGGTGCTGGGCCCTGATGGGGACCGAGGTGGCAGGCGTGTGGCCACAGAGACAGAGGCTTCACAGGGAGGGAGGGGTGCAGGCTGTTGGATGAGCCCTAGACTCGAGACCAGAATTGCTGTATTTCCCTTCTCCTGGTGGAATGAATGCAGCCTCAGACAGATGCTGCCCCGCAGCTGTTTGTGGTGGGGGGCCCCGTGGCAGGGCAGTGACTTTGAAACGGGGGATTGGAATGGAGTCTGACAAAGGGGCCACTGTCTTTGCGGCAGCTTGACATGAGCCCAGCACAGCCTGAGCGGCGGGCGTTTGCACAGCTGCAGCTGGGAGCAAACATGTTCTTTTAGCTGACCTGGGCCCGTGGCTTCGGGCATTAAACCTGACACTTTCCAGATGTGCGGGGCCCTCCCTTCGGCACCGTGCGCAAACACTCGTCCCCAGGTATGCCCGCACTCACACACACACTGGCACTGGCAGCGCGGCTCTGTAAATGCGGCATTGTGCTGCAGACACGGGGCCCCTCGACAGATTCCACACCCAGACCTGAAGGGGAGGCCCCGGGCTGGGCTGGAAATTTATGAGCTGGATTTCAAAATAGTTCAAGTTCAAAGTCAGCTCAACAGCAGCTGCCTCTCTGACCACCATCGTTCTTCATGCCTGGCTCCAGGTTGGGTGGCAAGGGTACGCTGAACATGCCTTCCAGAAGGTTCTTTTCTACCCACATTAGCATGGACCCTGAGAGCCCCAGCAGCAGCGAGAGGAAGGCTCAGCAGGAGTTTGGGGAGCCGGGAGGGTACCCCTAGCTGGCCACTCTCTCTCAGCGTTGCTCGCACAAAGCCTCTGGGGTCCTGAGTCTAGGGGTAAGACGTGTGGCCCACGGCTGCCCCGGGGGTCTCCAAAGGCCTAACAGACCACACTTGCCTGGCTCAGGCGCCTCCCGCCAGCTCCGTGCTCTGAAAACTGCCCCGCTCAGCAATCCAAGCTGGAGGGTGGGAGGAAACAGATGTGCCAGGGCCCTGTGCTAACGGAGGCCACGTGACTGCAGGTGGGTGGGGACACTTGGATGGCCTCTTCCTCCCCAGTGAAGAAGAGGAGGAGGAGGGGGACAGATAGGAGGAGGCAGAAGAGGAGGAAGAGGGAAGGAAAAGGGAAGGAAGAAGAGGAAGAGGAGGAGGAGGAAGAGGAAAAGGAGGGGGGAGGAGGGGGGAGGAGAGAGAGGAGGGGAGGAGCAGGAGGAAGGAGAGGAGGAGGAAGAGGAAGAGAGGGGGGAGAGGGGGAGGAGAAAGAGGAGGAAGGGGGCGGAGATCGGGACTGCAGGGGACAGCGTGGGCAGGAGGTCGCTTTCTTGGCTGGGTAAGTCCCCAGGGCCAGCAGCAGGAGAAGCCCGACTGGGAGGGTGTAGCTTCCCTGCTGGGCTCGGGTAGAGGAGAGGCCGTCCTCCCCACCTTGCTCGTGGATGGCAGGTCCTGGGTTGTGGAGGCTGCCAGGGAAAGCCCTTGGCCAGGGACAGCACTGACTCACAGGCTGCTTCTCCTTCTGGGACGAACCTGAGGATGCTGGAGACACTCGCCGGCTCCCAGGATCTGGACAGGGCACTGGGAGGCTCAGGGACACCAGAACCCACACCTGGCACCCCCCTTTATCTTCCTTCCGCAGACACTTAACTAAGTCCCTCTGTGAGCTCCGGGTGCATAACCCACCATTTCTTTGTATCTTCCTCATTCTTATCGGGGTTGGGTGGCAAGGGGACGCTGGGGTGCAGTTGTCACAGGTAACGTGCACACATTGTGGAGGTGCAGCTTGGTATGTTTTTACAAATACGTCCCTATATGACCACCGCCCAGGCAAAAGCACAGGGCGCCACCACTGCCCCAAGCGGCCCCCCATCCCTCCCCAGCAGCGACCCCCAGAGCAGCCTTTACGCCGACTTCCATCATCACTGGTGATTTGTGCTGAAGACGAACTAAGCTTCATCCTTTCCACCTAAAACAAAGACGCAGAGTCACTGAATCAGCCGTGCGTGCCCCTCACAACGCGGGCTCCTTGTGCCCAGCTCCCTTCCCCCGCATAGTGCTCTCCAAGTCCAGCCGCGCTGCTGAGCGTGTTGGTGGTTTGTTCTTGTTCTTGCTGAATGGTATTGTTTTGTAAGAATATATCTTCATCTGCTTTGTCCGTTCTTTTGCTTGTGGACATTTGGGTTATATCCAGTTCGGGGTTATTATGAATAAAACGGCAATGGATATTCTTGTATCATACATGTCTAAGAAACTACTTCTAATCCCAGTACCTTGTAGTATCTATCTAATCTAGCTAGCTATTTATCTATCATGTATCTTGATCTATCTCTGTATCTATGTATCCATCATTTATCTTGATCAATCAATCAATCATCTGTCTTGATCTATCTACCATCTATCTATCCATCCGCTTGTCTGTTCATGTATCTGTCCATCCATCTGTTTATCCATCCATCCATCCATCCATCCATCCATCCATTCATCCATTCATCCCTCCCTCCCTCCCTGTCCTTATAAGAAGGGAGAGCGTAATCCCAGCACTTGGGGAAGCCTAGGCGAGTGGATCACTTGAGTTCAGGAGTTCAAGGCCAGCCTGGGCAACATGGTGCAACCCTGTCTCTACAAAAAATACAAAAATTAGCCAGGTGTGGTGGTACGTGCCTGTAGTCCCAGCGACTTGGAGGCTGAGGCAGGAGGATCATTTGAACCCAGGGATGCAGAGGTTGCAGTGAGCAGAGATCCTGCCACTGCACTCCAGCCTGGGTGACAGCACAAGACCCTGTCTCAAAAATAAAGAAGAAGAAGAGGAAGAGGAGGAGGAGAGGACACAGACACACCAGGGAGACCACGTGAAGACAGAGGCAGAGATTGGAGTGTTGCAGCTACAAGCCGAGGAACGGCAGAGTGGAAGCCGGGCGAGAGGCCCGGGACGGATGCTTCCGGAGAGAGCTTCGGAGGGAGCGCGGCTGTGTGGACATCTGGATTTCAGCCTCTGGCTCCAGAACTGTGAGACCATGAACTTCTGTGGCTTCAGGCCTCCTTGTCATGGTGATTTGTCCCAGCAGCCTTAGCAAGCCCCGTGAAGAGGACCAGGAAAAGCAAGAAAAGAGAGAGACCTCCATCTCTCCCAGCCTCCCCTCCTTTCGGTTTAACAATTTTACAAGTTGTGAATGTTCTATTTGCTGAGACACTTCTTTATATTTAAATATTTGCCATGTGGCTAGGGGCTGGGCTTACACTGGTGCTGGGGTGGGATCGTTTCACTCAGAGTTGACATCAAAGTCATTATAATGCCCCTCCAAGGCCCTGCAAGGCCCAGCTCCACCCTCGTTCCCTACTCTGACCCAGGCACTTCTCTCTCCTCAGCTCAAGCTGCCCCGGCCACCTGGGACCTCCTGCTGGTGCTGGGACACACCTAGCTCACTCCTGCCCCAGGGCCTTTGCACTCACCTTCTCCCTGCCTGGGATACCTTCCCCCCGGGATCTCTGCATGACTTGCTTCCTGAACTCTCTCAAGTCTCTGCACATCTCAGGAAGGACTATGGCCCACTCTGTCTGCATTTCAACTCCTCTCCCAGCCCTTGCTTGACCTACCTGCCCACCATGTTCTTCTCTATTTGATCCCATGAGACTTCTACCTTCTAGCATATTCTGTAACTGACTTATTTACTGTGTTTGCTACTGATTGTCTGTTTACCTTCCCAGCACATAGCACATAAACTCCCCAAGGGCAGGGATTTTTTTTTTTTTTTGATAGAGTTTTGCTCTTGTTGCCCAGGCTGGAGTGTGCTGGCACAATCTCAGCTCACTGTAACCTCTACCTTCCGGGTTCAACCGATTCTCCTGCCTCAGCCTCCCAAGTAGCAGGGATTGCAGGTGCACACCACCACGCCTGGCTAATTTTTCTATTTTTAGTAGAGATGGGGTTTCACCATGTTGGCCAGGCTGGTCTCGAACTCCAGGGCAGAGATTTTTGCCTATCCCGCCCACTGCTGTATCCCCAGCACCTACAACAGTACTTGGCACACAGGAGGTGCTCAGTGAATATGTGTTGAATGTGGAGTGAATGACCAAAGCGCACTTCCTGCTTCCAAATCTCACCGTCTGGTGGTGAAGGCTGAGTATATGCAGAAAGATGTGTAGCCTGGTGTGAGAGCTAGAATTCAGACACGTGCACATGAGATGGAGGAATGAAGGGAGGGACACGGTTAGCTGGGGCCACGTTGCATCTGGAAGGTGAAATTCAGTATCTTCTGGGCACAGGGCTGGAGGAGAAAGATGCATTCCAAGGTCTGGGGATCTCACCTTGATTTCAGATGCTAGGCACCCAGACCAAAGATTTCCAGACTCCGGGAGTCTACCTGAAGCAAGAAAGGTGGCTTTCTCTTTGGAGAGAGTCAAAGTTCCTGGGCAAAATTCCCTTATCTGTCCATGGGAACGATAACTGAATACCCAAGAAAGGTGTGAAGAGTAAAGAGAAGGAACCCAAGGGCTCCGTTACGTTCCCAGCACAGGGCAGGAGCAGCGGGTCTAGCATCTGTGTGGACGAGGGTCGGGGCAGCTGTCAGGAGAAGGGACCGAGGGACTCATCTGCAACTTGGGTTTGTACAAGGGATGAGCTTTCTGTGGCTACTGTTCCAAATTCAGTGGCTTAAAGTCGCTAAGCCGCACTTTTCTCCTCTTACCATTTGGGAGGTCAGAAGTGGGAAATGGGCCTAAAATCCAGGTGCCGTGGGGCTGCGTTCCTCGTGGAGGCTTTGGGGGCATGTCCGTTCCGTGACTTCGCCGGCTTCCAGAGGCTGCCTGTGTTCCTTGGCTCTTGGCCCCTTCCTCCGTCTTCAAAGCCAGCAGCATGGCATTGTCCAGGCTCTCTCTGACTCAGACCCTCCTCTCTCCCACTGTCTCTTCTAAGGATGTTTGTGATGACATCGGGCCACCCCAGACACTCCATGAGAATCCTCCCATCTGAGGATCCTTGGCTCACTCCCATCCGCAGACTCCTGTTTGCCATGGAAGGTAACACAGGCACAGGTCTGGGATTAGGACATGGACATCCTTGGAGGCCGTTCCATAGCAAGCCCACTGTTGTTACTTAGGTCAACAGGGGTGGTTTGGGAGAGGAGGCTGTTAGTAGGGATGATGTGAGCTGATATGGTTTGACCCAAATCTCATCTCAAATTGTAACCCCCACATGTCAAGGGAGGAACCTGGGAGGTGACGGATGATGACAGTTACCTCCACGGTGTTCCTGTGATAGTGAGTGAGTTCTCACGAGATCTGACAGTTTAAAAGTGCTTGGCAGTTCCCCCTCCCTCTCTCCCGCCACCTTGTGAAGTAGGTGCCTGCTTCCCCTTTGCCTTCCGCCATGATTGTAAGTTTCCTGAGGCCTCCACAGCCACACAGAACGGTAAGTTGATTAAATCTCTTTGCTTTGTAAATTACCACTACCCAGTCTCAGGCAGTGCCCTTATAGCAATGGGAGAATGGACTAATATGGGAGCCATTGCCAAGGTAAGTTCTCCATAAGTGTTTGCTGTCATTGTTATTGATATTATCACTGGACGACTCATAGAGAGCCGAGCTAACCCTCCACCGTAGGACAGAGCCACAGACACACCATCGGAAGAAACACCGACGAAGATGTGCACCAACATAATACACACACTAGGGGGGTCCTCACAAGATGGTTACGAGGGGAAGAGTGTTCAAAGTTCCTTAAGAGCCTGTAATCCCAGCACTTTGGGAGGCTGAAGCAGGCGAATCACAAGGTCAAGAGATCGAGACCATCCTGGCCAACATGGTGAAACCCCGTCTCTACTAAAAATACAAAAAATAGCCGGGCATGGTGGCACGTGCCTGTGGTCCCAGCTACTCGGGAGGCTGAGGCGGAAGACTCGCTTGAATCCAGGAGGCGGAGGTTGCAGTGAGCTGAGATTGCGCCATTGCACTCCAGCCTGGCAATAGAGCAAGACTCCATCTCAAAAAAAAAAAAGTTCCTTAAGAGGAGAAACATCCTGCCAAGAAGGTGAAAATGTGGACCCTGAGTTACGATGGGGGCTTGGGAGGACCTTCAGGACTGTCTCATGAGAGCTTTTGCTGAAACAGGTAAAATAAAGCTTGGTCTTGTTCAACGCATTGGGAAAGGCCATGTTTTAGCTCTTCTCTGGTCCGTGGCCGTGGGATGCTCCTGTCCCACCCTCAGAAGCTCAACCTCCCAATTGTCAGGGGTTCTACTTTGCTTCAGAAACTCAATCTAGTGTCTTAGGAAGCAATATAATGGATAATGATTTAAGGAAAGCTGAGCTCTTGCTTGTCAGATTCTACTTAGAACAAATTATTTCTATTTCTCTGGGGTGTGTTATATAGGCTGTGCTTCACCTGTACCGTTTCTGGGACCCTGGTCCCCAGAGGGGCCGGGCTACAGCGACAATCCCAAGAACTCCATGAGAATAGAATGGGGTTTAGCACCTGTCCTACTCCAGCACGACCCCACCATGACTAATTACACTTGCAAAGACCCTATTTCCAAACACAGTCACGGTCTGAGGTTTGGGGTAGACTTGCATTTGAGTCAAGGGGACTCTTCAATCCGTTACAGTGACCTTTTAGGTACTCTAATTCTCCCATCTCTGGATCATAAAAGCACATTTTAAATTCCAGGTTAGCTTTTCCCTGCCTGAAAATCCTCTCCTCACCTTTAACTGGTAGGTGGGTCTCAACTGATTCAGAACCAATATAATTGGTCACATAGGGTGATGAATCTACCCCCAAAATATCAGAATCTACATCCCAAAGACAAAAAAAATGAATGCTCTAGGATATTTTAAATTTTGAGTTTCTGTCATAGCTTAGTTAGTAAAAGGCTGGAGTCTCTCTCTTTTTAAAATCAAAGTTAAAAATACCTTTGCTAGGGTTAGGGTTAGGGGTTGGGGTTGGCTGGGGTTGGGGTTCGGGTTGAGGTTAAGGTTGGGGTTGGGGTTGGGGTTAGGTGTTGGGGTTGGGGTTGGTTGGCGTTGAGGTTGGGGTTAGGGTTAGGGTTGCGGTTAGGGGTTAGGGTTAGGATTAAGGTTGGGGTTGGGGTTAGGGTTCGGGTTGGGTTAGGGGTTGGGGTTAGGGTTAAGTTTGGGGTTGGGGTTAGGGTTAGGGTTGGGGTTAGGGGTTAGGGTTAGGGTTAAGGTTGGGGTTGGGGTTAGGGTTCGGGTTGGGGTTAGGGGTTGGGGTTAGGGTTAAGGTTGGGGTTGGGGTTAGAGTCAGGGTTGGGGTTAGGGGTTGGGGTTAGGGTTAAGGTTTGGGTTGGGGTTAGGGTTCAGGTTGGGGTTAGGGTTAAGGTTGGGGTTAGGGGTTAGGGTTAGGGTTGGGGTTAGGGTTGGGTTTGGGGTTAGTGTTAGGGGTAGGGTTAGGGGTAGGGTTAAGTGTAGGGTTAGGGTCAGGGTTAAAATTAGGATTAGTTTTACCTTTGCTCACCCCTCCAGGAGAATCCATTAGAGGAATTTACTCGAGAGAAACGAACACCTATGTTCACACACAGACCTGCGCATGAATGCCTATAGCAGCTTTCTTTGCAACAACTTGAATCTGGAAGCAGCCAAGATATCCATCAACAGGTGAGTGGATAAATACACTGTGGTATAGCTGTTCTAAGTGCAGTGAACAGTAACACTGAACTGAGTGCTGATTCACGTGACGGCATGAGGCACCTCACACATCCAACAATGATGAAGGGAGCCAGACACAAAAGGGAACTCGCCGTGATTCCATTTATAAAAGGAAATGCTAGAAAGGTCCACAGAGCGATTACCCCAGGAGGATGATTTAGGAAGGCAATGTGGACTGTTCTCAATCCTGATTGGGGTGTTAGTCCCAGGCATATAGTTTTGTCAAAACCCCGCAAGCTGTACATGTAAAATCTGCACATTTAATGAATCCACGTGCAAATGACTCCTCCATTCTTGAGAAGAGCTTTCTAGATTTATTTTCGAGGACACCACCAAGACACAACTGCTCTCCCGGGGAGCTCCTTCTTGCGCTGTTGTCTGTGTTCACAGTGGCTTCCCACCTTGAGCAGGGGAAGCCTCGAGTGGCTGGACCCACCCCCACAGCAAAGCCAATAATCGCCCCGCTTCCCGCCTCCTGGACCTCCACCCTTACTCCATGGCTTTTGGGGTGTTGTGGACAGACAGGGAAGCAGGAGGTTCTGGACTGAAATCCCGAGCAAGCTCCCAATGTCCTGAGACCCTCAGTGCCACGTTGTCCCTCCACATCCAGCAGTGGAATCCAGGACCCTCAGGGCACCATGTCTCACCTGTGTTCCCAACTCTCCACCTCACCGTAACGCTCTGTGAGTGGATAGACACAGAGACGGTGCGCCTTAAAATCCTCCTGGATTCTAGCATTTGGTGAGTCCAGACCTCTTGCATTTCAACCAATAAGCTGAGTTCTTCCATCACACTTTCTTCCTTTTTTTTTTTTAAGACAGAGTTTTGCTCTTGTTGCCCAGGATGGCATGCAATGGCGTGATCTCGGCTCACTGCAACCTCCACCTCCCGGGTTCAAGCGATTCTCCTGCCTCAGGCTCCTGAGTAGCTGGGATTACAGGTGTGTGCCACCACGCCCAGCTAATTTTGTATTTTTAATAGAGACGGGGCTTCTTCATGTTGGCCAGGCTGGTCTCAAACTCCTGACCTCAGGTGACCTGCCGGCCTTGGCCTCCCATTACAGGCGTGAGCCACCGCGCCCAGCCTCACTTTCACTTCTTTTGGTTCCTTGGTGAAATCCAAATAAGACCTGTATTTCAGTTAATAGTAGTGAGCCATGTCAGTTTCCTGATTTGGACAATGGGCAGTGGGTGTGAAAGGTGTTGTCACTGGTGGAGCTGGGGTAAGGGAACTCTGTATTATTTTTGTGACTTCTTGTGAGTCTTAAACTATTTTAAAATGAGAAAGCAAACAGCAGCAACGAACTCTCCAGACCCCTGCGATGTGGGTTTTCTAAGGGAGGAATATTTTATTAGTGTGTGTGTTTGCACAGTTGTCTGTATAGGAGCGTACAGTTCTGTGTCCTTAGTGGGAAAAGTTCCAGTGTGACTGGCAGACAGGCGCCACAGTGCAGTGGTTACATGCCTGGGCTCCCAGGCTGCCTGGCTTTAATCTCATATCTATGACCCGCTCTTTGTGTGTTCCTGGGCAAGTGACTAACCTTTCTGTTCTCAGTTCCGTTATCTGTAAAATGGGTGCCATTTTCCAATGCCTGGTTCCTCGGGCCATTGTGGGACAAATTGACTTCCAATATGTGTAAGCCCCAGAACAGTGTCTGATGCTTGGCCAGCACTCCATAAATGGCACGGCTTGTCACCTGTGAAGAGGCACTTGCTCTGAGTTTGTCCCCTGGGGCCAAGGGTCTGCCAAGACTGTCTTGTGCTCCACGTCATTCAGACCCTCAGGCATGTTTACAAGGGGACCGTGAATTCCCAACGCCGTCACTACAGTGCCTACGGAATCATCCAGAACCCCACCCAGCAGGCCTGGATGAGAAAGCGCCCTCACACATTTATGACATCAGGAAACCCCAGGGCAGCATACAGATAGGGGACTGGACGGCCACCAGCAGGTCCCAGCCTCTCGGGCGCCACCAAGCCCTCCTCGCTGGCTTGAGGAGCACCCACACTCTCCCTGTGCAAGGACAGACACCAGACCTCTATTTCTTAAAATAAAAATTATTTTGTTTTCAGGTGAGCTGGGAACACAGGGTTGCCGCTGCAGAGTCAGGGTGGGGACCGCTGCACTGGCTGCTCTGATGAAGTGAGTGTGGCCCCTTTCACAGAATCCAAGCCCCTGTCCCCTGCTTTGGAGGAAAGCCCCCACTCAGAGCCCAGAGCAGAGTGCACCTTTGTTTCCAGACCCTGCTCTTGCTGGGCATCGGGCCGTACACTGGCCTCGAGGGGAGGACCTGCTGGTCTCCAGGCCGTCAGGCCGCGCTCTGACCGTGAGTGGAGGACCCGCTGGTCTCCAGGCCGTCAGGCTGCACTCTGACCGTGAGTGGAGAACCTGCTGGTCTCCAGGCCATCAGGCCGCACTCTGACCGTGAGTGGAGGACCCGCTGGTCTCCAGGCCATCAGGCCGCACTCTGACCGTGAGTAGAGGACTCGCTGGTCTCCAGGCCGTCGGGCCGCACTCTGACCATGAGTGGAGGACCGGCTGTTCCCTGGGCTGTTGGGCCACACTCTGGCCTTGTGCCCTTTGAGCTGAGCTGGGGCTGGACCTGTGCCCAGGGTGCAGCATGCAGGGGGTTAAAGGAGGCAACGGTAGAGAGAATGGACTGAATGAAGTAGTATGGAAGTGAAGAGAGTTGGTTAGAGGCTGCTGCACTGGTCCTAGCGGTCACTGATAAAGGCCTGAATCAAAACGGCAGAGCAAGAATAAAAAGGAGGAAGGAGGCACAGGCGCGGGGGCTCACGCCTGTAATCCCAGCATCTTGGGAGGCCAAGGCGGGCAGATCACCTGAAGTCGGGAGTTCGAGACAAACTTGACCAATATGGAGAAACCACATCTCTACTAAAAATACGAGATAAGCCGGGCATGGTGGTGCATGCCTGTAGTCCCAGCTATTTGGGAGGCTGAGGCAGGAGAATCGCTTGAACCCGGAGACTGCAGTGAGCTGAGATTGAGCCATTGCACTCCAGTCTGGGCAACAAGAGCCAAACTCTGTCTCAGAAAAAAAACAAAAAACAAAAAACAAGGAAGTGGATGGGAGATGTACTTGGGGAAGAGTGTGGACACATGGTAGCAGCTGACCCTGTATAGTGGCGGGAGAGAGGCAGGGGCTGAGGTCTGGAGCCTGGGAGCTGGGTGAATGGGGAGGCACAGGCAGGAAAATGTGAAAGGCTTCCAGAAACAAGAGCGTGAGCTTGGCTTGGAAATCCCAAGCTTAGGGGCCAGACGACCTCCAGGCGGAGAGGCCTGGCATGCTCCTGGTGAAGACACCAGGTAACTCCTAAACTGCCTGATGCCAGGAATCACCCAGGGTGCTGATGCGAGACGCAGTCCCCGGGCCCCTCCCAAGCCAAATGAGTTTGAATCCCCAGGGATGGAGCTGGAAGTCCGAGGCTGACCAGGTACCCCAGCGATGCTCAGTGGGACAGGCTTAGCGTCACTGATATGGTGGTTTAGGAAGACCAGGTTTACCTTGCGACGCCATCGACTTGGCACTTACTTCAACAGCAGCAACCCCTGAGAACTTGCTAGAGATGCAGATTCTCAGGCCCATCAAGGCCTGTGGGGCGGGGGCGGAATCTGTGTTTGCACAGGCCCTCCGGCATTCTGCTGCTCACTCACGTTTAAGAACCTCTGCTTTGCTTGATCTTTGGTAAGTCAGTCTCCCCGAGGACTACTGGAAAGATGAAAGAAAGCTTCTGGAAGGAAGGGCTTTGTGCTCAGTGAGGCCACGGGCAAATTAGCTTTGAGTCACTTCAGTCTTCACGCAGTCAGGACCAGCGCTGTGGGAGGTCAGCCCCAGAAATGGCTGAAATCGCAAAGAGGGCAAGTTTAGAGGTCAGAAGAGGAGAGCCCTGTCCCGACAGACAAAGGCAAGAAGCTTCTGGAAGGAGATGAGGAATATGGCACGACCACAAAGGGGCTGGGGAGAGGCCACTGAGGCAAGCCCCTGGGCCCCCGAGTGGACCCCACTGCATGGAAGAAACTTCCTTATGGGCTGAGGAACAGGAAGCCAGAGCGGGTGGCAGGGGGCTCTTCCTGGTCATGGAGACCAGGGAAATTCGAGGGGCCAGAGGAAGGGTAAGCCAGGCGTGGGGAGATGTGGGTGGGCATGGGGCGGCGACCTCCAGGGATAGGCGGGTCCCCAAAATTGTTCTCTAAATGGCTGTGGGTTTCACAACAGTGGGGCCCAGGTGGCGGGAGAATTTCTGTATCTTTATCACCTGGCGCCGTTCCGCCTGGCATGTGGCAAATGTTTGACAAACGTTTGTTGAGTGAATGAATGACCGGGTGAAGAGTTGAAGGAATTAGGACACAGAGAGAGAAGGGTTGGGGAGGAGCTTGGCGTGCAAGAGAATACATCTTCAGACCGGGCGCGGCGGCACACGCCTGTAATCCCAGCAATTTGGGAGGCCGAGGTGGGAGGATCACTTGAGGCCAGGAGTCCAAGACCAGCCTGGGCAACATGGTGAAACCCCATCTCTACCAAATATACAAAAATTAGCCAGGTGTGGTGGTGTGCACCTGTAATCCCAGCTACTCAGGAGGATGAGGCAGGAAAATCACTTGAATTTGGGAGGCAGAGGTTGCAGTGAGCTGAGATGGCACCACTGCACTCCAGCCTGGGCAACAGAGTAAGACTGTGTCTCAAAAAAAAAAAAAAAGAAAGAAAATACGTCTCCAGAGAGAAACTCTTCCTAGTGCATGTTCCTCGGCCATGGACTGTGGCTCACTTGAGAGACAGGGAAACCAAGGCACAGAGAGGTTGAGCTTGTCACCCAAGGCCACACAGCTGGCTAAAGATGGAGCAGAATTGGGCCAGCAGCCTGGCCACGGCCTGTGCTCCTAACCAAGGCAGTGGGGAAGGGCCAGAGAGAGATTGTGAGGTGGAGGAGGGAAAGGAAGATGGCCTGCAGTAGAGCAGGAGGCGGTGACTTCTGCGAGGGGCTGAGGGGAGTGGCCTCCATGCTTGGAAGAGTCTCTCGACGCGGCCTCCAGGGAGCAGAGGCCCAGTGTGGTCAGCTGAGGGCCAGGCCAGGGTCGTGGCTGCTGAGCCAGGGTGCCTGAAAACTTCCTGCATTTTCTCTTAGCCCTAAGCCAGGCAGGGAGGAAGCTGGGGCCCTCTGAAGACACCTGAGCCAGGTAGGTGGGCATCACCCAAACCCCATGCACCCCTGGAAGAGCAGCGGCCACGGTGGCCCCAGAGTCATTCTGGGAGCCTTGCTGTGACCCAGTTCTGCTCGGTCTGGAGCAGCACAGGCCCCCAGGCCCGGTGAGGGGTGTGTGAGAGACAGATGTCCTCTCAGCTCCCTGCTCCTCCGTCTGGGAGGCAGGCCAGCGTGAGTGACATCTCCCTGGCCCGCAGGGCCCAGCTCAGCTGACCACACAAGGCCTGTGTTCCGCCCCAGAGCCAGCAACCCCCTAGGACCCCAGCCAGCGGACCCCCTTCTGCTGCCTGATCCCCAGGCCAGCTCCGTTCTGATGGAACCCCCCTGGGAAAAGGAGTATCCCCCCTGGGGAGGAGTTATGCCTTTGTCCCTGAGGACAGCAAAGCCCATTTTCAACCCAGATATGGCTCCCACTCCTTCATAAGATGAGAGGGAACCACACACTTCCCAGGAAGCACCTGCTCTGGGCTATGTCCCCCAGAAGATACGTTCAAGTCCTCACCCTGGGACTCACGGACAGCACCTTACTTGGAAAGAGGGTCTTTGCAGATGACCTTAAGTCCAGCTGAGGTCAGGAGGGGCCCCTAACCCAATATGACTGATGTCCTTGTAAGCAGAGGAGAGATCACACAGGAAGGCCGTGCAACCAGGAGGCAGAGACTAGGACGATGCGGCCACAAGCCCAAGAATGCCCCAGAACGCTGGCACCACCAGGAGCTGGGAAGGCAGAGAAGGACTCTCCCCAGGGTCTCAGAGTGCCCTGCCTCCACCTCAACTCAGAGTCCCGGCCTCCAGAGCCATGAAAGAAGAAGTCATTGTTGCTTTAAGCCATCCAGTTTCGGGCACTTGTTATAACAGCCACGGGGAATCAGTGCAGCATCTGAGATACTTGGTGATGTCTCATCATCCCTGTGGACAGGCAGCTATGACAGGGGCGAATCCCAGTCACTGGAGCTGGAGGTCCACTGTGGAAGGCCACGCCACCAGACTCCATGGAAAAGCAAAACTCAGGGCTCTGGAGTCCTGCTCGCCTTCAAATCCTGCATTATTCCACCTGCACGTAATTGTGGCCCCAGCCCCTAGTAAGGGGGGTTTCCATAGGAAGACCACTTTCTTCTTCTTTTTTTGAGACGGAGTTTTGCTCTCATTGCCCAGGCTGGAGTGCAATGGCACAATCTCAGCTCACCGAAACTTCTGCCTCTTGGGTTTAAGCGATTCTTCTGCCTCAGCCTTCCCAGTAGCTTGGATTACAGGCATGTGCCACCACGGCCGGATAATTTTGTATTTTTAGTAGAGATGGGGTTTCTCCATGTTGGTCAGGTTGGTCTCGAACTCCCGACCTCAGGTGATCCGCCCACCTTGGCCTCTCAAAGTGCTGGGATTACAGGTGTGAGCCACCATGCCCAGCCTTTTTTTTTTTTTTTTGAGATGAAGTCTCACTCTGTCGCCCAGGCTGGAGTGCAATGGCTCGATCTCCGCTCACTGCAACCTCCGCTTCCTGAGTTCAAGAGATTCTCCTGCCTCAGCCTCCCAAGTAGCTGGGATTACAGGCATCCACCACTAGGCCCGTGTAATTTTTGTACTTTTAGTAGAGACAGGGTTTCACTATGTTGCCCAGGCTGGTCTGAAACTCCCGGCCTCAAGTGATCCGCCACCTCGGCCTCCCAAAGTGCTGGGATTACAGGCGTGAGCCACTGCACCCGGCCTCTTTTTTTCCCATTTAAAAAAACTGTAGTAAAATATACATGACATAAAATGTGCCTTTATATCCATTTTTAAGGGTATGATTCAGTGACATTAAGAACATTCACAATGTTGTGCAACCGTCACCACAATTTCCAGAACATTTTCATCACCATGAAACTCTATCTCCCTTCCCCCAGCCCCTGGTTACTGGGTTCTATGTTCTGTCTCTACGGATTTCCATTCTGGGTATTTCATAATAATGGAACATACAGTATGAGTCCGGCTTCTTTCCCGGGGAGTGATGTTGTCAAGGTTCATCCCTGCTGTAGCATGTGTAAGAACCTTGTCCCTTTTTATGGCTGAATAATATTCCATTGTGTGGCTGGACCACACAATTTATCTTCATTCATTCATAGATGATTGGATTTATCTGTTCAATCATTGATGGATGCATGAGTTATTTCCAATTTGGCTGAAAGGAAGGCCACTTTGATGACTGCATTGCTTAACACTTCAGCATTCTCAAATCCCCAGAGTACGGTATGTGTGGTTAAACAGTGAACAGGAAGAGCGAACTTATTTCTTATCTCCAGAGAAAGCTCCGGCTTCGTGAATAAGCACAACATGCCCGGGACAGGAAGAGGGCGAGCAGCTCGGAGAATGAGGACTGAGTGGTGAGGACAGATGGCAAGAAAAAATAAGAAACGACGGGAGTTTAGAGCCTAAGGTGCCTCAGAGATGTTAAGATTCTGAATTCCAAATGCCTGGAATGGTTTTTGAATAGAAGTTCTGTGGAGAGAGAGAGAAAAAAAAAATCTCTGAGTTAAAGACTCATGAAAAAATATAAAGTTCACTGCCAGAGCTCAGGACTCAGAAATGTGCTGGGTGTGGGGAGAGGAGGGAGGGATGGAGATCACATTTCCAAGTGGGTTTCAGCTTATCTCTTCTGCATCGACAGTGTGACCCAAGGCTGAGTCATTTGGTGCGGATTGATTTTATCGGTACAGAATGATCCATGTGATGCCTTTTCCTTCAAAGTCTCCATCTTCTGAAAAACTCAGCACTCCGTCGGCTTTACTGATTGATCATGATGTGTTCACTGATCTCCCTCCATTCTGTCCGTCTTGTTTTCCCCTCTGCAGTGCTCAGACGCGTTTTTGCTCCCCTGCATTCCTGTGTCACCTCATTTTAGACGTGTTCCTTCTATAAGACACGTAGTCAGATGTTGGTTTTTCGCATTGGCGTGAGAGCTCGTCTTTGTGCCATTTAATCCATTTGTATTTATTTTCCCAACGAATACGCGCAGCGTCCCTTCTCTCATCTGGCCTTCTGTTCTGTTTCAGTTCTCTTTGCAATTTCCGCTGTTTAGTACTCTTTATATGCGGGAACCGTTTTCTTTTTCCCTCTAAGGATGTCAAATGGTTTTTCGTCTAACGAGAGGCTTGAAGTACAAATCATGCAAGCCTCTCTGCAATGATCAAGGTCAGGAATGAAATTGTATCTGTGTAAAGTGAGATCAATGACATTGAACTATCTCCCGTCCCTCTGCCGCCCGTTCCCTCTGTGTGCGTGTGTGTGTGTGCGTGCACGCGCTGTGAATTTCTAATACCATTTCCATCTTTAAAACAGGATGAGATTTTCTTTCAGTCACGATGTTTGGCGTATTGTTCTTGTTGGCAGTCATACCTTCTCCAGTTACAAAGACACGGTCATGAACGTCATTCATTCATTCAGTGTTCATTGCTTTTTCCTCCTGCAACCTGGGCAGAGCCTTAGACTTGCTCTCCGCTCTCACGTGCTTGGTTTTCTTCTGCGTCCAAACACCACTTTATCTCACAGCTTTAGTTTCCTTACGGCTTCCTCAGCCCTCACCCAGCACGCGCGCGCTCTCTCTTTCTCTATCTTTTCTTTCTTGCTCCCTCCCCTTTCAATTCTCTCTCTCTCTCTTTTGTTTTTTGTTTTGTGTTTGTGTTTGAGACAGAGTCTTGCTCTTGACACCCAGGCTGGAGTCCAGTGGTGGAATCTCGGCTCACTGCAACATCTGCCTCCCGTGTTCAAGCAATTCTTGTCCCTCAGCCTCCCAAGTAGCTGGGACTACAGGCACCCACCACCATGCCCGGCTAATTTTTGTATTTTTAGTAGAGAGGGGGTTTCACCGTGTTGGCCAGGCTTGGCTTGAACACCTGACCTCAAGTGATCTGTCCACCTTAGCCTCCCAAAGTGCTGGGATTACAGGCGTGTGCCGCCGTGCCCGGCCCTTTTCTCTGTTTTTTAAATGCCACCTTAGCTTCTCTTATCCTCTTATTTCCATCTCTTCTCACACAGGCAGCAGGCTTCTCAGCGATGCTGGAGTTTGGGTCGTATGCCATGGGCCCGTGGCTCCAAATGCCCGTCATTCCTCAGCACCGGGCAAAGGTCGTTCAGCCTCAGGTGAAAAGAGACGAAGAAGGAAGTGGAGAGGCTTTGCCGGGTTTCACATTACTCATCTGGGAGGGGTCACATGCATTTGTGTAACCGTCTCTTTTCATTTAGTGGCTGGCATTGTAGATACAGTTCAGTTGTCCTTTTTTATGACAGGTTTATTTAGCAAAATAAAATGTTAGTAAAAGTTGGTGACTTTTTTGGTTCTTTATATAAAAAAAAAAAAAAACAGGCAAATAAACTAACACAAAAACTATGCCCAAGTCTAGACTATTAAATTTGCAGCAGAGAGGGATTGCTCCAAGGTGAGAAATAAGGAAGACATTGAAGATTCTGCAAAAAGAGTTCAGGTGAAGCCAGGCGCGGTGGCTCACGCCTGTAATCTCAGCACTCTCGGAGGCCGAGATAGGCGGATCGCGAGGTCAGGAGATTGAGACCAGCTTGACCAACATGGTGAAACCCCGTTTTCACTAAAATACAAAAAATTGGTCAGGCATGGTGGCAGGTGCCTGTAGTCCCAGCTACTCAGGAGGCTGAGGCAGGAGAATCGCTTGAACCTGGGAGGTGGAGATTGCAATGAGCCCAGATCATGCCACTGCACTCCAGCCTGGCCACAGAGCAAGACTCTATCTCAAAAAAAAAAAAAAAAAAAAGAGTGCAGGTGAGGCTGGGTGCTGTGGCTCACACCCGTAATCCCAGTACTCTGGGAGGCTGAGGCGGGTGGATTACCTGAGGTCAGGAGTTTGAGACCAGCCTGACCAACATGGCGAAACCCTGTTTCTACTAAAAATACAAAACTTAGCAGGGCATGGAGGCGCACACCTGTAATCCCAGTTACTCAGGAGTCTGAGGCAGAAGAACCTCTTGAACCCAGGAGGCAGAGGTTGCAGTGAGCCGAGATCTTGCTACTACACTCCAGCCTGGGCGACAGAACAAGACTCCATGAAAAAAAAAAAATGCGGTGAGAGAATGAAGGCCTGGACCCAGAGAGGGCAGAAGAGAAAGGAGAGATCCAAAGAGAGTGATTCTGCCTTCGGAACCAGACCCAGCGACCAACTAAAAGAAGAATCTGGAAAGGAGGCCAGAGAAGAAACCATAGCTACAGCTTTCCAGGCTGGGTCACTGGCTGATTATGGTGTCAAGATCTAGACTCGTTTGGGGTGAGGAGACTCTGAGATGCATTTGGGACTCACAGGCTGTGAGGAGGCTGCAGGGATGGGATCTGATGGCTGTGCCCGGAAACAGACCCGGCTCTCTGGGATAGATCAGGCGAGGGTGTGGCGATGACGTCCTGGACGTGTTGTGACTGAGGCCACGAGATGAGCGCCTCCATGACTGAGGTTTCTCTAGGTCACTCTCCCTGCAGGCTCCAGGGGAAGCTGCCCTGCCTGAACAGAGGGATGGCCTCTTGGAGACTCACACCACTGTCCCCTGGTAAGGGACAAACACGTCCAACAGTCAATGCCATTCACAGGTCCAACTTTCTGATCGCGTTCCTTTTGGACACTTGGAGGCTGTGGTTGAGCTAACTCCACCCTGAGCCCACTAATTAGATCACCCCCGACATTCCTGAGCATGTGAATTAAATATCTGGGATTGTCTTCCTCTAAGATCCTTGGACCCTGAAACAACCCAAATGTTCCACACAGCGGAACATTATTCAGCCACAGAGGGAATGAAGCACTTACCCACGCTGTGATGATGAACCTGGAAAACACGACGCTGAGTGAGTGGACGGAGCCAGACGTGAAGGGCCACGTAGCATACGCACTGTATGACTCGGTTTACGTGAAACGTCCAGAACTGGTCAATCCAGGAGACGAAGCGGATGGGTGGTTGCCCGGGGATGAGGGAAGGCGGATGGAGAGGGAATGTTTCACGGGTTTGGGGTTTTCTTTTGGGTGATGAGAATGTTTTGGAACTAGTTAGAGGCGGTATTTGCAAAACACTGTGAATGTCCTAAATGACCATTCGAATGTATTAAAAATGTATTTATTTTATTATTTTATTTTATATTTTATTTTTTTGAGATGGACTCTCACACTGTCACCCAGGCTGGAGTGCAGTGGTGAGATCTCAGTTCACTGCAACCTCCACTTCCCGGGTTCAAGCAATTCTCCTGCCTCAGCGTCCCAAGTAGCTGGGATCATAGGCACACACAACCACACCTGGCTAATTTTTGTATTTTTAGTAGAAACACGGTTTCGCCTTGTTGGCCAGACTGGTCTTGAACTCCTGACCTCGATTCACCTGCCTCGGCCTCCCAAACTGCTGGGATTACAGGCATGAGCCACCGCACCCAGCATATATTTTTTTTTTAGACGGAATCTCGCTCCATCGTCCAGGCTTGAATGTAATCGCAAGATCTCAGCTCACTGCAACCTCCGCCTCCCAGGTTCAAGCGGTTCTCCTGCCTCAGCCTCCCAAGTAACTGGGATTACAGGCGTTTGCCATCACTCCCAGCTAATTTTTGTATTTTTAATAGAGATGGAGTTTCACCATGTTGGCTAGGCCGGTCTCAAACTCCTGAACTCAACTGATCAATTCACCTCAGCCTCTCAAAGTGCTGGGATTACAGGTGTGAGCCACTGTGCCTGGCCACATCGTTCACTTTAAAATGGTTAATTTTATGTTATATGAATTTCACTTCACTAAACAATGTAAATAAAGGAGAAATATCAAAACAGGAGAGAAAAAGGTTTTTGGATATCAGATTAGCTCAAGGCAAAACAGGCAGTGTCCATCTATCCAAGTGGTTTTCAATGCTCAGTGTGTCAATTCATTCATCCAGTCACCATAGATTCAGTGAGAACTTGCCACGTGCCAGACACCGTCCTGGGTGTTGGAACGTGGCTGTGAACAAGCAGCGTCCTCGCCCTCCTGCAGCTGACAGTGTAGCTGGGGAGACAGGTTGTCAGCGACAAACAGAACCTTGAAACCTGCTTTCAGGTGGTGATTCACGCTCTGCTGGGGAGAAAAGGTGGGAGAATGTGTGAGTAAAGACAGGGCATATTGAAGGCAGGGAGGCCAAGAGAGGCTTCTCTCAGCAGGTTACCTTGGAGCAGAGAGCTCCTTCAAACCAGGGAGCCAGGCCGGGCGCGGTGCCTCGCCCATGTAATCCCAGCATTTTGGGAGGCTGAGGCCAGCAGATCACTTGAGCCCAGAAGTTCAAGACCAGCCTGGGCAACAGGGTGAAACCCCATCTCTACTAAAAATACAAAAAGTCAGCTGGGCATGGTGGTACAAGCCTGTAGTCCAAGCTACTCAGAAGGCCGAGGAGGGAGGATTGCCCGAGCCGGGGAGGTCAAGACTGCAGTGAGTGGTGATCATACCACTGCACTCCAGGCTGACCCTGCACTCCAGCCTGACCCTGCGCTCCAGCCTGACCCTGCACTCCAGCCTGACCCTGCACTCCAGGCTGCCCCTGCACTCCAGGCTGACCCTGCACTCCAGCCTGACCCTGCACTCCAGCCTGACCCTGCACTCCAGGCTGACCCTGCACTCCAGCCTGACCCTGTCTCAAAACAACAACAAAAACACCAGCAGCAAGCAAAGCCGCCACATCTGGGAAAAGCGCGTCCTGTCAGCGGGAACAGCAAGAGGTCCCGAGGGCAGGAAGGAGCTTGCTGAGTTCCGGATTTGCAGGGCAGCCCTTGTGGCTGGGCAGTGGGACACCTGGACGTTTCTTCTTTACCTAGTGTGGGGTGTGGCCTGGATGTCGCTGTATGGCCAGGGCTGACACCTGCAGCTTTAAAGGGTCTCCCCATTCCTGTTTCCTCTATGTCTTCCACAAACTTCATTCACGCCAAGAAGCAGGCAAGATGAAAGTAAATAAACACTCACTCCATCATGCCTTAAGGTGGCGGGGAGCAGCTGCCCTTTTTGTGTGTGTCACTGATCCCTTCGACAGTCTGACGAAGCCCATGGACCCCCCTTCAGAATAATCTCTCTAAACGTGTAGCATAAAATACCCAGGTTTGCAGAGAGAAAATCCATTGAATCACAACAGTTATCGCAATATTAAACAGATTTCTAATATTGTAATGACATGGGCTTTTTTTTAAATTAAAATAAAATTTTTTAGAGACAGCGCTTTGCTCTGAGGCCCAGGCTGGTGTGCAGTGGCACAATCATAGCTCACTGCAGCCTCAACCTCCTGGGCTCAAGTGATCCTCCCGCCTCAGCCTCCCGAGTAGCTGGGACCACAAAACTCCACCATGCCCAGGTAATTTTTAAATGTTTTGTAAAGATGGAATCTCTCTATGTTACCCAGGCCAGTCTCCAATTCCTGCCTCAAGTGATCCTCTCACCTCGGCCATCCAAAGTGTTGGGATTATAGGCATGTATGCATCTATAAAGAAACCTGGCCTGACGTGGGCTTCTTTCCAGATGCATTTCAGAACACACTCGAGTGGCGGGCCTGGAACTTTTGTAACTTTGGAGAAGCAACAAGAGTAAATGAT
Organism: Aotus nancymaae; assembly: GCF_030222135.1. Classification (NCBI taxonomy): domain Eukaryota; kingdom Metazoa; phylum Chordata; class Mammalia; order Primates; family Aotidae; genus Aotus; species Aotus nancymaae. Next base: position 8,839,308 of record NW_026988433.1, read on the forward strand.
ATTTTGGCATGATTGCAACAGCTGGAACATAACATGAAAGTATCTCTGATTTTTTTTTCAAACCAGGAGTGAAGCCCCAGTTTCCATGCATTATCACAGTTTGTTGCCTGCATCTGTAACAGAAGGGAATGGATTAGAGGCTGGTGAATATGAAGATAGAGGATTTTCCCCTCATCTGAGTTCTTGGGCCCCAGGTTTCAAGCCCCCATGCAAGGCATCCAGCCTTGCTCCTTCCTGGGTGCCTCCAAACTGCTGCACAAGGAGAGTTCCCTCCCTCCTCCTCCCTCCTAGGCCAGCCCCTGCAGACCAGACCCCACACTGGCCGCTTCCAGGGACAGCTCCCGGCCTCGGTATCCCTCCTCTTCCGGCTTCATCAGGGGCCCCGCCCCTCTCAGGGCTCTCTCTCCACCAACACCTCGGCAGGCGTCTCCCTAATTGCTTCCTCTCTTAGTCTGGGGAGTGAGGGTCTTTTCCTCGCGCCTGTAATTGCTGGCACACTTGGGCTTTTTCAGGCTGGAGCGGATAACGAGCACTCACGGGGCTCCCTCTGCACTGCTCCATCCTTTAAGTCTGACACGTGAGGTCGGGGGAGGCTGACGGCAGCTTTTGTGGACTTTCCAGGTCAAAACCAGTTCTGAAAAGGCCATCCTTCCTCAGTGCGTGGCACCCAAAGCTGTAAAGGCGCGCCGGCAACAGCGACCACAGTAACTCGAAGGCTGAGTGCTTTGCAAACCTTACCTCACTGCACCTTCGTGACACCCGGAGGAGCTTGGTGCTGCTATTGTGCCCATGTCACGGATGCGGTCACTGAGGGCTGGAGGTCAAAGGACACGCCCCGGGTCACGTGGCTGATGAGGACGGAGCCCAGTATCAGCACAGCTTTGCCTGCACCTGCAGTTCACCTCTTGGCTCCCGTCCGAGGCTTTCTCATCCGCTCGCTGGGTGCCTTTGCTCCCTTGAAGCCTGCTTCCGAATCCCTGAGGCCACCAAGCCCATCCGGGAGATGCGACAGGTGTCAGTGGCCTGTCCCTCCCTCGGAGGAAGGTGCAAACGTGGTCGTCCCCAACCTGGGGGCTCCCATGCCCACCTGAACTCACAGGAGGAGGACAAGAGGCCACATGGAGGTCAGTCCCATCCACGCCCACAGCCCAAGCCCAGACGCCATGAAATCTGGGCTACAGCGTGGCCCTCTTGGGTCCACACCCTTCCTGGATTCTGGACTCATCTTGGGATCCATCCAGAGCCAGACTTCGATGAGAACCTCCCAGGGGCCGACGTGAAGGACAGGGGTCCTCGTTCCAGCCCCGTTGCTTGCTCCCCATCTTCCGAGGTGGGGTGCAAACGTTATCGTCCCAAGAACACGCTCACCAATGTACTGTCCCCTCGTCATGACCATTCTGTTATTTTTTTTCAATTGGGATGAAATTCACAAAACATAAAATCGGCCATTTAAAGGTGAACAATTCAGTGACATTCAGTACATTTACAATGTTGTGCAATCGCTGCCTCTGTCTGGCTCAGAACATTCTCATCAGCCCAAAGGAAGCCCCGTACCCACCAGTGGCCACTCTCCCTTCCCTCTTCCCCCAGCCCCTGGCAACCACCAATCTGCTCTCCATGCGTTTGCCTATTCTGGATATTTTCTATACATGCAATCAGACGATACGGGGTCCTTTGCATCAGGCTTCTTCCACTTAGCAGGATGTTTTTGACGTCCATCCTCGGTGCAGCAGGCATCAGTCCTTCATTCCTTTTCTTTTTAGAGACAAGGTCTCACTCTGTCATCCAGGCTGGAGTGCAGTGGTGAGATCATGGTTCACTGCAGCCTTGAATTCCTGGGTTCAAGTGATCCTCCTGCCTCAGCCTCCTAAGTAGCTAGGACTACAGGTGCATGCAACTATGCCTGGCATATTTATTTATTTATTTTTGTAGAGACCATTCTCAATATGTTGCCCAGGCTGGTCTCAAACTCCTGGCCTTAAGTGATGGGCCCGCCTCAGCCTCCCAAAGTGCTGGGATTACAGGCGTGAGCCACCACACCCAGCCTCATTTCTTTTTCATTGCTGAATAATAACTCCACTAAAGGGATAGAGCACAATTTGCTTCTCCATTCGTCAGCAGGTGGACCTGTGGGCTGTATCCACCTTCAGGCTGCGGCGAACAGCTCTGCTTAGATGGGTGTTTACTTGTTTGAGTCCTTCACTTTAAATTCTCTTGGGCATGAACCTAGGAGTGGAAAGGCTGGAGCCAATGGTAATTCTACATCAGTTTGCTATCCTTTTCCACACATCTTATGGTCACTTTCTTGCCCAAAAACCCACCAAGCAATGCAGAAAACTTGTTTTTGTTTTGTTTTGTTTTGTTTTTTTGTATTTTTTAAAAAAGGCTGCATGAGGAAATGGCAAATCTGGGCAAAAACGTCAATTTCTAGAAGTTGGTGAAAGCGATGTTGGAAAATAGCCTGATTCCCACTGGAAGCCACCGGTGAAGGTGGGTCAGTGAGGGAGACCGGTTGACAACTGAGGGGGAAGCTGATAAAGTGCTGCCACCGCGGTGGCCTCAACAGCCAGCCGGGAGCAACTCCAGGCACACGTGTCGTCCTGGGGCACTTCTCCGGGAGGGAACCGCTTTAAGGTCTTGCCATGGGAGTCGCCAAAAGGCAGGACATTCTATCATGGCACTACACACTTCTGTCAGAAAAATTACACCTCCCAAAACCTTGTTGAGTCGCTCTTTTGAAAATTTTAAGACGTAGTACATTATTGCAATTGTCATGTGATAAATGTTTATAATCTTGTTTCATTTTTCAATGTAAAGTCTCAGGCAAAACCTTCCTCCCCAACTGTTCTCCATTAAACTTGGCCCCTAATTTAGGTGAATTCATTTGAAGAAACTTTTTTTTTTTTTTTTTGAGACAGAGTCTTGCTCTATTGCCCGGGCCGGAATACAGTGACACAATCTCTGCTCATTGCAACCTCTGCCTCCCAGGTTCAAGTGTGATCCTCCCACCTCAGCCTCCCAAGTAGCTGGGAGGGACTACAGGCGAATGCCACCACATCTGGCTAATTTGTGTAGTTTTTTATAGAGTTGGTGAAACCCCAACTGTATAAACTGGGCAAGAGATCGTTGCCCAGGCTGGTCTCGATCTCTTGAGTTCAAGTGATCCACCTGCCTCAGCCTCCCAAATGGCTAGGATTACAGGTGTGAGTTGCCACGCCCAGGCTGAAATAACTTTTTAATTTACACCAATTTTCTTTAGCTGATAAGAACCTGCTGCTGTGAATAGCTAGCTTTTTGAGCACTTTTTATGTGTCAGGCACTATTCCAAGTGCTTTATATCTGTCACTCATTTAAACCTCTGAGCAGTCCTGTGAGACAGGTACTATTTATTTTTATTTTTGGTAGAGATAGGATCTTACTATGTTGCCCAGGCCAGTCTCAAACTCCTGGGCTCAAGCAATCCTCCTGCCTCAGCCTTCTGAGTAGCTAAGGCTATAGGTATGTGCCACCATGCCTGGCTATTTGTTTCTGTTTTATTTATTTTTTTTGTAGAGACAGTGTCGCATCATGTTGCCAAGGCTGGTCTCAAACTTCTGGCCTCAAGTGATCCTCCTGCCTTGGCCTCCCAAAGTGCTGGGATCACAGGCATGAGCCACAATACCTGGCCCTATGAGGTAGGTACTATTATTATACCCATTTTACAGATAAGGAGACAAAGGCACAAAACAATCACACAGTTTGAAAGTAGAAGAGCTGGGATTCCAAGCTAAGCAGCCTCCGTTCTTAACCACTAGACCAGACTGCACCTAGTAAGTTCTCAGAAAACAGTACCATGTCTCTATCATTGTATATTTCATGTTTATTACTGTACGTTTGTTTCACGTGTTGCTGTGGATCCCACCACCGCCTCCCTGCAGCTGTTCTGTGAGCTCCTCACAAACAGGGTTGCCAGAGAAAGCAGGACACTCGATTAAGTTTGAATTTCATATAAACAACAAATACATTTCATTATGCGTGTGTCAGTATTGATGGGGAGGCGGGGTTTTCTCCAGGGTAGAGCTGTTACAGGTAAAGGTACAAGCCTTTGTGTGACGAGCTTTTATTTCTTTTGGGGACACACCCAGCAGTGGGATTGCTGGGTTACATCACTTTGCACCCCAACCAGCAAGAAGTAAGCGTTCCACTGCGGTGCTCCCATCCTTGGTGACGCTTTGTATTGTGGGTTTTTTTTTTTTTTTTTTTGAGATGGAGTCTCTCTCTGTAGCCTAGGCTAGAGTGCAGTGGCACGATCTCGGCTCACTGCCACTTCCACCTCCCGGGTCCCAGTTCAAGCAGTTCTCCTACCTCAGCCTCCCAAGTAGCTGAGATTACAAGCATGAGCCACCATGCCCAGCTAATTTTTGTATTTTTTAGTAGAGACAGGGTTTCATCATGTTGGCCAGTCTAGTCTTGAACTCCTGAGCTCGTGATCCACCCGCTTTAGCCTCCCAAAGTGCTAGGATTACAGGTGTGAGCCACCGCGCCCGGCCTGTATTGCAGGTCTTTTTAACTTTGTCTCCTGTCTACCAGGAACAATATGGAGAAAGAAACAGAGGACAAAAACGGGCTTCAAAGTGGAGGAAAATACAAACACGCTGCATTCATGTAAGTCCACTCCAGGGGCGAAGGGTTTTCAGAAAGAAACAGCTAGAAGTCAGTTTTATGTTGTTCAGGGAATTTGATTCCCCTGGCAGGTAAACTCTGGAATGAGCCTGGAGTGAGATGCATTTAGCATCTGTCTGGTGCTGCCATGTCTGTGCTTAGTGAAAGAGGATGCCGAGAAAAACAGTGCCCGCCCACTTCTTCAGCAGGCCAGAGACTCCAGTGTGGGCTGCATGCTACCTGCCTGTCCTGCCACCGGCCACACCCTTCCCAACTGTGGCATCCACTCTGTTCCCTTCCCTTTCAGCAATGATAAAGCGGGTGTTTCGGGAGCACTGGGGGTAGCCAGGAGCTCAACTGAGGGCTTGCTGTGGGAGTTCCCTTCATCCTTGTTCACATTTCCCTCCACCCCGTGCTGATTCGGAATGGAAGCTTGTCATGTTCTGGGAATATGCAAGTTTACCCTTGGTCAAGGTTATCCTCAGGACCAAACCTTGCACCCAGGCGGTCCGTCCCCCGTCCTTGTTGTTTCTATATTCTGCACTGTCAGCCTCCCCTTTTCTTTCTCAGGGACCCGTCCTTCCTCCATGGAGATCTTGGTCCCGATGTCAACCCACTAGGGGCACAGAGCTTGGGCTGCTGTGAACGCCCTGTCGTGATCAAGCACTTGCCTGTGTTTCTCCTGGCCACCTGGGAAGACAACCCAGGTTCTCGGGTTCTGTGCCTGGGCCGATGAGGCTTTAGAGGGTGGAGAAGTCTAAGATCACACACCTGGATGATGGATCCCCAAATTGAATTTGTTGGTAGGATGGGAATGAAGGCAGCGCAGGCTGGCACTCTGAGGTATTCCCTAATGCGACCAGGCAATTTCACAGGGGAACCATGGCATTCCTGGACATCACCCTCGCTGGCACAGGAAAGCCAAGTAAAGGTGAGACCAGCTTCCTGCCTCGGTCCACCGTCTGCTGCGGGGTGCCTGCACCCTCCTCTGACCCTCTAAGCTTTCTTCCTGCACATTAGTGGGGCCTTATTTCCTGTTCTTGGAAACCTTCCAGAACCCTCCTAAGCTGGGCCGTTAAGTAACCTTAATGTGCTCTCCAATGACACCCCATTCTCTGCACACATTCCTTTCCCTCCTCAGGTGTCTTAGCTGCTAAGTCAATAATTTATTCCACAGTAGCCTAGTTTTGTTGTTTTTAAAAGCCTGCCCACTATGGGGTCTTTATTCATTGATTCACCATGAAACTTTTTAAAAGAGAACTGGAAAGCATTTGTAGGAGGGAAAAATGCTGGGGGCAGAGTAGTAAATCGCGAGCTCCCTGCCTCACGCCCCCACCCTGCCCCCTCCTTCATTCCCTAGGCCAGTAAATGTATAAAAGCACTAAAGACCATGCTTTTCAGGGCAATCTTTCTTGGTGACGGGCCCAGGGCCAAGGGGTGTGCTACAGATTTTCCCGTATAAATTAATACGTTATAATGGGCAACACGAGATGGGCGTGGGGTCACAGCAGCCGAGCTCTCTGGTTCCTCTATACAGCGTCTGTAATTTAAAATTTTACAAAGAGTTTGAGCAAATTCTCAGTTTATAAGGGCTGGAACGCAGCAGGAGTTACCCAAACTGCAGGCAAAATGGCATATTGGCAGCCAGAATATTGAGAAAGAAAAGTTGGCACCAGTTTTGCAATCTTGTGACCTTTCTTTAGAGTTTGTTTTTTTTTTTAATAAGAACTTCAGATGATCAAAAAGATTTAGAGATTAATACAGCAAAGAGCCACACACCCTCCACTGGGTTAAGAAAGCAAATGTCACCAGACAAAACAATAGAAGACCCAGCCTCCCTCTAAGAGTTACAGTTATCCCGAATTTGCTATTAATTATTCCTGTGCACTTCTTTAAACACATCTACATAGGTATGAAAATCTCCCAAACACCATGTATTGTATGTTTTAAGCTGTATCTTACTGCTCCACTCTTCTACAACCAGCTTCTTTCACTCAGTATTATTATTATTATTATTTTGAGACGGAGTCTTGCTCTGTCACCCAGGCTGGAGTGCAGTGGCACAATCTTGACTCACTGCAGCCTCCACCTCCTGGGTTCAAGTGATTCTCCTGCCTCAGGCTCCTGAACAGCTAGGACTACAGGTGAGCACCACCATACCCAGCTAATTTTTTGTATTTTTAGTAGAGACAGGGTTTCAGTATGTTGACCAGGCGGGTCTCAAACTCCTGACCTCATGATCCACCCATCTCGGCCTCCCAAAGTGCTGGGATTACAGGCATGAGCCACTGTACCCAGCCTTTTTTTTTTTTTTTTTTGAGACACAGTCTTGTACTATTGCCCAGGCTGGAGTGCAGTGGCCTGATCTTGGCTCACTGCAAACTCTGCCTCCTGGATTCAAGCTATTCTCCTGCCTCAGCCTCCCGAGTAGCTAGGATTACAGGGGCCCACCACCACACCCTGCTAATTTTTGCATTTTTAGTGGGGGCGGGGCTTCACCATGTTGGCCAGGCTGGTCTCGAACTCCTGACCTCAGGTGATCCGCTCGTCACAGCCTCCCAAAGTGCTGGGATTATAGGCATGAGCCACTGTGCTCACCCTCAATATTGTAATGTCGAACTTCATCCACGCTGACACACTTGGCAGTAGTCCATCCATTTTCACCACGGTGTGACGTCCCTTGCCTGGCTATTCTGCCGTGTGCTTGTCTACACTCCTGTTGATGGCTACGGAGGACGTCTCAGCTTTCCATCATGGACAATGCTGCTGGAATGCTCTTGTCCACGTCTTCTTGTTTCTCGAGGGCAGTATTTTTCAAAATGAGAGTTGTAGTCATTAATAAGTATTGAAATGAATTTAGTGAGCCATGCCCAGCATTAAAAATAATAGGAAAAGAAAGTATTAGAAAGGCATCACACAGAGTAAGTAAGATGTCACGGCACTTTCGCTTCAGAGGGGTGTGTGTGTGTATGTGTGTGTGCACGCGTGCATATGTGCCGGCTGGATTGGGGTATAGATATTCCTTCCTGTGGGTCACGATTTGAAAAGTTTGAGAGACATGGCTCTGGGGTATATATTTAGGAGAGAGACTGCAGGGTTACAGAGTGTGCACAGCCTAAGCTTTGCTGGATGCTGCCAAAATGCTTTTCAAATAGTTATACTGATGTACGCTCGACTTTCATTAAATTTTCATAGCTCCTTCTTGTGGCTTTAAAGCACAAAGCTTGCTAATGAGAGCTGAGAGCTATCTTATTGCTCTGCGGAAGGCTAGACATGAAAATCACAGCATATTAGACAGCTCAGAGACCAGAGAGGTCAATCTCTGCAGCCATTAACCAACCACATTTCCTTGACATTAAAGCTCCCCAGGATAAGCAGGTCTGTATCCTGAGTGAGAGTTCCTCTTCTGGGCATGCTCTCTCTCAGTAGGAAGGCAGCAAATCAGGGAAACAGGATGACAGTGACCTGTGCTTTTCCTGTCACCACCCCCTTTTTATCTCGACCTACCTAAAAACTCCAAGATAGACAGAGTCCGAACGTTCAGCCCAAGCGACTCAATCTTTTGTTTAACAACAATACAGCAAAACTCTTTGCAGAAATATAACAGAGTCCAAAGTCTGCACAACACAACTTTCATAAGACCCAAGATGCAATCCAAAATTATTTGACATACAAAGAACCAGGAACATGGGGCCTATCTTAAAGAGAAAAGACAACTCGTGTAGACCGACCTTGAAATGATCCAGATTTTGGAATTATCAGATGAGGATTTTAAAACAGTTGCTATTATTGCATTCAATATTTTAAAGGAAAATATACTCACAATGAATGAAAAGATGGGGAATCTAAGCAGAGAAACAGAAACTATAAAAAAGAGTCAAATAAATTCTAGAACTGAAACATACAATCTAGGAAACAAAACTATGGAGGTCAGCCTGCTCTCTCATCTGCAAGCAGGTAAATGAAGTTCCCCGTTAGATTAGCTTCACCCTAGCTTTACAGAATGACTTGTTATCTAGGAAACATGTCTACATATTTTGCACAAACCATTTCCTCTGCTGCAATTCCTCCTTCTATAATCTTTTTTTTATCCCTAGGAAACTCTGGCACAGTTTCATTTCCCCTTCCTGAAGCTTCCCCTAGCACCTCTACTCTTCTCTTAGGCAGAACACTTGCTCCCTTCCCTGTTTCTGTAACAGACATCTATTGTTTCTGCCTGCTCAACATGTATTCCCATATTTTCCTTTTAAGGGGAATCATTGCTCTTCTATATTCAACTCATCTGACTTGAGAGGGGCTGATTCCTCCCTCCTGTCATCATGAATGTGTCCATGAACCAAACATGGCCATTCAGTACATTTCCAACCCATGACCACATAACTGGGTCACTAAGGAGGGGCCTGACCAAAGCCAAGCCAATGCAAGCACTCCAGAAGACTCCGGTTGGTATTTTGGGCAAAAGATTCTACTGCTTGTTTTCTAAATGAGTACAATATAAGCCAGAAGCAGCTGGCAGCCACCTTATCACCTGTCTAAGAAGGACAATGTTGGGCAAGGCAGAACCAAGGGGTGGAGAGGGATCAATTCCTGATAGCAGTGTTTGAGCACCCACGTCCAGCCATGCCTGAAGCCATCTGCCCTTGGATTTTTCAGTTAAGTGAGCCAGTAAATGTCATTTTCTGTCTCAGTAGGTTCGAACTGGATTTCTATCACGTGTTGCTGAAAAGTCCCCATCTCATCTAATTCTCCCAGACGTAATCACATTCTACTGAAGAACAGGATGGTAAAGTCCTAAGTGTGGGGACTATTCTGCTCAACATTTGCATTGTCATACCCAGAATACAGCATGACAGGCAGGAGGAGCTTCCTGACTGTGTTTGCAAATTCAGTGCATCTTGGAAAACTCAACTTTTTCATTTTCTTATTGTCTTTGCGCCACTTTATTCAGCTCTCACGAGGTGCCATTGTCACTGTTTTTACCGCTGGTAACACTGAAGCTACTGGCTGTTTAGTGACTCACCTGAATTCTTGAAGCTAGTAAATTACAGAGCTGAGATGGTGAGGCTGGGGAGCTTATCCAGACAGCCACTTTCTTGGTCAATAAGACCACTGCCTCACACCCCACTTGATCACGGTGAGGAAGGTGGTGGTGTTATTTCTTTTTTTAAGTGTTGAAGGAACAAAAGCAAAAACCGACATGTGGGACCTAATTAAACAAAAGAGCTTCTGCACAGCAAAAGAAGCTATCCACAGAGTAAACAGACAACCTACAGAATGGAAGAAAATACTCACAAACTATGCATCTGACAAAGGTCTAATATTTAGAATACAAGGAACTTAAACAATTTAACAAACAAAAAACAACCCCATTAAAAATGGGCAAAAGACATGAACAGACACTACTCAAAGAAGACACACATGCAGCCAACAAATATATGAAAATATGCTCAACATCAATGTTCATTAAAGAAATGCAAATCAAAACCAGAATGAGATATCGTCTCACACTAGTCAGAGTGGCTATTATCAAAAAGTCAAAAAATAACAGTTGCTGGCAAGGTTGCAGAGAAAAGAGAACACTTATACACCGTTGGTGGGAACACAAATTAGTTCAGCCACTATGGAAAGCAGTGTGGAGATTCCTTGAAGAACTTAGAACTACCATTCGATCCAGCAATTCCATGACGGAATAGATACCCAAAGGAAAAGAAATTGTTCCACCAATCCATCGCAGCACTTTTCACAATAGCAAAGACACAAATCTACCTAAATGCCCATCAGTGGTGGGCTGGATAAAGAAGGTGTGGTACATCCACACCATGGAATACTATGCAGCCATAAAAAAGAACAAGATCATGTTTTTTGCAGCAACATGGATGCAGCTGTGAACTAATGCAGGAACAGGAAACCATGTTGCATGTTTTCACTTATAAGTGGGAGCTAAATAGTGGGCACACATAGACACAAAGATGGGAACAACAGACACTGGGATTACTAGAAGGAGGAGAGTGGAGGGGGGTGTGGGTTGAAAAACTACCCTTTGGGTACTATGCTGACTACCTGGGTGATGGGATCATTTGTACCCCAAACCTCAGCGACATGCAACTTACTCATGTAACAAACCTGCACTTGTACCCCCGGACCTAAAATAACAGCTGAGAGTGAAAAAGGTGGTGAAGGAAACCATAAGGAGAGTGTGAGTGAGACACACAGTTTGGAGGCGCGTAGGGAAAGGACTCGTTCCTTGGAAAGAGGAATGCAGGCATGCGTGTTGAGGAAACGCGGATTCATTTGCTTATTAGTTTACATCTCCTGACAAAATTACAAACAAACACAAAAGAAAAGTGAGTCTTAGAAGAACACATAAAATGTATCCCAAAGAACCAAAAAGGAATGCGGTTGTAATGACTCATCACTGGAAACCGGCGGCATCGTAACTCCTCTATTAGTCTCCCAGGACCACCGCAACAAAGTACCACGCGCGGCGTGGCTAAGCAACAGAAATTTATCATCTCATAGTTCTGGAGGCTCCACGTCTGAGATCCACATGCCAGTGGGGCCACGCTCCGTCGAAGGGCACCAGGGAAAGGTCTGTCCCACACCTCTCTCCTGCTCCTGGTACTTCCTCGACTGGTGACAGCAGAATTCAGTCTTCCAACGGGGTCTCCCCGTGTGTGCGTCTCTGTTCCAGTTTCTCCCTTTTACAATGAAACTGATCATACTGGACTAGGGGCCTCGCTACTCCAGTATGACCTTAACTAATGACATCTGCAACAACCTTCTTTCCACTTGAGGTCATATTCTGAGGTGCTGGGGATTAGCACTTTGATGTATGAATGGGCAGGAGTGCAATTCAATCCGTAACCCTCCTCTTCACTATGGAATGATAGTGTCAACTTTAAAAAGTGATTCCAACTTACCCTTCTTGGGTACCAGTGGGTGAGAGAAATTGAGATCCATTTATTGCCAGTAATTTTTGTAGACTCGGTGTCCAATTTTCATGTTCCTGTTCTCTGCACTATTCTCCTATGTGTGTGCAAACCATACTCACACATGTGCGCACTCACACAGGCATGCACACCCACGTGCATAAATGCACAAGTGCACTCAGGCGCGTGCACATTCAGGCCCATGCAAAGGCGAAATTTCCACCGAGCTATATATAGGGTTAAATCAACGGGAAGAAAGTAGAACTTGGAAAAACTGACTGTGGGTGTTAAGCAATCCCCCAACTGTTTGAAAAACGGTCCGAGGATTTCAGGGAGCCCAAAGCTGGGCCGGCTCCCCCGCCCTCTGGGCAGCCCCCAGGCTCTGCACCCTGCCTTTCCACTTTGCTCCAAGTCCCTCACACAACAGGCTAGCGTGGTGGGCGGACGTCTGGGGCAAAGACACAGATAGCATTATTTTGAGCCCCTCCTCAACCTTGCAGCGCCCCGAATGGCCAGACCACAGGTCAAAACCAGGGCTGTAGCTGATGGACCAGAGCGACAAAGACGCTCCATTTCCCTCAAAAAAATACCCCACTGTTTCTGCACAGCAGCAAAGCCAACCAGGGACTCACCAGGTCCCAGCTGGGGAAGGGAGAGCTCAGCCGTTACCGGCGTTGAAGTCAGGAAGGGGGACCCCAGGTAAGCTTTGAGGAGGTAGGTGGATAGTTCTAGACTTTTTCAAAATGATGCTTCCGCAGAGAACGCTCATTTTTAGCTCATGTGTTTCTAGTTGGTGAAGTAAGCTGGGGCTTCTGCCAAAGATCAACTCCAACGCTTCGAGGTGTAAATGTCTAGAGATGAGGGATTCGGGGATTTTGTCTCTGTTGTCTGCAGTGTCCCCTGTAATCTGTCTTTGTGTCTGTTTCGACCAGGCAGAGGAAAGTAATGTATGCCCACGGCACCCCTTATGGCAGATTGAATTATGGCTCCCTGCCGTCCCCGCTGCTGTCAGTGAAATGCCCTTGATATAGCCTCATCTGCTGGGACTGTCGGCTTTGCTGCAGTGCACAAATACGGCACTTTTTAATGGAAATGGGGCATCTTTGCCACTCCGGTCCATCAAGGGCACCTGTGGGCTTCAGGCACATGCCCACCCTTTGCAGTGACTTGGCAGTGCCCATCGTGAGAGCAGACAGTGTTTCTTTCCCTTCCCCAGTGAAGGGCTCAGCCCATGGCTTGCCTTAGCCAATGGGATGAAACTGGAGTGACAGCCACTTCTGAAGGCCTTTGTCTTCCTGCCTTCTACCATTCCCAGGGCTGTCGCCGTCCATTTGGCCTGAGCCTCAGTGAACTCTCGGGCCCGCAGCGTGCATGACTTCAGGTGGCTCCAGCTGTCAGCTGCCAAGTTACCCCGACTGAGGCCAAGTGGAGCAGAGATGAGCTGTCACCACCCAGCCCTACCGAAATCAATGACAGCAAAATAAACATTGCCATTGTGAAGTCTGGGGACTACTTGTTACAGAGCCCTGGGGACTGCAACAGCCTGACTTCTCTCTGGGCTTCCATGATGCTCACGGCCCTTGGTTATGTTCCTACCTCGTGGACTCGTCCTCCTTCATCTCTTCTGTGGGATTCTCCTGCCCTAAGTACCCCTCAAATGCGCTGGACCCCAATAATCTCACTTCTTTTTCTACCTCACCTGCCTCTCCCTTTGGGATTTCATTTGCTCTCCTGGCTCAGAGTACCATCTATGTACACGTTCAGTGCAGACTTCTCACCCAAGCTTCCTAGACATCTCCTCCGAAGCTCACAGTTCTGCTGAGTCTGATCATTGGCTCATTGCCTTCCCTTTTTTTTTTTTTTTAAGACAGAGTCTTGCTCTGTTGCCCAGGCTGGAGTGCAGTGGCACAATCTCAGCTCACTGCAACCTCCACCTCCCAGGGTCAAGTGATTCTCCTGCCTCAGCCTCCCGAGTAGCTGGGATTACAGGCACATGCCACCACATCCAGCTAATTTTTGTACTTTTAGTAGAGACAGGGTTTTACCATATTGGTCAGGCTGGTCTCGAACCCTTGACTTTGTGATCTGCCCACCTTGGCCTCCCAAAGTGCTGGGATTACAGGCGTGAGCCCCTGCACCCGGCCTCATTACCTTCTTTCTAGACCCTTTCTTCCTTCTGAATTTTCAGTCCACCAGCCCTGTGCTAGATGTGCCTTCCTCTCCATCACATCCTGCATGGAATTGATTGCCATGTGGTAATTATGGTATTGCCCTAAAATTACTTGACTCTGTTCTACCCACTAATTCAGGCTTCTATCATCTCTCCACAACAGCTGCTGTAGTCCTTGCTGCTCCAATAACAATCTCAAAATTGAAGTGGCTTAACACAGGGAAAATGTGTATCCCATTCATGCTAGCATAGGATGCTCTTCAATATGGTGGTTCAGGGGCCCAGGCTTCTTCCATGTTGTGGCTCTGTCCCAGCATCCTCCACTGGATCCTCCATGTCTAGCTGGGAGACAGAGAAGAGCTTGAAGTTTCTCTCAGGAGCCTTTAGAGGCCAGTCCTGCAAGTGGCCATATCACTCTGGCTAATGATCCATTCGCCAGAACTAGTCACACATGACCCTGCCTAGAGGCAAGGGGTGTTGGGAAATGTAGTCTGGTGGGGAGCGGGGAGGAGCCCAGAAAGGAGAGGAACACAGGGATTTAGAGGCCACTGGCAGTCTCTGTTAACCAAGTTCTCTGCTCCACAGAATGACTCATGTTCAATGCCAGGATGATGGACAGGGCACTTTTCTGTTTAGAATCCTGCAGTGGCTCCCTCATCACTGACCCAGGTCCTTAAAATGGCATCCAGAGTCCCTTTCCACTCATTTCCTGCCACTTCCCGTCTCTGTTTTGCGGGACAGCAATACCACACGTCCTGCCCACCCTATGCATGTGTGTCTCTCATCCTTTCTTCCCCCCACACCTACTCCGGCCACACTCCGACCTCGCCTCGGGACTCAGCCCTGCTCCTGGTGGTCTCTGCTACCCAACCCACCCTCACTCCTAGTGCCCCAGCTCAATCACTGTACCTGGGGCATCGTCTCAGGAGCTGATCATGATTCTGTCTCACTCTCCACAGTGAGAGCTCCTGCAAGGAAAGGATGGTGTTTATTTCTCTCATGTTTCCTTGTTGAGTGCTCAGCATATACAAAATACTTTTAAATTGTTGATGGAGGTCAGGAGTTTAAGACTAGTTGGCCAACATGGTGAAACCCCATCTCTACTAAAAATACAAACATTTGTGGAGAAAAGAAAAGGTCACCAGAGACGGGGGTGAGGGGGGTGAAGCTGCGTAAGGATGGAGTGGCAGAGGCCGGGACAGAGTGGCCAGCTCCCCGTGCCGGCAGGGACAGATGACCCAGCGTTGCTGAGATCACAAGACACTGATCGCTAGAGCCTGTGTTGGTTCCGCCTCATCTCCCAGGTCCCCAGCGCAGGCACAGGCCCGGATGCCTGGAGGCCCCTGTTCTCGCCCGTGAGAGCCATCTCACTTTGATTTTCCAATGCGACACTTGGTAGGCTAGTTGTTGGATGGGAAACCGCTTTCACGTCTACATGGCTGGTGGACACGGGTCTAGAGACACTGGGATCTGCTGACAGCCCTGAGATCTTTCTTCCTCCCTCCCTTTCAGAAACAACTCTCGAGAAACCAACTTGCTTGGCTCGGTCTCCCCGAAATCCTGTGGCCTGCAGCCTTCAGAACTGGGTTTATTTATTCACTTGATTTGGTTTCTGGCATTTCTTCACGTTTGTTCTCTGCATAAAGACCTTTTTGTTTGGGTCCTGGAGGGCTGTTTACTGCTTAGCACATGTGGGATGAAGAGAGGATGTGAGGACCTGAGGCCTTAATGCTTGTTACTCCCCAGCAACCTCTGCCCTCCAGGGAAATGGGCGGGGCTCCATCCAGATAAGAACAGCCCTTTCCAAACAGGACCCACCTCACTCCCCAAACAAAAAGAGCTTAGAGATAAAAATGGAGGCAACCTCCTACCCACTCATCCCAGGAAGCTGCAGAGAACTAGCGACCCACTGGGAGAAGGCTGGACTGTCGTAATTAAAAGTACTTTTAAATGAGCATTTCTAAGTTTTCTTGTTGTTGGTTTAAAAAAAAATTAAAAAACAGAGAAGGCTGAAACTGGGTAAAGGGGCTTCAGGCGTGGCGAGATCAAAGTCCTGTAAATGTTGGAAAGTGCTTTCAGTCCCAGGCTGTGGGCAGAGGCTGGGTTGATCAGGGATCCTGAAAGGAGCGGACGGTCAAAAGCCGACAAAGGAAACATAGGTCGCTTGCACGAGTTGCAAAGGGAAGGAGAGAAATCCGAGTCAGTAATCAAACGAGTCCAAGGAAAGGGATGTTTTACTTTAAGAGCTGGGAAGAGCCAAGCATCTTCAAAGATGGGAGGGTTTTGTGGGGAAAGAGGGAAAGATGTGGTGCAGGAGGGTTACGAGAAAAAGCAAAACTTGCAAGTAAATGAAAAAGGGTCAGGCTCAAGAGCGGATGGAAGGGTGGGATTGGAGATGAAAAATAACACGTGACGTATTGATTGAAGGGTTTTCACGCCGTGGGCGGGGCACCAAGCGCTTTACATGGAATACTCCTCACCGCATGCCCCGACCTAGACAATACTGTAGTACCCATTTTCCAGGCTCTCTCAGCCATTACAGGCAGTCTCCTCTCCTCGAGGAGAGCAAGGCTCACAGAGGTGGAGGACCTGTCCTGTCCGTGATCACACTGGGCAGCTGCAGAATAGGATCTCATGATGTGCCGATCAGAGGAGAACAGCTCATCCTCTGAGGGTAGAGGAAGGATGGTCCTAGAGTGGCACTGTCCAATAGAAATAGAATTCGAGGCCAGGCGCAGCAGCTCACGCCTGTAATCCCAGCATTTTGGGAGGCCAAGGCAGGCAGATCTCCTGAGGTCAGGAGTTTGAGACCAGCCTGGACAACATGGTGAAACCCCGTCTCTACTAAAAATACTACAAAAATTAGCTGGGCATGGTAGCACATGCAGGTAATCCCAGCTACTAGGGAGGCTGAGGCAAAGCAGGAGAATTGCTTGAAACCAGGGGGCAGAGGTTGCAGTGAGCCGAGATTGCAGCACTGTACTGTACTCCAGCCTAGGTGACACAGCGGGACTCCACCTCAAAAAAAAAAAAAAAAAAAAAAAAAAGGCCAGGTACAGTGGTTCACCCCTATAATCCCAGCGTATTGGGAGGCTGAGGTGGGTGGATCGCCTGAGGTCAGGAGTTCAAGACCAGCCTGCCTAATGTGGCGAAACCCCGTCTCTACTAAAAACACAAACCTTAGCCGGGCATGGTGGCGGGCACCTGTAGTCCCAGCTGCTCAGGAGGCTGAGGGAGGAGATTCGCTTGAACCTGGGAGGCGGAGGTTACAGTGAGCCGAGATTGCACCATTGCACTCCAGCCTGGGCAACAAAGCAAGACTCCATTTCAAAAAAACAAAAGAAAAAAATAGAATTTGAGCCATAAGTGCAAACGTGTGTATTTTGAATTTCCTAGTAGCCATACTAACAAAGGTTAAAAAAAAAAAAACAAACAGGTGAACAGGTGAAATTAATTTTAATAATGTATTTTACTTAGCCCAATATATATGAAATATTATCATTTCAACACATGATCAATATATACAAATTATTAAGGAGATATTTTGCATGACCTTTCCATACTAAGCCTTTGGAATTCGGTGTGTATTTCACACATGTGGCGCATCTCCGTGTGATCCAGCTCCACCCCTAGCACTCGGTAGCCCCACGGGGCTGGTGGCTGTCATGTTGGTAGGCAGAGAACTGGAGAATGACTCCTTCGGGAACTACTAAGGCATATCTTGGGGTCACAAAATGAGGAATCTTCAGGTTGGCTTTGGGCCCAAGACTCGTTACATATTTTTTAAAATAAACTTTTTAATTTTAAATAATTTTAGATTTACAAAACCATTGCATTCTTACATATCCTAACCTCCAGAGTCTTCCTGCGGCAGCTCAGGGCACATCAGCTGCTCCACAGAGTCTGGCATATTCAGGACATAGGACTTTTGGGGTTTTGAGAAGTCAGACCTAGGCTGACCCAATTACTTGGGTGATCAGAGTCAAAATGCCCCAGAAATTATTCAGGGTATTCAGACTCTATGGAATGTTCCAGAGCCCAGAGTCCGTGATGACAAAGGGAGTTGTAAAATGTCTAAGTTGTGACTCGGTTTTCTAATTACACCGTATTTCCCCTCCGGGTGAGCAACAGCCTCTCAGCTAACATTTACTCCCGAGGTGGTGGCTGGGGAGTGGGCACAGGACAGAAGCACCAAAACAAGTGACCAGTGTCAACAGCTGCTCTGGCCTGAAGTATCTGTCAGCTCCTGACTGACGGCAGCCACCCTGTCCAGCAGAAACAGAATTCAAGCCGCATATGTCATTTTAAATTTTCTACTGGCCACATGAAACAATAAGAAGAAGTAGGTGAAGATAATTTTTTTTTTTTTTTTGAGATGGAGTTTCGCTCTTGTTACCCAGGCTGGAGTGCAATGGCGTGATCTCAGCTCACCGCAACCTCCGCCTCCTGGGTTCAGGCAATTCTCCTGCCTCAGCCTCCCGAGTAGCTGGGATTACAGGCACGCGCCACCGTGCCCAGCTAATTTTTTGTATTTTTAGTAGAGACGGGATTTCACCAACCCAGCACATCTAAAATCTTACCATTTCAACAGGCCAACAATATTAAAAAACATTAATGAGATAGTTCACATTATTTTTTGGTACCAAGTCTTCGAAATCAGATGCACATTTTATACTCATTTGTATGTCAATTTGCATGTTGTAGTTTAATGGAAATTTTCTAAAGTTATGTACATTTTATGATTTATTAAGAAACTGTAAAAGACTCCCTTCACAGTTGAAAAGCTAGATTCACCTTCTAAAGTTGTTTGGAACATACTTCAAAAGTCTTCTAACAACTGAATCAAGTGTCAGTTTTTGAATTTAGGTTGGTTAAAATGAAAGTAATCGAAAAGTCCAGTTTCTCAGTTGCATTGGCCACATTTCAGGGTTCAGTAGCCACACGTGGCCAGCGGCTACCATACTGGACAGCAACCATTAACACACTGGGCACCTCCTGTGAACACTGGATTTCTTTTTTCAGCCCCAGCTCTGCCTTCTTGCCTCTAACTCGTCCAAGCAAATGTTCAGACTTGGTTTTCTCATCATCTCTTTGTCCTTGCTTTGGACTTGTCACCCAGTGAGGGCTTTGCCAATACGGTTGCCTTATGCCAAGGACCTCCGCTTCTGAGATGGAGGCTTGTCTGGGGCATGGCTTGCCTTTGTTTTTCTAGATCCCCATCAGCGTCAGTCCTTGTGGAAACCACTCAAGAGACCCTGACGTAATTGCAGGTCCTCTGCCCTTAGGAGGCGCACAGAAGTTGATAAGGGAAATTACTCTCTATGGTGCTGCCCTGATTTTTTTTCCGGATTCCCTCCTGATCCTTTGAACTACAAGCCACCATTTCCATGGCGATGCTGTGAGTGTGTTTATCTTGGAATCTCAGGGAGGGGAGCCCTCCCAGCCCTCCCAGCCCTGGTCTTGTGGCTCCTAGCACAACACACCTGTTCTGTTTCTGGTGGTTGATGGGGACTCACTCACTGAATTTTGGGTCTTCTTTAAGTGCCGTGAGTAGAGTAAGCAAAAATAACAGGGGAAAGGGAGTTTTAGAAATCGTAGGTATAAACCACTAAAATTTAATACACAAGTTCCTCAGCCACAGATATCTTCCTAGGGAATTTGAACAGAGCTATAAGAAGTTTCTCTTCCTGGCAGGAGACCACCCTGATCTGTTTCAGCCTAGGTGGCACTGCACAAGGGGGTTGGTGGTATGACAAGACAGCGGTTCACAGTGTTCTTAAGGAGTTTTTCCTCTGGAAACACCTGTGCCACCCTTAGGGTATGTCAAGCATCGAGGCATTCTAAAGTTGGCTCATTTGTGTGATGGCAGTCATGATGGTGGGATGATGGTAATGATGGTGTGAGGACGGTGATGATAGTGATAACCAGGATGATGGCGGTAGTGATGGAGGTGATGGTGATAATGGGGGCGATGGTGGTGGTTATGATGGTGATGGTGGTAGTGATGGAGGTGATGGTGATAATGGGGGCGATGGTGGTGGTTATGATGGTGATGGTGGTAGTGATGGAGGTGATGATGCTGATGATAGTGATGGAGGTGATGGAGGTGATGATGGTGATGGTGGTAGTGATGGAGGTGATGGTGATAATGGGGGCGATGGTGGTGGTTATGATGGTGATGGTGGTAGTGATGGAGGTGATGATGCTGATGATAGTGATGGAGGTGATGATGGTGATGGTGGTAGTGATGGAGGTGATGGTGATAATGGGGGCGATGGTGGTGGTTATGATGGTGATGGCGGTAGTGATGGAGGTGATGGTGATAATGGGGGCGATGGTGGTGGTTATGATGGTGATGGTGGTAGTGATGGAGGTGATGATGCTGATGATAGTGATGGAGGTGATGGAGGTGATGATGGTGATGGTGGTAGTGATGGAGGTGATGGTGATAATGGGGGCGATGGTGGTGGTTATGATGGTGATGGTGGTAGTGATGGAGGTGATGATGCTGATGATAGTGATGGAGGTGATGGAGGTGATGATGGTGATGGTGGTAGTGATGGAGGTGATGGTGATAATGGGGGCGATGGTGGTGGTTATGATGGTGATGGTGGTAGTGATGGAGGTGATGATGGTGATGATAGTGATGGAGGTGATGATGGTGATGATAGTGATGGAGGTGATGGAGGTGATGATGGTGATGATGGTGATGTTGGTGATGGAGCTGATGGTGGCCACAGTAGTGATGATGATGGGGATGGTGGTGATTGTGATGATGGCGATGGTGATGGTGATGACGGTAGTGATGGTGGTGGTGGTGATGATAATGATGATGGTGGTAGTGGTGATGATGGAGATGATGGTGGTGATGGTTATGATGGTAATGATGGTGATGGTGGTAGTGACAGAGGTGATGGAGGTGGTGATGGTGATGATGGTGATGATGGTGATGGAGGTGATGGTGGCCATAGTGGTGATGATGATGATGGGGATGGTGGTGATTGTGGTGATGGTGATGGTGATGATGGTGATGGTGATGACGGTAGTGATGGTGGTGGTGGTGATGATAATGATGATGGTGGTAGTGGTGATGATGGAGGTGATGGTGGTGATGGTTATGATGGTGATGATGGTGATGGTGATGATGATGGTGATGTTGGTGATGG
Organism: Aotus nancymaae; assembly: GCF_030222135.1. Taxonomy (NCBI): domain Eukaryota; kingdom Metazoa; phylum Chordata; class Mammalia; order Primates; family Aotidae; genus Aotus; species Aotus nancymaae. The sequence goes on from NW_026988433.1 coordinate 8,860,214, forward strand.
AGGCGATGGTGGCCATAGTGGTGACTGTGATGATGGTGATGGTGATGACAGTAGTGATGGTGGTGGCGGTGTTGACGATAATGATGATGGTGGTAGTGGTGATGATAGAGGTGATGGTGGTGATGGTGATGGTAGTGGTGATAACAACTAGATTAATTAACTGGAGCCCAGAGCTACCAGAGGACTGCATGGAAAAATTCTTCAGCAATTCATCTCATCTTTCTGGACCTCAGATTTCTTTATGAGTATGACAAGGCCTCACCCCAGATATTCTCTAAGATCCTTAACATTGTATTATCCCCAAACTGCAATGCTGTCATGGTGATGGCGATCGTGACAATGATGACAATACTAACAAAGTGATGATGCAGAAGGACCATCAGGCATGACAATTCACCAAAAGAAAAAAATCTCTAATGATGTTAATTTTTGACTTTACAGCTTATGTTGTGGCTCTTGACCAAACCTATTCATGTTTGCTCTGTATAAGAAAAGTCACAGGTGAAACTTCTCTTTCCTTTTTAACTGTGAAGAATCACAAGTAGTGGTATTGCGTGTTAGCTCATTTTTCAAAAACTCACAGGATTTATGGATTCATTTGGCAAACATTTAGTGAGCCCTCACTGTGCCAGCCACTATGTTACACCCTGAGGATACAGCTGTTGAGCAGACAGGCTGGGGGCTTGTGTTCACATCAGAGAAGACAGGCAATAAAGAAGCTGATCCACAAACCAGATCACCTCAGGTAGTGAGAAGTGCAGCAGGAGAAACTGAACAGGATAAAGTAACACGAAGGAACCACGGGAACAGCAGATCAAGTGGGCAGGGAAGGCCTTTTGAATGTTTAAGATGAAAGTGAACAGTGAAAAGTGAAAGACCGAGCCATGAGAAAGCGAGGGGTCGCACTCCTGGCCTGGGGCGTAGTTAGCGCAGAGGCCCTGCAGACATGCCTGTCCTGTTGAGGGACAGCCAGGACGCCTGCTTTCCTGTCCTCTCTTGTCTAGTGGGCCACTTTTGTTAAGCCGGCCTGCCGATTTAGGCAGGAGTTTAGTGGTCCGCCATAGACAACGACTGGGGCTTAGCCGCTGCTTCTTGCTGGTGGCGGCGGCAATGGCAATAGTGACGGGCGCTCCCTGAGGAGGTGGTGATGAGCTCCCTACCACTGCGCTGTCCACGGGGACAGGCCACGTCTTTCATCTGTCTAGCTCCAACTCAGCGCTCAGCTCAGGAAATGCTTGTGGAATTGCAGGTAGATACCGTAATTAAGGAATTAACTGGAAACCAGAGCTACCAGAGGACTGCATGGGAGACCAGGCGTAAGTCTAGAGCCCGAGTTAGAAAAGAAAATTAAAGTCTGACCAGACGGCAAAAGAGAGGGAGAAACTGGGTATTTATGCCAGCCAATTCACCCAGCCACGGTCCTCCCAGAACCAGGAAAGGATATGAGCACGGCGAATTCCAACTCACGGAGTCATCAGCGCACTATCTCGGAGTGATAAAGCGATCAGGCAGACAGCCAGGCACGCAATCCAAAGGCCCTCCCAGTGGAATTGCTGTTTAGTTTCTTGGGATTTGCCAAGTATTTTCCAGTACTTTAATTATTTGCATATTACCTTCCATATTTCGGCTACATCAGTATCACTGATACAATACCTATTAGCAATCAGGTACCATCTGTAACAGAGATCAGCAAACTTTTTCTGTACAGGGTCAGATGGTCCATATTTCAGGTTTTGTGGGCCAGTGATCTCTGATGCAACTGCTCTTCTCTGCATTAAAGAAACCATAGTAATATATATTCAAATGACAGGCGTGGCTGTGTGTTGATAAAGCTTTATTGACAAAAACATGCTATATACTAGATTTAGTCCAGGGCCATAGTTTGCAACCTCACCCACACTATCACCTACAAAATATATTAAGGACTGACTGTAAAAAAAAAAAATACAATAAATTAATTTAAAGGAAAACTGCCTATCAGTCCCCTAAATGGAAAACCAGGAGGATCTGCCATGAATAAACAACTACAAAAGTAAATTCAATGAAAACAAAACACAGTTATTAAATTCCAACTAGAAGGAGGAACAGCCTGAGGCTTAACTTTTCTTGTTAAAAAGGAAAAATTAGGAAGTCCTCAGAGGCATTAAAGACTCATTAGCACCAGGCTAAGTCTCTCTCTTTGCAATAATCAGCAGGATTAAGACAAAATGGAAGGGGAATGGCTTCTCTGCAAGGTGGCCTGATCTCATTTAAGCCCATTCTGTTTTCCACCTGAAGTCATCTTGCCCCTACAGCAGTGCCTGTTTCTGAGAACCCCTGGCTTCGTGTATTGCAGAGGTTAAACTCTGACAATGACGGGAGGCAGCCACCCCAAACCACACGAGGAGGTCAAGGCTGATCGCCTGCCAAGAGGTAGGGCAGCCTCAGGCGGACAGCCCCCACCCCCACCTCTGCCCTAGGCAGCGTGCCTGGGGCATAGACAGCTGCCCTCGCTGATCCCACAGACAGGAAACTGAACCCTCCTGCTGAATTACTGCTGGCGACAGGCTGTGATGTGAGCCCGCGCTGGAAGGATGACCCAGGACGCCGGCCCACCCTGGCACCTGGATGATTATAAAAGCCAAATCTGACTCACTCTGCTCTGGCCCGCCCGGCGGACACACTGTCTGAACTGCACTGGTGAGCCCTCTATCCGCTTGTCCCCGACCTGTCAGGGGCCCCAGGTGGGAGGTGGGTAACCAAGCAGCAGGGGTCGTAAAGCCCGGGCCCCAGGGACCCAGCTGATCCCAGGGAAGGAGGGCCCAGGGTTTCCTGAGGCAGCGCTGGTGCTCCTAAGCTTCATCCTGTTGGAGATAACCAGGGCTGCAAGGCAAACAAGGCGGGGCCGCAAAGTAGAAGATGTGTTAGCTCAAGAATTATCAGCCACTATTACTGTGAGTGAATTACATACTTGATTCAAAGAGCAAACTCAGGTGTTCAGCTCACGCACGCTGTGCAAACAGGCGGGGCACAGGTGGAGGGCCGGGGAGACACGTGGGCACCAGGCTCCAAGAGGCTGAGAGGCCCCTGGAGGTTTGTGAGGCTCGTAAAACCCAACACTGAAGGTTTCACGGGGCTCCAGGGGCAGGGTGCAGCCTCAGGACCTCTGAGACTCCAGCAGAGTCCCTCTGCCTGCTCAGCAAACTTGTGCCTCCCAAGCTAGCTCATGCCATGGGGAAAACAGGAGACAGAGCCGCAGGTGCCATCAGTGCCACCCACTCCTCCCCTGGACACTTAGGGCCGAAAGTACCAGGGACCTCGTGCCTGCTCCCCTCAGGAGCAGCCTTGAGTGGCGACAGACAGAAGTTGGCCCCTTAGGGAAGCGACTCCTAGGCACGCTCCCCCTGTCTCCCAGGGTTCCTTACTGGGATGGAGCCTAGGTGGCCCAGCAGTGACCAGCTCCCTGATGCATGCCTTCTTTCCTGCCTCACTCCCCCTGCTTCTCTCTGGGAGTTTCCTGGAATCACCTCAAATCCTCATGTTACAATCTGCCTCTGGGGGAATCCAGCCCAAGCCAGGGTGTTTCACAAGGAATCACAAAAATATTCCAAGACAGCAGTCAACAGGGCAGCTAGCTCACCACGTGCCTTTGCACAAGTGAAAAGAGGGCATCCCTTCGTCTGGGTCATCCCAGAGCACCTGTGTGAGTGTAGAGCTTAGGGAGTGGAGCATGGAGGCATTCAGCACTCACCACTCTCCTCAGCTGGGACACTCTTGGGCAGTGAACAACCTGCCCAACCATATATGACATCTCTACATTCCTAAGCTAGGGGAAGAGCTCATTTTCTTTTTCTTTTTTTTGAGACGGAGTTTCTCTCTTGTTACCCAGGCTGGAGTGCAATGGCGCGATCTCGGCTCACCGCAACCTCCGCCTCCTGGGTTCAGGCAATTCTCCTGCCTCAGCCTCCTGAGTAGCTGGGGTTACAGGCACACACCACCATGCCCAGCTAATTTTTTGTATTTTTAGTAGAGACGGGGTTTCACCATGTTGACCAGGATGGTCTCGATCTCTTGACCTCGTGATCCACCCACCTTGGCCTCCCAAAGTGCTGGGATTACAGGCATGAGCCACCGCACCCGGCCTGAAGAGCTCATTTTCTAGAAGAACCAGAAAAGTGATTTTGAAAGAAATTAAAAATAATTAGAAAAATCCCTGTGGTGTTGGATTGAAATCAGAATAATTGATATGAACTCATAACACACGCACGTATGCATACACAGATGGATAGGTGTAGCAGTAGACGCAAATGTGTGCATGCACGCATGAGCACACACACATATATTTGCTGGCTCCAACACACCCAGAAGCAATGACATCCCAAGAGTGAAGAGCACCCTTGCACTCAGATCTTGGTTCCTATGCACTATTCTCCAACCAAGGAACCAGTCAACACTTGGAGAAATGACTAGTTTCAGGAGTTGGGTGGGGAAAACAGATGAGCCCACAGTGTCGGAAAGTAAGGATGTGCTGAAAATAACAAGAGCATCACATCCAAAGGGCATTGCGGCAGACTGCAAGCATCCAAAGCCCAAATCTGTGAATATTCAAGCCAAGAAAAACAAATTATGATAGTGAGGGATATTGCCCTGAGAATAAATATCCGTGAATCCATACCGCTATAAATAAACGATTGATCTAATAAACAGGATGGGGAGAAAGGACAGCTCTTCCTTACAGTAGAGTTCTAATGAATGAGCACAGGAGAGATGATGAAATAGAAAGTCTCCATTAAGCAAATATGACAGTCTTAATTGCTGCAGGCAAGAATCGCTGATGGATGCTAAAACCATGGGTAAAAATATGCAGAGAAAGGGAATCTTTGGAAGGTCTTAAGTATCTCCCCATAAGATACTTATTAAATAAAGAGAGAGAAACCTGGAAGATGCCACCTTAACAAAGGTCTGTGTCTCTGGTGAAAAGGTGATAAGGTTAACATCACCCCTGGTAAGATGGATTGAGGAGGACACAACATCACGGGACATTCTTGCATAACCTCAATGTAATCATGAAAAAAGCATCTGACATAACTGAATTGAGGGCCATTCTACATAATTGGCCAGTATGCTCCGCAAGTGTCAAGGTCATGAAAAATACAGAAAGAATGACCATTGATGCTCTAAGTTGGCCTTGCTGGGACAACAGGAGCCACACCCATGGACATTCTCAAGGGTGTGGCAGATGGCAAGAGACCCAGCAGAAACAGTCAAGGCCTCTTAAGACTCAGACATGGATCTGACTCAGCCACTTCTGACTCATTCTCTTGGTCAAAGCCAGTCACAAAGCTGGGCCCAGAGCTATCACTGCACAGGGAGTTATCACTGCACACACCTCCTAGAATGACTAAGGTTAAAAGACTGACAACAGCAAGTGTTGGCAAGGATGTGGAGCAGCTGTAACTTGCATACACTGCTGACAGGAATGCAGAATGATGGAGCTTTGGAAAGTAGCCTAGCAGAACTTATAATTAAACTTAAACTTACCATGCGACCCAGAAATTGCTCTTCTCAGTGTTTACCCCAGAGAAATGAGTTATGTCCACAGAAAAACCGGTATGCAAATGTCTACAGCACTGGGCTAACTTTTCACAATCATCCTAACAAAAACAACTCAGATGTCCACCAACTGGTGAGTGCATAAGCAAACTGCAGTCTATCCACCCTACAGAATCCTGCTCAGCAACAAAAAAGAATGAATCACCAAAGCACTAGAACGTGAATGAATCTAAAAAGCATGATGGAAGTGAAAGGAGCTAAACTCGAGAGGAGACATTCAGAGGAAACACTACAAAAGGCAAAGTTACAGCAACAGAAAGATTCCTGGTTGTCTGGAGCTGGGGGTCGGGATGAGGTTATTGCCAAGGGGCACAGGGAACTTTCTGGGGTCTTCTAAGTGCTCTAGATCTCATCTGTGGGGGCAGTTACATGACCGTATACTATCACCAAAATCCATCACACTTAAATAAAGCCCAATAAAGCTGGAAAAAGTAAGTTACATAGCAAAGGATGTGGCCAGAAAAAGAGGGTGAAGAACGGGGGGCATTTAGGCTATCTGTCAGAGGGGACACAGAAACCCCTAAGAGCTCCCTAAGACCCAAGAGTGCATGGGCCCCAGGACAGAATGGGTTTGAGAAAGGTCGGGTGAGACCCCAGCCAGAGCCTGCCTCTCAGAGATGCTTTCGGGGTCCCTTGGTGACATGGACAGGGCTGGGGGAGCTGAATGGGGCTCTGAGTTCACAGGAGGACAAAGTAGGGGCTGCATGATTACCTGGAAATCCAACATGATGAGGTCAGAGGGCTCCTGGTCTCAGCCTGTCTCCAAAATCTGGACAAATGGCATGTGAGCCTGCACAAACCCATTCCAGCCCCATGCCCCAACAGATGAAAATAAATAAAACCCGCTGGGTGTCCAGACGCCTGCCAAGGGCCCTCCCGTTCACCTTGTCACCCAGACTTGAAACCTCCAATGCCTCGCTCACTTTTGGCGCCAACTTCCAATTAAGCCCAGAGGTCTTAGGGATCCGCCTTTGAAGTGTATTCACATGCCCTTTTCTCTTTTGATTCTGCACCACCACCCCCAACCCCACGGTGCCATCTGACTGCAGCTGTGATGGCCTCCCAGCCACAGGAGCCCCTCACAGTCTTGGATCCGTGGGTCCCAGTCAGAGTGACACAAAGGGCCTTGTCTCCTGGCCCCCCCCCGGAGGACACCCAGTGCCACCCCACTTCGCCTGGGCAGGAGTCCAGGCTCGCCTTGTCCTCCACTTCAAAATGCTCCATCCCTCTCCACACCTTGGCTGCCAAGCACACCTGCCTCTTGCTTTGCTTCATGATGATGATGAAATATTCCAGGTGTTCAAGAAATACACGCATCACCACCCCCATGGCCCTACCACTCGTGCTTACGAGGTAAATGATTAGACCATGCGTGTGACCCTGGGGTGCTCTTTGCAGGGGGCATCCCCAGTCTACCCCACCCCGCCCCCATGCTGGCAGTGGCCACCACCCTGGACTTGGTGTTTTCACTCCCACGTGTGTCTTGAGCCCATCACCACCCATGCAGTCGTCTGCTACGGCACGTGGTTTCAAGCCTGGTCTCTGTGGTTTGGTGTCACATGGGTCTGTCTGTGTCTGGCTTTCCCTGAAAGCAGATCTGGAGAGTGTTTGGTGTGGAGTCCCTGTGGGAGGCAAGCCTGGGAACCCAGTGAGGCAGGGAACAGAAGGGAGAAGAGGCAACGAAGGGGAGCTGGTGAGGTGGCTGTGGGCAGGCGGCTCGCCCCTGGGGCTCAGAGAGTGTTGGACACAACTCAGCCTTGTCTCCGCCAGGGGCCAGGGAAGCTGGAGTCTGTGGCCACTCCTGTGAGCTTCAGTGCTCTGGTACCTCCTGTCTGCCACATTGATCAAGCACCTATTGTGTGGGCAGCGGTTGTCTTCAGGGATGTCGACACCGGTGCCTGGAGGGGAAAGCAGCCGTCCTGTGGGGAAATCAGGGGCTCGGGCGGGCTGGGAGGCGTGGGGTGTGGCCGTAGCAACACCTGCTACCATATTCTTCTGCAACCGGGTTTCTCCTCTCAATGTTGTTTTATGAAATACGTCCATGCTGACTGCTCTAGAACCCTTTCTTCAGCTTTTGGAAAATTTATTTCTACTGTGGCAAGATAGACATAACATACGCTTTTCGATTAGGGGCATTTGGGATATTCACTGTGGTGCAGTCACCTCTATCTAGTTCCAGAATATTCTCATCACCCCCGAAGGAAATCCCCTACCCATGAAGTAATTGGTCCTCATGCCTTCCCTTCCCCCGACTCTGGCCACCCTCCACCTGCTTTCTGTCTCAGTGGACCTATGGACACTCTGTCTCTAGCCACATTTTGGATATTTTGTATAAATGGAATTATGCACCACGCAGCCTTGTGTGTCTGGCTTTGTTCACTCAGCATCATATTTTCAAGGTTCATCCACATTGCAGCATGGACAGGAACTCATTCCTCTTTGTGGGGGAGTTATATTCCAGTGTACACACACGTACCCCCACACATGCACTCACAGACGCACACATGCACACTTACATGCACGCACACACACGCGCACATAGGCACAAGCACACAGAGGCACTCACGCGTGTGCACACGTGCACGTGCAACACACACACATGCACACACACGTGTGCTCGCACGCACGCACACGCACGTGCAGCACATTTTGTCTGCCCGTTCATCTGGTGAAGGACATTCAGTGGTCTCCACCTTTTGGCTACTGTGAAGAGCGCCACTGTGGACATTCGTGCACACACTCTGGTTAGAACACCTGTTTTCCATTCTTCCGGATATAGACCCAAATGGAATTTCTGGGTCCTAGGGCAATTCTGTGTTAACGGATTGAGGAACCTCCGGGCTGTTTTCTGCGGCAGCTGCACCATCCTACACTCCCAGCGGCCACGTATGTGGGCCTAGATGTCTCTGCCTCCTCGTTAGCGCTTGCTATTGTCCCCTTTTTTGACTCTGGCCATCCTCGTGGGTGTGAGGGCTGCCGTTCATTTGGGCTGATCCACCACGCCAGGTGCTCGGCCTCTGTTCATCACACACAGGTGTTTCTCCCTACTGGTCGTTACCCCCCCATGGAGTTGCGAACACTCTTGTATGTAACCGCCTGGCTTGTGTTACCTGACTTTGGATTTTTCTCTATCCCACTCCCACTTAGAAATATCTTTTCTGCCTTCTTCACATCCTTCCTGCCTAAAGGTCTCAGCTTAAGCCACAGCCTCTGGTACCCATCGCTGAGACCTAGGTCGTCCAATTTGACAGCCCCTAAATTCCCGAGGCTGTAAAAATAGGGCTGGTCCAGGTTGAGAGGCGCTGGAAGCATCAAATGCAGCCTGGATTTCAAAGCTGTAACACAGACAGGTTGTGAAACAAGCTCATAAGTCACATTCTGCATTGATTACATGTTGAAATGTGTTAAATATATTGGGTTAAATAAAATATTTGTTAAAATTAATTTTATCTGTTTCTGGTTGTTGTTTTTTTTTCCTTGGTGGCATAGGGCTTCTCCTAGTGATTAGAGCCACTCTGTCTTCAGAAGAATCCCAGGACAGGAAATCTGTTTGTTTTCACTTTTTAAAACGTGGCTACCAGGAAATTTAAAATTATGTCTGTAGTTTGCATTTGTGGCTCACATTTTATTTCTAGTGGACGGTGCTGGTCTAGATTTTATTTCCAGAGGACGGTGCTGGTCTAGATTTTATTTCCAGAGGACGGTGCTGGTCTAGATTTTATTTCCAGTGGACGGTGCTGGTCTAGATTTTATTTCCAGAGGACGGTGCTGGTCTAGATTTTATTTCCAGTGGACGGTGCTGGTCTAGATTTTATTTCCAGTGGACGGTGCTGGTGTAGATTTTATTTCCAGAGGACGGTGCTGGTCTAGATTTTATTTCCAGTGGACGGTGCTGGTGTAGATTTTATTTCCAGAGGACGGTGCTGGTCTAGATTTTATTTCCAGAGGACGGTGCTGGTCTAGATTTTATTTCCAGAGGACGGTGCTGGTCTAGATTTTATTTCCAGAGGACGGTGCTGGTCTAGATTTTATTTCCAGAGGACGGTGCTGGTCTAGATTTTATTTCCAGAGGACGGTGCTGGTCTAGATTTTATTTCCAGAGGACGGTGCTGGTCTAGATTTTATTTCCAGAGGACGGTGCTGGTCTAGATTTTATTTCCAGAGGACGGTGCTGGTCTAGATTTTATTTCCAGAGGACGGTGCTGGTCTAGATTTTATTTCCAGAGGACGGTGCTATTCTGGGTCACTCATTTGCCTCATCACGTGTCCAGTTTATCTCCACGTCTCCATCTCGATTGCAAACTTCTTGCAGGGCAGGCCATGTCCCATACATCCATCTCTCTTTCCGCCAGCCCAGGATGGCTTTGCAGAAACTTAGGCAGAGTGATCTTTCCAAAAGTAGGTTTAATCAAGCGAATGCCCTCCAATCCCCAGCTCCAGTCCCCCTTAACATCTTTTGATGATTTCCTGTGGCTTTAGAATAAAGCAACACTCTTCTACGTGGCTGCAAGGCCCTGTGGGGTGCAGCCACTACCTGCCTCTCCACACTCGCCTCACTGTCTGGGCCCAGCCACCCTTGCCTTCTGTCCTGCGTGCTCCTGCTTGGGGCCTTTGCACCTGCCATTCTCAGTTAAGGATGCCCGTTCTGTTGTCCCGCACCATCTGGTAAGTTCTGTGCATTCTTCAGATGTGATCTCAGACAGACCAGGCTGACTCGAATCAAGACTCACAGGTGGCGCCCCACACCCAAGCCATGGCAAACCCTGCAAAGCATCTCTTTGGATCTCTTTGAGCTCATTTGTGGCCCCAGGAGAATCCCTGGCCCTGCTCACCATCCAAATAATGACCCTGCAACATGTTCATTGCGCTAGCTGGGGGAAGGTCCGCAAACCGGGAATTCTATACCTCCGTCTCCAGTGTCTCTGAAATGTAATTTTCATCCAAGAATAATATTGGTAATAAGATGCCTCGTGTCGATTTTATGGACTGCAAATACCTTCCAGTTTGACCCTGAGGTACATTGCAGGTCCTGGCAGACTTGGAGAAGCCGCCAAAATGTTTCTCAGTCACTCTTCTAAAAATGGTTTTGTCCTTGACTCGGGCTGGCCACCTCTGGCCGGGGGCGGAGGAAGCGGCCTGTGGCTTCACGCTGGGATGTCTACCCAGGCTGTGGGGCGACCTCACAGGCAGGCAAGCTGGAGCCAGGCAGCCAAACCAGTGCCATTGTCCAAGGTCGGGACATCTGAGCCTCCGCAAGGGCATGCGCCGCTTTAGGGCCTGTGGCACTCGCCTGTCGGTAGAATTGCTGCCGGATTTTACATGGAAACAGGGAATCTCTTACCCGGGGGCCTGAAGACTGAGCAGATGCGCTGTCTGTCAGTGAGAGCAAGCAGGAAGACATCGCCCCCAAACGACGTCTCAGGCAGCGCTGGGCAGCCACGGTGCTCTGTGTCTCTCATTTTGCATTGTCTCTTTAAAAACGTTTTTGGGGGAGCCAGGGTCTCACTCTGTTGCCCAGGTTGAAGTGTGGGGGCTTGATCACAGCTCATTCCAGCCTGGAACTCCTGGGCTCAAGCCGTCCTCCCACCTCAGCCTCCCAAGTACCTGGGCTTACAGACACCAGGCACCACATCCAGCCTTAACAAACGTTTTATTGAAACAGAACATATACAGAAAAATTGTATGTGTACAGCTCAAGGAATTTGCACAAGTGAACACACTTATGTCACCAGCATCCAGATGAAAAATCAGCCACGTCTTAATTCCCCAAATGCCCCCCGCGGGCCACCTTCCAGGTCCTATAGAAATTCCCCTGTGCCACCATCCCGAGTCCTAACGCTCCAGGACGCTTGCTGTTTCGAAACTCTATGCAAATGGGCTCACAGGGTGCATGCGCTTTCCTGTCTGGCTCATGATCACGCTGATGAGCTGCGTCCACGTTGTGTGCAGCAGACACTGGCTGCCATCACTCTGCTGGGTTATACTGTGTCAGTCTGCCACGTGTGCCCTGTTCACCTGTTAACAGATGTGTGGGTAATTCTCAGGGTTCTGGCTGTGACGAAGAATCCTGTTACGAACTTCCCAGTATGTGACCTTTAGTGAACACATGTACACATTTCTTTCTTTTTTTTTTTTTTTTTGAGACAAAGTCTTGCTCTGTCGCCCAAGCTGGAGTGCAGTAGTGCAATCTTGGCTCACTGCAATCTCTGCCTCCCGGGTTCAAGCAATTCTCCTGCCTCAGCCTCCAGAGTAGCTGGGACTACAGGTGTGTGCCACCACAATCAGCTAATTTTTGTATTTTTAGTAGAGATGGGGTTTCACCATGTTGACCAGGCTGGTCTAGAAGTCCTGACCTTGTTATCTGCCTGCCTCAGCCTCCCAAAGTGCTGGGATTACAGGTGTAAGCCACAGCGCCCAGCCACGGGTACACATTTCTATGGGATGTACCAGGAGTGGAAAGGCTGGGTCACAGGGTAAGAGTATGTTTAACTATTTTTTTGTTTTGTTTTTGAGATGGAGTCTCATTCTATCATCCAGGCTGGAGTGCAATGGCACAATCTTGGCTCACTACAACCTCCACCTCCTGGGTTCAAGTGATTCTCTCACCTCAGCCTCCCGAGTAGCTAGAATTACAGGCACGAGCCATAATGCCTGGCTAATTTTTATATTTTCATAGAGACAGGGTTTTGCCATGTTGGCCAGGCTGATCTTGAACTCTTGACCTCAGGTGATCCGCCGCGCCCAGCTGGTTTAACTTTGAGAAACGGCCCACTATCTCCCAAAGCGACAGCCCCATTTTAAACCCTGCCTGCGACGTAGGTGAGCCCTCGTAGTTCCCTGCCCTCACCAGCACCTGGTACTGTCAGTCCTTCTCATTTCAACCATCCTTGCGAGTGTGCACTGGTGGAAATGAGCAAGGACTTGGAAATTTGAAAGCGGACAAGATTACTTGTGTGGGAAGGTCAGGCAGGTACCTAGAGGTGTTTTTCTTGTTTAATTCTAAGTTTATTTTTCAAGCAGGCTCACCTGGCTCAGACTTCAACATATATAAAAAGGAACATGGTGAATAAGACGTGTCTCTGATGAAAGCACACATAGGGCTCTCCCTCCCTCTCCATCCCTTCCCTGGGTTTCCAGCCCCGGGCAGCTAACTGTTTTCTCCCTGGGGCAGCCTACCCCGTGGGCCAGGTGAGCTCCTGGCCGGGCGCCCTGCCATATTTCCATTCTGATGGGAGCATGGGAGCCATCCCTGGTGAGAGGTGAGGGCAGGCTCATTCTCAGCTCGTAAACGTGTCCCTGGCATTTACAGCCAATATTTGATCTTCTCTCTGGCGTACCAAGTTCCCCATTTCACAGCATTATTTATGGCTCTTGTCAGTTACTGTTCCTTTGCTAACTTTAGTTAGTTCATTAGTTATACATATATATATATATTTTTTTTTTTTTTTTAACCAATTCCATTTGGAGCTAGGGTGATGAAAACAAAATAGGCATGACCTCATGGGCAGCTCAGTGGCAGCTGCAGTGGACTCAGGGACTCTGAGCCGACAGGGTGGCCCTTCTGAGCTGGCTCTCTGTGGCCGGCAGGGGTGGAAGCACAGACTTGAGGGTTTTGGGTTCTGGGAAGGCCTTACTGTGTGATCAAACTGCATGGATTCAAAACCCACCTCTACCCACGACCTCAATCTTTGTGCCTCAGTTTTCACGCCTGTTAAATGGAAGCACCATGATGACAAGGAAGTCATTCATATAACATGCTTAGAGCAACATCTGGCACCCAGTAAGGGTGAGCTGCTATCATTAACAGCAGGGATGATAGCGCTCATAAAATCACAGCCCTAAGGTGACTGACCTTCTGTTTGCTGGGGACGGAGGAGTTCACAGGACATGGGACTTTCATTGCTAAGACTGGGAAAGTCTTGGCAAACTAGGACAAGTTAGTTACCCGACGTAGCATTGGATGAGCTGGCAGGGTCCCCTCTCTTTACTCCGACAGAAAGTCCAAACAAAGAAATCAACATTGATTAGGCATCCATTCATTCGATAAATAGTTAATTAACTTCTACTCTATGCCAGGCACTGTTCATGGTGCTGGAGACACAAGCGAGAATGAAACATGTTCCTGCTACCCTCAGGGAGCTGATGTTCCAGTGGACAGACAGATAACAAACAAATGAACAGGTACTTGGATGGCAGGTAGCAGTGGCTGCTGACAGGCAGAGGTGTGCCCCAGCTAGGGAAAACAGCAGGATGGGTGCTAGAGAAGGGAAGCTTTGAGATGGATCCTTTAAGGAGGTGAATAGCTAAAGTAAGGGAATGAGCCAGGAGACCATCTGGGGGACGAGGGCTCCGGGCAGGAGGAGCAGCAAGTGCAGAGGCCCTGAGGAGAGGGTGTGCTGGCCTGAAATACTCACGAGACAACAGCCTGAGAGATGTCATCTCAACCAGCTGCGACCATCCCCATTTGGAAGCCAACACTAGGCATTGTAGGTGTATTAGTCCGTCTTCACACTGCTCTAAAGAAATACCCAAGACTGGGCAATTTATAATGAAAAGAGGCTTAACTGACCCTCAGTTCCACATGGCAGGGGAGGCCTCAGGAGACTTACAATCATGGCGGAAGGCAAAGGAGAAGCAAGTGCCTTCTTCACAAGACGGCAGGAGAGAGAGCAGAAGTGCAGGGAAACTGCCGTTTATAAAAGCACCAGAGCACATGAGAACTCACTATCACGAGAACAGCATGGGGGAAACCCGCCCCCATGATTCAGTCACCTCCCACCTGGTCCCTCCCTCAACACCTGGGGATTACAGTTCAAGATGAGATTTGGGTGTGGACACAGAGCCAAATCATATCAGGAGGGACGCCAGTGAAGATGAGCATCCTCAGCTAGTGGTTACCGAGAAGACAACATGGTGCCACGGAAAGGATTCTAGACACAGAGGTGGAAGACTGGGCCCTCTGCTTGGTGCTGAGTGACCCCAGTCAAGTCACTTAACTCCTCTGGACTTCTCTTTTCTCAAGTTTAAAATGGGGAATCAGAGGGAAGGATCTCACCCTTCAGAGTGAGCCATTGGCCACGAGGCCTGGTTTTAAGATTCCACTTTAGGGAATGCACACACAGAAGGGAGGTCCCCAGGAGCATCTGTCCCTGGCAGCCACTGAGGCCCAGGGAGCCTTCCTAAAGGCTTGGTGCTTTCTCAAGGGGACCCGAGGGGGTCCACACCAATCTGGACAGTGGGACAAGCAAAGTTCAGGGGAAAGCAGCCTCCCTGCTAGCAAGAGGGTGAGAAGTATGGCCTTGCTTTGTTGGGGCCTCCTTTTCAGAGAATAGATTGCAACTTCATTCCCAAAAATCTCCTTTGAGAAAATCTGCAAACAAATATCCCATGGGCTTGATGCTGACAGCCTAAATCTAGCATTTGTTAATCTAGCCAAAGCTGCTTTTTTGTGAAAATTCATAGCTCTGCCTGTGTTGTGAAGTATGTAAAAAACCTGACTCCTGGTCCGCTTTTCACAGTGAAATAGAAGCCCTGCCCCTTGTCCATTTGGTTTTCAGACACACAGATCTATTGTCTGTCTGTGGCCTATACCTGGCTCGCCTTAGAGAGGAGAAGTTGAGCCTGGCCAAGTTAATGCGTTGCCCCATGATTCAAGGAGAAGACAGGCTGCCCCACCATCAGCCCTTTTCCAAGGTACAGCCCCAACTTTGTACCAGAGACCTCTTGCATCATGGGTGCAGCTGATTGGATAGAGGGGGCAACTCAATGTCAGCAGCCAATCCACTGCTGAGGCAGGAGCCAATCCACTGCTGAGCAGCCAATCCACTGCTGAGGCGGGAGCCAATCCACTGCTGAGCAGCCAATCCACTGCTGAGGCGGGAGCCAATCCACTGCTGAGCAGCCAATCCACTGCTGAGGCGGGAGCCAATCCACTGCTGAGCAGCCAATCCACTGCTGAGGCGGGAGACAATCCACTGCTGAGCAGCCAATCCACTGCTGAGGCGGGAGCCAATCCACTGCTGAGGCGGGAGCCAATCCACTACTGAGCAGCCAATCCACTGCTGAGGCGGGAGCCAATCCACTGCTGAGGCAGGAGCCAATCCACTGCTGAGGCAGGAGCCAATCCAATACTGAGCAGCCAATCCACTGCTGAGGCAGGAGCCAATTCACTACTGAGCAGCCAATCCACTGCTGAGGCAGGAGCCAATCCACTACTGAGCAGCCAATCCACTGCTGAGGCAGGAGACAATCCACTGCTGAGCAGCCAATCCACTGCTGAGGCGGGAGCCAATCCACTGCTGAGCAGCCAATCCACTGCTGAGCAGCCAATCCACTGCTGAGGCGGGAGCCAATCCACTGCTGAGCAGCCAATGCACTGCTGAGGCGGGAGCCAATCCACTACTGAGCAGCCAATCCACTGCTGAGGCGGGAGCCAATCCACTGCTGAGCAGCCAATCCACTGCTGAGGCAGGAGACAATCCACTGCTGAGCAGCCAATCCACTGCTGAGGCGGAAGCCAATCCGCTACTGAGCAGCCAATCCACTGCTGAGGCAGGAGCCAATCCACTGCTGAGCAGCCAATCCACTGCTGAGGCGGAAGCCAATCCACTACTGAGCAGCCAATCCACTGCTGAGGCAGGAGCCAATCCACTGCTGAGCAGCCAATCCACTGCTGAGGCGGGAGCCAATCCACTGCTGAGCAGCCAATGCACTGCTGAGGCGGGAGCCAATCCACTGCTGAGCAGCCAATCCACTGCTGAGGCGGGAGCCAATCCACTGCTGAGCAGCCAATCCACTGCTGAGACGGGAGCCAATCCACTGCTGAGGCAGGAGCCAATCCACTACTGAGCAGCCAATCCACTGCTGAGGCAGGAGCCAATCCACTGCTGAGGCAGGAGAATCACTTGAACCCGGGAGGCAGAGATTGCTTGCGGCTGGCAACCAATGAGGAAGCTTAGAATGAAGACTCTGGCCAAACAGGATAAGCAAGACCAATAAGATTTTCCTTCTTTGAATTAGGAATGTAGAGAGGATCAGGTGGTTGGCGACAGGATCAGAAAGAGCTGAGGTGGAGAGGAACCGTGAATCGGGGAAGCCAGGAACAAGGCAAGGCTATGACCAAGACACTCTGCATAGAGCTCAGGATGTCTGACTGATGGCAAGACAGCAAGAAGACACTCAGAGATACGGAAGCGGAGAGTCGCTGAGTCCTGCTAGTGCCTGCCTGGAGGAAAGTATCCTCACCGCTGAAGTCTTTGTACCTTCTTGGGAGTTAGGGCTTCCTAGTTCCTTCCGCGGAGAGACACTATCTCCAGGGCTGCTGCACTTAGCTGAGGAGGGTGTGCAGTGAACATTTTGGGGAGGGGGAGTGCCACGTAACTGACAGCACCTCCTGCAGGTGTGCAGTGTACAACATCTACAACTGTACATAAGGGCTCTGACCAAGGATGTCTTCTTGGCATTGGGTGACTGCCAAATATCAGTTGTATCTTTATTTATTTGTTCATCTAACATGTAATTTTTAGGCATGTTCTATCTGCCTGGCCCTGTTTAAGGCACTGGGAATTCATGAGTGAAGGAGACAGACATGATCCCTGTTCTCATGAGGAGAGGTGACAGAAAACAAGGTGACAGAGTGACACCTGCTTTGAAGGCAAAATGAGAATGGTGTGCTAGAGAGTGGCTTGTGGGTGAGAAGGCTGCATGCATTAGGCAGTCAGTAAAGGCCTCTCTAAGAAGGGGCATTTGGGCACAGATGTAGTGAATGAGCCTAGCGTGTGAAAGCTGAGGGAACAGTGTTCTGTTGGGGGAACAGTGACTGCAAAGGCTCTGAGGCATGAATTGCCCCCAGACAGGGCCCGATCGCATAGGGTTCATTCTAATTCTGATGAGAAGCATGTGGAGAGCGTGTGTATTACAGCCTTGCAGTACTCCCAGTATTTCAGCAAGCCAGCATAGGCTCTTTTCCTTTGCTATGAAAATAACTGAAATAGCACAGTCTGCTGCAGTCTTAATATTACTCCTCCATTTCTCACAAAGGTCCATCTTCAGATCAAATGAGGCCACATGGAACCCTTACCCTTGAACCATGTCAGATTAGCACATTGATGAATTACCTTAACTGGATTGGCTTCTTGCCAAAGTTATTTCAAGACACCATCATGCTGGGTGCAGTGGCTTATGCCTATAATCCCAGCACTCTGGGAGGCCGAGGCAGGCGGATCACCTGAGGTCAGGAGTTCAAGACAGCCTAACCAACATGGAAAAACCCCATCTCTACCAAAGATACAAAATTAGCCAGGCGTGGTGGCGCATGCCTGCAATCCTAGCTACTTGGGAGGCTGAGGCAGGAGAATCACTTGAAACTGGGAGGCCAAGATTACTTGTGGTGAGCTAAGATCACACCACTGCACTCCAGCCTGAACAACAAGAGTGAAACCCCATCTCAAAAAAAAAAAAAAAAAGAAAAGAAAAGAAAAAGAAACCATCACAGGAATTCCACATTTGCATTTGCTATAAAACGTTTGTCAAGAGAGCAAACCTTGTTGTTCTCTTGTCACGCCTGTAATCCCAGCACTTTGGGAGGCCGAGGCAGACGGATCACAAGGTCAGGAGATAGAGACCATCTTGGCTAACACGGTGAAACCCCGTCTCTATTAAAAATACAAATAGTTAGCTGGGCGTGGTGACAGGTGTCTGTAGTCCCAGCTACTCAGGAGGCTGAGGCAGGAGAATCGCTTGAACCCGGGAGGCAGAGGTCGCAGTGAGCCGAGATTGCACCACTGCACTCCAGCCTGGGCAATAAGAGTGAAAACTCCATCTCAAAAAAAAAAAATAAAGAGACCAGTAACTCCATATCCCTTATATAAAGCCCAACATAAGAATTTACTTTAGAACTTGGTATCAGAAATAAACTAAGGAATTGCTGTTTCCTTCTTTCTATAGTGAGAGCCATGAGACTGCCTGTGTTTCTCTTTTTGATCTCACTACTGGGAAGCTCGGGGCTGAACTGGATGCTTCATCATAGATAATGTTCATTCCTAGGGCTGTCAGTTACTCCCCCGTTCACGGGACCTGACTTACCATTTCTGTTACACTAATCTTTCTAAATTATTATTTAAAGATGCTCTTTGCTGTATGCTGTCTCAAATTCTTTTTCTGGAGAGAGGTGGAGGTGTAAAGAAAGACTTTATTCATCCAGGGTGTATGCATATGCAAGGTCTGGTTGACCCAGTTCCCTGAGACTTAAGACTTGTAAATTCAAACATACCTAAAGAAAAACAAACACAGATTTCATTTCTTACGATTAGCTTTTGGGTTAGAAATGAAAACAAATCTATCTCCTGGAATAGCTAATTATTCTCCCATGCCCTGACATTCACGGCTGTTTGTAGGCCGAGACAGGCTCGCTTTATTCCTGACACCGCCTCCCTGGGTGGTGTCTGTGTCTGTCCTGCCGGAGGATGTGAGCCTGCTAAAAGAGAGCGGGGACCCAGCGAAGCAGAACAGAAACCGATTTCAATTAAAAAGTCACTTGTGCATGGGCTGACAGCTCACCCGAGCCACCTCTGACAGCCTGGTAACCCATCATTTTTCCACTTTGCAAGGACAATTATGTTCCTTCAAATGGCAGCATAATTAACGGGGCCTATTACAGCCTCCCACGGTTATGTAGGTTCACTGGATGTTTCAAGAGCTGGGGTGTGGGCGAGACCTGTCACTGTGTCCTCTAATGAGCCTTTGCAAGAAAAAGCCTTTCAGGCTGCCTGTGGGGCATCGCTCACCGAGGGGGTGAGCTGTGGGTGGCATTTCCCCTGGCATACCAGGCCCCCGGCTGCCCTTGCGCTGCGGCTTCTCAGTTCTCACTCCCGGGGAAGGGATTTGCACCAGCAATTCCATTATACTCCCGAGGCTGCTATTCTGAAGAATGCCACACACACCAAAAACAAAGCAGGCGGGACTTAGGACTAGCCCAGAATGTAAACCATTGGTGCTTATGAGTTGAAACAGAGCCATGGTTCTCAGAGTGTGGTCCCCAAATCAACAGCATCCCCTGGGAATCGACAGGAATGCAACTTCTCAGCCAGAATCCGGACCTGCTGAGTGAGAAAGGCAGAGGTAGGGCCCCGTGGTCTGTTCCCATCAGGTCCCCTGGGATTCTGAGGCTCGCTCAAGCGGGAGGACCACTGGGGGTTAAGGAGGCAAAGAAAGGACTGAGCCTTGATTCAGTCTCCTGGCTGCCTGCTCTCATTCCTGCTCCCACGTGTATTGACAGGACAGAAAGAGGGGCAAAGGGTCTGAGGGAGGGGCACGGAAAGAGCAAATGAGCGCCAAAGGACATGGACATGCAGCTGCGTTGCAAACCTCCACCGATGGGCCAGGCACCGTGGCTTCTGCCTGGAATCCCAGCACTTTGAGAGGCCAAGGCAGGAGGATAGCTTGAGGCCAGAAGTTCAAGACCAGCCTGGGCAACATGGCCAGACCTTGTCTCTACTAGTAAAGATACAAAAATTAGGTGGGCGTGGCAGCTCCCGCCTGGAATCCCAGCACTTTGGGAGGCCAAAGCAAGAAGATCACTTGAGGCCAGGAGTTCGAGATCAGCCTGGGCAACATAGCAAGATCCCATCTCTACAAAATATAAAAAATAAAAAACTTCCACTGATGATAAACAGAAGACATAATCAAACAAGAAAATTACTGATTGTACTGAGTGCTAAAAAAGGAAAAAAGAAGAAAGTAAAAAGGACGGAGAATAAAAAGAAAAGTTCTGGGAAAGATCACATTTCATTGAGCAGCAATTGAGTCTCATTGGGGTGACTGTGCCCCCACCCACCCAGGGAGATGTTTTGGTTGTGTGTGTTGGGGGCTGGGGGAAATTGAGGCTACCAGCCTCTGGTGGGCAGAGGCCAGGAATGCTGCTAAACAGCCTGCAACACCCGGGACAGCCCAGCACAGAGGATGACACAACCTCAAATGTCACTCGTGTTGGGACTGAGAACACCCGCCATGGCGTCCTCAAGGAAAGCATTTCCAAGGAGGTAACATTTGAGCTGAGACCAGCATGATAAGAGCAGACAGCTACGAGCGGAACTGTGTCCCCAAGGAGGCTACGCGGAGTTCGAACCTCTGTGAATCGAGCCTTAATTGGAAACAAGGTCTTTGCATATATGACCAAGTGAAGATGAAGGCATTTGGGTGGCCCTAATCCAGTATGGCTGGTGTCTTCACACAAAGAGGACCGAGACGCAGAGACAGGCGCATACAGAGGACAGATGATGGGAAAGGCCACAGGGAAGAGGCCACGTGAAGACAGAGGACAGAGGCTGAGTTTGGAGGGGTCGTCCGAGAACCAGCAGCCCCCGGAGTTAGGAGGGAGGCCTGGAGCAGACCCTCCTCAGAGCCTCCAGAGAGAACCATGCTTGAGTTTGGACTTCTGGCCTCCAGGACTGTGAGAGAATAGATTGCGTTTGCTCGGGATGCTCATGACAGCAGCCCAAGGAACTACCAAGACCAACTACGCAAAGAAGGGAGAGAGCCTGCCAGCAGAGGGGCCAGCAAGGAGCCGGGAAGGCCGGGGGTGGCGAAGAGCAGGAGGCAGGCCCCCGTGACCGAGCGCACGGGGAACGGGGCGTGGTGGGAGACGAGGCTTGAGGAGCTGAGGGGCCAGGCCTGGTGGAAGTCCCATGCAGGAGCCACCTCCTTCTGCCAGGAGAAAAGGAGCATTCTCAACACCAGAGACGGGAGACGAGGCCGATAGAAACCTGTACAAACGGACCTTGTTAACATAACTTATACCTTCCTTTAGCTTCTCCGTCTATTTCAGTGCTTTTTCCAAAGGAAGTTGCCTCTCTTTGTTCAACCTCATACAAAACATTTAGGAGTTGCTTCATTTTGCGGGGAGGATCCTGTGTCCCATAAAACTTAATATTAAATCAAGTTGTTTGGGCCGGGTGTGGTGGCTCATGCCTGTAATCCCAGCACTTTGGGAGACCAAGGCAAGGTGGGTCACCTGAGGTCAGGAGTTTAAGACCAGCCTGGCCAACATGGTGAAACCCTGTCTCTACTAAAAATACAAAAACTAGCTGCGTGTGGTGGCTTGCACCTGTAATCCCAGCTACTGGGGAGGCTGAGATAGGAGAATCATTTGAACCTGGTAGGTGGAGGCTGCAGTGAACCGAGATGGCGCCACTGCACTCTAACCTGGGCGACAGAGCAAGCAAGACTCCATCAAGAAAGAGAGAAAGAGAGAAAGAAAGAAAGAGAGAAAGAGAGATAAAGAAGAAAAGAAAAAGAAAGGGAAGAAGGAAGGGAGGGAGGGAGGAAGGAAGGGAGGGAGGGAGGAAGGAAGGAAGGGAGGGAAGGAGGAGGAGGGAGGGAGGGAGGGAGAGAGGGAGGGAGGGAGGGAGGAAGAAGTTAGTTGTTTACTTCTGTCCTGTGAATCTGTCTTACATCCATTTAATACTCAGGTCCAGCTCACGACCCTAAGCGGGCAGAGGTCAGGTTGTGCGTCCCCTACAGTGGCTTTCTAGAGAGAACTAGAAGTGGATGCTTCTACTTGTTGGGATCTCCTGGGCAAAAAAAGAAAAATTTGCAAGTTCCTTTCAAAAGCTCATTCTGAGAAACTCTGTAAACAAGCTTCATATGGAGGGTCTTAGCTGAGCACTTGCCAATTCAGCCAAAGCTGGAAAAATCATAGCTTTGCCTACGTGGGACGCAAGTGGGTAAGAGGCCTGATTTCAAGGCTGGGTTTTCATGATGGAACAGAAGTCCCAGACCTTGTCTATCTGCTACTCTGGTGGAAGCAGGAGAGATGGAGAAGTGAGCAAATCGGGGAGAGAATATTTCTGAGGTTTACAAGTACAGGGGATGCGGGGGACTCAGGAGAAGATTGAATCCTCAATGACTCCTGGGAGCGGCAGGGCCAGGGATAAACTTGGAAGACGGTCCACACCCCCGTGCCTGATGTCTGGAGCAACGGAGGAGAGGTCAAGATTCAGGAAACTCTGAAGAGAAGTCACTAGGACACTCACAGCCCTGATAGCTCATTTTGTCCCTGAGGGCTAGGAAACTCAGGCATCCCCAGCAGAGCCTGGCACCATTTCCAGGGCTAAGAACAAACCCCCAAGGAGAGACAGTCCTTTTTGCAAGCCAGGGAGGGCACCAGGAGCCTCCACCGCCTTGAGTTTTACCAACATCTGACACCGACCAGAGAGCCAGCATAGCTGTCGACCCTGCAGAAGCCATGGATGAAATCCAACCCCCTGCCACCGTCCGTCATCTCTAATATCTACAGATTAGGAAGCCGAGGGGGGCTGCGTGTGATTTTCACATTCATTCTGCAATGTGATGTGACCCCCGCTGGAGCCAACAATGGTACGAGAAAACGTGAACTTTTGCATTCCCTTCATTGCCCTAAAATCGTACGAACAGGCTCTGGCCCACGTTGGAACTTTCCAGAATAAGGCGGTTATTGTTTTTCTCGTTTTTCTTGGTTACCTGCTGCTTGGTCACTGGGCTGGGCTGTTTTGGAAAATTTGTGGAAGGATTTCTAAGCCTGTTTGGCAGTTCTGATTTGTGATCACAAAGTGCTTAGGAGCGAAGGTTCCACGCCAGGTGGTCCTCCTTAGCCCAAGCTGGGCAGATGTCCACAGCCCTGCTGATGCCGAATAAAACCACAAAGCATCTCCCGCAGGCTACTGAGCAAGCCACCATTCTTCCTCCGGGTCAACTCGAATCTGCACAACTTTCACATCCTCGTCATAAATGACTTGTCTGAGATCACATAGCAAAACATTCTACATCCCTGTCTTAATTCTAGTCTTTTGTGCTAAGGAGAGAGGAAGCCTCTTTCTCCAAGGAAGACATCAATCAGTCCTGTTTTATATGAGTTTGATCATCATGAGAATAGTTCGAAAATGGAATGAGTTGATTTTGAAGAAGTGAGCTCTTCCTTGGTAGAAAGCAAGAGGGGGATCGGTGTGCCCACACTGGCTCATAGAGCTCAGGGGAGGTGACCTGCGTACCTCTTCCGAATGCCACGTTCAATGACATCTCACTGGTACTCGAGATCCGTCACACTAAGAGGATTTACACGATAAGAATTGGCAAATTCTACAAACCAAGTTTCCCCTCCACCCAAGAGAGCCAGTTGTTCAACATTTATCCTCTCCTAAGAATCATTCATTCACCTATCCATCCATTTATGCATTTGTTCATTCCACAAACCCTAAACAAGCAGCTACTGTACACCTGACACCGTGCTGGCTGTTGGGTACCAAATAAGTAAAGGAGAGTCTGCTTTTAAGAAATGCATTATATGGGGCAGATCACTTGAGGTCAGGAGTTCGAGACCAGCCTGGCTGATGTGGCCAAACCCCATCTGTACTAAAAATACAAAAACTAGCTGGATGTAGTGGTGGGCATCTGTAATCCCAGCTACTCAGGAGGCTGAAGAAGAGAATTGCTTGAACCAAGGAGGCAGAGGTTGCAGTGAGCTGAGATCGTGCCACTGTGTTCCAGCCTGGGCGACAAGAGTGAAACTGCAAGACTCTGTCAAAAAAAGAAAAAAGAAGGAAAAAGAAAGAGAAGGAAGGAAGGAAGGAAGGAAGGCAGGCTTTATATGGGGATAAATACCTACCTCATCATCATCATCATCATCATTATATTATTATTTTAGAGATGGAGTCTCACTCTGTCACCCAGGCTGGAGTGTATTGGCACCATCTCAGCTCACTGCAATCTCCGCCTCCAGGGTTCAAGCAAGTCTCCTGTCTCAGCCTCCCGAGTAGCTGGGATTGCAGGTGCCCACCACCAGGCCTGGCTAATTTTTGTATTTTTAGTAGAGACGGGGTTTCACCACATTGGTCAGGCTGGTCTCAAACTCCCGACCTCGTGATCCACCTGCCTTGGCTTCCCAAAGTGCTGGGATTACAGGTTTGAGCCACCGTGCTGGCCCCATTATTTTAAAAACAGTGAAAAAAACAAGACTAAAGCAAGACAACAAGGAAAAGAAGAGCTGGGAAGAGCCCCGTGTTACCGCTGTAGTTGCAGGAGGCCGCCCGGCTCAGCAGAGGAACTGCCTTCGTACCCGTCTCCTCCTCCTCCTTATTACAGGAAGAAAGAACCTTTTCCTCACATAGCACACTGGATGCTGATGGAGGGCAAGTGACTGGGGAGGAGCGGACAGGTGTGTGTTATGATTTGAAAGTCGCAATATTTAGGAAAAACTATGTGTCAGGCACCATCCTCGGTGATCCCTACAACAGCTTATAGGGTCAGAGGAGAATGTATCACTGTTCACCAAGGTACACCATCCCCATCACCCTCCTTTCCCGCTCCATGGAAGAATGATGCCATCCAACCCTACTGAATTTAGATGTGACCATGTGACATATTTTGGCCAATGAAATGTGTGCATAAGCAATGTGTTTCACTCCCACTTGAAAGCTTTACAAGACAGGATGTTCTTTGTCTCATCTTCGCCCTCTGTCAGGAGGCTGGCAATGTTCCAGATTAAAGCTGCTCCATCAGCCTAGTCCCAAAGCGGGGATATAGGGGAGCAAAACTCCCTGCCTCCCTGCAAACGACATGGAGTGAAAGTGAGAGATAATCCTTTGTTGCATGAACTGAGATTTTAGGGTCTTTTGTTACTGCAGCATAACGCAGCACAGCCTGACTAATGCAAGGTAGCTAATATCCATTTTCCCACAATACACGTGAGGAAATTGGCACGCAGAGAGGCTTAGTTATTTTCTTGAGCTCACACATCTGGTAAAGAATAGCAATGGAACTTGAACCCAAGAAGGCCACTGCTGGAATTCGAGCTGTTAACCACTACCCCCATGGACCAGGGAGGAAGGAGTCGGCTGATACTTAGTTCTAATCCTGATTGACATTTTGGGTCTTGGCAAAAACCTAAGACTCATTGCCTGGAATCTCTTTCCCATTCACTTTCCTAAAACCTATGTTTATTTTTCAAAGAATTTATTCCATATGTTCCTGACCCTCTTTCACTTAAGTCGTCCTAACTACGTTTAGACAGAGTTGTTTGAAATCCAGGGAAACTCTGCGTCGTAATTTCTTTTTTCTTCAGTAGAGGAGACAAAGGGAAGGCAGCCTGGGGTCTCTCACCCACTTCAGCCCAAAAAGAGACAGGAGAAGGCAGAATATGACCAGAAAAATCCTAAGAAAGCCAGGGTGACAGTGGACGGCAGAGGGTCTCATTGATACCACAGGGGCATGGGGAAAATCTAAAAGAGACTGCAGTTGAATTTTTGCTCGTTGATTCATGAGAGGTGTGCGATCTTTATCCTTGATTATCTTTTCAAAAAAGCAAATTGGGGAGTGGGGATGCTGATGACCAGAGGAAGGGCATGGAGCAGCAGTTCTCAAATGAGTTTGCTGCAGGATGTGGGAGGCTGCACGATGGTCCCTCAAAGTTGTGTCTCCATCCGTATCCCTGGAATCTGTGGATGGGATCTTGTGTGAAAAAGGGGTCTTTGCCGATGTAATTGAGTTAAGGACCTCAAATGAGATTGTTCTGGGTTTCTCAGGTGAGCACTAATCCAACGATGCGTCCTTATAAGAGAAAGGGAGATTTAAGATGGAGAAGAGGAGAGGGCTTTGTGAGGACGGGGGCAGGGACAGAAGTGACACAGTCACAAGCCCAGGAGCCAGCAGCCCCCAGAGCCTGGAAGACCCTCCTCTAGAGCCCGTGGAAGAAGCACAGCCCTGCTGACAGCACCTGGTGATACTGATTTGGGACTTTTGGCCGACATCACTGTGAGAGAATACATCTCTGTTATTTTAAGCCACTACATTTGTGACAATTGGTTACAGACGCTCTGGGAAACTAATACACAGATCCTCTTCTTCAAACTGAACTGAGGATTCTCAAAGAGCTTTTTCCTTATATACACTTTATCTGTTCATATTTACTGTATTCAAAATTAAAACAGATTTTTTAAAACAATCTATAAATTAATTTTAAAATAACAATTAGGTATCTAGCACATGTTGACATAAATAACACATTGTTTTCCGGGTAAATAACTGTGCTTTTCAAAATAAAAGATTCGGGGAGAAGGGGGGCGTGGTTTTACATTCCGTGCACGCCTCTAATGTCTTCCTTAGCCAAAGACGGCTGGATTCTCACCTCTGCTTCTACATTCAGTCCCTTGTAAGATTTTTTTTTTTTTTTTTTTGTCAAAGTGTGAAAAAAAAATCCAGCCACCCACTGATAAGTAGCTGGAAGAAGCAGCAGGATTTGAATTATCTTTTCTGATAACTGTGGATGCGCCATGTCGCCTCTGGAAAACTCTACCGCACCAGAAAGACAATTCCTTTCGTATTAATATAAAAATCGATTTGATCTGAAAGGGGTTCCCTCGGGGGTTCCTCGACCATACTTTGAGAATCAGTGCCAAAGAGGAAGTGAAAGGAAAGAAATCAAGACTCTCTGACGTTAACCAAAGTAAACCAAGGGAAGAAAACCCCGAGGGGAAGCCCTTCTCCGCTCCTGCGTGGCCGAGAGCTTCGCAGACAAGGAGGGTCGGTTCCTCCAGGCCGGCAGCCCTGCTGGGGGGCTCCCCGATTCCTGAGCTGGCTCCACACAGGCCTCTCCCTCTCGGCACCCTCAGTTCCCTCCTGTAAAGGCAGAGAAGCCCTCGAGAGGGCCCGCTAAGGATACGGGACACACACATCTCATGGAACGGACTCAACCCATGATAATATAAAAAATATAATATAATGACGCTATTTTTAAAAAGATAAAATTCAGAAATCTATTTTTATATTAACACTGAAGGAATTGTCTTTCTGGCTCGCATTCTCTCGAGATGTCCAGTGGGGTTTTCCAGAGGCGACATGGCGCATCCACAGTTAGCAGAAAGATTATTCAAATCCTCCTTCTGCTTCCAGCTACTTATCAGTGGGTGGCTGGATTTTTTTCATAGTTTGACTAAAAAAACACATCTTACAAGGGACTGAATGCAGAAGCAGAGGTGAGAATCCAGCCGTCTTTGGCTACACCAGGCATTAAAGAAGCATTCCTCCAAGGACCTCCCTACCTGCGGGGGGCCCACACCGAGGCCCCTGCCCTGCTGTCGCATCTCTGTCCTTCCCCGTTAACCACCACGTGACCTCTGCGGGCCGGAGTTAACTTGTCGGGAACGCAGAGCCAGCCTCAAAGCACCGGGCTCCGTGACCATTCCATAAACCACCCCTGAGAATCCCAGAACTCAGGCCTCACGGAGACCAGAGCCACTAATGCTGGTGTCGTGGCACCCCCCCTCCCAGAGACCACCCAAGGGGAGGAGGACAGGGAGGCAAGCTGCAGACAAACCTCACACCCTGGGATCCCACATCCTAAAAAGCTGTGGGGTCGTGGCTTTCTGAACATGCTTTCTCAAATGATTCCGTTTACTCTCCCTCCTTCCTCGCCACTGCCTTGCTCCCCACAGAGGCTTGACCTGTCACGGGCCTCCAGGTGAGCTGGACTCCGCTGGCCTCAAGTCCTGCTGGCTGAGAGTCCTCCGAGTGGAAGAGGATGCTTGGTTCTTGTTTTAGCATCAAGATAACGAGCTATGCGACCGTCTGCCGCCAAGAGTTCCCGGCTGGCTGAGACGTGTCCCTGGGGACTGCCCACGTGGCAGCCACGAGTTCCCTCAAAAACGAGACCGGGGGATGACTTTGCCCTTTCTCCTCCACAGGATTTGCCCGGGGGCCTGCAGGGAACACATGGGAAAGAGCGAGAGAAAAAGCGCAGGGTTCCACAGGTAGAGGAAACGCTCACCTTCCATCTGCGGCTCCCAACAGTGCATTTCACTGTGGGTTGTGGGGTCGGTCATTTTGCTTCTCTGGATAAATTGCCAAGCCAGGTTGGGCACGGTGGCTCACACCTGTAATCCCAGCACTTTTGGAGGCCAAGGCAGGTGGATCACCTGAGGTCAGGAGTTCGAGACCAGCCTGGCCAACATGGCAAAACCCCGTCTCTACTAAAAATACAAAAATTAGCTGGGCATGGTGGCACGCACCTGTAATCCCAGCTACTCAGGAGACTGAAGCAGAAGAATCGCTCGAACCCAGAAGACAGAGGTTGCAGTGAGCTGAGATCACGCCACTGTGCCCTAGCCTGGGCAACAAGAGCAAGGCTCTGTCTCTCAAAAAAAAAAAAAATTGCCAAGCCAGGCTATCTTGGTTTCCTTACCCATAAAGTAAGGGTGATGACAAACCGTCTTTTCTGCCTCTACTTGTAAGAATCAAATGAGATAAACATGCTGAAGTGTGAAGAAAGTCAAGATAGCAGAGAAATGAAACACTCCTGCCTCCCTCTATTCCTTCCAGGGACACGTATTGAGCCCCCGGCACACAGGTGCCAGCGATACTGAGCTGAGAAAGACCTTGTTGGTCCCACCTTCGCTTGCAGAGTTTAAGTCTTGTGCAAATCACATGCAAATCAACATCTCCCAAAAATTCAGTTCTTCCTCCGGGGCCAGTTGGAATTCTGGAAGTCCTGGCTTCTGCCCAGCTGTCTGAGCCAACTTCACAGCCTCATCACGCTGCCATGCTTTGCTGGAACAACCTGCACATGATAGTGGCACTGAAGACATCACACTATCTTGTAGCTCTGTGCCTATGTCACAGCTTCCTTTGTGACATGGCACTCATGCTCAAAAAGCCAGAATCAAGTTGTGGCAGGATGAGAAAAGGTCTCAATGTCCAGATTCCCAACCTCAGTTCTGGAGACGCTGTCTCGCTGGCAAAGGTTGACACAAGAAGGGGAATTAGGCAAGATGGCAATGGGGGCGTTCTTTCAGGCTGGCTCGCCACTCTATTTTCAAATCCGGGATTATCCAGTTCTTGATCGTCTCTGTGCTAAAACCCATCTCAGGTGCTGAAACTTCAACAGCAAAAACATTAAAGAGAGGAGAAGGGATCTCTAGTTTTCTCAAGTGGTCGGCTTTCCAGATCTCAGGTTGACAGAGTGGGTTTAGATCTGGTTATTCAACATCCCCAGGAGCCCCCCACAACACCAAGCCCGCCCCTTTCCATCAGATGAGTATGTGGAAGAATTCGACACAGGCCCTAGTAGAACTGACGTGGTGGGATTAGAAAATAACTGCAAGGAAATCTGACCTCATGGTGGGGGAAAGCTGACCCTAATGAAAAGTTCTACAGAGAAAGAAAAGGACCCAGAAAATGCACAGAAGTCAGCCCTACTCATGAATGAGCAATCCTCATGATGACCCAATCATTTTCAAAAACAGCAACAATCCTTCCGGGAGCGTTTCCTGTGTGCCAGGCACTGTCCTAAATGCCTTATGTGTCTTATCTAATTCAGCCCCAGAGCACAGACTTCTCACTACTGCAATCAACAGGGACATGACACAGTGAGACAAGGACCTGACTAGGGTAGAATTCCCAAAATAAAAAGATCTGAATCATTGCAGAAAGCATCCAACACGTGGGACCAAAGACACAGAGAGGCAATAAAACAGAAGATCCTGAGACTGCAGAGAAAGACTGAGGAAGAAGTCAACAGAAATGAGAAGAATGGGAAAGAAGGTGAAAGTTCCTCAGCGTCCCAAGTAGAAAAAACTGATTTCTTTCAAATATGCCTAAACTGGATACTTCTGGGGACTCTCAGACTGCTGTGACCAAGACCCAAAGTTAATTTTCAAAAACATTAAAGAACTGGTGGAAGCTAAGAAAGTGGCCCACATTGACATTGTTATTAAACGTAATTGCATCAGAAGGATATTCTCACAAACTTTACCTCCTAAGTATCATTTCAGCAGACATCAGTGGAAAACACTTGGTTGAAAACCGCGAGGTTTCTTTAATAGAGGTGTTATAATTTTTTTAAAAAAGAACTGCAAGGACTAAAGAAAAGGAGAAAGAGTTTTTAAAACTCTTGCCATGTCAGAAAGTATCTATGAAGACCAGAATATTTTAGACAGAAATAAATAATGTCAATTAGGGTGGGGCACTTTTGGGTTAGGATGGTTGATTGGACATATACATCTAATGTTCCCTCTCAACATTTTAGCAAAACTACAAAAAAAGAGCAGGTTTTTTTTTTATTGTTTTGGTGTTTTAAAAGCTTAAAACTTCATGGTGACATGAAGAAGGAGAGGAGAGAATTGCAAGAAAATTTTGGAAGCTGAGAGGTGGATGGATAAGTAGTAACTGACTTAGCAGACTCAAAAAGCGAAATCCTAAACCAGTTGTGGGGAAAGCTGATAACTTAAAGGAAAGTCCACTTCTCATGGGCGATACTAAAAAGCAGGTATTTGCCATTTAAATATACGATTATATCACTGAAAACAGAACTTAACTTACACATTAAAATCATTCTAAGAAAGGGACAATGAAGAAGCCTAAGAGAAAACAAAATCAAGTAGGCAACAATGAAAGCAAAACCATTATAACAATAAATATAAACAGTCCAAATTCAGCTATAAAGAGGCATAGAGTCTCAAAGTAGACTTTTACAAGAGAAATTGGTGCAGAAAGGCTAAAAATATGACCAAGAATTTTCAAATTCATATAAGAAGAAATAGATTAATAATGTAGTTTGAAAAACAAAATATTCATCGGGATATAAATTGATTATTATTAAAAAGTTATAGTTAGTAACGGACTAAAGATAAGGCATTCATGAACTATAAAGTAACAGTAGTATAAAATGAATAGAATAGAAACAAGTATTCTATTAGGGACAAGTTAATAAGGGCAGAGTATATTAAAGATCTGCAAGACCAGGAATAAAGGAAATTAACAAAAAATTGAATACATAGAACTTACAGTCTTGACAAACTTATACCATACAAGCAAGAATTAGGCCTCTGTCTTAGTTCATTCAGGCTACTATCACAAAATACCATAGACTGGGCGGCTTATAAATAACAGGAATTTCTCTCACACAGTGCTGGAGGCTGGGAAGTTCAGTATCGAGGTGCTAGCAGATTTGGTGTTTGGTAAGGATCCACTCTCTGGTTCACAGATGGCACCTTCTCACTGTGTCCGTGTGTGGTGGGAGGAAGAAAGCAGCTCTCCTGGGTCTCTTTTATAAGGACACTGACCCCATTTATGAAGGCTCTGCTTTCATGATCTAATCACATCCCAAAGGTCCCACCTCCTAATATCACACTGATAATTAGGTTAAGCCCATGAATTTGGGGGAGACACAAACATTCAAACCATAGCAATCTCCTTTTGAATGTTCACAGTTCTTGTATAAAAATTACCCACAAAACCGGGCCCTATAATCCCAGCTACTTGGGAGGCTGAGGCAAGAGAATCAGTTGAACCCGGGATGGGGAGGTTGCAGTGAGCCGAGATCACATCATTGCACTCCAGCCTGGGGAACAAGCGAAACTCCATCTCAAAACAAAACAAAACAAATTACCCACAAAAACTCAATTTATTTTAACAAAAGCAAAATATGTATATATACCAACATTCAGTGCAGCCTTCTCTATAAAAGTAAATACTTGAAAACAAGCTGCATGGTTTCATAATTCATGACATAGCAACACAATGAAATATTACAGGGTCATTAGGGTCATTGTGAGGGCCAGGTGGAAATGGAAACATGTTTGCTAGGCCAAGGTAAAATGTACTAATACATTTTATGTACACAGTTATTTCATAACAAGTGGAAGAAAATGTCAAAAAATAAAATTAGCTATATACAGGATGACCAGATAATCAGTGCTTTATCACATTAATGTTATTGTTATATTGTTTTATACACACACATATCAAATATATTAAAATATATTAAAATTTTGACATAAAATAAGTCAAAATAAAACAAAAATCCAGGGAAAAGAGAATAGGACTCTTTTACTTCTCTTTTAGTTGATATCTTACCTTCTCTCGGTGGGTTTTTTAACATTTTATAAACCCTGGGTGGTTAAGGTTTTGGCTAAGGGACAATCTGAATTTTTTATCACCTGGACAGGTCAAAACTTGCTGATAATTCTTTCTTTCAGACAGAAATAAAGACATGACTTACTAGATGCCAAACCAAGTGGCCCAAAGATGGGAGAACCATTTCCTCCCACCCAGGAACCCAAGTAGCTGGCCCGGTCCCTGCGTGTGTATATGTGTGTGTGTGCTTGCGTGTGCATGAACAGGCAGGAAAGGAGGTCAGTTTCTACATATCCGAAGCTCTGGTTGCGGTCTCTTGTTCATGCCGCACCTAAGCAGCTCATTTGGGGTTTTAAATGGCAGACTCTGGAGAGTTTGATGCGCAGGAAGAAGGCTCCCTAGAACTTTTGAACTGTGGGAAGAGATTTCCACTTTGCAGTGAAGCCTTAATTTAAAAAACATGTTACTTCTGGAAAAGGAGGCTGGTGAATATGTTGACACTTTCTTACAAAGCTGTCTTCTCCACAGACAGTAAAGAGGTCGAGGGGTAAGGGAAAGAGAAGAAACACATGTTTGGCGCCCACCGTTTTTTGGAACGATGTCCGAAACCCATTCTACATTCTTGTGAAAAACCTGCAATTCTGACAAATCTTCAACCTTTTTGAAGGTGGACCAGGTTTTTGTAAAGAGCCTAAAAAAATTCCGAGCTCAGTGCGGTGAATAAGCGTGGTCATTTATCTTGCTAATGATGTCATTATTAAAGCAGGTATAGCTCAATAAGATGGATTTCCATATGTAATTTACAGGCGGCCTTGAAAAAGAATTTATAAAGATGATATTAATAGCTCGGTCATTGCTAGATTAAGTGTAATATGCTCCAAGGTCATTACTTTGAAGGAAAACACTTGTTTGAGCTAAAAGGTTTCATACATCGTTTTGAAAGTTTGGTTTTATGATTTTACGGATTCTTTCACTCTTAAAAATGGAAAAAATCGCTATTGGTTTTTCTCCGATTATAAAAGCGTACATGGAAATAATGCATTGAAAAAATACAGAAGGGGACAAAGAAGAAATGTTACGCATGATCATTTTTCAGAGATCGTCATGGTTAAAATGCTGATGTGCGCCGCTCCATGTTTAAAAAAAATTCACAGACTTTTTATTGAGAGGTGGATCTTGGAAGAGACTTTATTTCCAAAGATGTCTTTCTTCTTTATCGTAGCATGTAATGAATGGAAGGAGTAAAGATTTTTCTTTTCAGTAAAAACAAATCTTAAAGTCACTTTTTAGCTCACCTTCAAGAAACAATGCCTTTATGCCTCAGCGTGCCTGCAGAATTGTCTGTCATTGTTTATCCATTATTAGATGTTGAAGGTGACTCTTTGGTGTTTATTTTGAAATTATTAATTAAGATGGAAATACTTTGATAAGAGTTTCTATGAACATAGATTTTTTGATAGAGAAATTGCACATAACAGTGACTCTTCCTGACAGTGTTGGGTGTATTTTCCCTCATAATCACTATTTTTCACCATAACCTTTAAAGAGCATGTGGTATCGTCCCTCGGGAAGATGCGTTATCGCTTATACAACCCACTCCCAACTGCTGTACATTTTAAGTTGTTTTTCTTTTTGGAACATTCATAGAAACAAAACTTTATCAAACATTCTTATGAGTAAATCTTTGTACACATCGATATGGATTGTTGTGTCACCCCAAAATTCGTGTTTAAATCCTAGCCCCCAGTCTGATGGCCTTAGAAGGTAGGGCTTTGGGGAGGTGATTAGGTCATGAGGGTGGAGCCCTCGTGAATGGGATTAGTGCTCTTGTAAAAGAAGCCCCCGAGAGCCCTGTGCCCCCTTTCACCATGTGAGGACCTAAGGGGCAGACGGCCGTCTGCAACCCGGAAAAGGGCCCTCACCAGAACCCGACCACGCTGGCACCCTGATTTGGACTTCCAGCCTCCAGATGTGTGTGAGAAGTAAACGTCTCTTGTTATAAGCCACACGGTCTCCAGGGCTTTCCTACAGCAGCTGGAACTGAGATACACATGACTGTGACCATTCCTCAAGACACTCTCCTAGAGTGTGATGCCAGGTCGTCAAAGACGATAAACACTTCAAAGTCTTAGTGCTTTACCAAAAGATCTTCTAGAAATATCTCATAGTCTACTCCCATCGTGTATAGAAAAGGACCCATTTTCCTGCACCTTTACCAAAACTGGGTGGGTGTCCAAAGTTGAAAGGGGAGTGTGCCAAATTGAGAAGCCATGTCATCCTTTTCAGTAGTATTTATTACTGCTGGCATGCGGCCATTTTCATGTGTATCAGGCAATTGGTATTTTTACTTCTAAAAACAAACTACAGAACCAAGTCCCTTTCTCCCTATCCTTTATAGAATCTTGGGAGGTGCTTCTCATATAGAAATACTCCTTAATTGGCTGAATTTGCCCCCTTCCCTGAGGCCCAGGAGCTGGAAGACCCTGGGCACGCTATGGGCAGAAAGCCAGCAACACAGGTGCAGTGCACGAGACGTGCCAGGCCCATGCTCGGGCGCCCCTTCTCATCTGACCTTCAGACAACTCCGTGAGAGGGATGGCTTTGTTTGGTCAGTTTACAAGGAGCAAATAGGGCTAAGTAACTTGCTCCATTGTATGGATGGTGACAAGCGGAGTCTGAAACAAGACACCCTGACCAGAGTCCACACCCCAGGATTCATCTTGCAAAACCCCGCATCTGTGCTGTCTCGCCAGCCCCCACAGAACCCACCGCATCTGCCTTACAATCCTGGGATCCTGATCACGTCCAACCCGCCCACCTTTCCGGTGCAAACTCCTCCTTCTCAACTGTGTGGCCACTTTGGGACCAGACCAGCTCACACCCTAGTCCTCCGCTGAACAATGTGCCTTGGCCCTGGTGCTCCAGAACGCCCCCCATGTCCCCATGGCAACCCAACGCATCTTCTGGAACCCAGAGCCAGCTTTACCCCTTTCACAAAACCAGGCCTCCTCCTACCTCAGGGCCTTTGCACCTGCTGTGCCCTCTGCCCGAAATGCCCTTCCATAGCTGTCCACGTGGGCCAGTCCTTCACTCCATTCAGGCCCTGCTCAAACATCACTTCCTTAGGGAAGCCTTCCCTGATCACTCTGTCCACACACACACTCCATACCACGTACCACCTCATAGCCCTCTCACCTGCTTAATCTTTCTCCCTATCATTTATTTAACACCGTCTAACATACTGTATATTTTACTTATTTATTTATTTTTTTTCAAGACAGGGTCTCGCTCTGTCCCCCAGGCTGGAGTGCAGTGGCACAATCTTGGCTCATTGCAGTCTCTGCCTCCCAGGCTCAAGCGATCCTCCCACCTCAGCCTCCTGAGTAGCTGGGATTACAGGCACATGCCACCTGCCCAGCTAATTTTTGCAAATCCTATCTCCTGATCTCCTTTGATATGAAAGGAGTGTGGCATTGCTTTCCTGCAGAGTTTGGGGACATCTGGCCACCTAGTGGGCCCAGAGGCACTGCAGAGGCAGGGTCTATGTGACCCGGGCTGGTCGCCAACTCCTGGGCTCAAAGCAATCTACCCGCCTCAGCCTCCCGAAGAGCCGGGATACAGGCATGGGACATCAACATGGATAGTGACCTGTCTCCTGTTCCCTAGAACATCAGCTCTGTGAGGGCGGAGGGCTTTGTTTTGTTCACTGTTGCGTCCCCTCACCTGAAATGCTTCCTGGCACCCCCTGGGCATCAATGACTGCCTTGAGGATGGATGGAAACTGAATACAGTCTCTCCCACCTGGCCCTCTCTGTGGGGATCGCGTCCCCCGGATGTCATTGTTCTGGGTGACTGGGGCCTGGGTTATATTTTTTAAACCTCAGGGTGAGAAGGGTCATACTCTACTCTCAGAAGCACAGAATAAATGTGCTGAAAAATTAAAGCTGCAGCCATCGTCCTCTGTGGGCCACGTGAGAGGACCTTCCCCAAGCCCCACCTGCTCCCAGGGACTTCAGGGCCCCCCTCCCTGCCCACTGGGATTTTAACCTGGGAATTTAACCACAGCACTGATGCCACCCAAGAATGGGGGCTCCCGACCCAGAAATGCCTGGGATTCGGCTCAGCTATGTCCAGGGCTGTGTGACCTGGGGAGAGTTTCTCAGCCTTCTGGGTGCCTCCCTAGAAATGGTCGTGTTGTAGAGTCTGTGAGCATCCTCTTACATGGTGCTTGCAAAGTGCTTCGACACGGCACGCGCCTGGTGGGTAACACACACTCGATAAACGTCAGGCCTCAGCTCCAGCTGGGGAACCAGCTGCCGAGTGAGCCTCACTTTTGCATTCTTTCGTGTTCTTAAACTGAAGGCCCCCCGGCTTTTATTTAGGGACTAAGTTGTTTGTATGACAGTGTGGCCACCAAGAATTCCTCTCCTTGCCACAGGCGCAGGCCACTTCTGCCATGAAAAGAGGAAGTCTGTCCACTTCCCCACCTTGAATCTGGGCTTAGTGTGTGACTTGCTTTGACCGAGAGAAGGTGGTGGAAGTGATCCCACACCAGTTCTGGACCCTGGTTTAAGAGGCCTGGCGGGTTCCATAATCACACAGAGGCTCAGACAACAGACACCACGTTGTGGCGGGGAGGCGGAGAGAGAGCTCGGGAGCAAGATAGAATATGCATACTATGGCCATGCCGCCTACCGTCCAGGGGCCCGTGGATACCGCCACACCAGCTACCTCGGGCAGAACTGCCCAGCGACCGCAGCCAACCCCCAGAATCAGGAGAAAGGGTAAATGGTGGATGTTTTTAGACACTCAGTCTTGGGTGATTTGGTTTGCTACAGCGCATAGCTGAACCACGCTGTATCTCAGTTTTCTTTTTTCCTTGTGATAGCGCTATGAATCTGTTAGGAGAGAAAGACTTATTCTAACGGTGCTGCTCACGGGAAACGGAGGCCAGAAAGATCATAAAATGACCCGTCCAGAGTCACTTAGCCAATCTGTAATGAACCCAGGACTGGAAACCAGTGACCCTTGGCCTCTCACA
This sequence comes from Aotus nancymaae, assembly GCF_030222135.1. Classification (NCBI taxonomy): domain Eukaryota; kingdom Metazoa; phylum Chordata; class Mammalia; order Primates; family Aotidae; genus Aotus; species Aotus nancymaae. Next base: position 8,897,724 of record NW_026988433.1, read on the forward strand.
AAGGCCAACTGCAATATTGCCAATTTAAGTGCAGCTCAGCCCTTTTCCCTCCCTGGCTTCCCCACCTCTCACGTGACCCTTGACTTCATTCATCCTGCTTTCTTTTTCCCATTTTTCTCTCCCATATTTTTGTCTACAGGCTCTAAAATCTGCCTTCAATTCAGCCACTGCTCCCGAGCTCCCCTGCACCCCCCAGGGCAAACCCCTCCCTGTGCACCTGCCGGCCACAGCAGCCTCCACTCGGGCGCCGCTCCTGCTGCCCGGAGTCCACGGAGTCCATTCCCACACAAGGGCCAGGTGCTCATTGTAGAAACGGAAACCCCATGATACCACTGTCCCGGATCCACTGTTCTGAACTCCCCGGAAGCGGGTCTTTCAAACCATCTTGGCTCCGACCTCACTAAACCATTTATCTTGTGCTGCCTGTGAATAAATGTGTCACACGCCACTAAAGCCACCTTTCCCATCTGCAACACACTCTGATATTTTCTATTCTATTCTATCCTATTTCATTTAAATTCTGATCATGACCCATTAACCTGATTTTATAACCTATCAAGGGATCCCAACTGTACTAGTGTAAAAAGTCTGTCTTTCCTTTGCAGATCAGTAAGGCCATCTCTGATCCGACCCCTGTTCACCTACCTGCCGCTCTGCTCCCATCTTCCCCGAGTCCACCGGCCTCTTCCCACCCCAGCCTCCTTGCCCCGCCTCTAGCGGGGCAAGCTTGTCCCTGCCTCAGGGTCCTGGCATGTGCTGTTCCCTCTGCTTAGAATACTGATCCTCAGCCCTCCAGATCACAGCAAGTTCCTCTACCACAACCATCCTCCCTAAGGAAGTCACTCTCATCTCGTCCCATTGGGTCACCTGCTTTGTTTTGAAATTAACATGTAAAATAATTTGAACTATTTATTTGCATTTCCTTTTTTTTTCAGGTTGAGTTTTGCTCTTGTTGCCCAGGCTGGAGTGCAATGACACGATCTTGGCTCACTGCAACCTCTGTCTCCTGGGTTCAGGCAATTCTCCTGCCTCAGCCTCCTGAGTAGCTGGGATTACAGGTGCCCGTCACCACGTCTGGCTAATTTTTTTTTTTTTTTTTTTAGTAGAGATGGGCTTTCATCATGTTGACCAGGCTGGTCTCGAACTCCTGACCTCAGGTGATCCACCTGCCTTGGCCTCCCAAAGTGCAGGGATTACAGGTGTGAGCCACCACACCTGGCCTTGTGTTTCTTTTTACTGATGTTCTCCAACCCCTAGAATAGAAGCTCCAGTTCACCCCAACATCTCACATCCACCATTCTCCCACGTTAGTGAGCATCAGAGTTCCCTGGAGGGCTTGGGGGTGCTCCGGCTGCAGGACCCACCCCCAGGTCTGGCATGGAGTGTGCGCATTTCTGACAAGTCCCAGGACTGTGGAAGCTGCACATCCGGGGACCTCAGGTGAGAGGCGCTGGGCTGCAACAGTGCTCCACCCACAGGAGGTGCCCAGTAACTAGCTACTCACCACGTACGGCCTGAGAACCAGCTCTGGAGTTTCGAAGGGAAGAGAGAGGGGCCGTATTTCACACTGCACGGCATGTGATGTTCGCATTTGAGGCTGCATCCCCACAACCATCACCATGAGCCTGCCCACAAGCTCGCTCTCTCCAGACCCCAGTTCTTTGCCCATAAATCAGGAATTTCCACAAGCTGGTCTGACCATTTTCAATGTGATAAATCGCATTATTTTTTTAGTATATTGTTACAAAACATTCTGCATTTGCTTTCTTGACCACTTATTGTTCTGAGTAATACATTAATTTCTTTTTGTGGCGGTAGTGGTGGGGGACAGTGTCTCACTCTGTCACCTAGGCTGGAGTGCAGAGGCACTATCTTGGCTCACTGCAACCTCTGCCTCCCGGGTTCAAGCGATCCTCCTGCCTCAGCCTCCCAAGTAGCTGGGATTACAACATCCATCTAATTTTTGTATTTTTAGTAGAGATTACCACACCCATCTAATTTTTGTATTTTGAGTAGAGATGGGTTTTCACCATGTTGGCCAGGCTGGTCTCAAACTCCTGGCCTCAGTGAGCTGTCCCCTACCTCAGCCTCTCAAAGTACCAAGATTACAGGTATGAGCCACTGCACCCAGCCTGAGTAATACGTTAATTTGTTTGGGTCATTACTGGTAGTTGATCCAATAACCTTGTGCTGGAAATAAACCAAATGTCCATCAACTGGTGACCAGATAAACAAAATGTAATGTATTAGTCCATTCTTGCACTTCTATAAATACCTGAGACTGGGTAATTTATAAAGAAAAGAGATTTAGTTGGCTCACAGTTCCCCAGACTGAACAGGAAACATGGCTGGGAGGTCTCAGGAAACTCACAATCATGGAGGAAGGTGAAGGGGAAGCAGGTACATCCTATATGTCTGGAGCAGGAGGAGGAAGAGAGGGGAGAGGTGCCACACGCTGGGAAACAGATCTCGCCATGGCTCACCATCACAATAACAGCACCCCCATGATCCAGCGGCTTCCCGCCAGGCTCCACCTCTAATATTGGAAATTACAATTTGACATGAGATTCGGGCAGGGACATAGACCCAGACCATATCATGTGATCTTTTTGTACAACAGAATACTATGCAGCAGTAGAAAGGAACAAACTATTGATACACACACGACAACAGCATAGGCAAGCCTCAAAAACACGCTAAGGAGAAGAAATCACACATGTAAGACTACCTACGATAAGGCTCCACTTACATGGAACTTCTGGAAAAGTCAAAACTATATATATAGAGAAAGCTGGCCAACGGCTTTTTTTTTTTTTTTTTTTTTTTTTTTTTTTTTTTGCCTGGGGTAGGAAGTGAGGATTAACTGCAAAATCATGAAGGAACTTTCTGGGGTAATTAAAATTTTGAAAACCGGATTGCAGTGATGGTTGCATAGTTGTATAAATTTTCTAAAATTCACTTTGTAAAACGGTATACATTTTCTAAAACTATACTTAGAATGAGTGAATTCTGTGGTTTGTCAATTGCTCCTCAAAAAAGCTATTTTAAATTTTTACAAAGCAAAATAAAAAACGTTGTGAATTCTCATATACTCTAAAATCAGACGGCTACCTTGGAAAATGGTTGAATAGTTTCCTGTGAAGTTGTGTGTATACCTACCATACAACACAGCAGTTCCAGGTCTGGGTATTTATGTAGAGACGTGAAGACATATGAATCCACACAAAGACCCGAACACAAATATTGACCGCAATTTTATTCGTAATTGCCTAAAACGGGAGACGACCCAAATGCTCGTCAACAGGTAGATGGATAAACTAACTGTGGTATGTCCATGCTATGGAACAGCGTTCAGCAACCAAAAAACTCTCAGCACACACAATCACGTAGTTAAATCTCAGAATAATGATGCTGAGTGAAAGAGCCACACAAAAAAGGACGTGAGCCCAGCGCGGTGGCTCACACTTATAATCCCAGCACTTTGGGAGGCCAAGGTGGGAGGATCACTTGAGCCCAGGAGTTCCAGACCAGTCTAAGCAACACAGTGAGATCCCCATCTCCTAAAAACAAAATTAGCCAGGTGTGGTGGCACACACCCATGGTGCCAACTACTTGGGAGGCTGAGGTGAGAGGATCACTTGAGCCCAGAAGGTCAAGGCTGCAGTGAGCTATGATCATGCCACTGCACTCCAGCCTCGGCAACAGAGCAAGATTCTGTCTTAAAAAAAAAAAAAAAAAAAAAGTGCATGCTTTACACATGCATGATTTCTATGAAGCTCTAGAAAGACAAATCTAATGCACTGATAGAAAGCAAAGTGGCAGGCCAGGTGTGGTGGCTCACACCTGTAATCCCAGCACTTTGGAAGGCCGAGGTGGGTGGATCACCTGAGGTCAGGAGTTCGAGACCAGCCTGGCCAACATGGTGAAGCCTTGTCTCTTCTAAAAATACAAAAGTAGCCAGGTGTGGTGGCATACACCTGTAGTTCCAGCTACTGGGGAGGCTAAGACAGGAGAATTTCTTGAACCCAGGAGGCGGAGGCCGCAGTGAGCCAATATCACGCCACGGCACTCCAGCCTGAGCAAGACAGAGTGAGACTGCCAAAAAAAAAAAAAAAAAAAAAAACTGGCTGGAAAGCAGTACCAGGAAACTTACTGGGGAGGTTGCAACATTTTGAATCTCAGTTCTGGTGGTGGTTAGCTGGGTGTACATGCATCTGTCGTAACTCATTCAACTGTACACATCAAATAGGTACATTTTCCTATGTGTAAATTACGTTTTACTAAAATATGATTAAAATTTTAAAAATTATTAAAGCATGACATTTCAATTCTGAATCCATAACAAAATCCACCCCTTCAAATTCTTCTTCTTATTTGTTAAGTACAGAATTGAACAGATATTCACCTTTCTACAATGGAGAATTTACTCGCAGAAATTTTCTCATGGAAAGAAAAAAAAATACAATCACAGAACACGAGCCATCTTCCAGGATTTTATTTTCCTCTGTCCCCTGCTGCCTGTCTAAAACATTTCCCGGGCAGGCTAAATCCACTGGAGAAATGACCCTCAAAAGACCCAGGCCCTTGGGTCTTCAGCAAGAAGAAACACTTCTGAAAACGCGCACAGTTTGGTTCAAAGAGGCCACTGAGTTTCAGTGCGGAACCTGCTGTTCTTACAATGTTCGAAATCTCCCTTTTGAATCCTCAGTGGTTGGGCTCAATTGCTTCACTATCCTTTGAAGATGAAAAAGAATAAGGAGGCTGGAAAAGCCAGGTGCAGCCAGCAAGGTGATGGCTGGGAATCTAAGCCCACGGAAAAGCTGAATTCAGGAGAGACGACTTTCTGCCTTCTGTGTGTCATCCTGGGGTCCGAGAGGCAAGTTAGGGTCTTGATGTGAGTCTGTGGGTGGTGACACACAGGGGAAAGGCTCAGCAGGAGGTTCGGGGGTGAAAACGGACTTGGGGTATCTGGGAACTGGAACTGTACCCGCTGGCCTGGGGTAGGAAGTCGCCGAAGATGACGGATTCCTGCAGTGGGTGTTTCCATGGAGTGGTGTGTGTTCTGCGTGGGACTGTTCCACAAGCGACATTTCATAACTTGGCAGGACAGAGGCCACCTCTCCGGAGCCTCCTGAGCAAAGCTCCGGGGAGACAGGGTTTCAGGTCAGGATGCAGCTGTTCTCCTCCAGCCAGGAAGAGAGTAAGCTAGAAAATGACTTCTTCAGGCCCCGGCCTCTTCTGGGGTGGCTCCCTTGGGCGCTCGATCAGGAGACCTAGAAGACGGAGGTTTGGGTTTCAAAGCGGCAGCATCGCCGAGTGTAAATCTAAAGCCTTTGCCTCTAAGTCAGGTTCTAGCACTAAGGTTCATCAGTGAGGGTCTGCCCTGGTGCCTTGTAAAGTGTACACCCTAAGATACTTGTGTCCAAGAAATTCCAAGCCGGGCACAGTGGCTCATGCCTGTAATCCCAGTACTTTGGGAGGCTGAGGTGGGTGAATCGCTTGAGGTCAGGAGTTCAAGACCAGCCTGGTCAACATAGTGAAACCTTGCCTCTACCAAAAATAGAAAAATTAGCTGGGCGTAGTGGCAGGCACCTGTAATCCCAGCTACTCGAGAGGCTGAGGCAGGAGAATCGCTTGAACCTGGGAGGTAGGGGTTGCAGTGAGCCAAGATCATGCCACTATATTCCAGTCTGGGCGACAGAGCAAGACTCCAGATAACAATGCTTCAAGCAACGTAAAACATACAGCTTTATTGTTAGCTGGGTAATTAGATTCACAGCTCTTCCACCCCAGGGAAAGGGCCAGAGGCTGGTCTGGGGTTGGGAGAGGAGCCGCAGGCACCTCCTTCTCTATTTTGCTCCCCATTTCAACTATTCAGGGCTCCCCCTACACCTTACAGATAATACCCAAACCCCACAGCCTTTAGTCTGGTTATACTGCCACATAATGAACTACTCCAAACTTGGTGGTTCACGGAATTAAAGGGCATGGTGAGGGTAGCTTATCTCTGTTTCATGATGTCTGCTACTCAGGTCTGAAATAATCCAAAACAATCTGAAGTTTTCAGATCTGAAATCTAAAACAGTAATCACTCACTCACACATCTAGGAACTGAAGTTGCCTACTGGCTGGAACCTCAGCCAGACCGATCAGCTGGAGCACTTACACGTGGCCTCTCGACATGGCTGCTTGGGCTTCCTTACAGTATGGTGGCTGGTTTCCAAGACCAACCACCCAAGGAGAGCAGAGAGAGCCCTGAGGAGTTGAAATAGGGAGGAAAATAGAGAAGGGGTACCTGTAGGTCCTCTCCCAACCCCAGGCCAAGCTGTGGCCCCTCTCCTGGGGAGAAGGAGCTGTGGATCTGATTACTAGCCCCAACCCAGCTAACAATAAAGCTGTGTGTTCATTCCTCCTCTGATATAGATTCTGGGTGCACAGCTCCTCTGGAACACCCGTGGGCAGGAGAGGTAATGGGTGGGGCAGGATCCAGACATTTGTGGTTGTAATTTCATCTAACAACACAGAAGTCTTCACCCCTTATGCAATATTGTCAACAAGTGGTTCTCAGGATAAAGGATGGCTTTACTGATCTAACGGGGGGAGGGACCATCCAAGATGGGAGGACGTGATCTAAAAGGCCATTGCTATATCCAACTGAGAGATGAAGAGTTTGCAAACCTTAGCAGCGTTAGGTCCAAAAGGTATTTGGGAAGTAGCACTGGCAGAGCGTGGGTATCGACTGGATACGGAGGGAGGAGGACACTGACATTCCTGGCTTGGGTAAGTGGATGGCAAGGCCATGAACGGAAACTGAAGTTTCGGGAGGCTGATGGCGATGGGAGTTTGTTCAGGGATAGGTTCAGTTTGATGTGTTTCTAGGAAGCCAGCAGGCAGGAGTGTAGGGGTGTGTGTGTGTGTGTGTGTGTGTGTGTGTGTGTCTGTCTGTTTCGGTGGGTAAGATTCTCCATCTGGGAAAGGAGAAGGTCACATATCACTATGGTAATCAGAAGCATCCAAGTCACTGTTTAACAGAATACATCAAATGCATGAAGAAACGTAGGGCCAATTTCTTTTTTCTTCTTCTTTTTTTTTGAGATGGAGTCTTGCTCTGTTGTCCAGGATGGAGTGCAGTGGTGCGATCTCGACTCACTCCAACCTCCGCCTCCCAGGTTCAAGCGGTTCTCTGCCTCAGCCTCCTGAGCAGCTGAGATTACAAACACACGCCACTATGCCTGACTAATTTTTTGTATTTTTAGTAGAGATGGGATTTCACCATGTTAGCCAGGATGGTCTCCATCTCCTGAGCTCGTGATCCGCCTACCTCGGCCTCCCAAAGTGCTGGGATTACAGGCGTAAGCCACCGCGCCCGGCCTGTAAGGGCCAATTTCTAGGGCGGTTCAGCTCCTCCAGAGGCTGCGAGCACAATTAGGAAAGTCAGGAGTTGGGAGGGGAATGAACAGTACTTGATTGACTGGGGCAGATTGTTCGCAAAAATGACCCCAATGCTTGCCGTTCCCTATATCCACATTCCTTTGCAAAGTGACTTCGCGGCTTTTCCCTTTAGGAGCTATAGTCTATTTCTTGCATTGGCCCAGCTATCTGACCTGTTTTGGCCAATGGGAAATGGGAGAGGTGGTGGTAGGCCAGTTCTGAGCCTTGGGTGCCTGCCTGTGCCATGGGAACAAGCTCCCATGGAGAAGAGACCGCAGGAACTGAGTCATTGCAGCTGAGGCCAGGTTGAACCAACCAGCCCCCAGCTGACTCACCAGCTGCCCACAGAGGCACGGAGGTCAGCTGAGCCCAGTCCCATCAGCAGAACTGCCCAGCCAACCAATAGACTCATGAGTAATAATAAGCGGCCATGCTACAAGCCATTATGTGTTGGGATGTTTTGTTACACAGCATGTGTAACTGATACACTGGCCTTGGGAAATAAGTGGGGGAACTCTGTACCACAGAGCTTGTGGACTTGGAAATGTTATACACAAAATGAAGAAGACAGACCATTCTGTCCCACTGCCTCTATGCACACTCCCAGAACTTTGGTGATATTGTCTATTTCTTTGTTCCAACCTCCCTCCCTGGGTCCCAGACTGAAAGGAAAACATCATGGAAATGGCTAGTAGGGTTTCTCAGCCTGGGCACTGCTGAAATTTGGGCTGGATCATCCCTTGCTATGGGGCTACCCTCAGCAGCATCCCTGCCTGGCCTCTCCTCATCCGATGCCAGAAGAGCTCCCTCACCCAGCTGTGACACCCAAAGATGCCTCCAACCACTGACAAATGTCTTCTGAGGAGTAACAAAACACCCCCAACTGAAAACAGCTGCCTAAAGAATTTGAGAAAAACTGTCAGGCCAGCCCTCATGCAACAAACGGGCAAACCAAGCCTCCAAGAGAATATATGCTTGAGACAGCTGCTATAAAAGCTATCACTATCACTCATTCACTTGTTTATTCATTCATTCCCAAACAATCACTGCAGGCCCAGCAGGTGCTGGAAATTCCAGGCCCTGTCCCCAGAAACTCACAATCCAGTGGGACACAAGCAAACACAAGTGCAAGCCCTGGGAAGTCAGAGAAAACATTTAATGCAGATAAGCAGGAGGCATTCAGGGGCGACTTCCTGGAGGAGGCAGCTTTTTAGCTGAATTTAATTGCCGAGGCAGACATCTCTAGGATAAAAAAGGGGGCTATTTGGGGAATATGAGAAGATAGAACACATTACAGGTTCTACAGGTAATTAGGAATAACCAGTGTTGGGGGTGTGAGGCTGCAGACCGGAACACCTATCTTATGAGAAGCAGGACTCATTTTCTGGGGAGTTGTGGCCATCCAGCCGCTCCCTGATCACACACGTTCACATATCACTTCCCACAAATCTGCCACGAGACAGAAAGCAGACACGGGCTCCGTGTCTCCGCCTCAGAGCTGGAGCCAGCCCCGGGGAGGCTCTACCCAGCCAGCACAGTTCACGCAGAGGGCTGAGGGGAAACAAGGCCCCACTGTGGGCCCCAACATGTAGGAAGGCCAGGCCCGGCCGCTCCTAAGCGCTGGCACAAGGCTGCGTCCGAGAAGACGTGAAAAGCAACATTGTGGACCGGCTGGGCAGGAGGGGGCTCTGGGCACCTCACATTCCTGCCTTAGGGTTCCCTGGATCCAAAAGAACCATCGTGCTAAAAGAGAGAACTTGAGGAGCCCTCTATCTTGAGGCAGGTAAACGGAAATACCATTCATTCAGCAAATATTGACCGAGGGCTGCGTGCGCAAGGCCGTGCATGAGGTGTGGTGGTGAATGGAGTCTCAGAGGTTAGTGGGAAGCAGGCTGATAGTGCCGGGCATTCGTGCACACTTCCAGAAAACACTGAACGTGCACCCACTATGTGCAGGGCACTGTTTCAGGGATGGAACGGTGACAGAGGCATTTCCTGATATCATGGCACTTACATTCCAGCAACAGGGACACGCAGCAAACCGCTAAATAAACAGTAGTAGAGAAGTGCCCCTGGGAAGATAATAAATTGGTGGAATAAGATAGAAGGGAGGTGAACGGAAGAGCAACTTTGTGGGGATGGCTGCAGACAGCCTCTCTGATCAGGCGGCAGGTGTGCTGAGGCCGAGGGGATTTTTCATTGAACCTAAGTTTATTGTGCATGGACCAGGGAGGTGCCAGGCACTGGAATACATCCGTGAGTGAAATTGACAAAGACCCCGGTTCTCATGGAACCCACAGGGAACCAGGAGTGAAAGGAGCTGAGCAATAAACAATCCCTAATAAATACATTGTCTTGATTGTTAGAATGTGACAAAGTGCAATGGGAACAAGAAATGGTGGGGTAGGGAGAAAGGAGCTGGAGTGCTGAGGCTGAGGCTGTGGAAGAGGGAAGCAGGGGGCTGCTCAGAGGAAGTCCCTCAGCCCGGTGACGTCTGGGTAGAGACGCAAAGGCCAGAGTCACACCAGTATTTGGGGAAGGGTGTCTCAGGCAAGCAATCCAAGCAACACAATTTGTTGTATACTTGTTACATATGCAACATCTAGTAATTATAATGAATACAATGTTTTCCAGTAAAAGTCTCCCATTGAGAAGAATGGAAGTCTTTTTGGGAGCTGAGGAATTCTATTTTGCTGAATGGCAGTTGAAAGCTAGAATCCGTATCATCCAATGTTCACGCAAAATCCATTTATAGCTCCTGAGCTATTGCACATATAACAAATTGTCTTCAGTACTAAGCTGAATCGGGGATGCTTGCTTGTTACACAGCAGTAGATAACAGAAAAGCCTGAGCAAGCTCGGTGCCTGGCCCAGAACCTCCCCGACAGCCAGCTCCTTCCCGCCCCCGACACACACACAATCACCTAATACTCTCAGGTCAAATGTCCTTGACTTCTTTGGTTTTTGAGGACTCTCCCTTCCAACCTACTGCAGCAACTCCCTCCTGAGCCCACATGCTGGACCTCGTCAATATCCAGACCTGCCCCGGCTCTGAAATCTTAGACTCTGGGGTTTCCCCCGCACCGTCCAGATGACCAAAGCCTCTGCCTCTCTGTTCCCTGCCTGCTTCAGTTTCTTCCTTTTCTGACTCTTGCTCCTTCCTCTTCAGAGGCCCTTACAGCCCGGCAACCCATCTGCTGTTGGCTGCACGTGGTAAACCTCTCTTGTTCGCGCCTTCCTTTTCCATTTCCACCATCCCTCCCTTGGGACGAGCCTTCTTCATTTCTCCCCGGGGTGACGGCAACAGCGTCCCCCTCGGTCTCCACCTCCTGCAGTCTAGCTTTCTAACAGCCATGAGTGTGACCATCCTAAGGCATCAATGTGGATCACACACACACAAACACACACCCCAAAAATGTACAAACACCAGCTGCATCTCAAAGTTCCTTCCTAGGGGGTCCTTCCTAGGAGGGCTTCTCTGCTATCACCAAGAAGCATTAGAATCTCCTTAGTAGAGTTGCCAACACATCCTGATATTGATTTATCCTTGCTGTTTACTTGTGAGTGCCCCCATCACACAGACAATGAACATCCGACGACAAAATGATTGTCTCATCCACCCGCAGCCTAGTGCGGCACCCAGCGAAGGGTCAAGACTGACCCGAAGCAGAGGCTGGCAGACTCCAGCCCACCAGCCACATCCAGCCTGCAGGACTGCCTGCTTTGCACAGCCCGTGCACTAAGGATAGATTTTGCATGAACATTGGAAGACACTAACTTTAACTCTCATTCAGCAAAATGTTATTCCTCAGCTCCCGAAAAAAGAATTCCATTCTTCTCAATAGGAGACTTTTACTGCAAAACATTGTATTCAATTATAATTACTGTGTTTTGAAGGTTGTCAAAAAACATTTGGCGGCAATTTGTTCTGCCCCCTATTATCTGGGTCTGCATATCATTCCTGATTTTGTCTCTTGGCTCTCCAAGTCTAAAATATCACTTGACCCTTTACAAAAAAAAAAGTTTGCTGATCTATTGCGAGATCTGGACTCTCAAGTACTGCCTTGACATCTCGGAGTCTCACAGGGCCTCAAAGGCCTGACCATGGGTTCCCCTGCTCTCACCAGAAATACTCCCCCCATCTAGCAGGAAAGGCCCCCACACACCCTCTCAGTCCTCAGCCTAGCAGGTGTCACCTCCCTGCCAGAATGTGACATTATTCAAACAAGCCCATCACATCCTCCCACAGAACCCATCGTCTTGTTACTATGAAGCCTGCCTCCCATGGCCCATGTGGGTCCCCTGTGCTCTCCAGGGTAACCCCCTGAGTGGCATGAGGCGTGCTCCTTCCCCAGGCTATGAGTCTATGTGATCAGCAAACTGCTGCCAACCTCACCTGGCCAGCACTGGGCGCTGCAGCCGGCTCATGCTATTCAGGGTAGGGCCTTCATCAGTGGGGTGAATAAGAGGTGATCAGAACACTCACCCTTGGTCTAACTGAATGAATGAGTGAATCTGCCCGATTCCAGACCCTGTTCAATTTCCCTTGGCCATCTTTCCTCCCTGCCCCACCCCCAGCCCAGCCTACAGCCTCCTCATCCCCCTCCTCCCCCAGGCTGGTCCCAGGGCACACTGCCTCGCCTGCGCGTTCCCCCTGCCTGGCAGAATAAACCACCACATCCTGCCAGCTCACTCTTAACATCTTCTTGAAAGCTTGGCTCGGCCCTTCCTTGGCCAGGCCCCTCGATCCAAGAAAAAGAAGTGACTTGTTGAATGTTTTGGGGCTGGAAGGCTTTGACGGCGGGTCTGTCTGCACGCTGCATCAATAACCGTCAAGCTCTTAGGAAAAGCCCTGTGTGGGAAGGTGGGCTGGGAGGCGCTGCTGAAGCCAAGGCTGCCGGCTTCCTTCTTTTGAGAAGCCTGATGGGTTTACATGACACCTGAGAAAATAACGTCGGCACTGTGCCGGTGGCGTGTTGATAAAGTATCCCAGAGGCAAAAAGAAAATCCGTGAGTATGCTTGAATCATGGGGACAGAACATTGGACCCTTTGTGAGTCTTTACAGCCCAGCAGCCAACTCAAAAGCAACAAACAGAAACCTCTCTCCACCTTCCTCGGCCTGAGAAAACCCAGTCAACCACCGTGTTTATTCTGGGCCCATGCTGAAGGGACTGTTGTCTGGGACTCTGGGAACGTGGGCGCCGATCAACCATCTCCCACAGTCTCCCTGAAAGAGACAGGGCTACTCTGCAGCCAGGAGGGAGCACAGAGTGTTGTGCATTTGTGTCAATAGGGCCAGGGAGGAGCAAATGCTGGGCTGATGCCTGAATCACACAGACAGAACATGGGCGTGCAGGGGCGTGGCCGTGGTGAAAGCAGGTATGAGAGGGATGGCGAGAGACGTCGCTGTTCTTGTCCTCCGATGCATCTGAGGTGCCAGGCTGTTGCCCCCATGAGAGGAGTGGGCCAGATGGCCCCGGTTCGGGGGTTCCGTGGGGAGAGGTCAGGCAGGTGTTGGCCGCAGGCAGCTTGGGCATGGTAGGCTGGGGGCTAGCACAGAAAGGAGTCAGTGGAGGGAGCGTGGGCTTGATCCCGTGTGGACAGAGCAGTCAAAGGCTGGCAGCAGACTGTTCCACGGCCACGGAGTAGGCAGGCCCCTTTGCAATGTGGCTTAGCTGCTGCTCCCTCCCAGAGGTGGAGTCTATTCTCTGCTTCCTGGAATCTGGGCTGGCCACGTGACTTGCTTTGAGCAACGGGATGCAGCAGAAGTGACATCATCTTAGAGCCCAGGTCTTAAGAGTCTGCTGCTTCCCATCTTCTTGGAATTGCACCCTGAGGCCTCCATGCCACGAAGTCAGTCCAGCCAACTGGAGGGCGGGAGACCGCCCTGGGACACCCAAGGCCGGCACCAGCCACCCATCAGGCCCTCCAGTGGGGCCATCTCGGACCTTCCAGCCCAGGGGTTGTTGGCTGAGCACCTGAACACAGACACTTAAGTGAACCCAAGCAAAACCAGCACAGGAACCTCTGAGCCAACCCACAAAAGCATGAGCGATTCATTCTTTGGAACCACGAGGTGTGGGGAACAGCCTGTTACCCAGGTGTAGGTAACTTACACTGGCAGACAGATCATCAGACAGCGATACACATTGAACCACTATATCCAAGACAGCATCCGTTTCAGTAGACAACCCACGTCGAAAAGGCCGATGGGGTATTTTGCTCTTTTTTTATACTAAGTCTCCAGAATCCAGTGTGTATTTTGCACTTTAGCTCATCTCAGTTCCAACAGGACACATTGCAAGTGCTCAGTTGTCACTGGTGAATAGCAGCTGCCTCCAGGAAAGGCAGATGTAGGTTGGTACGATCTGGAGGAAGACTTGGAAGGACAGGTCAGAGGCAGGGTGAGGAGGTGGGGAGTTCCGGGAGAGGCTCAGACAGACGATAAGCCCTGAGCTGTGTCCTCTGGAATGCAAAGAAGGTGATGGGTTCCAATGACATTCTGGAGATGGAAGTCAGTGGTTACGTCGAGTTGAATGATGGCCTCCCAAAAATACGTCCACCCAGTTGTGACTGTGATCTTGTTTGGGGAAAAGGTCCCTGCTGATGTGATAGTTAAGGATCTCGAGCTGTGACTACCCTGAATTATCCAGGTGGCCCCCTAATCCCTAAAAAAAATTAGCCAAGTGTGGTGGCACGCACCTGTAGTCCCAGCTACTTGGAAGGCCGAGGTGGGAGGATCACTTGAGCCTGGGAAGTTAAGACTGCAGTGAGCCATGGTTACTCCACCCCACTTCGGTCTGGGAGACAGAGTGAGACCTCATCACACACACAAAACAGGGGAGACACAGAGGAGGAGGCTGTGGGAGGGCAGAGGCAGAGACCGGAGCGACGCAGCCACGGCCACAGCCAAGGAAGCTGGAACCTTTAGAAGCTGGAAGAGAAAGGAAGGACCCTTCCCCTACAGCCCCTGGAGGGAGCACAGCCCTGCAGACACCTTGCTTGTGAACCTCCGGCCTCAGAGCTGTGAGAGACTCCTTCCGCCAGGTGAATCACCCATCCTATGGTAATTTGCTACAGCAGCCCCCAAGAAAACAGATGCACCGCTGCCCTGATATGGGTAGTTAGCAGACCCCAGACTTCAGGGTGCACAAGTGGGCAGATAGCGACACCATCAGCTGAAATGCGAACAGTGAGGGCAGAGGAACGGAGTGCAGAGGCTGCAGACATCCAAACAGCTTCCACTTAGCAAGCAGAGTGTGCAGGCGCTATTTTAGATGCTTTATTTTACTGGCTCCATTCCTTCCCTCCATGGCCGCATTATGAGCAGGAGACACTCAGCTCCGTGATACAGATGAGGAAACTGAGACACAGGTACTTGCACAAGGCCACACACCTCGGTAGACGGAGGAGGCTGGACTTGAGCCCCAGCTGTCTAAGCATTGTAACGCCTCTCCCCAGCGTGTGCAGCTTCCAGTGCAAGGGCCGGGCTTGGGGAGAGACAGGCAGAAGGCAGGCGTGAGGGGCCCTGGAGAGGGAGAAGGGACTGGCCCAAGACAGGCAGGCCCTGGGGCTCCTTTGGCTACCCATGGCGAAGGACAGCTTTATCAACATGCATGTTAAGCTGCTGTCTGTGGATTAACAGTTCACCAATTTCCCCGCGTCCACCTGCCCTGAAGTCACCACTGAGTGCCGAGAAGCACACCAGGGCACGGGAGCCTGCGGGACTCCTCGCCGAAATCAACCCAGCAGGACTCACGCTGCGAGCAGCCTGCATTTTCCATTTCCAAACGCAGCCTGCTCCCCAGCTTCGCTCCCTCCAGGAAATCCTGTTTGTGCTATTTTGGGAAAATGGATGTGTTTTTTTTTTTCTGGGCCTTCCAGGAGCCCGACAGATGGTCCCAGATTTGTGAGCTGTGTTTCCAGGGTGGCACCCGAGGGACTCTCCCAGTGATTCTTTCTACACTGTCAGGCACTGCAATCGAATTTGTTCGTTCAACAAATATTTACTGGGAGCCTGCAGTATGCAAAGTATGATGCTAGGCGCTGTGAGTTGACTCAGAATAGATTTATCGAACGTGTCTCATGCCTTGGGGCACGTGGGAGCCAGCAAGATGGTAAGGCTGGCCCAGTGCCATCCCCAGGGGGCTCTGGGGCCCCCAAATGAGATATATTTATAAGCAGTAACTTGCAAGTATCCACACAATACACGGACACCCCCAGCATATTTTTAGACAAGCGAGTTCAGGTTGAAAGAAGTAACCATGGCAGCATTAAAATGGAGAAAAATCACAAAGGCACACAAGAGGGAGGAGAAAGCCCTTTGTCTTCGGGAGAGGAAAGTGATTTATATAGAGAAACTGCCGGCCTTTCTCAAACCTGTTGGAAAGCCAGCTCCTTCCCTTCTTCTCCTGGGAGGAAGAGGAGGGGAAACCGAATCGAGCCTGGAGTCGGGACTGCTCTGCAGAGCCCGCACCGTGTCTGTTCTCAAGGAGATGGTGTTCTTTTTTTTTTTTTTTTTTTTTTTGAGACGGAGTTTCGCTCTTGTTTCCCAGGCTGGGGTGCAATGGCGCGATCTCGGCTCACCGCAACCTCCGCCTCCTGGGTTCAGGCAATTCTCCTGCCTCAGCCTATTGAGTAGCTGTGATTACAGGCACGTGCCACTGTGCCCAGCTAATTTTTTGTATTTTTAGTAGAGACGGGGTTTCACCATGTTGACCAGGATGGTCTCGATCTCTTGACCTCGTGATCCACCCGCCTCGGCCTCCCAAAGTGCTGGGATTACAGGCATGAGCCACCGCGCCCGGCCAGAGATGGTGTTCTAAGCAAGGCGCTCAGAAGGTCCAGGGAAACCTGGCAAAAACATTGCACGGCCATGCAGGCAGAGATGCCACCATGGGGGCCACGAGCCATTTGCAATGTGTCTGCCACCGTCATCACAGCTGCAATGAACACGCAGCAGCGCGAGGGCTGGTTTCGGATCCTACAGGCGAACCTCAGCCTCACCTGTCCAGGTGAGTTCCCAGAATAAATGCCGTTCCTGGGCCTGTTTTCCCATCTGTAAGTGGGGGTAATCAAGGCACACCCCTCAGAGGGCCAGGGGGTTGAAGGTGACAACGTGCACATCACTGGCACATACCACGTTCCCTGCCAGCATCACACTTGATCAAGTTCAGACCGCAGAAGGGCAGCCTCTTCCTTCCAGTGAATTCCATCTCGGTGGGCTCGGACTCCCTAGATGGAGATAAAACTTCTGAAGCAGGGCGACCTTGGAGTCTAAGGAGAAACGGGCCCTAGAAATCTGGAGAAGCCCTCTGTCTCTGTTCAATGTCCAGGCCGACAGGTGTCCCAGCTCAAGTCATCCTGGGGTTTTATTTTGGATATGCTCAGGCAGATGAGATCAAGAAGCAAGCCCGGGCCTGCCTTCCACTCTCCCCTTCACCCGCCCCAACCTGCACAGTCTGGTTCTCAGGACCGACTCTCCCGACGCCAGCCTCAGCGCCAGGCCCATGCCCGGGGAAGCGAAAGGTTCTCTGTGTTCAAGGTTTTCTTTAAGAAAACTCCAGGCCAGGGTGCAGTGGCTCACGCCTGTAATTCCCAGCACTTTGGGAGGCTGAGGCAGGCAGAATGCTTGCGCCCAGGAGTTTGAGACCAGCTGGGCAACATGGCAAGACCCTCTCTCTACAAAAATCACAAAAATTAGCCAGGCGTGGTGGCACCCGCGCCTACAGTCCCAGCTTCTCACAGGCTGAGTTGGGAGGATCACTTGAGGCGGGGAAGTTGAGGTTGCAGTGAGCTGAGATCGTGCCACTGCACTCCAGCCTGGGTGACGAGTGAAACCCTGTCTCAAAAAACAAGCAGAAAAGAATCCAAAGGATTTTTTTTATGTCAGACATTAGATTTATTTTCAAAATATTTTTCCCAAAAGCACTTTTTAAAGAAAACATTTTATTATGCAAATGTTTAGTTCATAGTACACGTACAATTACATGTACCACCCAGAGTCAATCATTGTTAAGACTTTGCTGTTTATTCTCTCTCTCTCTCTCTCTCTTCCTCCCTCCCTCCCTCCCTATCTGTCTCGCTCTTTGTCTCTCTTTGGCTTCCCTAATATCATCTAATACCCAGCCCACATTCAAAGTTCTCCAATCTCCTACATATTCTCTTCCCAAAGGATTTCCAAGTGATATCAACCCAAGCAGTTGTGGGAAGCAGCTTTATCAGCCCCTGAGGCCAGCTCTGGATCTGATTTTAGACTCAGTAACAAAGATCTGTCCCAAAGGGTCGACATCGCAGAAGAACTCCAGGCCTTACCACGCCGAGGCGACCTGGAGTCTGGGGAGAGGAAGCACGGGGGAGAACTCTTTCATTTTTCCTTATAACTTTAGTTTCTGGAAAACCCGCATCTTGCACCCACCGCCTCCGAAACCAGACCTCTGGGTTTCTGTTTTCTCTTAGGAAGACAGCATCACATGAAATGGTACTTTTCTTTCCCTGCCCATAAGAATCCAAACAAAATTCTTTGGTTATCAACGTTCTTTTCTGTGGCTGAACTCCTTTATCTGCCACACCCCCTCTCCTCCATGACTCCAAAGGCTGCTTCCCGTCGGAGGCACACACTCGTGAGCACGCACACACATGCTCACCAAATGCACACACGTGTGCACATACTGAATGCACGGGTCCTTTTGTGCAAGGACAGATGGAAGCTCAGGCTCCTGGACGGCGTCACCCCCTCCTGCTCCCTCCTCCCCAACTCTTCCCGCGCCATGCTCCCCCTCCCCAGTTTCTGATGAGCCCCTGGCTTGCTCCCACCTCTAGGAAGGTTGCAGGCGGCCAACCTCTGCTTGTAAACAGGCGGAACTGGCTTGCACAGCCTGGCAGAGGAGAGGCCACGCCTGAGAAACAGGAGGGACCTGGTGGTTTCATTGCTGCAGCAGGCTCCCCTCAGCCTCCTGCGCCTGCCCCGGGGCCCCCTGCACACCTGGCCCACTGAAAACAAGGAGGGATGTTAAGCCCTTCGGTGCAACTCACGTCCTATAAAAGGAGAATCTGAATGGCCAATCTCGATGCGTGATGAAGCAGGCTGGAGTCTGGGGAGAGATGGGGAGAACCGTTCCAGATCTGGGGCAGGGGCAGGGGCAGGGAGGACGCAGGGAAAGAAATGGAGTCTGTGTTTTTAAAGGGAATTAGATTCAAGACAGTAGGGTCCTAATTTTTTTCTTTTTTTTTTGAGACAGAGTCTCTCTCTGTCGCCCAGGCTGGAATGCAATGGCACAAATCTCAGGTCACTGCAACCTCTGCTCCCAGGTTCAAGTGATTCTCCTGCCTCAGCCTCCCGAGTAGCTGGGACTACAGGCACCCACCACCATACGCAGCTAATTTTTGTATTTTTAGTACAGATGCAGTTTCACCATGTTGGTCAGGCTGGTCTTGAACTCCTGACCTCATGATCCACCCACCTTGGCCTCCCAAGGGCTGGGATTACAGGCATGAGCCACCACGCCCAGCCCTAGTAGGGTCCTATTTTAAGTCTCCGTCTTTTTAGAAATTGTCCTAGTCCCAGTATTTGTATAAAGTGGCCTGAAATCAACATGGCAAAGAAGAACTCAGGCATGGGTGTAACCGATGCCAGTGCCTGGGCTCAGTGGGGCTCCGAATAGTTCAGGATGGGCTGTACATATGCTCCCACATAGCCCGGTGGGAAGGAGCACAGCATGCAGCCAGGAATATTCTAGTGCATTCCAGAAGCCATGGTGCACACTCTTGACAGGTTTGCCCAAAGGCCATGGGCATCTGTGGGCACCGTGCTTGGCAAAACTGTACCGCACAGACAGCAGTGGGCACCGAACATGCACCGCGCTGGGAATTCAGAAGCAAAAGAGATGCTGCGCTACCGCCTCACAGGGCACCTGCTCGAATCTGGTTTGGGGCCAGAGAAGAGATAAAGCAGCCCTCGCTCTTTGCAGCAGTTATGTTCCATGAGGTCTCCGAACACTAAATTCACAAATGCTGAACGCTTGCTCTCGGGGAAAATACAGGATCAGGTTCCTGCAGACCGCTAGGCGCAATATTTTCATCCACTGGTCAATGCATAACCTTGCTCTCTGTGTGTGTGGTTTGAAGACACCTTGTTTAATGTCCAGTGTTGATGCATCCACATGCACCCCACAGCCAAAGCCTCTCTAACTCAGGCTGAATGACGTGTCCGTAACACCCGCATCTTCTGCATCAAGCACATCACAGCCTTCTCTCGAACAGGAACAGCAGACTCGCCCTTCAGTGCTCCACACGGATGCCATCGCAAACAGCAAGACCGACAAAAAGCACACAAGGGCAAAAAGCATGACACCAAACAGACCGTGGAAAGGACACTTGTTAGGGGTGTGCACGCCAACGCCAGGAGGCAGAGCACCGCCTGTGCGACCTCGGCTGAGAGCACACGTGTCGGGAGACACACTGTTCGCCACGCTGCTTGCATCAAATCACGGCCAAGGTGCCGTGAGTACCGGATTTGGAGTTACGGATGCATTTTGGTGAGCGGGCAAATTCGCAAATACGGAAACCACGAACAGTGAGGCTGTACTGGAAATAGCTGCAGAATAGGGATGAGGGCTTCCCCGCAAGTGGAATTCCACCCCTGCTCACACCCAGCTTCATGGGGTACGAGTCAGGGTCACCAGAAAGAAGAAGGGCCGAGGGTCTCTCAAGGGACAGGGCTGGGTCCTTCTGCAACATTCCGCTCAGCCCATGGGAGTCAGGGGCCTGAAAAAAAACACTTTGTTTTTTTCTTTTTGAGGCGGAGTCTTGCTCTGTCGCCCAGGTTACAGGGCAGTGGCGCAATCTCGGCTCACTGCAACCTCTGCTTCCTGGCTTCAAGCGATTCTCCTGCCTCAGCCTCCCAAGTAGCTAGGATTACAGGTGTCCGCCACCACACCCGGCCAATTTTTGTATTTTTTTTTTTTTTAGTAGAGAGGAGGTTTCACCATCTTGGCCAGGCTGGTTTCAAACTCTTGACCTTGTGATCCTCCCACCTCGGCCTCCCAAAGTGCTGGGATTACAGACGTGAGCCACCACGCCGGGCCCAAAAAACGCTTTCCACAGGTTACTCAGCCACTTTCTGGGCTATTTGATGAAAACGAAGCCACGGCCATGAGCGTGAGCTGCCAAGCGGCAGCCAGGCCCGAGCTTGCTTGGCGAGCTCTCCCCATCCAGCCTCTCCACCCATTGAGCCTCCGTTTCCTCATCTTGAAAATGGGCGTAACCTTGCAGAGCGGCCATTAGCACCAGCACAAGGCTTGCTAAGTGACTGTCGCACTGTGACTGTCACTAGGTGATTCCCACCAGGCAGCTGTTACTACTGTTATTCCTTATGATGCTGATCACCATCATCTGCTACCCCATCTGCCATCTGACCACTAATCCATTGACCCTTCGGTGGCCAGATTTTGGGACATCTGAAGCTTATGCAACTTCAGGGGACTTCTTTAAAAGAAAAAAAAAAAGTACAAAATTACAAGTGCAAAATTAGATCCAGGGCCTTGGAGGGGGCTATGCAGGTGAAGACACCGAAGCTTCGGTCCCGTGGTCTTTAAGGTAAGTCACCTCATTTAGATGCTGTGCTGACTGACTGAGTCCTCAGGCATATGTTTTCTCCTTAAATAGTCAACAAAAATAGTTGAATGTGTGATTTTTTTGTTCTCTACTGTGTGCAAAGCATAGCAGTGATAAGACAAAATCTCTGCTCTTGTGGAAGTGAAGTGATCTTCTTCCGGGTTAGGGGTGGGGTAGGGAGATACAGGAAATGAATATGCAAACCAACAAATAATGTGAACGGCTGCAGGGAGAGAGAGCTGGAAGGGGTCTGCCAGTGGCAGAGAACTCAGGGAAAGTTCTAAGCTGAGATTTTACGGATAAGAAAGAACAAGCCCTGTAGAGTGCTGGAGGCAGATCTTCCAGACAAAGAGAACAGGAAGTGAAGGGACAAGCATGGTGGATTCGAAGAACAGCAAGGCCAGTGGCCCAGAGAGCAATGCTAAATTAACTCGAAGAAGGAGGCAGGGGAAGCTCAGGGAGGGTCCTAGGGACCTGAGAACGGAGTTTGGATTTGATACAAAGAGCAAAAGAAAGGCAGGGAAGGGGTGGTGTTTAAACATGGGTTGATGTGATTTATGTTTCTGAAAAATCATTCTGGTTACTGTATGTAGAATGAATTAGGGGGGAGAAGATGCAAAGAGGAAATGCAGTGAGAAGGCCCCTGACTACCGTCTCTTGGGGTCAGCAGCTTGTGGGGTGCGACTGGGCAGGGTGGGGACTCAGGGATTCTAAGGGGCACCCCTTCCCCACACTGCCACCCTCTTCCAGCCACTCACGGCCCATGAGGGTAAGCAGCTGAAACCAATTTATACTAATAGAAACAGAATAAAGAGTCACACGCGGTGGCCCCCACCTGTAATCCCAGCACTTTGGGAGGCCAACGCGGGCAGATCACCTGAGGTCAGGAGTTCGAGACCAGCCTGACCAACATGGAGAAACCCCCGTGTCTACTAAAAATATAAAATTAGCCGGGCGTGGTGGTGCATGCCTGTAATCCCAGCCACTTGGGAGGCTGAGGCAGGAGAATCGTTTGAACTTGGGAAGCAGAGTTGCAGTGAGCCAAGATCGTGCCATTGCACTCCAGCCTGGGCAACAAGAGCAAAACTCCATCTCAAAAAAGAAAAGAAAAGAAACAGAATAAAGAAGAAATGAAAACAACTGGGACCCAGTGGGGCTTACACAGCTGGGCCCGTGGGAAGCAAAGACACAGAAGCTGCAAAGAGCCTAGATGCTCCCTCCCCAGGGCAAGCGCTTCCCCGTGAGGGTCCTTTAGGACCTGCCCTGTTGACGGGTCTTTGGCAGTTGGGAGGCCACAGTCAAAGGGACTCTAGTCTCACACAACCAGAGTTAGGCCGGGGGGAAGGGTTTGCTGCAATGTGTTTTTGCTTTTATTTACCCAGGCAGCCTTGAAAGGGACGCAGGATTGTGGAATTAATTACAGCCAATTACCTTCCATTGAAACTAGTTGGGTTTCAGCTTGCTGAAAGTCTCTAGAGGTGGGAGAAATTCACAGATGAGCGGCCCCAAAAGGCCTCCTTCCATCTTCTCGCGGCCCAGCCTCCTGTGAGTTTGCCTTTGGCCCCAAAGTTCTCCTTTAAATAAATATGGCCTCCTTATGTCGCCATTTAGAAATTCTCCAAGTAAGGATTATTGCAATTAACGTAAAATACCTTTCAGAGCCACTTAAGTTTAAATGTTGCCTGTATCCACCTCCCTATATCTGTGCTTATAAACAAATAATAGAAGATGCCCCTAAAAAATGATCCAAATCACAAAAAATATACAAAATATGTATTACAACCACCAAGTAGCAAAGCAGTCATGGTGAAAAAACACTCTCATCTGTAAATAATAATAAACCCATCTTCTTTTCAATCACTGTATCCTCTTTCTGATACCCATGTCTTACTGCATTGGCTTATGTGGCTCATCCAGAACAACATTCTACGATGCAGTGATAACAGGCATTCTTGCCTTGTTCCGAATTTTTAATGGGAATGTCTCCATGGCTTCATCACTTAATATGATGATGAAGGCTACTCTTACAATAAACTGTCATATAAAGAAAAAATATTGGCCAGGCGTGGTGGCTCACGCCTGTAATCCCAACACCTTGAAAGGCCGAGGCAGGTAGATCACCTGAGGTCAGGAGTTCAAGACCAGCCTGGCCAAAATGGCAAAACCTTATCTCTACTAAAAGTACAAAAATTAGCCAGGCATAGTGGCAGGCGCCTATAATCCCAACTATTCAGGAAGCTGAGGCAGGAGAATCGCTTGAACCCAGGAGGCAGAGGTTGCAGTGAACTGAGATCACACCACTGCACTCCAGCCTGGGTGACAAGAACAAGACTCTGAAAGAAAAGAAAAAGAAAAAATATTAGGCCAGGCACAGTGGCGCATGCCTGTAGTCCCAGCACTTTGGCAGATCACCTGAGGTCAGGAATTCGAGACGGGCCTGGCCAACATAGTGAAACCCAGTCTCTACTAAAAATATAAAAATTAGCTGAGCGTGGTGGTACATGCCTGTAGTCCCAGCTACTCGGGAGGCTGAGGCAGGGGAATCACTTAAACCCAGGAAGCAGAGGTTTCAGTGAGCTGAGATCCTGCCACCGCACTCCAGCCTGGGCAACAGAGCAAGACTCATGAAATATATATCTGTTTTAAATTTTTTCACTGTTATTTTTAATTTTTTAATATAAAGGGAGGATAAAAATAGCTCTACTGAGAAATGACAGAAATTCTTTCACAATCCCCAGATGCCCAGTTCACCTTCTCACAGGCAATCTCTGCTCTTGGCTTCTTTGGTATCTTTCTAGAGATGTTCCCTGCCTGCACACCTGCATTAGTCTCTACTCCAAGGCTGCCACAGCAACGGACAATGCGTTAAACAACAGCAATTTACTTCTCCCAGTTCTGGAGGCTGCAAGTCCAAGACCAGGATGACGCAGGTCTGGTTTCTCTTGAGGCTGCTCTCCCGGGCTTGCAGATGGGACTTTCGCACAGGGGCCTTCTCACAGGGGCCTTCTCACAGGGGCCTTCTCACAGGGGCCTCACATGGCCTTTCCGAGGTGCACACACATCCCCGGTGTCTCTCTCGCCTTCTAAGAACATCAGCTGAACTGGGTTATGGCCCCTCTTACAACCTCATTTAGTGCTGATTACTTCCTTCCTCAAAGGTTCTACCTCCAAATACAGTCCCATGGTGGGTTAGGGCTTCAACATATGAATTTGGGGGTGGAGGACACACAGTTCACTCCATAATAATCCACCCTCTGGCCCCCCAAATTCATATCCTTCTCACAAGCAAACTACATTCCATTCCAATAGCCCCCAAAGTCTTCACTCATTCCAGCATCAACTCTAGGCACAGTCTCTTCCGAATATCTAAATTAGGTATGGGTGAAGCTTAATGCATGATTCGTCCTGAGGCAGAATTCCTCTCCAGCTGTGAACCCGTGAAACCAGACAAGTTCTGCGCTTCCAAGAGAGTGTGGGCCAGCATGGGCTAGACATTCCGAAAGGGAGACATCGGAAGGAAGAAAGGGGTGATGGGTCCCAAGCAAGTCCAAACCCAGCAAGGCGAATTCCATCTGCCCTTAAGCCTCAGCATTCTGCCTTCCAGGCCCACTGGGGCAGCAGCCTGTAGTCCGGGCGCCATGGCCCGACGCAGTGGCCCCAGCCCCAAGGCTCTGAGCAGCAGTCTGAGCCTTTGAAACTGAGAAGGACACAGCCTTGTTCCCTGGTCTGTGGTGGCAGCGTCAGCCCTGCCAACCTCTGAGTTGCCTCCAGGGTCATTCTCCTCTTTTCTTAAAGAATAAAGCATGTTCACAGATGAAGAGCTCTACTGTCCTGTCAAATTCCAGGACATCCATCTCCATGGGACACTGTGTCCTGTCTCTGTCCCCACTGGTCCAGGCCTGGCGGTGTCTCTGCTGGTATAATCCCATCTCCATGGCTGACTTCTGCTGAAATGGCTGATTCAATCCACACATCACACCCACAATATCTATATAAAATGAATTTCCAGCCACACCCTTGCTGTTCTCTTTAGAACCTACTTCCTCATTTTTTGAAATATAAATAGGCTGAGAATTTTCCAGATCTTCGAGTTCTAGTTCCTTCTTGCTTAAAATTCCTTCCATTTCGATTTCTCTGTTCTCACACTTTGCGGTAAGCAGTAAGCAGAAACCAGTCCACACCTTCCACACTTTGCTTGAAATGTCTACAGCTAAATATCCAAGTTCACCACTTTTAACTTCTCCTTTCTCCACAAACACCAGAATACAATCCAGCCACACCTTTTTCCACTTTGTAACAAGGGTTACCTTTCTTCCAGTCTCCAGTAACATGCTCTCATTCCCATCTGAGACCTCATCGGCATCCCCTTTCACATCCACGTTTCTACCAACACTCTCTTCAGGCAATCTAGGCTTTTTCTAACATGTGCCTGAAAAGTCTTCCTCCTCTACCTTTACCCAACCCCAAAGCCACATCCACACGTCTAGGCATTTGTTACAGCAGCACGCCACTTCTTGGTATCAAAATCTGTGTTTGTTAGGGCTGCGCTGCCCTTACAGTGTACAGTGTACAATAAAAATTAATTTTATCACAGTTCTAGAAGCTGGAGGTCTAGGATCAAGGTGTTGGCAGTCAGGTGTCCCCAAGAACGCTCTCCTTGGCTTGCAGATGGCCACCTTGCTGGGCCCTCACATGGCCTCTTCTTCTGTGTGCACATATCCCTGGCGGCTCTTCTTAGGAGGACACCAGCCATACTGGATCAGGGACCCGGCCTTGTGACCTTATCTAACCTCAGTAACCTCCTTAAAAGCCTCATCTCCAAATACAGTCACATTGAGGTTAGGGCTTTAGCATATGAATTCGAGTTCTTAACAACACGCAAAGAGAGGAATAGATGATTGATAGATGCATAGATAGACAGTAAGATTGGTAGATGACAGATGGACAACAGGTAGATAATAGAAAGATAGAAAATCAATCAGGATCAAACTCAGTGGCTCACACCTGTAATCCCAGCACTTTGGGAGGCCTAGGTGAGTGGGTCACTTCAGGTCAAGAGTTCAAGACCAGTCTGGCCAACATGGTAAAACCCTGTCTCTACAAAAATACAATAATTAGCTGGGCATGGTGGCACACACCTGTAATCCCAGCTACTCAGGCGGATGAGGCATGAGAATCGCTTGAACCTGGGAGGTGGAGGTTGCAGTGAGCCAAGATCATGCCACTGCACTTCAGCCGGGGCAACAGAGCAAGACTCCATCTCAAAAAAATAAAAAAGAAAAAAATTAAGAAAATTGATCAATAGATCAACAGATAATACATTGATAGAGAACTGATCGATGATTGATTGATATATTGATTGATTCTAGCTCTCTTCACAAATGGCAGGATGCTATTATATTCGCACCTTGCCTTTTATGTTTAAAACTCCATCTTGGAGATGTTTCTATACGAGGCTATTAAACATCCTCTAGTTTCTGATGGATCATAATTTATGAATGGACTTCACGCTATTTCCAATATTCTGCTCTTAGGAATAAGCTTCACGTGAAACCTTGTCCAAGTGTTATTTCACACCTGTGCAAATCGCTGTAGGATAAATTCCTAGAAGGGGTGTGTGCGTTCGTGACGTTGACAAATTGCCCCCAGGTGTGGTTGAAGCCCGTGACGTTCCCACCAGCAATGGGTCACCATCCTCAGCGCCCCAGCTTAGGACCCTCAGCATTCTCTCCAACCTGCACCTTCACCAGCCCGACGGGAGGTGGAAATGGCAACAGGGTCTAGTTTTGATTGGCAATTCTCCTATTAGGAGGAAGGCCAGGGATCTGTTCCTACACGTGAGGGCCATTTGAACAGTTTTCCTGTGAATTCTGTCCATATCCTTCGCCTTTCCGCCCAGTGTGTCGCTGTCTTCTTCATATGGGTCTGACCGAGTGTGACCCACAGCCAGGTGTTATTTGCAGTCTGCAGGCCCAGATTCTTTCCTCAGCTCTATCATGCCTGTCTGGGTTTGTTCTGGTTTCTTCTTCAGGAGCACCTGTCACCCAATGTTTGGCTCTCATTTTCCTCATTCATATCGTATCATCATCTCTTTTTGTTTTCTTTCCTTCTGCATTCTGGGAGAGCTGCTTAAACTTATCCTAGATAGGGTATTTTCTCTTATTCTTTCTTTCTTTCTTTCTTTCTTTTTAAGAAACAGGGCCTCACTCTGTCATCCAGGCTGGAATATACAATGTCATGATCATACAGCATTGCAGCCTCAAACTCCTGGGCTGAAGCGATCCTCCTGCCTCAGCCTCCCACATAGCTGGGACTACAGGCAGGCATGTGCCACTTTGGGTTTTTTAGGGACAGGGATCTCTCTATGTCACTCAGGCTGGTCTCAAACTCCTGGGCTCAAGTAATCCTCCTGCCTCAGCCTCCTGAGTTACTGGAACTACAGGCATGCACCACCATACCCAGCTCCTAGATAGGGTATCTTAGCTACGTAGAGCAGGACACCTGCCTGCAAGTGACTAAACAGTGAGAACATTCATTGTGTCTCATAACAAGGGGCTCAGAGGTAGGAAACTCCAGGACCAGCTAACTCAGTAACACCACGGCCTAAGTCCAGGCTCCTTCCCTCTTTCTTCTCAGTCATCCTTGGTGGATAGAGGGAGGACACAGCTGTGCGCACTCTGTGCAGACAAGATAATGTCTCACAGAAAAGAAGAACACTTCTTCCACGTGCCTCCTCTTACTGGTGAGGAAACCCTTCCCCACACGTCTGCCCACAGAGGCCACCTCGCAAGTCCCTGGCCGGCTGGGAATCCCACGACCAGGGACTGAGGGAATGAGACCACCATGGTTGGCTTAAACCAAGATTCACATCCTGAGGCCAAAGAGGGGCCAGCGGCCGCCCCTTAGAAGGGCTCAGGACTCTGAGGAAAGGATTTGGTTAGCCTGGAAAAGGTTGAGATGTGAACATGGCTCTTGGTCAGCAAACAGATTTCCCCCTCATTTCTGGACACCATTGATTCGATTCTCTACTGTTTCACTTGCATTTCTGCTGCTAATGCCGCTGTCCATTTTTCATGTATATTTCCTCAGGGCCTCCCTAGACGCACCGAGCTCCCTGGCTGCTTCTGCCTTCATCTTTGCCATCTCTCTTTTTAAGTGCAATCCTGCGTCTTTGCATCTAAATGTTGTCTCACTTTAAGGTCACATTTCCTTGAATTTTATTGTGAACACAAGGCAGCTTTCTGCAATTTACTTCCATTTCCTGAAGTCAATCTTTCGCAAATGTATGCTTTTCCTCTTGGGAGCAAAGTTCACTGTCTTTTCTCTTGCAGGATCATTTCCTCCCATTGCAGGGCGTTTTATTTTCTGATGCTCTGCCTGGGAGGGATGCAGGCTCTCGGGTGACCTTCCGCATCCACCTGGTTGCTATTAGAACCCTCCATTCTGATCTCCACGCCAGAGCCTTGGCTGTGAAGATCCGACCTCCAGCCAAGTTCCCAGCGTCTGGCAGCCATTTTCCTGGAGGGGATCTGCTGGCTCAGGAGGCACCTTCACTTCTGCTGCCTGATTGCCTGACGATCCACAAGGAAATTTATTCATAGATAATTCGAAACAGTCTGAAGTTCTTTCAGTGCCAGAGAGACTGCATGAAAATCAGCAAGCCCCCGAGGGTAGCGCTCCCACAGCTATTCCTGTCTTCACCCTTCCCGCCTTCCAGCTTGATGTCCCACAAAGCAGTGACCGCCACCCATCCACGACCACCTCGGCCCAGGTTCGTTGCTGGGGATTACTAGAGTCCCAGCTTGGCTATGGAAAGGGAGGAATGAGTGGAGGGATGAGGTGGGAGATGGCTGTGGTTGCCCCCAGAACGCAGACATCCGTGTGCCTTCACGTATATCCTCTGTGAAGCTGGAGGTGCTGCCCTCTCCACGGTCAGCAACAGGCCGTGGTGTCGAGCCATGCCTTTGCAGCCAGTGGAAGCCACTTCCTGCCTTTCCCCTTGGCCTGCCACGGTGCCCGGTGCCGCCCTGTATTTGGGCTTCCCTCTTGCAGTGTGATGGACAGAGGTCAATGTTCCCAGTGGCCACGATGGAAATCCTGCAAGAGCGGGGAAGCAGAAGCTGGTTCCGTTGACGCTCTGTGCATTTTCATGTTTGTGTCTCAAGACTTCATTGAAGCTTTTTTCCTCCTTTTGTTTGTTTGTTTTGCTAACATGCTGAGAGAAGAGAGAAAAATAAATCATCAAGACCTTTGTTTTTCTCCATATGAATCTCCAGCTGGTTCCTATTCTGAGATCCTGTTCCTGTCATCATCACCAACTTCTGATGATTCCACAGGCAAAGCGGGTGGTGTTTTTTTCCATTAAACAAACAAAAAAAATCCCTCAAACAGAAGCCCTGAAATTGCTCCATTCCCTCGGACACCCACAGGCCATCTGAAATACTTGCCACTTGCACAGGATCCCAAGGGTGGCCCTCGGTGGCTCTCACTGTCACCAGACGGACAGCACGCCTATGTCCCGGCAGCTTGGTGGCAGCTGGAAGCGCCTCCTTCGGTCTGTACTTCTTGGCAGTGCCCTGCTCAGCCCGCGCCATCTGTGCTCAGCCCAGCCTCATCTCTGGGTAGGGTGGATTCCCTTTTCTCTTTCCCATTCTCTGCTGGAGGATTTTCCATGGCTGTGCAGTCAGGGTGGGCCCACAGGTCATAAAATCATCGCCGCTGACTTTGCAGGAAAGGTCTTCCTAGGGGCTGACCGTTCTTACACATCCTCCTCTGGAACTGGCTGAAGTGGCTGTCTCCAAGCCGGCCAGGTAACCACCTTTTCCTCTCCTGAGTCAGCCTCCCAGCCCAGGACGCCCCATAAATGAGCTCTCTGCAAGAGGAAGCTGTTGGTATTGTGCCAAGATAGCACAGCATCAGAGGTCAAGGTCGGCTGCACAAACGACAACCATGAAGTCTGTGCTTGCTAGTACCCCGTGACTAGCTCACGCTCAGGGGACATGATCAGCATGGATTATTCTCAAATGGATGGGGACCATTTTGCTTGATGATTAAAACCTGTCTACTTGATTTTTTTTTTCCCCCAAGAAAAACAAATGCTTTTAAAGAGAATGTAGAACATATGTACATCCTGAAACCTTTTGGAAACAAATTTTCTTTTTCTTCAATAGTGGGCTATTGGCTGGGCGTGGTGGCTCACACCTGTAATCCTAGCACTTTGGGAGGCCGAGATGGGCAGATCATGAGGTCAGGAGTTCAAGACCAGCCTGGCCAACATGGTAAAACCCCGTCTCTACTAAACATACAAAAATTAGCTGGGCATGGTGGCACGTGCCTGTAATCCCAGCCACTTGGAAGGCTGGGGCAGGAGAATTGCTTGAACCGGGACCCAAGAGGTGGAGGTTGCAGTGAGCCAAGATTGTGCCACTGCACTCCAGCCTGGGCTACAGAGCAAGACTCCATCTCGAAAAAAAAAAAAAAAGTGGGCTATTATGCTTGATTTTCCAAAGATCACTACCTTATTTTCTTGAATATCCTTATGAGGTCGGAGAGACCATTTTTGTTCTCATTTTACCAATGAAATGAGGAAACGGAGGCCTAGAGAGATTAATGACCCTGAAGCCAAGAGAGGAACACACGTTCTCAGTGTGTCTAACAGGCTCTTTTTCCTGGACCACCATAGCTCAGTTCTCACAAGACTCTTCTGAGTAAATATCTCCCAACAGGAGGGAAAGAAACTAACACTCACCGATCACCCTCTGTGTCCTAGAAACTCCAATAAACACTTTTCTCAACTGTTTGCATTTTTGACAATTTAGGACTCAGATCAGAGAGGTTAAGTAACTGGCCAAAAGTCACCCAGCTAGTAAGGAATGGGTCTGGGATTTGAATGCAGGGGTGTTTGATGCTGACACCAGAGCTTTCTCCCTGAGCCTTCTGAGCTCAGCAAACAGGGTGGATTTGGGAGACAGGAGATGAAGGAAGTGAACAGAAGCCAAGGCCGGTCAAATAAACCAATCGCCAAGATTCGGCTCTTTGCCTGGACCATCGTGCCTGCCCCTGAGCAGCCTGGAAATTCCCCACCCGGCTTCCCACAGTGCTTTTGAAGCTGGCCGCACAAGTCCACCAAATCTATCCAACAGCAGGCATCACTCTGCAAAGGTGCCCACCCACCAGGTACAAAGGGAGGCAGAGAGTTCTTGGCTTTCCTTTCTGATTAGCTGGTCCTTAGGGGGTTGATCTGTTTGCTTGGTTTGTTTAAACTGGACTCTTAAAGGTTGATTCTTTCAGCCTTTCATTATTAAGTGTGCAATGTCCACCAAGTCTCCATCTGCCAATACTAAGGTTCTCTGATGGCAATAGCATGACCATAGCACACAGATGAGGTGTTTTTTTTTTTAAGACAGAGTCTCACTGTCACCCAGGCTGGAGTGCAGTGTGCGATCTTGGCTCACTGCAACCTCCGCCTTCTTAGGTTGAAGAGTTCCTCTTACTTCAGCTTCCCAAGTCGCTGGGGTAACAGGTGTGCACTACCATACTCAGCAAATTTTGCATTTTCAGTAGAGATAGGGTTTCACCATGTTGCCCAGGCTGGTCTCAAACTCTGAGCTCAGGTAATCTGCCCACCTGGGGCTCCCAAAGTGCAGGGATGACAAGCGCCTTCTTAGATTCTCATTCACCTTCGTTAATTCACACAATAACCCAGGGACAGCTTCTCACCAGCATCTTACAGATGGAGACTCTGAAGCCCAAAGGCATTCTGGTGACTTAGGTTGGGGTTCAACTATTGGTCTCTTTTTTTTTTTTTTTTTTTGAGATGGAGAGGCATGATCTTGGCTCACTGCAACCTCCTGGGTTTAAGTGATTCTCTTGCCTCAGCCTCCCGAGTAGCTGGGACTACAGACATGCACCACCACACCTGGCTAATTTTTATATTTTTTAGTAGAAACAGGGTTTCACCATATTGGACAGGCTGGTCTTGAACTCCTGACCTCACAAAGTGCTGGGATTACAAGCCTAAGCCACCGTGCCCGGCCAACTCTTGGTATCTTAACAGCAAAATTCCAGGGGGCCTCCTCCTGCAGGAAATGCCACAGCCATCTGGGTATCCCCCCGCCCCACTTTGCCCCGCAAATGCTTCGGAGTGTCCCCAAGTATCACCTCTGTTCCACCAGGTCACACTTACTCACCCTGGAAGTGAGGTTATGAGCCGGAACTCATGACAGAGGAATACTTCCTCTCCCAGCACTGACAGACCATTGTTGGGATGTTTTGGCATTTGGGATGTTGAGCCTGGAGGGATAGGTTGAGTAACGGTCCCCAAAGATGTCCCCAGAATTTGCAAACATTTGACCTCGCATGGTTAAAGGGATTCTGCAGATGTGATGAGTGAAGGATCTTGAGGTGGGGGATGGTATTGGGTTATTTGGGTGGCCCATGCAGTCACAGGGCCCTTATAAGAGGGAGGGAGGAGGGTCAGATTCAGGGAAGGAGCCATGACCATAGAAACCCAAGTCAGAGTGATGTGGCTGTAAGCGAAGGAATGTGGCAACCTCTAGAAGCTGGAAGAGGCAAGAAATTAATTCTTTCCTAAGAGCCAGATGCAGCAGGTCATGCTTGTAATCCCAGCACTTTGGGAGGCGAGGCGAGAGGATCACAAGGTCAGGAGTTCGAGACTAGCCTGGACAACATGGTGAAAACCTGCCTCTACTAAAAATACAAAAAATTAGCCAGGCGTGGTGGTACATGCCTGTAGTCCCAGCTACTCAGGAGACTGAGGCAGGAGAATTGCTTGAACCTGGGAGGCAGAGGTTGCAGTGAGCTGAGATTGTGCCATTGCACTCCTAGCTGGGTAACAGGGTGATACTCTGTCTCAAAAAAAAAATATATATATATATATACAAAAAGAATTAGGTGTGTGGGAGGCCGAGGTGGGTGGATCACCTGAGGTCAGGAGTTCAAGACCAGCCTGGCCATCATAGTGAAACCCCATCTTTAAAAAAAAAAAAAAAAAAAAGAATTAGCCAGGTGTGGTAGCTCACACCTGTAGTCCCAGCTACTTGGGAGGCTAAGATGGGAGGACAGCTTGAGCCCAGGAGGTGGAAGTTGCAGTGAGCCGAGATTGTGTCATTGCACTCCAGCCTGGGCGACAGAGCCAGACTGTCTCAAACAGGGTCTCTCCTAGACAAGTCTCTCCTAGAGGTTCAGAAGGAGCCGCCCTGCTGACCCCTTGATTTCAACCCCACACTACCTATTTTGGACTTCAGCCCTCTGGGATAAGGTGACACACTGTGCTGTTTGAGGCCACTAAGTTTGTGGCAATTTGTTACAGCCGCAAGAGGAAACACACACACACAGCATTACAGACAGAGCCCAGCCACTCCAGACCAGCAGCCAGGGCTCCCACACACAAAGAAAACACATGGGCTAGTGGCCCATGAAGTCACAAAGGCCACCACCAGTGTCAGCTACACCAGATGACATAAGTGCCCCTTTGGAGTTGAAATGCACCCAATCAAATTCACCTGCAGATTGCTGGCAGCACAGCCTTAGGGTCAGAAATAGGTCATTGCCCCTCATGCAACAATTTCAATCCATTTTAAAATTATTATTATTTTTTAGAGACAGGGTCTGACTATGTTGCCCAGGCTGGGCTCAAATTCTTGGGCTCAGGTGATCCTCCCATTCAGCTTCCCGAGTGGCTGGGACTACAGGCGCATGCCACCATGCCTGTCTAATCCATTTCGTATGAATTCTTATGAGAAAATGCTCCCCACCTCGTTTTTTCCACGAATGTGGTAAGGCCTCGGTCCAGGAAACAGAAGAAAGAAAAGCATCGCACTATTTCAGAATGCAAGAGAAATTAATTAAATCCAAATTTTCACAGAACATTAAAAGTTGAACACAACTCAAAACATACTTGAGATTCAGACTGGATTTCAAAACACTTTCTGAGAAGACAACCAAAAAAAAAAAAAAAAAAAAACCC
This sequence comes from Aotus nancymaae, assembly GCF_030222135.1. Lineage (NCBI taxonomy): Eukaryota > Metazoa > Chordata > Mammalia > Primates > Aotidae > Aotus > Aotus nancymaae. The sequence continues at coordinate 8,931,758 of NW_026988433.1, forward strand.
AAATGACTTTTCTTTCCCAGAATACCCCAAAGGGAGCTAGAATGGAATGGTCCAGAAAAGCAGGTGGGAAAAGTCTGTGGGGTTTAGGGGAAAGTGAAAAAAAAAAAAAGGAAGAAAAAGAAAAATTCAGGGTTGTCTCTTGGTTCTCAGTAATCCTGGGGCTAGACAGACACCGCTGGATGGAGTGAACATCAGGAAATACCGCTGTGGAACGTTAAACTGAAGCGATTGGAAACAGGGCACGGGTTAGCCCGCCAGGGAAGGTGGCGCTGCTCATCTGAAAGTGCAAAGCAAACTACGATTTCACGGAGGGAGCTCGCTACGAACAGGTGTGCAAGGGCTGGATCTGGGGAGTCTTCTTTCGGGAAGCAGCACCCCCGGAGGCCCATTTTCCTTGTCAAGACACAAGTATCATCTCTGAGATCTCCTGTGATTGGAAGGTCTCTCCAGAGAACACCCAACCTCATAAAAATCATGCCAATGTGGGGGTGCAGCAGCTCATGCCTTTGGAATCCCAGCACTTTGGCAGGCCAAGGCAGGAAGATCGCTTGAGCCCAGGAGTTTGAGACCAGCCTGGCCAACACAGCAAGATCCCACCTCTACAAAAAATAAAATTAGTTGTGTGTGGTGGCACACGCCTCTAATCCCACCTACTCAGGAGGGTGAGGCGGGAGGATGGCTTAACCCCAGGAGGCAGAGGTTGCAGTGAGCCAAGACTGCGCCACTGCACTCCAGCCTGAGTGACAAAGCAATACCCTGTCTCAAAAAAAAAAAGTAGAAACAATCCAATATCAAAAATAAAAAAAGGAAGTAAACAAGTTATGGTACATTCATGTGTGTGAATATCATATAGCAATTAAAATCATGTTTCCAAAGATTATTTAAGGACTGGAATGAGTCTTCATAAAATGTTATGTGGGCCAGGCACGGTGGCTCATGCCTATAATCCCAGCACTTTGGGAGGCCGAGGTGGGTGGATCATGAAGTCAGGAGTTCAAAACCAGCCTGTCCAATATGGTGAAATCCCGTCTCTACTAAAAATACAAAAATTAGCCCTGCGTGGTGGCACATGCCTGTAGTCCCAGCTACTCAGGAGGCTGAAGTAAAAGAATCTATTGAACCCAGGAGGCGGAGGTTGCAGTGAGCTGAGATCATGCCACTGCACTCCAGCCTGGGTGACAGAACAAGACTCCATCTCAAAAAAATAAAAAAATTATGTGAAAAGGGCAAATATAATAAAAATTCCATCGGACTCAATAATTATGTATTTGTACAGATCTACAGTTTTGTGAAAGAGGATGGTCAGCGGAGGGGCTTTGGAATTAGACCAATTTCCATGGTAAAGTCTGGCGCTGTCACTTCTTAGCCATGTGAATGTGGTAAATTCTTCCCTCTCTGTGACTCCATTATCTCACCTGTCAGATGGGCTGGTACTGGAGGAAGTGATGACAGTGCTTGTGGGATATTAAGTGGTGAAGCAGGCGCTGCTGCTCTGTTCAGTATTCTTGCCATCATGGTTTCTTATCTCTGCCACTATTTCTCTGTCCTCCAATCTCTACCTGCTCAGTTCTGTGTGTTGGCCCCATCCCAGAAGTTACCATATCTTTTAGACATAACAAAGGCAGCACCAATGGTGAGTGCTCGTGAAAATCAGCCCTGGAGCGTGTGGACCCCAAGGCAGCCTCATGGTGCTAGTGCAGATGGATCCTGACCACCTGCAGACTGCCCAGGCTGGGTGAGATAGCAGAGGCGTGCAGGGCTGGGGAGCAGGGTGCTGCAGGACCATTGAAGGTCAACGCAGAAGGTGTGTGGTGAGTCGACATAGCCCTGCACCGCCCATAATCAGTCAGGCCCCTCCCCACCCTCCCCACGAGGTCTGCAAAGCAGAAAATGCTTCTGCCATCAGGAAGGCAAGGAGAGGCTTCCTGTGACCCGTATAGTTTCCCAGCTCTACACAGGGAATGAGGCTGCGATTAGGATGATCAACAATGATAGCAGGCAGAGTATTCTACATTCGACATGAGAAGGCACATACAATAGCATACATATGATACCAATGTAGTATATAGAATACCGTATTAGCCCGTTCTCACACTGCCGGTAAAGACATACCTGACACTGGCTAGTTTGTAAAGGCAAGAGATTTAATGGACTCACAGTTCTGCATGGCTGGGGAGGCCTCACAATCATGGCAGAAGATGAAGCAAGAGCAAGGGACGTCTTACACGGCGGCCGGCAGAGAGACTTTGTACAGGGAAACTCTCCCTTATAAAACCATCAGCTCCCGTGAGACTTACTCACTACCAGGAAAGCAAGATGGGGAAAACCACCCCATGATTCCGTTCATTTCCATCAGGTGCCTCCCACACATGTGGGAACTGCGGGAGTTCAAGATGAGATTTGGGTGGGGACACGGCCAAACCATAAGAAATAATAATAATTATATTTTATATACCATATAGCATATAGCATATATTAATAAAATAATTATGTTTTCTACATAGTATACTCATAACCATTATGATTATAGTTATATTATTCTCTGTCAGATAATATATAATACTTACAGCTACTATTATCACAGTTATATTATTCTCTATTAGCAGATATATAATGCCTACAACTATTATTAGTTATCTTATTAGATAATATGTCCACTAGATAATATATAATGCCTATAACTGTTAGGATTATTATTCTGTTCCTGAGTTTGTCTTTGGTTATTCTCTGGAGCACTCGAGAGCTTGGCTTCAGCTGATGGGGCACCCTAGATTCCAGCCTTACTCCTGCCTGGTGAGACTGATACATGTGCAGACTCTTCCAGCCTCTGCTTCTTTAACAACGAATGCTGAGAGCAAGCAGCATCTCTCGAGCGCACGCTACGAGCCAGGCACTGCCCCTGCATTATCCCTTCAAAGCGCTGCCACAGTACTGTGGGCTGCGCATCGTTCTGTGATATATGCCAGGATATATTATGTTCCGTGGGAGTCTGCATCCACTTGTCCCTTCCCTGTACACACTGCCATCCCCCCAACACAGGGAACTATGCCTCTACCCCCTTGAAGCTTTTGACTAATAGAATCATGTCGTGCCATTCCAGGGCTTAGCTTTGAAGAGGTCTAGAAGTTTCTGCTCCCCTTCACTTGAAATATTTGCTCTGGGGACACTCCCTCTTGGAGCCCAGTCACATGGAGAGGCCATGTATAGGCACTGTGGCTGACAACCCCAGCTGAGCTCCCAGGTCACAGCCAGCATCAATCACCAGCCATAAGAGTGCACCATCTTGGACACCAGCCCAGGTAGGCCTTCAGAGGACTTTAGCTCCAGCCAATATCTGACCACAGCCTCAGGAGACACTGTCAGCAAGAACCGTGGCAGAGCCCCGCCCACCCGTACCATATGATATGGCCCTGTGTCCCCACCCAAATCTCATCTTGAATTGTACTCCCACAATTCCCACGTGTTGTGGGAGGGTCCCGGTGGGAGATAATTGGTTCCCCCATGCTGTTCTCATGGCAGTGCATAAACCTCACGAGATGTGATGGTTTCATCAGGGGCTTCCAATTTTGCATCTTCCTCATTCCTTCTCTGCCTACTGCCACCCATGTAAGATCGGACTTGCTCCTCCTTGCCTTCCGCCATGATTATGAGGCATCCCCAGCCATGTGGAACTGTGAGTCCAATTCTTTCTTTTGTCAATTGCCCAGTCTCGGGTATGTCTTTATCAGCAGCATGAAAACAGACTAATACACCATAGAACCATGAGAAATGGTAATCAACTATTGTTTTAACCACCATATTTTGGGGTGATTTCTTAGGCAGCAATGGATAACTAGAACACACTTGTTTCTTATTTGCAGTTGGGGAAGCTGAGATCTCAGAGCTGAAAAGACTTGCCCAATTCAGTTGCTACGTAGCAGAACCAAGATTCCTGGAGCCCAGGTTCCTGATCGTCAGCCCACACAGCCTCTGCACCAGGCTGGAAGAGGGAACGTATGGGATGGTAGAGCTTCCCGTGTGTTAGGAAGCTCTAAGATGAGCTCACGAACCTGAGAACCAGAAAGAGGGGTGACAAAGAAGCATGGCTCTGCCCTGCGCTCACAAGAGGGCTCTCCGGGTTCAGAGCAAACCGCAAGGGGGCAGGGAGATGGGGCCCAACCGGCTTACTGAGAGACTCAGGGAACTGTCCAACTGTCCCAGGACATCACTCTGGGGGATAAAATCAGACTTACTGCCAGAGCTACCGCTGAAAAACAGACCCCAGTGGCGAAGGTGGCGGAATCTGTCTCCTGCACAGCACAGTCTTCAAGCTCAAGCCATCATGTACGACCAGAAACCAGAGGAGGGGCGCCGGCACTCCTGACATGTCCAAACAGCAGGGCTTTGCGCACCTTCACATGGAGGGATGAAGATGCATGATCCCTAAGGCAGCTGCGACAGGCCGTAGGTTCCCAAAACCCCAGCTTTCTTCTCGGGATCAGAGAAGCAGAGACCCTCAGGCAGAGGCAGCTCTGTTACCTGCCCAGAGCAGGCCTGCAGGAAGCCCCAAGAACGATGGAAAATTGAGCCCCAACAAGGGGAAATGTGCAGAGGTCCAGGCTGCTGTCCAGGGACACCTACCAGTCCCCCGGATTAAGGTGAAGTCTGTTATTTAGCAGTCACTGCTCACCTTCCTTCTGAGAGGACAGCTGCCTTCTCCCTCCTCTCTGCTTTAATCTATTCTATTCTTAGGGAAACTTCTAGAAGTAGAACCTCTGGAAACCAGAACCAAGCCCAAGGAAACAGCTTCAGGCATATTGGATCTGCTCTAGGCTAACGCATTTGTCCTGGTTTGCCCAGGACCTTCCTGGTTTTAGCACTGACAGCCTCAAATCCGAGGAAACCCCTCCATCACAGACATCACCCCAGGACGACGGGTCACCTTAGTCTACTTCTGCCACAGACACAAAAATTTGTTCGCACTCTGTGGTCAGAACCAAAGCTCCCCTCCCTCCTCCAAATTAAAGAAACACCCCAGGCTAGGTGGCTCACACCTGTAATCCCAGAGCTTTGGGAGACCGAGGCAGGAGGATCACTTGAGGTCGGGAGTTCGAGACCAGGCTGGCCAACATGGTGAAACCCCGTCTCTACTAAAAATACAAAAATTAGCCAGTGCATGGTGGTGCACACCTGTAATCCCGGCTACACGGGTGGCTGAGGCACGAGAATCGCTTGAACCTTAGAGGTGGAGGTTGTGGTGAGCTGAGATCGCACCACTGCACTCCAGCCTGGGCGACAGAGAGAGACTCCATCTCAAAAAAAGAAAAAAGAAAAACCCCACTAGTTCTTGGTCTCTTCTCACCTTGAGTGAGACCAGCTTTCACCCTGGGGGAGAAAAGGCATGACCTTGAGTAATAAAAATAGCAGCGATAGTGGTAGCTAACATGATTAGAGTGCTTCTTGAACATCAGATCGTGTTGCAAGCCCTTCCCAAGTAGTCCCTCATTCAGTCCTCACCACAGCCCGGTAAGGGAGGCACCATTCTTACCCGTTTCCTGGTGGAGGTTACTGAGTCTGGAGGAGTGAAGTGCTTTGCCCAAGATCACACATCCAGCTGTGGTGGTGTCAGGATTCTCACTCAAGCAGATTGTCTGAGTTCAAAGTTGACAGCGGCACTTTCTAGCCGGGTGGCTTTTTGGGCAATGAAGTGAAGTTACCTCCTGAGCCTCACTTTGCTCATTGACATGGTTTGCCTGTGTCCTCACCCAAATCTCATCGTGAATCTTGAATTGTACTCCCATAATTCCCACGTGTTGTGGGAGGGACCCAGTGGGAGATAATTTGAATGGTGGGGGTGGTTTCCCACTCTGATCTTGTGGCAGTGAATACGTCTCATGAGATCTGATGGTTCTACCAAGTGTTTCCGCTTTTGCATCTTCCTCATTTTTCTCTTGCCACCGCCAAGTAAGAAGTGTCTTTCACCTCCCACCATGATTCTGAGGCTTCCCCAGCCATGTGGAACTGTAAACACAATTAAACCTCTTTTTCTTCCCAGTCTCAGGTATGTCTTTATCAGCAGCCTGAAAACAAACTAATACAGTAAATTAGTACCAGTAGAATGGGGCGTTGCTGAAAAGATAACCAAAAATGCAGAAGTGACTTTGGAACTGGGTCACAGGCAGAGGTTGGAACAGTTTGGAGGGCTCAGAGGAAGACAGAAAAATGTGGCGAAGTTTGGAATCTCCTAGAGATTTGTTAAGAGGCTTTGACAAAAAATGCTGATAGTGATATGGACAATAAGGTCCAGGCTGAGGTGGTCTCAGATGGAGAGGAGGAACTTGTTAGGAACTGGAGCAAAGCTGGCTCTTGTTTTGTTTTAGCAGAGACTGGGGGCATTTCGCCCCTGCCCTAGAGATTTATGGAACTTTGAACTTGAGAGAGATGATTTAGGGTATCTGGTGGAAGAAATTTCTAAGCAGCAAAATATTCAACTGATGACTTAGTGCTGTTAAAAGCATCCCATTTTAGGCCAGGTACAGTGGTTCATGTCTGTAATCCTGGCACTTTGGGAAGCCAAGGCTGGCGGATCACAAGGTCAGGAGTTCGAGACCAGCCTGGCCAACTAGTGAAACCTCATCTCTACTAAAAATACAAAAATTAGCTGGGTGTGGTGCTGCATACCTGTAGTCCCAGCTACTTGGGAGGCTGAGGCAGGAGAATTGCTTGAACCCAGGAGGCAGAGGTTGCAGTGAGCTGAGATCACATCACTGCACTCCAGCTTGGGTGACAGAGTGAGACTTCATCTCAAAAAATAATAAATAAATAAATACGAAATAAAATAAAAGCATCCCATTTTAAAAGGGAAACAGAGCATAAAAGTTTGGAAAATTTGCAGGTTGATGATGCAATAGAAAAGAAAAACCCATTTTTTGAGAAGAAATTCAAGCTGGCTGCAGAAATTGGCATAAGTAACAAGGAGCTGAATGTTAATCCCCAAGACAATGAGGAAAATGTCTCCCGAGCATGTCAGAGGTTTTCACAGCAGTCCCTCCCATCACAAATCTGAAAGCCTAGGTGGAAAAAATGGTGTTGTGGGCTGGGCCCAGGGTCCCCATGCTGTGTGCAGGCTAGGGACTTGGTGCCCTGCATCCCAGCTGCTGCAGCTGTTACTAACAGGGACCAAGGTACAGCTCAGCCCATAGTTTCAGAGGGTGCAGGACCCAAACCTTGGCAGCTTCCATGTGGTGTTGAGCCTGCAGGTGCACAGAAGTCAAGAAGTGAGGTTTGGGAACCTCCACCTAGATTTCAGAAGATGTATGGAAACGCCTGGATGCCCAGGCAGAAGTTTGCTGCAGTGGTGGGGCCCTCATGGAGAATCTCTGCGAGGGCAGTACAGAAGGGAAATGTGGGGTCATAGCCCCCACCCGGTCCCTACTGGGACACCACCTAATGGAGCTGTGAGAAGAGGGTCACCGTACTGCAGACCCCAGAATGGTAGATCCACTGACAGCTTGCACCACACACCTGGAAAAGCCACAGATACTCAACGCCAGTCTGCACAAGCAGCCAGGAGGGAGGCTGTACCCTGCAAAGCCACAGGGGTGGAGCTCCCCAAGACTATGGAACCCAGCTCTTGCATCAGCATGACCTGGATGTGAGACGTGGAGTTAAAGAAGATCATTTTGGAGCTTTAATTTGACTGCCCCACTGGATGTGGGACTTACATGGGCCCTGTAATCCCTTTGTTTTGACCAATTTCTCCCATTTGGAACAGCTGTATTTATCCAATACCTTTACCTCCATTGTATCTAGGAAGTAACTAGCTTGCTTTTGATTTTACAGGTTCACAGGTGGAAGGGACTTGCCTTGTCTCAGATGAGACTTTGGACTGTGGATTTTTGGGTTAATGCTGAAATGAGTTAAGACTTAGGGGGACTGTTGGGAAGGCATGACTGGTTTTGAAATACGAGGATATGAGATTTGGAGGGGCCAAGGGTGGAATGATATGGTTTGGCTGTGTCCCACTCAAATCTCATCTAGAGTTGTACTCCATAATTCCCATGTGTTGTGGAAGGGACCCGATGGGAGATAATTTAAATCATGGGGGCATTTCCCCCATACAGTTCTTGTGGTAGTGAGTAAGTCTCATGAGACCTGATGGTTTAATCAGGGGTTTCTGCTTTTGCATCTTCCTCATTTTTCTCTTTTCACTGCCAAGTAAGAAGTACCTTTTGCCTCCCACCATGATTCAGAGGCCTCCCTAACCACGTAGAACAGTCAATCCAATTAAATCTCTTTTTCTTCCCAGTCTCAGGTATGTCTGTATCAGCAACATGAAAACAGACTAACACACTTGTCTACAAAATGGGGGTAACAACCCTCCTCAGAGGACTGTTGTGACAAAGACATAAAAGAACATAAGGAAAGAGCCCAGTTCCTACCTGGTGTATAAGGGCCTGATAAATACATGCGGTGATGACGACAATGCTGATTATGATGCCCAGAAAGCCCCTGAGGGCAGGGCACCAGCTGGCAGCAACAGAGGCTTCACCAAGCACATTCCCAAACACCTCACATGTCTCATTCAACGTCAGGCACAGTCTTTAGTGCGCCTGTAACACTCCGGGAGTAGGACGTTTCTCCCAGAGGAGCCTTGGGAAAGGAGGGCGGCTTCACCGGTGCCTCTGAGACTCATCTGCCTTGGTACTTGCAGCAGCCCGTTATCCTTGCAAAGCAAACAACTGGAGAAGTTCAGAGGCAAACACCCATGCGAGTTCACTACCCACACATCTGGGGTGGTCGACAGGTGGCTCTGCTGATCTTGGTTGGGCTCTCACAGATGTCTAGGAGTTGGCTGGATGTTGGCTAATCCAGGCTGGCCTCAGCAGGAGCCACTAGATGGCTCACCTGTGCCCCACATGTCTAACTAGGCTTGTTCTCACAATGATGGCAGAGACTCAAGCAATTGAGCAGAAACACACAATGCCCCTGGAGCCCTAGCCTGGGAACTGGCCCATCATCACTTTCTTCTCTTCCTCCTGGCTAAGGCAAGTCACAGAAGGTGGGGAATACCCGCCACCTTGTGGACTGGAGAAGCTTCAAGGTCATATTACAAAAGGCATGAACATAGAAGATGACAAGCAATTCACAATCAGGTTCTAACCGAGCCACTCAGTGGTGAAACGTTGCTCTTCCCAGCCAAATCTCCCCTCTACTCCAATTTTTTTTAAAAAAAGCACCAAATGTGTATAACACCCTGAAATCATTATTTTAAACCTCTCCCTAGTTAACACCCCCTTTTTATGTCCGTAAGTACAAACCGCATCTTTATAAGGACATGAACTCCTGAAGGTCGAGGTGATGCTCTTGAGTAGTTAACTTTTTATAAATTAGATATTATTTGCTTTAGGTAGGAAAGTTTTGCTACTCAGGTGAATCTTCAAAATTGTAAACAATTGCCGAAATAGACTACATTAAATGCAGTTTAGATAAGCCACTTTAAAAGAGGAATCCAGCAAGGATTCTGGAAATTAGAAGTAATGACCCAGGAGTCCACGTCTCAGGGCTCTATCACCAGCCAGCCCTGTCTCTCCACCTATAAAACTGGAATCATAACCATAGTTATGCTAATAATAATATTGTACATTACCTCATTTGCATTTCCCCACAGTCTCAGAAACTGAAATAACTACTATCCTTTCATTGTACAGATGAGGAAAATGAGACTCAGAAAGGGTGAGTGATTTACCCACCGCCCTCCCCACTCCGCCCCGCAAAGTCACACAGATCATCGTCGAGACAGAGTTCTGTTGGAACCTCCAGGTTCCCTTCTACGCTGCTGTTGAGAATGTAAACTAGCACTATGGAAAACGGTGTGGAGATTCCTTAAAGAACTAAGAGAAGAACTACCATTTGATCCAGCAATCCCACTACTGGGTATCCACCCAGAGGAAAAGAAGTCATTACACGAAAAAGATAGTTGCACAAGCATGTTTATAGCAGCACAATTCACAACTGCAAAAATGTGAAGCCAACCCAAACGCCCATCAATCAACAAATGGAGAAAGAAACCATGGCGTAGATATACGCGATGGAATGCCATTCAGCCATGAAAAGGAGCGGATTAATGGCATTCACAGTAACCTGGATGGGACTGGAGACTATTATTCTAAGTAAAGTAACTCAGGGATGGAAAACCACACATCCTGCGTTCTCACTCACAGTGGGGAGCTAAGCTCCCAGGATGCAAAGGCGTAAGAACGACACGGTGGACTTTGGGGACTCAGGGAAAGGGTGGGAGGGGTGAAGGATAAAAGACTACACATTGGGTTCAGTGTGCATTGCTCGGGTGACGGGTGCACCAAAATCTCACAAATCACCACTAAAGGAATTACTCATGTAACCAAACACCATCTATTCCCCCAAAACCTATGGAAATAAAATTTTTTTAATTAAAAAGTAAAACAAAACCTCTGTGTTCTAAGTCTCAGTCCTAGGATCTTTTTCCCCTCGCCAAATATGCAAGCCAGCAGAAAGATAACTAGCGAAGGGGTGGGAGGATTCACTCACAGGGCCTTCGTGGGTTTCTCATTAGAAGAAACTGTTCCTTCCCTTGCTTTTCCATTGTGGTTTTTCTTATTTTTTTTTTTCTTTTTTCTAATTTTACCATGAACCACCTCATTCGGATATACCCAAATCTGGCTTCCTGGAACCGTGCAGAAAAGCTGCTCTCAGAGCCTCCCCCTCCCTTTTTTCCCCTTCTCTTCTTCCAGCTGCAGCTGCAGCCTCAGCCCCGAGTGACTGCTCTCCAGCAGCTGGGAATGCCTGCATTTTTGGGAATCCAGCAGACCAAGGCCCCGGTTTTTAATATCACCAGTAGGTGCTTTCCCCAGAAGTCCTGCCAAAGCCGTCTCCAAGGCCCTGACAGCGTCATGCGGGCCCGGGAGGAACAACTGAACAAGATTAAGACCAATTACACAGACTTCACTTCTCAAAGACGGCCAAACGCTCCCGAGATGGCAGAAATCGGAAGCATCAAGACTTAGAAAATCGTATCTTAGAAAATATCCCATCATCACTGGAGTGCTGTGAATTTCCTTTTACTATCATTTTGAAATTGGAGAAAGGACCCAGGCCCAGGCTGGAGGTCAGCAAGAACAGAGCTGGGACAGGCCTGCAAGCCAGGGCCACTGAGCCAGCTGCTTTCAAGGCCACATGTGCAGGAGAACGGCACAGAGCTGTCTGGTTCTGGAATCATCCATATGGGGACTGAGCTAGGCGTGCCTGTGGGTGGCACTGGCTAATTGCTCTCATGTTTTCTTCCAATAAACAGCACCCTTGTTCAGGTCCTCTGAGCCCCTGCTGAGGAAGCAGGAAAATAGTCAAAATCCCTGCCCTCTGGGGCTGGCATTTTACTGGGAGGACAGATAATAAAGAATAGATACAGGCCGGGCGCGGTGGCTCAAGCCTGTAATCCCAGCACTTAGGGAGGCCGAGGCGGGTGGATCACGAGGTCAAGAGATCGAGACCATCTTGGTCAACATGGTGAAACCCCGTCTCTACTAATACAAAAAATTAGCTGGGCACGGTGGCGCGTGCCTGTAATCCCAGCTACTCAGGAGGCTGAGGCAGGAGAATTGCCTGAACCCAGGAGGCGGAGATTGCGGTGAGCCGAGATCGCGCCATTGCGCTCCAGACTGGGTATCAAGAGCGAAACTCCGTCTCAAAAAAAAAAAAAAAAAAAAAAAAAAAGAATAGATACAGTCACATGTGGTGGCTCACTCCTGTAATCCCAGCACTTTGGGAGGCCAAGGCAGACGGATCACCTAAGGTCGGGAGTTCAAGACCAGCCTGGCCAACATGGTGAAATTCCATCTTCACTGAAAACACAAAAAAATTAGCTGGGTGCAGTGGCGGGTGCCCTGCAATCCCAGCTATTCAGGAGGCTGAGGCAGGAGAATCTCTTGAACCTGGGAGGCGGAGGTTGCAGTGAGCCGAGATCATGCCAATGCACTGCAGCCTGGGCAACAAGAGCGGAAATTCCGTCTCGCAATAACAATAATAGACACAGTGCACTAGTAAGTACCTGATAAACTTGTCAGGACAGGTGGAGTGCAGAAAGGGGCATCGGGAACGCTGGGGGGTCGGGGTGAGCTGCAGAATTAAAATAGGCCTCCCTGAGGTGTCACTGAGTAAAGATGCAGAGAGATGAGGACGTGAAATAGATGCACATAGCTCCCAAAGATCCACGGCCCAGTCCCCAGAGCCTGTAAATGACCATGAGAATGGACCTTACATGGTACAAGGGGCTCTGCAGAGGTGACTGCATGAAGGAACTCAGGATAGGAGATAATCCAGGAGGGCCAATGTCATCACAGGGTCCCTTATAAGAAGGAGGCAGAGGCCAGGTGCAGTGGCTCATGCCTGTAATCCCAGCACTTTGCGAGGCTGAAGCAGGTGGATCACAAGATCAGGAGTTCAAGACCAGCCTGGCCAAGATGATGAAACCCCGTCTCTACTAAAAATACAAAAATTAGCCAGGCATGGTGGTGGGTACCTGTAATCCCAGCTACTTGGAAGGCTGAGGCAGAGAATCGCTTGAACCTGGGAGGCAGAGGCTGCAGTGAGCCGAGATCACACCACTGCACTCCAGCCTGGGCGACAGAGCGAGATTCCATCTCAAAAAAAAAAAAAAGAGGGAGGCATCAGGAGGATCAGGTCAGAGGAGGAGAAGTCATGACAGAATCAGAGGTTGGAAGGTGCAATTCGGAGATGAAGGAAGGAGCCGTGAGCTAAGGAATTCAGGAAGCTTCTAGATGCTGGACAAGGTCGGGGAACGGATCATCTCACAGGGTGCCAGAAGGAATGCAGTCTTGTGGATGCCTTGACTGTAGCCTGGTGAGAGGCATTTTGGACTTCTGGCCCCCAGAACTGTGAGATGATCAATGTGTGTTGCTTTAAGTCACTCAGTTTGTGATAACCTGTGACAGCAGCATCAGGAAACGATTACAGGGAGTTAGCCAGGCTGTGGGGGAGTGTTCCAGGCACGGCCACAGCAGGTGCGAAGGCCCTGAGGCAGGGAGCATATGTGGAGGGCTCTAGGAGCAGTGGGGAGGCTGGGGTTGCTAGTCCAAGGCATGGAACCTAATTATATCTGCAAAGACCTTTTTTCCCAATAAAGTCACATTCACAGATTCTGGGCAGACACATCTTTGGGAGGACCATCATTCAGCCTAGTCCACCCCTCTGGCTCCTGTGCCGCAGCCCAGGGTTTCAGGAAAGACAGTGGCCTCCAAAATGACGCCTGGACCCACAGGCATGCGTGATCAATTACAAGCTCTTCTCCTTAGCTCCAGATTAGAGACTTCCTTTTCCCAAGCTCTTTATCCCATGTCCAGCCTCGCGTGTTGACGGCCATCTGGAGCTGACGTATCTGGAAGTGAAGTGATGATAGAAAGAACATCCCAGATACAATGAGGATGGTAGCTACTCGGGGGCTCAAAACCCACAGCAGGGCCCCCACCATTCCAGACCTTCCTGGGCAGAGGAAACCTCGCCTTCCACTCTCTGTCCCTCCTGACATCCTGCCCCTCGACCTTTGCCCTTGGGCAGGTCTACCTTCACCTTTTTCTCTCCCTTCTTCCCCCGTCTTTCTGCCTCTTGCTCACTCTTTGGGTTTGCAGGAGCTATCGCTCACTAAACGACTGATACATCCCATTTTGCCTGGGGCAGCCCAGTGTGATAAGAAACAGCAGGCTTCTCGCTTGAGGTGCCCCAGTCTGGAAAATAAAACCTATGGTCCCGCTGCACAGGGATGGCCTTTTTTGAGCCAGAGTTCATCAAACTTGAATAATGTGCCGGACTCCACGGCAAGGCATTAAAATTCCCACAAAGACACCTCAAGCTATTTATTTAAACTACGCCTCAGAGAATGTGACTCAAAACACAAAAACCTGAAACCAGGTATAAAGTCGCCATTCTTTATCCAGACTTCCAGCTGTTCAAGTCAAATGTTTTCAAGCCATCCCCAATTGCACTGTCATTTGTATCACACGTGCATTTGTCAGCAAATCCTGTTGGTTCTGCCTTCTGGATGCATCTAGAATCCAATCCCCGCTGCCCATCCCCCACAAGGCCACTGGCATCTCAGGATGAACCACCGCAGGGCTTTAAACAGAAGAGTGACATGCTCCGGCGTATGTTTTAACATGCCACGTGATCCTTTTAAAGCATTCACTCGCTCCCGCCACTCCTCTGTACAAAACTCTGCCATGGCTCATGTCTCACTCATTGCGGAAGCTTAAGCCCTCACAATGGTCCGGGAGGCCCTACACGATCCCCCATCTCTTCCCAGTTGCTCTCGGCTGGCTGTCCTTCCTAATGGTGTCCTCGTTCCCTCCACTCCCGCCTCCTGTGGTGCTGCTGGTCCTCACGCAGGCCACCTACACTCACCACTCCTTGCCTTGACCTTTCTAAGGCCACGTAGACGTCCCTCCCAGAGAGGCCCCTCCTGGCTCCCATCTGAGATGATGCACACAGCCTCCCCGGCACCCCCTTACCCCACTCCCCAATCTCTTTCTCCAAAGCTCTGATCCCCACTTGTCTTCCTCTGTGTTTTATTTGCTGACTTTAAAGATCTCCCGTCTGCTCCCACTAGAATCTCAGCTTCGAGGGGACAAGGATTCGGCTCTACTTTGTTCACTGCTGTGTCATGGATTACTAACACAGTATCTGGCACATAGTAGGTGCTCAACAAATACCTATTGAATGAATAAATGAGCATGCTTAGATTTCTTAATTATCCATCTAAAACCAACTTATAAATAACAAAAAAAAATTTCTTTAAATTTATAAAAAAGATTACTTGTTTTTACCACTACACACCACACTGCAATGGCTAAAATCCGAAAAGCACCAAACGTTGCGAGGACGTGGAGCAGCAGGAGCTCTCATCAGTTGCAGTGAGAATGCAAAATGGTGCAGCCGCTCTGGAAGACAGTTTGATAGCACCTTCCAAAGATAATAATCTTACCATACAATCCAGCAATCATATTCCTAGGAATTCATCAAACTGATCTGAAAGCTTATGTCTACACAAAAACCTGCACCCAGGCCGGGCGTGGTGGCTCATGCCTGTAATCCCAGCACTCTGGGAGGCTGAGGCGGGCAGGTCACCTGAACTCAGGAGTTTTAGACCAGCCTGGCCAACATGATGAAGCCCTGTCTCTACTAAAAATACAAAAATTAGCCGGGTGTGATGGTGGTGCCTGTAATCCCAGCTACTTGAGAGGCTGAGGCAGGAGGATTGCTTGAACTGGGGAGGCAGAGGTTGCAGTGAGCCGAGACTGCACTCCAGCCTGAGCGATGGAGTGAGACTCTGCCTAAGAACCTGCACACAAATGTTTATGGCACCTTTATTCATAAATGCTAAAACCTGGGTATAACCAAGGCATCCTTCAAGAGCTGAATGGATAAACTGTGATACACCCATGCAATGGAATATTATTCAGTGATAAAAGAAATGAGCTATCAAGCGTCGGACGGACCTATAGAAGAACATTAAATACACGTTGCCAAGGGAAAGAAGCCAATCTGAAAAGACTCCATAAGATTCCGGCTATATAGCGTTCTGGAAACGGCAAAACCATAGAGACAGTAAAAAGATGAGTGGCTGCCAAGGGTTTAGGGCACTGGAGGGATGCGTGGGCGGAACGCAGAGGATGTTCAGAGCCGAGAAACTACTCTACGTGATACCGTCACGGGGGCTCCAGGACTACGCATTTGTCAAAACCCATCGCATGCAGAAAGCAATGAGGGAATCCTAATGTGAGCTATGAACTTTGATTAGTAACACAGGAGCTCCCCCTTATCCACGGTTTTGCTTTCCGTGGTTCATTATCCACTATCAACTGCTGCCCAGAAATACTAAATGGGAAATTCCAGAAATCAACAATTCATAAGTTTTTCGTCGTGTGCCATGCTGCACAGTGTGATGAAATCTCAAATGGTCCTGCCCAGGACACGAGTCTTCCCTGCATCCAGCGATACTATCCACGCTGTAGACACTACCCACCTGTCAGTCACTTAGCAGCTGTCTCAGTTATCAGATGGAAAACACATATGCTATATGGGTTTCGTGGCATCCACAGTTTCAGGCATCCACTCTTGGAACACGTTTTCCCTGAGGATAATGGGGGACCACCATAATGTATAAATAGTGACTCATTCATTATAACAAATGTCCCATGCTAAATGCAAGATGTCAATAACAGGGAAACTGTCCAGGAGAGGTATAGGGGAATTTCTATACTGTCTTCTCATAAAAAAAATTTTTTTTGAGACAAGAGTTTTGCTCTTGTTGCCCAGGCTGGAGTGCCATGGCGTAATCTCGGTTCACTGCAACCTCTGCCTCCCAGGTTCAAGCGATTCTTTTGCCTCAGCCTCCCAAGTAGCCGAGATTACAGGCATGTGCCACCACGCCAGGCTAATTTTGTATTTCTAGTACAGATGGGGTTTCTCCATGTTGGTCAGGCTGGTCTTGAACTCCTGACCTCAGGTGATCCACTCACCTCGGCCTCCCAAAGTGCTGGCATTACAGGCATGAGCCACCGCACCAGGCCAAAACTTTTTTTTAAGTAAAAAAACAGTTGATGCCATTGTCCTAGAACGTAGTCACCCCTCACAGCTCAAATAAGGTGCTGGCCTCTGGACCCCCTGGGTCCAGAGGAGCTAAGTCCAGCAGAGGAGTGAGAAACCACGTTGGCACCACGTGCCACAGCCATTCAGGCCTCACTTGGCAGGGATGGGCACTGGCACAGTAAGTCAACCTCTGTTCTTTGCTTAACATCCAGAGCAATTGAAGTAGTGCTAGTTGGTTCAACTATCATCACGGATGCAAAGGCAGCTGTGGACACCAGAGGCACATTTCCTAGGTTACAGAGCGCTCAACCAAGGGATGGGGAATATTGTCGTTGTGAGGTAGAGTGTCTCCAAAGACAGCTGCCATCAGCGCCTCCCCTCTCAGACGTGTGTGCTGCACCCCCCATCTGGGCAGGCCTGGGACTGATTTTGACCAATAAAACTGGCAGAAGTGAGGCCGTGTGAATTCCAGGCCTGGGCTGTGAGAGGACTGGCAGCTTCCACGTCTCCTCTCTTAGAGGCAGCCACCATGTGAGAAGTTTGACTACTCTGAGAACACAGCACAACCACAAAGCCTAAGGCAGCAATAAGGAGAGAGAGAGAGATGACCGTCCAGACCCCAACTTGCCAATCATCTCAGCTGAGGGGCCAGCCGCCATCTTGGCAGAACCCACCTTGGACATTCCAGATGCGGGATACACCACGGGAACAGAAGAACCACCCAGCTGAGCCCAAGATGGTGAGAAATAGATATTGTTAAGTTTTAAGTCACAAGAGAGAACCGAAACTCATTGAAATGGAGACAAAATTAAAACATTGTCAGAGAGAGCTTTCAGACTCTCTAACACAGGGGGCCCTAACCCCTGGCCACAGATGGGTATCCATCCCATTAGGAACCAGGCCACACAGCAGGAGGTAAGCGACAGGTGAGCAAGCAAAGCTGAGCTCCACCTCCTGTCAGATCGGCAGCAGCATTAGATTCTCATAGGACTGAGAACCCGACTGTGAACTGCACATGCAAGGATCTGGCTGCGTGCTCCTTACGAGAATCTAATGCCTGATCATCTGTCACCGTCTCCATCACCCCCAGATGGAAGCATCTAGTTGCAGGGATTCCAGCTCAGGGCTCCCACTGATTCTACCTTATAATGTATGGAATAATAATAGAAATAAAGTGCGCAACGCATGTAATCCACTTAAATCATTCTGAAACCATTCCCGCACTCGCCACTGTGGTCTGTGGAAAAATTGCCTTCCACGAAACCGGTCCCTGATGCCAAAAAGGTTGGGTACCACTGCTCTAACACATAGTCATGTTCCCCAGGTTGAGAGACATTCATTCATTCATTCATTCATTTTTCAGAGATGGAGTCTCACTCTGTTGCCAGGCTGGAGTACAGGGGCACAATCTCAGTTCACTATAACCTCTGCCTTCTGGGTTCAAGTGATTCTCCCGCCTCAGCCCCCCGAGTGGCTGGGATTACAGGTGCACACCACCACGCCCGGCTAATTATTGTATTTTTAGTAGAGACAGGGTTTCACTTTGTTGGCCAGGATGGTCTCAATCTCTTGACCTTGTGATCTGCCTGCCTTGGCCTCCCAAAGTGCTGGGATTACAGGCACGAGCCACCACACCTGGCCAAGAGACATTTATTTAGAAGATAGTGCAGCTGGTCCTAGCCTCCCATTCCTAACCATCCCATCTGTTGGGGTCATACCCACCTCCTCTGTGGCTTTGCTCACCTTTCCTAAGCTATATTCCCCAACAAATCCACAGTACTCTACCCAAGGCCAAACCTCATTCTCTCCCCTGACTTGTCTAGAGACCTAGTCAATTCCCAAACCCTCCCTCCCGCCCCACCATTGCTTCGTTGGTACAAAACTCCTTAGTTCAGCCAGGCATGGTGGCTCACGCTTGTAATCCCAGCACTTTGGGAGGCTGAGGCAGACAGATGGCCTGAGGTCAGGAGTTCAAAAACAGCCTGGCCAACATGGTGAAACCCTGTCTCTACTAAATATCCAAAAATTAGCTAGGCATGGTGGCAGGCACCTGTTATCCCAGCTACTTGGGAGGCTGAAGCAGGAGAATTGCTCGAACCCAGGTGGTAGAAGCTGCAGTGAGCCAGGATCATGCCACCGCACTCCAACCTGGGCAACAGAGCAAGAGTTTGTCTCAAAAAAACACAAAACAAAACAAAAAACAAACCTCCTTAGTTCATTGAGTGTTTCAAATAACTAAAAATGAATCTAGTCCTTTTACGTAGGACTTCCTCACATGAGAAAGAAGTATTTAGGTTGTATGCGTTGATGGATTGGGGCAGGGGAACAATAGAAATGTTTTTGCCTTTTTTTTATTCTTTAGGCATTTTTTTTTTTTTTTTTTTTTGGAGTCTCCCTCTGTTGCCCAGACTGGAGTGCAGTGGTGTGATCTCAGCTCACTGCAACCTCTGCCTCCCGGGGTCAAGCAATTCTCCTGCCTCAACCTCCCAAGTAGCTGGGACCACAGGCATGCACCACCACACCTGGCTCATTTTGTATTTTTAGTAGAGACGGGGTTTCACCATGCTGGCCAGGCTGGTCTCGATCTCCTGACCTCGTGATCCACCTGCCTCAGCCTTCCAAAGTGCTGGGATTACAGGCATGAGCCACCGCGCCCAGCCTCCTTAGGCATGTTTTTTATTCCTACCTTTTTTTTCCTTAGGAACATGGAACTTTGTGAAACTTTTTGAGACCCTGAGAAGTGACTTGCACAACGTCACACAGTAGAAACGAAAATCCGCTCTGCGGCCTCCCGGTGCTTCCTTGCTCCGTAATTCATGAAAGAGGCGTTTGCATAACCCTTTTCCAGCTTTCAGGGAAGCTGCAGCTCAGAGACGAGCTAGACACGTGCCAGCCAGTCCCATGCGATGCGAACGCTGTAATGGAGGAGTGGGGGCAGGCCGCGGAAGCGGAGAAGTGCTGGCTCTGTGTTTCGGTGGGAGAGGATGCTCCTGCTGAGTTTTGAAGGCTGTTGTTGTGGAGAAAAATGTGGAAGAATTCAGCTTGGGAGGTGGCCGTGTTGGCAGGTAAGGAGGGGGAAGGGCTTCCGGAAGAGAGGGCTGTGCAACAAACACAGAGGCCAGGAGGAACGTGGGACATTTGGGAAACCACAAGGAAGCCAATATGGTTGGCTTCAGGGTGGCTGTGCCTTTATGGGAAGGCAGGAACCTCGGAGATTGTCCTGCCAGGAATGTGAAACCATGGAATGCAGAGTTAACAGCAGCCATTTGGGGGTCTAGGAAGATCACTCCATGTCAATAGGAACTGAGGCAGGAAGACCTTAAGATGCCTTGGCTGTTGTTCTGGAGAAAAACATGGAAGAATTCAACTTGGGAAGTGGTCATGTTAACAGACAGGGGAGTCAGGGTGCCGGGGACATTTCAGAGAAGAGTCGGTGGCCTGTGACAGCTGGTGAAGGACTGGGTATAGGGGTTTTTAATTTGGGATCTGCACATCTAGGGATGCTGTCTGCTAAGAAACGGGAATGTAAGAACATGTTTGAGCGGTGAGATGTGGAATTTACGGCGTCTCCAGGCACGCAGTGGAGATGCCTAGCCGACCCTGGAGAGGTGGGTCCAGGCTGGGAAGTGAAGCTGGAGCCATCATCACAGGAGGAAGCAGACGTGTGGGCTGCATGCGGTTGTTCAAGGAAAATATGAAGCGGGGATAGAAATAGATTATGGTTGGGGAAACAGCACCATTTAAGAAACAAGTAAAGGAAGAAGCCAAGAGAAGTCGAGGTGAGGTAGGAGACCAGCAGGATTTATTTCCTGGTCACTACCCTGTGGACCGAGACAGAATCTGATCGAGACAGGAGAAAGTAAAGAAACAGGCAGGAACAAGCAGATGGCTATGACCGTGATCCCTGGCTGCCCTTACTGCTCATTAACCTAGGACACTCTCACAAGCCCCATAACAGTTTATAAATGCCATGGGAACGACCCAGAAGTTATCACCGCTTTCTATGACAATGACCCGGAAGTTATTGTTCCTTTCCTAGAACGTTCTAAATAATCCACCCCTCAGTTTACATTAACCTGCCCCTTAATTTGCATGTTATTGAAAGTGAGTATAAGTGGGTATGAACACAATTTCCAGGAGTCCATAGGCTGCCGATTCCGGGCACACTACTATGCGTTAGCCCTGCTCCACAAGGAGAAATAGCACTGAAGAAAATATTACTAACACCACCAGATCGCTCCTGAATTCTTCCCTGGGCAAAGCCAAGAATCCTCCCAGGCTAAGCCCCAGTTTTGGGACTCACCTGTCCTGCAACAAATGGTCTTACATTTTAATATAAAAATAAAGCCATAAAAGTGTGGAGAAAGCGATGGATGCAGTGGTACTTTGGGAGCCTGAGGCAGGTGGATCACCCGAGGTTGGGAGTTCGAGACCAGCTTGACCAACATAGAGAAACCCTGTCTCTACTGAAAATACAAAATTAGCCAGGCATGGTGGTATATGCCTGTAATCCCAGCTACTCAGGAAGCAGATGCAGGAGAATCACTTGGACCCAAGAGGCAGAGGTTGCAGAGAGCTGAGATCGTGCCATTTCACTCCAGCCTGGGCAATAAGAGCAAAATTTCGTCTCAAAAAAAAAAAAGTGTGGAGAGAAAAATACAGGGAAAAATGTACATGATTTTGTGGTGTAGACTATTAGGGCTAATTTTTTTGCCAGTCAATAACAATTGAATATTAGCAATTTCAACCTAATACATTTCTAAATGTCACCTAAGGCAGAAAATATACATGGTATTTGGGTTTTTATTTTATTTTTGCACACAAGAAATTAACAACTCCTTTACCAGGTATTTGGATTTTTAAAAAGTATACATATATATGTTTTTAAAAGCATATACGAGATTATAATAGGAAAATTTTTGCAACATATATGACCAAGGGTTCATAATTTAATGTATAAAGGACTTCCAAACATAATTAAAGAGGAACACTCCCTCAAACAAAGTTAGCAGGGAACATGGACTGATGTATTAGTTACCACTGCTGCATAACGAGTTATCCCAAAACTCAGGAGCTTAAACAACAAACACATATCATCTCGCACTGTCTGAAGGACAGGAATCCAGGAGCGGCTAACCTAGGGGGTCTAATTCAGGGTGTCTCCTGCAGTCAGGAGGTAAGCCAGGGTTGTGGCCATTAATAAGGCTTGCCTGGGCCTCCAAGGTCACACCCTCTGCTGTTAGTGAGAGCCTCAGCTCCTTCCTGGTTGTTGGCTAGAAGCCTCAGTCTCTCACCATATGGGCCTCTCCACATGGCAGCTCACTTCCTCCAGGGCAAATGAGAGAGAGAGAGAGAGAGAGAGAGAGAAAGTTCACTGCCCACTGTCTGGCCTCAAAGTCACACATAAGCACTTCCACCTAACTTACTCATTCGAACCTGGCTATTAAATCCAACCACACTCCCTTCTTTGAAGGGAAGAATATCAAAGAATGTGGGCAGGCACTTTTAAAACCCAAAGGGAAATTTACAAAAGATGAAATATACATTACAAATAAGCATGAAAAACAGCCCCTCTCTGCTTTCCGGGGAAATTAATTAATTACTCCCAGGTCCACAGCACATGGAGTTTTCTCCAGCCTCCCTTTGCCGGCCGCACCCCTCCCCTCCCCACCTGGCCTCTTCTTGCAAAGGCCCCCTGGTCTTCCGGGAAAAGACTTCCTCCAGCCATCAAGCTTAGGCTGGTTAGCCTCCTCTTATTCCTGTTATCTCATTCATCACGCTGTATTGCAATCACCTCTCTCATTAACCACTGAGCTCTCTGAACTCCAGGTCCATGACATCATCATTATTTTACTTCTAGTGCCTGGCATATGGTAGACACAGTAACTATGTCTCACATGATAAATGGTCTACAAAGTGCTTTTAGGGAACACAGAACCCATGTTTCCTGGGTCTGAAAGGAGAAGTCACAAAGACTGGGCATCACCTCCCAGCCTGCTTGGAATGCAATATCTCCGAGTGAGAGATTTTTCATCGCACAGACACACTCACCTTGCAGACTCTGCAAGCCTGGGCTTTTCCAGCTCTCTACAGCACGGAGGCTCCACAGCAAGGCTTATTCATCCAGACACAGGATTTACGTTTATTCCTAACAACAGCCATCAATTTGGCAGCTCAGCCCTGCCATGGGCCACAGTGATAAACCCCATTGTGTTTCACCAAATAAACTCTGGAACCCAGAGACCCAGCGGGCTGGGACACCCTACCTGAGCTGCAGACACCTCCCCACAGCCAGACAGCTCATCCGAGGACTTTCTCACGTGGCAGCAAGCCCGTCAGCTCCTGCTCATCAGCATGTGTCTTGCTCTCCAGACGTAAGTGCTCTTCAAGGGCAAAAAAAACCCCTCTGCAAACACAACGTCACCTCGTGCAGAACCATGGTCCATGAAGACTCCCACCAAGCATGGCTTGGAAAGGTGAAAAGGTGATGAGGAGGAGGTGAGCTCACGCAGCTTCCTTGGTCAGTGACTTTTGAGCACCTCCTATGTATCAGTCAGCAATGGCCACAGTGATGCTGAGTAACAAATATATGGGTGGACAAACAGCCACTGCTGGGACCAAGGGGTCCTAAAGCCAAGTCCTGGACCTGTGGCTTGTTGCTTCAATGCTGGGAAGCCCACGGAGTTCGGGATATTCGTGGGGTGCACTCATAAGCAGGAAATCCAGGCCTCTAGGCCAGCCCCCCTGTTCTGGCTGTTACCCCATTGCAGCTTCTGGACTTCAGCAGAGAAGAGTGAATTATTTCCTGTCCCCTTATACTCTCTGGCTCAGGAAGCAATGGAAAGATGTAGGGATCCAGAGCATCCAAGTGGTCCAATATTCCTTGCGACTGCCAACCGGACATAAACTCACCAAGTTTTTTACAACAAGCTTGTCCCTTCCTGGTGAGAAGCTCCTCAGATATAACAGCAGAAACAGACCCATCAGCTTCTGCCAGGAAGAAAGAGCCGTGCGTAAGTCAGACCTCGTGGCTCCTTCAAACACTCAGAGGCAACATTAATCTGGACTCTTGGATGAAAGGTCCAGCTTGCCTTGCCAGTTCGTTTGTGAAGTATGCAGCCGGAAAGCATCTCCGGCGTGGAGACCCACTGCTCCCCTGAAGCTTTACGGGTTGCAAGGCCTTCTTCAGTAGTCTTTCTGTCTGTCTTTCAGCTGCAAATTTAGCAGCAGCATTTAATAAGAAAAACAGAAGCCACAGGAAAAAGGGAGCTCTGGAAGCGATAATGCGAAGCCCTCTAAGTTTCAGCAGCTCCCAGTTAGAGGACACTCAATTGGCTACAGGCAAGAGCCTGACAAGGGGCCAGTTGACCAGGGAGTTAATGAGCAACGGGAACACGGCTTCCTTGGGAATGTTCTCTGCGAACCAGGGACACAGACGGCTCAGGCACCAGCTGCCCCTCTCTCCCCTACTTTGGCCTCGTTTTCTTCCTCTCTTCATTTCCTCCTGCCCGCTCCCCTCCTATTCTCACTGTTTCTTCTTCCTGTCCCATTATTTCCTTCTCCTCTGTCAGTTCTTCCATCCTCTTCGGGGACATCCCTTAAGCATTGAAGATTATGTGGCATTAAATACATCCCTAAGACAAAGAGGAGCATAATTAGTTATAACAGGCTGGGCATGGTGGCTCACGCCCATAATCCCAGCACTTTGGGAGGCTGAGGAGGGTGGATCACCTGAGGTTGGGGGTTTAACATGGTGAAACCCCGTCTCTAGTAAAAATACAAAAAGTTAGCCAGGTGTGGTGGAAGGCGCCTATAATCCCAGCTGCTCTGGAGACTGAGGCATGAGAACCACTTGAACCTAGGAGGCATAGATTGCAGTGAGCTGAGATGGTGTCACTGCACTCCAGCAGAGGCAACAAGAGCGAAACTCCATCTCAAAACAAAACAAAAAGATTAGTTATAACAACAGCCACTTCTGCTGAGTGTTTATTATGTGCTAGGCACTGTTCTAAGCACTTTGCAATCACTAGCTCACTCCTCCAAGATGGTCTACAGCTGCAAACTTCCCCTAACGCTATCCCCGTTTAACACGTGGGGCAGACGGAGAGCGCAGGCTCGTTCAGATGAGAAGCTTTGAAGAAAGGAGACTGAGTGCTTCCTGTTCCACCATTTCCGTAAAGGGGCCCTCTCGAAAGTCCCTAGGGGGATTGTTGTGAAGAACCTCATTTCTTTCACAGTGGCTGGTGCAGGCTTGTGCTGTCGTGATGTGGACGTAAAAAGGAAGCAGCCTCTCTTGTAGGCACAGGCCTATGAGGCAGACAGCAATGGGTTAACAAGCGCAGGATTCTCCCTGGACTCAGCTGGCTGACCAGTTGTCCCACTTTCTCCTCCTAGCTGGCACGAAACGGGGCATCAAGCATTGGAACAGCCAGGATCTGCTTGGTTGCAAATAAGAAACACAGCAAAAGGTGGCTCAATGATAAAGACGTGTTCTCTCCCCTTACAAAGCATTAAGCGGTAGGGCAGCTCGAGGGGTGGTTAATTCTGCAGCTCAATTATGACACTGAGGACTCCAGTTCTTTCTACCCGTCTTCACGGCCATCTTCCTGTCTCTGCTCACGGTATCACAATGGCTGCCACAGGCAAACATCCACACACAACATCCCGAGGTGAAAAGGGGGCCATCTCTTCCTTGTATCTCTCTCTAGGAGCTAAGAGCCATTGCCCAGAAGCCCCCGGCAGACTTCTCCTGACATCTCATTGGCTGCAACTGGATCACCTGTTCCTGCCTAAGCCAAAAACAGGCAAAAGCAATGGGACCACGTTTGCTTTGGAAAACAAAAATAACATCCTAAGCACCCCCGGCCAACTGAACAGACCCTCTCTGGGTCAAGGGAAACCTGAAAAAAATGAATTCCCTACCCTGGGGGAAGGGAGGGTTACATCTCATTATTCCCCCGCCCTGTTGGAGTTCAGGCACAGCTGACCGCATTAACATTGAAATAGAGATCGTGAGGCTGACAGAAGAACTCATTACGCAATAAGACACCAAATTCCAACCTGGCTCTGATATAGCATCATGCGACAGCAGACCCTGAAGGAAATCGAAATTGCTCACCCCCTAAAATATATTTCTTGACATATTTTGAAATGACCCTTCGAAATTGTCTTTTGTGGGAGAAATTTGCATCTGTAGAGAACCTGCTTCCCTTTCTAGGTCTTACCCGATCTAGAAGAGATTAAATGAGAGTTTGACAACTTTAAGGCCTGAACAGAGTTATTTACCGTATTCTCCCTAAGGCTGCACCTGGAGGTTTCATCTACATAACAAGAACCTTGGCTTCTGCAACCCCTCTTATTCTAACTCAAGTGTTTACCCCAAGTCTGCAGACAAAGTTTAACTCTTTCAACTAATGGCCAATCAGAAAATCTTTGAATCTACCTGTGACCTGTAACCAGCCTCCCCTCCCACTTTGAGATCCCCACCTTTTTGGGGCAAATAAATATATATCTTCCATCTACTGACTTATGTCTTTGCCTGTAACCTCTGTCTCCTTAAAATGTATAAAACGAAGCTGTAACCTGTCCACATAGGGGAAATTTTCTCAGGATCTCTTGAGATTGTTCCCCAGGCTGGAGTGCAATGCCACAATCTCGGCTCACTGCAGCCTCCGCCTCCCGGGTTCAAGCGATTCTGCCTCAGCCTCCCAAGTAGCTGGGATTACAGGCATGTGGCACCACGCCTGGCTAATTTTTTTTTTTTATTTAGTAGAGATGGGGTTTCACCATGTTGGTCAGCCTGGTCTCAAACTACTAACCTCAAGTAATCTACCTGCCTTGGCCTCCCAAAGTGCTGAGATTACAGGCTTGATCCACCACACCCGGCCTAAAACCTCTTTAAATATTTTACAGTTTGGCTTTTTGGTCAACAAATTCAACCAGTCCAAATTTGAAACAAAGGGTCAAGAAGACCACTATCTCCCCAGGAAATGTTTCCATGCTCTTTTCTTCCTGGCATCTTTTCACACCACTTCTCCACATTGCCTTACTAGGCATGGCCATTAACTGGATTATTGGGGATTCCTAAATAACGACGACGATGCAGTGAAACAGCCTCTTACGTGACCTTCGCTGCCTGCCACCACTATCCATGCCTAATAAAGTATTCCAGTGCTAGGAATGTTATATGTAAAATCTTGACGCTGCAGAAGAAATAGCCCTCAAAGATAAATCCTCTCAGCAAGATGGAGCAATGGTGAGCGCACACCTGGACAAGGGAGGGGAAGGGGTGCTTATTCCTGACGGAGGTCGCCCCTCCTGCTGTGTCATTCCCCTGTTGGCTAGGGTTAGACGGCACAGTCTAAGCTAATTCTGAATGGCTATTTTAAAGAGAGCAGGAGTATGAGCCGGAGTGGCAGGGTGGGTAGTTTTTGCAGGAGGGACGGTTATGGGCAGGTAACCGGGGTGACTCAGGTCAAAGCAAGTGACCAGAGCGGGTGACTGGGATGAGTCAGGATGGAGCAAGGGACCGGGGAAACAGACGTGAACTACTGATTAGAACTGATGGAGAAGGCTGTTTACTGAAACTATAAGGAAGTTAAATTTTAAAACAGAGGACAAAGAACTGGACATCCTGATTCTTTGAAGAGACATTTAGACCTCATTGTATCCAGCAACGAGATGCTTGGAGGGTCACAGAGGTGGGAATAGCTTCAAAGCAAGCAAATAATTCTTAGGCTCCTGGCTCTGCCACTGACTTGGTAGAGTAAGACATGGGTGGGTAGAGATGGAGAAGGGACCATGACCGTTAGATTGAAACCAACATCTTCTGCCTTTACCACCTTCTTTCATGACACATTCTCACCTACGGGTCGACACACCAACAAAGAGTCACCACACCAACAAGTTCGTGTTCAGCTTCTTTGTGGGCTAGGGAAACTACCTGCTCTAAATGCAAAACATGTGAAATTCATCTCTTCCCAGTCCTCTGGTTTTTCGCCTTGACAGACAAAGCTTTGCCTTGCCAGTCTGTATCTGATCGAGTGCCAATAATGATAAGGTTATGACAAAAAAGAGCCCGAATTCCTGGCTTGATTCAATTCAGAGGTAACTACGCACAGACGTTCTGGGTGTTTCTGTAACGGATTTTGAGCTCAGCCTGTGTTTAGAAATGACTGGTGTCACATATAAGCGGTACGGGGTCACACAAAGTTTAGCTTGATTCAGAAGTGTTTCTGAAAGAGAGAGGGAGAGAGCCAGAAGACAGAGAGAAAGATCCAGAGAGACAGGGGAGAACTCAAGCCGCTCTTCTTCTACCCTTGCAAAGATACGGCTACATCGCTCCAACTAAAGGAACGGTTGAACTCTTAAGACACGGAACACCTCACAGAATTCCCAGATTTCTAAGAACATCACCCTGTAATCAGTCCTACATCCTAGACTGCAGAAGCACATTTGCGAAACCTCCCAGTTAGCCCCTAATCAGTATGCACACATCCTAACACCAAACCTGCCATTGTTTTAAAAACTCAGAATAAGAAAAGGGCAAACCTGCCTCCCATTCTATTCAGAGTCATCCCTCTTCTCACTGAGATAGATGCTTATTTTGACTGCCTCCTTTGGAAAGGCTTATCAGAAACTCGAAAGAATGCAACCACTTGTCTCTCACCTGTGTGCCAGGGAAGCCCCCCTCCCCCTGCTTCGAGCTGTCCCCACCTTTCTGGATGAACCAATGTACTTCTTACATATATTGATTGCTGTCTCATGTCTCCCTAAAATGTATAAAGCCAAGCTGTGCCCCACCCACCTTGGACACATCTCGTCAGGACTTCCTGAGGCTGTGTCACAGGTGCACATCCTCAACCTCGGCAAAATAAACTTTCTAAGTTAACTGAGATCTGTCTCAGATTTTCTGGGTTCACGATAATTACCACATTCTCTGAAAGCAACACAGCCAGTCCCTGTAAGGTCCTGTAGGCTGACTGACGGCGCCATGGATGCCATGGTGACCCCCGTGACCCCCACGTACACCTCTGGATCACCTCCTGGAATTAGAAAATCTGAAGTAACTGGAAGACCATGAAAAGGACAAGAATGATCAACCCCTGCAGCACCTAATTAACTTGAGACATTCTTCTGTTGTTCCTTATTCCCACCTCAATTGATAAGGCAATTGGACTTTGTAACCAACCTTGGTCAACCTTGTGACTCCAAACCCTAGGACCCCCTCCCAGCTTGCAAAAACCGTCCTAAACTGTAACTTCTGTAACTTTCCACTGCCTATTCCAAACCTATCCCACTGCCCTCTGCTGACTCTCTTTTCAGACCCCGCCAGCACCCGGGTGAATAAATAGCCGTGTTGCTCACACAAAGCCTGTTTTGGGGGAGTCTCTTCATTCAGAGCATGCATTTTAACGGTCTCTTCCCAACAGGTGGGGTGAGAGGTGATACTCCAAGGAACGTGGATGCTGCTGTTAGGAACCGCTCAGGCATTGGGCTGTCTCCATGAAGTCTTGTTGCCGTATGTGGAGTGACCTAATCTAACCACGTATCATCATTTTAAGAAGCCAGGGTATTGTTTGAGGGCCGAAGTTCTGCAGAACCAGCTCAGGAAGCAGCAAAACACCACCATCGAAAGATAGGACCATCAGAAAGGCCAGCTGACTCTCCCTCCTCCCCAGGAAACAGCTATGAAATTAGCATGTGAGCCCAAAATGCAATCATTAGGCTTGAAATAAGCTGCGGTCTCCAGCAGGAAGAAGAATAATTAAGTTGGCAATGTGCTCTCTCTGACATCGGTTACCTTTTAGACAAAGCCTCACGTGTTCCTGATTTGAAATTTCATTTCGGGGGTGGGGTGAGAGATCTGGTTTCTGTCTGCTTGGGATGAGGAGGGTGAGAGCAGGCAGAGAAGAAAGGGCCTGCATGGAGAGTTCCTGGCCACAAACATCCAAAGGAAGAGAAAATTGCAGTGACCCTAACTTTTCACTTTCAAAAGCCAAGTGACCTTTCTGCTTGTATGAGATGCTGGCATGTCAATGACAAAGCCACCCTGCAGTGTGGCTCCAGATTTCCTAAGGGGGAATTGGGGTGGGGAGAGGCCTTCATCTAATGGAACCCCAGCTCCCCACGTGAAACAAATAACTTTTGAAAAATATTTGGATTCTTGCCTTCTGCAGGAGCCACCATTGGCAAAGCATCACCTGGAGCACCCTGGGCATTGGCCACCAGTTTAGTCACTGGGCTGGCATCTGCTCTCAGAGATGGTCCACAGATGGTGTGATGAAAGACAGAGCCTCAGGCCTCCTGACTTCCAAAAAGTCCTTTTTTTTTTTTAGACAGAGTCTTGCTCTGTCACCCAGGCTGGAGTGCAGTGGCTGGATCTTGGCTCACTGCAACCTCCGCCTCCTGGGTTCAAGTGATTCTCCTGCCTCAGCCTCCCGAGTAGCAGGGATTACAGGTACGTGCCACTACACCAGCTAATTTTTAGTATTTTTAGTAGAGACAAGGTTTTACCATGTTGGCCAGGCTGGTCTCAAACTCCTGACCTCAGGTGATTCACCCACCTCAGCCTCCCAAAGTGCTGGGATTACAGGTGTGAGCCACCATGCCCTACCCCAAAGAGTTCCTTTTCTATTTGCCCCATTAGCCAAGGAGTTGTCACTGAATGATCTTGACATGCCTGGATCAAGCTGGGGTTTAATCTGGTCCTTCCCAAAGTCCTCCCCATGGTCCTCCATGGTCCCCCAATGTTCCCTGCATCCCACCATTTATAATGATTTTGTTTTCTCACCTGTAGTAAAGTCCCCAGGTGTTTCAAATGTACAGCAAGGGACATAAACTACTACTTTAGACCCATCAATTTTACTTCTAGAGGTCCATCTTTGAAAACTATAAGCACATGTGTGCAAAAAGTCACCACAAGGATGCTCATTCCAGCATCTGCGGCAATTGCAAAAACTCAAAAACAATATAAATGCCATCCGTTGGGGATCGGTGAAATGAACTATGGTACAAGCACGCCATGCAATCAAACTCCTGAATCAGTCACGTTAGAAACAAATGTTCGGTGCCACAAAATAAATACCACTCAAATATAAATTTTCTCAGCAAGGCACTTTATTTCTATAGAAGGGTGCATCTCGTGGATGGAGCAATGGTGAGAGCACACCTGAACAAGGGAGGTGACGGGGTTCTTATCCCTGATGCAGGCAGCCCCTACTAATGTGTCATTTCCCTGTTGGCTACGGTTGGACCACATGGTCTCAGCTAATTCCAATTGGCTATTTTAAAGAGAGCAGGGGTATGAGCCAGAGTGGCAGGGTGAGCAGTTTCGGTGGGAAAGACAGTTATGGAACAGGTGACTAAAGGTGACTCAGGTCAGGGCAGGTCACCAGGGGTGACTCAGGATGGAGCAGGTGACCAGGGGTGACTCGGGACTCTAAATATGTGGGTTAGCAGGGGGATGCACCGGGGCATGTACAGTTTCAGTAAGAGGAATAGGTGCAGGTAACCAAGGAAGCAGATGTGAACTACTGATTAGAGCTGGATGGAAGGTCATTTATTGAAACTAGGGACAAGGAGATGAGGAAGTTAAACTTTAAAATGAAGGACAAAGAACAGGGAAACTGAACATACTGACACACTGATTCTTTGCAGAGAAACTTAAAACTCACTGTATAAACAGTCAGAAAGAATGCAGGAGGGTTCATCTGTATCTACTATACAAATTGAAATTAGAAGACATCCGAAACATGTCGTATCATTAAACAAAAACACAAATTACAGGAGGATATGTACGTATGATCCCATTTATGTTAGATAATAACATATACTTCTGTGAGTACTTATACATGCATATAAACATTAAGAAAAGACTAGAACATGGCTGGGTGCAGTGGCTCATGCCTGTAATCCCAGCACTTTGTTGGGGGCCAAGTTGGGAGAATCACTCAAGGCTAGGAGTTAAAGACCAGCCTGGGCAATACAGTAAGATCCCATTTCTACCAAAAATAAAGCAAGTTAGCTGGGCATGGCCACACGCACCTGTAGTCCTAATTACATGGGAGGCTGAAGTGGGAGAATTGCCTGAGCCCAGGAGTTCAAGGCTGCAGTGAGCTATGATGGCACCTCTGCACTCTAGCCTGGGTGACAGAGTGAGACCTGTCTTTAAATAATAATAAGGCCGGGGGCAGTGGCTCATGCCTATAATCCCAGCACTTTGGGAGGCCAAGGTGGGTAGATTACTTGAGGTCGGGAGTTTGAGGCTAGCCTGGCCAACATGGAAAAACCCCGCCTCTACTAAAAATACAAAAAATTAGCCAGGCATGGTGGCACACCCCTGTAATCCCAGCTACTCTGGAGGCTGAGGCAGGAGAATCGCTTGAACCCAGCGGGTGGAGGTTGCAGTTAGCTGAGATCATGCCATTGCACTCCAGCCTGGGCAACAACAGTGAAACTCTGTCTCAAAAAAAAACAATAAAAAATAATAATAAAACACACATCAAGCTAGTAACAAGACTATAATTAACTTCTAGGGAAAGAAGAGAGATTGAAAGGTGAATGGAAGGCAAGACATAGTCTACAAGTATTCTCTGAATTTTTATGAGAACATTATGCATTGATTATTTGAGAAATTATTTAAGCAGTTTCTCTTTTTACCTTACTTATTGATTGATTGGCTGGAGTGCAGTAGTGGGATCTCAGCTCACTGCAAACTCCACCTCCCAAGTTCCAGCAATTCTCCTGCCTCAGCTTCCTCAGTAGGGATTATAGGCACCCGCCACCACACCCGGCTAATTTTTATACTTTTAGTAGAGACGGGTTTCACCATGCTGGCCAGGCGGGTCTCAAACTCCTGACCTCAGGTGATCCGCCCGCCTCGGCCTCCCAAAGTGCTGGGATTACAGGCGTGAGCCACCAAGCCTGGCCAGCATTTTTGTTTTTTTTAATGACAGCATGAGTTGGCATAGGACGGAACAGAACAAAACAGAAGACAAAACACCTCAGAATGTGTCACAGAGGTAGTTAACCACCCAGTGGGTTCACCTTGCCTGCCGCCTAGACAGGGGAATTGCAATGGACAAAGAGTAATTCACACAGAGCCAGCTGTGCGGGAGACCGGAGTTTTGTTATTACTGAACTCAGACTCTCGGAGCATTCAGGGATCAGAGCTTTTAAAGATAATTTGGCAGATAGGAGCTTGGGAGTGGGGAGTGCTGACTGGCCAGATTGGAGAGGGAATCATAGGGGTTTGAAGTGAGTTTTCTTGCTGTGGTCTCTTCCTGGGCGGGAGGGCAGAACTGGTTGAACCAGATTACCCGTCTGGGTGGTGTCAGCTGTGTATCAGAACGCGGGGTCTGCAGAGTATCTGAAGCACCAATCTTAGGTCTTACAACAGTGATGTTATTCCTAGGAGCAATCTGGGGAGGCTTAGTGAGCCAGAGGCTGCGTGACCCCTAAACTGTGACTTCTAATCTTGTAGCTAATTAGTCAGTCCTGCAAAGGCAGACTGGTCCCAGGAAAGAAGGGGGTCTTTTCGGGAAAGGGCTATTATCAATTTTGTTTCAGAGTCAAACCAAGAACTGAATTCCATCTTAAAGTTAGTCCAGCCCTCGCCCAGGAATGAACAAGGACAGCTTCAAGGTTAGAAGCAAGATGGTGTCTGTTAGGTCTGATTTCTTTCACTGTCATCATTTCCTCAGTGATAATTTTGCAAAGGTGGTTTCAAAGGTAGGTATTGTTTTGTGAAACTTTGGTTTCAGCCTTATATACGCAAAGCTGAGATTCAGCTGGTGCTCAGCCTTACAGTTCTACTGGCTAAGATCTGGAAACGCATTTTTACAGGTTGCTAGACAGCTGCTGCTGCTGCCCACGTGCTGCTCCCCCCCCACTGCCTTGGGGCACCCCTCCCCAAACTCTCATGTTGATTCTGGCACAGCAGGGGACTTCCAGGAGACCGCTCAGCTTTGAGACCAGATCTGATGGGTCAGCCTCCCGGCTTTCCCAGATGTTAAATATTTTGACTCTCACCCCTGTGCACCTGGGTATGTGTAATGAATTGGAATGTGAAAATGGATTGAGATTATGTATAAGGTTTGAAAATACTGTCAAGGGGCAAGGATTCTCCGGGGGCGGTGTGGGGGGTGGGTGCACTGGCTGTGGGAGAGGGGGTTGACCCCCTGGGCTGGCTTTCACAGGACGCAGCAAACACACAGCGGCCTTTGCTTCCTTCTCACGATTCAGTCTGAAAGCAAACCTGGGAGGTGAGTAAATACACCTGCTGAACCCCCTGCTGGAAGGGCCAGTGGCGAGGACACAAGATCAGAAGGAGATGATAATGACCATGCAGCTGGGGTCCAACTTCCAGCTAAAATCCAGAGATGATCCAGAGACGTCTGGGCTGGGGAGGAGTCCTGCTTGACAGCAGAAGGAAGAGAAAAGCTGCTGCCTGTATCCGCTAAATCAGCATGATCAACATCCAGTAATGATGACAATTTAAATCGACCAGCTCTTCAAGCACTAAATAGGAAGCAAATTCTGGCAGGGTGGGGTGGCTCACACCTGTAATTCCAGCACTTTGGGAGTCTGAGGTGGGAGGATTGCTCAAGCCCAGGAGTTCAAGATCAGCCTGGGCGACTTAGTGAGACCCCATCTCCAAAAGAATAAAAATTAAAATTAAAAAACAAGGCAGGCTAGTCATGATGGCTCACACCTATAATCCCAGCACTTTGGGAGGCTGAAGTGAGAGGATCACCTCAGGTCAGGAGTTCAAGACCAGCCTGGCCAACATAGTGAAACCCTATCTCTATTAAAAATACAAAAATTAGTCAGGCATGGTGGCGCACCCCTATAGTCTCAGCTACTCGGGAGGCTGAGGCAGGAGAATCACTTGAACCTGGAAGGCGGAGGTTGCAGTAAGCTGAGATCGCACCACTGAACTCCAGCCTGGGCAACAGAGCAAGACCCTGTCTCAAAAAAAAATGAGTTGGGAGGATCACTTGAGCCCAGGAGGTCAAGGCTACAGTGAGCCAAGATCACGCCACTGCACTACTCCCGCCTGGGTGACAGAATGAGACCCTGCCTCAAAAAAAAAAAAAAGAAAGAAAGAAAGAAAGAAAAGAAAAAAGAAGCAAATTCTGTTGTTTGAAATAAGATTCAACAATAACCAGTAATTTCCTGAATTCCAAGTGGCGAGTATCATTGAACCCTTAGCCCTAGAAAAACTCCATTTCCTCCAATGCTGCCAGCCTTGTGTCTCTCTATAATTTTTCAGGAATAATTTTTAGTGTAAATCTATCCCACACAATACATGGGACATACTTATACTAAAAATTTATTTGTTCCCCGAAATGTTTAAATGGGATATGCTTATGCTACACAGTTATTTGTTGTTTCTCTGAAATTCTAATTTAGCTGGGCATCCTGTATTTTAATTTACTAAATCTACACAGTTCTAGGAAGTAGAATCTGCGGGAAAAACAGGAAAGAGGACCTTATTTTCCATGTTGTATTTTTCTGCACTGTTCAAATGATCGAGCATTAAAAATTTAGTGGGTTTTAAAATATATAAACAGGGCCAGGTGTGGTGGCTCACACGTGTAATCCCAGCACTTAGGGAGGCCGAGATGGGCAGATCGCTTAAGTCCAGGTGTTTGAGATCAGGCTGGGCAACATGGTGAAACCCTGTCTCTACAAAAAAAAAAAAAAATTTAACAGTTACCCAGGCATGATGGCACACACCTATAGTCCCAGCTACTTTGGAGGTGAGGTGAGAGGATCACTTGAACTTGGGAGGCAGAGGTTGCTGTAAGCCACAATCACACCACTGTGCTCTAGCCTGGGTGACAAAGCAAGACCCTGTCTCAGCAACAACAAAATGTAAACAGGAATTATGGGAGATATGGACCATTTTTGTTTATTTTGTTTTCTTCTTTGTTCTTTGTAATTTATTTTTAAAACATTTTGTTTTTGAGATGGAGTCTCGCTCTTCTTGCCCAGGCTGGAGTGCAATGGTGTGATCTTGGTTCACTGCAACCTCTACCTCCTGGGTTCAAGCGATTCTCCTGCCTCAGCCTCCCTAGCAACTGGGATTATAGGCATGTGCCCCATGCCCGGCTAATTTTGTATTTTTTTTAGTAGAGACGGGGTTTCACCATGTTGGTCAGGCTGGTTTTGAACTCCTGACTTCAGCTGAGCCACCCGCCTCGGCCTCCCAAAGTGCTGGGATTACAGGCATGAACCATCGAAAAGTCTCTTAAATGTTATGTGCATATTTTTAAAGTTTAAACAGTTCAGCCCAACGTCAGTAGGAAAGGCAATCAAGAAGCACTTTTCAGGCTGATGGGTGGAAAGAAAAAAGGGTTAAATTCCTCTGTGAAAAATGAATGAAAATGAGGGCCCTTTGAATAGTCAATGAATTGAAAGAAAATCCCAGAAATGGAAGCCAAGCCAAAACAGGGCAAGAGAGAAGCAGAAACGGAGGGGAATACTTGTCCGGTGGCCTGCACGCAGACCCGAGTTTCATCCCAACCAGCCCTGAATGCTCCAGGTCGTTGCGGTTTTTGTTAAAATTACTCTTGTGCAACAAATGAAATTCCCCTCTTTTTCAAAGTAGAAATAGTAAGATGTGCTCTCATTCCTATCATTCTGGTTTTAATACTCTTATTTATTGCACAATTAATCTTAAGTATTAACTTTAATGTTATCTTAATATTAATCTTAACAACTGATCTTAATAATTAATCTTAGGAATATAGACAACAGTGGATCATTGACACTTTTAGTGTCATAAATGTCCATACATTTATGAATTTAAAAGACTTTTTTTTTTTGAGACAAGGTCTTACTCTAGTTACCCAGGCTGGAGTGTAGTGGCACAATCACGGCTCACTGTAACCTCAACTTCCTGGGCTCAGGTGATCCTCCCACCTCAGCCTCAGCTGGGACTACAGGCACGCATCATCACACCCGACTAATTTTTTGTATTTTTAGCAGAGATGGGGTCTCACTATGTTGCCCAGGCTGATCTCCAGCTCCTGAGCACAAATGAGTCACTCACTTTGGCCTCCCAAAGTGCTGGGATTACAGGCGTGAACCACAAGTGCCCAGCCCCGAATTTAAGAATTTTTGTTCTAGTAGGCATATAAACATTTTCTGTGTTCCTGAGGCATTTTGGTCTGTCCCCCCAGGCAACCAGAAACTTTCCCTTTCAGAGTGTGCAACTGTCCTTCTTCAGCGGGGACCTGCCGGCCTCTATATGTTCCCAGGAGGAAATGGAGAAGGCTGGGTTGATGCTGTCTGTTACATCACTGTGGTCCAGGACACCCATTTATCTTTCTCAAATATTTCTAAGAAAAATTTCCTTGTGAAGGGCAGGCGCAGTGGCTCACGCCTGTAATCCCAGCACTTTGGGAGGCCAAGGCAGGTGGATCACTTGAACCCAGGAGTTTGAGACCAGCCTGGGCAATATGGAGAGACCTCATCTCAATTAAAAATACAAAAATTAGCCAGGCATGGTGGCACACGCCTGTAGTTCCAGCTGTTTGGGAGACTGAGGTGATAGGATCACCTGAGCCTGGGAAGTTGAGGCTGCAGTGAGCCCTGATCACGCTGCTGCACTCCAGCCTGGGAGACAGAGGGAGACCCTGTTTCAAAAAAAAATAATAAGGAGGTTATTCTGGAGTGTGCAGGTGAACCCAATGTAGTCACAAGAGTCCCTAAAAGACGGATGAGGGAGGCAGAAGAGAAGGTCAAAGTGATGCAGCATGAGAAAGACTCAAATGGAGGAGGGGGCCATGAGCCAAGGAATGCGGGTGGCTTCAGGAAGGGGGAAGAGGCAAGAAATGGTCCTCCTCTGCAGCTTCCAAGAGGAACACAGCCCTGCTGACCTTTGACTTTAGCCCATGAGGCCCATTTCAGACCTTAGACCTCAGACCTCCAGCACGCTGAGATAATGAGTGTTGTCCGAAGCCACTAAGTCTGTGGTAATTTATTATAGCAGAAGCAGGAAACCAGCACAAGCCCTGACTTGCTGATTCTGTGAAAACCTTGCTCATCTGGCCCCTACGAACTCCAGCCATGAATGTGTTGTATCTGACTGGTCAATACCATGGTTAATAGCGAACCTAGAAATCATAAAGCCTGTAAGACGTATTTAAAACATCTTTTCTGCAAAGGAATAGAAGAAAGGATCTGTGTTCCATTCTATTTCTAAAGTCCTATTTAATGTTTCAATTCAGTTCTTCTCTAAATGGTGCAGAGCAAATTATAGTCCTCAGTGAGCACCCTTGAGAGGATTCCCGGTTTACAATGAAAATATGTGGACAGTGGGCGTGTATTTTTCCTTGCAGTGATGTGTCTCTTTCATTGCTCTCCCTTTCTGAGCCACCCCTCTCAGGAAATAAGGCCATTTTTGGGTATCTTGACTACCCAGATCCTCAGGATGTTAAGCGAGCTAGTGGTGTTGGTAACCAGCCCTGGGGAATCTGGTCAGACTCGGGAGGAGGAGGTCAGACCCTTGCAGACGCTCCAGCTTCGTGCCTCTCCCTACTCACCCACATCCCATAGCACAAAGGCCTCTCATGATCATTCACCCCCGTCTCTCTCCCCAGAAGCACACCTTGACTTACAAAAAAACAGAGAAGCAATTTTTGTATCAGATTCTGGTTGGTCTGATCAAAGATGTGGATGCAAATTTTTCCAGCAAAGAGGAATAATACTGTAGGCTTCTCTAGGTCAGTCTAATTTCTCTTTTTTTTTTTTTCCTGAGACGGAGTCTCAATCTGTTGTCCAGGATGGAGTACAATGGCGCGTTCTAGGTTCACTGCAACCTCCGCCCCCTGAGTTCAAGCGATTCTCCTGCCTCAGCCTCCTGAGTAGCTGGGACTACAGGTATGCACCACCACATCCAGCTCTCTTTTTTTTTTTTGTATTTTTTGTAGAGACAGGGTTTCACCATATTGGTCAGGCTGCTCTTGAACTCCTGACCTCGTAATCCACCCGCTCAGCCTCCCAAAGTACTAGGATTACAGGTGTGAGCCACTGCGCCTGGCCAGGTCAGGCTAATTTCTAATAATCCCTTATCCATATCCACAAATCTAGAATCAAGAAAGGTCTCAGGCTGGGCGCGATGGCTCACACCTGTAATCCTAGCACTTTGGGAGGCCAAGGTGGGTGAATCACCTGAGGTCAGGAGTTTGAGACCAGCCTGGTCAACATGATGAAATCCTGTCTCTACTAAAAATACAAAAAATTAGCCAGGCATGGTGGTGAGCGCCTGTAATCCCAGCTACTCAGGAGGACGAGACAGGGAAATCGCTTGAACCCGGGAGGCGAAGGTTGCAGTGAGCTGAGATCACACCACTGCCTGCGCAACAGAGTGAGATTTCATCTCAAAAAACATTTTTTTGAAAAAATAAAGGAAAAAAGAAAAATCTTAAAACCACAAGTTTTCTCATAAATCATTTGGCACCAAAACCTGAACTGAGCTGACATGAGTTGACACAGATCCTTTATTGATCCGGCTTAGCGTGACTATTCCTGAAATTTACTACAGAAAATAACGTGTTATTAGAGAGTCCTTCCCCAAACGCTGCTGGGCGGGGGGGTGTTCTGTAATGTACAGTATATGTAACACGTTACTTTCCAAAGTTTAGAAAAAATTCCGCATCTCTAAACATACCCGACTTTGGTAACACGACGGTTTTGGGTGATGGAGCGTGAATTGGTTCTGGATTTGCGTCTCTCATTACATCTGCATTCTCCCCCTCTTTGTCCTCCTAGGAATCTAAAATTGAAAAAAATATATATTGTTTCCCCTCAAGGATATTTTTAATGGAAAATGATGTGCAAATTTCCAAATTAGGAAAAGGGTCAATGGGAGGGAGAGTGGGTCAGTTTCGGTTTTATCCACATCCCTGACCGCTTTTTCGGGCAGATGCCTGAACTGAGCCTTCCCAAACTACCTGTTCACCAACTGTCAGTGGTTGGGGGAGGGTGGGGGCTGGAGAGGGCGTGAGGAGGGCGGGGACTATCTAGCGGTTTAATCTGGTATGTTGATGCACCAGGCCAAACACTGCAACACATCCCCCCAGCCAAGTTTCCTAGAAACCAGAGATCGAGACAGCACGTCTCTCTGAAATCAGAAGCTAGTTGTTCCAAAATCTGTGAAATTCACTGATTTAAGCTGTTGCCAAAGCCTTTGTTTTGTCCACCCCTTGACTGCGTGAAATGTGAGGCAGCACCTCGGGCTATTCACAACTCCATGGTCTCTGCTGGACGCCCTCGGTCCTTCTGGGAAACAACCTCAGAATGCAGTCGTGCGGGAATCCCAGGCTGGTCACAGGAAGTTGAATTTATGTTGGCAATTTTGTGTGAAAATAATCGCATTTTTCGGAACATTCTGTTGGGTGTCTTCCAGAGGCTCTAAAACACAGTCTGTTAGGCTGCATTCATTGAGGCAACAGATAGGAGAAAACAGAAGAGTTCACAAAGACCAGAGGCTGCTGGGGAAATAGGTGGAATCAAGGTTTCATTCAGATTTTGGAATCTACCTCAACCAGTTTCACGGTGGAGCTGTTCCACTTAGCCAGGGCTCTCCCTGGAGTGACCGGGTCCCCGTCCCTGCCCCATCTGTGGGGGTGGGGAAAGCTGTTCTGTGGGAGAGGCTGTCTGTGTTTGGGGTATCCAAGAAGCAGGTCCCGAGTCAGGATTTAAGCACAGCAATGCTGTTTGGAAGGTGTGGGATGTACCACTGGGGAGTGAGAAGATAAGGCAGGGAGGGGAAGAAAGCCACAGGGCGTCCTGCGTTTCAAGCCAGCTACCCCTGTGGGCCATGGAGCTGACCCCACGAGGACAGTGGGCAACGGGGCAAAGCCCATGACCTGGAATTACCCCACCCAGAAAGGACATCTTCCTTAAAGAAGGCATTCTCATTAATAAATGTAATACATTAAATAATAAATAATCACATCAATAAATTTAAATACAAATAGATAAAAGGAAACAACAAATTAATAAATACCAAGTAAATACATGAAAAAATAGAAACTTGTCACACAGGCAAACACCACACTAGCCACCCTGCCAGTGGGCGCCAAAATCAGTGGGCGGACGTTCAAAGAGACGCAAGATGTTTGCAAGGTCTCAAACTTTCTCCCCCAGGGAGGTTATCCATTACAAAGGGAAAAAATAGCAATCTTACAAAGGAGAAAATAGGCAGGCATGACTTCAACCGAGTGATCGAGGTTAACATCCTTAGCAGGAAGGGTCCCCCAGCATAACGCCACTGGGACAGATGCAGCATCACCTCTGTGGCATTCTTGCCAAAAATTCACAACCGCGTCTTAAACGTGGGAGAACGACAGGCAAATGAAAATCCAGGGCCCTTCTCAGAATCGTGGACCAGTGCTTTTCACAACGTCAAGGTCATGAGAGGCTGAGAAACCATCCCAAGGAAGAGACTCAAGACACAACAGCCAAAGGCAGGGTAGGACCCTAGGTTGGATCCTGGGACAGAAGCAGGACATTGGCGAAAATCCTGTAAAATGCGAATTTGGTCTATAGCTGTGTTAACAGTACCACACTCATGTGAGTTCCCTTACTGTGATCATCGCACTGTGGTTGTATAAGATTTCAACATTAGAGGAAGCTGGGAGAAGCATATATGGAAGCTCCCAGCTCTTTTTTGCAATTTTCTGTAAGTTTAAAATTATTACAAAATAGGCTAGGCACGGTGGCTCACGCCTGTAATCCCAGCACTTTGGGAGGCCAAGGCAGGCGGATCACTTGAGGTCAGGAGTTCAAGACCAGCCTGACCAACACAGGGAAACCCCATCTCTACTAAAAATACAAAAATTAGCCGGGCGTGGTGGCGCATGCCTGTAGTCCCAGCTACTCGGAGGCTGAGGCAGGAGAATCGCTTGAACCGGGGACATGGAGATTACAGTGACCCGAGATCACGCCACTGAACTCCAACCTGTGTGACAGAGCGAGACTGTCTCAAAAACAAACAAACAAATAATTACAAAATAAATTTTTTAAAAAAGAAGAACGATGCCACCCGAGGAAAGAGGGAACTGGGGTATTTATACATCAACTGCTTAGGGCCATTGGTTGAGGGTTTCTAGGGGCAGTGGAACCCCAGCACTTCCAGTTGCTGGCTGGGTAAAATGGCTTTCCAGGGTGCAGGTGAAAAGCCTTCGGGTGCTGGTGTTTGGGAGTTGAGCTGAGCACGATGGCCATTGGAGACATATGGGTTGGGTTGGAGCCTGGCAGTGTCCACGATAGACTCTCACTCTGAGAAGCAGCCTAGGAACATTCTAGAGACTTCGAGATTCGGTAGAGCCTTCCAAATCCATTTCAATATAACCCAAATGCACTCAACCATCCAACAATGACCCCTTCCGAAATGTGTACATCAGCAGGCAGAGAATGGAGTCTTCTTTATCTTTTGAACAAAATTCAGTATAATATTCAGTAGCTGGCCAGTCGCGGTGGCTCACATCTGTAATCCCAGCACTTTGGGAGGCCAAGGTGGGCAGATCACCTGAGGTCAGGAGTTCGAGACCAGCCTGACCAACATGGTGAAACCCCATCTTGGGAAAAAAAAGAAATTAACTGGGCATGGGTACGCACATCTGTAATCCCAGCTACTCAGGAGGCTGAGGCACGAGAATCTCTTGAACCCAGGAGGCAGAGGTTGCAGTGAGCCGAGACCATGCCACTGCACTCCAGCCTGGAGTGAGACTCCATCTCAAAAAGAAAAAAAATTCAGTAGATGATGATTGGTGAGTTAAAAACAAAAAGCAAAAAGTACCTCCATGCATTAGTAATTCCATGTGATCATATAAATTTGACCTAAATTCGACTGTGATGATCTGTGACAAGGAATCAGTGTTTCCCTTCCACTATAATCAGAGAACCCCCCCTGTCATTCTGGCATCCACAGACAGTAACACACTGAGCTATCGGCTTACCTCACACAGCATCGGGGGTCCCTGGCTCCCAAATGTACAGTCTTTTCTTAGGAAAAGTCACCTCGCTTGTGGCTCTGATGGAACATTTA
Organism: Aotus nancymaae; assembly: GCF_030222135.1. Lineage (NCBI taxonomy): Eukaryota > Metazoa > Chordata > Mammalia > Primates > Aotidae > Aotus > Aotus nancymaae. The sequence goes on from NW_026988433.1 coordinate 8,974,440, forward strand.
TCCTGGAGAAGAGAGGGAGTTCATTAACCGCACTCCCAACTTCTGTTTTAAATTACTGCTCCAGCCTTACTGCCAAACCTGTCAGGTGTAAAGGGACTCACGGCTAAGTGTGTAAATAATTTTTAAAATTCCACTGGTAGTGATTTGGAAATAAGAGGGGTTTTATTTTCCCTTTACTTTTTTCTTACTTTTTTTTCCCGCTAGGATTACTAAGGAATTTAACTTTGTTTTAATTTGCAACACAAGTCGAGGCTACGAAAACCCCTCATTCCCAGTATATGAAACCTGCACTTTACAGCATCAGAAAGCTTTAGGGGATTAAGAAATTGATTTAATTAATCAAGCAAGTTTTTTCCTCCTCTGGCCCCATTCTGAATGTAAAAAGGTTCTTATAAATATCCAAGAATGTGCACACATGGGGGTAGACCCATGAACCTAGAAAAGCAAGCTGACTCATACAGAGGTACTAATGGGCAAACACCAGGGTGCCCAGATTTAGGCAAATTTGAGAGTTCTCAATATTTTTATTTTATCATAATCGGGTTCACTGATCAAGCAGACATCCTGGCATGTTGATTTTTCTCTTAGACAGCACCCAGTTTCCCTCCGGAGAACCATCCTCATGAACTTTCAGAAAAGGGTTTCAGATGGGGTCCCACCCACCCAGCAGGAACCCAAGGACCCACAGCCACGTGACTGTCTCAACGGTGGACACATGACTCCACAGGAGCCAATGAGAATCTAGGACTCAGGTGCTGGCTCTCTTTTCTTCCAAGAGCCAGAGCTGGTGCCTAGGGTGCCAGGTGAGGCTGGTGCTGCAGGTGGCCACAGGAGAAACCCAAGAACGGACTCAACATGGAGAAGATGGGGCCAGGAATTCGAGAAAGAGAAGCCCGAAACCACATCCTGATGGCACAGCTGAGGCCCCTACATCCAGCTGCACCCAAAGCCTGCAACTTTGGCCAAATAAGGCAATAAATTACGTTAGTGCTTAACCCCATTGGATTTTCTGTCACTTGCAACCAAAGGAAACAAGCTGATTTGTCTGGTAAATTAACAAAGCAGCACCACATAACTTTCAAAGTTACTCCTGGCCAGGCACGGTGGGTGGCTCATGCCTGTAATCCCAGCACTTTGGGCGGCCAAGGCAGGTGGATCTCCTGAGGTCAGGAGTTCGAGACCAGCCTGACCAACATGGTGAAACTCCATCTCTCTATGAATACAAAAATTAGCTGGGCGTGGTGTGGGCACCTGTAATCCAAGCTACTCAGGAGGCTGAGGCAGGAGAATCACTTGAACCTGGGAGGAGGAGGTTGCAGTGAGCCAAGATATCGCCACTGCACTCCAGCCTGGGTGACAGCGTGAGACTCCATCTCAAAAAAAAAAAGAGAAATTGAAAATGTGCAGTTTTTATTTTAATGGTAATGGGAAAAAAATGTAAACATAATCTGGAAAAGTAAAATTTATTAAATAAATTAAAAAATAGAATCCCACCTCCAGAATGATGTAATCTGTTATCTTAGTGACTGTGACGACAGATCACAAACCTCATGATAGCTACACACACACACAGACACACACACACACACACACACACAGTGGCTCTTCCCCAGGATACCCCATTACCACACGGACACACAGACTACTCCAGCTCCTCTCATGGGGTCCATCTGTCCCTGGGACCTGACAGCCAGATGCCCCACTGGACCCTGCAACTGAGCAGGGAAACATAGGGCACACACCCAGAGGCGTCCCTGCTTATCCACACAAAGCCCTGCCACCATGTTGCAGGAAACTGGATGGAAGAGCAGAGGACATGGATGCCTCATGTTCCATGCCTGGATTCCCGGGTTGACACGGTGGAAAGTTAAATTGCAGAACTTGGAGAAAAAGAGTTCTCGTTTCTGTGCAGCAACAGCAGCACTTCACGCGTGGGTGAGATTCAGCATCTTCCCAAGAGCGCTCTGGTTTTCCTACCCTGGTCAGGTCTGGAGATGCAGCATCGCTAACACTCGTAACCGCTCAGCTTCCAAATATTTATTATGTGTATGAGCTCAAAAGACATCAGGAGGGGTGTTCGAAAAACTCCATTTCTGTTGTAAATTTTCTTAGACTGAGCAGGGTGGGAATAAAAGGATACTTCTTCAGGCCAGGCGTGGTGGCTCACGCCTGTCATTCCAGCACTTTGGGAGGCCAAGGCGAGTGGATCACCTGAGGTCAGGAGTTCAAGACCAGCCTGGGCAACATGGTGAAACCCCGTCTCTACTAAAAATGCAAAAATTAGCTAGGCATGGTGTGTGCCTGTGATCCCAGCCACTTGGGAGACTGAGGCAGAGAATGTCTTGAACCCGGGAGGCGGAGGTTGCAGTGAGCCAAGATCATGCCACTGGACTCCAGCCTGGGCAACAGGGTGCAGTCTCAAAAAAAGCCAAAAATGGATGCTTCAACATTATACACACGTTATACACACATGCGCCTACCCCACACATCCCACATACGCCACGTGTTGTGTCTATACTGTGTATCCTACACCAAAAGGAGCCTCGTGCACACACAGTGGACACTCCAGCCTGTGTGTCCACGCTCTCCTCACGCTCCCTGTATCGGCCACCTCACCGAGCAAGGCAGTCCGTCCCAGACTCCAGCCATTTGGGCAGAGAATTCTGGAGTCCTAAGTAACAGGATTTGTCTGGGGCCAGGGCTGGGATGGGGACGAGCAAAAGAGCCACCCTGGGGAGCCCAATTTAAGGGGCACCCACTCACAGGTGCCAGCTGTGTGCCTGCACCATCTGAAGTGTGAGTGCTTTCTTAAAGTTTGCACCTGGGGCTCTCTGACCTCGCCCTGCTGGGGCTTTTGTAAGCTCTGGGTGGACTCTTCGCCCTCCTGGGGAGGTGCAGAGCCAAAGGAGGTGCAGAGCGGGGCTCTGAGAAGCACAATCCCAGGGCAGCCCTCTGAGCCACTGGTCAAATTTAAGGGCACTGCTGGCCCCCAGGTACCACGTCCTAACCACCCTCATAAAACAGGTTTAGAAACCACAGCCCCAGCTGGGTGAGGTGGCTCACCCCTGTATTCTTAGCACTTTGGGAGGCCAAGGTGGGTGGATCACTTGAGGTCAGGAGTTTGAGACCAGCCTGACCAATACTGTGAAACCCCGTTTCTACTAAAAATACAAAAATTAGCCGGGCATGGTGGCGTGCACCTGTAATCCCAGCTGCTTGGGAGGCTGAGGCAGAAGAATCGCTTGAACTTAGGAGGCAGAGGTTGCAATGAGCAGAGATCACACCATTGCACTCCAGCATGGGCAATAAGAGCAAAACTCTGTCTCAAAAAAAAAAAAAAAAAATAGAAAGAAAGAAGGAAACTGCATCCCCCAAATACACATCTCAATCCCCACCTCCATAACATTCCCAAAATACCCTTTCTGGGCAGAAGCGGCCCTCCCTTCCCTCTGCTCTCCAAAACGCAGCTCTTTTCAGTACCAGGCACCAGGAGCACTTTCCTCCGACTTGGAAAAACAGAATCGCAGCCTCTCCTATAGCAGCCGGCTTCAAAGGCATGCGGACAAATTGATTTTTCCCGTGCTTCATTAATAGTTGCAGAGAAGCCCTTTCATCTCTTCCATCCTGTTCTATTTCCAGGGATCTGCTTCTCCAGGTGCCTCTGACCCTCACCCCCAAGACCCCAAGGCTGGGGAGGCTGGGGAGGAGGAGATGGCCCCTTGGGACTGATAGGACTTGGGGTTTTCAGGAGGAGGACTGCGGCGCATGACGTCAGACGTGCAGTCAGCTGCTCCCGTCTAAGTGCGGCTCCTGATCACCGCTCAGGTTTGTAAAATCCTATCCTTCACCCAAACTTGAAGCCGTTCCTGTGTGTATCAGTTTTTTGTTGTTGTTTGTTTGTTTGAGATGGAGTCTTGCTGTGTTGCCCAGGCTGGAGTGCAGGTGCAATCTCAGTTCACTGCAACCTCGGCCTCTCAGGTTCAAGCAATTCTCCTGCCTCAGCCTCCTGAGTAGCTGGGATTACAGTGAGTAGCTGGGATTACAGGCTAATTTTTGTATTTTTAGTAAATATGGTGTTTCACAATGTCGGTCAGGCTGGTCTCGAACTCCTGACCTCCTGATCCGCCCGCCTCAGCCTCCCAAAGTGCTGGGATTACAGGCGTGAGCCACCATACCCCACAGTGTGTGTATCAGTTTTATATTCCTGCCTAACAGTCACAGGAGGGATAATGCATTTTAACTGGTTTGTAGATGAAGGACAAGAACCGGTGAAGCCAAGGAGATCACGGGTCCCACGGGCCAGGCTCTGGTTCGGTGAAGATGTGAGGCAAAGACCCTGTGTGTCTCTGGCATGTTTTAATGGGCTGTCCTGAGACAAGCACAGATTGAGTCTTAAAAAAAAGCAATTCTTTTCTAAGCTGAATCCCAATGCCACTGTCATGGGACTTTTAAAAGCATTTTGCACAGTGACAGCAGTCAGGAGACAGAGGCTGGGGCTGGGGGCCTTGAGCCGACTGGAGGGGCAGAAGAGAGATGGCCAGGCAGGACAGGGTCCAGATCGGCGCTTCACCATTTTTAAGGGAGCACTTATTTCCACTGGAATCCAACAAGGACTGAGATTTTCAATTTTCCTACAGCGCAGGAAGGAAATTGAGACTTTTAGTTCTGGTTCGTTCATTTCAGTTCAGAATCGCTCTCTGGTTGGAAAACTTCAATGGTTTTCTTCTGGGTGAATTTTCCTGCCTTCATTTCCTCCAACTCCCTGTGCATTGAGCTCCAGCTCTTTCTTTTCTCTCTTTTATTTTTTTCTTCAACCTCCAAATTGTTGTAAAATTATCCTTCTATTTAGGATTTATATGTCTCCACCTTTCAGTAATCTTTCGTCGGATTACTTCAGCCATAAGAAAAGGATGGTTGTTTCCAGACTCGTGTTAAAATTTCCTTTATCATGATTTATGGTTTTAGGGGTATAAATTCTTACCAAGACAGCTAGGATACTACCAGGGACTGTATCCGAATTGTGTCTCGGTGGAACAGGAATCCGAAGCGACTTAAGTCGTGCAGTGTTGGTGGTATAGTAGGAAGCATAGCTAGCCGCCTTCCAAAGTCACTTAGGTAAAGGGTGCTGTGTTTTAGGGGAGGAATAGTGTTGGAAACGGATTTATAACATTGGGAAAAATCCACACCAAGACAATGGATCACTCAGCAAGGGCAATTTACTTCCGGTAGGAAGGGTGCAACTCACCAGCAGTCTTGCCACGAGAGCACACCTGAACAAAGGAGACAGGGACATTTATAACTTTCACAACCTGACGCAATCGCCCTACTGCTGTGTCCAGTTTCCATTGGCTGGAACAGAACCTCACATTCTATGCTTGACCTGATTGGCTAAAAACTTAGAAATGTCCTGAATAGATAAGGGAGAAAGAAGATAAGGAAGAAGAGGAAGCTACTCAGGAGGTCAGGAGGGTTTCCAAATAAGGAATGGAATGCTCCAGGGTTTGGAGCTTGCCCAGTTCTGTTCAGACATGCTGGAGTGAGTCAAGGTAGCTGATCTAAGACGTTGCTGACTTAGAGAATATGTATACATGGGTATATGTTTATGCTAATAGCAGATAATGGCCATACAGCAAGAGATTGTAACTCCTAATGTAGTCTAAGACATAAACTTTGAAGAAGAACTTTCCCATCTCTCACAAATAATAAATAGGACTATTCTGCAATGGATTCATACATTTGCTTTAGATCCACACATATTCCAAACCCTGAGGCCACAGGCCACCTTTCATAAACCTCCAAATGCATACCCCTGGGGAATCCCCGGTCCTGACCGCACAGAGCCCAGTAACCCGCCCACACAGAGCAACTGAACACAGAAACATTCCTGCCGCACGACCTGGCTCCTGCCTATCACAAGTGCACAGTAGGAAAGACTTATTTCTCTTCATGCCAATCATCTCCTTATTAAAAATATAAAATAGGAAAAGAGGAATTTTTTTAGAGGGAGTGGAGGGGCTGGAGGTGGGAGAGGCAGGGTGGAAACTGTATTACCAATGATTGCTATTTCCTGGAACAGAAGCCCAGACCCTGGTTGTCATTCTGTGTATTTGTCAAATGCATCCTTCCCCAGACCCAGCATTCCCTGGCAGCCACCCAACAGGAATACTGTCCTGTCCAGTCTTTGAAAACTGCCTTTAAAACACTCAGTGTTCTACTTAAATGTGAGAAGGTCACAGGTTCGTTGGCCTGGAATGAGAAAGAGAGGCTACTTGGGAAGGTTCCTGTCACTTCCTCCTCCAAGCACTCAATGTCTCCCCACCAGCTCTGAAACAAAGTGTGTCTGTAGCTCCTGTAGGGACAAAACAATGCACACTGTAGGCCCCTGACGCATCTGTTAAAGTGAATTCACCTGTGTTCATTTCCTTATCTGGAGAAATGAGCATAAAAATGTTTGCTCTGCCAATTCCAGAATGGCTTCGCAGGCATCAAAGAGGCAATTTTGATGACTTTCCATAAACACCAGCTTTAACAAGACACCCTTTTGTCACCAGCTCTGTCATAGTGTGTTGCAGTAAGATACTGCTGCGTAACAAGCAAGTCTAAAACATAGGGACTTAAGAGCCCTTTTAGTATATTTCACAATTCCATGCATGCAGAAGTCAGGCAGGACTGGGTTGGGTGATACTTCTGTTCTATGGTATCAACAGAGATCACTCAATAGTAGCTTGCCAGCTGATAGGCTGGCTTAGAGTCCAAGATGGCTTCATTCATACACCTGGCGCCTTTCGGAGGATGACTGAAAGGCTGGACCCTGATGGATTATCAACTGGAAGGTCACATGTGGTCACCCCAGGATGGCAGGCAAAGGATAATTATTTCTTACATGATGGCTCAGGGCTCCAAGTGTGAGTGTTCCAGTGAACAAAGATGTTTCATGGCCTTTTATGACCTAGATTTGGAAGTCATATGGAGGCACTTCCACCCTCATCTATTGGTCAAAGCAGTGCAATGCTGCCTAGTTTCCAGGGAAGAGCACTTAGCCTCCTCCATCTCTCAAAGACAGGAGTGTCCAAGAATTTGTGGATATGTTTTTCAACTGCCCCCACACTTCCTCTTTTGTTCTAGTAAGTTGGAAGCTCCACAAATGAAGAGGTGGTCTTCTTGGAAGATGAGAGGGTATTCATCTAGTATACCATGACCCAATCTGAATTATTTCACACTTTTCCAGATGGAAGAAGGACATGGTGAGTTGAATCCCTAAAACGATCTGTCATGGGTGAGTTTTTTCCTAAACACAGGCCCAACCAAGATAGGCACAGTGTTCCACGCTCAATCCGGGACCCAGCTGTCGGTGTTTACCCCCAGTCCTGGTCTCAGTTTATCCCACTGACAGCTTTGTATGAAACTCAGAAAGAAATCTAAAACATTGAATGAGAGTTAATGAAAACAGCAACGTTTCACTCAAAAGATCAGAATTTGAGCATCACAGATAATCACAGTAATGCGCAATCTTTGTTCCTTTCTCTCTTTCTTTCATTCTCTTATTTCTTCTTCTTTTTCTTCATTTATTCAATGACATTTATCGAGCAACTGCCAAGTGCTGAGCACAGCAAATACGGGGTCACAGGGTGAAAAAGGCCTAGCTCCTGTCTGCTTGGAACCCAGAGTCTAGAAGAGGAAACAGATAATCAAATAATCTAATGATAAGTGTATCTTTACAAATCAAGACCCATGCTCTGGGGCAGAGATTGCCAAACTTTTCTATAAAGGGCCAGAGAGAAAATATTTTAGGTTGTGTGAGCTAAACAGTGTCTGTTGTAACTACTCAACTCTGCAAGAAGCAGCCATAGGCAATACAGAAGAAAAAAAAAAAGGATATCACAGTGGGCAAACAAAACTTTATTTACAAAAACAGGTGGAGGGCCAGATTTGGCCCAAGGGCTGTGGTTTGTTTACCTCTACTCTGGAGGAAAGGAACATTTTTCAGTGAAGATGTATAACAAAGGAACTTGAGGCCAGGCAGGGTGGCTCACCCCTGTAATTCCAACACTTTGGGAGGCCGAGGCAGGTGGATCACCTGAGGTCAGGAGTTCGAGACCAGACTGGCCAACATGGTGAAACCCCATCTCTACTAAAAATATAAAAATTAGCTGGGTGTGGTAGCACACACCTGTAGTCCCAGCTACTTGGGAAGCTGAGGCACGAGAATTGCTTGAATCCAGGAGGCAGAGGTTGCAGTGTGCGGAGATCATGCCACTCTACTCCAGCCTGGGTGACAGAGCAAGACTCTGTCTCTTAAAAAGAAAAATTGTTAAAGATGACAGTGTGATGGCAACGCTGGAGAGATGAGGTGTCACATTTTGGTGGTCTTTATAACCTCGAAGCAAGGTCACAGAAATAGTCACACATTCCAAGGGATCAAAAAGTATTGAAAAGTACTTTTTTCACACTAGTAACATGCTATTCATATGTAAAGTCTTATTATTATTCAAGGTCAGTGGTCCAGAGGGATTCCGTGCATAATTAATTAATTGGTCTCACATTTCTTGCCATGGATTTTGATTTTTTTAAGTTTTTAAGTATTTGGCTCCAAAGATGTTTAAACTATTCTGTTTCATGGTGTTAATTTTTCCATTGTCTAGACAGCTGGGAGTCAGACAGGATTATCAAGAGGAAACAGCCGATTTAGGACCAAAAGCCAACCTTCTCAGCCAATGGAATTTACATATTAATGGCACTGTGGCAGCTGTCATAAGAAAACCTGTAAAAGCCAAACCTTTCACATTCGTGCATTTCTGAAATTGGCACCGGGCAGATGTTTTACATTTTTAACACACATGAAAGACCCTTTAATAAAACCACAGAAGAAAGAGATTGATGAGCGTGTTCCTGGTTGGCGGGGGGGCAGTGGGAGCTCAATTTTAAAAGATACATGAACCAACTTTCTGGAATCTTATAAGAAATAAGATGAATTCTAACACTCTTGTTAAGATGAAAGGGGCCCGGGAGTCCTATGGCCACCTTTCAAGCTTTGACAGATTCAAAAGACAGAAAGATGAGCCCATTAGAGTTGGGTCATGAAACCAAATTCAGAGTAAGAGGGAGCCTCTGAGGCCACACTGCTTCCTGCTTGTACCTGCTTCCACATTCCTCCCAAACGGGCAGTCCACTTATGTAAACATCCCTGTTGACGAGGAATTCACTGACTTCCTGATGGAAACAACTTCTTCCTTCTATAGACTCACTGTCTTCTTTGAAATTCTTACTTACTGGTCCCAGATCTGGCCTTTGAGGCCAGTAGGGTATGCCTGGCTCCTCACATAGAGTGTTCTACTGTGATACCCTCTGAAACAGGTAAAATATTCCTGGTTTCATTCACAATTTGTCTTAAGACACAGTCCCCTCATCAGGAAGACCTGCTCCGTTGGCATTGAGTTTGGCTGCATGGATGGAAACTTGGGTCCAGTGGCTGCCACTCTCCTGCTAAAAACTTCATCTCACTGTCCATTGCAATAGGATAAACTCCTAACTCAGTAACCTAGACTGGCATTGTGCATGTGAAATAGGCTACAAAAGCATAGTAAGTGCTCCATAAGCATTAGTTTTCATTCATTCAGTCATTTATTCATTCATTATGGCATGAATATGAACGAACAAGGGATTCTGTTTCTTATAAAATGAGTTTATACAGTTACTTCATGATCCTATCAATATCTCAGGCTCCTTCTATCTTTCTCCCTCCCTATTATGGGGAATGTTCCTTCAAGGACACAAGATGGCCGTTCCACCTCCAGCCTCATGTTACTGCTTGAAGCAAGAAAAAACAGTGACAAGAGGAAGAAATAGTGCTTATATAAGGAAAGCAAAACAATCTCAGAAGGCTCCTTTGGCTTTCCACTTATGGCTGATTGGCCAGACCTGTGTCATGTGATCACCCCTAGGCACAAGGGAGCCTGGGAAATGTAGTTTCATTAGCTAGAATAAGGAAGAATGATGTTATGCAGGCAACTAGTAGTTTGCTGTTTGATAAAACCTCTTCTGATAATGTGCCTCTAGAAGTCAGGAGTCCAGAACTGGGCAACATGGCCCAGACATGGTCTAAACAATCAGAATGTAAAAATGAGATGGCTCCTAACTCTGGGCTTGGATTAATTCATACAAACTTGGACTGGAATTCCAACTCTAATATTTACTACTTGAGTGACCTCTGTCAATTTACTTCTTTCTAAATACCAGTTGTTCCAGTTATAAAATGAGAAGAATCGTGAAACTTTGCAAAGCCACCATGGGAATTAAATAAGATTGATTACAATCAATGACTAGCACATAGTAGATAGATACTCAATACATGTTCATTTTCCTCCTCTATCTGGATCCAGGCTAACTATGTCCAGAAAGTGACACAGGAACTTCCTGGTTGGGTTGCATTTTTTCTCACAATTTGGCACCAACTCCTGTCCCATCATCATCTCTCCTCTGTTTCTTGTTGAACTGTCTCATGGGAGTTGATAGTTAAATTTTCAGGAATTTGCAAGCTGGTTACTAAGCACAACCAAATTTTGATATTAATCAAAATTTAATTAAATTTTGATAATAATTTAATTAAATTTGATATTAATCAAAATATAATAAAACAAAATGAAGTAAGTTATATTAAAATAAAGTTAATAAATACTCAAAACTCATATCTTCATAATTATCTCACTACTTTTTTTTTTGAGACAGGGTTTTACTCTTCTTGACCAGGCTGGAGTGCAATGGCATGATCTTGGCTCACCCCAACCTCCGCCTCCCGGATTCAAGTGATTCTCCTGCCTCAGCCTCCTGAGTAGCTGGGACTACAGGCATGCACCATGCCCAGCTAATTTTGTTTTTTTAGTAGAGATGGGTTTCTCCATCCTGGTCAGGCTGGTCTTGAACCCTCACCCTCAGGTGATTCACCTGCCTCGGCCTCCCAAAGTGGTGGGATTACAGGTATGAGCCACCGTGCCCAGCCTATTTTACTACATTTTATTATTACCCATGCTTTTGAAGTTATTTACATCTATAGTATCTGATTGGTGGAAATATTATATATTTATAATATTTCTACCCATCTATTTATTCAACCCACTGTTTAATAATAACGTGCTAGATGCAGCCCTTCCTAATTCTACATCCAGTGACATCACATTGCCAGCTTGAAGTTGACCTTGGTAGGAACATTTACACCATGGAAACTGGCAAATATTACAAATCAAGGCTTTGTTTATTGTTTTGTTGATTGCCTAGACTTAAGAAAGAAAGGGAAACTATGACAATACTACAGATGAAACTTTAAAGCATATCATGTCTAGAGCTGTCACACTGTGAATAGCACAAAAAAATGTTGAAGAGATACTCTTCCCATATTCCAAAACTATTATCCAGTTCAACAAAGCCACTCACATCACTGACGAATACTTGAAGTTTCAACACATCTTGGTAATTTCACTTTCATATTTCTCATTAGTGTAAACAAAAATATCAACCACCATTCACATGTAAACTATACTTGTTAGTCAATTACAACCAGAGGTTGGGTTTAGATGCAAGTCTGACAAAAATCAAATAATGCATTCTATAAGAATCTATTAGCTATATGGAATTTGCATTTAAAATATTATATATTTTATTATTATTTGCAGAGTATGTGCCACGCATTCTTTACATTAGTGAAACTTACAAGACACACACTCTCTCTCTTTCCCTCTCTTTCTTTCTCTCTCTCTTTCTTTCTGGAGAGCTCACTGTTATACAATTACCAGCACACCACTGATTCTAAGTACAACCACCCCTCAGTATCTTGGGACATTCGTTCCAGGGCCCCCACAGATACCAAAATGTGAAGCCGCTCAAGTCCCTGATATGAAATGGTGTGGCATTTGTGTAGAACCTATGCGTAGCCTCCTGTGTACTTTAAAATAGTTCCAGATTGCTTATAATATCTAATACAATGAAAATACTGTGTAAATCATTGTTATATTGTTCAGGAAATAATAACCAAAAGGTCTGTACATGTTCAGTACCATTTCTTCCTGAATATTTTCCATCCAAGGTTGGTTGAATCCCCAGCTGCAGAACCCACACATACAGAGAGCTGTCTGCAAATATTAAATCTCATGCGGCCCCGCTCTGAGGCAAAATGATGCTGTGTGTCCTATGCAATTTTTAGAGGAAGCTAATGATGTCACACAACCAATGGGACATAGAGCAGACGCCCCCGAAGGACGTGGCCAACAGAGATGAACTGAAATCTTGTTGAGAGAAGGATGGGCTTTCGCTGATGTCTGCTCTTGCCTTTGGGCCCCATGTCCTTTGAAACTAAGTCAGAAAGGGAAGAGAAATGCCAGTAGGTCCTTCTAGTAAAATACGAAAGAAGTGATACAAGACTGAAGCCTCGCCGGGCGCAGTGGCTCACACCTGTAATCCCAACACTTTGGGAGGCCGAGGCGGGTGGATCATGAGGTCAGGAGTTCGAGACCAGCCTGGCCAACATGGTGAAACCCCGTCTCCACTAAAAATAAAAAAATTAGCTGGGTATGGTGCTGCACACCTGTAGTCTCAGCTACTTAGGAGGCTGAGGCAAAAGGATCAGTAAACCCAGGAGGCAGAGGTTGTAGTGAGCCGAGATTGTACCACTGCACCCCAGCCTGGGTGACAGAGCAAGACTCTGTCTCGAAAAAAAGAAAAGAAAAAGACTGAGGCCTCACTGTGGCCAGAACTCCATCTCCTAACTGTGTGCTCACTTTGGCCCTCCTCTGCCCCATGATCACCGCCCAACGTGAGTTCACTGCGGCTTATCCGACTGGCTCAGTCCATTCCAGGGGCCTGTCCCCAGGCGAAGCTCAAAGCAGACAGCTGACTTTGCCCTTTGTGGAAGGACTCTCAGGTGGGGTGGCTGTGTTGCACGTGAAACCCAGGGGTCCCAGTGGCAAAGCCAGGTGCAGAAACTACAGTTAAACCCTGGCATGGGCGACAGGGCTGGGATGGGACACCCCAGTTCTTTGTTGCTTTGCCTGGTGCTCTGCGTGAGCCGCACAGTTTCACACATGAATGACAAATACCCTCTAGCACGGCTGGGGCAGAGCTCCACAGTGGGAGTTTCATCATCAGGAGTTGCCAAATTTGTAAATTCTGTTGCCAAAGCTTTAACAAGCGTCCAGATGTAAGGCCTAAAAACGAAGTGCTGCCACATCTCTCCCCACCTCTTCCCTCATCTCTGTAACCCAGTTCAGGTAGCTCTAGGGTCTCTTCCCCAGATACAATCACTCAAATGATAATCTGCCAAGATGCAGATTCTTTCCAAATCAGTGTGTTGCTTTAGCGTGAATCAGTCACGACCCTTGATGGAATTTTTTCAAACTTTGCAGAATAATTCAAAATTCATCTGAAAACTTGCCCTGGCAAGAGTAGCTAACTTTAAAGAAGATGTAAGAGAGAGGGGATCTTGGCCTCCCATGTATTAAAACTGTCTCAATAAACTACACTTATAAAACTGCATTAATGGCCGGCGTGATAACTCACGCCTATAATCCCAGCACTTTGGGAGGCCGAGGTGGGTAGATCACTTGAGGTCAGGAGTTTGAGACCAGCCTGGTCAACATGGTGAAACCCCGTCTCTACTAAAAATACAAAAATTAGCTGGGTGTGGTGGCGCGTGCCTGTAATCCCAGCTACTCAGGTGCCTGAGTCAGGAGGATCACTTGAACCCAGGAGGCGGAGGTTGTAGTGAGCTGAGATTGCGCCACTGCACTCCAGCCTGGGCAACAGAGAGAGACTCCGTCTCGAAAAAAAAATAAAATAAAAATAAATAAATTAATAAATAAAACCTGCATTAATAAATATAACAGTTGACAGAAATTCAAGAACTGATGCATGACAAAGGTAACCTTAGCTGGGGGAAAGTATAAATTATTTCATAAATAGTGCTGGGACAATTGGGTAGCAACTGGGGAAAATAAATGAATTTACATTTTTACCTCAAACCGTATACCAAAATAAATCACAGATGGTTTAATGCATAAATTAAAACTGTTAAAAATGCAATATTTCTTTAATCTTGGTGTACAGGAGGACTTTATATGATTTAAGACAATGAAAGAAATTCACAACGAAACTATGGAAAACAATAGATTGGCTAGCTAATTTTGTCGTTGACCTTGAATGGAGAAACATCATCTACAAAACCAATCCACTATACCAAATTAAGGAAAATACCTGAAGCAAGTGTGACAAGGAGTTGATACCCTTCATGGAGGAAGGCTTCATACAAATACATGAGAAAACACTGTCTCTCTGGCCAGGCACGGAGGCTCAACCCTGTAATCCTAGCACTTTGGAAGGCCAAGGCGGGTGGATCATGAGGTCAGGAGTTCAAGACCAGCCTGGCCAATATGGTGAAACCCTATCTCTACTAAAAATGCAAAAGTTAGCTGGACATAGGCACGTGCCTGTAGTCTCAGCTGCTCAGGAGGCTGAGGCAAGAGAATCTCTTGAACCCAGGAGGCAAAGGTTGTCGTGAGTCGAGACTGTGCCACTGCACTTCAGCCTGGGCAACAGAGTGAGACTCTGTCAAAAGAAGGGAGGGAGGGGAGAGGAAAACACTGTCTCTTTGATAGGTAAGTGGTAAAGAAAATTAAAGTTAATTCACAAAAAAGAAATGTAAGAGTCAAATAAACATATGGGGAAAATGTTCAGTCTCTCTTTATAATAAAAAAGCCAATTAGAATAATCTCTGCTCACATCGAAATAATTCTTCAAATCATCCAATTTGCCAAACTCCTCCACCTGTGGAGATGCCTGATTTCGGCTCGTTTATACACACAACATAAGGAAACATGGCAGTGTGTATCAAGAACCTTTAAAATGTTCCGAACTTTGATTTTGCCATTTGCTTTCAAGCATCTCTCCTGGACAAAACTTCGAGTTTAAGGATGTTTATCACAACAGACAAACCTAAACACCTGTGAATGAAACAGCCATTCGGCGTAATCCTTAGAAGCACCCAGTGAATGAAGTGAACATTAAAAATTGCAACGTTTAGCCAGGTGCGGTGGTTCACACCTGTAATCCCAACGCTTTGGGAGGCCGAGTCGGGCAGATGGCTTGTGTACAGAAGTTCGAGACCAGCCTGGGTAACAAGGCTCTACAAAAAAATACAAAAATTAGCTGGGTGTGGGGGTGCACACCTGTGGTCCCAGCTACTTGGAAGGCTGGGGAGAAAGGATCACTTGAGCCTGGGAGGCAGAGGTTGCAGTGAATGGAGATCACACCACTGCACTCCAGCCTGGGCAACAGAGCAAGACCCCATCTCAAAAAAAACTGTGAAGTTATTAGAAGCACAGAAAAGATTTGAAACAGAACTAAGTGAAACATCCATCAATAGGAAAACAAATGGATAAACTTTTTTTTTTTTTTGAGACAGAGTCTTGCACTGTTGCCAGGGCTGGAGTGCAGTGGCACAATCTCAGTTCACCGCAACCTCTGCCTCCTGGGTTCGAGCAGTTCTCCTGCTTCGGCCTCCCAAGTAGCTGGGATTACAGGCGCCCACCACCACGTCCAGCTAATTTATTGTATTTTCAGTAGAGGAGGGGTTTCACTATGTTGGCCAGGCTAATCTCAAACTCCTGACCTTGTGATCTGCCTGCCTCAGCCTTCCAAAGTGCTGGGATTACAGGCGTGAGCCACCATGCCTGACCACAAATGGATAAACCTTTTACTTGCTTATTTGTTTATTCATAAAAAAGTTATATTCATACTGTTTAGTCATCCACTTGGATGGTAGTCAGTGACAGAGAACAAGCCTGCAGACCCATGAAGGAACACAGGGGATCGCAAAAACGGGACCCATGAAGGAACACAGGGGATCTCAAAAACGGGACCCATGAAGGAACACAGGGGATCTCAAAAACGGGACCCATGAAGGAACACAGGGGATCGCAAAAAGGGGACCCATGAAGGAACACAGGGGATCGCAAAAAGGGGACCCATGAAGGAACACAGGGGATCTCAAAAACGGAACCCATGAAGGAACACAGGGGGTCGCAAAAAGGGGACCCATGAAGGAACACAGGGGGTCGCAAAAAGGGGACCCATGAAGGAACACAGGGGATCTCGCTGCTGTGCGAAGAAGGATGGCCACAGAACATCCAGCACGATTCCATTTACTTGCAGTTCTACAACTTCAAAACTAGGAGAAATCAGAACAGTAGGTGCCCAAAGGTGGGAGGGAAAACTGACTGCAAAGGAGCTGGATGGAACTTTCTGGGGTGCTGGAAACATTTCTAAGCCTTGACCAGGGTAGAGGTTACACAGGTGTATACGTCTGTCAAAACCCATCACCCTGTACATTTAAAGTGGATACATTTTATCATATGTACATTATACCACCATAATGTTGGTATAAAATAAACTTTTTAAAAACTAAGTGACGGCCAGGCGTGGTGGCTCATGCCTGTAATCCCAGCACTTTGGGAGGCCGAGATGTGCAGATAACCTGAAGTCAGGAGTTCAAGACTAGCCTGACCAACATGGTGAAACCCCGTCTCTACTAAAAATATAAAAATCAGCCAGGCGTGGTGGCATGCGACCCTAGTCCCAGCTACTCAGGAGGCTGAGGCAGGAGAATCACTTGAACCCAGGAGGTGGAGGTTGCAGCGAGCTGAGATTGCATTACTGCACTCCAGCCTGGCCAACAGAGCCAACTCCATCTCAAAAATAAATAAATAAATAAATAATAAAAACTAAGTGACAAAACCAGGATGCAATATTGTGAAGAGCCATATTAATTATATTAAAATAAAGAGAAAAATGGCAAGAAGGGAAGGGTTTTATTCTGGGGAGCCGGCAATACTCTGGAAGTAGATGGGGGCAGTGGCTGTACGGCCCGGTGACTGTACTAAATGTCACTGAGTTGTTGTTCACTTTAAAATGATTCGCTTTATGCCATGCAAACTGCACCCAATAAAGAAAAATGTTAATAGTGATCGTCTCTAAAAGGAGAGGCTGGGGCCAGGCATAGCGGCTCATGCCTGCAGTCCCTGCACAGTGGGAGGTCAAGGTGGAAGGATAGCTTGAGCCCAGGATTTCAAGACCAGCCTGGGCAACATGGAGAGACCCTGTCACTGCCCTCCACAAAAAAAAGTACAAAAATTAGCCAGGCATGGCGGAATGTACCTGTGGTCCCAGCTGCACAGGAGGCTGCTGGCTGATCCCCTGAGCCCAGGAGGTCGAGGCTGCAGTGAGGTATGATCGCCCCACTAGACTCCAGCCTGGGCAACAGAGTGAGACCCTGTCTCAAAAAAAATAAATAAATAAAAAAAGAGAGAGAGAGAAAAGAAAAAGAAGAAGAGGGCTCTAGGTGACTTCTAGTTCTGTACTAATCATCCTCTGCTGTCCCATCTGTCCTCTGAATTTTCTGCAGGGAGCGCATGTTGATGTTATCATTATTAATTGGATGGGAGTCGGCTTCCTAAGGGACGCACATCCCAAGGGAAGCTACAGGCAGGAACCAGACAAGTCCGTGAGTGCCTCCACTCTCCAGCGTCTCACAGCCGAGGCCCCCACCGTCCCAGCACTAGAGTGAGGCACACCCCTTTGCCCCTTAGGGTCCTTCTGCCTCCCAAAGGCCACCTGAGAGCTTTCTGATGATCTGTAAGGTGCAACATACATTTCAGACATTTCCCATGGAAAATGGAAACGCAACAGCCCAAGCTCCCTGCCGGGACACTGAAGGGCCAACCTGTCTGTGTCCTTGGAGGGTTAGGCAGAGTTGAGGCTAATGGGGGCGGGGACAGCGCTGGTATTTCGGCAAAGGGTCATGCAGCTGGGAGACACTGAGGGGCTTCTAGATCTGAATTAGGAGCTGGGGACCATGCTTTAGACGGCATTCCTGGGAGAGCCCTTTGTAAGGGGTCAGAGCATCCCAGCCCAGAGCTCCATGGGATCTGGACTCAGTCCAAGCAGCTTTCAGTGGCAATCAGCTCCCCACAGAAACCCAGGGGAGATGCAGGCCTAATGACAGCTCCAAATTCTTCAATCCTGAAAGCTTTGGGGTAAGGAGTGGGGGTTATGATCTTGGCAAAAGCAGCTCAGCGTCAGCAAGCAATGCCCTGCAGAAAAACATGAATTCCTACAAAAGGGGCATTGTGTGAACCACGGGGAGCCTTGATGGAGGCATCAATCTTGTGTTACCCAGAGATGTTTATTATGAGGACCATGTCATGCAGCAAAGAGGTAGGGGCCGCAGGCAGGCATACTCACCCTGGAGGACCCTTAGGAAGCCAGGAGCTCCTGCCCAACCCACATCCCAGGCTGTTCCTAAGCAGCCATACAAGATGGCTTGTTCAAGATCTCACAGGAGAAGGAAAATGACGATATTAAGGGCAGAAAGATGGAGTAAGACCATTTCTTTTGGCTTCCTTAGCAAGGACAACACCTGAATCAAGTTCAGGATGACAGGAGGAGAGGGGCCCCATCTAGCAGGCTGTCGGGAATTAGCAGCAACTCAGAATTCCCCCAGGGCAACCATTCCCATCCCTTCCAGAGAACCTAGGGGCGCTTCCCAGGGGTAGAGAACTTCTCCGAAGCTCAAGATGCTTTATTCCTAAGTAAAGTTCTGGCGGGTTTGCAGGAAGAATGCAGCCTTTTTTCCTTTAAAGACAAAAAGACCCTGAATTTATCCTCACATCAGAAAGCCAGAGCTCAGATCCAAGGTGGATCTCCCACCCTCATACAAATACAGAGTCAGCATCTGAAAAGGGCAAAGTCAACGATGCAGAGGCCGATGAGCAATTCCTGGAGGGTGATGCCCCTGGGTTAGAACCGGAGGCTGGAAGCACCAACATATGGTAAGTGCATCACCCCGAGGGGACCAGGACTGAGCATCTGGACCAGATGGTATGATCCAGGGCTGCGAGACACTCTTTCGTCTCTCCCTCCAACCTGAGCATCAGGACAGCCTCAGCTGGTGGAGGACAGGGGTGCACCCAGCGTCAGAAGCCTTAGCTCCAGTGCAGCCACGGCTGCTTCCTGTCACGGGACGCTGGGCACTGCACTTCCCTGTGCCCCAACGTCCCCACAGCATCCTCGGCATTCATTGAGACAAGCCGAGTCAAAGGCTTTCAGAATCCATCAAACGTCACACGTGCAACGCCGCTGTTATGTTTCCTTTGTTTTCAGCATCCAGTCCAGGTGCAGTGGCTCATGCCTGGAATCCCAGCACTTTGGGAGGTCGAGGCAGAGGATCACCTGAGGTTGGGAGTTTGAGACCAGCCTGACCAACATGGAGAAACTATGTCTCTACTAAAAATACAAAATTAGCCGGGCGTGGTGGCAGGTGCCTGTAATCCCAGCTACTCAGGAGGCTGAGGCAGGAGAATCGCTTGAACCCAGGAGGTGGAGGTTGCGGTGAGCCAAGATCATGCCACTGCACTCCAGCCTGGGCGACAAGAGCAAAACTTCATCTCAAAGAAAAAAGAAAGAAAGAAAAAATCTCCCATGAAACAGAATAAACCTCCAAGGGAAGCTTTGGTTTTGGTCTTTGCAAAATAGAAAGAGTCCTTTTAATAGCTCAAATGCAGCACCTTTCAGCCAGAGAGCAGCCAGCAGGCTCGTGTTCTGAGAGCTGGATTTTTCCATTTGGGGGCACTGAGGTTTATTTGGAAACAGAAGACACTGGGCTCGACTTCAAGCATCCTCATTTTACACGCCTGGCTCCAAGTAATATATTGTTTCAGTTTGACTTGCTGGCCTCCTTAGCCCCAAACAGGCTGAGCCACACCAGAGAAGGCACAGAACGGCAGAGAGACAGAGAGGGAGAAGTGGGTAAGGTATTTCCTGTCATGAAATCCAATCGGATGGAACTTTCAGCAGGAAAAGCAACACCTCTGAGGCCCACTTTTAAAAGGGGGACAGGGGAGAAAAAAGAAAGAAAAGAAACCTCTTGTGTTTGGCCCTCAAAACACCAAGATCTTGTCTGAGTTCTGGGTCAGACGCCAGTGAAAGGAACATGGGCTGCCCTCAATTTGGTGGCAACAGGAGAAAGATGGGGTTTGGATTTTGGAGAGCAGAAAGAAATAGGGCTGAGGTTTCTCATCTCCTTGTGTTCTTTCTTGGGGGAGGGAAAGAAGAAAAATAGAGCCGGGCACAGTGGCTCACATCTATAATCTGAGCACTTTGGGAGGTCCAGGCAGGAGGATTGCTTGAAAAAAACCAGCCTGGGAAACACAGCAAGACCCCATCTCTACAAAAAATTAAAAATTAGCTAAATGTGGTGGTGCACACCTGTAGTCCCAGCTATTTGGGAGGCTGAGGTAAGAGGGTCGCTTGAGCCAGGGAGTTTGAGGCTGCAGTGAGCCGTGACCATTCCACTGTGCTTCAGCCTGGGCAACATAATGAGACCCTGTCTCCAAACAAAGAAAGGAACAAAAGATTCTGAGCTGGGAAGAATTGTTGATCAACTGTTGTATGCTGTTACCAGCTGGCAGGCTGGCTCCCCTCATCAAGGGAGCTTGGGGGAGGGCTGCACACAGAGGTGGCAGAATGAAAGAGCCAGGCATTCAAGGTCGTGAGGATGAAGTCTAGAAGTCTAGATCAACCCACTAAACCTAGGAATGGCCTCACCCACCCATGGCCCTCTCCTCCTTCCGGGTGAGACGGACAGACAGGAACAGGTAAGGGAGTGAAAGTAAGAAGACAGTGATGGCGGCTTCCCTAAACCTCTGCCTGAAGCTGAGACACTATGAAAAAACATGATTGCTCACCGCGTACTTGAGAGATGAGCAAGAAGTGAGATCTTTTTTCTCTTTTTTTTTTTTTTTGACACAGAGTCTCACTCTGTCACCCAGGCTGGAGTGCAGTGGTACGATCTCGGCTCACCACAACCTCCCCTTCCTAGGTTGAAGCAATTCTCCTGCCTCAGCCTTCTGAGTAGCTGGGATTACAGGCATGCACCGCAACGCCCGGCTAATTATTGTATTTTTAGTAGCGATGAGGCTTCATCATGTTGGTCAGGCTGGTCTCGAACTCCTGACCTCAGGTAATTCGCCCACCTCGGCCTCCCAAAGTGCTGGGACTATAGGGGTGAACCACCACACCCAGCCAAGAAGTGAGATTTCAAACAAGAGACGAGGTGTTTTTCCACGTTTGGATTGAACATGGGGTTCTCGTGGTGCCCCTCAACGCTGGTCTTAGAATCGGTGATTTGCGAAGGATGCTCCAGCCCCAGAAGATTTGGGGGAATTGAGAGAACATTCACCTTTTCTGATGGGCAGGTGCACAACTGGAACCACACCGCCTCTGAGGAGGGTGTCTATGGCCACAGCGTTGGTGTTACAGACACAGTGTCTGGTTGAAAGTGAACTGGTCCACGGAGAAAGGCAGGAGAGAAAGCACCCCTTTATCTCGTCAGAGTGGGAGAGCCGAGAGGAGGGGAGAGCTCTGTCCAGCAGCTGCCCGTGAGGTCCTCGGCAGGATTTAATTTCATTCCCACCAGGACACCCTGAGACTCCAGTGAGGGCACCGGAGGGAAGCCATCACAGCCACGGCGTGGCAGCGCCCTTCCCGGTGCCAGAAGCATGCCAAGCCGGTGTTCCTGAATGCTTGGTCCAATCATGTGTGTTTCCGAGGCCGTGTGAGCAGGACCTCACCCCAGTGACCCACACTCCACTTGGTGGTGTCCACATCAGTGGGACATTCACCAGCCTGAAGAGAAGTGGGCGCTGTCCCCAGAGGGGGATGCGGTGAAGACCTGGGTTTTCCTCTCTCACTCACTTACAGAAGCTTCCAAGCCACTGTGAATGGAAGTGACTTTCCCTGGCTCCCAGCTATGTGCTGAGACACTTCCATACCATTATTCATTCTTCACGATATCTCGTAAAGGGTCCTGCCATCTTCCTGCGTTAGTTTCCTCAAGCTCCCGCAGCCAAGCACCAGACTGAAGGACTTCAGCCACAGAAGTGCCCTCCTCACAGTTCTAGAAGCTGCAAGTCCGAGATCAAGATGTCGGCAAGGCTGGTTCCATCCGAGACTGCCCTCCTTGGTTTGTAGACGGCAGTCTTCTCCCCACGTCCTCACACGGTCCTCCCTCTGTGTGTCTGTGACCTAATCTCCTCCTCCTATGAGGACCCACGTCACGCTGGATGAGGGCCCACCTGAGTGGCCTCATTTTAACTAAATCACCTCTTCAAAGACCCTGTCTCCAGACACAGCCCCTCTACTGTGACTTAGGGCTTGAACACATTAATTACAGGGTGATGTAATTCAGCCCCAAACACCCCCTAAGGAAACTTGGGCTCAGAAGGTTTAGGTCATCTGCCCAAGTCCACACAGCAAGGAGGCAGAGGTGCTGAAATGAGATACCCACCAATGTCTGGGTCCGTACCCAGCCACTGCCCTCAGCACGGAGCAGCAAAGCACCTCCTTGGTCTGACTTTCCAGCTCCCAACTCAAACTGGAAAAAGAGGCTGGATAGGGTCAAAGAGCACAACACATTGATTTTTGCCTTTGATTTTCTGTTCTTTGGTGTTTGGGCTGCAATTGCTTTTATCTGGGCTTTGGGGCCTTTCCTGTCGCAGCCTCATTTGGCCCACATTCTGCCCATCCCAGCAAGCCCACACCTCCCTGCTCCTCTGCGACGTGTTCTGTGCAAGCACACGCGTCTTCCTCGGCCAGCGCCAATTTTCCTTCCTGCAGCAAGTCCTCACTGCCTTTCCTGACTTCCTACAACACCTGTTAGCTGTGTTGTCCTCGGAGGCACCCGATGCCACTTCCTTTGTGCTTCGAGACACCGTTTTGATGAGTGTGCTCATTGCTTAATTTCTTTCTCACCTGTTCATTCTCTCCTGGCCCTCCAAGGTTAATTCCTGCCCTGACCTTCAGTCTCCTTCCTGCCACTCTCGCTCCGCTCTCTTCCATCAATTCACCCTCTCTCTGGTCGATCTAATCTCTCTCTCCACATTAGTTCCTTCTCTTTAGATTACAGACTGCCCAAGTCCCTGCAGGAGCATGAATGATGATTTTTAGCCCCTTCCCTTTTCTCACCAGCATTGTCAGCCCTCCCCAGCAAGCAGTCCTCGCCTTGGCTCTGACCGTTAAATATACTTTCCTGCTGAGACAGTTCCGTGTGCTCTCTGCATTCCCCACCACCTAGATACCACACCCAGAATGCCCTGCACAGACCTTGACGAGCACCTGGCTTTACCAACAAAGGAGATAGGAATCCAGAGTGCACAAAGGACTTGCCCAAGGTCACGCCTACATTTAGTGGCACAGTCAGGTCTGGCACAGTGCCATCCGGTAGCAATAGAATGTGAGCTATGGATGCCGTTTTAAATTTTCTAGTAGTCACATTTCAAAAAGTAAAGACAACTGAGATTAATTTACAAAATAAGTTTCATTTAACCTGATATATCCCAAATCTTACCATTTCAACATGTAACCACCATAACAAATTGTCACTGAGATCATCTACCTTCTTGTTTTTCTGTAAGTTTTGAAACCCAGTGAGCACTGTACACTTACAGCACATTTAGAGTCACACTAGCCCCATCTCAAGTGCTCCATAGCCACACGTGGCTGGTGGCTGCCAGGCTAGACAGTTCAGCTCTAGTGCTGAAGTACCAACTCCCAATCCAGTGCTCTCTCTCCACCATGCCAAGCTTAAAGAGGCCCTTCTGGTCCCTGTTTGTCGTGCCTTCCCCACTCGACTTCCCCACACCTTGACCCTGGGCCTCTCCACTTCTGTCCACTCTCGCCTCCCAAGATCCTGCAACCCTTCATCCCTTGGGTTTTCACATTCACCCCTCTTCCTGCTGCTTTCCCTGACTCCCCTTTCCTCTTAACATTCCTTAAACAGGGGCATCCCTCAAGGTAAGTATATTATATCAATGGTAATAGTAATGATCTTCTTCTCCATCAGTATCATCACCATCACCATCAGTATCGTCACCATCATCATCACCATCATCACCACCACGATCATCATCACCATCCCCATCGCCACCATCATCACCATGATCACCATCACCATCACCATCATCATCACCATCATCACCACCACAATCATCATCACCATCCCCATCGCCACCATCATCACCATCATCACCATCACCACCACCATCATCATCACCATCCCCATCACCACCATTATCACCATGATCACCATCACCGTCACCATCATCATCACCATCATCACCATCACCGTTATCAACATTACCACCACCATTATCATCACCATCATTATCCTCATCATGATCATCACCATCACCGTATTCACCATCATCATCACCATCATCATTATCATCACCATCACCATCATCATCACCACCATTATCATCACCATCACCATGTCGATCATCATCATCATCATCATCACCATCACCACATCCATCATCATCACCATTATCACCATATCCACCATCATCACCATCACCATCACCACCACCATCAGCATCACGATCAGCATCAGCATCACCATAATCATCACCACCATCATCACCATCATTATCCTCATCATCACCATCATCATAACCATCACCATATTCACATCATCATCACTGTCATCACCATGATCACCATCACCATTACCACCATTATCAACATATCCACCATCATCATCACCATCATCATCACCATATCCACCACCATCATCACTATCATCACCATCACCATCGCAGTATCCACCATCATCATCACCATCATCACCATGACCATCATCATTATTGTCATCATCATCATCACCATCATCATCACCACCATATCCACCACCATCATCACTATCATCACCATCACCATCGCCATATCCACCATCATCATCACCATCATCACCATCACCATCACCATCATCATCGTCATCATCATCACCAGTGCTGATGGTATACTGAGCCATCTACTGTTCTAAGTGCTGCCCATGTAATAATTCATTTGAACTCACAGCTACCTCAAGAGGAACTGTTATTGCCCTCCATGCCTTAAGTTCCTTTTGCTGCTGTAACAAATTACCACAAGCTCAGGGACATAAAACAACATAAATGTATTATCATTGTACTTCTGTAGGTTAGAAGTCTGACGTGGGCCTGGCTGGGCGAAAATTAAGGTGTCAGCAGTCTGCACTCCCTTCTGGTGCCTTTAGGAGAAAATCATTTTCTTGCCTTTTCAGCCTAGAGGCTGCCAGTATTCTTTGGCTCGTGGCCTCTTTTTTCTTCAAACCCAGCCACAGTAGTTGATTCCTTCCATGTCCCATCTCTCCAATTTCCTCTTCTGGCTGCTTCTTCCATTTTTTAAGGACCCTTGTCATTACATTGGGCCCACTAGGATAATACAAGATAACCCCTCACCTTAAAATTACCTGATTAACAACTGTAATTCTAGAAGCCATATTTTAAAAGTAAAAAGAGGTGAGACTAATTCAAGAAATAGGTGTCATTTAACCTGATATATCCAAGATCTTATCACCTCATCATGGTAAGATTCCTGGAAGCGATCTTAATCAACATAACAAACCATTAACAAGATCATCTATGTTCTTATCTTGGCTAAGTGTTTAATTCCTTTATCCAACACTTTACTGGGTAACCTAACGTAGTCACAGTTTCTATGGATTAGGACATGGACCTATGCGGGGGACATCATTCTGCCTCCCACAACCCACTTTATAAATGGGAAAAAAAGAGAGAGGTTAAGTAACTCATGTAAGGTCACACTGCTTAAGTACCATGGACTTTCATTCCTTGATGTCTTTTTTTTTTTTTTTTGTGAGATGGAGTCTTGCTCCATCACCCAGTCTAGAGTGCAGTGGCACAATCTCAGCTCACTGCAGCCTCTGCCTCTTGGGTTCAAGCAATTCTCCTGCCTCAGCCTCCTGAGTAGCTGGGATTACAGGCGTGCACCACCATCATGCTGGGCTAATTTTTGTATTTTTAGTAGAGACAGGTTTCACCAAATTGGTCAGGCTGGTCTCAAACTCCTTACCTTGTGATCCACCTGCCTCAGCCTCCCAAAGTGCTGAGATTACAGGCGTGAGCCACTACACCCAGCCTCCTTGATGTCTTTTAGACCCAACTGTTGCCTATGACTCCCACCACTGAGATCCTGGTGCAGGCTCTATGACCTTAGGCTTCTTACAAGTCTTGGCTCCCTCCATACTGGTCCACCCACCAAAGCCATTCTTTCTGGCTCCCAGGCTTGTTTGCAGCCATTATTTCCTGGATGCCATATGCTGTGTTAATTGATTGATTCAGAGAATATGAAGAAGGATGGACTCTAAAGTATCATAACTGAAATAAATGTTCTCTGCAAACAATTTGATGGTGATGTTATGCTCTCCATGAGCTATGCACACACGTGGATTTGGACTCTCATAAGAGATCTCGTCCTTGTCTTTCCCCCATCCCCACAAGGGCAGCCTTAGTTGAACTGTGCTCCTCAGTCATGGCAACCATCCTGTCCCGCAGCCAAGAAGAGAGACATGGCAGCTTGTCTTGAAATCATCAAGAAATGTCTCCCAGGCAGCCAGGCTTCCTTCACTTTTATAGACAGCCTGTTTAGAAGGAAAAAGAAAACCTCAAGTCCATTTACTTTCTGCAGCTGAATGTTCCAGAAAGTTCTACAAGGGACACACTGTGGTCTGCAGTGGCTCCTCCTTCTTGACCATTGGTTTGGAAGCTCTCAGAGCCCCACCTGCACGGATGGACAATACGTTGCTCTCTCTCCTGCTGACTCCAGCTAACTCCTGGGGAAGAAAGTAGAGACAAGCGCAAAGGAGCCAAGATCAGCCCAAGCCCCTGACCGAGAGCCCGTCGTTCAAGCCCGGGTCCCCAGTCCATGGTCTCCTGATCAACTGTCCCATGCTCCATGCAAAGCCACCGTTAGAAGTCAAAGGGGCCAAAAGCTGCACACTCAAGTGAAGTCACCAGAGCACCCGCAGATCCAACTTCTCAGCCACACAGGAAAACACGGGGTCCATCTATTTCCCAGCCTACCAGCAAATTCCATGCTTGTACCAGCCCCGGCCAAGTGACCAGGCCAAGGGACTGAAGAGAGGGCTCCCCTGGCCCCTGCAGGAACCAAGGCTCTCTGCAGCTCAGCTGGCCTGCAATGACCCACATCACTGGAGGCTGCACACCTGACAGCCGCATGCAGACTGGCCACGGAAGGCGTCTCAGTGCATGGTCAGAACAGCTTTCTCATCAACTCTGTAATCACAGCTCTGCCACGAGAGCAAGGTGAGCCCATCTCAGTTTCATCTCCTTTCACTTATAAATGAAAACAAATGGAGACTAAGACGAAGGACGTGCGAGCACTTCAAATAGTGCCCAGCAATGGCGGGAGGAACCGGCCCCATCACATGACTCAAAAATGAGCAAATGGAGGAAAGAGGGCGCCTCTGTCTGGAAGGATATACATATTAGATACGTGTTCTTTCAGCATGTAAAGAAGTCTGAAAATAGAATAAGCTTACATGCAAAAGTGAGCACCAGCAGCTGAAGGGCTCGATGACTGAGACAGACCTGTATCTGTGCTGATTTCCGTTGTCATGTGAGATGCAACGACGGGGCAAGCTGGGTGCAGAGCGCATGGGGACCAGCTCCACCACGGATTTTTTTTGTAGAGTCTATACTTATCGCAGGCCCAGGCGCGGTGGCTCACATCTGTAATCCCAGCACTTTGGGAGGCCAAGACAGGCAGATCACCTGAGGTCAGGAGCTCAAGACCAGCTTGGACAACATGGTGAAACCCTGTCTCTACTAAAAATACAAAAATTAGGCGGTCATGGTGGCAGGCGCCTGTAATCCCAGCTACTGGGGAGGCTGAGGCAGGAGAATCACTTGAACCCAGGAGGCGGAGGTTGCGGTGAGCCAAGATCGCACCACTGCACTCCAGCCTGGGTGACAAGAGCAAGACTCCATCTAGAAACGATAAAAATAAATATATACATACTTATTGGCCAGGTGCAGTAGCTCACACCTGTAATCCCAGCACTTTGGGAGGCCAAGGGTGGATCACGAGGTCAGGAGTTCAAGATCATCCTGGCGAATATGATGAAACCCCGTCTTTACTAAAAATACAAAAAATTACCTGGGTGTGGTGTACATGCCTGTTGTCCCAGCTACTCAGGAGGCTGAGGCAGGAGAATCGCTTGAACCCGGGAGGCGGAGGTTGTAGTGAGCCCAGATCGCACCACTGCGCTCCAGCCTGGGTGACAGAGCGAAACTCACATGCTTATTGCAAGATTTAAAAGGGTCTGGGTTTGTTTTTTCTTTAAGGTAAAGGACTTGTGGTTGAAAGAGGAGGAGGTCAAGAAGAGGAGGAAGGGAGAGCGGGAGGGCAGGAAGAGGATGGACAGAGCCAGAGGCAAGCGGGTGGAGAGGGAGAGAGGAGGAGAGAGGAGAGAGGAGAAAGACAGGGAGAGACACTGCATTCTACCACGGGGTCACAGATGACACGCTGGGGAGCGACGTCCTTGGCGAGCGCACCGAGGCAGCTGGCTTTGATCCTCCTTGCTCTAGCTGCATCTATCAGTGGCTTCCAACTGGTCTGAATTAAAACCTGTCTCCAAGAAGCCCTTGGAAGAGCGGATTTTCTTTTGATTATTTATTCTGGACCCACACCCAGTAGAAAAAAATGCCTTCTACGGCAACCCCCTCTGCTCTGGGGCCTGTTTTATTGGGAGAGCCATTGAAAATGATGAGCAGTGTTACATGCAAATTCTACTTGGCAGCTCTCTGACTCCAAGGCAGGGGGCTGCTTATTCCATCTGCCTGGCCACGTGCAGGGAGCAGCTGCCCAGGTGCAGGCCTGGGCTCCTGGGGTCTGAATCCACAAGGCAAAGACGCTACCGGGTTTCTTTGTTGTTTTCCAGTCACACGGTGGATTATTCCAAAAGCTCCTGGACTGACTTCCAGCAACACTGATCTGAGAAGAATAGTTCCAAATTCCTCAGCACACGGTGAAACATTTTCATGTTCTCGGCAGAAACCAGTTTTAGATGACTGAAAAGAACACAGGCCACGGTGACCCGGGGGTTCCATGTTGTGAGCCGTGAACAGTTTATTCCAAAGCTCCATGTCTCGTTCAAAAAAAATGTTTTTAAGCCTAAGGAGACATATATTTTCCTGACAGTGTGGAACAGAAAAAGGCAGCAGTCCCTAGCCTTAGTTCTCAGACCCTATCCACAAGGTAAATAAAGCATAAATTAACCAATTACAATAAAATACCAGATAAATGCCTTTGACAACTCTGAATTTCCCATGAAAATGCTTCCAGCTGTGACCCCTGGCTTGCAATGCATGGGCTGAAGGAGGCCTGAGTTTGTTTATAAAGGATGTTTCAAACACACAGTCCCAGAGGAGGAATCCTCTATGACAGGCCAGCAGGAGAGGATTCTGGGTCTCCATCTTTATGCCCCACAGTACTCTGCCTCTCTTGGACAGAACTGGATGGAAGCAATCGTTCAAAGTCGCTGGCAAGAAGAGATAAGCCTGGACATTCCCAGCTTCCTATTACCGCACATTAATCAGAAACCCTCTTTTCATATATTGGAAATAGAATCCTAAGGATGGGCCCAAGAGATCCCCAAGGGTAGCAGCCTGGATCTGGTGACAGTAATGGTTCCCTGGAGAGAGGACAGGAGGTGGAGGTGGAGCCCGAAGGGTGGGTGGGCCCTTATTTCTTTTTTGTTCATAAAGTTTTATTGGCACACAGCCATGCTCATGTGTTTACATACTGCCTATGGATGCTGTCTGGAAGGGCAGAGTTTTGTTTTGACAGAGACCATATGGCCTGCAACACTGAAGATGTCCACAACTTATAATACGGGGAGCCAAGAGACTCTGCCTGTCACGGCTGGAAGTGGAAAGGGACATGGAAGGGCACTGCTGAAGTTGCAGAGGAGGCTAAGGTAGCATATGGCCAGGCTGGCCCGGGCACGGCGGGGTGATGAGCAGTGGTGTGACAGCTCAAGCCTTGTACCACCTGACACCACTGTGCTAGCTACCTGTTCTGTATAAAGAACCACCATAAGGCCAGGGCAGTGGTACATGCCTGGAATCCCAGCACTTTGGGAGGCTGAAGCAGGAGGATCGTTTGAGGTCAGGAGATGAGCCTGGGCAACATGGTGAGATCCCGTCTTTACAAAAAAACATTTTTTTTAATTAGCCAGACATGGAGACGCACACCTATGATCTCAGCCCCTTGGGAGGCTGAGACGGGAGAATTACTTGAGCCTAGGAATTCAAGGCTGCAGTGAGGTATGATTATGCCACTGTACTCCAGCCTTGGCAACGGAGCAAGACCCTGTCTCAACAACAACAAAAATCACCAGAAGACCAGGCCTAGCATGGCGGGGTCAGTGCTTAGGGCCTCACGAGGCTGGAACTGAAGGTGCACTGTGGTCTGAAGCCTAGAGTCCTCTTCTGTGGTCACATGGCTGTGTCAGAATTCGGTTCCGTGGGGCTGCAGGACCTCAGTCCTAGTTTCCTTGGTGGCTGTCAGCTGGGGGCCACCCTTAGTCCCCAGAGGCCGCCCACAGCTCCTTGCCATGTGGCCCCTCTAGCTCTAAGCCAGCGATGGGACACGTCTCACGTTTCAGATCCCTGTTGTGCTTTGAATCTTTGCCTTTCTCCATGGCTGCCGTCCAGACCCAGGTGTAAAGCACTCCTGTGATTAGGTCAGGCTCTCTCCCTATCTCAAAGTCCAGTGAGTTGGGCCATTATCAGCTGTACCCAGAACCACGTTTGACTAATGCGCAGCAGGGAAGTGCACCAGGGGCCAGACTCTGGGCCATTTTCTAATTCCACCTACTACGCCATCCTTCACCATCCCAAACCGCAGCAGGTCAACAGACGATACCTGAGGCTGATCAGCTCCAAACCACAGCAGCTGTCATTCAGAGACCTGGGGGCCGCCTCCAGAGCCGAAGCCTGAAACTGCTCAAAGAAGGTTGCCTGCAGGGAGCCGGGCGGGAGCTGGAGGTGAGAGGTGGCGTGAAGAGCTGTGCTGTCACTAGACCACTATTCTAGGCAGTTTGGTTTTTTTTAACCACTATGACAACGATTGTTTAAAGAGTGCAAAGAAAAGAAATCGGCCCTATTGGATTTCTTGCCCTGGAGGTTCTTGCCTTGGGTGTCTCAAATCCCCGACACCTGCAGCTGCCTTACCTTCTTTTCTCTACTCCACGAGTCCCTTTTCCTCCTGCAGACCCGTGCTCCAGTGCCCGCACCTCCTTCAGCTTCCCTGATACCTTGCTCCCTCAGACAGGCCTTGCCCATCCACCATCCACAAGCTCTCTGTCTCCGTGTAGGCTGCCCCAGAAGCAGACACCGAGACCAGGGAGTGAGTGCAAATGTTTATTGGGGAGGTGACCCCAGGAAGCACCAGCCAGGTTGCAGGGAGGCGAAGAAGTCCCTAAGGGTGTGTGTTCAGGCAAATACTACTAGGGGGCAACTGGCGCTGGGCCCGACCTAGCGCACACCCGGAGTCGGCCCAGCCACAGCCGAGGACGCCGATGTACTTGTCGTTGGTGGAGGCTGCGGCTGGGGCGTCAGCTCTCTGGCCTGCCACGTGCCCGCGATGGAACACGTTCCCACGGGCGGCAAAGGGAGCTCTCTGCCTTTCATACATGGACATGGGTGCGGAAGAGAACGCAGGCGGCGGCGCACTTGCAGCCCCCGCAGCCCCCAGCACCCTGCTCCGCCAGCCCCAGCGTCACCTGGAACGGCCGTGGCACTAGGTTTGTGGACCCAGGTAGTTATTTCCTGTGGCCGCTGTCACAAATGACCACAAACGGCGAACTCAAAACAACAGTGCCCAGAAGTCTAAATCCAGGTGTGAGCAGGGCAGCGCTGTCTCTGAAGGCTGGAGGGGAGGATCGCTCCCGGTCCCTCCCAGCTACTGAAGGCTCCTGGCATTCCTGGGCTTGTGGCCACATCGCTTCCATCTTTGCCTTTATTGTTACATGACCTTCTTTTCTGTGTGTGTCCAAATTTCCTTCTTTTTATAAAGACATCAGTCAGCTGGGCACGGTGGCTCACACCTGTAATCCCAACACTTTGGGAGGTCAAGGCAGGCAGATCATGAGGTCAGGAGCTCGAGACCATCCTGGCTAACATGGTGAAACCTTATCTCTACTAAAAATACAAAAAATTGGACAGGCATGGTGGTGCGTGCCTATAGTCCTAGCTACGCGGGAGGGTGAGGCAGCAGAATTGTTTGAACCTGGGAGGTGGAGGTTGCAGTGAGCCCAGATTGCGCCACTGCACTCCAGCCTGGGCGACAGAGTGAGACTCCGCCTCAGAAATAGAAAATAAAGACAACAGTCATTGGATCAGGGCCCCCCAGTCCCATACAACCTCGTCTTAGTCACATCTACAAAGAGCCTATTTCCAAGTAAGGTCACATTCACAGGTACCAGGGTTACAGCTGGAACGTAACTTGTAGGAGCATGCCATTCAACACGCAAGCATTGACTGGGGCCAGGCTCTGCTAAGTGATTTGTATGCATTCACTCATTTAGGTCTCACCCAGCACATGATGAGTAGATACTACTGTGGTCCCTGATTTACAACTGAAGCCCAGAGAGGTTAAGTAATTAGCCTAGGGTCACACAGCTAATCAGTGGCAGAGCCCAAAACCCAACCCCCACCAGTCACACCCACCCCAGCTCTAACCACTGTGCGCACTGCCTCTCCAGCTTCTCCTACCAGGCCCTTTTCTCAGCCCTCAGTCCCTTTGTCTCCATGCCTTCATCTTCCTTCCCCTTCTCATCCAAACTCTTCATTCAGTCACTTCACAGTTACATGCTGAGGGGCTTCCAGGTACCAAGTCCTGGATGAAGTGCTAGGACACTGAGCAAAAACAGGTGGGACGCAGTGGCTCACGCCTGTAATCCCAGTGCTTTGGGAGGCCGGTGGGTGGATCACATGAGGTCAGGAGTTCAACACCAGCCTGGCTAACAAGGTGAAACTCCGTCTCTACTAAAAATACAAAAATTAGCAGGGTGTGATGGTGCATACCTATAGTCCCACCTACTGGGAAGGCTGAGGCAGAAGAATTGCTTGAACCCAGGAGGCGGAGGTTGCAGTGAGATCACACCACTGCACTCCAGCCTGGGCAACAGAGACTGTCCCCCAAAAAAACAAAAACAAAGAAAGAGAGTGCTGGGACTCTGAGCAAAACGGACACCTGCAGTCTCCCCTTGCTGCGTGTTATGTTTCCCTCTAACTGCCGTCAATTGCTCTGGGGAATGAGCATTCTGTCCGGGGCAGCGACAGATGCTAATCGAATGTGTGCCAATAAAACTTTATTCATGGACATTGGATTGCGTATAATTTTCAGATGTTATAAAATGTTATTCTTCTTTTGGTGTTTTCTCCCCCTCCATCTAAAAATGCAAAAATCATTTTTAGCTGACAGGGTCGTTCAGCTGGCTGGGTTTGGCCCACAGGCCTTCGTTGGCTGGCCCCGCATCTGCAGCTCTTCAAAGTCTCTTCAGGCTGGTTTGTTCTTGATACGCCACAGCCCATTCTGTCCTCCCCAGACCTCAGCCGTGTTTTTCCTTTTTTACAAATTACTGGCTGCTCTTTACAGTGCTCTGAGGAATTAAAGGGTGGGCCTGTGTGTCACAGTCAGAGGCCAACTGGTCAGCACCAGATGGTGAGAAGTGATGTCCTAGAGCACAGGGATCTGGGCTGGGAGCAGTGGCCACGCCTGTAATCCCAGCACTTTAGGAGGCTGAGGCAGGCGGATCACCTGAGGTCGGGAGTTCAAGACCAGCCTGGCCAACATGGTGAAACCCCGTCTCTACTAAAAATACAAAAATTTGCTGGGAGTGGTGGCGGGCACTTGTAATCCCAGCTACTCGGGAAGCTGAGGCAGGAGAATGACTTGAACCCACTGGCAGAGGTTGCAGTGAGCTGAGATCACGCCATTGCACTCCAGCCTGGATAACAAGAGCAAAACTCCATTTCAGGAAAAAAACAGAAAAAACAAGAAGATGGCACAGAATGTGAGGGCAGACACCCCCCAGGCCATCTGAAAGGGGACATGGATGGAGCAGCTTCTCCAGCAACAATATCATGGTTCAATGCATCCTACTCCCCTCACTCCCGCAAAGGCAATTTATTACAGGTGAATCACAGTCCCCCATGCTAGGTCATGTGAGTTAATTAATTCTAAAGGGTGATGTGCTGCAGTCCCAGGACAGCTCTCACTGCTATCCAGCACGAGGCGATACTGTGCAGAGCACTCAGGTCAGCAAACTGTGGCCCACAGGCTGAAGGCAGCCCACAACCTGCTTCTGTAAATAAAGTTTACCAGCACACAGCCATACCCATTCCTTAATGTACTGTCTGTGGCTGTGTGGGAGCCACAGAAGCCTTGCTGAGTAGTTGCAGCAGAGACCGTCTGGCCCACAGAGCCTAAAGTGATTACCATCTGGCCCTTAATGGCAAAAGCACGCCAACCCAAAGTCTAGAAGAATGGGAGGACCACCTGTCCTTCATGTCAGCCAGGTTCCCAGGAGAAAAGTGGCAGCAGTGAGCTTAGATCACACCTCCTGGTGAGCACCGATGTGCCACGTCACGCTGGCAGTTATAAATGGAACCACATGCCTGAGCTAACGCTGTATGTCAACCTTGAGACTTGTGACAAGGACAGGTGCCTGCACAGGAAACCTCTGCACCATCGCTCAGCAGGGAGCGAAGAGAGCTTCCATCAACAGAGCCAAGTTCATCTTGTAGAAATAACTGCATCCAAACTCACGAGTAGGTACACCTCACGTTTCTGTCTGTGGGGCATGGCCACACTCGTTTTAGCCCAAGACATTTCTTTTCTTTTCATTCTTCTTTCTTTCTTTTTTTGAGACAGAGTTTCCCTCTTGTTGCCAGGAGAATAAAGAAAACATATGGCAAAACAAGCAATGGGGAAAGGACTCCACGTTTAATAAATGGTGTTGGGAAAACTGGCTAGCAACGTGCAGAAAGCAGAAACTGGACCCCTACCTGTCACCTTACACTAAAATTAATTCCAGATGGATCAAAGATTTAAATGTAAAACCTAACACCATAAAAACACTAGAAGACTCACGCCTGTAATCCCAGCACTTTGGGAGGCCGAGGTGGGTGGATCACGAGGTCAAGAGATCGAGACCATCCAGGTCAACATGGTGAAACCCCGTCTCTACTAAAAATACAAAAAATTAGGTGGGCATGGTGGTGAGTGCCTGTAATCCCAGCTACTCAGGAGGCTGAGGCAGGAGAATTGCCTGAACCCAGGAGGCGGAGGTTGCAGTGAGCCGAGATCGCACCATTGCACTCCAGCCTGGGTAACAAGAGCGAAACTCCGTCTCAAAAAAAGAAAAAAAAAAAAAACACTAGAAGAAAATGTAGGCAAAACCATCCAGGACATAGGCATAGGCAAGGACTTCATGACTAAAACGCCAAAAGCAATGGCAACAAAAGCCAAAATAGACAATGGGATCTAATTAAACTCCAGAGCTTCTGTACAGCAAAAGAAACCATCATTAGAGCCAACTGGCAACCAACAGAATGGGAAAAAATTTTTGCAATCTACCATCTGACAAAGGGCTAATATCCAGAATCTACAAAGAACTAAAACAGATATACAAGAAAAAAACAAACAACCCCATTCAAAAGTGGGCAAAGGATATGAATAGACACTTTACAAAAGAAGACATATATGAGGCCAACAAACATATGAAAAAATGCTCACCATCACCGATTATTAGAGAAATGCAAATCAAAACCACACTGAGATATCATCTCACGCCAGTTAGAATGGCGATCATTAAAAAATCTGTAGACAACAGATGCTGGAGAGGATGTGGAGAAATAGGAACACTCTTATACAGTTGGTGGGAGTGTAAATTAGTTCAACCATTGTGGAAGACAGTGTGGTGACTTCTCAAGGATCTAGAAATAGAAATTCCATTTGACCCAGCAATTCCATTACTGGGTATATACCCAAAGAACTATAAATCATTCTACTATAAAGACACATGCACACGTATGTTCAATGCAGCCCTGTGTACAATAGCAAAGACCTGGAACCAACACAAATGTCCATAAATGATAGACTGGACAAAGAAAATGTGGTACATATACACCATGGAATACTACGCAGCCATAAAAAATGATGAGTTCATGTCCTTTGTAGGAACTTGGATGAACCCGGAAACTATCATTCTCAGCAAACTGACACAAGAACAGAAAATCAAACACCGCATGTTCTCACTCATAGGTGGGTGTTGAACAATAAGAACAATGGACACAGGGAGGGGAGCATCACACACTGGGGGCAGTTGGAGGGGTTAGGGGAGAGACAGTGGGGGGCGGGGAGGGAGAGGAGGGTGGGGAGGGATAACACGGGGAGAAATGCCAGATATAGCATGCACCTAAAGTAAAATAAATACATTTTTTTTAAAACATCAAAAAAAAGAAAAAGAAAAAGAAAACAATGAGGAGTTGAGGAGTGGGGACTGTAAAATAGACCGTCAGCTACTTCTCCCGAGTCAGCACTGCAGGACCTTGCAACGAGTCATCAGTTACAAAGTGAAGCTCAAGACACCAAGGCCTTTGCAGGTGACACAGTCCCCAAACGCTCCGGAAGCAATGTTTCCAGTGAGATCCACGTCTCAGCCTCTTTGGATTTCCACATAGTGAGAAATATCTATCCACCAGTTTCCTCCTGGCTGAATTTTCCCTTTCTGCTACCCTCCCAACCTACCCCCTCACGCAAACCTTGTTTTCCTTTAGGTTAAATAATGTTTTTAATTGTAAAAGCCGTAGTGTTTGTGAATGAAAAAAATGGAAAATCAGAGAAAGTACAAAAAAGAAACGAAAATTATTCATTGTTTCACCACCCAAGCCCAATCGCTGCCAATATTTTGGTGGATTTCCTTTCAGTCTCTCTTTGAGGCCTGGTTGTGTTGGATTCTTTTACCTATGTAATCATGTGATGCATTTAATTTTGGATCTAGCTGTTATGATTTAATATTATATCTTACAGATTCAGTTTTATGATTAGTGTGGCTACCGTGCAGTTTGAGGGTCTCTATAAGTCTGAGTTTGTTACACATAAAATTTCACCAAAATATTTTTATGTTATTTTGCATTCATCATAAATATGTGTGTGTGTGTGTGTGTGTGTGTGTGTATATATATATATATATATATTTTTTTTTTTTTTTTTTGAGACAGAGTCTCACTCTTGTTACCCAGTGCAGTGGCACAATTTCAGCTCACTGCAACATCTGCCTCCTGGGTTCAAGCGATTCTCCTGCCTCAGCTACCACACTGCATAATTTTTTTTGTACTTTTAGTAGAGATGGGGTTTCACTATGTTGGCCAGGCTGGTCTCAACCTCCTGACCTCAGGTGATCTGCCCGCCCCAGCCTCCCAAAGTGCTGGCATTACAGGCATGAGCCACCATACCTGGCCATAAATATGTATTTTTTAAGACAGGGTCCCATTCTGTTGCTAGTCTCAAGTGCAGTGGCGCAATCATTGCTCACTGGAGCTTCGAACTCCTGAACTCAAGCCGTCCTCCTGCCTAAGTCACCTGAGTAGCTGGCACAAGTCACTGCACCCTGGTAATTTTTTAAAACATATTTTATAGAGATGGGGGCCTTGCTATGTTGCCCAGATTGGTCTTGAACTCCTGGCCTCAAGGGATCCTCCTGCCCTGGCCTCCTAAAGTGCTGGGATTACAAATATGAGCCACCGTGCCCAGCTATAAACTCCTATTTAAGGACAACAGAATCATCTATGGAATAGGTGTCTTGGATAATGGTTTTGTGAACATATTTGTGCATGATAATTTTTTTTTTTGAGATGGAGCCTCACTCTGTCACCCAGGCTGGAGTGCAGTGGCATGGTCTCAGCTCACTGCAACCGCCGGCTCCTGGGTTCAAGCGATTCTCCTTCCTCAGCCTCCTGAATAGCTGGGACTAGAGGCACACGCCACCACACCCGGCTAATTTTTGTATTTTTAGTAGAGACGGGGTTTCACTATGTTGGCCAGGCTGGTCTCGAACTTCTGACCTCATGATTTGCCCGCATCGACCTACCAAAGTGCTGGGATTACAGGCGTGAGCCACCGCACCCAGCCTGTGCATGGTAATCTTTATTTAGAAATACTTCCTTGAGTTAGACTCCCAGAAGTGAAATCAGAAGGCCAAGGGGCATAAACATTGTTTTAGGTAGGGCAGTAAAGCACAGACTTTAGAGGACTGCCTGGG
Source organism: Aotus nancymaae (assembly GCF_030222135.1). NCBI lineage: Eukaryota > Metazoa > Chordata > Mammalia > Primates > Aotidae > Aotus > Aotus nancymaae. The sequence goes on from NW_026988433.1 coordinate 9,012,712, forward strand.
TTCAAATCCCACTTTGGTCACTACCGGCTGATCTTTGGCAAAACTACTGTGTGGCAGGTGCACCTGACAGCAATCGCTTAAGCATAGTCTGAGAATAACCTTGTGGTCTAAGAAGAACGTGAGTTCAGAGTCCTGAGTGAAGGAATCCAGGAGTGGCCAACCACTCAGGAATTCACTCCTTCTCTAAGAAGGACACCCAAACCCCCAGCCCATCTCTTGCAATGCCAGCTGTACAGGGGATCAAGGCTGTTTGTTGGGGTTGAATGGAGTTCCTAGGTGGAGGGTGCTAAGTGAAAGTGCTTTATCAACCACATGCTTTTTACAAATGGTAGTGGTTCTCCTGGCCAGCCTGCCGCCACTGGACTATCCCTGTATGTGAGTACCCCAATAAGCCCTCTGCCTCCTTCGCTGTCTCCAGGTCATTTCCTCAGCTCTCAGACACAATGTCAGCCCTACTGAGTCCACAGGGGTGCAGCACAGCTATTTAACTCTCTGCCACTACAAGATGGGGATGATGACAATAGTCCCTCTGATACAGGAGCTAGAAAGAAACTATTTAGGCAGTTAGTGAGGGTTAGTGAGTCCTCAGCAAGGTTTCCCCTTTAATAAAAAGCAGCCCCCAAATCATTTCTTTTCTAACAAAGAGCAGCCTGAAAAATCAAGCTGCAGGTATGATAAGCAAGCTGGAAGCTTGCACGGGTAAATGCCGGCAGCCATCCCAACAGAAAGCGGCTACCTAGGAGCCCGGCATATCCAACACGGAGGCTCCGTCTTCCCTTTCATCACCACGTGTGCGGTAAGGAAACAGGCAGCGTGGCGCTGGCCAGGTAGAGAACACATCTGCGTAAAAATAGATTAGGGCGGGATAGCCCGCTTCTTTGCACACTGTGTAAATGGCACACTTGGTCCAACCAGTCTTTCGCAGCCTATGTAGATCAGACACCACCTCCTCAAGCTCATCTATAAAACCAACCCAATCTTGCCGAGAACCGGGAACCTGTTCAGGACCCCTTCCTCTGCACAAGGGAGCTTCCTTCTTTCTTTTGCCTATTAAACTTCTGCTCTTAAACTGGCTCCCTGTGTGTCTGCTTCCTCGATATCCTTGGTGTGAGATGACAGGCCTTGGGTATGCACTTCAGACAACGGGGGCTGTTATCAGGATTAAGTGAGATAATATATATAAAATGTCACAAGTAGTGCAAGTAAGCCCTCAACAAATGTTCGCATCTGTGATTGGGATTGTTACCATCATTATTACTGTCTTCATCGCTGCTTACTGATTTATACATTTATATGTTTATATAATTCATTAACACATTTTATTATATGTTTATGTTTGCATAGTATTTATATACGTTCATGTTTAGTTTGTAACACGTGTTTAATATACTTATGCCAACAAACATACTTCTACTAGAATCTCATTCACTGCAACAGCATGCATATTATTTTCTTCTTTGCTGATCTGACGACAGAAAATATTTTCATCTGCATTTCTTTGAATCCAATTTAGGTTGACCTTTTAAAAGTTGATTTTCATATTTTTCAGGGTTTATGTTTGTTTTGTCAATTTTCTGTCCATATCCTCGGCCTACTTATGTAGGAAAGCCTTGGTGAATTTCTAACTCTCCCCAAACTCACTCTCAGAGGCGTTCCAACCAGAGCAACTGCATCTTGAATGGGGGCTGGGTAAAATAAGGCTGAGACCTACAGGGCTACGTTCCCAGGAGGTTAGACATTATTAGTCACAAGATGAGAAAAGAGGTCAGCAGGACTGGCACCAAAGACACAGGTCATAAAGACCCTGCTGATAAAACAAGATGTGGTAATGAGGCCAGCCAAAACCCACCAAAACCAAGATGGTGATGAAAGTGACTCTTGTCACCCTCACTGCTCATTATATGCTGCTGAAAGACACTCCCGCCAGCATCATGACAGTTTACAAATGCCACAGCAACATCAGGAAGTTTCCCTAGACAGTCTAAAAGGAGAGGAACCCTCAGTTCCAGGAATTGTCCGCCCCTTTCCCAGAAATCTCCTGAATAACCCACCCCTTGTTTAGCATATAATAACGAGATTACCATAAAAATGGCCAACCAGCAACTCTTGGTGCTACTCTGTCCATGGAGTGACCATTCTTTTGTTTCTTTACTTTTCCAATAAACTTGCTTTCACTCTATGGACTCACCCTGAATTCCTTCTTGCGTGAGATCCAAGAATCCTCTCTTGGGGTCTGGACTGGGACCCCTTTCCTGTAACATCACCTTCATTAAAATATTCCTAATGTGAGCATGCCGATTCTTTGCCAGGCAGAGTGGGAGGCCCTGGAGATAGAACGCAGACAGGGAGGGATAAACAGACATTCAGTTGCAGCCTGTCTTGAGGTGTGGGTGCCATGAGGGTATTTGAAAGGGGGATCTTTCTAGTCTGGGGGACGGAGGCAGGCTGCCCTGAGAAGGTGATGCTGGGCTGAGAGACCTGAAGGAGGAAAAAGGCAACAGAGAGAGGCAGAAGAAGACGTGTGAGCGAGAGAGGGAGCCCAAACCACAATCATAGAAACGAGACAGCTGCCACAAAATATGTGAAAGTGCTCAGAATCCTCAGGCAGCTAGGCCTTCCAGAGAAATGTAATAATGGCCAGGCGCAGTGGCTCACGCCTGTAATCCCAGCACTTTGGGAGGCTGAAGCAGGAGGATCACCTGAGGTCAAGGTCAAGCATTCAAGATCAGCCTGGCCAACATGGGGAAACCCCCTCTCTACTAAAAATACAAAAATTAGCTGGGCGTAGTGGCATGCACCTGTGGTCCCAGCAACTGGGGAGGCTGAGGCAGGAGAATTGCTTGAACCCAGGATGTGGAGGTTGCAGTGAGCCAAGATCGCACCATTGCACTCCAGCCTGGGTTACAGAGCCAGACTCCAACTCAAAAAAAGAAAAAAGAAAAAGAAATGTAATAATAATAATAATAATAGCTTGGCTCTTTCTGGGAGCTGTGTATAATTCAGTTAGTTCTCCCCAAGGAAAGACAAACAGACCAGGAGAGATTTAGCTGTAGGCTCAGCAGCATCCAAGCTCTGCTTCCTGTCTGTTTCCTCTTTGTTTCTGTCAACAGAGCAGTCCCTGTGCTTCCAAAGTTCCCAGAAATGCAGCTTTTTACTTCTATGTTACACCTAACAATCTATTTTAGGATCAGCCCCAGTGGCTGGGAATCAGCTCACACTGGAACTTCTAGGAAGGATTTACTGTTGGCTGTGAGGAAACACAAGGGCTTTCAACTTTCAGCCAAATCACATTTTCTAGATGCTCAAAAAAATCTGACCGTGAGGGTCAAGGTTTTCTTCAAAATATGCAATGTTAATTCCATGTATTACATGGTTTCCAATTAATAATGTTGGAACGTCCCCCACTGTTCACTAGACCCTCAGATAGTCAAGGGTCCCCTCCTGAAACCATTTCCAAGTCTGCTGGAATGTTTGAATTAACATAAGAAAAGAATCCAAAGGCTTAACTCCCAACCAGGAGAACACAATAACTGAAGGCAAACAATATAATAGAAAAGAAATGGGAGGGCGTTTCCCTGGACAGTGTTGGTGACTGCACTAAAAGGAAAAGCAGATGAAGGGATGTCAAGCTGAGAGACTCTACCAGCACCTGACCCAACCCGCAGCTTCCAGTGATGCTGGGAGCTTCTCTCCATCCTCCGCCTTTTGTACCTTACCCATTACCCCTTAAATTATTTGATGGCAAAAGTCAGTCTTTGAGTTGTCCTCAGAATGGAGGCCAAATCAAAGGCCCCTCTTCCACCTCTTCGGACAGGGAGAAATTAAGCTCTGGTCTCACAACTGGTAGCACAAAACCAGAATGTTTTAGGGTGACTGCCTCACACAGAGTAAAAGTTAATTAACTAATTGTCAGATAACGATACGGGCTTCCTCCTCCATCTGTTCAGAACACTCCTAGTTGCCACAGCACAATCGATGTCAAAAAGCAGTTTTTCAGCTGGTTCTGCATTAAGTGCTCAGAGGCATAGCGGAAAAAAAATCGCCTTGTCCGCCAAGAGCCCATCGTTTATTTGGTTTGAATTGTCTGAAACTGTCTCTTCGAAAAGTCAATGTCATGGGGAGAAAAGGTGGAGGGATAAGATAAAAAGAAACAGAACAACCAAACACAGTGAGATAAAATTCCTTGGTTCTTGGTTTGAAAAAAAAAAAAAGGTAAGAAATACATTTTGTGAACAATTGGAGAAAATTGAATATTAGATGATATTAAGAAATTATTGCAACTTTTATTACATGTGATGATGATTTTGTGATTCTGCAGGAGAAAGTCATTATTCACAGGAGATGCATTCGAAACCGCCTTTACAAAACTATGACTGAGGCAGTAAAAGATCTAACTTAGCCAACTCCATCTTGCTTCTAACCTCCAAGGTGTCTTTGTTCATTCCTGGGCGTAGGCTGAACTAACTTTGGGAGCAACTCAGTTTGTAGTTTGTAGCTTAAACAAAGGTGTAGTTTACAGCTTAAACAAAGATGTAGTTTATAGTTTAAACAGCCCTTTCCCAAAGCAGACCTCCTTCTTGCCTGGAGGCTAGACTAACATTAGCCACAGGATTAGAAATGATGGTTTAGGAGTCCTGCAGCTGGAGGTTACAAGATTCTGACCCTCCCTGAACTGCTCCTAAGATCAGGGCTTGAGATATTTTGCAGACCCTGCACTTGATGGATCAGGGGAACCACCTAGATTGGTAAACTGGTTCATCTGATCTTGTGGCCCCACCCAGGAACTGACTCAGCACAAGAAGACAGCTTTGACTGATTTCAGCCGTGACCAATCAGCACTCTGGCTCACTGGCTTTCCCCACCCACCAAGTTATCCTTAAAAACTCTGCCCCCTGAATGCTCGGAGAGACTGATTTGAGTAATAATAAAAGTCGTGTCTCCCGATCAGCCGGCTCTGCATTAATTACTCTCTCTTTATTGCAATTCCCCTGCCTTGATGAATCAGCTCTGTCTAGGCAGCGGGTAAGGTGAACCCCTTGGGCGGTTACACATGCTAAGGAAGTATTTAGGGGTGAAGGCTCATGATGTCTGCAATTTGCTTTGAAATGTTTGGGCAAATCATATATAAACACAGATAGGTAAGGTGGGTGGATAGAGAGATAGAGAGAATAGGTCATAAAGCAAATAGGGCAAAATGTTAACAATTCCTAAATCTAGCTGGTAGATATATGGAGTTCACCTTTCTCTATGTTTCAAACTGTTCATAATAAAAAGTGTTATCTGTCAAACTTTCATAATATAATATTACTTACATGAGATATAATATTGCTAGTATAATACTTTTACTGGGGGATATGTTATCCAAGCTGTTTAAAAATCTACCTGCTCAGATTGGCATTGTGTGAGAAAACCATTTTTTCTTCTGGGGAAACAGAAGGTCTGTTATTAAAGATATATAATAACAATGACAATCAATGCTTTAGTATTTTCAAACATTTTTATATACGTTCTATCATCTAGATCAAGGGCTGGCAACTTTTTCTAAAAAGGTACATCTACCAAATGGCTTTGTGGGCCAGTCTCTGTCACAAACATTCAGCTCTATCCTGTGGTGTGGTATGGCTGTGTGCCAATAAAACTTTATTTGCAAAACAGGTGGCAGACTAGATTTGGCCCACGGGCTGTAGTTTGCCAACCCCTGATTTAAATCCTCCCAATTATGGGTAGGTACTATTTTCATCCCCAGTTTACAGATGAAGAAACCAAAGCTCTGCAAGATTGATACTTGTTCAGCCAGTGGCAAAGTTGGCACTCAAGTCCAATGTTCTATTTCCACTAAATCATGTCTCAACAAACAAAACTGCCATATTGTCCCCCAGAATAACTGTGCCATTTTACACACCTACCAGCAATATACAAGTGATCCAGTCTCTCTGCATCCTCACCAGCATTTGATGTTGCCACTATTTTTTATTTTAGCCATTCTGATGGGTGTGTGATGACATATCACAGCTATCTATCACAGTTTTCCTAATGGCTAATGATGTTGAATATCTTGTCATGTGCTTGTTTGTCATCTTTAATCTTCTTCAATAAAATGTCTCTTCATGTCTTTTGCCCATGTTCTAGTCAAATTGTTTGTATTTTTACTACTGAGTTTTGAGAGCTCTTTTTTATATTCTAGATACAAGTTCTTTGTCAAATACGTAGTTTACAAATATTTTCTCCCACTCTCCAGTCTGTCTTTTCATCCTCTTAGAGGGGTATTTTGCAGAGCAAATTTTTTTCATTTTGATGAATCCCAATTTATCAATTTTTCACTTTGTGATCATGTTTTTGGATCTCAAGTCAAAGAATTACCACTAGATCCTAAGTATTTTTCTCCTGTTTCTAAGAGTTTTAAAATGTTATGTTTTACATTTAAGTACACTACTCATTCTGAGGTGTTTGTTTTTGGTTTCGGTTTTTTTGAGATGGAGTCTCACTCCGTCACCCAGGCTGGAGTGCAGTGCCAAGATCTCGGCTCACGGCAGCTTCCACCTCCTGGGTTCAAGCGATTCTCATGCCTCAGCCTCCCAAGTAGCTAGGATTACAGGCATGCATCACCACTCCCAGCTAATTTTGTATTTTTAGTAGAGACGGGGTTTCGCCACATTGGCCAGTTTCAAACTCCTGACCTCAACTGATCCCCCCGTCTTGGCCTCCCACAGTGCTGGATTACAGGAGTGAGCCACTGTGCCCAGCCCATTCTGAGTTAATTTTTGTAAAGGTATGAGACATAGGTCAAGGTTCATATTTTTGTCCATGGATAAACAATAGCTCCAGCACCATTTTTACAAGGGGATATCTTTTTTCCATTGAATTTTTTTTTTGTACTTTGGACAAAACTCAGTTGGGAATATTTGTGTGGATCTATTTCTTGGTTGTCTAAGTGATCAATTGATCTAAGTGTCTGTCGATCCTATACAGTCTTTATTACTATAGCTGCACAATAAGTCTTGAAATTGGGTAGACTTAGTCTTCTCATGTTATTTACCTTTTCCAAAATTGTTTTCATTATTCTAGTTCCTTTACCTTTACCTTTCAATATAAATTTTAGAATACTATTGCCTATTTTTACAAAAAAAAAAAAATCTTCCTGGAATTTTGATGGGAATTGTGTTAAATATGTATAGCAATTTTGGGAGAATTAACATTTTTATTATGATGAGTCTTCTAATCCATGACTATAGTATACCTCTCCATTCTTCTTCCTGCTCACCAAGAAACCTTCTGAGCACAAACTGGCTTCCTCGGATGTCTGCCTTAAAGACATATATTACCCACTCTGGCATGCATGATGCAGTAAGTGTGTGAAACTGACCATCTCAAAGTTAAAACAATGAGAAACAAGTTTTCAATTATCAGATTAACAAATTAAAAATAATACTGGTACCCAGTGTTGGCATCAGTTTGGAGAGGCAGGCACTCTTGTACACTGTTGAGTGAGAGTGTAAATTGGTACAATTTTTTCCAGAGTACAATTTGACAATATGTATGGGAAAAAAAAATCCTAGAATTTGGTGTACCCTGTGACCCATTCTTCTACTTTTAGGAATCTATCTAGAAGATGACATTTTATAAGACTCCATCTTGCTAGGAGACTGATTTTTGCTCTCCTGATGGCCTTGGAGAAGCAAGCTGCCATGTATGAAGCTGCCACGTGTGAACTGCTGACAGGTAGCAAAGACAAGAACAAATGGAAGCTCTTAGTCCTACAGACATAATGAAATAAATTCTTCCAACAGCTGAGTGGACTTGGAAGAACATTCTTCCCCAGTTGAGCCTCCAGATGAGAACACAGCCTAGTCAACACCTTGACTGCAATCACAAAGACCCTAATCAAAGAACCCAATTAAGCCATGCTTGGGCTCCTGATCTGCAGAAATTGTGAGGTAATAAGTCTCTAGTTTTAAGCTTCTAAGTTTGTTGATAGTTTGTTTTATAGTGACAAAACTAATATACTGTGTTAAGCAAATAATGGAGTAGCGAAGGAAGATTTATACCAAAAAGTGTCAATCAATATTTATAATCACAAAGGACCACAAAATTCAAAATGTCCCAAACCAGAAAATTTATTAAGTAAATTACATTATGTTACAATAAAAGAGTATATAGCCATTAAAATAGCAGTGTATATTTCTTGATCTAGAAGGACATTCAACTTAACAATAAGTTGAAAAATACACTTAAAAATATTATGTAGGGCCGGGTTCAGTGGCTCATGCCTGTAATCCCAGCACTTTGGGAGGCCAAGGAGGGTGGATCACAAGGTCAAGAGTTCAAGACCTGCCTGGCCAAGATGGTGAAACCCTGTCCCTACTAAAAATATACAAATTCACTGGGTGTAGTGGCAGTTGCCTGTAATCCCAGCTACTTGGGAGGCTGAGGCAGGAGAATCTCTTGAACCTGGGAGGCGGAGGTTGCAGTGAGTCAAGATCACATCACTGCACTCCAGCCTGGGTGACAGAGAGAGACCCTGCCTCAAACAAAAAAAATATGTGTGTGTGTGTGAGTGTGTGTGTGTGTGTGTAATGTAAGGTATCCTATTTTGTTTTCCCTAATATATGTATAAATTATATATTTATTATTTGCATGTATGTTTACGTGCGTATATTTGTATAGGAAAAGGCTTGACATGGCCATGTATGTCTGCCTTAAAGAAGATAATGCACCGGGCGCGGTGGCTCAAGCCTGTAATTCCAGCACTTTGGGAGGCCGAGGCAGGTGGATCACAAGGTCAAGAGATCGAGACCATCCTGGTCAACATGGTGAAACCCCGTCTCTACTAAAAATACAAAAAATTAGGTGGGCATGGTGGTGCGTGCCTGTAATCCCAGCTACTCAGGAGGCTGAGGCAGGAGAATTGCCTGAACCCAGGAGGCGGAGGTTGCAGTGAGCCGAGATCGCGCCATTGCACTCCAGCCTGGGTAACAAGAGCGAAACTCCATCTCAAAAAAAAAAAAAGAAGAAGATAATGCACTACTCATTATCACATGCATGATCCAACCAGAGTACTTTGTGACATGGCTGGCACCAAAGATATGTAGCAAGGGAGGCAGCCTAGTGTGGTCGTTAAGAGCTCAGCCTATGGAGGCTGGACCACCTGGGTTCAAATCCTGGCCCCACAATTTGTAGGTTGTGAGACCTTGGTAAAGTTATCTAATCTTTCCACACGTAGATTCCCATGTGAAGTAGGGATGGTAGTAGAACCCACTCTATGGTGATGCCATGGGGATCCAATGAGTTGCTATTTGCAAAGCACTTAAAAATAGTAGCTGGCTTATCAATAACACCTGCTCTTAATGTTTATCTCTGGATAGTGGGGTTTCTTTTTATTTTACTCAACTTTTCCCTATGGTGCACCATTTATGCAATTTAAATCAGTTGGCATTTTGACTTTATGCATCAGTCTCATGAAAGTTCTGCAGATTGGCGATTGGGGAAAAGGTTACAGAGAACAGAATTTAAACTTGATCTCGAAGGAGAAGAATTTCAACAAGAGGGCAAGGGATGCCATTCCCCAGCTGAGGGAGCAGCTTAAACAAAGACACAGCAGAAAGAGGGCAGAGTGTTTTGATGATATGCCCAGAGCAGTTATTATATTGAACAAGCATGACCCATCATACACAATCAGAAAGCAACTTTCTGTCTCCCACTGTCCTTCTAAGTGCACTCTGCAGGGACAACTCTCCTTCCCCTAGGTGGAGTATGGGGTAGATCCTTTACCCTTTCTTGTCACTCTGAGGTAGAATGGTTCTTCATGCCTTTTGAGTCCTAAAACCCAATTTCAATGCCATCATTAAAATGTCCAGTTCATATAAAAATCAGAACCCTGCCAGGTGCAGTGGCTCACACCTTTAATCCCAGCACTTTGGGAGGTGGAAGCAGGTAGATCACTTGAGGTCAGGAGTTCAAGACCAGCCTGGCCAACATGGCGAAACCCTGTCTCTACTAGAAATATAAAATTAGCAGGGCGTGGTGGCAGGTGCCTGTAATCCCAGCTCCTCTGGAGGCTGAGGCAGGAGAATTGCTTGAACCCAGGAGACAGAGGTTGTGCCACTGCACTCCAGCCTGGGGGAAGAGCTAGACTCCGCCTCAAAAAAAAAAAAAATCAGAACTCCAAAGTTGATTTAAAGTTGATTGTTCTCCCTGCCCCCAGTCCAGGCCTCATTGCTTCTGCTCTCTTTCCCCTTTGGGAGGAAGAAAAGGTGATGGGAGCCCAAAAAAACTGGGACATGGCTGACGTCATGATGGCTGTATGGCTTCTGGTTCTCTGGTCTTGGTATGTTTAAAGCTGACCCTTCTTTCACGGTACCTTTGTAGGGTTTCACCCGGCAGCCCCCTGGGCCAGGCTGATGCATCTCTATTGTTGTTTGGACCTTTCTCAGCCCTGGGAATCCTGTGGCACCACCCACTTCTATTTACTGAAGGCTGTCCACCATCTTGGACAGGTGGCCTCTGTAGCAGGACCTATGACAACCTCATACTGGCTGCTGCTATGCCCACAGCCCACTAGCTGGTCCAGGAGATGATATTCAAACATGCTTTACCCCAGCAAACTCTAGGTGGACGGAAGATCCCATACAGACACCTCTCCCTCCCCTTGCCCAAAACACGGCTTACCAGCCCCTCTCCCAGCCTTTAAGGCGCCAGATACCAGACCACTGTGTCCCATCTCAAGAAGACAAAGCTCTCTTAGGGGTCAGAATAAAGCTCCTCTCCCACTGGGGAGAAGAGACAGAAGGGACTCACAGAACAACACATCCAAAGAAACCCTCTTCTTACTCACAGTGCTGGACGCTTTTAATACTCCTGACGTGTGGGGGGTTTGGGACTCAAGTACTCAGTGGACAGGCACTTCTTTGGAACATTCTGCCCATGGGGGCAGCCCCTCGTTTGGAACGTCACATCTGTTGTCTCGGCGCTTCGCCCGAGCCTCCACGAACACACTCTCTCCATCTGTACACTCCCATGTGCCTGGCACTCACCTGTGGTAAAAGGTGAGGCTGGAAAGACAGGGCAGGCTCGATGAGAAAGTCCAGGAGGAGAAGGAAAAAGGGTTAGAAGGACAGAGTGGGCACGCCAGGGTGATGCGAAGTTGGGCCTTTTAGGGAAAAGGAAATGGTTGGGAAGAGCCGAGCGTGGAGGGTGCTGGGGAACCATGGGAGTTAGGTCTAGGCTTCCTTTGGACACGGGCTCCCAGGTCCTTGGCACGGACCTCCCAATTTTCGAGGCTACACATAGGGCTGACTTTTCCACCAGGCACAGCAGGAACAGTGCCTGGGCCCAAAATACTTGCAGGAGTGCAAGAAATGTTTTCCTTTTAAAATCAGAGCAAGGAACAAACCCTGAACTTTGGTTGAAGACAATGCTTGAACACATAATATTAATAGATTTGCCTTTACACCAACGCGGTTGTAAAAATGTCATTCTGAAATTTTATTTCTATGGAGGAAGAGACCTTCAAAGGCAAAAATGCCTAATGCCCACCAAAGTCCAGACGCGGCCCAACTAGCTTCTTGCCTTTCATTTCTGGTTGCTGAACACACGGTTACTCAGGCAATCTCAAAGTCTGACCTGGAATCCCCTGCTCTTCCCCTTCCCCATTTTTCGCCCTTACCCACGCTGCCCTGGCCCCAGCTTCAGTGAGGCGTTCAATTCTTGGCCTCGATCATGTTTAGCCAGTTAGCCTACTGGTCTCTTAGCAGCCCTAACCTGGGACTCAATCCTTCTGCCCTCACTAGTGTTGGGTACACGGCCACCGCCTCCTTTGAGCACCCCCAACCCTGAGTCAGTCAAGCCTCCTCTTCCTCTGCTCCTAAACCTTATGGTTTCCTCTTGGTGGAGAGACCCGCCATATTGTGCCAAAGATGCCACCACAAATATGAGCCCGGGCGTCCATCTGGGCCTCAGCGTTGCCTGGCAACCTTCTCATCCTGCCTTACCTCACTTCCGGGGACATCTTCCTGGCCTTCTGCAGGCTTCTCACCTGCTCACTTGGTGGTGGGTCAGCCTGTTGCTTAAGTCACGGAGACTACCTTGCGAGATGGTCTCACATCAGCCTCTTCCCCACTAACTTTCTCGGCGTCTCCTCTCACCTTTCCCTCTTCCCCTACTGCCTAAAAACACTGCTTCCTCCTTCCTCCTGCCCTCAGTTCAGACCCCATAGCTGCTTCCCTATTTCCCTTTCTGGGTGTTGCTCTCCTCTCCCGTCTTGATGTCCTACCCCCTACAGAGGGGGAAAAGGTGATGGGAGGCCAAAAGCTGTGACCACACGGACAGTCCCCTTTCTCTTCTCATCAGCCTAAGAACATCCTTGAATCTTCGGTCTCGGAAAATCACATGCCAAGCTAATAGTCCAGCTTAGAAAGCCTCCGGCAGGAGAAGAATATGGACGTAGAGTTGCCTCTGCAAGGGTGGTGGGGGCTCAGGAACTTGCGGGCAGAAGAGGGAAGGAGACGGACTCCGCAGGACCTGCCGTAGTATCACCTTTTGAACGGGACACTTGTTCAAAGGGGAGCATTCCTCCCTCCCTGCCCTTCACTGCCAAGCAGCTCCCTGGGAGATATTTTCTTCAAAAATACCACTTTTTCCTGTGCCACGTACCGATCTATTCTTGAGAATCCCACGAACTAAGCATTTTGTGTGTTCCCCAGTTTCTGACATCACAAGGCTGTCATAACAACCACTTTTACCTGTCTATGACCCCATCTCTGATGATTTCCTTAGAGGGAATGGCTGAAAGTGACCCACCAGATTCCTAAGAGCGCATTACCAGATCAATGCGGTTTCTCATCTGTGGTGCCAAACTCTCCCTCTAGAAGGTGGTCGAAGCCAGGTGCCCATAGCAATGCCAAAGGGTGCCTTTCCCCATGCAGCCTCCCACCTTCGAATATTTTTAATCTGTGCTACTTTAACAAGTCAAAATGTGTTGTCTCATGGTGTTAATTTGCATTTCTTTTATTATTGCTGAGGTTGAAAATGTGTTCAACTTTCCGTTTGCAATTAATTATTATCCAATTATAGTTCATCTTCAATAAATTGTCTATTCATAGTCTTTGCTCATTTCTCTTTTGGGAGTTTCGTCTTATTAGTACAAGTACTTTGTTCTCTTAAGGATATGACTTATTGATGTATTTTATCAGATGTTAATTTTCCCAGTTCACTTTTGACTTTTCATTTTTCTATGAGATTTTATATGTATACATGTATGTGGAAATTAAATTTTTTAAGTTTGGGGATTTTTTTCAATTGCTTTTACACTTGGAAAGAATGAGTTTTCTTATTCAGGAATTACATAAACAACATCACATATATTTTTCCTAATATAGCCATTATTTTATTTATGTATCTATTTCCTTGATGCAACTAAAATTCATTTGGAATTTGGAATGAACTGAGGCTTTTAACTGCTTTTTTCCCCAGAGTCGATTTTCCCCAAATTGTTTATTAACTGTGTATTAACCACGCCGTCCCTTCCACTCTTTAGGGGTGCTTTCTTTATCGTCATTTTTTTCTTTGTCTCAATGGATATAGTAGTATGAGTTTTTTGGTTTGTTAGTTTGTTTGAGATGGAGCCTCACTCTGTGGCCCAGGCTGGAGTGCAGTGGCACGGTCTTGGCTCACTGCAACTTTTGCTTTCTGGGTTCAAGCAATTCTCCTGCAACTTCTGCCTCCTGGGTTCAAGCAATTCTCCTGCCTCAGCCTCCTGAGTAGCTGGGATTACAGGCGCACACCACCATGCCCAGCTAATTTTTGTATTTTTAGTAGAGACAGCGTTTCACCATGTTGGCCAGGCTGGTCTCAAACTCCTGACCTCAAGTGATTTGCTCACCTCAGCCTCCCAAAGTGGGAATTACAGGCGTAAGCCATGGCGCCTGGCCCCTTTATTGTAATTAAACATACTATTTTAAGTCGTCTATTTCTGAGCTCTCTTTTCTGCCCCTTGATATGCCTGTGCATTCTTGACTTAATGCCATTCTCTGTAACTATTATAGCTTTACAATATGTTTACTAACTGGTAGAGTGAGTCCCCCTCCTTTAGTTTTCTTATACAAAATTCTCACCCTTACCTATTTATTCTTCCTCATAAACTTCAGAATCATTTTGTCAAGTTTCTAAAACTCTGAGAGATTAGTTAGTTCAACTGATTCTACCTCCACATCTTTTTTATCCATTCATTTCTTTTTATTTCTACTGTTATTCTTCTAGCAATGGGAAGCAAAGCTCTTCCCATTGCTTTCCTGGTAAATAATTGATTTTTCTCCTGGTGAACTTATCAGTTGGCTTACTCAGGGCACCCTGAGACCCCTGTTAAGAACATTAGCAGATAGGTTGGGTGTGGTGGCTCATGTCTGTAATCCCAGCACTTTGGGAGGCCAAGGTGGGCGGATCACAAGGTCAGGAGTTCGAGATCAACCTGGCCAACGTGGTGAAATCCATCTCTACTAAAAATTAGCCAGGCATGGTGGTGGGCACCTGTAATCAGGTGGTGGGCACCTGATGCAGGAGAATCATTTGAACCCGGGAAGTGGAGGCTGCAGTGAGCCGAGATCTCGCCACTGCACTCCAGCCTGGGCGACAGAGTGAGACTCTGTCTCACTAAAAGAAAAAAGAACAACAGCTGATACTTACAACACTAGGTTGAACTTAACCCACACAATTAGTTTTCTATATGCATCAACTGTGACAAACTGTCTTACTGTTCAAAAATGTCTGTCATCTCTCCCTGAAGGAGAATTATATTTTCTTTTTTTTTTTTTTTGGAGACAGAGTCTTGCTCTGTCACCCAGGCTGGAGTGAGTGGCACAATCGTGGCTCACTGCAACCTCCACCTCCCGGCTTCAAGTGATTCTCCTGCCTCAGCCTCCCAAGTAGCTGGGATTACAGGCACCCGCCACCACGCCCAGCTAAATTTTTGTATTTTAGTAGAGATGGGATTTCACCATGTTGCCCAGGCTGGTCTTGAACTCCTGATCTCAGGCAATTGGCCTCCCTAAGTGCTGGGATTACAGATGTGAGCCATCATGCCCAGCCAGAGGATTACACTTTCTTGCCCCATTGGTGAAAACTTGGCCACATGACTTGTAGAATGTAGGAAATGGATATTGATGTGATACGTGCCATTTCTGAATAGAAGTTTTATAAGAGTCAGTTTGTGATTCACCAACTTTTTTTCCTTTGTCATAATGATGGATAATCTTTTGATAGAGGCAGCTCTATCATCCTGAGTTCCAGAGTGGAAAAGACATGGATAATAGCCACAGGGGAACCAAATGAACATGCAGCATGAGCAAGAAGGGAACCTCTGTTGATACAAGTTGGTAAAATATTGGTGATGCTTGTTACTGCAGGCTAACATAGCCCATTCTGACTGATAAGGAAAATTGTAGAAGACAGTGTGGCAATTCCTCAAAGACATAAAGACAGAAATACCATTTGACCCAGCAATCCCATTACTGGGTATATACCCAAAGGAATATAAATCATCCTATTATAAAGACACATGCACGTGTACTTTCACTGCAGCACTATTCACAATAGCAAAGACACGGAATCAACCCAAATGCCCATCAATAATAGGCTGGATAAAGAAAATGTACATATACACCATGGAATACTATGCAGACATAAAAATGAGATCATGTCTTTTGCAGGGACATGGATGGAACTGGAGGCCATTATCCTTAGCAAACTAATTCAGGAAGAGAAAACCAAATACCACAAGTTGTCACTTATAAGTGGGAACTAAATGATGAGAACACATGGACACATAGAGGGGAACAGCACACACTGGGGCCTTTTGGAGAGTGGAGGGTGGGAGGAGGGAGAGGGTCAGGAAGAATAACTGATGGTTAGTGGGTTTAATACCTAGGTGATGAAATAATCTCATGACACAAGTCTACCTATAAAACAAACCTACATGTCTACCCCTGAACTTAAAGTTAAAAAAAAAATAAAGAAAAGAAAAGAAATGGATGATTCATGGACTAACAATTTGAGTATGTCTGTTAAGGGGAAATACAAATTGAGTTTCACTGGTATAGTATTCCACAACTTTCTTTGCTTTTGATCCTTCTATATCATGAATGAAGACTCTGATTAGCCTAAAGTTATCCACAAAGTCAAAAGCATAGACGGCCTGAGGCTCAAACTCCAACTTCTTGGCTCATATATTTCTTCCTCATTGTCTGAAATTAAGACACTCAAAGGAGTGTCTCTCTGAAAGACAAAAACTTCATAAGCGAAGATTCCTGTAAACTGATAATGAGGCTTTTCTCTTTACAGGCACTTGAATATGAGCACCAGTGAGTCCGGCCGTGATTTAGCCCTCCTCCCCTGCCCAAGGTCGGTCTAGCAACTATAAAAAGCTTGCAAATCCATCAGAGTATTCAAACCAGGTCAAGACGATCCCCTTCGTCTTCCCCTCCTGTATCTGTTAGTCTCTTTTTACGCTGCCTTTTGCTTTCTCTGCTGTCACTGAGAGTAAAATGAAACCAGCTGTCACCAAATAAATGAATGCAGGTGGCACATCACTTCCAACAGGCAGCAAGTATGAGCTTTGGATTTCAGTGATAATTGTGAGAAGGATGAAGGGGGAAAGGGGAGAACAACCCAAATGACATAGAGAAAAACTCTAAGCCAAACATACTGACTCATGCATTCATTCATTCAGACACTGTGTTAAAGGAATGTTATTGGCTCAACTGTACACCCCCCCAAATTCATAAGTCCTAACCCCCGTACCTCAGAATGAGACTCTATTTGGAGATTAATCTTTAAAGAGGTGATTATGTTAAACCGATGTCTTTAGGGTGGGCCCTAATCCAGTGTGTCTTGGCGTCCTTAGCAGAAGAAATTTCGACACGCAGAGAGATGCCAGAAACATGAGCAGACGGGGGGCGGTCATTTGAAAACAGCAAGAAGTAGGTTACCTGCAAGCCAAGCGGAGGGGCACAGAAGAAACCAGAGCTGCTGGCGCCTTGGGCCTGGATTTTAACCCTAGAACTGTGAGAATGGAAATCTCGGTTGCTTAAGCCACACAGTTTGTGGCATTTGTTATGGCAGCCCTAGCAAACAACACACACAGGGCCCTGGCCTCCCAGGACACATAGATTAATAGTGACCACAGAGGAATAAACATAAATAGAAGAAGGTGTGATAAGTATTAGGACAGGCAGATGCGAAGAAAGATAATATGGAAGCACCTTATCAGGAACCAGGGAGAATGGGTGTCATTCAAATCAATTAGTACTTCTCATACGTCATTATATACTCAACATCTGTACCATTTACTTTGTATCTATCATGAAAAAGACACAATGTTAGAATCTTATAGAATATTATGATGAGTTCAGGTTGCTGATTTGAGTGACAAGATACACAAAAACGAATATATAAGTAGCATATAGTGATCACCTGCCTAAAGAGAGTAGCTTGGCCCAAATAATTTCTGTATTTTCATTTTCATATCAGTTCTATGATTCCATGATGTATTTCCTTTTTTTTTTTTTTTTTTGGAGACAGAGTTTAGCTCTTGTTGCCAGGCTGGAGTGCAATAGAGCGATCTTGGCTCACCGCAACCGCCATCTCCAGGGTTCAAGTGATTCTCCTGCTTCAGCCTCCCGAGTAGCTGGGATTACAGGCATGCGCCACCATGCTCAGCTGATTTTGTATTTTTGATAGAGACAGGATTTCTCCATGTTGGCCAGGCTAGTCTCAAACAGCCAACCTTAGGTGATCCGCCCCCCTCAACCTCCCAAATTGCTGAGATTACAGGGGTGAGCCACCGCACCCGGCCAATGTACTTGTATTTCTATGGCAAACACAGTACTGAACTTTAGCATTACAAGTGCTTCTCTGTGACAGGAATATATGGGTTTAACAGCGTTTTAGTAAAGCCACTGTGTCATCAGCTATTGCTGTGTAACAAAAGGCCATAAACATCTGAGTGACATTCAGCAATACACATTTATTTCTCACCATTCAGACTGGTCAAGTGTGGGCTGGTCTTGCTAGCCTCGGCTAGGTGGCTCTGCTTAGGGTGCGCAACAGTTCCAGTCTTCCCAGGACAGATGGGGTTTCTGCGACGTAGAACTCAGTTTTCAAACCAGGACAGTGCTGCGCAAACTGGGAAAGGCAGTCATCCCATCTGTACATAAAGCTGTGGTTCCAGGCGGAGTTTGGCTACTTGCTGAGGTTGGACTCCAGGTGTTCATATGGGGACTCAGACTGAACAGAGAGTAGCCCACCAGGCAAGCTCTTCTCATGGTGACAGCACAGATGCATGAGGGTGAGTGGGAACATGCCATGCCTTTTAAAACCTAAGCCAAGAGCGGTGTGGCTCATGCCTGTAATCCCAGCACTTTGGGAGTCTGAAACAGGTGGATCACCTGAGGTAAAGAGTTCAAGACCAGCCTGGCCAACATGGTGAAACCCCATCTCTACTAAAAATACAAAACATTAGCCAGGCACGGTGGCGGGAGCCTGTAATCTCAGCTACTCAGGAGGGTGAGGCAGGAGAATCGCCTGAACCCAGGAAGCAGAGGTTGCAGTGAGCCGAGATTGCACCACTGTACTCCAGCCTGGGCATCTCAAAAAAATAAACAAAAAATAAAGCCTAAGCTTAGAACTGGTACTCTCTGTTATTTCTAATAAGCAGAAAAATACAGTTTGAGAGCCCGGATCTGTCCATGCTTGAAGCAGTTATAACTATCCTGGGCTTTTTAGTTGTATGAGCCAATGGTTTTTAACTTAAAGTCAGCTGAGTTAGGTTTTCTGATGTCTTTAAACAGCAGGTTCATACTACAGAGATCACAGATCTCTCTCTCTCTCTCTCTCTGTTGTTCTTTTAGGGTAGTAAGGCTGAAAGTTGGACTGGAGATACAAGCAACTTGTAATAAGTTTCTCAGGTTTACAAAAGAAAAGGACCCATGAAGTTTTGCAGCGGACAGGAAAGGAAGGGAGGCTTCAGGATACAGCCTGCAAAATAAGCACCAACTCCTCACCTCTTGTTAAGGGTCCCCACAGAAGCCCACCTCAATGCCCATCTCCTTTACAGAGAAATATCCTGTGCTTTTCCAAACTAGACTGTTGGATGTTCCCCTAACAAAGACCCTCTTATCTATTTTAACAGACAATTTATTAAACACCTACTGTATGTGATACACTGTGCTAGCTTCCAGGGACGGAAGGGAGGGCAAGGTAGATGAGGTCCTTTTCATGGTAAAGAGTGAAGTTTGCATGGTTGGCATCAAACAAGCGATACCCGTAGATGTGGTGAGTGCCCCAATAAAGGCACGTTTGGCAGAAAGAGACTCAAGGAAGAGGTCCCACATTTTCATTGGTCAAAACCTATTTACCTGTCCTAAGAGACACTACTTGCTATAACAAACCACCCCAGCAGCTCAGTGGCTTAATTCAGTTTTCTCTTACATCATAGTCTGATGTGGGTTGGGTAGCTCTCTTGGACAGCTCTTTTCAACAAGCACTCAAGGATCCCGGCTTCCACCACTTATCTTAAACACGTGGCCTCTATGTGGAAGGGAAAGGGAAAGCTTGGAGGACCACACAAAGGGTGTGACAGTCAGGCCCAAAAGTGCATATGTCACTTCCACCACATCCGACTGGCTCTATCACATGGCCCAGTCACGTGACTTTAACCTCACTGCAACACATGCCCAGTGTTATAAGTGAAATTTCGATGCTGCAAAAGAAATAGCACTCGAAGCTGGGTGCGGTGGCTCACGACTGTAACCCCAGCACTTTGGGAGGCTGAGGCGGGCGGATTACCTGAGGTCAGGAGTTCAAGACCAGCCTGACCAATATGCTTTCCTGGTAATGGTGAAACTCTGTCTTAAAAAAAAAAAAAGGGGGCCGGGCACGGTGGCTCACGCCTGTAATCCCAGCACTTTGGGAGGCCGAGGCGGGTGGATCACGAGGTCAAGAGATCGAGACCATCCTGGTCAACATGGTGAAACCCCGTCTCTACTAAAAATACAAAAAATTAGCTGGGCACGGTGGCGCATGCCTGTAATCCCAGCTACTCAGGAGGCTGAGGCAGGAGAATTGCCTGAACCCAGGAGGCGGAGGTTGCGGTGAGCCGAGATCGCGCCATTGCACTCCAGCCTGGGTAACAAGAGCGAAACTCCGTCTCAAAAAAAAAAAAAAAAAGAAATAGCACTCGAAGATAAATCTTCTCAGCAACACAGTTTATTTCTATAGAAGGGTGCAGCGCACGCTTGGACGTGGGGGAAAAGGGTACTTATGCCTGATGGGTGGTCGTCCCTACTGCTGTGTCATTCCCCTGTTGGCTAGGGTTAGACCACACAAGCTAGATTAATCCCGATTGACTATTTTAAAGAGAGCAGGGGTCCAAGCCAGAATGGCAGGGTGGGTGTTTTGGCAGGAAGGAGGTTATGGGTGGGTCAGAGCAGGTGGCCAGGGGTTATCTAGGTCAAAGAAGGTGACCAAGATGAGTCAGGATGGAGCCGGGGGCCAGGGGAACAGATGTGGACTACTGATTAGAACCAGTGGAGAAGGTTGTTACTGGAATTACAAGGAAATTAAACTTTAAAATAGAGAAAGAATAAGAGAGCTGAACATACTGACATACTGATTCTTTGAAGAGAAATTTAGAACTCATTGTATCTAATACCAGGAAGAGAAGATGGTGGGCATCTGGCCAGTTCCTGCAGCGTCATCTTTCAAGGTCTGTCTCCAGTGCCACCAACTCCACAGAATGGGAGATACCCCGACCCTGATGGAAGGCCCCTCCCTCTTCACACGTGCTCTGCACTTTCCTGGTGACTGTGACGTGCTTAGCTTTCTGTTATGGCCATCTGTGAGTCTGCCTGCCACTCCTAATCAGATGGAAACCTCTTGAGGACAGAGATCCTGTCTAAGTCACCTTAGCATCTCCCATAGCATCCGCCACGCTCCGGATGGTGGGCAGCCCACGTGCCTACGTGCTGAACTGAGGATGGCAAACTGCCATCACTGGTTTGAACTGTAGAGTAAAAGTTGAAACGTTCTTTTCCCATTCCTTCTCTCAGGCCACCCTGAGACCAATTCTCATTCTAAAAATAATCACGGTGGCTTTTAAAGGGGAGAATGCTATGTGCCTATAAAATTCCACCATTGACATTTATGCCTATGTTCCACTTCTTTCTACAATTCATTATATTTTTCCACTCTTTACTCCCAGCTAATGGAAAGTGGGTTTAAAAATAGACCCAATGTATTACAGGAAAATTCTGGATCCTAGAAAAAACAGAGAGGGCCACTTCAAAGGAAGTGGGTGGAGCTGCTACCCAGCGGGCTTGGAGGGTGAAGGACCTTTGTTTCTAATGTGTGGTGCTCGGCTGCCCCCTTGCTGGTTCGCCCTGTAGCAATCACGCCCTGTTCTGGCAGGCAGAGGGGGGTCTGGAAGAAATCAGCTTCCCCGGAACTGCGTCCTGAAGCTGTCTGCACAGAAAATATGCACAAAGGGAAAAGGAGGAGAAAGAAATGTGGAACCAATCCAGCTGACTCTCAATTGGCATATCATAGGGAACGTTTTCCACCCCACTTCCCTGTTGAGCGCGGTAGGCAGGGGGGTTTCCCTTTCTCCTTCCAGGCATCTGCCTTTATTTTTCTGAGAGGCTTTTTCTGCTCACTTTACTCTCTTCCTGTTAAGCTGCCTCCCTCCACTCTCTCCTTGAAGCCAAAGACTCAGTTCTACTCTGCCTCCTAGAGTTGTGAAGACCTTGACTTTTTTAGACAGGGTCTCACTGTGTTGCTCAGGCTGGAGTGCAGTGGTGCAGTCTCGGCTCACTGCAGCCTCAACCTCCCAAGCCCAAGCCAACCTCCCGCCTCAGCTCCTGTGTAGCTGGGACCAGAAGCACGCATCACCAGGCCTGGACAATTTTGTATTTTTTGTAGAGATGGGCTTTGCCATGTTGCCAGTTTTCAGGCTGGTCTTGAATTCCTGAGCTCAAGCCTGCCTTGGCCTCTCCCAAAGTGCTAGGATTATAGGCCTGAGCCACCCCGCCTGGCCGAGACCTTCCTTGACTTTTAGAGTTGAAAAAAGATTCATCAGCAGCTTGTAGGGCTTTTCCATTCTATGGAGCGGGCATCCTGGTAATTCCTCTCTTCTTTTACAGTTCAGAGCTTCCATTGGGGATTTTCAACTAAACTGCAGGACTGCAGAATCCAATCTGTGAAAAGGCTCTTAACCAGAGACCTGGGAGGAGATTTGGGAGCTTGCAGCTTCCTTTCTAAGCTCAGGTTAATATTTCTAGGACTGAAGGCGCCTCAGCACACATTTCCACATGCCCTTTCCTTTTCATCTTGCCCCAACTAACGACATGGGAAGGCAGATTTTTTTTTCACTTAAAAGAAAACAGAATCTGCAGCCCTCCAGCCATAGTGCTGGGCTGGGGGTCATCCTTTGACACGTACATCTGGGGTGCTGGGGACTCAGGTGACACAATGACTTCCTCCAGCCTGTTATGGAAATCCCAATGGCTCCTGGAGACATGAATGCCTCTTGGGAGGGGAAAATCATATCAAAGGATTAGCTTGATTTCTTCATCACCAGAAAATTAGATGCCTGATGACTCGGCGTGAGCGTCCTGGAGACCCTTCGTCCGCACGTCTCCCACAGCCCCAGTGAAGGCACCTTCCCCTCCCTCAAAACCTATCGTTGCTTGGAAGCAAACAGAGTTAGCAAGAGTTTTTTCGGTCCTAAGTATTTTTTTCTAAACAGTCACTTTACTAGGAGGTAAAATACTAATGTCTTCATCTAACTCAACCATCTGGATCAAAGAGTGACTGGGTGAAGCTATTTCACAAGAGATGGGAGACAGCCTTCCTTCCATTTGCTAGCACATATTCAGACACAGACCCCAACTCCAGCCCCACAGGTCACAATGTCTACAAAAGCCCCAGAGTAAAGAATTAACAGGGAAAAATGAGTGTTTACTTCTTTAAGTCAAGAATAACCCCCCCAACACATACCGACACACACTGACACAAACACACACAATGGCCTATGGGAAAAAACAAACATGCATTATGCCTAAAACATTAGATAAACACCACTTCCTCTTACAGTTGTTTGAAATCCAAAAGATCTCATTTTTGAATTTTCTTGCATTATCCTGATTCCTTAAAGGAAGGAGTCAAATAAATAGAACTGAATTCACACAGACCCCAACATCATTTGGGCTGTATTAAATCCTTCAGAAGTTGAAGGTGAAGGCCAAGTTTATGAATACAAATTGCTCCTATCACGTGAGGAATAAAATAGCCTGTTTTAACTGTGGAAACTGAGGCATAAAGCTTAAGTACAGACTTAAGAATAATCACAGGGCCAGGTGTGGTGGCTCACGCCTGTAATCCCAGCACTCTGGGGGGCCAAGGTGGGTGGATCACTTCAGGCCAGGAGTTTGTGACCAGCCTGACCAACATGTCGAAACCCTGTCTCTACTAAAACTACAAAAGTTAGCCAGGCATGATGGCACACCCCTGTAATCCCAGCCACTTGGGAGGCTGAGGCAGGAGAATCACTTGAATCTGGGAGGCAGAGGTTACAATAAGCTAGGACTGCCCCACTGCACCCCAGCCTGGGCAATAGAGTGAGACTCTGTCTCAAAAAAGAAAGGATAATCACAGGAAAGTCTCGCCTTTGGTGCTGGTTCTTAACGTTCACTATCGAGCCACAGGACAAAAAGATGTTTGTTTTCTTTTTGAGGCAGGGTCTGGCTCTGTTGCTCAGGATGGAATGCAGTGCAGCCTGACCTCCTGGGCTCGAGCAATCCTCCCACCTCAGCCTCCCGAGTAACTGGGACTATAGGTACATCCCACTATGCCCAGGTAATTTTTGTGTTTTTTGTAGAGATGGAGTTTCACCATGTTGCCCAAACTGGTCTTGAACCCCTGGCTCATGTGATTCACCACCTTCCCTTCCCAAAGTGCTAGGATTACAGGCATGAGCTAACATGCCCAACTCCAAAAGAAATGTTTTATCTATTTATTTATTCATTTATTTTAAAGACGGGGTTTCACCATGTTGGTCAGGCTGGTCTTAAACTCCCGACATCAGGTGATCTGCCCGCCTTGGCCTCCAAAGTGCTTGGATTACAGGCATGAGCCACCGTGCCCGGCCTTTTTTTTTTTTAAGACAGTGAGAAATGTTTTTAATGTTAGTGAATCACCCACTTTTTATACACGTGTCCGATTTTTTTTTTTTTTTTTGAGACGGAGTTTTGCTCTTGTTGCCCAGGCTGGAGTGCAATGGCAAGATCTCGGTTCACTGCAACCTCTGCCTCCCGGGTTCAAGCAATTCTCCTGCCTCAACCTCCTGAGTAGCTGGGATTACAGGCATGCACTACCATGCCTGGCTAATTTTGTATTTTTAGTAGAGACGGTGTTTCTCTATGTTGGTCAGGCTGGTCTTGAACTTACGACCTCAGGTGATCTGCCCGCCTTAGCCTCCCAAAGTGCTGGGATTACAGGTGTGAGCCACCGTGCCCAGCATGTGTCCAATTTTATGGTGACAATGGGAGAAACCATTTTGTCCAGGAATCTTCTAGACTCCAAGTCAATTCAAAACTGTATAACTTCCCCAAGCCCCAAAATAATACTTGCAAATGTTTTTACTTAGTCATTCAGTGAACAAACATTTACTCATGGGCAGAGTTTTATTTTGTGAGAAGACACTAAGAAACATGAAGATTTGCTGTCTTTGAGGAACCTTAATTCACCTTGAGAGACGAAAACAAACATGGTCTTGATGACTTGAGAATGGTAACATTTGATATATCCATAAATGGAAAATATATTTTTGAACTTAATGCAATAGCTCTTTGGGAATAAAAAATTGACGAGTGCTCAAAGTGAATCAGGGTTGATCAGCAAGTTCAACCCCGATTGGAGGAGCAGGCCCCGCTGGGAGCTTGTGTGGATGGTCAGGGAGCGGGAGGCAGGGACACGGTGGGGAGAAACAGCCCAGCCACAGAAGGCAGAGCAACAACACAGAGACCCCAGGAGCTGCCTTCCCGTCTCAGTCCGGAAATCACACCTCTTCTTGGCTCTTCCATTCCCACTTCTGACCTCTGCTGGCCTCACACTGCCTGGGAAGCCTAGGATTCCAGGGACCTTCACAAAGAACACACATGATGCGTGGCCCAAGAGCTGGTTAACAGCAGGAGCTTGACCAAAGGCAGCCGCTGCTATCAATGCCATTGTTGTCATCGCCACAGGCCATGAGCCCCAGATTGCTATGTCACCTTCATCTGTGCCTTTCAGGAGAATCCTGAATCCGCTGGTCATCCTACCTTTCTAAGAGAGATGAATCAAAGAACAACAACAGAGGATGGGGTTTTAGCTGGAAGCTAGTTGGGCAGCCAGTTAGTATTTATAGTCTGTCTGTCCTGTTTCCCCTCCTTCTTATCTTCCTTCCTATGTTAATTTATTAGCTATTGACTCTGTGCCAGGTCAGTGACTGGCACAAGGAATGAGATGCATGTGGCCCCAGCTCTCATGGAGCTGACATTCTACCACAGTGAATAAAATGCATGGTTAAGGCATGATTAACCCTGCCTTAACCATGCATCTTATTCAATGTATACTTTGGGAGGCCAAGGCAGGTGGATCGCTTGAGCCCAGGAGTTCAAGACCAGCCTGGGTAACATGGTGAAACTCCCATCTCTACAAAAAACACAATACAGGGAGCTATCTGACCTGAGGCCCATGCTGAGGCTCAGGACGGGTAGAGGTTGGCCAGGTGAGGAGGTAAAGGGGCTGGTTAGGGGAAGACCTTCCCAAGCAGAAGCCCCCACATGTACAAAGCACGTAGAGGAATGAGAGAGAGCAGGGTGTGTTGTGAGGGCCTGGGCCTCAGGAGGTGAGGTAGGGAGGGTGCATGGGAGGAGACTGGGGAGCCTGGCAGTGCCAGGTAAGGAGGAAGTCTGAAGATCGTACTCAAAGAGAGTCAAATGATCCTACTGGGAGGTAGGAGAGGCAGAAGAATGATGTTACTGTTTTTATAAAATTGATATCTCATCAATTATTAAAACTCAAGAAATTCAGAAAAGTACAAAAAAGAAAAAAATTTCCAACTCTTACTACCCCCAAATAACACTCATAAACATTAGGTGGATGCTTTTCCAAATATCTTGCTACTTGCGTAAGAGAGATGGAAGATGGGCAGCAGGTGTGTGGGTGAGCAGATGGGCAGGCATGCAGATAGACCAAGTTTTGTAAAAGTGATATCACACTAAACACAATATTTTTAAATAAAAAGTATTATACTTAATTTTACTTGGATTTAAACAAAGAATAATAAAGTAAAAGTAGAGAGTTTTAGGAATTGACCAACTTAATAGTGTCGTTTTTTTGGGGGGGTTATTTTATTTCAAGAGGAATATTTCTGCTTAAGAATATGAATTTCTGTTGCATTTATAATGTAAGGACAACGTGGCTGGGTATAAAATTCTAGGTCTCAGATCTTCTGTTTGGAATTTTGGAAATGTTGCCCCACTGTGTTCCTACCCTTTTTTTTTTGAGACAGGGTCTTGCTCTGTCACCCAGGCTGGAGTGCAGTGGCCCCATCATAGCTTATTGCTACCTTGAACTCCTGGGCTCAGGCAATCCTTCCACCTCAGCCTCCCAAGTAGCTAGGACAACAAGCACATGCAACCATGACCAGCTGCCTACACTGATTTTGTATTAATTCTTTCGCTACACCTTTTCCATTCAACTTTGCAATAGCTAGGTCTTATCTTCAAATAACTTTTTCAAAGAAAACTTAATAAACATTATGGTCCTACAATATTTGAAAATGACAGCCTACTGCCTTAACATTTGAATGCAAGAAGAAATCAATTAACAGAACAAGTCATCAAATACACAAAATACATTAGGCAGTGATAAACCTTGTGGAGAAAAAAGTGGGCAGAGTGGTGAGGGAAGATCTCATAGATAAGATGACGTTTGACTGGAGATCTAATGCAATGTGGGAACCACGCAGACAGCTAGGAGAAAGACCATTCCAGAACAGCAAGTGCAAGTCACTGAGGTAGGAATGTGCTAAGAGTGTTTAAGGAAAAACAAAGATACCAGTGTGGCTGGAGCATAGTGACAGAGGGGGGTGGTGACAAGACAAAGTCAGAAGACAGCAGTTGGCCAGGTCAAGGAGGGCTTTAGAGACCTTGCTAAATGCTTCGGGTTTTATCCTGAATAATGTGGGAAACCATTGAGCATCCATTCCTCCTAAGAGTCTTCTGCCTCTCCTACTTCCCAGTAGGATCATTTGACTCTCCTAATTTATTCTCCAGGTGCCAGCCAGAATGATCCTCTTAAAACTTAAGTCAGTGGTCCCCAACCTTTTTGGCACCAGGGACCAGTTTTGTGGAAGATAATCTTTCCACAGACCGGGGGTGGGGAGGAATGATCTCAGGATGATTCAAGAACATTACATTTATTGTGCACTTTATATTTCTATTATTATTACATTGTAATAGATAATGAAACGACTATACAAATCACCATAATATAAAATCAGTGGGAGCCCTGAGCTTGTTTTCCCACAGCTAGACAGTCCCATCTGGGGGTGATGTGATGGGAGATAGTGCCAGATCATCAGGCATTAGATTCTCATAAGGAGACTGCAACATATATCCCTCACATGCACAGTTCACAATAGGGTGTGTCCTACGAGAATCTAATGCTGCTGCTGATCTGACAGGAGGCGGAGCTCGGCCGGTAATGTGAGTGATGGGGAGCAGCTGTAAACACAGATAAAACTTCACTCACCCCGTCACCCCCTCACCCCCTGCTGTGCAGCTTGGTTCCTAACAGGCCACAGACGGGTACCAGTCCATGGCCCGGGGGTTGAGAACCCCTGACTTAAGTCACATTATGATGCTTATATGACAACTTGGCTGGGTATAAAAGCCTTGGTTGCACATTCTTTTCCTCAGAATTTTATAAATATGGCCCCACTGTTTTCTTGCTCTGAATATTGATGTGGAAAGTCTAAAGTCTTATTTATCCTTCCTAAATATTATTTACCTTTTCTGCTCAAATACATGAAAAGTTCTTTCTTTATCCTAAAGATTATTAACTGACCTTAAAGCTCATTAACTGAACCCAAGTAGTTGTAGTGTCCATCAAACTTTCTAAATATATCCAGCAATATAGTATGTTATCTTAGGCTGAAAGTCAGTACTTTCTTCATTTCCAGGAAAATTTCTTCCAACTCTGAATACCTTTTTGGTTCCATTTGTTGATTTCTTTACTTCTAGATCACTACGGGTTCTTACATTTGACCCGCCACCATTCTTGCACTCTCTTTAATTGCTGTTCTCTCTTTATTCTATTTCCCCTGGGACAGAGATGTAGTAGGGCACACTGTATGAAACTGTCATATTTTATAGGTCAAAAACAGTCAAATATTAGCTATTTCACATGGCTTGACCTAGTTTGGGAATTCATTAGAACTTGAGTGGTAGCTGAATTCACAGAAATTGAGCTCTTCTTCCCTTCTGTCCTGAAGGAAAATCTTTTCCAGAAGCTCTCATGAGACTTGTCCTCATGTCTCACAGGCGAAACCTGAATCACAGGCCCACCCCAAAGACCA
Source organism: Aotus nancymaae (assembly GCF_030222135.1). Taxonomy (NCBI): domain Eukaryota; kingdom Metazoa; phylum Chordata; class Mammalia; order Primates; family Aotidae; genus Aotus; species Aotus nancymaae. The sequence continues at coordinate 9,041,378 of NW_026988433.1, forward strand.
GTCACTGTGAAAGGGAATAGAATGGCCTTGCTGATTTCATCATGATTCATCCTAGGGCTGGACATGAGACACCGAAACAAAATCAGATTTCTGTATCATCAAGGAAGACAGGAGGACGGTTGCTGGGAATGCAATTAGGACGGAGGAGTGGGTTTGGGCCTCAGCCTGATATCAGAGATTAACGTTCACATGGTTTTCTGGGAAGACCCACACACAGCAGAGTCGCGGGGTCATGGAGTGGTGCTCCACTGATATCTGGTTCTTCAGAGGAGGAGGTTTGTCACTGCAGAGATGAGACGGATGAGGTCAAGGGCTCTGAAGCACAGAAGGTTTTGAAATCGCATAAAGGGTCTGTATTACCAGGTCTGGGGAAGTGCTAGAGAGAAGAGAAGAGAAACCTGGCCCTACTGACACTTTAACTGGCCCCATATGAACTTCTTTAAAGAAGACTGAAGAGCAGAGATTTTATTTAAAGGAAAAGAAATTCAGGGGCTGAGTTGGGGAGGACACTTATTTCAAAGAGCTTCTCTCCAGGCAGTTCTTCTCTCTGCCCCATAGGAAAGCTTTGTGAAAGAAGTGTCCTTTCCTGCTCAGCCCCTGACATGCTTGCAAACAGAACAGACTGGGTCTGTGCAGTGGCACTGCAACCCCCACCCCACCCCAGCCACTCATGCAAAGAGCTACTGCCAGTGGGAAATGAAAAAGCAAACAGAGGCCTTTTCCTCTGCCTACTGACCTCCTTTTCGGACCCTGGTCTACAAAATATCATCATCATCATCACCATCATCATCATCACCATCATCACCATCATTATCACCATCACCATCATCATCATCACCATCATCATCATCATCACCATCACCATCATCATCATCATCACCATCACCATCATCATCATCACCATCCTCATCATCACCATCATCATCATCACCATCACCATCATCATCATCACCATCATCATCATCATCACCATCATCATCACCATCATCATCACCATCATCACCATCATCATCATCACCATCATCATCATCACCATCATCATCATCACCATCATCATCACCATCATCACCATCATCACCATCATCATCATCACCATCATCATCATCACCACCACCATCATCATCATCATCATCATCTCCATTTAGGAAATGGACTAGCTTAGTCTTGGGTTCTTCACTAAACTCTTCAAGCCTGAATCCCAAGGCACGTTCACTGCCTCCCAGCCTGTAACATGCCAAGTTAGCAGAATCTGCGGGCTCCCAGTTTTTCCACCTAGAAAGCAGGAGTGAATGCGTCCCTCCCCCACTACAAGGGTACGTGATAAAAGATCAGTGAGGCAACAGGAGTCAGGAATTCTCCTCAGCAGCCTCCCTTCCCTCTCAAACCACCCCATGGTACCCTCTGCAGCAGGATCTCCAAATATTTTTAATCATGCATCCCTACCAGGAAAAAACAAACAAGCACAGTGTTAGCTGATTCCTGCAGGAAGCAGACGCTGCGATGCAGTCAGGAGGCTGAGGTTAGCTGCAGGTAACTCCTATAAAAGATATAAGAGAGAGGCACAGGAGTGGGCAGGCCGAGCCGCCAACGCCATGCAGATCTGGCAGCCACTGCTGGCCCCACTCACGCTCCAGAGCAACTGCACACTGGAGGACTCCCCCATTGAGCAGAAATGGCCAAGCCCAAGGGCACCTGCTGTGCTTGGTGATGGGCCGGGCTGCCTCTGCTCAGAAGCTGAGGGGGAGCCTAAGAACACTGAACGACAGGAGGCTACCAGGTAACCGCACTCCCTGCCTGAACAAGTTCCTTTTTTTTTTTTTTGATGGAATCTCACTCTGTCACCCAGGCGGGAGTGCAATGGTGCGATCTTGGCTCACCGCAACCACTGCCTCCTGGGCTCAAACAATTTTCCTGCCTCAGCCTACAAGTAGTTGGGATTACAGGCGCATGCCACCACATCCTGCTAGTTTTTGTATTTTTAGTAGACACGGGGTTTCACCATGTTGGCCGGGCTGGTCTTGAACTCCTGATCTCAGGTGATCTGCCTGCCTCGGCCTCCCAAAGTGCTGTGATTACAGGCATGAGCCAAGGCCTGGCCTTGGATTTTATTTTTAATTCAAAATTAAGTATTTTGAAAGCCACAAGCATCTTAGTTTTAGTTTGAGAACTCTTTTTTTTTGAGGAGGAGTTTCACTCTTGTCACCCAGGCTGGAGTGCAATGGCGCAATCTTGGCTCACCGTAACCTCTGCTTCCTGGGTTCAAGCGATTCTCCTGCCTCAGCCTCCCAAGTAGCTGGGATTACAGGTTCCTGCCACCATGCCTGGCTGATTTTTTTTTTTTTTTTTTTTTTTAGTAGAGACTGGGTTTCACCATGTTGGCCAGGCTGGTCTCAATTCCTGACCTCAGGTAATCTACCTGCCTCAGCCTGCCAAAGTGCTGGGATTACAGGCGTGAGCCACCTCACCCAGCCGCAAGTTCCTTCTTAAAGGGAGATCTGGCTCACCTGCTGCATGCCCGTGTGTGTGTGTGTGTGTGTGTGTGTGTGACATGGGCTGCTGTATCATATATTGCATGCCCTAATAATAGATCCAAAAGTTAAAATTTCACAATATCGTGACACGAAACACATAAACAGGCACTCTCATGTTCTCCCTCTGCTGGTCCCCTGACTGCCTTGCTGTCACTGACTCTGCAGACTCTGTTCTGGGAATAAACACTCCTGTGCATGCAGATTTTTTTTGTTTTTTTTGAGATGAAGTCTCACTCTGTCACTCAGCATGTAATGCAGTGCAATCTTGTCTCACTGCAACCTCTGCCTCCCGAATGCAAGTGATTCTCCTGCCTCAGCCTCCCGAGTAGTTGGGACTACAGGCACACGCCACCATGCTCAGCTAATTTTTGTATTTTTAGTGAAGACGGGGTTTTACCATGTTGGCCAGGCCGGTCTAGTACTCCTGACCTCAAGTGATCCACCCACCTCAGCCTCCCAAAGTGCTGAGATGACAGGTGTGAGCCACCGCGCCCAGCCACAGGCAGCTTCTTCATGGACCATACCCCGCCTGGCTGAAGAGGTGCTGGCTCCCCTCTGTCTAGCAGCAGCTGATTATTCCTTGGGCCTCATGGGCTGCAGGGTCAGGAAGCAATCCCACAATTCAGAGGCACTCACCCAGCCTTTTTATCCCCTGGTTAAGGTCTTCGATCCAGCATCTAAACCACATTAACTCCAGTTCCTACTACAGAAACTCCCAAAGATGCATCGGAACTGTCACAACACGCAGCTCTTCCTATCCTTCCCTCAACCCTACAGCAAAGCAGCCACCAGGAGGCAAGGCTCTGGATGCCAAAAGGGGAGAAATGAATGCTTTGCCACATTGTCTGCGATACTGATCTGCAATCGTTTGCTTCATCTGCACGTTGAAAATCCCCAAAGCGCGACCCTCTTCAGGGCACAAGAAGGGTTGCATAGGGTCTGGGCCTCAAATTCAAGCCCAGACACAACCATCGAGTCCCAGGGATTATGAACAGACGCCCAGCGCCTTGGACACTTCAGGGGCTGCCCAAGCCTCACAATATGTTGACGGTGCTACCACCACCATGACCCAGAGAGCACCCACGTGGCTTTCCAAGTTGCTGTGTCCCCTGCTCTCTGAGAATATAGGGTGTGAAGCTAAGGAGAGGAGACCGAAAGGAAATACAGAGACCTAAAGCATGGGAGGAGAGGTGGTTCATTTGACAGCAGCTTCCCCCAGGGGAGCAGTCACGACAATTTTATGATGTTATGTCCAGCACCAGGCTCGTCATTGCCAGAGGACAGACCCCACAGCAGCAGAGATTTTTGTCTCCAAAGAAAAGTTCATTTATCTTCTCATGGCAGGGCCTGGCTTTAAATATTTGTTGAGTTAATTCTGCTCTTCTCCTAATATTTAAGTTTCATTAAGGAGCTGAGGTACCTACAGTAAAAACAGGAACACAGGAGAGCTGGACCTTTGTCTTCTCCTTAGGAAGTCTGGGGCCTTTGCTTCTGGTGTGGTGCTGTCATTCCCAGCAGCACCATCGTGGGTTTGGGGGACTCTCTCTCTTTTTTTTTTTTGTTCTGAAACAGACTTGCTCTGTCTCCCTGGCTGGAGTGCAGTGGTGCGATCTCAGCTCACTGCAACCTCCACCTACCAGGTTCAAGTGATTCTCCCACCTCAGCCTCCCGAGTAGCTGGGACTACAGGCATGCACCACCATGCCCAGCTAATTTTTGTATTTTTAGTGGAGACGGGGTTTCACCATGGTGACCAGGCTGGTCTCAAACTCCTGACCTCAGGTGATCCACCCGCCTCAGCCTCCAAAAGTGCTGGGATTACAGTTAGTGAGCCACCACACCTGACCTCTTTATTTATCTATTTATTTATTTTTTGAAATGGAGTCTTGCTCTGTCACCCAAGCTGGAGTGCAGTGGCATAATCTCAGTTCACTGCAACCTCCACCTCCTGGGTTCAAACGATTCTCATGCCTCAGCCTCCTGAGTAGCTGAGATTACAGGTGCCCACCACCACACCCGGCTATTTTTTGTATTTTTAGGAGAGATGGGGTTTTGCCATGTTGCCCAGGCTGGTCTCAAACTCCTGACCTCAGGTGATCTGCCTGCCGCAGCCTCCCATAGTGCTGAGATTACAGGGATGAGCCACCACACCTGGCCTCAGTGGCCTCTCTTGGCCAGTGATAAAGAGCTGGCAGAAAATGACAGGGAGAGTCCCAGACTTGTGCAAACGGGCCCAGAGGAAGCACCTCCCGGTTCCTAAGGCATGCCTGCCCTCTGTTCCTCTAATTTTGGGATGTCATCAAAAATCCTGGCCTACCTCAGTGGTTCTCAACCAGGGTAGGGGCTCCCTGACCCACACCCCAGGGAACAAGCCGCATCACTAAGAGACACTCTGTTCACCCTGAGCGGCTTCCACACGTCACTCTTCCAAACTGCCACGCAGGGCACTGGGCAAAGGGAGGACAAGGAGGGCAGGGGAGAGCCCCTGGCTTGTCCCGTGTTGCTGGAGGGGCTTGTCCTTCGCCTGGTGCAGGGGTCACTGCTTAGGGTTGCAGGAACCCCTGCCAGTCTCCAGGAAGAAATGCCTGTGGCAGGGCGAACATGCAGTCCACTGATGCTCCTAGAACCCACCCTTGTACTCAGCACCACAGAGAGACGTGTTTCTGCAGAAAGAGTTCCCACTCAGGGTAAGACAGAACTTGAGATTAATAAGGTGATCCTAGAGCACCTCCCACAGAAGAGAGATCTGTGTGGGTGGCTTCAGGGTCCTCACGTGGGAGAAACACTCGATTCGACTTGAGTCCATCAGGTCAACATTTACTCTGCAATCATTCATGATTAAAACAAGATAATAAAAACAAAGGCAGAAGAAAGAATCAAAGCTATTCCCTAACGATGGTCCAATTTTACTGTTATGCAGATGGAGCTGTGTCATCTCATTGTTGTAAGAAGCCGTATAGTTGGGGAAGGCCTCTTTTATGAATGTCCAGCATCCCTTCTATCTGGGGGAATCCCCATTCTGTGGAGTTTGCTACGGTCAACGAAGGCTGAGGTGCAGATGACCCACGCCCCGGGATCTGCGGCGCAGGCATGTGGCCTCAGTCTGGAACCTGATACCTGTGAATGTGACCTTATGTGGAAAGAAGGACTTTGCACATGCAATCAAGTGAAGATGACGTAATACTGGCCTCAGGTGTGCCCTAAGTCCAGCATGGCTGGTGTCCTTCTAAGAAACGGGAAATCTGGACACAGAAACACACGTAGAAGGAAGACAGCCACATGGAGATGGAGGCAGAGATGGGAGTGAAACATCCAGGCTGGGTGCATCACTTGAAGTGAGGAGTTCGAGACTAGCCTGGTCAACATGGTGAAACCCCGTCTCTACTAAAAACACAAAAAATTAGCTTGGCGTGTGGCACATGCCTGTAATCCTAGCTACTTGTGAGACTGAGGCAGGAGAATTGCTTGAACCCAGGAGGTGGAGGTTACAGTGAGCTGAGATCACACCACTGCACTCCAGCCTGGGTAACTCAGGCAGCAGAATGAGACTCTGTCTCAAAAGAACAAAACAAAACAAAAAAATCCACAAGCCCAGTGAAGCTGAGGGTTGCTGGCAGCTCCCGGAAGCTGAGAGGCATAAAACACATTCCTCCCTAGGACTTCAGGAGAACGTGGCCCTGTGGCCTTCTGGCCTCCAGAAATGTGAGGATGAACTTCTCCTGTTATAAGACACCTGGCACATGGGCTTTGATAGGGCAGCCACAGGGCGCCAAGGCAGATGCCCACACTCAGGACCTGACCCTTGAGGTGGGACACAGAGACCCAGTGATAGGGAGCTCCACAGCACAGGACAGCTCCAAAGGCCCATCAGGACAGCAGGTGTCAGAGGCTGCAGTGCCCCAGAGACCTGGCCAGGTGCCCAGGCCAGTAGCCAGTATCTGATAACATATGGCAGCGTCCACACCAGCCTGTCCCTGTGACCCTCGAACGCCTCGCTGCTCTTGGTCTTACCCACTTTACAAGCCTGATTCTCAGCCAGGCGCAGCAGCTCATACCTGTAATCCCAGCACTTCCGGAGGCCGAGGCAGGCAGATAACTTAAGGCCAGAGTTCGAGACCAGTCTGACCAATATGGTGAAACTCCGTCTCTACTAAACATACAAAAGAATTAGCCAGGCATGGTGGTAGATGCCTGTAATCCCAGCTATTCGGGAGGCTGAGGCAGGAGAATCGCTTGAATGCTGGAGGCAGAGGTTGCAGTGAGCCAAGATCGCGCCACTGCGCACCAGCATGGGTGACAGAGTGAGGCTCCGCCTTAAAAACAAAGTAAAAAGAAAATAATAAAACCTGATTCTCAATTCCAAACACCGCCCAATATCCTTCTAGAAAGGTCCTATTCTGCTCAAGTTAGCCAGTTAATTCCTACTGTTCGCAAGCAAAATCCCTGACTGGTACAAAGCCTCATCCACATAATTCATAAAGTATTATCTGTGCAGATAAAAGGCCCAGAGCTTTTTTCTGACTGTCAACTGGACATAATCATCACACGCCCGTGAATATTCAAGCAGTGATCATGACCAGTAATTCATCAGCGTAGTAATGACAGGTGATGGGCAGTTAACTACTATTGTTAAAAGTGCACGTATCTCTGGGGGTTTACTTAGCTGTAAGAAGCTTCACTTCTCAAAAGCAAGGTTAGAATTTCTGCAACATGGAATTTACAATATGTGTCATCTGTTTTGACTTTGATGCTAGGTATTAAAATATTTTTAATAACTGGGTGCAGTATATTTAAACATTTATTGACTTAAGTAAAAGATTTAAAGTTTCAAGAAAAATGGCTATATATATAAAATCTCTTCAAAACACCCCAAAATGCTAATGAAATAATGAGGGATCAAGTAGGTAAACTGAAATAAAGCTTCACAGTGTTAAAAAGTCAAAAAAACAGGCCAGGTGCTGTGGCTCATGCCTGTAATCCCAGCACTTTGGGAGGCAAGGTGGGTGGCTCACGAGGTCAGGAGTTGGAGACCAGCCTGACCAACGTAGTGAAACCCTGTCTCTACTAAAAATCCAAAAAAAAAAAAAAATTAGCTAGGTGTGGTGGCGTGCGCCTGCAATCCTAGCTACTGGGGAGGCTGAGGCAGGAGAATTGCTTGAACCCGGGAGGCGGAGTTGCAGTGACCCAAGATTGCGCCATTGCACTCCAGCCCAAGCGACAATGCGGAACTCTGTCTCAAAACCTAAATAAATAAAAATAAAAAACAAAATTGGAAATGAGAAGAGCGGTGCCTCGGGAGGAAATGACAGCGTTCTGACACTTGGCAAGCTATGACTGAGCCAGGCAGCCCGGCACAGGAAGCGCACGTCACTGCCAGGAGCACCGCCATGAATGTGGACGTCACGTTCATACTGTGCATCCCTCCCGGACTCTCTGATATCAACATGCCCTCACATTCAATAGAAGACACTTCCTGTGCGTTTCACCTCTTCGCTGATCCCCAGGAAGTCCCAGGCAGGAATTCTGGCTGAATCTGCTTCCATTTCTAAATCCCATATTTGGTCAAATCCAATGATGTTGCTCCTTCAAGATTTCAATCAGAAATCCTTGTATTTGAATTGAAAGGCCATAATATGCTTACAAAGAAATACATCAATAAAAAAACATTATACTTCATTAATAGTTATCTATTGGCCAGGCACAGTGGCTCACACTTGTGATCCCAACACTTTGGGAGGCCAAGGCAGGTGGATTAGTTGAGGTCAGGAGTTCAAAACCAGCCTGGCCAACACAGTGAAACCCTGTCTCTACTAAAAATATAAAAATTAGCCAGGTGCGGTGGTGCGTGCCTGTAGTCCCAGCTATTTAGGAGTCTGAGGCAGGAGAATCACTTAAACCCCGGAGGTGGAGGTTGCAGCGAGCCACAATCGCACCACTGCACTCCAGCCTGGTGACAGAGTGAGACTCCATCTCAGAAAAAAAAAGTTATCTATCATGATGTATATTACACTAGACAAGCTATCTGGAGAAAAAAAAACACCCTAAAAGTAAGTATCTATAACTTTGTGAAAGATCACTTCTGTGAATCCCTATTAAAGCCATCAAATCTTATTCTCTCACCATCTGAACAAACCCTCCAGGCAAAATCATACTAAATTGTTGGTTCTTACTCCCTTTTTTTGTCCCACTGGAGCAAATAGAATCTGCATGGTTTCATTCATTTTCCTTCTTCATTCTTTCAGAGCTCCATTCCTCCCGATAAGCTGTCCTGTGGGTGGAAATGTCTTTCAAAGAGAGGATAATGTCGTTCTATCCCACTGCAAACTCACCCAGTGCCCAACTGCAGGGCTGCTGAGTCAGTGGCGCAGAAAAGCAAGCCACAGCTGACAGTTTCCAACAGTGAGTTCCAGGGCCAGGCTGTCCAGCCTCCTTCTGAGTTAATTCTATCTCTGCAAGTGTTACCTTGAACATGGAATTTGTTTCCTCTGTGTATACATCCTTGTTCTGGTTTTAACATCTGTGGGTTTATATGCAAGGGACGCATGAATTTTACAAGTTGGATGATCCCATTAAAAAGAAATATTAACAGAATCTTTTGAGTTCCTGGATCAAGTCACCCTTAACCACATGATACAAGAAAATGTTTAGGGGCCGGGCACGGTGGCTCACGCCTGTAATCCCAGCACTTGAGGAGGCCAAGGCAGGCAGATCATGAGATCAGGAGATCGAGACCGTCCTGGCTAACACAGTGAAATCCCGTCTCTACTAAAAATACAAAAAATTAGCCGGGCATGGTGGTGCACGCCTGTAGTCCCAGCTACTCAGGAGGCTGAGGCAAGACAATCACTTGAACCCAGGAGGCAGAGGTTGCAGTGAGCCGAGATCACGCCACTACACTCCAGCCTGGGTGACAGAGCGAAACTCTATCTCAAAAAAAAAAAAAAAAAACAAGAAAACATTTAGGGACCCACCAAAGCTTCCTGGGCAAGTTGGAAAAAGGAAGATTTCTCTTTTAATTTACAAAGCAGAGTTAATTGGCCAGGCTTCCATCTTACATAAGCAGACTTGGGTCAGAGACAGTGTCGACCAGAAACATCAATCACAGCGACTGTGCCAGGAGCTGCGCCCACCCCTGCAGTCACTCCTCCAATTCTGTGAGGAAACCCTCTCGATAATGAGGGAAACTGAAGCCACACAGCTAACATGAGAAGGGGCTGGATTTGAACCCAGAGTCTATGGCTGGACTTGAACTACCCCTTAGTGATGAAAAGGAGATTTTTAAGGTGAGTGGGAAAAAAAGAAAAATATAGAAAATATACGTATAAATCTAATATTTTTTCCCTGAAAAAATTTCCAGGGAAACATTTGAACCTGAAACATAATAAAGTGAGTAGAATGGATGCTTATATAAATCGGTGTGGATCGTGCTTATGTCAATCAGCCTATTAACTGGGGACCAGGGCGTGACTGTCCTATCACCTTATTTCAATGGACCAAAACCACGCTATATTTTTATTTTTTAAACAAATCTATTTTCAGTTACTAATACCATTTCTTTCAGCAAAGGTAAAAACAAAGAATCACTTAAATCATTTATCTATCACTGAATTTATTTTTAAAGTCAAACTTTTCCCATTGATTTATAATTTCAGGAATGCTAAAATTTTTGTTTAAAAAATTTCATATTTATTTAAAAATATTTGTATGAATATTTGTATAAAGGTAATTTAGTGGTTCATCTTGCATAAAATAAATTTATCCCGTTTCGCTCCCATCATGCTCCCATTGAGATAATCAGAATACTTTCCACTTTAAAAATACATCCCACTTTATGTATTCGGATTTGCACTTAAAAAACATCTGATTAATCCCTGAGGTATGACAAAGACTCTGCCCTGGATCAAATGTTAGGTTCCTCGGAGGCCTCTTCCCCGCGAGGCCTCATCCTCAAGCTCTGTCTCCTCTTAGTAATTTTCCATCCATTCCCCACTCTGCCTCTTGACTATAATCCACAGCTGTATTTGCTGTATTTGGAATTGAGCCCTCTCTCTCTCCCCTGCTGTGACGGTCTCGACCCCTCAAAATGGTCCTGAATAAAGTCATTTTAACAAGCTTCTAGATAACTTTTTTCTTTAACAGGCAAAACAACAGGCCACTGACCCTACTTAGAAGCATCCAGTGAAAGTTTTCATATAATGCAAAGCTATTTGACTTCGAAAACCAAACTTCAAAATAAAAGTGCTCCAAGAACATTCCAGGATATTCTGTTTCTCTCCTCTCCCCAAGTGGTCTGCAATGATTCTGGAATGATCTAGAATGATTCTCAGAATCAGAATCTGAAATAATTCTGGAATGAGTCTCAGAACATTCCAGAATGTTCTCTCTCTCCTCTCCCCAAGTGGTCTCATTCATTCCTACAACACTCAGAGATGATTATCAGCCATTCCAGAAGGTTTCCAGAATGTTCTCCCTCCTTTCCATTGGTCTCATTCATTCCCACAGCACTCAGAGATGACTCTCAGCCATTCTCCCAGGGTCACCCCAGCATGGGCTCCATCACCTCCAAACTGCCCCACGGACAGCTTCCTGCCTCTTCTCTCTCCAATTCACCACCACCAGTCACTTCCCCACTGAAAACTCCCCTGTGTCATTGAACATCATGAGTAAAGCCAGGTGCGGCTCACACCTGTAATCCCAGCACTTTGGGAGGCCGAGGTGGGAGGATCACGAGGTCAGGAGTTCCAGACCAGCCTGGCCAAGATGGTGAAATCCCGTCTCTACTAAAAATACAAAATTTAGCCAGGCATGGTGGCGCACACCTGCAATCCCAGCTACTCAGGAGGCTGAGGCAGGAGAATTGCTTGAACCTTGGGGGGCGGAGGTTGCAGTGAGCCGAGATAGCACCACTGCACTCCAGCCTGGCAACTGAGCAAGACTCGGTCTCAAAAATAAAACAAAACACATCATGAATAAGTTCCAAATTCCCTAGCTCTGGACCACCGAATCCCTTCCAGCCTCTAAGCAGATCCTGGGTTCCAGAACCTTCTGGTCTCTTCACATCATCACCTCCTGGAATATCACGATGCCAGCTCCCACCCACCTGCGTCTCCACAGTTTCACCCATTCTTCTGACTTCAAGCACACGCTGAGCTGTACTGTGTTTATCACTCCTCCCTGCGGGGTCAGAAGAGTCCCAAGGGCAGGAACTATTTCATTTTCCACCACCCACAGTGCGTAGCACAATGCATTAGTCATGGTGGGTATTCGGTAAATATGTATTGAACAATTGAACAAACGTCACCACTGAATTCAATAGAATCGGAAACACTTAGGGAAAACATCTTAAAATACTGATTTTTCTGGGGAAAACTTTTAAATTGCCAGATGAAAAATTTTAATCATACAAAGTACACAGGTGCCCCCTTGTGGCGGCGCACCGACACTGCAGCATCACCAACAAAAATGGCCGACTCCCCAGGTGGTGAGAAAGAGGGAGAGATGAGTTGAATTACCAAGTTCTGAGATGTCCAGCCTGGAGTCTTTCTTCCCCATAATAACAGGCAGGTGTACAACGAAACCATTCCAATCACAAGCCTACGGTCTACACAAGCAGCTCAGTAGCTGTTACTCTGAGAACTTAGCTCCTTCTCATGCCTGCCTGTAACTGGAGCTGTGGCACCTACAACATGGGGTTTGACTGGGTCCCTTCAACTTAATTAAAGGAGACGTCAGAAGCACAGACATCGGCTGCAGCGTGGAAACCTTGATTCCATCATGGTTAAAATATGCAGCAACAGGAGACGTCTGCGAGAGTCCACAAAAAAATCCTGTACATGAAAATGTTCCCAGCAGCTTTATTCATCATCACCAAAAAGAAGACTCAGCCCAGACGTCGCTCGACAGGTGATGGATGGGTAAATGGTGGACCCACCACGTAACAGGCTGTTTATTGCACAGCAATACAAATCAGAGGCTATGGAGACACACACGCAACATGGGTACATATCAAAACTACGATGCCGTGTGAAAGCAGCCTTACACAGGGTACGATGCTAATTATATGAACTTCCAGAAGATGCAGTCCTAAGAAAAATCAGATCAGGGGTTGCGTGGAGCAGGGGGCTTGACTGGGATGGGACATGGGAACCTTCTGGGATGAAGACAGTGTTCCGTATCTTCACAGGGGTTTGGGTTAGGCAGATAACCATTTGTCTCAACTCATAGAATATTATACTAGAAATTTGTGTCTTTATTGTATGTCAATTTTACCTCAAAAGTAAAAAAAACTAACAAATACTGGACTCTGGCAAATGATGCTCATGCTGAAGTGTTTGGGGTAAGGGTACTGATACCTGCATCTCACTTTGAAATGCACTAAAGAATTAGGATGGATGAACAAATGCCGGAAGGATGCATAGATGGACAGGTATACAAGAAAGCACACAGCCAAACGGTCATTCCAGAACTAGGTGGTGGATATATGGGTGCTCACTGTAACAGCCCTTCAATTCGTCTGATGTTTGGAAATATTTTTATGATAAAATCTTGGAGGAAAAAGACACTGGGAATAACTGGGGCTATCCGAATATCCACTGGGGTTATTCAATACTGGGGATATATGAATATTGACTAGGTGTGAGATGACTCAATGAATTGCGTTAATCTTTTATGTGTGATGATGATGGCGCCATGGTTAGTAGAAATATGTCCCTATTTTTAAAGACACATCCTAAAGTATCTAAAGGTGTCATAACATCTGAAATATGCTTCAAAATACTCCAGAGGGCAGAAAATGAAGCTAACATTGTCACGTGTTAGTAATGATTACACCTACGTGTTGAACTTAGGGGTGGCAGGTACACCTACACCATTGGCTTTCCTTGTTCATGCTCCCCGAGGAGCTTGGACTGCCACATTTGATGTTCTGCCTCTCTCGTCCAGCTGCCTGCTGACATTTTTCCTTTTAAAATTTATGTCCAGTTAACAATTTACTAGTCTAATAATGAGCATGAGGTCAGAAGAGAAATTCCAAGAGAATGAGTGAGATGAGAAAATAAAAGATAACAAAATAACCAGTCAGAGTGACGAAAGGCTGAGGAAAAGGCTGGGTAACCGGGAAGGAGGGAGCGTGTGGGTCCTCGTGTCCCAGGACGTTGTCATGACGTGTCCCCTCTGGCCCCTCCTGCCTTGCTCGCTGGCTGGCTTCGCCAGGAATCTCTCTGAAGTCGAATCCTCAATGGCGCGCACCACACCCTATCGGCCACCTCTCCTCTCCAGTCGGCCTTCTCCAGCCCTGCGGCCACATCACATCTCAGAGTCTGTCACTTCAACCTTTGCAGTCTCCCAAAGGGTCCGGTGTAAGACCCTTCCCACCCATCCCATACTCTGCTACCCAAGGAGAAAAAAAATCTAATCGGAAAAAATCTCCCGATTATTTTTCTCCCCAATGCCTCTGTTGTGGAGATTTAATTTTAAGAGCTCTAGCATGGAGCCTCTGGCAAGGGAGAAAAAAGGGCTTCAGCGTCTCCCCGGCCCAGTTTAGAATCCCAGATCCATCACTCACTTAAATGGGGAATTTGGACCAATCAGTGAAACTTGTGTTCCAGTTTCCTCCTCTGGAAAATGGGCCTGTCGGTTCAGACTGACAGTTACAGCAGCATAGCGCCACCTGCTGCTGGAATGCACAAATGTGCTTGCTTTATTTTGCTCGCCCACAATTTGGCATTTGAGACTCCTCCCTAACCCTCTAGCCATATTGCTCAGACACGTCAAATTCCAGCAACACAGAGGTACTTACAGTTCCCCAGACACAGGCTGTGACTTCATGCTTCAGTTTTTCATGTAAGTCAACAGTTTTCAAAGTGGGGTCCCCAGAACAACAGCATCAACATCCCCTGGGAACTCGTTGAAAAACAAATTCCCAAGCCTTACCCTAGGCCCAGTGAATCAGAAACTGGGGTTCAGGGCCCAGAGATCTGTGTTTTCATGAGCCCTCCAGGTGGTTCTGATGCAGGCTTAATGTTAAGAACCACTGGTATGTATCCTCTCCTCTGCTTAAAGTGTACTTTCTCACTATACCTGTCAAACGAACTCCTATGCATCCCTCAAAGCCCTTCTTTGGAAAACCTCTCCTGGCTCCCGTGACCCTAGATAGGGTGATTCATGCTCACCTCTGAACTAATGCTATAGTTTGATTATAGCTCTATGGTTGCTTTTATGACACTGTGCTATTACGATCTGTTTGGAAGTCTTTCTCTCCTACTAGGCCAAACCTAGGTAGCAAGGAGTATGTTGTTATTCTTTGCATTTCAGCCCCTAGCAAGGTGGTCCTCCCTTCGTCGGGGCGTATTCCTAGAAGTGACGAAGTGAAATTGCTGTGTCATCTGGTGGTCTGAGCCTCCCGGCTGTTTAGTCAGCTTTGTCCTCCCACTTTTGCAAGTCTCTGGACACTCTGTCCAGTTCCCGTTCTTGAATGGGGCTGCGTATCTCCTTCCCTTTGGACTGCTGTGACCATTATGATGGTAAGTGTGTTCAGACAAGATGTCAGCCTCTCACATATAAAGATGGTTTATATTCCACACATCGATGCCTCGAGGGGAAGAGGAGAAGGAATTTTTCTAACCCCTGAAGGCTCAAAACTTCCATCTCTGGGCTAAAGCCTGCTCTCCTAAGCTGCTGCGCCGCACTGCCATCTTTTAAGTCTTCCTATGTTCTTAGTAGAGCTTTCCTCTGTCAGATCATAGTCATTGATGCACTCCACAGGAAAAAGAAATGGAAGATCACGTTCACCTGCTCACCCACGTGCTTGGGATTTTTAGAGCCAAAAAGAAGCACTTTGTCAATAGGCTGCCTTGTCGGGGTGGTTCCTGGAATGTTTCACCAAGCAGTTGTTTATAGAGTTTCTAAAACACTCCCATTTGTGCTATGATTGATACGCAGTGGCCTCAGCCCTCAGAAGGGAATCTGTTTTCTCAGTCCTCAGCACAAATGAAGTAATGGTTTGTGATTTGATGTCTCCACTAAACTATGAACTTCCGTTTTTACTTTCCCAAAGAAATTGCCTGAGGAAGTCACACCATACTTTTATTTTGTGTATCACATTATCTCTTACAAAAGAAATAACTTCTTAGCATTATTATCTTTTTTTATTTTGCAAGTGAGTGATCATTAAAGAATCAGCCTTGCAATATAGTTCATAGAACTTAGAATTCAAAAGAATTTAAATAGATGAAACAAAGTAAATGTGTTTGGGTCATGAGGTTCAATATTTAAATTAGATAAGAGAGGCTAGCGTTGAGCACAGTAGCTCATACCTCTAATCCCAGCACGTTTGGGAGGGCCAGGCAGGAGGACTGTTTGAGGCCAGGAATTGGAGACCAGCCTGGGCAACACAGTGCGGCCCTGTCTCTACAAAAAATACAAAAATTAGTGAGGGGTACTGGTGCCTGCCTGTGCTCCCAGCTCCTCAGGAGGCTGAGGGAGGAGAACACTTGAGCCCAGGAGTTCAAAGCTACAGCGAGCTATGATCACACCACTGCACCACAGCCTGGAAAACAGAGCGAGAACTTGTCTCCAAACAACATTAACTAACTAAGTAGAAATGTTTACAAAGGCATAAAGAGAGAAGGGGTTGAAACAGGAGGCCATAGAGTTCTACGACTCCCGCAGTGGCTGGTTTACAGCAGTGTGGTGAGCCAGAAAAAAGTTCTATGTTCAAATTTAAAAACCGTCTTTTAAAAGTAATTCAGAGAACAAGGTGGAGGGTGGCAGTGTTTGTCCCGACTTCACAAAAAAAAAGTTAAGGAAAAAAAGTTTAGAGCTGTATGTGGTTGGGGGTAGATAATTAAGGAGTCCAAGGCATAGCCCCAGCCCCACCTCTTTTGACCACTAGAGGGCGCACGTCCCTTCATTCCCAGCCAGCGTCCTGCATCGTTTCCCAAAGCTGTACTTGAAGTCGCCCAGGGCTTAATTCGCAACCTCTGTTCACGTGGCATAGACTTGTCAGGTATTTATAATGCTCAGTGTGTCTTATAACTCTTCCATGTTAATCAAATGTACCTCCAGGGTTTGGTTTGGTTTTCTGTTGTTTGAAAATAGACCAACCCTAATAAAGGCAATAGCAACACTAGTCCCAGGAAAATGGGAACAGAGCAAATCCTTCTTCGATCTTAGACTTGTTTCGTTTTGTAAAAGAAAAACAAACACTCTCACTATGTTGTGATCTTTAAATACCCACAATAGCCAAAGACAGAATCAACCCAAATGCCGATCAATGATAGACTAGATAAAGAAAATGTGGTGCATATACACCATGGAATGCCATGCAGCCATAAAATGGAATGAGATCATGTCTCTTGCAGGAACATGGATGGAGCGGGACGCCATTGGCCTCAGCAAACTAACACAGGAACAGAAAACCAAACACCGCCTGTTCTCACTCGCAAGTGGGAGCTGAACAGTGAAGACACATGGACACAGGGAGGGGAACTCCACACACTGGGGCAGGCTGGTGAGGTCGGGAGCGGGGGAGCATCAGGAAGAACAGCTAACGCATGCTGTGCGTAATACCTAGGAGACAGGTTGATGGGTGCAGCTAATCATCACCGCACACATTTACCGACGTAGCAAAACTGCACGTGCTGCACATGAACCCTGGAACTTAAAAAAAAAAAACAAATGACACAAAGAACATGAGCTGCTTAGATAGGAATAACACTCAATTACCCATGAGTGAATCAGCAACTTCCATTCTGCACAAAGGAAAACAAAAAGGAACCCAGCTTGGCTTTCTTCCATTCGATGACTGGCTTTCTCAACCACCTATGTAACTTGAATTTGCTTACTATAAACTCATTTGATTATATTATTCAAAACTAAATCATGAAGCCAAATAAAATATAATTCCAAAGCATCTATTTTATTATTCCCCACTCGTGGGGATTATCTAAGCCATCGCGTCTACCATCCCTCTGCATATTAAAATTGTATATTGAAACTGTGTCAATATTCAGAGGCAATTATCGGAGGGACCACAGAACTTGGTGGGGCTTGTATTTTATCTGAGAGTGTCAGAAAAAGAGACGAGATCCCGACTGATACTGAAGTGCTGAAGAAAAGCACGAGTCACTTGACTGCAAGGTCCCTGATGACAAAGCCTCTGTGCCTGCAGGAATTCCCTGCATGGAGCCTGCGAGGCTGACAACAACTGATATTTCCCAGGCATCCTGTAGCCCAAGGATCTCTCGAGGATCTTGATTAGGACTTTGTTGGGACAGACACATGCTGGGAAGAGATGAATCACATGCCTTCCTGTCGCTCTGCCTCAGGAAGGTCGAATGACTTGGCCAGTGTGAAGCCAGAGCGCTGGGGAATTGGAGAAAGACCCCAAAATGCTGACTCTCCCACCCGCACTTTTCATGACATGAGATCAGCTAGTTAATGCCTAAGATTTTGTAACCTGAGATTCGATTGGATGAGTTTTGCTTTTTTTTCTTTCCTCACAATTACTGCTTGATATGTATCATTTTTACTCACAAGGGGCAGAAATTTCCCCGGGGCTTGTCTTGTTCGATACCTTTGCTAACTAAATCAGTGAAGGTGGATGGTCAGTCTGCACTGCCCTTGAACCTGGATGAGAGGGGTGTCTGCCCCAGGCCCCATGCTCTAGAGGCCCCCACTCAGAGCCTCTCCAGGGTCAAGGGAATGTGTCAAACTGCATGTTGCTTCTGTATCAGGCTCTAAATTTCCCAGCGCTGGCGGTTCCCTCTGAAACGGCGCAGAGCTGCCGTCAGGGCCTGCACAAGCCTGTTCCTCAGGCGCAGCCTGCTAAGAGCACGCTGCGGGTGCCCATGGCCCTGCCCAAGGGCCTGCAAAGGGGCAGCTGTGGGGTGGCGTGGAGGGGCAGCCAGAGCTCAAATCATGGGCTGGGTGTCAACACAGGTGGACTCAGGGAGGACTCAGGTGGGGCAGGAAGGGACACAGGCAGTGGCAGCCATGCCAGCCCCTCCTGCCCACCACAACCAAGGGGAGCTGTCAGGAGTCCCAGCATCCCAGAGGCCAAAGCTTGGCCTTCCAGGTGGTTCTGAAGGGTTCATTGGCAGAACCCCTTGTTAACCTGATTTATAACTTTTTTAAAAAAAAAAAGAAACAGGGTCTCACTCTGTCACCTAGGCTAGAGTGTGGTGGCACAGCCTCGAACCCCTTGGCTCAAGAGATCCTCCTGCTTCAGCCTCCCAAGTAGCTGGAATTACAGGCATGTGCCACCATGCTCAGCTAATTTTGAGAATTTTTTTGTAGAGACGGGGTCTCACTCTGTTTCCCAGTCTGGTCTCCAAATCCTGGCCTCAGGCGATCTTCCCGCCATGGCCTCCCAAAATGCTGAGATGACAGGCATGAGCCACTCCTGGCTTGATTTATAACTTTTAAAGGCAGGTCTCCATTTGTGCTCTTGCCCAGGCCCCCAACATGTCACGGGCAGGCCAGTGACACGTTAATGTGAAGTCATTACTGGCACATCTCTGCGGGGTCTATTCCAAGAAACAGCCTGCAGGTGAGCGCATGCACAGAAATGTGTAAACAATAATAAGTAAAAGAATAATGAAAAATACCGTTTCTCCCTGGTAACCTGCTTCTGACAAATTTCAAAGAAACTTACATAGAAGCTGAGCGCGGTGGCTCCCACATGTAATCCCAGCACTTTGGGAGGCTGAGGCAGACAGATCACTTGAGGTCGGAGGTTCAAGACCAGCCTGAATATTGTGAAGCCCCATCTCTACTAATAATACAAAAATTAGCCAGTTATAGTGACACAGGCCTGTGGTCCCAGCTACCTGGGGGAGGCTGAAGCAGGTGGTTGACTTGAACCCAGAAGGCAGAGGCTGCAGTGAGCCGAGATCATGCTACTGCACTCCAGCCTGGGTAACACAGTGAGACTCATCTCAAAAAGAGAAAAGAAATTGTTATATAGAGGCAGAAGGAGCAGATGGAATTTGGGCACACTGCGTATTACTGGCTTCAAGTAAATTCTACCAAACCCCAAGGCAAACTTCCAGCAAAGCAAGGTGACTGGCGAGCTGGCAGGGTCATCTGTAAGGAAATGCTGATGCTCTCAAATGTGTACAAGCACCAGGATGCCAGCTGGGAGGGCTCCAGGAAGCCGGCGAACAAGGGCACGCCTCCTTCCCTCTGTTCATCTGACTGTCAAGAACTCACCGGTGCGCAGAACAGTTGGTGATCCTCACAAGCCCCAGGCCCACAACTGTAGCTTGTATTTGCTATCAGAGAAAGGGAACTAAAAGATGCTTTTTCCCCTCCTGCTTTTGCTCGGCCCTGGCTCCCTGCAAAATCTACCTGAACAGGCCTGGAGCCACCAGGGGCCACCTCCCGGTGCCTTCAAACATGGGGCCCTCGGGCAGCACTCTGGGACCTCAGCGCTTCTCCTCCTGGCAAATGAACTCCACGTCGCTGCCAACCCACTGCCGCCACCACGCTTCCAGCTACAACCACGTCTGCCAGACCCTGCTCCCTCTGCCAGGTGCAGGCTCAGCTGTTGTCACCTTCACTGGGGCAGCCAGCTCTGATGGGCAGTGCCAGCCTTTCTGCAAGATCACAACATTTGGGACCATTGCCACTTCCTGGGGGTACTGATAATAATAGCTAAGACCTACTGAGCTCTTGCTCTGTGCCAGGCATAAGCTGAGGACCTGCATGCTTAAGCTCATGTCAGCCTCACAGGCATCTGTAGACAAGTACTGTCATTTATCAGTACAGCACTTTACAGATGAGGAAACTGAGGATCAGAGAGGTAAAGACACTTGCTCAAGGTCACACAGCTAGACGTGGTGGAGAGACTTTGAGTCTGGGCTCCCGGCCATCACACTCTGTGTCCATCCCTGCAGCACCTTGGATGCTGCCACGCCCTCGGGCTCAGCCGCCGCTCCCAGTCACCACCCCAAGTCTGCCTGGCTCCCCTGGAGTCCCCGGTTCTGCTACGCCGTGGGACTTGGCCGCCTCCGGTGGAGCTGCGGCACTTCTGCCACATCAGTGCCAGCCTCCCGGAGGACCGTGTCTTCTTGGCACTCCTCTAATGGATCTGTGACGGGGAGGACTTATGACTGTGTGATCTTGTCTTCTCCTCCCTCAGACCCCAGCCACTGCCATCCTCCAGGCCCAGGCCCTTGTGGAGAGAAAGAGACAGACACAGAGAAACAGACAGGGAGACAAAGACAAAGAGACAGAGACACAGACAAGGGGAGAGAGATAGATAAAAAGAGACAGAGACGGAGACAGATGAACAGAGATAATACAAAAATAGAGTGACAAAGACAGGTGGATGGAGGTAAGAGATGGAGAGGCAGACACAGGCCTGCAGGGCAGCAGGGGACCCCGACAAGGGCTGCAGTCCTGCAAGCAGGAGGTGGCGGTGGCTAGAAGGGGTTTAGCTCAGATGAGCGAGAACAGACACAGGGTGTATTTTGGGAACAGAATTGACAGGCTTGCTGACTGATGTGAAGGGAAAAGGGAAATGAAGGCAGCTACTGGGTGTGGGGCCTGGACACTCACTGCAGGGAGGCGCCATTCACTGTGACTGATAAGCAATGTCACAGCCGGTTTTGCATGTCAACTTGGCTTGGCATGGTTCCCAGATATTTGGTCAAACCCCCGCCTAGACGTTGCTGTGGTATTTTTGGGATACGAGGAACAATGAAGTCAGTAGCCCGAGTGAAGCCGAAGACCCGCCAGGCTGTGGGTGAGTCTCGTCTAATCAGGCAAAGGCCTTAAGAGAAAAAGACTGAGGTTCCCGGGGAAGGGGGGGTTCTGCCTTCAGACAGCCTTCAGGCTGGAGCTGCAACATCCACTCCTCCCTGGGGCTCAGCTGCCAGCTTGCCCTGCAGATTTTAGACTTGCCAGCCTCCACAATTGCATGAGTCAGTTCCTTAAAATAACCTCCTGTCTATATATAGAGAGACTATGTATATATATAGCCTGCTCACGGATGACACACACATCCAGGACTCTCCTGTGAGATCCACAGTTGCAGATTCTGCCGACTTGAATGTCTTCTTCAGTGTTGTTGGGAAGCAACTCAACTCAAAGTCATTCAAACCTGGTCCTCTCCTGATGCTTCTGCTTTACAGAGTGGCACAACTTGCCATCCCGTGGCATGAGCCAGACACTGGGTAATCTTCCTGGACAAGTCCCTCCCGCTTACTCCTTGTGGTGGGCAGAATCATGGTCCTGGATGATCTGGGAGGCCCCTGTGTCATCACAAGCGTCCTCCTAAGAGGGAGGCAGGAGGCTCAGAGTCAGGAGGAGATGTGGCCACGGAAACAGAAGTCAGAGTTGATGGGGCCATGAGACAAAGGAGCGCGGGTTCCTCTAGAAGCCGGAAAAGGCAAGGAAGCAGATTCTCTCTGAAAGTGGCTGGAGGGTGCACAGCCCCCCGACACCTAGGACCCACTGCAAACTTCTGACCCCCAGAACTACAAAAGAATACATTTGCTTTAAGCCTCCAAATGTGTGGTGATTTAGGACAGTGGTGATAGGAAACTAACATGTACTCCAAATCCAATCCAGCAAGTTCTATGTACTGTTCCTCCCAAATGGCCCTCCTGCAGATCTGCCTCTGCCCATCCCCGCTACTGCCTGCCCCCAGGGCTGGCCTCACTTCTCAGCTACTATACGGCCCTTTCCTTGGTTCCCTCACTACCTCTGTGCCTTCCTTCCCTCCTCCAAAAGGCAGAGACCCCTTTCCACTTGGCAGCACTGCCCCCACCTCACGGGAACCACTGGCGGGGAGTTGGGAGCTCCTCCTGCCCTTGGATGAGACTGAAACCCTAACCAAGGCCCTGAAGGGCCATCCCCTCCCTGCCTCGCCAAGCTCCCTTCCCCCATACTCTGCCTCTTTCCCTGCCCTGTCTCAAGGTCCTTCTTTCCATCTGCCCAGCAAGCCCTTCCACCCGGGCCACTGCATGTACTGCCCCCTGCCAAGTACCTCCCCTTCCTCTCCACCTCATTAGCTCCTCTGACCCTTCACTGCTGCCTTCTCTTTATCAAGGAGGCTTGCTCTGCTCTGTACGAGGGTCAAATCCTGTGGGGATCCCACAGTGCGTGCATACATCAAAACATCACCTTGTACGTATACAATTTTTGTCAATCAACATAAATAAGAGGAAATAGGGACTGAATGTGGCTTTTAGCTTTAGAAAAGCCAGAGCTGCCTCTCAGCACATCACACCCACAGTGGGCCCCCCAATCCCTGTGACATGACAGAAGGGGCCCTGCAGATGAGAGGGGCCTCCACCCTGCAGAGTGGGGCCTCCACCCTGCAGAGTGTGGCCTCCACATAGGCAAGGCCGTGTTTGTTCTTCTCATCCTTGCAGCCCTTGCAGGGTGCTTGGCGCACTGCAGATGGGTGACCATGTGTGGAGTAAATCAGTAAATCCAGAAGAGCTTAGAGTGTGAGCAGCTCCTCTCCAACCCAAGTCTATCTGCACAGCTGTGGAGCGGGCGATCCTGTAGCTTCCTCTCAGGGCTGCCTCCTCTTCGCCCTCTGAATGATTCCAAAACCACTTGGAAAATTCCAGAAAACAGGTTCCCTGGAGTCTTGCTGGGTGGTCTCGGGTCCACTGCTATCTCTGTTCCATTGTCACTGGGGGAGCACCGCTGACAAGAGGTTCCACCTTGCACAGTTCGGTGACCTAACGATCCAGTGTCCTGTGTGGTCCTGTGGGGGGCAGGCCACGTGGCTTGGTGCCCTGGCCCACGCACCCATTCCCCGAGGCCCAGATACCCAGGACCTGATTCATTCTTGTGAACCTGGAACCTTCTTCCCTTCTGTCCTTCCTGGGAGCATGTCCTCAGGGGCGTGCAGCTTCTCTCTTTACTGCAGGAACAAGAAAGGCCTCTCTATGTCCACATCCCAGCCCAACAGGGGTCTCTGCCCAGCCCATATTCTCCTGCACCACCCCTTCCGGAATACCAGCACCCCTTTCCAGCCTCCCTGAGGGCAGAGCCACCAGACTTAGCCAATAAAAACACAAGATGGCCAGTTAAATGCGTATTTCAGATTCACAAGAAATATTTTTTAATGTATCTAAAATTCAAATTTAACCAGGCATTCTGCATTTTATCTGGCAACACCAGCTAAGGGTGACTCCTCGACCCAAGGACCCAGGGCCCTCCCGCTGCCTGCAGGGCCAAGCAATGCTGCACCCAGCTAAGGACAACCAGGGAGCCTGGCCTCCAGCTGTCCTGAAGAAGAAGAAAGGAAAAACCACATGTTAACTCTTCAGCTATGAATCCCGTTACTTACACCTATGTGGTCAGGAGATAAAAGCAGGTTAAACTTCACTAGCGCACCCCAGTCTTTCCCAGGTTCTGTCATGTGAGAACCATACTGCAACGTGTGTGGTTACTGGTGTGGGTCATAGCGGGTGCAGCCCAGGACAGTGTGAAGAAACGGGCCATTGCTAATTGCTCTTTATAAGACATGGCAGGAATTGGGGGATTCAGGGCAAGCAAGCAGGTCAGGAAGCAGAGAGGTCAGGAAAGGGAAAGCAAGCTAGGCGCAGTGGCTCATGCCTGTTACTCCCAGCACTTTGGGAGGCAGAGGCAGGAGAATGGCTGGAGGCCAGAGTCTGAAATCAGACTAAGCAACAAAGCCACACCTCCCCGACCCAACTCCATCTCTACAAAAAATTTAAAAATTATAGGTGTGGTGGCACATGCCTATAGTCTCAGCTACTTGGGAGGCTGACGTGGGAAGACTGCTTGAGCCCAGAGGCTGAGACTGCAGTGAGCTATGACAGCACCTCTATACTCCAACCTGGGTGACAGAGCAAGATCCTGTCGCCACCCTACCCAAGAAAGGTAAAGAGAGGCCCAACAACGTCGTGGGAGCTTATGGCCTGGTGTAAGGGCAGCTGTGGGACTCCTCAAGGTCAGGCATGGCCAGAGACCGCAACAACAACAGAAGTTCTATCATTCAACGTGAAGTTGCCGCACGCAGACGGAACCCTCCTTGTTGCCATAAACCGTCAGTAAAGGACACCACCCCCTACACACAGCCTGAGTCCGCACTGTCTATGGAGTAACACACAGGGTGGAAGAGTCCATGAGAGTCAAGATGCAAAGCTGAATGAGAACTCAGAAACAGCAGGATGTGTGGGCCAGCGGTGACTAAGAAATGGAAATGACCTGTCCCCTCCTCCAAAATAAAGTGTTCCCATCCCTGAGGAATTGAAGTCTGCACTTATTTTACTTACATTATAAAAACACAAACATATATATATATATATATATATATATTTTTTTTTTTTTTTTGCATTTTCAACCAGCAATAGCATACATTACTCATACAACAATTAGTATATATTGGCCGGACATGGTGGCTCACACCTGTAATCCCTGCTGAGGGATTTAGGAGGCCAAGGTGGATGGATCACCTGAGGTCAGGAGTTCAAGACCAGTTTGGCCAACATGGTAAAACCCCATCTCTACTAAAAATACAAAAATTAGCTGAGCATGGTGGCATGTGCCTAAATTCCAGCTACTAGGGAGACTGAGACAGGAGAAAGGCTTGAACCTGGGAGGCAGAGGTTGCAGTGAGCCAAGATCACGCCATTGTGCTCCAGCCTGGGCGACAAGAGCAAAACTCCATCTCAAAAAAAAAAAAAAATTAGTATATATCACCAAAAAAGGATAATGTGTTGAGTCTCCTTACTAAAAGGAGGAATGAACATTCAGTCAAAAAAAATTATCCTGTGTTGTTTACAAAACACATAGCTGAGACAAAATATAGTCCAGTTTAAAGGGAAGGGATCAAAGTAATAAAGGGTGTGGTTGTGCAAATATGAAAGAATAAAAACACAGTAATTGAAAGCCGGGATTTGGCTGGAACAGAAATAGATCCAAATAAGAATTTGGCTTGTAATATAGTTGGCATTTCAAATCTATGGAGAAAAGATTTAGTAAGTAGTCATAGGATAACTGCCTAACCAGCCAGGGAAATTTTTTTAAATTTGCATTTACCATATTCCTTACAGGGAAAAAAAAAAGAAAGTTTGTGGATGGATCAAAAATGTAAATGTAAAAAACAAAAGCCTAAAAGTAGTAGAAGAAAATACAGGGAAACTTCCATCAACAGAGGCCTAGTAACATACACTGAGGCCTTCCATATGGGGGGAAGTAATGCAGCCATCAAAAGAAAATGTATGCACTGGTAGTAACAGTCACCAAGAGCACTGCTCACTGAAAATTAGTGACATTGCCACAGCACATGCACGGAATGCAATCAGTCCTCGGGAAACAGCAGGATGTGCGTGCACACCTCCGTTAGTGTATACACAAACCATCTCAGGAAAGCCACATTGGAAAGTGGCTGCTCTGGGGCAGAGCATCTGGGAATGAAGAGTGAAAGTCAGGCTAGACTTTTCTCTCAATTTTCTGATGTGTGCATGCCATACTTTTCCCCAAATACAAAATTACAAAAAGATAATTTTAAGGGATAAACATATCTTAGTCAAACACAACAAAATTATTAAAGTAGGTATATTAATGTAGAACTCAAGCAAACACCATTGAACAGGATGAACCTGGTATTTTACACACAATTTATACACATTAAAAAGCCCAACTGAAACAAAATCATGGATATTTATAAAATGAACAGCATAGAATTAGAACAGCACAGAGAAAATTAAACCAGAAGCATAGTGGAAGAGAGTTTTCTCACTTTCAAGATCAAGTAGGAAAAAAGTAAATGCAATACAAAAGATCTGAATAATACAATGGAGTTTAATGGTATCCATCTATTTACAACCTTTAATGCGTAACAAAGTCTCATTTATCTGAATGGAATCAATCCCACCTAAGTCTGCTCTCACAGAGTGGGCTTCCTGGGTGGTACCAAGACTGACTTTGGGAGAGGCCTCTGCCCTGCCTTGTGCTGGTGGTGCTGAGCAGCCCGTGTGGAAGTCAGCGTCATCTACACAGATGCTGGTGGCCAGCCAGGAGGGCCCTCCTTCCTCCAGGTCAGGCTTTCATGTGGGCATTTGTTCCCAGGGGCATAGCACTGAGTCCTCAGCAGCCAGGACCCATCCTGGCTCTCCCACTTCTGAAGCATCTCATATAAGAAGCTCAGTCCCCAGCACTCATGGAACCTACCTCTCTTCCCAATCTCAGTAAACCCTTCTTTGCACTTTGTCTACAAGCACCAGCCTCCCTCCTTCCCTTCTCTGGAAACTTCCAGCCAGTTGGTACAAGTGACTTAGACCAGAGATGGGGAAATTGGTTTTATAAAAAAGAGAAAGAATAATTTAGGCTTTGGGGGCCATTCAATTTCTCTTGCAATTCTGCAACTCTGCTGTTGCAGCATCAAAGCAGCCACAGACAAGCCAAGAATGGATCAACATGGCTGTGTTCCCATAAAACTTTATTTATGGACACAACATGAATTTCATTAAGTTTTCATATTCAGAAAATGTCAATGTGTTAAAAACCATTTAGAAACATAAACATTTTTAGCTTGGGGGCTATACAAAAAAAATTTGGTCCATGGGCCACAATTTGCTGACCCCTGAACTAGATCATTGAAAATAAAGCCTACTGGGATTAATTCATGGGACTTTTTTCTAAAAAAAAAAGTTTTAGAAAAAGGATAACAAGGTAAATTAAGGAAAGGAAGAGGATATGATTAGTGATAATAAAAGAAATTAATAAATAAGACAGGAAACTACCCCAGCAGAACTGATCATCAAAGCCAATGTCTGGTTCTTTGGGGGAGTGGAAGTAGAGAGGGTGGCAAGTCTAACAAAGAGAAAAATGGAAAATATAAATATATGATGGGAGGTACAAGAAAAGGTTATTATCAAAATGCCAATAAGATTTAAGAATTTAGAGTTATGTATATCTCTAAAATGTATTTGAAGCTCTCCAAAGAAGGGAGATTTTTTTCTAGAAAACTATAAATTATCAAAAAAAATAAGGGGGAAAGATCCAAACTGACCTATCAGTTTTGAAGAGAGTAAAATGCTGTCAAAGCTTCTAAGCTCCACCCTCAAGGACGGAGCCATTCTGGATGAGTTCCATCACTTTCAAAGATCAGATGCTTGATTTAAACAATAATATGAGATGTTATCTTAATTTATGCTCTAGGCAAGTGAAGTGGGACACAGATTTTATTTTTTCTTTTATGAACACTGTCCACATAGTCCAGGGGCACAGATATTAATCTGTGCTATTTAACTTATTCTAGAATAAGGAGGTTCCTGGAAAGCTTTTAAATCCCTGATTAAATGAATTCATAACTACAGAATCTCTCTTAAGGTTACACACGCATACATTTTCAAAAATCCATCAAAGGTGGGAGGGTGTAATACTTTATGACCATAAAAAGTGTTATCCTTGTATTTCAAAATGACTCAGTACATTAACAAGTGAAAGGAACACAAGCAGATGATCATCTTGATAAAGGCCCAAAAGCCACTTGGTAAAAATTTTAAATCCCACAGTATTTTTTCCAGCTTGTTTGACTGCTTAGTTTCATATTCCTTATCTCATAAATGAATTGAAGGCTATGAAAGTTTTTCATTTCAGTCCCATCCACAAGATGTGCCCCGCGGTGCCATCGCTGCCACTCATCTCTACTATACTTATCTCTTTATTTGTAACTTGGGATGAAACAGGAATTTTGGCTCTTAGTAACTTCAATTTGTATTACATTATAGTCAGAGAATGTGACCTGTGGGATTTCTACATTTTGGAATCTGGTGAGATTTTCTTTCCAGCACAAAGCATGGTTAATTTCTGTGACCATTCCAAGAGGATCTGCTGGACAAAGTTCACACACAGTGGACACATCACATTTGGTAACAGTGCTAAATAGCCAGATCCTTCTCTGTCTAGTTGATTTTCAAATTCTGATGGATGAGGGTTAACATATCTTGTGACTGGGAATTACTTAATTTCTCACCATGTTCTATCTTTCAAAGTTATGATGTCAGCTAATGAAAGTATTTAACTGTTTATCTTCTTGACAAATTATTCCTTTCATAAACTGACAGTTTTTTACCTTGCATTCTATCTTGATTGACAATACTACCACCAGTTGCTTTCTTTCAGCATTTCCTGATCTTTTTCCACCCCTTCACTCTCAGCCTTTTGGGTCACCCCTTTATTTTAGATGGTCTCCCATAATCATCATATACATGTTTGTGATGACATTTAAAAATCAACTTGAAAATGTCTGTAAGTAGCAGAGTTTAACTCGTTCACATTGACTATGATTAGCAATATGCTTCAACTTACTCCTGCCATCTTATCCTTTCCTGTTTTTTTATCTCTTCTCCTGATGTTTACTGGACCAAGTGAGCTGTTTGGGCAAGCAAAACACAGAGGATTCAATTCTTTCCAGACACTACCTGTTTCAACTGTAACACTGTGGCAACGACAGCTCCAGGAAACAGGGCCTGCTGCTCCATCAGACTCTTCCATCCATCCTCCACAGTCTGTAGGAACAGGACTTATTACCCTTAAGACTAAGTTCCTGTGGGTCTTGATCTTATCTCAGAAAGGGGAGTGGGGAGCACACAGGGATGAAAGAGTACCAGGGGTTTAAAAAAAAGACATTTTGGGGACAGACAGGATGAAGACTAAAGACTGACTTAAACAGTCAGAGATGCCAGGCAGGTGAAGTAGGACATAAAAATTAGACATGAGAGAACACAGCACCAAGCGGTATGAATAGGTTTATTTGAGAACTTAAATACAATCCACACCAGTACTGGGGCCCTCATCCATTTTACAGCAAGAACTGCCTCCTCTGTAACCAAGACAGACTCAGCCAGTCCCCTCTGAATATCCAGCTGTCCTCACCTATACTCTTTTAATACACTCTTCACAGAACTGCTCTCGTAAGCATATGACATTGAAACTGCCACACAGCCTACCCACTGGGCCCAGAGTAACAACACATGCACATGTATCCTTCCATTTTATGCCAATGTTCTTTTCGCTTTCTTCACAACACAGTGTTGTGTTCTTTTTTCTTCCATTTATTATACCCATCGTTTTCTACCCATTCCACTGACTGTTTGGAACTCGTAGGCACCCCTTTTGTCTGCTAAGATCCCTGCACAACTAACCATATGCCAGCCAGTGTTCTTTATCTCTTAGAGTCACAAACATAAGGAAAGTCCTCTTTCCTAGAAAAATGCATATACCTACATGTACACAAAATTCTGCACATAAGGTTCTAGACCTCCCCAAAAGCCATCTACAGATCCTAGGTTTTAAAATTCTGTAAACGCCCCCACCGTAATTCATAACGCAGAGAAGACCTGGATCAGGGCCAGCAAAGAATTAACAGGAGGAGGGAAAGTCGGTCTCTCGGTGAAGCCATATTTAGACACAGCATTTAGGAAGGTAGTCTAAAAAATGCATACATTCTCCTAAAAATACGCAAAATCTACATGTGCTACTTTACTCTAAAATAATGTATTTAACTTATATATCCCTAAATAATATTGCTTTGTTATAAGAGTCATCTTCCATTGAGATTTATGCCAAGTTCTTACTGGCATAAACACACACATGGCTTTGGGATCTCTGATTTGTTTTCATGTTTTGTAATACATTAAAATAATGTGAGAATGATTAAAAAAACAGTAATTCTTAAGTTTCAACTTATGATTATAAAGTTATTCTACTTCATGTACATTGAGAGTGGAAATAAAGATATCCGAGGCCTCCCTGCTCTTTAGGGGTTTGGGTAAACTTTACTCAAAACTCCATTAATGCCATGGCCTGTAGAAGCTTGTAGCTCCCCTGAAGCCTTCTGCATATTCTGCATATTCCTTGGAGCTTGTTCTCACAGCCACCCTCTTCTGGCTCCTACATTTATGTGTGTTACTTACACATTGCCCCATTTCACCGTGGACACAGCACTCAGCCCTTCCACAGTTTCCATAAGAAACCCACTCATGTTGAATATCCCAGACTTTAAGGAGAGACTTTGTGGTCACGAAGTTTTCCTACACGAGAGCTCACAACGTTAGACCATCCTATTCCACCAGTTTCCCGTCCCACTCCCTTTCCAAGTCTACTCTTTCTTATCTTACCTCCGACTATCCCAGGAGATTCAAGTTCTCTTATCATGTGGAGCAATTCAACCCTCTCCAGGTCCTGCCCCAAGTTTAGATGCCCAAAACCACCATAGTGCTCAGCAGAACAAAAAGGATTCCAAGTAACATGATCCACTTCCTTAATAGGCAACTGGGAACAGGAATTTGTCATATCACTAAATGCTAAGCACTTCACGTTTGTTTACTTCTCCCAACTTTTCCATGATTTAGGTATTTTCAAAACTATTTTATAGATGAGAAACTTGAGGTTCAGAAAAATTAAGAAAATGAATACAATCAGAGTAGGTGCTATATCATCTTCATTTTTCCTCTTTTCCTCTCTAACCCATAGATCTTAACTCAGCTTTGCTATTTACATATGGCTCTCGCCATATAGTGGTATCAACCTTTCTCATCTTTTCCGAGTTAGATTTTACCAGAGTACTTTTTCCACCTGCTTTTTTTTTTTTTTTTTTTTTTTTTTTGAGACTGAGTCTTGCTCTGTCACCCAGGCTGGAGTGCAGTGGCACGATCTTGGCCCACTGCAACCTCTGCGTCCTGGGTTCAAGCGATTCTCCTGCCTCAGCTTCCCCAGTAGCTGGGACTACAAGTGCCCATCATCATGCCCAGCTAACTTTTTGTATTTTTAGTACAGACCGGGTTTCACCATGTCGGCCAGGATGGTCTTGATCTCTTGACCTCGTGATCCACCTGCCTCAGCCTCCCAAAGTGCTGAGATTACAGGCGTGAGCCACCACACCCAGCCCATCTGCTATTTGCTTTCCATTCAACCTTTTTTTTTTCAAATTTCTGAGAATACTAGTACATTGTATAAAGACTGATTGATAAATTCAAAATTTTTAACAACAGAGACAAGAGTTAGAAGGTCCCTTGGAAGGCATCACGTCCATGCTCACACAACACAAAGAAATCCCTCTTCAATTTTCAAGACAGCCTGGCAATCCGTGCCCATGTTCTCACGCAGTAGACTATCTGAATGTTGGGCTCTGATGCAGTTCTTCCTCTGTGAAAGAGGCAATCTGCCGTTTATTCAGGCTTCCAAGTTAGAAACTGTGCACTCATTCTGGACTTATCTTGTTCACACCCTAAATCCTAGCAGGTACCAAGAGTGACCCCATCACAGGTGACCTACCCCTGCCCCCACTCCCCCTGCATCAGAAGGGCTAGTTTGGGTTGCTCCCATCCCAATGGTGTAACCCAATGCAGACTTGTCTCTCAAAGCAGGTAGACGCCAGAGCCAGACTGTTGACTGCTGCACACAAGGTGGGCCCCCTCTGCTTCAGCTAACAGCACTTCACGCCTTCCTGGGAGTGGGCCGCAGTCAGCAGGGGCCAGAGCAGGGCTTGGAGGGGCTGCCTATGGGCACCAGGCAGATCACAGGAAGCACCACAATGGGTCACCCAAGGAAAAGGAATTAGTTGCCAACATTTTAAGATTAAATTGTGTGTGAAAATCAAGGCTGGTGTTTTCTTAGAAGAGCTGTGGGTCTGTATTCCACCATGAACACAGAGCTATAGCAGAGCAGAGGCCGTTCTCCCAGTGGACTGTGCTCTCTCCAGCTGGATTATTCCTGACCTGAGTCATTTATCACGTGTGAAACTGTGACCTCGGACCAGGGTGTCCTCACACCTTGTTGTGCCTGAGAAAGGTCTGTTCTAGGCTTGTTGTCCAGATGTACAAACAGCACCCCCTCCCTCCACTCTCAAGTGCTGAGTTTGGACAATAAATTACATGGTCACCCTAGGCTTAAATGTGCAAGCCAATTCCCCACCACACATCCACACCCACACATCCCCACACACAAGCACTGAATTCACACAACTGCATGTCAAGCACAGAACCCTGTTATAAAGTGATTTTATTAAATTGATTTGGACATACTGTAGGTCAAATAATATTTTCTGAAGATAACAATTATGGACTTTAAAGCTCGACATAAAATTAGTAGCTTCAAAAGGGTTAGTCATATTCCCCAGCAACAGCATGATAAAATAATTCAACTATGTAGAAATATAGAACTCTAGGACTAGCTGGAAACTCGGAAATCATTTAGCCTAATGTTCTCATTTTGAGAGAAAACTAGACTCAAAGATTAAGCGATTTGCCCAAGCTCACATACCTAATAGTAATAAAGCTAGAAATCAAACCAATTTTTCCTAAAACTAAAATTCTATCAATGATATTTCAACTGGCTCTCTATCAACTAAACGTCTAGGCTTTTCTCTAACGCTCCACACTATTGTGACATGAAAGAGTGTTAAGACACTACAGTAAATCGTACTTATGGAATTCAGGCCTGGAAGGGGCTTTAGCAAATAACTAAGCCAGCCCTCTCTTTGTAAAAAGGAGGAAAAGTATGGAAAATGACTTACCAAGGGTTTGTTAGCAAAGATGTCTGGATTAAAATCCAGATATTGACAAATTTACCCCCAAATCCCATCTCTAGTTTCATGGCCCACCCACTAAATCATGTGCCTCCTTTTAAATCTCCTTTATGCGCTGAGGTTTTAGTTATACAAAAACCCCTTCCAGTCAAACAGAAAAAAATTAATTCAAATATGGAGAGAAAAATCAAACTTTCAGTATTTTCATGACTATTTTGAGTACTTTACCTTCCAACCTCTTAGACAGCTGACAGACACCACTAACCTGATCACCCATTTCAGAGCTTCAAAGATCCTTAATTTCCCCAAAGACTTCCTGAGCAAAAGGACTACATGTGGGAAATCAATGAAAACAGGAATGAGAAGAAAAACAAAGTTAGAAATTGGTTGCTTTTTGTTCCTGTCATTGGGGACTTTTGGTCTTCTAAACATTCCTTGAGTTCCTCCACATGAGTTTTTAATATCAATCTAGCAAAAATTAAAACAAACCAAAAAAGGCCTATGAAAGTCAGGATACTGAGCACCTCAGCATCTCTCCCCTCCCCGCCACTCGCGAACGCCAGTGCTGGCCTTCTGTTCCTCAAACGCACTGGCTCATCCCCTAGAGCAGCCTCTGTGCTCTGCCAGTGAGAGCTGCTTCTCTTTCAGCCTCAGCTCAACGTTGGCCCCACCGCGGAAAGGCCTCCCTGACCGCTAGCTAATGTCACCCCACCCCCACCCCACCCCACCACTAAATCATCACCCTAGTTTATTTTCTTCATAGCACTTAATCACTACCTCAAACTACATTATTTATTTGTTTATTTATCATCTGTCTCCTTCACCAGAAGTAAACTCCACAAGAGTAGGGACCTTGTCTATCTCATCAGTGGTATTCCCAGCACCTAGCACAGTGCCTGGCACATAGGAGGTTTTCAATAAATATTTGTTGAATGAAGAAAAGAATGATGGATTAATAAGACATTCATGCCTTAAAAAGAACTGATACATAGTAACCAACAAAGGGGTATAGAAAACTCCTATGCATTATTGCCCAAGATTACAGAAATAGAGACGAAACATTATTAGTGACTCCTCCTACCATCCACTTCTCATAAGGTCTCCCTAGCTAGGAAGGAGCTCCATCTGTTACCAAAGGAACCCAGAGGGCAATTCCGGATGAAGAAAAGTACTCACTTTGCTTGCTTCTTCCTCCCTGCTATTTACATTCAGCTATTTCCAAAAAAAATTCAAGTGAAAAATATGCAATGCAGCTACTAGAAAATAAGTCCAACAGAGACACTGATGAGCAGAATCCACACAAATCAAAAAGGTTCAAGGACATGTATGTCTGCCAGTGATTGTTCTGACAGGCTAAGTGAATGGGTATTATGAGTCACCTAAAATCTAAAATGAAAGTTAATGCCATCTAGGAAGGGATGGATATTTATGGGGATTTTGAGGACATATAGGTAGAGTGGGTTCAGAAATAATAGGATATATGGAAAGATACGTAGGGGCTAAATCAAGTGGTAACCTCAGAAATACCAGAATGTGATCTTAGTGTGGGAGCTGTCCATTTTCCAAAGCATTGCCAGTATGCTCAAATCAAGAGGAAGGGCATGAGCTCCTCAAGGGGGAGTATCTGGGATAGCTTTTAAGCAAAGCATAGATAGAAAGTGACTCAGGAGGCCAGGCAATGATCGTGGCTTTTTGTGTAGTCTTTCAACTATGGAGGCATCGTGCTGGAATCCCAGGAAGCAACATCTATGACTGGGACCCAACACCCATCCTGGGCAGACACTCAGAGGTCCACATTCAAAGTCAAGCTGTGGAACACACACTTGGCATAAACCAACAAATCAATCTCACATATGCCTCCTCAGAAACAATGTTCTGCTAGGGATCGCTGTAAATATTTCTTGGGTCAATGTAGGTATATACAGGGTTTCCTTCCTAGTGGCACTTACGGGTTTTAAGATTTTAAACTCTTAGCAAAACATTTTATATAACTGATATTTTGAGATGGTTTCTCTCCTTTGTGTGGACTCTCTGGTGGATGCAGAGGCTCGTACTCTGACTGAAGGCCTTTCCGCACTCATCACATTTAAAAGGTTTCTCTCCTGTGTGGACTCTCTGGTGGATGCACAGGCTTGAACTCTGACTGAAGGCCTTCCC
Organism: Aotus nancymaae; assembly: GCF_030222135.1. Classification (NCBI taxonomy): domain Eukaryota; kingdom Metazoa; phylum Chordata; class Mammalia; order Primates; family Aotidae; genus Aotus; species Aotus nancymaae. The sequence goes on from NW_026988433.1 coordinate 9,076,591, forward strand.
ACATCCACAACATCTATAGGGTTTCTCTCCAGTGTGGACTCTCTGGTGGATGCAGAGGCTCGAACTCTGACTGAAGGCCTTCCCACACTCATAACATTTATAGGGTTTCTCTCCTGTGTGGACTCTTTGATGCATGCAGAGGCTGGAGGTGTGCCTGAAGGCCTTCCCACACTCTTCACATTTAAAGGGCTTCTCTCCGGTGTGGACTCTCTGATGCATGCAAAGGTTTGAACTATTACTAAAGCCCCTTCCACACTCACTACAGACATAGGGTTTCTCACCTGTATGAACTCTCATATGAATTTGAAGATGGGAGCTCCAATTGAAGGCTTTGCCACACTCGTAACATTTATAGGGCTTCTCCACTGTGTGGATTTTCTTATGTCTATTAAGTTTTGTTGTAGTGCTAAAATCCTTACCACAATCATCACATTTATAGACCTTCTCTCCTGTATGGTCTCTCCAATGAATATGAAGTTCTGATATATGAAAGAAACCCTTATCACACTTGTCACATTTATGGGGCTTCTCAGCTGTGTGAATTTTCTGATGCATAAAAAGATCCGCTCTCTCAGAGAAAAATTCCCTACACATGGGGCACTTGTAGATCATTTTTCCTATTTGGTATCGTGATTTGGAGGAGAAAATTTCCTTACAATTAATACAGTTACAAGACTGTCATTTCATAGAGTCTCTTATTTGGCCATTTTGGCAGTCTATCTCAGGCTTGCTCTGTTAGGTAAGTTTAAGGTCAGCCTAAGCTTTTCCCTGCCTGTCTTTCTATGGAAGGTTTCTTCCTGCATAGTGTTCCTCACTCAGTATTATTATTGATTATAAAGTGACATTGACTTCCACGTGAATTCTGTAACTCATTAACATAGAACTTTGTTTTAGATCCTGAGTTGTCAACATTCCAAGGGGCTCTCAAGGTGCAAACCTTTGCGTTTTTGAGTCCCTGGAATCTTCCTCTTGTAGAGTAATCTTGTACTTCTCACTTCTAGAAAAAGGACTGTACAGTATATCCCTTGTATCAAAGGATGAGATACTGCTGGCTGGTCTCGAGCCCCTGCAGCTGCCCCTTCAGTCAGTTTGACATTCTGCCTCCTGCACATCAGACAGGAAAGCCTTTCCAGGAAGCAGGCTCCTCGGGGTCCAGGTATGGCAAGCGTTGCTTTTGGAAATTCCCTACATGGGTATCATGACGTCTTCTGTAAAAGAAACATAAATAAATAAATTGAAATGCTTTTATCTGGAAAACTGCTACTGATTCCAAAATTAATTTTATATAAATGTGACAGCAGTTAACACAAACCTTTTTTGGGCTTGAGGAAGAAGCTCTCTTATTTTCCAGAGATGTGTCTCTTGGATTTGCAGGTCTGAAGGAGAGAATTTGTAGATATCATGCTCCTGTTTACAGCTCAAGTATATAATCCAGTTACAACCACTCACTGTAATTATCTGAGCAACATCAAGGGGAATATTATTGAAAGAGAAAAGAAATGCTCAAAAGACCTACATGTGAGTATGAAAACCAGCTGTCCTGTACAAAGGAACAACAATGAAACTGATCTTCACTTTGAACTTCAGAAGGTACAACATTGCTGCTTTTGGAGATAAAACATCACATCTGACTTGCCTTCTAATCTATAGAAAGAATAAGTACATGATATGTTGGTATCAAATGTCATTCTCCTACTGGTCTTCAATCATTTCCTGATGTACTTAAAATAAAATCCCAATCCTTAACCGAAACACCTGACCCGCCCCTCTCTCCCCACCTCACTCCCTGTGCTTCCTGCTTCTGGCTTTCTTTTTCAGCTCTCAAACACCCCAAGCGTTTCCTGCCTCGGGGCCTTTGTACATGCTGTTCCCAGTGCTTAAACCACTCCCTCTCTACTTTGTGCTGAGCTTTGTGGGTCAGCTGCCTCTCCCCTACCTAAGAGGCCTCCTGGCTAGACTCTACTACTTCCATCTCCTTTGATTCCTGTAAAGCCCACAGAACTTGTAATTATCGTACTTGTTCCCTGGTTTTTAGCCTGTCTCCTGTACTAGGATGTAAGTGCCATGAAGGAGGAACTGTGTGCGTTGCTCTCTGTTATAACCTGGCAATGAGAGGTATTCAATTAATATTTTTTGAAAATCTACAGAGAACTTCAGGACACCTCTTGCACCCACACGTGTCCTGCTTCATTCTGGTGGAACAGATAAAGGTACATTTCTTAACGCCTTATTTCCAGTCTTTTTATAGCCTACAGGAGACAAAATATGAAACAAACAGAATGAGGAGGAGATAAAAGAAGAAAACAAATCCCAAAATATTCGCTTTGAAGAGGTTTAGGACTATGTTTTAGCAATCTTTTCATTTATTTCACTCTATACGCAGTGATACTTTAAAATTAACTAAATGAAATCAATAGGTCTTAAAATAACACTTTTAATATGTTCCATACAAAGAGAGCATGTACGGGTGTTCAAGGAGATGTAATGTTAAAATGGCAAAATTGGACTACTTGTAGGTGGAAATGTTAGAATTATGAAATTCAATTAGGTACCCAAAATTTCGGCAAAAATGGTCATATATCTACAAAAATTATGTTTGCATCTATCATTTGTCCTAGTAATAATTCTAGAATCTTTCCTAAAGATACATTGGTAAAAACAGGAAATGACTGATATACTCGGTTATTCACTGAGGCAGTATTTGGCAGTGAAACTGCAAGCAACCCAAGGCCAACGATAGGTAACTAGCTGAATCAAGTATGGCACCTCCTCACAAGACAAAAAGGAATGAGGACAAGCACTGTGCACTGACATGGAGTGAACCCAGGTCACACTGTAAGTTAAAAAAAAAAGTAAAGTACACAACAGTATATGTTCTATGCTACCTTTTCTGCAAAAAAGGAAGGTAATATGAATGTATCTGTATCTTTGCTTATGTATATAAAAAATAAACACTGGCCAGGCACAGTGGCTCATGCCTGTAATCCCAGCATACCAGGAGGCCAAGGTGGGTGGATCACTTGAGGCCAGGAGTTTGAGACCAGCCTGGGCAACATAGGGAGACTCTGTCTCCACAAAAAAAATCAAATTAAAAAGTTAGTTGGGCATGGTGGCACACATCCATAGTTGCAGTTACTTGGGAGGCTGGGGCAGGAAGATGGCGCCACTGTACTCCAGCCTCAGCAACAGAGTGAGACCCTATCTAAAATAAAATATAAACTAAATAAAATGCAAAATAATAAATAAGCATGGTGAAAGATAATCCAGAATTTAATGATTACTTGTCGGGGAGAATAAAGTTAAGACTTCTCTGAATATACTGTTATCGAGTTTTGACTCTGGAAACATGTTTCTACAGTCAAAAAATAAAATTAAATAAATATTAAAATAAAGAGAATGAATCTATCATGTTGGTGACATAGCCACAAATGGCTTTGAGCACAGTATACTGATTGTACATGCCTAGAACATATTCTTTTGACAAATAAGCTGCAAAGAAATCACACTTCTTTCAACAATTTAACTGTTAATAACACCGGTGTCTTTTAAAGTAGGTTAATACAAATAAGTAGTTTATATTAAAGTTGTTAGGAGCCAAGATTCAATGTAAGAAATATTAGATATAAGTATAAAATCAAAGTTAAGAAAAAATCCAGTAATATAAAATTTGATTTAGAGGTATCAGTTTGAACTCACATTTTTTTTCTTTTTAGCTATCACCAAAAAGACCCAGAAGCAGTAAGAATCGACAGCAATGAGCACACCTGGAGCCCCTTCCCTTAAATCCTCTCCCCACCAAGAGGCAAGGGGTACTTGGAGGAATGGCTGGATTCAAAGCCAGAGCAGCACTTACAAAATGAGCCTGGGACATCTTGTTACGCCAGAAAGCAAAAGGGTTGTGCCAAAGGAACACAGAGCCAATTATGCAACTGAGCATCAAAAGGAGTAAGAAAGGCAATCGGGTGAGACACGTTAAATATACAAACCTCAGGAGCTCATAAGGACTGTAGGGAATGGGGAAGAAAGACACAGGCAGGCAGAGAGATGGAGAGACCTGAGTCAATGAACAAAATTGGAATTAACTAGGGGCCCAACTTTTACCCTGAAAATTGGTAATTAAGAGAAGCGTCTATCCTATTTCCTCTATAAACTTTCTTTCCAGACAAAGAAACAACCAGCTAATATATGCATACTCCTCATCAAACACCTGATTTAGACCATGATAAGCAATGGGTGAAAAAAGGGGCTGGAAGGCTGATCTGGGACTTGACATTACCAGGATTGGGCTGTCACCACCTGAAGCCAGGGATCGATCTTAGCATGACTCAAAGAGGAACAACCAGGTAAGTGTGCCTCCTGCTGTGGTGCAATGGGAAACACCCAGCACTCCCTGAAGACATTCTTGCCAAGACTGAAGCCAAACCTCATCGAGCCTCTGGAGCTAATTTTTAATGGAAAGAACTGAAGGGACAGAGGAACTACTAGGAAGTAAGTAGCAAAGTATCAAAAGGCGACAGGACAACTGCCCTGTTTTTTCTGCAATAAGGACATGGGGAAAAAAAGACGGTGACTAGGGAGGAGCTGCTCTAAATGAAAGAGACTCCAGACATAACAATTAGGTGTAATAGAGGATCTTCTTTGGAATCTGAAGCAAACCAGCTGCTAAAAGGGGACAATTGAGGAAATGTGATTAGGGGTATCAGATTACACAGTGTGTGCTGTTAATTATGTGATCATGTCACTGTAGCTACATAAACCAATGTCTACAGCCTTAGAGATACACAGTGAAGAATAGGAATGACATGACATGTCGTCTGATATGTGAGTTAAAATGCTTCAGCTAACAAAAAAAAAGGAAAGTAAAAAAGAGCAGATAAAGCAAATGTGGTAAAAACTCATTGTAATTGCTGAATCTAGGTGAGAGATAAATGGATGAATAAAATATTCTACTCTAAAATATTCTAATGCAAAATATCATGTATGGTTGAAATTTTCATGATTAAAACCATGTGAATGCTGAAAAGATATTCCCTTCCTGTTCTGGCAACTAATCCCAGGACCACCGCATAGAGGGGCAACTGTGACTGAAACTAATCCCCAAAACAGCTCTCATTTTCCCCAGTCAATCCTGAGCACAGGAAAACACGCACAGGAAGAGTTCTCTGGACAGCAGGGGAAGGTGGTGGCTGCAGGGCAGGGACAAGCAGAGTACAAAGGAAGCAGCACTGTGCTCAGCTCTTTCCCTCGCAAGCTAACACCAGAAGGGGTGTCTTCCAGCACACCCTCCAGGAATCAAGCTGCCAGGGTTACGGCACTACTCTAGCCTAGCCTCAGGAGAGTCCAGCTCTGCTCAAAAGGGCAACAGTTCAACACCAAGCTCCGCAACAGGGAAGATTCCTACAAGACCTCCCACCAGAGCTCTTCTTGAGGAAATCAGGCACTGCTATTCCTTCCAGGTAAAATGCTCAGACCTGTCTTTAAGTCTCACTGCACAGTAGGGGGATGAGAGGTAAGCTGCATTCTGTAGGAAAAAGAAAAAGAAAGATAAATGAAACTCCAACAAATTTTCTATGTGACCAACCAAAGAACAGAAAGGCCAGTACACAGGATCTCCAGTACAGACTCGCCTAACACAGCCCCTGCCCTACTCTTCCACACATGCAGAGGTGGCTGTAAATCCAGGAGCAGACAGGTTACAGAACCCCAAAGAGCTCACAAATCCTGAATGTACCACATTCCCAAGGCTGTCTCTCACTCTAGACTCACTCTTATGTCTCATAGTCAGCATCCTACTGCGGCTTTCAAGGGGCCACCCTACATGACCGGAAGCCCCTCTTTCTGACCTGAGAAGAAAGCCTACCACTGCCAAGGGCAAACTCTGAGCCTGCACCTGCGAGCTCAGGAACGCCCCCAGCATCCTGTGCACTGGACCCACACTAGTGGAGAACTCAAACAGCAAAGTGACAGTGCAGCTGAAAACCGAGAAAACAAAAGCTTAAAATTTAGCCCATCTACCTCAAATCCTAATCTTCCATGAAAAGGAGCCTTTCCTCTCTCCCTGTAGTTTGTGATACCAAAGAATATTGAATCAGTACTAATAATCGCAGTACAATTAAAATTGAGGGTAACTAGGTAATAAAGACCTGATGCTGAAATTCAAGGAAGTCAAAAACAGAGCTTTACATACAACGAAACCATGTCCTAAGAGAATACATGCTCTGGGTCACGGCATGACAAACGGAAACCTGAAGACAGGGATGCAGGACTAATGGGCTGGGAGAATGAAGCTGGTTTCCCTTGAAGCCTGCTCAGACCAAAAGTTCCTCACTCTAGCGGCAGAAAAGGCAAACCTGCTGCATGAAGGGGAGACTACAACTCCAGTGTGGGGCCCAAGGCTGCAGGAGTCTGTTGCAGCAGCCCTAATGGGATGACCAGAGCATCGGAGGAACACCGACTATTTACATGGAGATAGAGGTTGGTGGGTTACAACTGATGTTCCAGAAAGTGGACTCTGAACTGGATCATATTCAACACAGGCTGGATATGAAATCGAGACCCATCACCTTGATTGGGCAAGAGAGAAAAATCCAGTTACACTCTTAAAGGAATTAGCAGCCATTCAGCCTTGACATCAGACTATGTCCACAGTGTTCAGCCAGCAGATGCCAACTACTGAGCAGGTGGCTGAGCGCCTTATCTGTGCTGCTCTGCATGAGGCTATGACGTCCATCCAAGGACTACAGAGGCACACAGACCCAGCTGTCACCATCAAATGAAGAAGAGAATAGCGCCACCCAGCAACTAACATCCCAACCCAGGCTGGTAAAGAAAGGGTGTCCAGAAGGGCACACTGGTGCTGAGCCCAGTGCCAGGGAAGCATAGGACAATGTCTTACAAGCACCTGGAGCTGCCATGGAGACAGCTTGGTGTGGGGATGGGCCAGTGATGCCCTTAGAAAGACGGGGAAGTGAAACAGAGCAGATGCTACTATATGAATGAAGTTCAACCAAGAGAAGGGAACAGGAAAAAGGGGACTTTAAAATGTATTCCCACTTAAGCTAGGAACTTCAGGCCAGCATATCACCTAACACTACCTTACATCTGTTTTTTTATATGATGAGGATAATACAGACATGCTGGCCTATCTCTCTCACACACACACACACTATCAATCAGCCAAAATGTGAAGTAAGAAGCTTTGGAAACTAAAAGATAGACAACTGTATTACATATTTACATCCTTTTTGAAAATGCTTAACCACTATGCTTAAGTTGTGTGCTTTATTTCCATTATTACTATATTGTAATATATAATGAAATAATTATACAATTTACCATAATGTAGAATCAGTGGGAGCCCTGAGCTTATTTTCCTGCAACTAGGTGGTCCCATCTGGGGGTGTTGGGAGACAGTGACAGATCATCAGGCATTAGATTTTCATAAGGAGTACACAACCTAGATCCCTTGCATGTACAATTTACAACAGAGTTCATGCTCCTATGAGAATCTAATGCCATCGCTGATCTGACAGGAGGCGGAGCTCAGGAGGTAATGCTAGAACGTCACTGCCCTGCTTAAACCTTCCACTGCTCTATAGAACATACACTCCTCTTGCTGGCTCACAAGCTGGAGGTGGCCCAGCCACCGCCTCTCTCCAATCGCACCTCCTGCACTCTCTGTAAACCACACACTGGCCTCCCTCATCTCCTTTCTAGTCTTCAAGCTTGCCAGTCTCATTTGCCCTTACACAAGCCCCCTGCCTAGTTTAGAACACACACTCCTCTTGCTGGCTCACAAGCTGGAGGTGGTCCAGCCACTGCCTCTCTCCAATCTCACCTCCCGCACTCTCTGTAAACCACACACTGGCCTCCCTCATCTCCTTTCTAGTCTTCAAGCTTGCCAGCCTCATTTGCCCTCACACAAGCCCCCTGCCTAGTTTCTTCCTGGTCCTCAGAGTGCTGGCATCTGCTCAACACCCAGGCCTCAGCACAAGCGCTGCCTTCCCAGAAAGCGGCTCCTGGGCTCATCAGCTTCAGCTGACTCACCTCTCTGCCCTCATACCTTTCTGATCACCTCCTTCTGCTTAATTTTTGTACACACTATTACCACTTACTGCCTAGAGTTATTGTGCATTTTTGCACATGCTTCCTTTGCTGTGCTCCTCTCCCTGCTCTCCTCAATGCAAGCTCATCTAGGAAATTTGTGAATCTCTAAAACTCCTTCATCTCTGTCTTCCAAAGTCATTCAAGCACTAAATGTTTACTCTGTGCCTTCAGCAGTGCAGAATCATACTCAGTCCCTTCCTGTGTACAAGCCGCAGTCTAGTGGGGAGACAGCGTTCATCAAAGGTGTCCACAAAGAAATGTCAAACAAAAACTGTGAAATGCTCCACAGCAGCCCTGCAGTGCTCTGAGTGCCTTGGGCTGGGCCGGAAGTGAGGATGACCTGGTAAGGGGTCAGAAATCAGGGGAGACTACTTTGAAGAAGTGATGGCTGAGCTCAGATCTAGAGGCAGCCTCTGCAGAATGAAGAGAAGATAAGCAACGTGAGGGAGAGGCACACGTGGAGGACCATGGTGAGGGACAGAACAGGGGCAGCAGGGCTGGAGACGTTCAGTGCCAGATGAGAGGGGAGAAGCTAAGCATCATGATCTTTATCCTAATAGTAGTAGAAAACTCCAAAGTGGTTAGCTTTTGTTTTAAAGTTTGGTGGTTTCCATTTTAAATAGAAAACTGTAGCTAAAGTACAGAAATTAATGGATGGGTAGAAAGGAAGACCATTTGGGCATAAACATGGTAGGTGATCACCTTAGTTATTTGGGTAGGAAACAGTGATCATAATCTGGACTAAAGCAATGATGATCATAGAAAAATCCATCAGACTTGGTGATGGATTCGATACAATGGGCAAGGGACAAGGAAATGCCAAGGATGACCCCTAGGTGTTTTATTTAAAAAACTGGATGGAGATGGAACCATTCGGTAAGACAGAAAACTCTAGAAAAGACCAAGGTTTGAAGACCAAGATCATGATTTCCATTTCAGACATGCTCATGATATCCGAAAGTGGATGTCAAGGATAGCAGCTGGATGGATGTAACTGGCACTGAGATAAGAGATCAGGACTTTATAAGGTATACATGTGTGAGCCATTAACATTTTGATGATAACTTAAGCAGGGTGAAGGAATAAGGCTGCCTAGCAAGAAAGTACTGGGTGAGAAGGGAAGAGGGCCCTGGGACTAAGAGAGCAACATTTAACGACTGAGTTTGAAAGAAGCCAAGTACCAGAGCACATGCTGAATGATTCCACTTACATTAAGTTGAAAAACAAGCAAATCAATTGATGCTGTTACACAGAGCAGACAGAGGGGCTAATGACTAGAAAGACCCACAAGGGAATTTCTAGGGATCTTTGTCATGTACTATCTTTATCTGGGCACTGGTACACATAGATGGGCTCATCTCACAGCTGTGAAAATTCATCACACTGTAGCCCTATTTACTATCTGTATGTTAGACTTCAAGGAAAAGTTCAGGAAAGAAATAAAAATGAAATGAATTCCACTGAGAGGGAAAGACTGAAACTATGGAAGAGAAAGAAATAACAGAAAAGGCCAATGGAGACAGGATCCAAAGCTCCACAAGAGGGATGAGCCCTGGAGAGAGGAAGGCAGGAAGTAGTGTGTGTGTTTAAGTAGAAACTGAGAGTCCCTGGCTGCAGGGAAGCAGGAAGCAAGGCCATTTTCTGAGAAGGAGAGGGCAATGGAGGTTTGAGGAGAACAGAGGTGGTAAGAGATGGTTGTCTGGAGGGTGGGAGAGTGGCATGACCCGAGAAGCACAGGGGCACTGCCAGCAGCACCGAGGGTGGGGATGGATTTGGCCCAGGGCTCAGTTCCTCAGGGGCTGCATGGAGAAGGCAGATAGCTAAGTTTCTACAAGACTGAGTTTTTGACAAATGGGAATCAACAAGGACAAACAGGCCTTCCATCTGAAAGAAATCATCCCCTATCCCAATCCAAACCTCTACCTTCACATGCTGACAGAATCTAAAACCACCAAGGTCTTCCAAGCCTCAGGAATGCTTGTGTGACATCACCCCAACTTCCTATGTGGCTACTGTCCCCTTCCCCATATTCAATCTATGCAGCTAGCTCTGCTGTTCAAACCAAATGCCACACAGAGAAGGCAGAACCCATCAGAGAACTCCCTCCAATTCCAGCCAAACTATCAATGTACATGTGCTGCCCAATTCTAGTCCTTTCTTCCTCTTACAAATGGAAGAAGTGTCCATGTCCTACTTAAGATTCAGCCTGACACCACTCCTCTCTGGATGTCTGAATTGAGCTTTTTTTTTTTTATCTTGAATACATTATCTGAAATTCGGACTGCTGGCTCAGAAAAATCTAAAGTTGTTTTTAAATAACTATACAATTACTTTGTCATAAAAGTCAAGTGAAAATTCAGTTTTCTCAATTTTTTTGAGAAATTTCCCCTTTTCTTATTTTTGAGACAACTGTTCTGATTTTAAGAAACCTTTAAGTATCACAGAACTTTCTGCAGTGAGTATGGGTCTTTCTATGAAGCACTAACTACATAAGCCCCCTCCGCGATAGCAGACTCTGAGAGTAAAATCGATTTCAACAGAACTCAAATTAATTTCCTACCCAGAAGTACACCTATCAGAATGTGTGGTATATAATTTTGCCACTCAAAGGCATAAGGGCACACTTTGTGGGAAAGATAAAAGTGAAAAAGAACAGGGAAGATGACATGTCAGCCTCCACTCCCTACCAAAAATCACCACCAACTATGATGAGTTGAGATGACCATGTAATTCATCTTCCCCATACCCATATAGCAGGCAACTGTGTCATAGGGGTTGGATAAGATTCTCTAAGAAAGATAATCAAAGGGCCTTGGCTCAGGAGACAATGCATTAGGCCAGTAATCATAAAATATAAAGGATCCACATTAACTTTTTAGTCCCTTAATTAATGGGAAGGGTTTTATAGAAAGATCCCTATATCCCTAGTCTTCTACCACATGTTGATTATTTGATATAGATAAGTGACACTCAGAGAAGCCAGCCCACCCTGGCACAGGCCTAGAAGAGATGTGTTATTGAGCCAACAGTCCTGGAAGCTGACCTCTGAGGCATAGAATCAGAGCTATATGCACACAGGCACATGTTCCACATTTATTTAGCACCCAGCATTTCTTGGGCAGTAAGCTAGGCCCTGGAGGATTCTGATAAACAAAATAGACATGTCCTCTGCACTTATGTGGTTTACAGGTGAGGAGGGGAAGGCGACAGTTCCAACACATGTGAGTGGAGCTTTGACAGAGGCATTACAGCTGATGAGCTGGGTATCCTAACTAGTCTCAGCATGGCAACAAAGATTTCTAATTGACTCTACTTTTAAGCTGAAACCTAAAGGACAAAGTGAAGCAGCCACATGAAGAACAGGAGGGCACAGCATGTGTACAGAGGTCATCAGATCCCATGCCCCAGAAAGCGGAGTCCAGCAGGCAGAAACAGGAGTCATAGAGCAGGGCCTATCAGCCACAGAAACTATTATCTGGAATGACCAAGGCATCTCTGTAGAATTTACTTTTGAAAAAATATAAATATTACAGTTACAAAATACCCAGGAGATAGTAGTCTACCTATAAAGACCAACAGAGACTTACAGGTCTTCCTATAAAGTCCTATAAACTCAGGACTCTGCCTTATAAGAAAAACAGAAGGCATTTAAAGGGCTAGAAGCCTGTGGAGACTGCCATAGGTGCCAAAGAGTGGGAAGGACCCGATCCATAAACATAGAAAGGGGTAAAATATGGTAAAGGCTCCAGTGGGGGATTATAAAACAAAGTTGCACAAGAAATCAGCTCCTGAGCCAGCTAATACACGCTGAACTTCTAGGAGGAGCTTCTGACCTCAGGAGCCCTCCTGTAAATGTTACCTCCCTTTCTGGATCAGGGAACACTCTTTGGCTTCAGCATCCCCTATCCAATGCAGTTTCCCAAAACTGTGTAAGATTTCATTTGCCTCCCGAGTAGCTGGGACTACAGGTGCATGCCACCAAACTCCATCTCAAAAAAAAGATTTGAAGTCCTCACTTCTCTTAATATGCACTTTTTCCTTCAGACACCCACACTGTCTCTCAGCCTCCCTCCCAGTGTAGCCAAAAAAATTAATCAACAGCCAAATCCCCAGGTTCTAACTGCAGTACCAAGGTGCTGATACTCATTCCGTCGCTAATTTGTCAATGTTGTGTCTGGATTAGCCGGAGCTCTAAGGAAGGAAGGCAAAAAGTATACTGGGTTGAACAATGTCTCCCCAAAATTCATCCATCCAGAACCTCACAGTGTGACCTTATTTGGAAACAGGGTCTTTTCAGATGTGATTAATTAAGATGACGTCATAGTACATTAGTGTGAGCCCTAAATCCAATGCCTGGTATCCTTATAAAAGAGAGGAGACAGATTCAGACACACATAGAGATGGGGGGAAAAGGCCACATGGGGACAGTTGCAGAGAGTGAAGTGATATGTCTACAAGCCAAGGAAGGCCAAAGACTACTGGCAAAGAGAAGCTAGGAAGAGGCAAAGTATTCTCCCGGAAAGCCTTCAGAGGCAGCACGGGCCTACTATCACCTTAATCCAGAATTCTAGCCTCCAGAACTGAGAGACAATAAATTTCTGTTGTTTTAAGCCTCACAGCTTGTGGTACTTTGTTACGGCAGCCCAAGGAAACTACAAGAATATGGCATGCTCTCAGTGACATTTTGCCATTACAGTCCTTACCTCCATCTGGGCTCTATGTACACAACAGGCATTGTTTATTCTTTGGTGATGTTGAATGGATAGTGCTTATTTTATACTTCACCCAAGCCCTTTTAGCTCTAAAAACCTGGAGCCATTTCACCTTTAATCACTTCCGAAAAAAGAAGTTGCATATTTCACTAAAATGCTTTTACTCAAGAGATTAAGAGATTACATTTCACAGAAAAAAATCTTTATTTTTCCTTTCCAATAGTTTTATTCTTTGCTTCTGTCTCCTAAGGAAACAAAAAAATCACAAACAGTATCTAGTCTTCACCTCCGACACCAAAAAAGTCAACGACACATACATACATACTCCTGTGGCTGGCAGCCTGGGGAAGGGGTGAGCAGCCGCTTCACAATCAGAGTGAATAGGGGTTTTGTATATAATACATATAACATGGGATGCCCAGCCTACTTTCGTCCATCACACACAAGTGGGCTTTGTCCTGGTAACGTAGGAATGAGCTTCATTCCCTCCCTGGCCAGGCAATGAGGACAGAGCCCTGCAATCTAATTGGCAGCTGCAAAACCTACCCATCAATTATAAAGCCCGCCCCCAATGACATTCTGTGTCATTTCCAGATGGAACACTCTTCCTCATTCCTGCCTGTTCTCCTTGGGTTTCACACCTTAAATTTCCATTCCGTGAAAGTATCCTTTCCCTTCATAGGCAAAGCCATAATTTGGTAGAGCTAAGAGATTTAAAGCCCTTCCTGAGGTCGTGAAGCTCTTAACAGACACAGCTAAATGTGAGCTTATTTTTGAGAACATTCTATCTCCAAAATCTTGAACTGTTATGTACCTCCAGCTCCGTGTGTCCATATACATTCTCCCCAACTTCCACCACTCATGCTCACACTCAGCCCACTTGAGCAACCTTTTACCCCAATAAGCAGCAGTTTCTGCCAACCAATTATATTGCAGCAGAAACACTTTGTAAGTCAAGTTTCAGCTCTCCCACTTACTAACAGTGTGACTTCAAGCAAGTTGTTTAGCCCTAAGACTCATTTCCCCAATAATACCTATACCTGTTCTCTTAGGGTTGCTTTGAAAATTAAATAAGACAATGCACACTTATTATAGTACCTAAGCTCAATACACACTTTTTTTCTTCCTTCAATTTACCTGTCTGGTAAGCACAAGGAATGCACACTGTTAAGCTTAGGAGCCTGCAGTGAACAGCTCAGCCTTCCTGCTGAGCTTTCCTTTCCCCTTCCTAACTGCACTCTAACCTCCTGTTCAGGGATTACCTCTCCCTCTCTATGCAGCAATAATGGGCCAATAAATCAGGGTGCTCTTCTATCCTCCCCTGTGAAGGCCAAGATCCCCAGATCTTCCCTCTCACTACAGTACCTGATCCAGTCAGGGGGTAAGAAACAGACCTCAGTTCAGCCAGCCAGTCTTCCTCTCCAGATACTCTTAATTGTGAAGAGTCAAAGATGACATTAAAAATTATAGTTCATTCACATGTGCTAGTGACAGCACCCAAGACAGACATTTAAGCAGCTCCTACAACGATGGCCCTCCAGCGCTACTGGGTTACTCCACGTCCCCTTCTCATTCTACAATTCATTTTTACCTTAAATTAACCAGAGTCCATTTCTGTTGCTGATTGCCAGGCAGCCCTAACTGATAAAGAATTTTAGATAGTTACCACCCATCTCCACCCACCTGCATTCTCCTTCTCCAAAGCCTGAGTGACTGGGATTAACATTCACATCATGTATTAAGGAAGAAATGGAAAACTGGCTCTGGAAATTTGATTTCCAAAACTAAGCCAAGGAGCAGGGTTTTCAGCCTCACCTGGGAGCTTGTCAGACATGCAAAACCTCAGCCCCACCTTAGACCTACCAAATAAGAATTGCATTTTAGCGGGACTCCCAGGTCACACAATAAAGTCTGTGAAGCAATGACTCAGAGACTAAATGTGGTTCTTGGCAAGTGCCTGATCAGCCTCACACTTAATGTGAAAATGTTCCTTGTCTGTAAACTATTTTTTTTTAAAGCCTACTTGACTCATAGCTCTCCCCAGCAGAGGATGGGGCTTAGCTGTACAACACCGTGATGAAATACACAATGGGCCACAATTCTACGCTCAACACCTCTCCCTACCATCCTCAGATCACATTCTGAACTACTTGAGCACTTTCTTCCTGTCTGTAAAATGGGCCTCTAATCCTAACCTCCTCAGATTACTGAGTATGCAAATAGTACATTTTCATCATTGCCTTTACCTGACAGATGTTCCTTGCCCCCAGTTATGCCCCAGCTGAAACCCTTCCTGAATAAACTAGCTAAGCACCCACTGATCTAGATCCTCCTTCTCATCATGTTCTCACAATTTACAGTACAATTCCTGCTAATTAATGTTCATCTAGGTAGGCACTCCATGAAGGCTCCAAATGACCAACTTGTGGTCATCACGGGTAAAAAAGATCTATTCTAAGTGTAAGAGAGACCAACGGATTTTAATATACCAGAGTACGAAAAGTTCACAAATATACTTTCACACTGCAAGTTGCAACTAACCTGTAGGCATCTACCACTTGTCAAGTTTTGGTGCCATGTCACAGATAAAGCCACAATTATAAATCCCTTTTCCAACTACATTATCTATGCAAGACCCGATTTCTTCAACCACTTCAACCAAAGCAACATATTGCAAGAGACTGAATATAGAAGCAGATGTCTTATTTAAAATCCATACATTTAAAGAGTTGCCAAAATGTAAATATTGCTACTCTTCTTACTACGTTTTGTTTCAGAAAATAGCTATTTTTCATAAAAATTTCACTTACGTTAGCATGTAATGAGTTTATCATTTTTAAATAAATGAGTTAATAAGTATCTTTGCAAATTTTGGTTTCCATTTCTATTACAGTAAGTATCAAAGCCTGCAATCCACATACACTTAAAGTTCTCTGGGGTCCTTAAAAAATGTTTTTTAAAGTGTAAGAAAGTCCAGACACAAAAAACGTTGAGAATTCTTCTTAAATCCACTTTTTTTTTGAAGACTGAAAGTATGTAAACTGTAAGATAACCACTTACGTGTAGTAATTTCCATCACCAAACATTCCTCCTCTTCTAGATATAAGAAAAACGTCCCCCGAAGTCCTCCAAAATAATTCTAAAGTCAAGTTTTGTACATGAGAGGACTGAGCTAAACACTACAAGAAAGAACTCTCCCACAGAGATGCTTTACAAAGGATTCAGAATTTATTCCATCAGGCACAATTCACTAAGTTGTTCTTACAAGACCTTGGTTTCCAGTTGGTGGGACATGCATCTATCTGACACTGTCCTCGCTGACATCATGGGTGCCCCATTCATGTGGAGAACATATGATCCCCTCAGCTTAGTTAGGAACTCCTCCTAATGATCAGGAAGTCCTAGAAATCAAAGCCATCAAAAAGCAGATAAAACAACTCCAAGGGAACCTCTGCTTAGCCTTTTTCTACAGGCCTTGGCACACACAAAAAAAATTAAAAAAAAGAAGGCTGTTTAGGTATCAGGACCTATATACTGCCAAAGGAACCGGGCTAAGAGGGGATTTGTTCTGTTCAAAGCCACCACTCTCCATGTGGCTCAGGTATGTGGGAACACAGCAGATGCTGCATCTACCTCCTCACTAGTCTCCACTATATCTATAGAAAAGTGCAGTCCAAAATACACATCACTTGGTGTAGGAAGACTTAGATATTCAAGCTACATACGCCTCATCCACTTAATCGTTGTTTAACTACCTGCTTTAGAATAACTCATCTATAGCAGTCACTGGTAACTCACTGATTAGGACTGTGGAACATCAAATCCGTTCTATTTTGCTTACATCATAACAAATAGTTCTGAAATTGAAGATTCTGGCTGCCCAGGGTAGATTCATGTCCCAAACAGGCCCTTCACATTCCCCACTCTTGAAGAAGCCAGGACTCTTTTCCCCATTACAGTGCCTGCATGTGCCCTGGGCCACCTCATGTGGTAACAGATCACAGTGGAGCCCGACTTCCCTCTTTGGCAATGGGTTCTCAGAGTCTCTGAAAGAGAGTCCTTCTGACTTTGCCAAACCCTCTTTAGTGGCCACTAAGACCTGTAGCTACTCAACTTCTCACACTTGACCTCCTCCAGCCAACAGCAGCTCGGAAGGTCCAACTGCCCAGCCTTTTTTCTCAGGTGTGCTTGTCAGTCACAGAAGTGAACCCGGGTTTCTTCATCTTTCTGAGCCGACTTCAGTCTCTGGAGGTTGGAGGTAGTCAACTGAGAGGAGAAGAGTTGCACTCAGGGTAGCCCAAGCACACCCATAATTCCTGGGTCTATATCTCTGTGGTCAAATCCTCCACACCACAAAGCCCAGCCTTGGAAGATATTCCAGGTTCTGTTGACTCAAAGGCCTGTCAGTTCAGACACCAATGTAATTTGCTGTAGTCATTGGCGTACATGTACATCTGAAAAGTGGAAGACCTCAAAGCAGGACTCCTCAAAAGAACATCAGTCTCTGGCCAGTGGCTGTCATTCATGCAGCATCTTGGAAACACGCCTTGACAGGAATCCAAACACTTCCTTACCTGTGCCTCAAGTAGAAACCAGCATTTCCTGAACATGCTGTCAATAACCATAGCCTCTGTGATAACAGGAACAACTTCCCCAAGGGTTCTGAAGTCAACTTTTGAGTTTGGTCAAAGGAAGTTCTCACTCTGAGCAGGATTCTCCAACTAAATTTAGGATGTCATCCAGGGTCTACTCCTCTCCTTTCTAGAATGAGGGCAAACTTAAAAAAAATCTGCTCCAGATTGACAAGAAAGAATTTTACATCACTTCTGATGCCTTCCTGTGCACAGCCCTGCCACCAGCTGAACAGAAAAGTCTGTGACTCAGCTTGACTCCGGAGCACTAGGAGAGAACCTGACAACAGTCCTTCCAGACACTCCCAGCACCTCGTTTCCACCCTTAGACCACTTTCCTACTTGGTCCGCAGGTGTTTGGACCTCTTGCCGCCACCTCCCCTTCCTTTAGTGCCACCCACACTTCCTTATAGCCTAACACACCAAAGTTCTAGGTTCCCTGATTTCTTTCACAACAAAGTTCAATGGCTAATGATTTGAGCTCTGGGTTTTAACGAGCTTTAGGGAAGAGATGCTTCATTTTGTCCTGCGGAAATTCCTCTTCGCATGACTTAGCCTAATGACTCCTAATGGAGAAAAAATAAAAGAAAAAAGAAGCTGTGTCTGATTTTTCTTTAACAAGGTCCAGAGAAGGGCAACAGAAGTTATCGGTGGAATGATGCCAAGTTTTCTCCTGAGTCTGAGAAGAAAGTCCAAAAAGGCTAAGTGCATGTGTTATTAGGGTGATCAAGGATGACATAGGCATCCCTTCTGTAGCTTTCCTTCAGCCAAGTCCTCTCACATAATGAGCTCTGGAATGGTATCACTGGATGTAGGCCTCTGCTCTGCCACCCGCTATGTGACTGTGGCTGATCTGATCAAGCTGCAAACGTATGGATAATAATGTCACTCAGTGAGGACAGGAACAACACTTTGCCTGGGTTATTAAAGAAGATAATAAACATGAAAGTACCTATCAGAGTGCCCACAGCAGAGCTGAGGCTAAATGTTAGTTTCCTTAATTTTAATTACTGTATGACACATTCATTCATTTGCCAAGAATGTCGTTTCATGGGCAGAGGCTTCCAAAGACCTGATGATCTAATCTCCCTGTAACTATAGTTTCTCCTCCAATCAAAGTGAAACACTGCCTTTATACCTATGTGTCTGCTGCTTCCTGGTCCTACCCATAACTTTTCCCTTCTTGTCCCTCTATTCATGGGATTGCTTCTTTAAAAATATTACTTTAGTGAGATTCCTTCATGGTTTGCACTCCACTACTTTTTTTCCTGCTCTCAACCCCATTTACAGAAACACCTGAGTACTGGGATACAATGATTTGCTTCAGTGATAGCCCCTACATGAACCCCACATCCAAGGCCTAAGTTTATCTTATCTATCTAGTAAATGTGTAACATACACATGCATTAAGAACCATAATAATTTGGCGGGTAGAACACTGGACTTACTGCCCAAAAGGCCTAAGTTCAAAATCTTCACCTAATACTACATACCTGTCTCACTGTAGTCATTGATTCTCACCAGCCTCAGTTTACTTGCTATGAAACAGAGAAGTCCCACTGTGAGTCAAGTAGATGCTCACTCTCACCCTCTACTCATGCCTCCTCAGGAATTAGGAACACTGATGAGGTAACAGAAAAAAATACAATTTCCTTAGGATACAATTTGAATACTTAGAGACAGTCAATGCACAGAAAGAACAACAAAACATAAGAACATCCACTTTCCTGCATACTCTGCCTTTTCCTTATCCTTCCCTTAGGCTGACTCTACTGGATTTGTCTTCCTCAAGTGACCAGCCTTTCACAATTGGCCGGGGGAATTCTTTCTGCTCTCAGGTCGGGCAGGAACTAGCTGGGGGAGGGTACACAAAAGGAAGAACAGAGGCTTAGGTCAGATTAGCTCTAATGCTCATTTACTAAACTTGCTTCCTCCTTCCACTGTGGTAGTAAGAGCAGAAGGGACAAAATTCATGCTCAGGCCCAGAAGAAATGAAAAACAGACTGGACAGCTGAAGCCACCCTCAGGAATAGGCATAAGGAATACCTGAAAGTCACAGGGGACCCAGCCTAGCCAACTAAAAGGAGGAGGAAGACAAGTTGGACCCTGGAGAACAGGCGAAATGAAAAGGGGGTAATTAGCAAGACTGCCCTCAATGAAGCTGGCAGTCAGAGCAGCCACAGTAGTTGGGGGGTCAAAAACTAGGGATTTGTAATTCTGGCTACATTTGTATGCATTTTTTAAAAGTGTGGTAAAAAAACACATAACATAAAATTCACCATCTTAACTATTTTAAGTGTACAGTTCAGTAGTATTACATATACACACATTGTTGTGAAACAAATCTCAAGAGCTTTCTTATCTTGCAACACAAACTCTGTCCCCATTCAACAACAACTCCCTTTTCCCTCTCCCCCAACCTCTGGTAACCACCATTCTACTTTCTTGACTCCATGAATGTGACTACTCTTAGGTAACTCAAGAGTCTGGCTATTTTTATACTTGAGTCACAATTCATAACTTGTAACGTCTGGCAAACCAAAGCAAGCAGGGGAGAGAGATTCTGAAGGAGGCTCACTCAGGAAGCACGAAGTGCAAGAGCAGGTGACCTCTTACAGCCAAAAATCAACAGAAATGATGAGAATCCTAAGAATGGATAGGATTTGGTCACTAGAATTCAGTATCTGCATGGATGGACAGAAATTTATTGCCACTCCACTCTCAGAGAGGGCCAGGGAATGGTCACAACACATTATGCAGAACTCTGGTATTCATGCTTTTGATCTGGTAGGACTGGCATGGGTGGCTAATCCAATGCTATTCTGAAAATGTATGTTATTAATGACTAATATCAAATCTGACCAGTGGTCTCAGCAAACATAACTTCCAGGTACCCTAGATGAGAATCTACACAGGACTGAAGTAATACAAAACACTTTATTATTAGCTGGCCCTGGGAATCTAATTCCCAATGCAGTATTCCATAAGTGAGGCTGGACCACATGGAGAACTCCTTTTCCCTACATTAGTGACAATCTTAAACTGAGACCAAAGTGCATACCAGTGTGAAAAGGAATTCATAAAATATTAGACGTGACTCTTTGGTCTTACCACCCATAATAAAGACTGGCTGAGGGTACCCAAATCAGCACAGGAGAGAATGAAGCCAGAAAGAGACAGAGAGGAGAGAACATTTGCCATTATGCCAGGGTCCACTTGCCCCCACTTCTAAATAGGTCAGTCACCTGGAAACCCATCCAGCACATGGGAAAAGAGAGAAAAAGGAGAAAGGTGGTCAGGCCATTTCTGTTCAGGGGCAGCCCCAGCTTTCCCACTCTAGCCACATACAGCCAAGAAAAAGAAAAGACAACATACCTCCACGCAGGCTTAGCCTTCTAACAATGCACAGTCACTAGACCCACTAGGACAGAGGCCAACAAAATGTCCTTTATCCCCCACAGCCAATCCTCCTCATTGGATGGGTAACTGAAGTCTGGGAAGGCAGAAGCCCAGGACCTGGGAAAGCAGCCTCTGGCAGCAGGGGAAATGATGAGAAGCACATGCCCCTGGAAGCCAGCAGCTATCCAGACAAGGGCTTTCCTTTCTCTTGTTGCCCAGCTATGCATGGAAATAACATACATTTTCATGATGTCTGTGAATTACAGAGATCTGACTGTATGTTCAACTGGAGTATTCTGGATTTCAGCAATGACCACATAAAGATAAACAAATACCTGTCCTGTATATGTTGTCTTCTTGAGTTGAGACAAGAAGAGAGAGAAAAAAAAAACTTTAAAAAAGAACAAATCCAAAGAGAAAACAAAGGAAAAAAAATAGTTGTGCTGGGAACACAATGACACTCAGAATCAAGTCTGCACAGACAGATGTAAAACCATAATCCTCAGGTAAGAAGATTTCCAGGAACTCATATTTAAGGAAAAGGCTATTATTCAGGCATTGAAAAAAAATACCAGAAATTTATAGAGCAACTCAGCTTTTAAAGGTTTGATAGCTCAGTGAGGACAGGAACAACTGCAGAGAAGGACAAAGGGTAACATGATATTTAGAAACCATGTAAGGCCTCCAAGAAGGCAGAAGAAAATGGGATAAGCAAAACAAAGTTTTAATAACTAATGGTTCACATGGAAAGTATGAAATGAAGATCACGAGAGACAATAAGCCATGAACAAAAATGTTTCTGCCATCTTCAGAGTAAGGAAGGTGGTCCAAGGTCTGGGGCATCCAAGGCCAGATAAAGGCAAGAGGTCAGGAAGAGCATGAGGCACGGAGAGCTGCTTCCTCACTGAGCCCCAAAGGGCACATGCTCAGAAAAAACTCTAGAGACAGCTTTGGTTTAAAATACTCAAGGGGGATTCTCCATCTAGGACAAATGGTGAAACAAGTAGAAAACTTACCACAGTGACAGGATCAAAACCCCCAAGACATTCCAGAAGAACAGGCAGAGGCAGGGCCCACAGTGGCTGAAGGGCTACAAAGGCCTTATGATCCTGCTGATGAGAGAAATGCAGAGAGAAAAATAGGTTTATTTATAAAGAATTTAGGATCACAAAATGTTTTCACGAACTACCTATTATAAATGTGGGATCCCGGCTCAGAAGATAGGACAGACCCATTTACAGTTGGGATTTATATAAATATATGGGATTCAAGGCATGGAGGTCCAAAGAAGGGTTGAGCAAATCTGACAAACTACAGAAAGGAAAATCCAGGCACTCTGCACAACTTCCCTCCAAGACACAGGTATCCCAATATCACAATGAGCCTCATGATGGGAACCTGATCCAAAATGCGTTTAAGGTTCATAGGTATGAGATGACTGACAGACTAGCTAAAATGCCAGGGAGTAAACAATCAATAGTGTTTTTTCATGGATTTTCCAGTCTCTCAGGGTGCTGAAGAAGCAAAAACTGGAGTCAGACTGGACGAGTTCATGTCCTGGCTCCACTGCATACCTGCTGTATAATTTTCACCTAAAAAGTTAAGAATGAGTTAATGGAGATAATAAAGGCAGCTAGCCTTATAAGGTAATTTAAGGATTAAATCAATTAATCCATGAAAAGTACTTAAAACACTGCCTGGCAAAATTTTAGGGCTCAACAAAGCTATCATTATTTTATTTATTCCATCTACTACCTCCCCGCTCTGCTATATTCTATAATTGTTCAGAGAAGTTTGGGTATAGATCTCAAGATCTGTCTTTAAGTTTGGGGAACTTCACTTTCTCCTGGCGTTATGATGATATATTAAGGAACTTAGGTATCACACCGCTGCCATATCTGCATGTGGATGGGACATTTACATGTTTTTGTAGCTGTTGTCAATCTGGGGACAGTGCTGAATTACAGTATGCCTATGAAGCTCTCCAGAGCTTTGGGGGAAAGGATTATGTGAAACGCATGTGGTTAGAATGATCCAATTTGCTGATACCTACTTGAAGTTGCTATATCGTTTTCAGCAGAAATCACTAACATTAGAAATAGAGTCCTGTAAACTATGCTGAGTGGCTCTGTCAGAGACTGAATAAAACAGGAAGAAAATGGAAAAATAAAAATGCTTTCAACACATTTAGTTATTTTAGTTTCTCTGTAGGAATAAAGGTTCGACTTAGAATGAAAGCTGTTAGCAGGATAATATTTTCAAGGGCAGGAATACATCTGGAGGAATTTCAAATGGTCTTAACATTGAGCCAGGTTTTTTCTCCCTTACTGAACTATACATGCCAATCATGGTGCCTGCTAGCCTACAAATCCAACTAATGTGAACTGCCTCAGCTTTAAGGGTAGGCCCAGGCAGCCATGGGCCACATGACCACTTCTGAGACCAAGTACAGATATCTGACCCAAGAGCTTAACTCTGACCTATAATGTGGCTTGGAACAACAATAAAAGCAAAACAAAATCAGATTCTCTCTCTCTCTCAAGAAGCTAAGCAATACTGAGAGAATGAGGTTATTAGCTGTGAGAGATGAAGCTGAGAGGTTATGATCTACAAAATGACTGCAGAGGTCATGAGATCACAGCAAACCAAAATCATGAGGAAGTAGAATCTTTAATAAGCAAGGAGGAGCTAAAAGGTTAGAAAAGACATACAGACATGGGAAAAACAAGCCAGATGGCAGCAAGAGGAGAAAGATACAAAGAAATGAGCGATGCCGTGAGAGACCCCACTGTCCAAGGGAAAGACTGTGGCTTGTCTCTGGACTAAGCTCCTCATGGGTCTGATCCACATGCATCCTCCAGCATAGCCCCTTATGCAGAAAGTGGTCTGAATGTATCGCTGTTCTTTGCAACAAAAAATCCCTAACTAAAACACATCCTTCAACTCCTGCTTAGGATGTTTTCCCAGGAGGTGCCTCAGTGCCACAAACAGATTCCGGGCAAGTCCACACCCCCGCCTCTCCAGACATGCCTAGACACACCCAACGTCCACTTCCCAGCAGAACAGGAATGTCTTATCTTTAGACATATAGGCACAGCCCCTAAGGCTCATGAGATCTCAAGGACCTATGTAAATGTTTCAGATCTGAAAAAAAATTACTGGATGCAAAACATGAAAAGAAAATTGCAAAATTAAAATTAATAAACAATAAATGTCTACACCAATCAAAGCTTAACTCATAAGGTTTTGTACAAGCTAATTTTATGTGGGATATGGGTGATTTGATGTTTGATACGACATAGTAAAGGCCTCCAAAGGTTAAAATGGCTTAAGGCCTTCACAGGTCTTCACATCAGTTCCATAGCAGTGGATGTGTCTGGGTCTAAGCTGGAACCTGCCATTCTACCCTCTGGATAAGTATACACTTAAACAGCATGCCTAGCCACTCAAAGTGCGCAGTCTGTCTAAAGCGAGATGTCAAAGACCTCCTCCCAGATTTAAACAGTTATTTTATCACTTCTGATATTAGAAATGTTATCTTTTCTTAATGAAATATTTTATATAAGTGAAGCCAAATAACTTCTATTAGCCATACTATTAGTTTTACCAAGAAGTTTTTTAATGTCATTTATGATAGCAAATTGACTCATAGATTTAAAGGATTTAACATTTGACATGTGTCAGAATAGTAAATAAAAAATGTGCCACATTTACTCTCTCCCACAAGGACTCCCTCAAATGTCATGAACAGAACAAGACATTTTCTTCCTTTCAGTCAGACTCTCAATCTGAGAAAAGTAGGAAGTGGCACAAAAGTTACACAAAACTTAGATCTTATATTCTGAGATGATGGTGTTAAAAACAAAAAAAGCAAATATAATCCTTTCTAGTCATTGTTGATTACAGCTCTAATTTCATATGCACAGGTAAGCGCCACGTGTTATCTGGAGCCATCCCCCAACTAAGACCAACTGACTCTTCTCACTTTCACCACTTACCTCCTCCACAGCACCTATAATACCTTCTGTGTGTGCCCTCTACTCATCATTATGCACCCCCACCGCCACTACAAAACTGCTCTCCAAGTCTAATCTGGGGGCCATTCCTCCCACCTCACCCTCACTCCTAGTCTACAGTCTCCTCGGCTCCCAGTTACCTGCACATTCTCACTTCTCTTCCGGCCTTGCTGAGTGTGCCTAAATATAGGAGTCCTCCATACAGTATGTCCTGTCTCCATTTTTTAGCTCAACTACCTGCTTGGCTGAAATGATGACCATTTCCATGATGATGATGCCACATTTTCTTATCACAGTCTTGCCTTCTTACTTGTATCTCCAACTGCCTACTAGAATTATTTCCCCATCATCCCATGATAAACTGAAAATCATTACTTTGCCAAACTCAAAATCCCTATAAAAGGCAACTTCTTCCTTCAACGAATCTCCAGGGAGAAGAACTTTAAAATCAACTCTCTCCCCGTCCCAGGCCGCCACATCCTTTTCAACTGTTTTCTTTCTGTGCTTGCTTCTTCCCTTCAGCATTTAAACACAATGCAGAAGTCTCCCTCTACCTTAAGGAAAAATAGAATTTAATCCCAGGCCTTCTCTAACGGCCCTGTCTCCCTAGCCCCACCCTCCATTTCCCTATCCAGACTTCTTAAAAGACTGATTTTTCTGGATTTCTATTGCTTCATTTCCCATTCATGCCTCAATCCAACACCATACCACTGAGGTTCCTCTCACTGTCAGCTTTGTCTTAGCCAATCCAAGGGCATTTTTTGTTCTTTATCCCACTGGACACTACTGGCCACACTCCCTTGGCTCCTTCTGTGACCCTATGGCCTCTATGTTCTACACTCACTGCATAAACCCGGTATTATCAGTTAGTGGGGCAAGCTCTTGTAACACTAGTACATTCCCATGGGTTCCATCTCCCCTCTCCTCTGCTCTGCTCCTAACATCCACAACAGTTTCAACCATCTCGCCCACTGGTTCTCAGCTCTGATGGTGAAAGAAAACTCTTGCTAGGAGTCCACATTTCAACTGTTCCAGTTGAACAAGGCCTCCAGAGGGCACTCAAACACCTGCTCAGAACCCTCAGCTCTCACACTAAGGTCTTAGGACTTGAAATCAATGTCACAATGGATTACTACCTCTAGTTGCCAAGCATCATGAACATGCATGCAACCTGCTTTGTACAAGTTCTCTGATCCTAACTGCGAGTCTGAAGGCTTACCACAAGGTCCTAGTTCTATCACAATGTAAAGTTATAGAATTAGAAGTAGTTTATTGAATATTGGTTAACCGAGAAACCTGACATGTTTTCTAGCTAACACCGAGTACTTTGAATCAATGAAATATTCTTAAACCCCATCAGGCTCAATCCTAAATATATTTGAACTACACATCCAAAAGTGATTTTGAAAGCCAGAGGGACATACAGAATTTACCCTGCAGAAGAAAAATGGCTCCAATTATTTCTATGAACTGTTGTATTGTTAACCTAAGTGGCAGAGTTCATCGTTTTTGGGACAGAGGTCTGCTCTGGCTACAAAAGCCTCCTCACAAGCTCTGTAACAATACCATAGAACAGACTGCAAAATCAGATGTGGAAATAAACTATGATTATTTTATGAACTTTCAGGGGTATGAAAAATAAATGAGTTCTAGAATAGCTTTACTAAATTTCTTATAATGTATCAGGTGACACAAGAGACACTGCATATTCCAGAGTTAGAATAAAGGTGTAGAAGCAATACAAATTATATTTTTTAAAATTACACTTTGAATGCTTCTGCTACATCTTCAAAATTAAATTGCATTTTTTAAAAATTCTCTTCTTCCAGTTTCTTACAAATGAGTAACCATACATAGTCATTGGTTCCACCTTGTGACTCCCTCACATGGATTAGCTGTGGTGCAACTTTTTTTCTTTCTCTTTCTTTCTCTCTCTTTCTCTTTCTCTCTTTCTGAGACAGGGTATCCATCTGTCACCCAGGCTGAAGAACAGGAGCATGATCATGGTGCACTAAAGCCCCGACTTCCAGTGATCCTCGCACCTCGGCCTCTTAAGTAGCTGGAACCACAGGTGTGTGCCACCATGCATGGCTAATTTTTCTATTTTTGGTAGAGATAGGGTTCTGTCATGTTGCCCAGGCTGGTCTCAAACTCCCAGCCTCAAGCAATCCACCTGCCTTGGCCTCTCAAAGTGCTGGGGTTACAACCATGAGCCACTAGGCCCAGCTGACACAACTTTCAACCTGGAAAGACTTCAATTTGCTAAATCTAAGATTCATTCCTGATCCCTTTATCACATCTCTAGGCCATTTAAAACTACTGCTTCTGTGCTTTCTTGAAACTTCCTAACTTCCAGGACATCTCTCCTGAGTGTCCTCATCTGCACTCCCTTCTCGTCAGTCCACCAGGCTCACACTAAGTGAATCTGCTCCCGTAAGCCCGAAACAGTAAAACCAATACAGTGAGTGTGGAATCCAAGCTAAGCCAATCAGATCCTCTTTCTGGAGAATTTGGAATTGGTAAGTGGTAAGTGAAAAGACTGGGTCTGTGATGTAAGCTGGTAGAAGTTATAGTTTCAGGATGGCCTTCCACAGTGAGCACCCAGGGTCACATGTGTTACAGACTGCTGAAAGAGAGAAGGGGTTAGGGGGAGGGCAGGCACACGGAGAAGGATAGGGCAGACACACAGTGAGCAGAAGCTGGGGAGATAAAGGCAGAGAGCACAGACACACAGACTGCCGCCAACTTCCCAGAGACCAGGCCCCAACCTCTGATGAAGACATTCCCCTTCCTCTCTTGTGGGTAACAACCCCCACCATGGGCACCAAGGAAGGAGAACTGTAAAGACCCCAGGCACAATTAGTGCCTGAAGTATAACTCAATGCTTACCTATATCAAGCTTACATATACATAATTATACTTAGTTCCATGTAATCTTTCTATATAATCATATAGGTATTGTAGTTGGAGTTGTACTGACACATTTAGTGCTTATTTATATAATCCTTCTATATAACCATATAGTAGTTTGTAGTAGGAGGAATGTCTAGAGCAGTCACAGAACAGAAGCAGTACATGGGAAAACAGCCAGACCAGGACAAGAACTAAAGACCCAGATGGTGGCATCCCTGCCTGAAAGGGCATATGCTGTATGGCAGGCTTGGAGCAAGAGCCTCTCCTTCTGATAAAGAAACTGTAGTACCTTGCATCCAGTTCCTGTAGAAAGTAGGCCTCAGGTCTGAGATCCTGGAAATAACTGAGGGAGAAGAACCCGTCCGGTGTGACCAGTCACGGAGGCTGTACACCTTGTCAGTCTTTTCTCGCTTCTGTGCTAGCTCAAATCATCCTCCCACAAGTATCTTAAGAGAAGAGCACAAGTCTGTCAGCCCCCACTGCATTGGCTTACAGTATCCTTCTATTAGAAATCCTTTGAAGTCTCCGGCTCCCAGGTAAGAAGTGTTGCACACGATACCTGTTGCACACAGCCCACCTCCTTGCCTCAGTGACCTAATGAGGGTGGACCCCTTTTCTATACACGACCCTCTACTGCACACAGCACAGCCCCCTACTGTGCACGGCCCACCTCTCTGCCCAGGTGACATAATGGGGTGGCCCCCTCGCTTGAGAGTCCCATGATTATGTATGCCCTATTACTAAGCCTACAGATGATGACCTCATTTACGACCCTTCCCCCAGCCTGTACCTAATAAATGTGGACGCTTCTGTGCATTTGGGGCCTCGCCTGTCTCTGCTCATAGGTGGTGTGGCCCCCTGAGTCCAGATGCTATTCACCAGTTCTTCAGTGTCCTGTCTCTTTATTTCTCAGATCCTGCACCTCAGCATAGCATAAGGAACACCCCACGACCTGTGGGGCCCAACAGCCCTACACTCTCTTAATGATTTCTGTTACCTAGGCAGGCACTTTCTCTGCTACCTTTTCCCCACTTATCGTTTAAGGTACCCATGCTCCAGCTCTGCTTTGAGCATCTTCTCTCTGCCAATCCTAGCCATGTGGCAAGGACACTGAATGATGCCCAAATCTCTGGCCATACTACTAACAGCCAGGTGTGCACTCACACATGGATAAAAGGGCACCACTCTGCCTATTTCCTGGCCTGCCCCTATGTGGAAGGGACCAGTTTACCAAGATGAAGAGAAATTACTCCAAGAAGTCAGGTGTACTCTTAACAACAGTCTGACTGACAAAAGGACCACTAATGTCCAGAGAAAGCTCCATCACCCACTCATAGAGGCAGAGTCTAGCCCAATGAACCCCAAAGACAATCATGGTATTACCTGAAGTCAGAGTCATGCGGTCTTAAATAATTCTATATGAAAAACATCAAATGTCCAGCTATCTAGACAGATAGGCCCCAATTTACAGATGTATGACTATATTGCAAGAAAAACTTGCCATGTAGAAATATTTATTTAAATACCACAGCTATGTATTTTATGTGGTCATTCTTACAGCAAAGCATACATATGTATTGTAAAATTATCTTTGTAAATCCTCTTCACGAAGAACCCACATATCCTTGTAAGACCTTTAAACTCAAGCGTGTCCAAAACTGAATCAGTCACCTTCTCACCAAAACCTACTATATTCCTGTGTTAATCTGTTTTCTATTGCTTACAAGAGAATACCTGAAAAACTGGATAACTTATAAAGAAATTTATCTCTTACAGTTATGGAGGCTGAGAAAGCCCAGGTCAAGGGGCCACATCTGGTGACAGCCCTCCTGCTGGTAGGGACTCTCCAAAGAGCCCTGAGCTGGCACAGGGCATCACACGATGAGAGGGGGCTAAGCGTCTTAACATGCTATCTTAAAGCCCCTAGGTTCCCTCCCATGACAACCCATTAATCCATTAATCTATGAATGGCTCTGCCCTCATGAGCCAAACCTCTGAAGGCCCCACCTCTAAACACTGCCATATCGGGGATTAAGTTTCAACATGAGTTTTGGAGGGGACGAATATTCAACACACAGCCAATTCCCAGCTGTAGTAAATGGGTCCACTCTCCCCTCAATTGCCCAAGTCAGAAACCTGGATATCATTGACTCCCCCACATCACAAAAGTCTAGACACTCTCTTCCAAATATCTCCAGAAACTCTCCATTCTCTACCTGCATTGTCTCAACTTAACTCGGGCCACCACCTTCTTCCCTGGAATATTAAAAAAGCCTCCAGTCTTGTTTCCCTCTAATCCATTATCTACTCTAATGTAACCTTTCTAAAATGCAAAATGGATTGTTCTTACCCTACTCACAATTTTTCAATGGGTCCCAATCAATTTCAGTGTAATTTCCAAATTCATAGGGCCTTTAACCAAAAAAGAGTGCACATGTCTATCTGCCATGTAGCTATCATGTCTCAGATAAAATATACTTTGTTAAATCAAATGTTCCATCATAAATGTAATACAGGTACATGTAATCTTGGTAAACATAAAAAAGATTATTTGAATCACCCAACATCCTACTGAAGTCCACAATTCTTAAGATTTCCATCTAATTTCTTCTACATATTTTTGCCATTCATAGGTCTTACTGGAAGGCTGCTGGGACTTCTGTTTAGGCGTTTTAATCATATCATGTACACAACTTTGTATCCTGATTTCCTTCCACTTAACAGTATCATAAGCATTTTAATACATTTTCTTCACAAACATTTTTAATAGCAATGTTATTTGCCACTAAATATATGATACAGGGGATGTATTATAACCATTCTGCAAACTGTGCCTGTAAACATAATTCTACAATATACATCTTTTGTGCAGAAAGCTTTTTTCTGTATTTAAAAATATTCTTTGGTGGTTCCTAGACAGTTGCTATGTCAAGAAATATAAATAATTTTAAGACTCTTGATACATATGGCCAATATAACACAAGAGCATGCCATTTTTACCACATCCATTTAGGTACTAGGTACTATGTTTTTGTCTAAATTTAGACCTTTATGAAATTGGTGAGAAATTGTAGTATCTTCATTACAAAAGTAAATGCCATTGTAAAAAAAAAAAAAAAAAAAAAGCAATGCAAACATGATATGAAAAAACAGTCTCCCCTAGGCTTTCCCCAAGAAGTAATCAGAATTAAATGTTTTCCATGTATTCTAGTATTTTTCTAATTCTTATTCACTATATATGTGTGTGTACGCGCGCACACGCGCAAACACACGCCTTTCATTATTTTGTTTTGTAGCTTACAAAAAAAGAAATTAAGCTTGCTTTTCGGTTCAATAGTATATTCTAGACATCCATACAGGCTATGTTAGTACGTACAAATCTATCTCTCTCTATATAAACTAACAGGCTAGACACAGTGGCTCATGCCTATAATCCCAACACTTTCGGAGGCCAAGGCAGGAGGATCAGGAGGCCAAGCCGGGAGGATCACTTCAGGACAGGAGTTCCAGACTGGCCACAGTAATGTGGTGAGACTCTGTCTCTACAAAAAAATTTAAAAATCAGCCAGGTAGTGGTGTACGTATGTGGTCCCAGCTACCTGGGAGGCTGAGGCAGGAGGATCACTTAAGCCCAGGAGGTTGAGGCTACAGTGAACCACATTCTGTACCACTGGACTCCAGCCTAGGCAACAGAGCAAGACCCTGTCTCAAACAAAACAAAACAAACCCCATGATAAACAAAACAATACTTGATATTCCACAGTACAGAGGTAACAAAATTTATTGTGATTATCTTCAATTTTTCCTCATTATCAGTGATGCTGCGATAAACGTCGTTCATATCAACGTATGTCCTTCTATGAGAATAGTAGATTCCTTGAAGTGTAGCTGCTAGATCAACACATACTTTTATTTTGATAAAATTCTGCCAAAATTGCCATCTAAAAGGTTGGAACAATTTTATGTCCCAACAATGTATTAGGTGCCTTTTTTACATCACTGGATAGCTTTTTAATTTTTGCCTGATCCCCCTCCTCCCCACACACAAAAAATCTAGCTTTTAAATTTCCAATCTCCTAAACACAATGAGGTTGAATTTCCTCTTCACTGTTTGAACACTTTTATCTCTCTGAGAACTATTCTTAACCTCAATTCATTATCTAAGTTGTCAATTCTATTTATTCTTTATACATGCTACAGGTTTCTTCTCAGTCTGTCACCCTGAAATGTTTTCTGTCACAGAAATTTCAATTGTGATTACAGTCAAATTTATCAATCCTTTTATTATGATTTTAGGTCTTAGTTTACCTAAATGGCCTACCTAAAACACATTATTTCCAGTGTATCCTTCTACACAACAAATTCTCTATTTCCTTCTAATACTTTTATAGTTTTTTTTTTTAGCTAGTTCCTTAATCCATCTCGAAGTCATTTTGAATATGATGAAGTAGGATCTTTCTTTCCAAATAAAGAGCCATTTATCCCTATACAACATAATGAATTATAATTTCCCAATTGTTACAAAATACCAACTTTATCATATGCTAAATTCCTATATAAAAATGGGTCTGTTATACTGGATTCTACTTTGCTCCAGGCATCAATCTGTCTATTCTTGTGCTCACCATTTATATTACTGCAATATTACGGTATGCTTTGACTTCTGATATAGCAAATACCACATTACTACTTTGCCATTAAAAACATTTGTTGGCCAGGCACAGTGGCTCACGCCTGTAATCCCAGCACTTTGGGAGGCTGAGGCGGGCAGATCACCTGAGGTAGGGAGTTCGAGACCAGCCTGAGCAACATGGTGAAACCCCATCTCTAACAAAAATACAAAATTAGCCAGGCATGGTGGCACATGCCTGCAATCCCAGCTACTTGGGAGGCCAAGGCAGGAGAATCACTTGAACCCGGGAGATGGAGGTTGCGGTGAGCTGAGATCGCACCATCGCACTCCAGCCTGGGCAACAACAGTGAAAACTCCCACCTCAAGAAAAAAAAAATTGTTGGCCATTCTAGAACATTTACTCCTACAAAAGAGTTTTAGAAGTTATTTATCAAGTGTTCAAAAATAATTCCCACTGGGATTTCAATTGTAATTACATTGAAATCATAGTTTAATTTGGAGAATTGGAGTTTAATTTAGAGATTAGAGCAATCTTTACAATGATGCCTTCCTCTCTAGGAACAAGTGCCCTTTTATTTAAGTTAGCTTTTAAATCATTTAGGTAAAAGTTTTTACTATTCTTCATAAAGCTTTGGTACATTTATGTCTTACTCGTAAGTATTTTCTAGTTTTGCTAGAAACTAGCAAAACTATTTGCTATTCAGAACAGAAATTAACTTTTCTGTAATCACTAGTTATTTGATTAGAGAATTTACATAGCTTTTCCAATGTTTCACAAGTTATATTTCTATCCAGTGAACTGTTTATTCACATCCTTATATAACCACCTGTATGTGAATCTTCATTATTTTCTTCCTCAATTTGTTTGAGTTCTTTAAGTATTGAAAATACTAACTCTTAGCTTATCATTTGCCACAAATATTTTCCCACTTTACGGTTCAGAGTTTTTTCCCTTTTCTTTCTAAAGAATAATTTAATTTTTATGTAGTCTAATACACTAATTTTTAATTATTATTTTCTCCATTGTTTCTAATAGCACCAGCTACTTACAGATTTGAGTTCCCTGTAGGTGCCTGGGCCTTTATCTCTTACTCTCATAACACCTGCGAAGTGGGGATTATTTTCCTCACTTAAAATACTCCAGTTTAGATACATCTGAGTCTAAAGCATGTGCTCAATCCACCTCAGCATGTAAAACTCCTCTTTCCAGATGTTTAGTATTTACTTCCATTTTCTTTAGATTCAGGGGCATTTGTGATTTTGTTATTAGTTATTACATTTCCATATAAAAAAGTTTATTTCTGGGGTTCTGAATAAGTTCCAGTGACCTGTACGGATATTTTACAGCCAGATGATACTGTTTTAATGAATGTGGCTCTATGTTTGTCTTACCTCATTACTCATAATTATTCTGCCAAGTTCACCCCAAAGTAAACATAGCCATAACATGCAGATATGACAGCCAGGAAGATGGCCTCTCTTTCCATTTAAGGTACCCCTTCAGACCTTTCACAATACTTTATGGTCTCCTCCACAGAGCGCACACTTGACTCTATAAGGTTGTGGTTTGACATGGTTCACTTGTTTGGCTGCAATGTGGTCAGAGCCAGTTTCTTTTTCAGGTTTTTTTTTTTTGACAGGGTAGGTTATTTCTGGAATTCAGAAAGCTATTAATTTTATACATATACTAGTACATGGTCACTTCATCAACTTTTTGCCTAATAATTTTTGTTATTGTTTTCCTAGTCAATAGCATCTATAAATATTTCCCTTCTTTTCATTTTAGAGCCTCATTTCACTCCAACCTCATTTATTACTGCTTTATCAAAACACAAAAACCTTGTTAAACAATGTCCCAGTTTTTAATTTGACTCACTGACACTTTTAAGTGTAGTGTAGACAACTAGTTTAACATTTATGTGTACTTTTTGCATACAAATTACTTATTGCACCTTTTATTTATCCCCACTTTTTAAAAATAAGAAACAAGACTTTTTTTTTTTTTTAAATCAAACACTGATTTGACCTTAGTATACCTGGTGAAGTCAATGTGAATTCCACGGGAAAGCCCACATCTTTTCCAGACAGTCCTCTGAGATGGCTTACCTGGTCTCCCCACTTCAACTCTCCACCCCCAGCACGCCCCCACATTTTGCATGCAGCAACTAGAGTGGCTGTTTAAAGATACAAATCTGATTATGTAACTCATCTTCGTAAAACCCAACCAGTATCATGGTTTCCCATTTCACTTGGGATAAAATACAACCACTTTTACCTGCCCTACAAGACCCTACCTGATCTGGCCCCTGGCCTAGCCACTCTTGCCCTTTACCTCCACAGTCTATCCACAGTCATTCTTTCAGTTCCTGGAATGGGCAAAGCTTTTTCCCCCTTTGAGGCTTTCCCACATGCTGTTCCTCTGCCTGGAAAATTATCCCCCACTTCCCTCCACACTAACACCTACTCACTCTTCAAATCTCAGCTTAAATCTTATTTTTACGGAAAAGCCTTTCCTAGGCCCCTTCTCTCCACTCTAAAATTTGGTCTCCCCTTTCTTATACTCCCTCATAGTTGCTTAACTTCCACAGCAGATACCACAGTTTGTGATCATACGTGTAGTTGTGTGATTGTGTTTAAATTCTGATCCCCTCCCCCTCACAGATTCTGCGCTTCAAGAAATCAAGAACAAGTTGATTTTGCTGGCCACCCTACATATGGCCAATGTACATATATGTACATATGTATCTCACATGTATCTGAAAGAAAAATACCTACAAAGCCCCTAATCATATCTTGTACACTTAAAACGTTACCATCACATCATTCAATCATTAAATTATTAAAAAATTAAATATCAATATTAAAACTCTTTCTTACACAGCCTACAAATTTAGTAACAATCCCTTTTCCCTGATGGACATAAAAGATAATCTGAATCTGCTGCTGCCACAGAAAAATACATGTACAACTTACAACTCTAGGAAATAAGCATAAATATTACAGTGAGGGTATTGTTTTGTCTAGTGTTCAGTTTGCTGATATGTTTATTCACAGTCAACTAACTTATATGCGTTAATTTTTAAGGCATGTAAAAGCATTAGCGGCTGGGCACAGTGGCTCACGCCTGTAAACCCAACACTTTAGGAGGACTGCTTGAGGCCAGGAGTTTAAGACCAGTTGGGGCAAGATAGTAAGACCCTGTCTTTACAAAAATAAAATAAATCAGCCAGATGTGGTGGCACATGGCTGTAGTCAGTCCTAACTACCAGGGAGGCTGAGGCAGGAGGATCATGAGCCCAGGAGTCCGAGGCTGCAGTGAACTAGGAATGTGCCAATGCATTCCAGCAGTGAACTACGATCATGCCACTGCACTCCAGCCTGAGCAACAGAAAGAGATCCATTTTCATTCTTTTTTTTTTTTAAAAGAAGAAGAGAAAGAAGAAAAGAAAGCCCTAGGAAAAAATGCTTTGTAAAATATTGTTTAAGAAGTCCAACGTATTGTTAGTACTTGATAAAAATTAATTTAAAAATCACAAATTAAAAGGCATTCAAAGTTGACTATCTCTAGTGCTCTGTGAAATATAAATGATATTTAAAATAATTTTTGGATCCCAAAGGCTAATAAAACCAATCTTTATATACCACTTTACACTCTAAAAAAAGCATATGCATTGTATCACTGAACTTTATGCAGGAAGCAGAGCAGGCCATTTACAGAAAAGAAAACTAAGGCTTGGTGTGATTCAATGTCCTCCCCAAGGTCACACAACTTCTAACTGGTAGAGTCAGAACTACCATAGGGGAAGGATGGCTGCTCCCACCTGTAAATTTCTTAACCAAAAGAGAACTCCATCATAAATGTCTAATCTCTATAATTAGTGTAGATCTGTGATCCTACCACCGAAATTTCATCTCACCAGAGAACCACTACCAGCGAAAAAGCTGTTTTAAAGTTAAGACTTAAACTGTTATCAATTTGGGAAATGGCTAAACCATGGTATATTGAAACTATGAAACATGATGCAGTTGTGACAAATGAGTTGAAGAATTATATGCTAAAATTGAAAGTTAGGCTACAACAGTCCTTGTTAAAGGAGTCAAAAATGATACAAGAACACACACGTAAAAGTATTCCAAAAGATCTAGAAGGATACACGCCACACACAACAGTCGGCATCCCAGGAGACACGGGTGGATAGCCAAAGACAAAATGCCATCTCTGTGATACGCTGTTTTTTTACAAAGAAAATGTACTACTCTGCTCGTTTAAAATTAATTTTTAAATTTTAAATTAACCTGTGGGTTGAACAAGATCAATTTCCTGCTCTTAAAAAAACTATGCATCTACAAAGGAAATAGGGGCCCTAGCTAAATCAGACGACAAAATGCCTAAAAACCGTTTTATCTTGTGAAAACAATAAACTATGTAAATATCAGAAAACGTTCCTTTAAGAAGGCAATAGCTCGGCGATCTTTTTTCAGTATCTGGTCTCCTTTGTTGCAGTAAGACAGCCCATAAACCAACCAGCAACCAGAACAGTTTGGAGCAGGCTCCCAGGGAGATTTAGTTGTTAGAGTTCGACAAGAAAGGTTTCACAAAGGAGCTGAGTTCTGGGGAAAGCGAGAGGTGATTTGGAGAGATGGGTCCGGATGGGAAAATGTCTGGGAGGGGGGTATACGGAGTTCCTCAGAAGCCGGGGACAGTGAGAAAACTGCCGTGGTGTCCTGGAAGGAGAATGCCCGTGGAGGTGGGAGTCGAGAGGGAAGCGGGCAGCGCCGGCAGCCAGTTTACCTGGGTGAGAATCCGGCCCTTGTTGTGGTCAAACAATGGAGGCGTCCGGCGGCAGCAGCCTTCTGCGCTGGGTGCGCGAGGGGTTCCTCATCACCTGGGCGGGATGCTCGCCTCCTCTGTCCGGACGCAGGGCGCTCTGAAAAACACACAGCACCCCATGCAGCGGCTCCTCCGCAGCCGCCCGGCTCCCCGGTCCCCCGGCGCAGCCATGACCGCCTCTCCCGGGACCCGCTTGGAAGCGCTCCAAGGCGCAGCTCCACGGGCGACGAGGGCGGCCGCGCTCCCCCTTCCCTCGGCTCCAACAACAATGGAGCCGAGCTCGGGAGTCCGGCTCCCGCGGGGCCTCGCCCGGCCTCGCCCTCCCTGCTGCCCAGCCCTAGCTCGTGCCGGCCGCCATCTGCGCCCCCCGGCCCCGCTCCCCCGCACTGCGGGCCCGCGGCCGCCCGCCCGAGGCCCGAGGGGCGGCTTCTCGGCCCGGGGCTCGTCCAGCTGCATGAAGCCGCTCTGACCTTCCCCGCCATCCCCAAGGGCCGGGCCAGCCCGAGGCCCATCCTCCGGGATGGGTTGTTTTTCTTTTCTTTAACCCACTCCACCTCCTTCCCACCCCCAGCCCACTCTCCGGCCCCCGGCCCCCGCCTTCCTCCAGGAAAGAAAGAAAGAGACTGCGACCCGGCCGCCGAGAACTCACTCCAAGTGAGGGGAGTCGGCGCCCCAGGCCGCGGGCGCCGCGCACCCACCTCCCTCTCCGCAGGGACACCTCACAGGTGCGCCTCCGAGCCGCGCGCGCGCGCGCTCCGCACACCCAGACGCCTCCGGGGGACAGCGCGCGTGCGCACGCACGAGGCCGGGGAGCCCCGGGGGAGCGGGGGCCGTACGCATGCGCGACGCCCGGCCCGCGCCCCCATCCCCCCCCCGCCCCCGCCCCCGCCCCCGCCCCCGCCCCCCCCCCAAGCCCCGGCCCGGCCCGGCCCGGCCACCACGCACCCCGGCGCCCGGCGCGCGCGCTCCCGCTCGCCTCCCTCGCTCCTCCCCGCGCGCTCGCCCGGGCCGCGTTTCCCAGGGCAACCGCAGTGCGGCCGCACCTGAGCTGTGCGCCTGCGTTTCGCTGGCTGGACCCTCCCTTCCCCTCGGCCCTCGCCCCCGCCTCGCCACAGCCGGGGGGAAGGGGGGCGTCGCCCCGCCTCGCCAAGTGAGTATCAGCCCGGCCGACACACACCAGCCGCCGCGCCGGCGCCTCGCCCGCCGGGTCAGCGCGGCCAGGCCTTGCCGCCAGCCCCGCTCCCAGGGTGCACCGCGGCGAGCGCTCGGGTGGGAGCAGGCGAGATGCGCCGGGCGGGCGGCGCCCACTGACCTCCCTCGGCGGCCCGGCCGGGGCAGCGCCAGAGCCCAGCCAGCCCCGCCCGCCGTGCCCCGCCCATGGGCAGCCGGCTCCCGCCGCCGCCCGCCGGGAGGACCCAACCAAGCGGGACAGCCTGCTGAAGGAGCGCGACGGCGGCGCCCGCAGGTGAGGCGGAGCCCGGGGTGTGCCAAGTCCGGCCCCGCTCACCTGGCGGCGCCGGAGGGGCCGGGAGTTCGTGGCGATGACTTTAAAAACCCTCCCCGCCGGTAGACGGGAGACAGGGTCCTCCCGCCCCACCCCCGGGGCTCGGGAGCCGCGCTAGCTCTGCGGGGGGTAGGGCTGGCCCCGGGCAAAGGCAACTTGGGGGACGCGGAGTAGGGGGGGGAGAGGGCCCCTGAGGCGCGGCAACCCCCGCGTCCGCCCCCTCGGGGTCCGCCGGGCCCATTTGGGGAGGGGACGCCCTGGCCCAGGCTTCAGTCCAGGGTGCGGACTAGTAGCGGCGCGCGCCCACGCCAGTGCCAAGGGGGAGGAGAGGCCGGCCCCGGGGCGCTCCTGCCAGCCCCGGGGTGGGATCGCAGGGCGAGGGTTCCGCATTGCAGGTGCACCAGGAGCGCCCCGGGGCCTAGCCCGGCTTTGTCTGGGATGCTGTGGGGAGGAGGCCGCCTGAATCCACATCGCCTTTCTAAATGCATGTTACCACCTGGGGGACCTTAGAGACCCTCCCTGACAAGTTGTATCGCCTCCTGTCCTGGTAGCCTCTCCGTAAGTACACCGCCTTCCAGCCCCTTCCTGAAGCTTTGATGCGGCTTTAGTTTACTCTGAATAATGATTTGCCTGTGATTCGAGAAACGGAGCTGAATGCACAAACGCAGCAGAGCCCCAGGCTTGGCTACTGGGCTGTCGTCTGCTGCTGCCAGTGAGTTTCTCTAACTTAGGTTTTCATGCTGACCTGTATTGTTTCATTTCAAGCTTTGAATTTTAGCAGCACGATCTAGTCCACTAATGAAAATGAGGCGGCCTGAGAGAAAATGTAACAGGGCTCTGTAGCTTAGGTTGCAGTAGTTGGTTTTATAACAAAATACAAGCTACCAGGCTGTAATACTTTAATATATTACGTATTTCCAGAAAACTTTAAGTATTAAAGCCAGGATTGCCGTTTTAAAACTTTAACGTTTGAAATTTTTTAAAGGGCATTGGGATTGATTAAATGATTTTTTTGGGTGGGGAGCACAGTCAAGAATTCCCATGCATTTTCTCGCCATTGCATTGTAAGGAAAAAGATGCTAACGTTTAAAGTGCTTTTTACCTCCAAAGATGTTTTGAAATGTATGTAATTCTTTTGGATGAACTGTTTGGAAGAAGGCTTTAAGACTCGTGATTATATATTCGGGTATGCGTACATAAACATACACACCACTGAAAAACCTTAAAAGAGTTTTGTTACCTCTCTGCATTATATTATGATTACTCAGTAGTTTTAGTTTAGGTACATTTAAAATCTAAAGTACGGGACAATTATTTGTGTCAGATTTTTACTGTAACACATTTTAAATACATCAGTCTAACAAATAGGTTTTTTGGAA
Source organism: Aotus nancymaae (assembly GCF_030222135.1). Taxonomy (NCBI): domain Eukaryota; kingdom Metazoa; phylum Chordata; class Mammalia; order Primates; family Aotidae; genus Aotus; species Aotus nancymaae. The sequence continues at coordinate 9,116,715 of NW_026988433.1, forward strand.
ATTACATTTTTTATTAACTCTTTTTTTAAAAAAGCGAGTCATTCATTTGGGTTCATAATTCTTTCTTCTGCCATATTGGATAAATTGATCTCAACATAATTACCTAATTGGTAGGATGCCTTTGCAACAATCCTAACGTTAATACAGTGTTGATGCTTTTAAAAAATACTTAAATTAAAAAGCATTTTCTCATATTTCTGACGAGAAAAGTCATGGAACTTTTTCCTTCTATCTGGAACGAGGTCAGCCATAAATAGTTTCTAATACATAGTGGGCACACGTTTGTTAACTAAGATTAATTATATCTACTGAATTGACTGAATTCCATATCCTTCAAAGGCAGTGACTAGGTGACTTTGTATCTTCACACACCAATGTTGCAGTAAATGTTTGAGTCATATTGAAGTTTCAGCCTGGTTAGGTTGGTGCTAACTTAATAACATCAATTTTCACAACTTCAGCTCTGTTGTTTCAACCTGCAGAAGGATTTGGGCAGGGAAGTGGCTGTGTCTTGTTGTCTTCAAATCTTTGAAGGTCTGTCATGCAGCAAGGGATTTTATTTATTTTGAGTAATTATTGAGTACGGAAAAACAGATTTCACTTCCATATAAGGCAAAAGTTGTTTATGATGAGAACTTGTAGCGGTGGAAAGAAGGGGCTGCTCCTTCCGTAGGGGCTTTCGGGATCAGCTGGTTCCCCACTTGGCGTGAATGGCTGCTAGGAGGTATCACAGCGGTATGGGAGGGTCTTTCTAAGAGGGACTCCTGGGTATTCCGATGGCAACTGTATCATGGACTTCTGTATTTCCCTTTTAGCACTGTGTTTTGTTTTTTGTTTTCTTATGCTGGCTTCTACAGTTGTGGACATAGCAACATCCCCAGACACTTGCACGAACCCTGGGAAGACTTTAGTAGGTTAAAGACCCACCTAGTATCAAAGATGATTCTTAGTCCTGCTTTGCATTTGTATGGCACATTACGGGGGAATAAAACACTCAAATTTAATGTGTTGTTTTAAAAGACTCTTTTTAATTATATATGATTTGTATTTCTTTCTTTGACTTTTATTTTCTACAGTAAACATTGAATCAAGAGGAAAATTACCCAAGCAGAAAAGTCTTTTTTTAAAGCTCTTTTTTAAAAATGGGATGGTACCAGTCATTCTTTGGAGAGCCAGCAAGTTGTGAAGGTGAATCGTTCTTTTACTTAGCTGAAAACATTTTTTATAAAAGATACTGAATAAGAGATGATTCTTGTGCTTGCTCTGCATTTTAGTTTGTTTATTTCATTACTCAAACATGACTCAAGTTTCACAGCAAAAAGTCCAGTCATATCCACCTACATTATGTTGCATTGGAGGTTTTTTTCAGTATGTCTGCATGGTTTTTAAAATATGCTGGCAGCTGAAGGTAAAACAAAGCCAAGAAGTAGAATTACAGTGAGCCGAACGAAAAGCTTAGGGGAATTGGAGCTTTGTGTTTGAAGAAGAAAAAGATATGCCTGATTTGTATGAAACCAATCTTGAGAATAATGGTTTTGTCAACAAGGGGAGCAATGATTTATCTATCGTAACAGAGATTCAGCTACTGAGTGTCAATCTAATACATGTACTAAGTGGGTCAGTGAGGTTGGGACTCCAGTCTGTGACTAAGAAGCAGAGCAGAGTTTCCTGTGAACACCGGAGTGCCCAATACACAAGGACTGAAATGCAGCAAGACAGTAGTGAGGCCAATTGAGTTAAACCAAGGTCTGACCTCTCCAGTTTAGGAAGAAGAGAAAAAAAAAATCAGAATTAATGTCTACATAGACTTAACTTTTTAAACGTCTTTTAAAATAGTTACTCTCTCTTGTTCTGTAGCAGATGAGTTTGTCTCATGCTTTTGTGTCTCTTACCCATTAGCTGACTTTGGGTGTGATAAGTGACAATGACTCCTCAAGCTTTGAACACGGAGTATACCATTTATTTATGCTGTATACATGAAGGGAAAAGAGAAGAATATCAAGTTTTTCTGGCCAAAAGAAATAAAATAAAACCTTAAAAGTATTTATTTTTTCAGGAAAAAAAAATTACAGATACTACTTAAATATTATCACCAGGACAACAAATTACCAAATAAGGCAACGGGTTAGAAAGCAGCATTTTAGAGGTTAAAGGTTGCAGTTTAAAGCCTTTAACCAGGACTTCTGAAAGGATTACACAAACATCTTAAAAGACTTCTTTGTTAATCAGAAAACAGTTCATATTTATTTGCAAATTTCCATGCTGGAGAGCAGATTAAGATGAATCTTTTCATGATTATTCCCAATTTACTGCTTTATCAGAAAGAACTTTACAAAGCAAGAAATGTCGACTCTTACTGTGAAGGAGTAGGTTTTCTCCTTCTTTCTGAAATTCTTTATCTAGCTGAATTCTCAGACTGAGCAGTGAACTTCCATTGGTTAGCACCATATAGAGCAAGCCTGATAAAGCTGCTTACAATAAGGGGGAAAAATGACAGAAGAAAACTTAATGAATGGATTACAAGGCACATAATACTCTGCTTCTACAAATTTTCTCTTTGTTGCCTCTTTGGCAACACTTAAGATACTAAAATTTAGGTCTGCATAAGATCCATTATCCTTTGCTCTTCAGATTTCCTCCCCAAGCTATTTCTAAATGCGTCCTGTGCCCTTCTCATATACTATGCAGGTAAGAGAGTTTATGAGAAGTTGTTAAAGCCCATTTTCTTACGTAACATTGTTGAAGCAGTAACGCTACATCTAAATTGTAATTCCCAGTATTATTACAATATATGTTTCTTAAAGTTGCACATTTTCGTAGCATCATACTCTGAAAAGGCGATCTTTCATATAATGTAGAGGACACATAACACTGGTTTCCCAAGAGAAAGTTCCATCTCTGTCATAGCATAAGTATCTTAGGATCTCCTAATTTTTCTAATGATAAATGAATGTAAGAGGTTAGGCTCATGCCATACCCCAAACACTGAAGGAGGCTTTTTGTAATTCCTTTCTCTCCAGCTATCACACACATCAACCCAGGTGAAAGGCACTGCCAGTGTTTCTGCCTCGGTGGCTGGTAGCATTGGAGAGCAGATGTACTTTTAAAACATAGCCAGGTCTTGCACATTGATAAGAAAGATGGAGAAAGGTTGGGGTTTTTTGCTCAGTTTTGTGTTCCCATAGATAGGAACATAGCAGAAGTTGCTAGGTCTGGCCTGTCAGTTTTCAAGGAAGGTCAGTATTTGATACTGAATCGTCTTTTGGTTGAGTCCCTGTGACCAGACCGGAAAGTTCTAGTGAAATAGAGCAGCAGCTTTCTGGCATTAAGACAATTGCTCATTGACATGTCCTATTGCTCTGCAGGGTAGAAGGATATGTAATCCTCAGCCTCTGCAATGTGATAGATTTCAAGTGAGGAATTATTATTTTCCATCAATACAGTGGTCAAGTCAGTTTTTGACAGGTATATTGGTACCATAAGGCTGTGGTATCAGGACCCAGTTCAGAGATGAACAAACCCAAACCATATTGTTTGAGGGCAAAGGCAGGTTTTTAGGGGAGAGACAAAATAAGTAGGAACAAATAAAGCCAGAAGTGAGACCTTGGAGACAGGTTGAGAGCTGTCCATTTGGAGGTGTTCTTGTGTCTCATCCCTGGTCGCAGGATGGAACTCAGAGCTTGGGTGACCATTGGCTAATTCTAGAACACTCCACTGAATGTTACTCATTAGCAGACTGTGGTTAGAGCAGAGAGCCTTTCTAAGTCTCAGGATGCCAGTGGGACCTGCCTGTGCAGTGACCATCTTGAGTCTGAAGTGTAAGTGGAAAGCAGCAGATTAGCCATTCCTGTGCTTACAGGAAAACTGAGTTTAATTGGAAGTTGTCAAGTAGTTGGGCCAGCATGTTCCTACAGAAGAAACTGGGAGTCCTCACCACGTTAGTAGCCAGCAGAACTGTAGAATCCCTTGCAGGAAGATTGAAGTGATGTTTGGACTGCTGAACTGCGGAGTGAACCTGGGAATGGAGTGCACTGACACCCTCACCAGTGCTTTCCATCAGTGTGCAAGACTCAGCTATTCCTCAGAACACAGCTTCCTCTTGCATGGAATCTTCTACCATTGGGGGCATAACCAGAAGCCTTCGAAGCCTACTCAGTTTTTTAGGTGAAGATCCCAGATTTTTGTTTGTCACAACTCTCATGTTTACATTTATAGGTAGGGAATCCAGCCACTTCAGTCCAGTTTCTGAAAATTCCTGGCTAGGTTATTCACAGTTCCATTTGGACATTTTACCACCTCTTCTGATTGTGGACAAGACAGTGAAGGATTGATGAATGTGTAGGGCTTTACAGCTTTATTTATAATCTGATCTAGAAATTATGGACTCCTATTATAAATAGACACACTTAATGTACCAAATCTGGAAATAAAATGTTTCAAAAGTCTTTTTGACAGTCACTGTGTCAGCCTTTGCATGCATCTTCCATACCCAGTGAAATTACTAAAGCATTCACATGAAAACCCATTTTTCTCATTTGAATAAAACCAATCTGAATATGCTTACTAATGCCCGCCCTGCCACCCCCCCATAGATAAGCTGCTCTCTTTGTTTTATGGCTGCTTCCCACAACATGAATGGAGATACGGGACAGCTCTCACATTCCTGATGAGCTACCCTGGAAGATTTGGAACATGCTATTCATCCAACTTTCCCTGGCATCCCTTCCTGTTGGTGTGTACCAGGCCATGGGACACAGGAGCGAGATGAAGGCATTAAATACTTTGGAGCTACCAAGGGGCTCTCTGAAACCCTGTCAAGTCTTCAGAGTCCCTTTTACAATGTGGGGCCTGATCTGGGACAGGGACAGTGTGGAAAAGAGCCGCCATAAGGGACTGTTCAGTCTGAGAAAGATGACTGACCATAGATAACCTTGACTATGTTATTCACCAAAGGAAGTATATTTCCAAAACAGCCCAACATGGGTTACATGAGGGCCATGAGAAGTGTAAGCTCCTCCAAGAGCGTACAGCCCTCGCTGTTTTCACAGTTGTCCATAGTCAAGAGAATCAGGAAAAAGAGAAAGAAAAGCAGGACTTCATACTTCACTGAGCGCAATAAGCTTTGACTTCTGAAGAGAATATACAGAGGCAAACTTGAATAAAGATTCTTCTTTATTGAGAAGAGATAGCATACCAAAGACCAATTTACTTTTCTGTGAGTGACTAGTCTTGTCTCCTCAATTATACACAAGTGTTAATTGATTCACCTCACTATACCTGACTGCACACGTACATACATGAAGTCATTCCAAACAGTATGTTTAATTGGCAATATATTTAGCAATTTAAAATTGTACTGTTTAAATGTTATCAAGCATATCAGGTGTCCTAATACATCAATCGATTTTACCATCATAATTTGAGCTTTAAGCTTAAACAAGTATTCAAAGCTGAGATGGGCGGATCACAGGGTCGAGATCGAGACCATCCAGGCCAACATGGTGAAAACCCATCTCTACTAAAAAATACAAAAAATTAGCTGGGCGTGGTGGTGTGCGCCTGTAGTTCCAGCTACTCGGGAGGCTGAGTCAGGAGAATTGCTTGAACCTGGGAGGCGGAGGTTGCAGTGAGCTGAGATCGCACCACTGCACTCCAGCCTGGCGCCTGGTGACAGAGTCAGATTCTGTCTCAAAAAAGAAAAAAAGTATTCAAAAGAAGACCTAGCAGCTCTCCATGGGGATTGTCAGGTGACAAGGGATGTTTTTTCCATTTGGATTTCAGTTTCTTTATTAGTGTTAAGGTAAATATAAATTATTAACTAATTGCCTCACTATTCTGCTGGTCCAAAGGGAATTAGGGACTTCAGAAAACAAAATTTCATTAAAAAATAATGCAATTGTTATTTAAAATTGTCAGAGAAATGTGGCCTCTTAAAACATTACTCAGCTAATGGAAGTAGAGTAACTCTTGCTTGTCATAATATGTAATATTGTCTGAGATTTTTAAAAAGCAGTTTATAAAGATACTAGTTTCTTAAGTTACAACGCCCTTTATTTTGTATACTCATGTTTAGATTCACCTACTCTGAAATCATGGTGTTACGTAGTGATTATCTATTCTGTATGGCAGCTGTCAAGAATTTAAAGTTCCATTTAATTTAGCCTTTGTGAAAAAATTCTACTTTTCGTATGAATTCATATGTGTAGGGTTGTCTCTGCCCCACTCCCACTCCCAAATATTAGCTCCACAGAGGCAGAATTTTTCTCTTTTATTTGTTGGTGTGTTCCAAGTGTTTTCCACAGTGCCTGGCTCAAAGATGCTTCCCTTATAGAAAGAATGAACTGTAATACTTCATATCACCTCCCCCACATGGAAGACATAACCTTCTCTTGTACCCCAAATTCACAGAAATAGATGTGAAAGGATTTGCTTTAAAAGTACTAAGAACTTGAATAATTTCTTTTATGTAGTCTTCTGTGTTATGTGAGAATAGCCTCGTTGTTAATACAGATACTTTAAAAAATAACTTTTCAGTTTGTACCTGTTGTCTCTAAACTTTATTTTTAAACTGCTTTTATAACCTGAGCAATTGTTTTTACTTTGAAAGAGACCTTTTCCAAGTAGAAACCCATTTTAAGATTTACCAGCTCAATACTAATTACTTTAACTTCTCCAGTATATTTGTGCAAATTACAAAGTTCAAATTATGGCTCTTGTAAACAGGGTTTCCTGGTGACCACGGAGCCTATACTTTCATTTCTCCCAACCTGGAAAGCTTTCTTAAAGTGCTAGTATATATAAAATATTGGGATTTCTGACATGATTTCATTAATTTATTGGGAGTCTTTAAAATCCTCATAAGGTTTACATATTTAGTAAAGTCCTTAAAAACAAAACTCTTTGCACTGTAGATTTTTTTTTTTCTTCTCAAGACAGAGTCTTGCTCTGTTGCCCAGGCTGGAGTGCACTGGTGCAATCTCGGTTTACTGCGGCCTCCACCTCCTGGCTCAAGTGATTCTCCTGCCTCAGCCTCCCAAGTAGCTGGGATTACAGGCGTGCACCACCATGCCCAGCTAATTTTTTGTATTTTTATTAGAGACAGGGTTTCACCTTGTTGGCCAGGCTGGTCTTGAACTCCTGACCTCGTGATCGCCCACCTTGGCCTCTCAAAGTACTGGATTACAGGCATGAGCCACTGTGCCTGGCCTGAAGAAATATTAAAGCCTTTAAACATCAAAGTTTCCTAGAGATTTCCTGCCTGTCTTAGATAATAGTACTCCTGTGGAAACTGTACAGCTAGGTCAGCTTCAGTGTATTCACTTAATTTCTGTATAAATAGGCAGCTTTATAACCATAATACTGGAGTCCCTATTGTGTTCCAGAATTATCTCGCACTCACCCTCTTTACTTCTCAGGTCACTTTAGCGTTCATACAAGAAAAGCAGAATCTCACATTATCAAAAATGGGAAGAAAATTACTATTCTTGGCAATTTAGAGTTTAATTTGCAGTCCTTTTTCTTCCAAGCAAAAGAAAGCAAGGAAATGCCAATCTAGTGTTCCAATCATTTTAGCTAAACAGGTAAAGTAGTGCCTTTCTGCACTCCTGCCTCACTGAGTGTGAGATATACAAGGAAGAAACTTAAATAGGCTCCTATTGCTCTCTCGCTTGCTGGCTGCCTTTTCCTCCAGGGTTAGCAGCTCTCTGGTACAGAAGGATGCTGCATGTGGCGAGAGCTTGCCCTCCCGAGAGCGCCATATGCCTGCATCTACTAGCCATCCAAGAAACTCAGAGAGAGCAGGAAAAACCTAAGTCCAAAGGAGAGAAAAGGCCTACATCAAATTAGGTTGACAATAACCCTGGGGATTTCTCAGCCAAAACACTTTTGATCTTTGGGGCCAGATCATCCTTGCTATGGGGCTGTCCTCTGCATTCTGGGCTGTTTAGCAGCATCCCTGGCCCTACCCACTAGATGCTGGTAGCACCCACGCGCACACTCAGGACAACCCAAAGCTTCTCCAGACATCGCAAATGCCCCCCAGGGACACAGTTGTCCCAGATGAGAACCACTTCTCCAACTTGATCAAACTCTCAGACTCATCAGGAAGATGGGAACCCTGTGTTCCTCCCTTAATTTTGACTGCTTACAGTTTGCCTCATATCAGAAAATTTACACGCTAATTCCATCTGTTCTTTGGATTTAAAAAAAAAAAACTGTATCTTGCACCAGGCGTAAAATAACAAGTATAGACTATCTGAGGCAGGGGGAAACCCTGGGTCGATGGTATTCTCAGCAGGTTAGAGTCAGATTGCAGAAGTAGGCCAGCTCCTCTCCGGGACCCTAATGAAGATCACTCTTGCCACTGCCAGATTATGTTTTGTCTCAGCACAGAGTCGCCATCTTCTACTCTCTACTCCCCATCCTGATCAGCCTTCTGAATCACAGCATCAGTTGTTGACTTAAGCAGGCAAAAACTCAAATTACATTTGAATCAAGAATTTGTCAGTATCTGCATGTTTTAGTCTTCTGTATCAAGAAACCCCAAGCCCCTTCTCCAGCTAACCAGAACACCTTAAAAGTTTTTACAGCTTCAAAAAATAGATATTACATGAAATTACACTATTAATAAATTAGCAAATAAGGCAACCAATTTAAAAAGCAAACATTTCGAAGTTCAAAGCTGTATTTTAAAGGATTCAGCAACAATCTCTGAAGCCCAGGTGTCTTTTTTTTTGAGACGGAGTCTCGCTCTTGTTACCCAGGCTGGAGTGCAATGGCGCGATCTCGGCTCACCGCAACCTCCGCCTCCTGGGTTCAGGCAATTCTCCTGCCTCAGCCTCCTGAGTAGCTGGGATTACAGGCACGCGCCACCGTGCCCAGCTAATTTTTTTGTATTAATAGAGACGGGGTTTCACAATGTTGATCAGGATGGTCTCGATCTCTCGACCTCGTGATCCACCCGCCTCGGCCTCCCAAAGTGCTGGGATTACAGGCTTGAGCCACCGCGCCCGGCCCCAGGTGTCTTAAAATACTTGTTTGATAAAAAAAAAAAAAAACAGAATTGTACATTTTTACACGTTTCCACTCAGAATAGCAGAGTAAGCTTGTAGCTCTTTAACACAACACAACTAGCTTTTTAACTGAGAATAGTATCTGCTTTTCTGCAGCTTCAGGAGAGAAGAAACATTTTCTCTTATTCTGCGATTATTTTTTTTTTCCACAAGCAGCATCTTCAAGAATAAGCACTGGAATTATATTAGCACCTGGCACAAAAGAGTAGACCTGAGAAGCTTACAGCTTAAAATATGGGGAAAGAAAAAGGCAAAAGAGAATATTTAACAAATGGAATATTGGGCAAACGGTGTTCAGGGCGTGCAGTATATGCACTTTTACATTTTAGCGGGTTGCAGCATTTCATCTTCATTTAGGGGCAATATAGTATCTAGTTAAGAGCATAGGCTTTGGAGTCAGACTGCTTTGGGATGACCCTAGCTCTGCCTCTTACTAGGTGTGACTTCAAGGGAGTCATTTAATTCTCCAAGTTTGTTTGCTAATCTGTGAAGTGAGAGTAAGAATATCTGCTCCTTAGAGTGTTGATAAAGTATGTAGCATGGTGCCTGGCACTGAGCCCTCAGTCGAAGTTGATTTCATGTTGATTCTTCTTCCCTGGATCTAAAGGCTGTGTCGCTACCACACTTTCTGTCTGCTTCATCCTGCGTCATCCCTGCCAGACTAAACTCCCTGAAGTAGGGATTTTGCCTCTCTTGAGTAAAAACTCAGCTTTTCCCCGTTTCTTGTATTTTCCATCTCAACTTTTCTGAGCAGCTTTTCATATACAACTTAAACTCTGACACTAGCTTTTCTATCTAACCTTATTTTCCACCATTCCCCAGAATGTTCTTTCCATGTCAGATAGTCTAATAGTCTCATGTTCCTTCTAAAACTTCTTTCATATTTAGTTCACCAGAAATGCTTCCTCCTGTCCCAACTCTGCCCATGCTTTGAGGCTCAGTTTAATTCCAGCCTCTTCAAAGTAAAAGCTTTGTCACTCCAGTCCTTAATCACTCATTATTCATTAGGTACCTCCATGTGCCTGGCCACAGATAGGTATCAGGAATGCTACAATAATTGAGGCCAGCCCCTGCCTTCCGGGGATTTATGCAGCCTGATGCAGGAGGGACAGGTAGATAAGACAGAGCTGCCAACGCTGTGATGGGCAGCCCTTAACCCTTCATGGACAGCCGCCTTCTGGTTCCTGTACTGGTATATGCCTCATGAGGATTTAATTATACATTGTTTTTCTTGTACTTTAGTGGCTGAGTCTCATATCCCCAAGTAAATTGGAAGCATAGAACTGAGTACACAGTAAGCACTTTAGAAACATATGCTGGCTTGATCTTTCACCTCCAGATGCATATTTAAAATGAGAATCAATTGCCCAGCCTATTGGAAAGGCCTTGTAAACTTCAAATAGCAAATTAAAAAACAAAATCAATGATGACGTTAAGCTCCTGGCAATCCCCATAACCTCCTAGTGATTAGAGTGGCTCCTAGGCTTTCAAATTCATGGGACAGTGCGCTTTTTAATTTGGCAGTTCTAAAATGAGAAGAGTTGTCCTTTGAGTCTAACAAAGTTAGCTTTATGGAAAACTCACCACATTGTCCTTGTTTTTCTCATTTTGTCACAGACCAAGAAAAGCATCATCCAAGCTCATGACAGGTGTTTCCTGAATTTCTAAGCTGCTGAGTGCCACTGAGGAGCTCATAAAGCATGATCTGAATCGTGAGCTTACGTGTGACACGGCTGCATCTCAGCTTCAGTGCCATGTCACAGGCTCGGCACTGACAGTTCACGTGCCTGGCTCATAAAAGAAATTTCCAGGTGTCAGTAAGCTGCACCAGAGAAGGTGCTATGTGTCACAACCTCTAGGAAGTCCTGAACAAGCCCACATTTTCCTTTCCACAGAAATGAAATTTTAATTTTTAGGTGGCTTGATAATTTTTTACTCTTTTTATTTGAGAGCTTTCCCACTATGGCAATTAGAGAAATTTTTCTAAGTCCTTTCATGCTCACCAGTACAAGATACAGCATAGCGCCTAATGATAGGGTCAGGGAGGGTGTTGAATGAGATCTCCACTAATGTGCAACTCCTAGAAAGAAGCCCTTCTTCAATGGCCAGCTCAGGTTTCCAGAGGCAGCATAATTCTAGGTGGTGGGGAAATATCAGGGAACAAAACAGAAAAATCCTTGTTCTTCTGGAGTTTACGTGCTAGTAAGGTAAGAAAGATAAAAAAGTGACCTAATTTTAGTGATAAATGCTATGAAGGCATAAAATGGCCTAGTATAATGATAATGACAGCTGAAGAAAATTGTTAAATTATTCCAGCAGTACAGAGTGAGCACTGGCCACAGCAGATTCCATGACAGTTTATCTGGGAGCAAATGAACACTGTTTCAATGACTCTCCATATTGAAGCAATGATAGTAAACCCAAGCTCTAGCCATGGTTCTAAATGCTTTAGATCTGTGCTGCCCAATACAGTAGACACTAGCCTCATGGGGACAGTTACATTTTAATTCAAACAAAAAATGAAAAATTTCTCAGACACATGAGCCACATTTCAAGTGCTCAATAGCTACATGTGGCTTCAATAGCTACAGAAGAGTGTGGTTACTCCTTTGAGCCTCAGTTCCTTAAAAACCTATCTTGCATGATTGTTTCAAGAATTAAGTGATCATCTAGAAGCCTGGCATCTAAGGCCAGGTGCAGTGGCTCACACCTGTAATCCCAGCACTTTGGGAAGCCAAGGCAGGCAGATCACTTGAGGTCAGGAGTTTGAGACCAGCCTGGCCAACATGCTGAAACCCCGTCTCTACTAAAAATACAAAAATTAGCAGGGCGTGGTGGTGCGTCCCTGTAGTCCCAGCTATTCAGGAGGCTGAGGCAAGAGGATCGCTGAAACTAAAACCCAGGAGGTCAAGGTTTTGATCACGCCACTGCACTCCAGCCTGGGCAACAAAGTGAGACTCCAACTCAAAAAAAAAGAAAAAAGCCTGGCACCTAGACACTTGGTGTGGCTACTTTATTGGACAACAGAGAATAGAATATTTCCATCCTCACAGAAATTTCCATTGGACAGCATCTCTAGATAAACTCAATCTTCCCAACATCCTAATGAGGTGTAGGTGCTATTTTTCCATTTTGCAGGTGAGGAAAGTAAGGCATGGGGAGTTAACGTGTAACTTGCAAAAGGTTGCATAGTTAGTGAAGGGCAGAACTAGAATTCAAACCACGGCAGTCTGGATCCAGAGCCTGGGAGTTAATCCCTACCCTGCTATATCGCTATAGCTCATAGATTGAGTACAGCTCATCTGTATGATCCACTTTCAACCAGAGTGCAACCGAGGGAGAACATTACCTCTTTATAAAACCTTGTCATTGAATGCTTTTCAATTCAGCTAAAATGAGTCCTGAGCAAAGGATCAGAAAAAATGTAGGCCTATCATAGGCACAATTTCCCCCTCATTGAAAAGGGCAGAGGAAACTACAGAGCACCAAAAAAATACCAAGTTTATGTATGATTTCAGTAAGACAGATTAAACTCTCTATGCCTCAGTTCCCCTATCCTAGAGCCATGTGAGAATGTAATGAGACAAGACCTGGAAAGCTTCAGCAGGACCTGGCACACAGTCATGACACCAGGGAGGTCAGCAGCAGCATTAACACTGCACTCAAACGGCCACACTTGGGCCAAATGTTCCAGAATGCACAGGAAACACCAGAACAGACCACTTGTGTGAAGAGGCAGCTCATCCTTCTCTCCCAGAGCTGCCATGAAAGCCTCTGGTTCCGAACAGCCTGAGTTTGGAATTGGAGCGCCATTTAGGAAGGCATGAGATGGAGAAGGTGGCAGCCTTTGGAAAGAATCTGCATTTGGCACATGCACTTAGGATTTGCAAGTTTAGCTAAGTGTCTTCACTTGTCTGCGCCTCCGTTCTTTAATAAATAGGTATAATCATACCTATGTTGCATGATTGTTCTAAGAATTAAGTAATCGGCTGAGTGCGGTGGTTCACATCTATAATCCCAGCACTTTGGGAGGCCAAGGAGGGCAGATCACTTGAGGTCAGGAATTCGAGACCAGCCTGGCCATCATGGCGAAACCCCGTATCTACTAAAAATACAAAAATTAGCTGGGTGTGGTGACGCATGTCTGTGATCCCAGCTACTCAGGGGGCTGAGGCAGGAGAATCGCTTGAACCGGGAGGCGGAAGTTGCAGTGAGACGAGATTGTGCTACTGCACTCCAGCCTGGGTGACAGAGCGACACCCCATCTCAAAAAAAGAAAAAAGAATTAAGTGATCGTCTATGAACCTGGTGCAAAGACATTTGGTAAATAACAGTCATTATTACTGTTTTTGATTAATGATTTCAACTTCTCATGATTAAAAAATCTTTTGAGTATTTTCTTGCCCAGATGCCTTAGGCCCAGGGAATATGTTAGGACAGAGTTATCCTCAAACATGATTGCTGTTATCACCCTTCACAGTGCAGTGGTTACACCCTGGAGAAGCCAGGCAGAGCCAACTGAAAGGCATTGTAGGCGTGCACATAGCAGCTGCTTGCTAAGATGGAAGCTGCCTCACCCTCCCCTACAACCAGCAAGGACAGTGGCAGCCATGTATGACCTCAAGTGGTGACCATCCTGCCCGTTCTGAAAACTGGGAAGTCAAACTCTCCAGGCTCCTGACTGGCCAGTAGGCTTCACCAGAGCTGGATCAACCGAAGAAGCTGAAACATGCAACCTCGGGATTTTGAACTTCAAGTGGAAAATCTAGGCACTCTAAACCACATTTGCTAAGTTCCAAAAATGTTGCATACATTGGTGCTTATTTGTAAAATTTTCTAAATGAAAGTGGGCTCCTAAAGAGTGTGTCATGAACCAAGGATTATAATTAACCCTATTGTGGGAGCACAAGGTCAAATACAAGAGGAAAAAACAAAGTCAGTTGTACAAATGGAAAAAGTGCAAATGAAAAGTGACGATGTTTAACAAGGCAAAGGACAGTAAGAATAAGAAAATACGGGATTGCCTCTCATTCTCTGAAAAATCCTAACGAAGATAAGGTGTGATTTTCTACTTTCCAATTCACTCTCCTCCCACAGCTGATGTATTACAATCTATGAAATACACTGATCCTGCCCTTTATTTTACTCATCGTTGTTTTCATTTATTTTGACAGGGTTAATGTACTAATGGCTGATTATCTATGATGATCAAAATTTGGTTGCAAAGACAGCCCTAACACCTGTTTACCTTGTACCGTTCTCCCAGTGGTCTCTGGATGTTAGAGTTGCTGATGCATTTTAAACCACAGACCTTCATAATGGATAGCTGTTTATGGGAAGCTTTTCCTTTTCCCTGGAACTAAATGTGTGATTTACCAGAGAGCTGGAACATAGGTTTCTGGGAGTTCTCTTGTTCCCTGACATAATAAAGAACGATTGTGAGTGGGAAGAACTTTATGGGGTCAGTCGGAAATGCCATCAGTCAGCATGCCTCACCTATTCTATGCAGCACAGGAAGCTTATGGAAGGGACTCGTAAAGAATTGAATAATCCACGCTGGGGCTCTCAGATTGCTAGGTGGAAAGTCAGAGGTTCAACACCCTTAAATGGACATGCTGAAGCCATCAGAAAAACTCTAGGAAATGAAGATCTAGGGAAATGGTAAATACCTTCTTAAAAATATACATTTATATTTTAAAAACATTGCTACTTACTCAAGCTATGTTATTCCAAAGAAATAAATGTCCAATAAAAACAAATACCTGATTATTGATCACCAGAAGGTATGTAACTACTAAAATTAAATGCCTGATCATGGTGACTTTACTTACTGAATTGACTGTCGTTGAACTGTTTTAATAATTTCAAAGGTGTCTAATACCCTCCCTGTCTCAAACTTAGCAAATCAGTTTGGGCCCCTTGCATAGACAGGCAAGTCGGAGGAGTTGGCTTGCTTTTGCTTGTTGAATAGCTAAGTTCTTACACTGTCCAAGATGACATGGTTGGGACTGAGGAGAGCTCTTTATACTGCAACACAAGGATAATGTGTCTTTTCTCTATAAGTGACAGGCATCTTCTCTGATGCCTATTATAGCTAATGAAACCATGAACTCTTACTTTTTGTTAGTAATAAAGGAAAAATATGGCTAAATTAAAGTGTATAGAGCCAGTTAAGGGGGATGGCACTTACAGTCCCATCTACATAGGAGGCTGAAGCAGGAGGATCACTTGAGGCCAGGAGTTTGAGTCAAGCCTGGACAACATAGAAAAACCCTGTCTCCAAAAAAAAGAAGTGTATAGAGCTTCAGTTAATGAATACTTTTCTTTCCTTAAAACCTGTAATTTAGGCAGACCCACAAAATGGATAAAAGAAGCCCTTTCAGTTAAGTCAGGTGAATTGGTTAATGTGTTTGGCAAACCATAGAGATTGAGATTTTTAAAGCAAGTGAGCACATCTTGCTGGCCTAGGAACTACAGTTTAGATTGTGATCATGAAGCACTAAGATTAAAGAAGTATTTCCTGTTTCATCAGGGTGAACGATGATTTGGCATTTGGAATCACTGTATCTTTTAGTTATCAACCAGGAGACAATTAAAATCGGCAGTAGTCTCAATCTGAGGTGAAAATGGAAAGATCAGCTGGGTATGAACTGCTTGCTTCCCCTTCCATTCAAGGAAGATATCACTAGGTAGAACTCTTTGTATGGTAACTTACGAGATATTTGTGTCCTTGAATTGTTGGCTCAGGATCATCTTGGTAAATGACAAGCTTGTTAGAAGTGCACCAGTGACATTTCTATTAAGTTGAAAATGATTCTAGCTCTAGTGCTTGAAACAAGGCTATTTGGGTAATCCCCAGAGGGCAGTCATATGGGGGGCTGCTGAGAAAGGGCCGGAGGAGGATGCAGGGAGAGCGAGAAGGGCCTGAGCAGCACCTCCATGGCCCTACCAGCCACCTCCTCCCTCAGAAGCAACTTCTCCCTGAGCCTGTGTCTTTGGAATAGAAAGTGCAGAGCTGACACTGTATGGGCATCACTCCTCCGGCTCTGAGGGTCTGGAGATGGAGTGCTTGTGCTCCCTCCTCCTGGAGTGGGATCTGCTGCCCACTGCTGGCCTCCTGGCTGTTAGGAACCCAATCTTCTGTGAGGCCCAGGACACTCCCAGAAGGCACCACACAACACAGATGGTAGGAGAGCGTGGATTTGCCTATCTTGGCCTGCACAGGCCACTTAAAGACACCCATAGGCAACTGGGAATACAGACTTGCTTTCTTCCTGAGGCATTTACACACAGAGTCCAAGCCCTCGTCAGCGTACAATCCATGACATCGTTTTTAAATAGAAGCCAAATAGAAACTCTTAAAGTATGAGATAATCAGAGTGCAGAGAAACTGGTTAATAAATCCATCATGTAGGCCTCCAGTGACTGTAGCCTTCCCAGACAGGCTGCATATCCTATTTCCATGTCTAATTGCCAGTCTCGCTAATCACATCGATTACAACGTTAGGCTATACATTCTTTCGGAAGAAAATGGCTGTCAGTGTCTAAAGAATTGTTGATGGGCCTTGTATTTTATGATGGATAATGTCAGAGAATGACAGGAATGTATAATGCATGGGAGGAGGCACCTAAGTTCTCATCATTTTCATTTTCTGCATATCTTGGGGACACTAAATTGTTACATTTGTAACAACTACCTTCCCATTAATTCTCCTTGGTGATGGCAAACCAATCACGATTCTAGCAATCCACAGTCACCCTGGACCAGTGTTATTAAAACATATGATACTACTTTGTTAGTGGATATTTAGTGATTACCTTTTTTAAGAGAAAACTTTATAAGTTTTTTTTCTGACTATAAAGTAATATATGTTCATAATTAAAGAAGCTTTTGATAGTACTAAAATAGAACTTTTAAAAGGTAAAAATCACCCAGAGTTCACCATTTAGAGACAAATGCTTTTTAACACTGGTGTATATCATTCTATGTAATACAAAAATGTGATAATATACATACAGCTTTTAACATACTTTTTAAAAACAACCTTGTCACAAATACACTATTTTAAATTATTGCACACTCAACCACAACTGTTTTTTTCAGATTAAAAAAGCCTAATTCTTTAAGAATGACTAAACAACAAGATGTTTTATCTTTTTGAAACAGAATTGCACCTTTGCCTTCAGCTTTTTGCTTCCCCTTTGTAATTGTGTTCACTCTTTTCCCCAAAGTATCCCTGGAGCCATTGTTTGAAATGTTGTCCCTTTTTATTGCTGCTTTAATTTTTAGGGATTTTCAGCTCCCTTACTAATTGAATTTCTTAGATACATGTACAAGTAGGAATAATAGGACCCTACCATGCAAAACAATTTATCTAGGTTATTGTGAATTCAGAATAACATCAGTATTCGTTTTCAGAGATGGTGAGTGTCCCTTCTCAAAAGCAGGTATTTTGGATTGAGAGTTGATGGCCTAATTAGCCATGGACCGGGCTCTTAGCCTCGTGAAGTACTGTAGATGGTTTCAAAGGGAGAAGCAGGCTGTCCTGTCCCTCAGGGTGGCTTGCTCTGCCTCCCTAGTTGCTTCCCTGAATGGCTCTTCTCCAGTGAAAATGGAGGATAGAGGTCTCAGAAAACACTTCTATTTGCTTTGATCTTTCCCTCTTTGGAAGTAATTGGAATTTCTTTGCTAGTATGGAATTTCTTTTCCATACTTAGGTAATATTCAGGAAATACTGTAGTTGGCTAAGTAAACAACCTTGAGGTATATTTATAGAACTATTGACCAATCTTTACATAAAAAAATATAGCTAACATTGAGCACTACACTATGCCAGGCCCGTCCTGGTTGCTTTTAGCAATTAAAGCCACCCCATGAGTTAGACATCACAGTGACTTAGGTGACAAGATAGAGTTCAGATTCAACCCCAAGTGCAGTCTAACCCTCAAGAGTTTGTCCACTCCAGTCTCTTTTATCCCATTGTGCTAAGCAGATCTGCTTTGGGCCTCAGTTTCTTAGTCTTGAAACAAAGGGTTGTTGGATGCCTAATGTTGAAGAATCCTTCTACCTTCAATGTTTTCTGAGTCCATGAATCTACTTAGAAAACCACCTCCCCGCTAGGATTCATTTTATCCTTCTGTTACATTTAATCACTGCAATTGCTGCCTTTGTCCCCTGGCCAGCCTTCCTTTTCTTGATGGCAACACTTAAGCTATAGGACACAGGAGCAGTACAGAAAGTTCCACAGAAAAGCCCCCAGAGGTCCTTGTGCACAAACGCTGAGACGCTGAGACGCTGCGCTCCATTAAGGACCAGGCAGTGCTGCCGGGTCAGGGCCTTTCAGAAAGTGCACAGAGAGGGCAGCAGGGCTCCCGTTATTCATAGAAGGAGAGAACCAAATGTGAGTGGGTCATAACTTATTCAAGAGTAGAATCTAAAATAGCTTGTTACAACTAATTCACAGCTACCACCTGAGTGCTAGTGTGCTATTTTTTTTTTAGATTCTAAAATTATTACCCTATTTCCACAGGCTTTGTGTTCAACTAAAAGATAAGTTTGTTCTTGATTGCCCAGAAACAATCTCCCATTTTTAAATGATGAGACCCTTTCCTAGCAAAGATATTCCGTGTCTTTTGTCCAAGAGGTGTCTCTTAGGAATACTTGAGAATATTGCTCCTGGAATGTTGAGAAATGATGGGGTAAGGTCATGTTCAGATCCACGCTGCTGCGGTGCTTTTTGACAAATGCAGCGTAGTTCTGGTTTCGATCTCCACTCGGTAGGAAATTATCTGCAGCACGTGCGTAATGCATGAGTTCAGCTGTGTGGGAAGTATGGAAGTTAATGAGGCAGGGGGCAGGGGATAGTCTGCCTCGGAACAAGGTATGTAAAGGTCCTGTGCTGGAGGGGGTGTGGGCAATGCCAGGGGCTAGAGGACACCAGTGTTGATGAGCCCAGAGCCCCAGGGAACCCAGTGGGATGCAGCTGGGGAGGGCAGGCTGACCAGGCAGGGCCTCTGGAGCAGTGGGACTTGGTCCCAAGAAAGAGAGATGTGACATGATCAGAAATGTGCTTGACGATGAAAATTTGTGCAAGAAGGGTGTGCACACAGGAGAGGCACTAAAGGAAAAGGCATTATTTTGAAAAGAGGGAAAGATAAGTGTGGCTTTGTTTCCTCCCACGGGTAACATTAGAGCTGTTTTTGGCAGCGAAGTGCTGCTTTTTCCCAGGAACAGCCTTTTGCTAACTCAAACCCCAGAGGACTCCTATCAGCTTGGCCTTGCAGGGGAAGAGGGTGAGTATGCCCTGGCCCTGGGACTGAGCACCTGCTAGGATCCCAGGGACCAGGACACACATGCTACAGGGTGGAATACCCTGTGCTTTCTTCCTAAGCTAGCCTTGCTGCTTTGTAAAGGCGCTAGCCTGGCCAAGAAAGCCCCACCCTCACCCAGCTTCCTGGAACCTTTGCTGGCATATGAGCAAGACTTAGTGAGTCTTTTTGCCGTACTGAGTGGTCGGCACTGCCTTTGCAGCTGTGTGATTTTCTAACATGGTGCCTAGAAGCCAATGGATCCCGCCTCCATGTGAGCAGTACTCTTCTGACAGCTTGGCCCTGTGCTCTGGAGGAACACTGCCTTCCCTTCTGGGCCAAAAGGCTACTTCCATGGGCTGTGTTCATTTTTCCTCTGAAGTTTCAAAGTATTAGAGATTTGATGTCACAACTCAGAAAGCATCTGAATTTCTGCATGAAATTAAATTTACGCCAGACCTCAGGATTGTCACCGCATTACCTGAGGGCTAGGAGAAGCTGCAAAGCTTAGATGCATTTATTGGTTTGCTGTCTCTCTTTTGATGGGATAGTTTCCTCTTTTCCCCTAGAGACAGGTTGCGAGAGCAAGTGACATATGTAATATGAAAGAACTTTGTGCTCGGGCAAGTCAGGTGGTCCATGGAGAGAATTATGTTATCATGCTACATTCGTGTCCTGAGAGGAAGGAACAGCACTTTGGAATGAAGATGGGATTCAGCTTGAGCTGTTGATAGGGCCCCTTGTCCTGACGCTGCTGGAGAGTGTCCTCAGAGAGGTGGGGCCTTCCTCAGAAAGGTTGACAACTAGGAAATGAGAGCAGTGCGCCTCCCCACCCAGAAAGCCATCTTGCCACGCCTTCAGGGCCTGTCTCTGTAGGATTTGGAATGAAAAGCCTTTTTTGAGTATTAACTTTCTGAACATGTAGAGTAAACAGTAAATTAATTTAATGCCTAGTGGATTCGCCATGGGAAAAAATGTCCGTGTGGCTTAACCTTTGAGTCATGATCAAGGTAACCTATTCAGCAGGTCTTTTACCCTCAAGGAACCCATTTGCATTGCTTCTGCTGGCCTTCTAAGTGGAGAAAACTAGCAGAGCTGTGCACAGTCGCCTGGGTGGGGCTGGTCCTCTGGCTGCCGTGGCCAGGCCCTGAAGTGATGGGGTCACTTGGAGCCCCATTATCTGCAGCTATGGGCAGCCTCTCCAAGGAGGGAAGAGGACCAGTGTCCAGGCCTTGGTGCCTTTGGTTGAGCAAATAACTGTAAGATTGCTGATGGCTCCCAGCAACGCTTAGAAACAGAATTGGATTGCCTCAGGATGGACTGCTGCAGTACAAAGAGCACACAATTTGTAGCATATGCCCTTTTGACACAGAAAGTGCAAGCGTTTTGCAAGACAGGCTGGATGAGCCGCCCTCCATTCCTGGCTGACACACAGCTAGGATGGGGTGAGTGCCCTTACTCAGCAGGCTGCGTTATTCATCTGCAGCCGACGCCCTGCCTTTCTCCTTTCATCCGCCATGCTGACCCTTTTAGGAATCTCACGAATGCTCCTTCATGTTTCTAAAGTGTCTCTCTACTGAATTAAGCCTCTTGGGACCAACTCATTTCTCCCTCTCAATTATGTGCATCTCCCGGCTGGGTCTCCTTGGCCTAAATAGGATGCCTCTGTGGCTTCAGTCATGTCACAGTACGGGGAGGATGGCATCATCACAATGATTACCTCTCTTCAGTAGTGAAGGATTGCAATGGAAAACACCACTGTCTTTTAAGCTGTGGCAACTCTTTTGAGTTGCCACAGAAAGTCAGTGATACTGTTATTCTTTTGAGCTGATGAGGAAATAATTTAGTAATTTGGATGCTATTTGGAGATGCACTTTGTTTCCTTGGCCCCAAGTGGACCTGTCTCATTCCGGAATATCCTCACCACTGTAGAATGCCCTGCACAGATGGCGTCTCCCTGTCAGGGCCTTTTAAGTCAGCGCAGAGTGTGGAATAAGGGGAGAGCGACAGTCAGTGAAATGCCCAGGCCAGGAGACCCTTGTCCGCCCACTGGCAGGGCTCTGGGCAGCTCACCAGCACTCACTTGCAAGCTCCACATGTTATGTGATCACACTCTCCCTGCCCACATGGCATTTCTTCTTCTCCAGGCTGTCTGCCCATCATAGGGGGAGGCTTCAAGAACACTTTTGTATTTCTGCAGTTATCACAGTGGATTAATGAAATACAGGGTTATTACAGTTCAAAGTTGCTGATTGACCAAGGCAGTTAGAATATGAATACAAATTTGTTACCCATAAAATGTAATTCCACACTATGATAGGGACTGCTGATGATGACATTTTTTTTTTTTTTTTGAGACGGAGTCTCGCTCTGTCACCCAGGCTGGACTGCAGTGGTGCAATCTCAGCTCACTGCAACCTCCGCCTCCCAGGTTCAAGTGATTCTCCTGCCTCAGCCTCCCAAATAGCTGGGACTACAGATGCCTGCCACCACGCCTGGCTAATTTTTTGTATTTTTAGTAGAGACGGGGTTTTACCATGTTAGCCAGGATGGTCTCTGTCTCCTGACCTTGTGATCCGCCCACCTCAGCCTCCCAAAGTGCTGGGATTACAGGCATGAGCCACTGCGCCTGGCCTGCTGACAACATTTTTACTCCATTCCCCCTGCCCCACTGGGAGAGTAGAGAAGAAAATATTGACTTCTACATATAGGCACATCCCATTTTCTGCCCTCCTGGCGGGTGAGGTGGTTGTGACATTCCGGGATATTTTAGTATATCCCATTTTGCTTGAGCAAGTTGTGCCTGTAAATGAAGCACCTAAGTAGGAAGCCCATGGAAACAAGGCTTTTCAACCCTGAAGCCCTTGGATTCCCCGACACCACAGCTGCGCTCATCAGACTGGCACCAGGGGCCCATTCGAGGGCCCTCAAGGTGCCAGGCACTGTGATGGGGCTTAGAGTGCAGCAGTGAGCAAGCCTGAGGTCTGTTCGAGGAGGCAGGGAGTGGACTCACACTTACAGACCCTCGCAAAGACAGGAAGACTAAAACGGGACAGGTCATAAGGCATCAGGTGCTGAGTCTGGGAGCCAGGGCTTCCAGGAGGAAGTAAACTTGTTCTGAGGCCTAAAGGATAAGTAGACAGCTGAGGCCCAGGAGAGGTGGGCAGGAGAGAGGCCCAAGAAGAGGAGAGGCCATGAGAGGACACCAGGGTGAGAAAAGCACAGCCCGGCAGGGCACCCGGAGGAAAGCTGGTGCCCCCAGGAGCCCCAGGGGTAGGAGAAGGGCCAGTGAGGGTGGTGTGGCCAGTCACAGGGCCAGGCAGGCCAGTCCGATTCTCAGAGCAGTGGGAACCGTTGGAGGTTTTTAAGCAGTCTTAATTTAAAAAACCAAATCACTCTGCTGCCACGTGGAGAGCAGAATGGAGCAGACAGGGAAGGACAGAGGGAGGTTTTCTGGTAGGGGTGAGGGTGAGGTGGGCTCAGCAGTGGAGATGAGGACGGTTGGACAGATCTGAGAAGTGCTTTCAAAGCAGGATGCCAGCGACACCGCCATGGACTGGAAATGGATAGTGGGGGATGCCAGCGTCAAGGCCACCCCCAGGTTGTGCAGCTGGGGACAGCACTTGTGAGGGGAGGACAGTCCTACCTAGGGCAGTCCTCCTGTCATCCGAGACCCACTCAATTCTGGGTCACATTGAAATGGTTCTCTCTCTTTGACAGCAAGCCACTAAAATATGGGCTCTGCGTCTTCCATCAGCCAACAGAAAGAATCTTGGAGTTGAGTCTGTCCTTTGAAAGTAGTGGCCAGGCACCTCTGCCGGAGTTCCCGATTCCAAACCCTTTTCAGCTCTTCGGGATTCACCCTCTAGGTGAGGTGCTGGAATTGATGGCGGAGTGAACGACTCTGGGTTGCTGAGTTGAAGGAAAACGTAGGCACCACACGGACAGCTCTCACAGCGCTCCTGGGATTTTCCTTCCTTTGACACTGAGGCTGTTTTGCTTTCAAGCATTCTGCTTTGTGAGGGAATGGCAAGGTCAAGGTGCTCGCCCTTTCCACAGCAAGCACGTGGCACATGCGCTCCACACGCTGAAGCTGCCTCGGGCGTAACTGGCTCCTTTGTTAAGGTCAGCGCCCCTCAAGGCCACGTGCTGTGCAGACAGTGTTGGGATCTTGGGAACTGTGGGGTTCCACTTAGAAACTCATGTCTGGCTCAGCAGCCTACACAGGAGAGTTTGCGGTTACAACAGAGAGACAGTTTCGGGGACAGAAACATCATTTTTTTTGTGCTCCTGCTGGAAGACTGCTCACAGCTCCACTGAGGAAAGCCTGCTTGGTGGAAACTCAACTCTGCTATCATCTGCACCCCGACGCGAGGGGAGTCAAAGGCCAGGGAGCTCTGTGCTTTGTTTTGTAGAAATGTGCCTAGAAATGGTCGCCTTAAGTTATTTAACCCACTCCCTGTTGGGTTTTGAGTTTGTTTCTAGTCTTTTCCAACTGCAAACTGCACTTTAATGACCATTCTCACAGCTGCCTCTTTTCACATGAAAGTCATAACTTCCCTTTGGTAGATTACTAAAAACAAATTGCTGGTTCAGAGAGATGACCAATTCCAAGGCTTCTGATCAGCTTGGCCCAGCTGCTGCCCACAACAAGGTGCCCCTCCCGAGCCTGCACTCGCCGTGTCCTGGGGTCACCGTTCTCCCGTCAGTTTCTGTACCTAACTGAAAGGGCCTCTTGTTCCTCCTTTTCCCGGACCAGTTTAGGATGTGTCATCGTTCGCTCCCCTTCATGAGCTCTCATGTTTTATTTCCTTCTCTGCATTCTCAGGTTGCCCTTGGCTTTGGCTTTCCACCTGAGCAGCACGTGGGAAATGTTTTCACGTGATGAAAGTATACGTCTGAAGTTCGCTATGAACTCGTCCTAGCCCCAGAGCTAGTGTGCATGCATGTCACTGTCATATAGATAATTGATGAGCGATTGGTGTTGTCTGAAGCAGTGACAGCCTGGGTGTGTCAGTGTCTCCAAAACCGTCCCATCGTGGCATCCTACAAATGGGCTGAGTCCTGGAAGCTGTTGAGAAGTTGTATCTCCTTTATGGCGGGTTCTCTGGAATAGCAAATTAGGGAAAATGCTTTATGAGGCTCTGTATTGACAATAATAATTTATAAGCAGGTAACCCCCATTTTGGCTTTGGTATTTGTCGGTGCTGTACAAGCGTCTTGAATTACTCTGGTAGCTTTTCCAGAAAGACTTATGACTTCACCACATTTCTCGAGTTACGATGAAGGCAGAGTCTGGGACCCTGAGTGAGCATTGAATGCTGGAAGCCGGGGGTGGGAGCATTGGGGACAGACTCCAGATGCCTGTGCCACCCCCCAGCCCCATGAGATACATTCTTGAACATTCCCAAGAAGAATCTGTGGGCTCCTCTGCGCTGTGAAGTGCAGGGGGCTTCCCTCTGGAATTCAGCCCAGCTGTCCCTCCTTGCTTTGGCTGGCTCCAGATGCCATTTAGAGGAAATGTTTGGCCCATTTCCCAGGTGCCAGCTTTTCCCACGAGGAAGCTGTCAGTGCTTCCTGGTCAGGGAAATCTTTTGAGAGTGATTTGATCAGTCACAGTCGGTTGGGGTGAAGTGGTATGTGGAGAGGACAGGATTTGGAACCAGGGTTCCTGGATTAGAATCCTGCTCCATACCTCACTGGCTGTGTGACCCCAGGCTCGTGAATCTGCCTCTCTTGATCTGTTTCCTCATGAATAAAGGGAAGTGACTTTGTACTCTGGCGTGGGCCTTACTCATTCGTGTGCCCCACATGGCGCTAGGTGCGAGGGCACAGCCCGAGGCACTCAGGAAGCCGAGGCTGCCGTCCCTGGGCTGGGGCCTCCCAGCAGTGATGCTAATTTAGCCCTGGTGCCCCGTGCCACAGCTTCCAGACGCTGTGGTTTCCTTCTGCTCTCTCCTGAGAGGCGTGTCCCCTCTGTACCCAGAGCCAAGGAGGGCAGGCAGCCCTGGAACCCCGTTCAGGGACGGTAGCCAGGGTCTGTGTTCCCCACAGGTCCCTGGATGTCAGCATGGCAGCCACAAACCTGGAGAACCAGTTGCACAGTGCACAGAAGAACCTCCTGTTCCTTCAGCGGGAGCACGCCAGCACGCTCAAGGGGCTGCATGCTGAGATCAGGCGGCTGCAGCAGCACTGCACAGGTACGCCAAGGAGCGGGCCCGGGGAAGGCAGAGCAGCTGTGGGGCACTGCAGAGCCCAGCGTCAGGACCACGCTAGGCCTGTCCTGCCCCAGCTCCCACTGCCATCGCAGGAGTCCATCCAAATGCCTTATATCACCCTCATTGCATAATCAAGATGCAGTGAGCATGAAGCTGCAAAGCCTTTCCTTGGCATGCTGAGGACTTAAGAGATTAAAATACAATGGTTAGAATTTCCAACATGTTTTGGAACATCTTGGCTACCAAGATGTAGCCTGTGTGATACATAGAGCCAGCTGCTGGCTTGTTTGGGATTGTTGGGATGTGTTATGGGGGAATGGGGAAGGGAGTTTGGGGGAACAGAGGCTGCCCTCTGACCCCAGGGAGCATAGCAGCCGCTGATATTTTCTGCTGCTCTCACGCTCGCCTCTCCTGCTGCCAAACCCTGCTCTGTCTGAGCAGGACTCACTGGCCAATCATGGGAATCGGTTTTGCCTTTTCAAAGCTGATGAAGATTCTGAAATGTACGGTAACAGAATTAATGTGTAACATTTCCCTTTTAGATTTAACATATGAGCTGACACTCAAAAGTTCCGAACAGACAGGTAAGAACTCTTCCCAGGAGTAAATGACAGTCCATTTTCCTTTGTGGTACGTGTCGGTGCTGTTTGTTTTCACTGGTCACACACTGAGAAGAAAACGCTCTTCTAGGAAGAGTTCCACATGTGGCCTGAGCTCTCTAAGGAGAGGTGAGGAGGCTGTTTGGATCCCTCTGTGTTCCAAGTGGTTATTGGTGGGCAAGGGGATGAGTGATTTTGTTTACTTTTGATTGACACATATATTTGGGATGACTGTTTTATGTTTTTCTGATTTTCCTACAATAAACGTGTTCCTTGTATCATCAGGACATAAAAATAGATGTGACTTAAACCCAAAAGGAGGAGCAGCAGCAGCAGCACTGGCAGAGCCGCCCCCACTCCTCCGTGTCGCCGCCGCCTAGCACGGGCCTGGCACAGAGCAGCTGCTCACTAAATGCTGGTGGCCGAGCGGTCACATTACTAGACAGGCCCCTGAGGATCTGGGGCTCTCTCTGGACTGCAGCCCCAGAACCTCCCCCCAACCAGAATCCTCCAGAACCTCAGGGAACCCCAAAGGCCATCCGCCTGATGGCCGCCAGAGAAGAGACAGAAACCCAGGCCTTCCCAGGGGCCTCTGTGCCTGCTGTGAAGAGCCTGCTTCCCAGAATGGGGTGGGGATTTGGAAAGAGCTGAATCCATATTTGTGCAGAGATGCCTTTTTCTAAACAGGCCTCACAGTGGTAGTTATTACTCATGAGAGTGTCCAGTTCTTTGTAAAAGACACGGACCATTTCCACCAAGCCTTAGTGGATTACCAAGCACTGATGTTTTTCCATTTGCACTGCTCATATTACAGCCTCCTGAGTGCGCCTTTCAGGAGCCCAGACATCATTTTGTCTCTGTGTGGTAGGGACGGCGCCGTGGGCTTCTCGGGGTGGTGGAACAGGAGCCTGTCCTCAGGAGTCTCCCTGTGGAGGGACAGGGACCTCCCCCAAAGTGCTGGGACTGGTGGCTGGGCCTCCGGGAATGCAGGGGAACAGGATTTCAACCTGACTTTGGGGACCTCCAGCACCCACACCTGCCATCACTGAAGCCTTGGGAAAGGAGCTCCCTGTGCATGGAAGCCCGGGCATCCTTGCTGTCTGTCTCCTCCTGGTCCAGGTGAATCTGAAGCAGCACACATCTTGCCCTGTGGCCTCTCCAGTCAGGGTTCTCAACCCCAGTTCCCAAGGCCAACCGCCCACCCGCCCGCCTGTTGTAGTGCTCTCAGCAGCAGCGGGGTCCCCGCAGCAAGGGCGGGGTCTCAGGGGAGGCAGTGTAAAAAGCCTCTCAAGTGGTTCTGGTGGGGACATCTCCCTCCCAGTGGTGAAGATCGATGTTTTACATTAGTGCGTTCAGAACCTGCTCAGTTCTAAGCAGCTCTGGGCCCCAGGGTACAGCAGACTCTTGGCCTCCCTCCCTTGGAGCTGTGACCCCAGAAGTCTGGGCGGGCCCTGGGAGTCCCCAGGTTTAGATGCGCTGCGGTGCCCTCACACTCAGCCAGGCTTAGCAGTGCAGTGTTTGGAGACCAGGACCAGTTGCTGCTGTCTGTTCAGTGTGCACAAAGCTTTCACGGGGAGACTGAAATTTCCAGAAAGGGGGTATGTACAGAGGAGGTGGTGGAATGGAGCTTTCTATATAAAGAGTAAGGAATTGGCAAAACAGGAGGTGCTGATTCCCAGGAAGGACAGTCACCGAAGCAGCTCTCCAGAGCTGGGGATGGAGGATCAGTCGCGCCAGCTCCTTCCCACAGGACGGCCCACTCAAGTTGGGCCAGCAAACATCAGCTGGGAGCCAAGGCTGCACACAGCTAGATTACTCTCAAGGAAAGAGAATAAGGAGGATGTCCGTCCAGGAACAGCCTCTCAGGATGCTGTGGCCAAAAGAACCAGAGTGATGCATAGTGAGCCCCGACTTGGAGGGGCTGTGGGGCCTTGGGCAAGTTCTTTGACATCCCTGAACCTGCATCTTCATATGACAGATGCCCCACAGGTGTGAGTTTCCGGTTTGAACACCAGGGCCTTCTGCCTTTGTGGCCTGCCCCAGTCAGCTGCCCCTCATAGGACATGAGCAAAGCCCAGGGAGAGCCTTGTTCCTGAAGGTTCCAAACATCTGTTAGCCCTTTGCAGCACTGCCTGGGGGAAGAAAATCTCAGGATGTTCACACAGGCCAGGGATGTGGTTGAAGGTCTGGGTTGCAGCCTTTCCTCGGAAGGAGGCCAAGGCCCACTCTGCACCTGAGTGTGGGCTGAAAGCAAAGGCCCTACGACAGGCATGGGTGGTTGTCCCACAGGCCCTGGGGGAAGGACAGTGGGTTCCAGGCCCGATGCTGGGCCCAGGTCAGCATTTCAGGTTGCACGGGTTCAGCCCAGATGGCCAGGCTCCTGGGTCTTACGGTGTCTACAGGGTCATATGTTTCTGTGTCTGTCCCCCTCTTTACCTCTGAAACTGTGTTTCAGGATCCATTTTCCTTTTGGCAAAAAAAAGAGACCTCATGAAAGGTAGTATTGCATGCGTCCTTTTTAGGGAGGTCATTTGCTGACATTACACATGATATACACCCATGGACACGTTTTATAAAATACAGACTTGCAATGGTTCAACTTAAAATTTTTCAACTACATGGGGCAATACGCATTGAGTCCACTCCTCGACTTTTTACCACGGATATGTCCAGATAAACCCACAGTAAGCTGAAAATACCAAAAACACACTTTTGACTTACGGTATTTTCAACTTAACATTGGATTTTTCGGGACATGATCCCATGCTAAGTCAAGGAGCGCCCATCACCTGCAGTGCTCAGCACAAAACCAGTCCAGTCAGCCATGGGCCTTCAGAAGCTCAGAGTCTGGCTGGCAGGACATGCTGCAGAGCTGCTGCTCGCTCAGGCAGGTGGGGAAAATTCAAGGCGGGACAGAGGCCCGGGAAAGCCGTCTAGTGGCATCCAGTGTCTAGGCAGGCCCTGGGTGGTGGAGTGGATACAGAGAAATGGTGTGCACATCTGGAGTTAGGTCAGGGATGGAGGTTACAGTAGAAACAGAACAAGAGGTGGTGGCTTGGGGAGAGATGGAAGCTTTGATTTGTCATGTTTTCTGTGGGAGCAGAAAACATTCGGGACAGATTGAGGAACTGGAAGGCATCCGGCAGTTTGGATTTTATTAGGCAGTGAGGAACCATTTTGAACAGAGGAGAAGAATATTTAGAGGGGTGACCAAGCTTCCTAAATACAGATGGACTGAAAGGAAGACCAGAGAGGAGGTGGGACCAAGGCCGGCTGCAGAGCAGGGAGGGCCCAGGGAGGGGACGAGTCCACTGAGCAGCCGGCAGAGAGAAACCTTCAGGGAGGGGAGAGGCTGGGATGGCGGGTGCAGTGTCTCCATCCAGTCTTCCCGGGAGAGTCAAAACGCGGGAAGCAGAGCAGCCCTCTGGACTTGAGGGTGTGTCTCACAGCCCCTCACTTGGAGAAGTGGTGCTCAGGACACACTGAGCCAGGAGTTAACATTCAAGGTGAGTTCCAGACCGGCAAGGAAGAGTCTAGAAAGAACTTCCCAGGGGCCAGACAAGGAGCATTGGCCAGCCAGGCAGTGTTAGGAGGAGCAGGACAGTGACCCAGGGTTGGGAGCCAGGGGTGCTACATGAGGTGACCAGGGACTGCAGGTTGCCAGAGGAGCAGAGAAGGAGGCAACTGGCATTTGCTGAAGGACTGGGTGAGGGCAGGGACAGCAGGAGGAGGCCTGAGGTGTTAGGGCAGGGGCAGCAAAGGGCCAAGGGCAAGAGCCACAGAGAGGAGGACAGCTCATTCTCTGAGCAGAAAGTGGGAGTGTGTGTGTGTGAGAGAGAGAGAGAAAGAGAGGAGGCCAGTGGCAGAGCAGAGGTGACAGCTCCACACCCGTTCTCCTCTTAACATCAGAGTTTTAATGCAATAGACATGGAGAATTCTTTTTACATTTGAGTTTCAAACAGTGCTTTGAATGTAGCAGGCATTTCATAAACGCCATCTGAGCAGAGAGAGGGATTTGTGCCAGTTTAACCCTAAGTGTATGGTGAGGTCTAATACTCTGCAGTTGCCTGTTTTAACTTCAGCATCTTTAAGGTTTGGAGACATTATCTTTTATGTAGTAAGCCAGAGAACTAAGGGGAAAGGGCCTCAGAGATGCCCTGCTCTCTCTGCCTTGGGGATGGGAGGGGCCTTTCCAGAGCCCCCATAGCCCTGCCTTCTGCATGGCCCCCACCAGCCTAACCAGGGCCCTCTACCAGAAAGGTCCACCTGCCCCGTAGAGGCCTCGCCACTCGGCCTCAGTCTGATAAGTTCTTCACCTGCTTCCTTGGCTTATTCTTGTAGGAGACGGGACTTCTAGAAGCAGCGAATTAAAGAAAAGATGTGAAGAACTGGAAGTCCAGCTGAAAGTGAAAGAGAAGGAAAATGCTGAGTTGTTGAAAGAATTGGAGCAGAAAAACGCGATGATCACGGTGCTGGAGAACACCATCAAGGAGCGGGAGAAGAAGTACCTGGAGGAGCTGAAGGCCAAGAGCCACAAGCTGACCCTGCTGTCCAGCGAGCTGGAGCAGCGGGCCGGCACCATCGCCTACCTGACCTCCCAGCTGCACGCCGCCAAGAAGAAGCTCATGAGCTCCAGCGGGACCTCAGATGCCAGCCCGTCGGGGAGCCCCGTGCTGGCCAGCTACAAGCCAGCGCCCCCCAAAGACAAGCTGCCCGAAACGCCTCGCCGCCGCATGAAAAAGAGCCTCTCGGCCCCCTTGCACCCAGAATTTGAAGAGGTCTACAGATTCGGGGCAGAGAGCAGGAAACTCCTTTTGCGGGAACCGGTGGATGCTATGCCCGACCCCACCCCATTTCTGCTGGCCAGGGAGTCTGCTGAGGTCCACCTCATCAAAGAGAGGCCCCTCGTCATCCCCCCCATCGCCTCCGACCGAAGCAGCGAGCAGCACAGCCCGGCCCGCGAGAAGCCACATAAGGCCCACGTCGGGGTGGCGCATCGGATCCACCACGCCGCCCCGCCGCAGGCCCAGCCTGAGGTGGAGACGCTGACGGTCGACCAGGTGAACGGAGGCAAGGTGGTGAGGAAGCACTCAGGGACGGACAGAACTGTGTGAAGCCCGCCAGGCCCAGCCCGCGCTGTCCACGCACTGTGAGCACTTCCAGGAAGTCTCAGCCACACCTTTTCCGTCTCATTCCCATGCATGCCAAACTCTTTTCACACCTGCCGACCAATTCTCCTTCCGCTCCTCTTGCCCTCTTGACACCAAAATACGATCGTGCCCCTGCTGCAGAGTATGTATTTCCTAACTGCTGTGCCCAAACGCCTGTGTGCCGAGTCGCCTGCTCCTCATCTCGCTCCGTGTAACCTAAGTGCGCTGCGGACAAAGCCCAGGCCACAGCTGCCTCACTCCTGATGTTCACAACGCCAGATAGTCACATGCCTCATTCATTCTCAAGTCAGAACAACACAGACCAACCTTGATCTTATCCCCGGGCTCCAGGGCAGCCTGGTCGAGCAGCCCCTGCTCCCTCCTGGAGACCCCTGTCACCCCCTGACCAACCTTTCCCAGGGCGGCACCGATCACTGAGCACCCGTGTGTGTCTCGAGGGACTAAATAAGATGACGCTACTCCTCACAGCACCACAGCCTGAACGTGTGTTCATATTTTTTGTTGGTTTTATCCAAAATGTTTAAGATCCCAACAAACTTTATTTTCTAAACCTGCCTTCCTTCTGTTTTGTGTCTTTTATTAAACCACCTGAGGGCTAGGAGGACACTGCCAGAGGGGGAGCAACAGCAGGTCCCAGAGGCGACTCCTGGCTCCTCCCTGCCCACAGCTAGTCCTGAGAATGTTCTGTGCTCCTGAGGCTCTGTGGGTAGCTGCTTTTGCCTGTGATGGCCTCCGCCACTGCGCTGCCCGAGCTAGCCCCTGCCCTCCCTCGTGGAGTGAAGCCACCCCTCACCTCCAGGTGGCCAGCCTCGTGGTGCACAGAGGGAAGAGGTGCCCAGTGACCACTGGTCCCGGAGGTTGCATGTCCTCACCTGATCCCACACAGACGTAGGCAGGCTGGGGGTAGAATCTGGTGCAGGAACTAAACACTAAGATCAACAGCCTCACAGTCACCCTGGCAGCTCAGAGCCAAAGGAGCCAGGGCCAGAGAGTTCTAGAAGGGTGAGAAGTGGCTGCAGGTGACTGGCCGCTTCTGCTCTGTGCCTGACATCATCAGCCCTTCTTGCCAAAAAGGTGCGTCTGCTGAAACAGACCAGGATGGCAAAAAACACACCTTTGGAAATTTACATTAGGATTCTCACTTGTGCCAATGCGATGCATGTCAGGCACTTTCGCCTAATCAAGTGTTCTCTGAGAAGGAAAAGAAAACTCCACACATCTTAAAATACCCTCCAATATTTACTTGTTGATTATATAGATTCCTTTAAAAATAGTACTTAAAACAAAACCGTTCAGGTTAATTTGTATGGAAGGAGATTTAAATGGCCGATTTCAAATGAAAAATCAGTTCAATCCCTCTCCCGCCTCTTGAGAGGCCCCAAGAAATGACAGCAGACCCAGTCACTCTTCCTGACCAGTCCCAGACTCAGAATTCATGAAGCAGTTTTCTTCGCCCAAAGGTTAATCAGAATTCAGGGTTAGGCACACTCCTTGCAGCACCCAGTGAGAAATGTGCCTCGTGGTAAAGAGATCAGCTTCAAAGACCAAGCCAACACCCATGGCGTTCCTTCTCATGGAGGTGGTGTAGACAGGGGTCCGGAAGGTATTCTGCAAGGGAAAGGCAGGTGAGACACCCCCTTGGAGAGAGGGTGGAGGGGGTGAAGGTGCAGTCTTAAAAGTACTTGACAGGCAGGGGGCCCTCATGCAAGACTGCATCTGAGAACACACACGGGGTCAGGGCTTCGCAGGGCCATCCTCCACCAGCTTCACTTGGACCTGGCTTCACACAGAGACACTGGTTAAAAGTGGGTCCTGGCCCAGGCAGAGCAGAAGTCATCTGCTGTCCACACTAGAGGAAACCACTTTATGACTCAGGCAACATCTGCAGCATTTCACAAGAGGGCAGGGAGTCTCCCCTTGGTTAGTCTAGACCACAGGACTGCCACTTGAGCCTGCCGCCTGTGGAAAGATCGGCATCCACGCACATGCGCAACCGCGTGCCTTTCCCGGGAAGCGGCTCTCTGTAGCTTTTATCACAGCTCCAAGACTCCCCCAGCCCATAAAGCTCAGGCACCCTTGTTTGAAAAAGCAGGACTATTGGAACCACCTCAGCCATAACTACAGTCAGAAGAGGAAGGTCCCTGGTGTCAGAGAGGAGGGACTGGGCCTTCACCTGCAGCTTGAGGCGGTGGGCTTCAATGGGGATGATCTTCAGGATCGGCAGGTCCACAACCAGCACCTTGGGTTTGCTCTTGATAAGACATCCTTTCTCTATATCCCAGTCAGCACCCTCCAGGTACAGTCCTGAGACAAAGCATCCTAGAGACACAGGGGAGAGCCTGGATACAAACAGCATCCACGGCCCGCCAGGAGTGGCTCTATCAGGTACACACACAGCAACACACAGGCCACTGGCTGGCCTCCTCCCCAGCACACCGGGACACAGCCCAGGCCCTCCTCCAGCACTTCTGTCCTGCCCACCGTCCCTCTATGGAGGAGCAGCCCAGGCAGGAGACCCCATAGCCCTCCCCCGTGGCCCAGAGAAGTGGGTGCGGGGTGGTGGCCTCTCCCCCAGGAATGAGGCATCAAGGCATACACACTTAGACCACCCTGGGCCCCGAGGCTGCTACCAGAGTTAGAATGGGCACCATGGCAACCCCAGCTACACTGCAAGCCGAAGTGGCTTCCAAGGAGGAAGTCGAAGCCTCACAAAGTGGTCTCCAGGGAGGAGGACCCAGAAGACGTGCAGAGAGAGGAGCACGCTCATGTGGCCCCAGAGAGGGCAGCAGCCCGGACACCTGCCAGCTCCCCTGCCACTGGGACCTGGGAGAGTCCCTTCATCTTTACCACTAGCCATCTCAAAAGAGATTTTGTTCCTTACAGTTAACTCTAAGACAACATGACCCCGGGAAACAGCAGCTTCCAGCTCTCATGTGCACAGTCAGTAACCAGTGTCCAAGAGGTGAAGTTATGGCATAATTTACAAGTTCCAGCCAAGTTATTCCACACTGCTTGGTGGCTCCATGCCCCTGTCCCTGTCAAGGGTTACAGGAAAGCCACCTGATGGTTTTTGCAAGAGCTAATTCTGACCTAGGAGCCCACTTCCCATGAACTAGCAGAGTGAACGTGGTTCAGGTCTCCCCTGCCATTGACCCCAGGTCTCAACGGAGAAAGTGGAAGAGAAACTTCTGTATTCACCCTCAGAGGTGTTAAGATACGGGCAGTCCGCAGACACAGGAAATCTTTGCAGCAGGCTGGCTTTCAAACATGGCCTGGCCCATTGTGGCCCACACTATGCCTGTCCCTTTGACTTGGAGGTGGCTCAGGGAGAGAAATCCTAAGTGAGCAGCTGTGGCTCCCTAACAAGCTGACCGTACCTTGTCCCGCCCGCTCATTCACTTCCTCTGCATCCTGGAACTTGGTGACTTGTGTGAACAAGGTGGAGCGGTCCAGTGGCCAGCCGTTCTTCCGGCAGGTGGCCTGCACCAGTGCCGTGAGGTAGGATTCGGGGACGTGCAGCCCCGAAAGCCACATCACGCTGGGCTCACTCTCAGTAACCTGGGGAGAAAAGAGGGCAAGTGCTGGGAGCCTGGGGCTGCCATCCAATGCCAGGGCAAAGCTGGCCTGGGAACTTAGTTTATGATAAAAGACGTGTTTTACCTGAGTGGCCAAAGATGGCATTGGCACAACTGGCAGCCTGTTTGAGAAAAATAATCTGGACTGCCACATTCCAGGTAGATCAAAGATTTAGATATAAAAGTAAAACCATCAAAGAACTGAACCACATCTCCAATGAATGCTTTCATACCGTGGAGTAGGAAATGCAAAGCCCAGAATAAGAAAGAAAAGCCTTGTAGGTTTGACTACATAAAAATGTAAAACTTTTCTACGGAAAAAATACTGTAAGCAAAGTGAAGACTTACGACAGGCTGGGAGAAACATCTGCAACACTGGCAGACCGAGGGCTAATTTCTTTGATATGCAAAGAGCTCTTAAACTTCAATGAAAAGGAGACCTCACTAAAAATTAAATCCAGATACAAAAAGACAGTTCACAGAAAAAGAAACACAAAATGTCTGTAAAGCATGTGAAATACGCTCAGACCCAGCATAATTAAAGACATGCAAAGCAAAACAATGAGCTACGATTTTCACCTGTTAGGTACACAGTGTTGCAGAGCGGTGAGGAAATTAACACTCATGCACTGTGTCTTTTCTAACAATCCAACAAGCGCTAGCAGAATTTACATGCACACGCTCTTTGATCCAACTCTTCCACTGCCAGAATTTACCCATGGAATACACCCCATGCATATTCATAGACGTGCACCAGAATGTTATTTGTATTAGCAAAAAAAAAAAATATGGTAACCACCTAAATGTAGGCGGTTACCATATTTTTAGGCTACAGAAGGAGGAGAAAGGATATGGAACATTTGCGCAATGGCGCACTCTAAAAAGGAACAAGCTCGCTTTCTATGTACTAATATGGAGTAAGTGCCGAGATAAACGCTTAGATAACATAATCAGGTGTGTACAGTATGCTTCAAAGTCCTGAAAATAAAAAAAGGAAAAACAAAAGATACAGATATGCTTGTAAGAATCTCAGACCATTCCCAGAGCACCCAGTAAACTTTACCAGAGGTTACTGCTGGGGAATGGAAAGGGGATTGGAGGTGGTTTGAGGAAGTCTAGGTTGACAGGGAAGAGGTAGTGATGTGCCACTTACCCACAACATGTACTGGCTGAACCGCCGCAGGAAGTAGACCATCCAGTTTCCAAGGGACTTCAACGTGTCAGGAGCAAGCTTTCTCCAGATATTAGGGATATTCCCGAGAAAAAGAGACCTGGCCACATCGTCCAACTCACTGCTCATTCCAACTTCTCCAGCCAAGGCCTGTTTAGAATCAAGAGCGATCGGGCAAGACTCGGTGAGAAGCCCAGGTGCTACCAGTCTAGGCAGTAATCTGCACGTGAGAGGCAGGCTCACCCTCTGAAGCTCGGCCAGAGACTTGCTCATCCGGACCACAAGTTTGTTGAAGCGTTCCAGCTCCTGCAGGAGCACCACCGAAGTCGGGGAGATTCCCGTTCCGAGGCGCTTCCTCACCTGGTCCAAGTCAAAGACTTTGGGCATCTTGTTTTCTATGTCTTTGGCCACTTGGCCAATATAATCATCGCGGCTGATGCCACTGCTGGATTCCCCTAAAACCAGGACACTTTTCAGGGAAAGCAAGGCATCTGTGTGCAGAACCAGGGCCTCCTGAGCCTGCGGGTTCGGGGAAAGGCATCAGCAATGTGGGAGAGCTACGAGGAGCAATCGTAAAACCCCAATCAGGCCGGGCGCGGTGGCTCACGCCTGTAATCCCAGCACTTTGGGAGGCCGAGGCGGGTGGAACACGAGGTCAAGAGATCGAGACCATCCTGGTCAACATGGTGAAACCCCGTCTCTACTAAAAATACAAAAAAAATTAGCTGGGCACGGTGGCTCGTGCCTGTAATCCCAGCTACTCAGGAGGCTGAGGCAGGAGAATTGCCTGAACCCAGGAGGCAGAGGTTGCGGTGAGCCAAGATCGTGCCATTGCACTCTAGCCTGGGTAACAAGAGCGAAACTCCGTCTCAAAAAAAAAAAAAAAAAAAAAAACCCCAATCAAACTAATGAAGTCGTCCGGAGTAGAGTTACCTGTCTGAGGCTGCAGCTCCAGCAGGTGAGCCCATGTGTCCCGAGCTGCCTGCGTGTAATAGCCGATCTCAGCGTTGGAGTGGAGGCCAAACACTTCCGGCGTGTTGGCGAGAGGGAGGGCCTCAATGGCTTCTGCAATCACAGCACCGCAGAGGTGGCACTGTCCAGCCACCTTCGCTTTCCCAGGGCCCACAGCCTCAAAGTCCCCAGACATGCAAGACTAATTTTCACTGTTTAGAGGGCAACTTTTTTTTTTTCTCAGTCACCCAGGCTAGAGTGGAGTGCAGTGGTATGATCACAGCTCACTATAGCCCCGACCTCCTGGGTTCAAGCATCTCTCCCATCTCAGCCTCCCAAGTAGCTGGGAGTACAGGTGTTCACACCACATTCAACTAATTTTTTTTATTTTTATTTGTGTGTGTGTGTGTTTAATTTTTTTTTTTTTTTAGTAGAGATGGGATCTTGCTTGGTCTTGAACTCCTGGGCTCAAGCGATCTGCCCTTCTTGACCTTCCAAAGAAGGGATTACAGGTGCAAGCCACCATGACCAGACAATGGCATGTTTTTAATGTAAAAATTCGACACTATCACACCCAATCCA
This sequence comes from Aotus nancymaae, assembly GCF_030222135.1. Lineage (NCBI taxonomy): Eukaryota > Metazoa > Chordata > Mammalia > Primates > Aotidae > Aotus > Aotus nancymaae. The sequence continues at coordinate 9,154,361 of NW_026988433.1, forward strand.
GCTGTATGTTCATCTTTTATGAAAATGGCTCAGTGAGCTTCACCATGGCCACTCTGCCCTTCCAGGTGGAACCTGATTTATTGACCATCATTCCAGGATGGGAAATATGCACTCTATCAGCTCTGCAGCCAGGAGGCATCTGCCGAGCCACCTATCAGGCCGAACACACCACACTTGACCAGCTGAGGGGCCCCTACCAGGAGAGGAACCAGCTGAAATGCATGGTATCACTTCAAGGCTGTTTAGCCTTGAAAATAACTTTTTGTATCTGAGAAATCTCACCAACAAACTTCTCCTTTTCGTCACCAACAGGGATTTTGTAGTCCACTTCCTTGTTCCGGAAGAAGTGGAACGGCTGGAAAGTATCAAAAATGAAGTCCCCCAGGTACTCATCCATGTAGATGGTCAGGATGCGGCGATCAAAGCTGTCGATAGCTCGTCCTCCATACATGACCTGAAATTAGAGGGCCCGAGAGCCAGCCAGGGGCTCAGAACCTACTGTGCGCATCCCGGGGGTCCGGGGCCACAGACTCCTGCGGCCTGGCTGCTGGAAGGCCCGACCCTGCTGACTTGCATGGTCTGTGGGGCCACTGTTCACACAAGGCTTCTGTGGCTTTGCTGGCTTCGCAAGGGACAGGGCCCAAAGCAGGAGGCAGCCCTCATGAAGCGCTGGGAGCCCCTGTGCCACAGGCACAGTCCCCAGAACACATCGAACAAACAGCCGAAGAAGCCAGCAGCTGCTTCTGTCTTCGGAATTGATGTCACCGCCTGAGCCACGTGCACACAACCGGGAGAGCTTCCTGTGAGCTCAGCCTATGGAGCCAGGTGAGGCAAGGGGCTAGCGGACGCCTAGCCTGAATCCCCAGCCATGGATCCAGCTCAGGGAACCTCTGTGTGAACAGAGCTCACTTAGGACAAAGAACAACCGGTGAGAGCGGGGAGAATGGCACAGAGACCCAAGGGAACAGGGCGGAAGAGGCTGGCCCTGAGGGCTCGGAGGAAAACAGGGGCACAAGGCCACAGCTCTGTAGCCCCAGAAGCACCTGCAGAGGAGTCCCAGGCACCCCTACCTCTCCAATTAGGTACTTGAGGCTGCCCCACGGGATCCTCGGGTCCCGTTGCTGAAAGGCTTTCGTTAAGTACGTGTTCAGAATTTCCATGCAGACCTTAAAAGAAGAGAACACGCTCATTATACTGAAACCGTGTTCACATTCTGATACTTTTCTGAAAAGGCAGCTGGGACGGCACAACCCTGCTGTGGCCGAACTGGAGGAAAGTCGGCGGCAGCGGGCCGCCTAAGGAAGCTGTTTCCAAGGAGAAGCAGCGCCGTCACCTGGAAGTCAGACTCATTGAAGTCATAGTACACGTTCCAGCCAATCTTCCCAAACTTCCTTCTCTCCTGCACCACAGCATGGAAGAATGCCAGCACGTAGACCAGCGGCTTGAAGGCAGGGTGCGGGCACTGGTCCAGCATTTCGTGAGAGATCTTGAAGTAAGTTGCCCTCATGTTGAGTTTCAGCCCATTGGGCGGCTCGGTGACAACCTTCAGAAGAGAAGAAAACCAACTGTGATGGAAACTGCAGGCCCACGAGCTTCGAGGAGTGTGCAAAACGTAGGCTCTTGGCTTTCCCTTCATGTTTATGGAGCCATCCGTCCGAGACCTCCAACAGGTAAAGCCTCTTGTCCAGGGCCCAGGCTAAGAAGTGAAAGGACATGTTCTAGCTCTCGGGGTCAAGGGTCTTTGACCTCCTCTGAACCATGAGATCCTTTACTATAAAATGAAAGTAAAGTCTTCCCTCTGCCTCCCCAGAGAGAGAGAGAGAGGACACAAAACCTTTCCAGAAGAATTCCCTGGAGAATAAATTAAATAGGGCATATAAACCACCCAAAACTTCTGCCGTCAGCACTAGAGTCCTGCAGGCTGCGGGTGGGCCCATGAAGTTATGAACAGCAGCCCAGATAGTGTTAGGGACACATGCGGAATTGGTAGAGATAGGCCCGGGAGTCACAGACACCAAACCCAGGACAGTGGCTCCCTCTGAAGAGAGAGAGAGGTGGGATTGAGAAGGGTTTCAGCCACGAGGTTTCAACTGCTTATTTCTACACACGCACACGCACCCCACCCCACCCCACAGCAAAATGGTGGTGATCTGAGAAGCTGGGTGGTGGGCATGGTGGTGTCTGTCCTGAAGCAGACCTTTAGGGACTTCTGCAGAATCCCAATGGGGAAGCCCTTGGTGGGGTCCGTGGTGAGCCACAGGCGGAAGTCTGGGTGGGGCTTGGTGATCCTCTCCAGGGACTTCTCCAGATCTTTCAGCCACTTGACCAGGAGGTGGCAGTTCTGCAGCATAAGCCACTGCCCGCGAGCCACCGCGGTCTCCAGCAGCTGCAGGGCCACCTGTGCCGGGGAGAAGGAAGAGGAGAAGGGTGAGTTGCCACTCAAACCCAACCCCGTGCTCTTCAGAGACCCACTCCACACCCACAGAAAGGTGATGGCCAGCTCCAGCAGAATCCAGAAGAAAGCCAAGGATCCAGGCGCTACAGGGGGAGCCTTCAAAGAAACCATATTTTAGAAACCCCATGGGCCCCATGGGTGCACTGAGCTGGTCACACACAGCCCGGAAGATGGGTGAGCGTTTTGCACTCATCAGCCTCCCTGGCCTGAGAAGACCCAAATTCTCCCACATGGTCACTCCTGTCCTCTGAGGAGTCCTGAAAAGGGCCGCAAGAGAACAGCTAAAGCCCACTAGGAAGTAGGGACCGTGCTGGCCACTGTAACATCTTAAGGGGCCTAGGCCTGGAAAACAATCACCATGTTCCCTCCCAAATGTAATTCAAAGCACAAACAAGCTAAACACGCACAGCAAGTCTTGGTTTCTGAAATGGCTTAAAACTTACATGAGTGCTGACGTTACAATAGCTTCTTTCAGGGTTGAGAGAGCTGGCCCACGTGCCTGGGGCTTGCCTCCTGCACCATCCAGCATGGGTATTGCCATCCTCATCTCACCCAGGGCTTCCAGCAGCAGAGGGGCTTACCCAGAGCCTCGCAGACAGTTCATAGCAAAGCGGGGACTGGCAGTCAGCTCCCTCTGACCCCAACACGCGTGCCTGCGACCGTCACACTTAACTGACCCACAGGCTTTTCCTGCGAGATTTGTCTCACATTGTACTGAACTTTCATAGGGAGTTCTAGCAGGGAGCATTGTGATACAGAGAGGCAGGACCACAGCAAAGAAAGCTCACTGGCTCAGAAGGGTAGGAGGATTCACGCCCCACTTCTGTCCCAAATGGTCCTGGGCTCAGCCTCTCTCAACCCACTCCCCTGGCCATGCAGCTGGGGGCATGATAATCCTGATCCACAACGGGGATGTTTCAGGGACTAAGGGAGGTAAGGACTGTGTGAAAGGGCTTTGGAAACAGCACAGCCTGGGCGCTGCAGCTCATGCCTGTGATCCCAACACTTTGGGAGGCTGAGGTGGGAAGATCACTTGAGCCCAGGAGTTCAAGACCAGCCAGGGCAACATGGTGAGACCCCTTCTCTACAAAAAAATACAAAAAAAAAAAAATTAGCCAGGTATGGTGACATGTGCCTGTAGTCCCAGTTGTTACTGGGGAGGCTGAGGCAGGACGATCACTTGAGCTCAGGAGGTGGGGGCTGCAGTGAGCCATGTTCGTACCACTGCACTCCAGCCTGGGTGACAGAGGGAGACCCTGTCTCAAAAAGAAAAGAAAAAGGGGAAAAAGGAAACCAGCACAGCACCGTGATCACAACACGAGGTTGTGAGCCGTAACTAGCCTTTCCAACATTTCACGACTGCTTCTTAGCTCGGAAATGCATCCAGCTTATCTGTGGCATGGCACACTCAGCTTAAATCCAGGTTAGCTCCTCCTTAGCAGACACCAGGGACCTCCCCTACATGTAGAGCTAGTTCCTTCCAGCCACAAATTACCTTTTCTTGACCTTGACCCATTGCAAGGAATTTGAGGCGATTTCCTCCAAAACCACTGCGCTCCGCTAATTTCATAAGATCACTGGCAGGGTCAGAGCCAGGACTCAGGATAAACACGATGGGCGAATTTGGAGTGCTCTGCTCAAAAATAGCTTCAAAGCTGATCATTGGGGGCTGCACGTACCTGGTGAAAGAAACACAGAAAACTTTCCGGGGAGGACAGCTCCCAACCACGGGCTGGTCTGATCAGCGGTCTCCTCCAGAACCTTCTGACCATTCCTCTGGGATAGCTCTTTGCAGTCTTCCCTGCTTTAGATTCCAGCTTCTACGCACGTCTCCCACCCTGATGGGGAACTCCTGGATGACAGGGACTTCTCTGCACGCCCTGCACACTCAATTCGGTCGGTTTGTGCTGGGCTGGGTGCCTCAGCTTGCCCTCCAGGTGGACCTGCCCATGGCACCAAACCCGGAGGTTCCACACCAGCAGCTCCACAGGCGTGTCCTGGACGGCGCACATCTTGAGTTTTGAGTTTTATGTGTGGGTTTTTTTCTTCTTTTTTAAATTTAGAGATAGAATCTTACCCTGTTGCCCAGGCCTTCACTACAGGTGTGCACCACCACGCCTGGCTAATTTTTTTTATTTTTTATTTTTTAGAGGCGGTGTCTTGTTATGTTGCCCAGTCTGGCCTCAAACTCCTGGCCTCAAGCGAACCTCCCGCATCAGCCTCCTGAAGTGCTGGTATTGCAGGTGTGAGCCACCGCACTTGACCCAGATATGCATTTTAAAATTCATTGCCAACACAAAAATATTGGGAGATTTCAGGTAAAAATCTGAAGTCCTAGCTTCTTTCAGAGTCAGAGGATCCAGCCACTTTGGGTTCCCAATGGCACGCGGTATCAGTCAGCAGGAGCTAAAGGCAGCTGCCCAGGGCCCAGGACCAGGGACCAGCTGCCCAGGGACCAGCCCTGCTGGCTGCAAGGGCACATCCGAGCCGCAGCCCCACGCTCTCTGCCTGGCCTCGCACCCCATGCTAGAGCTACACTGTCCAGTGCCGTGGCCACAAGGCACACGCAGCTACTCAGCACTTAAAATGTGGCTAGCTGCAACTGAGATATGCTGTAAGTGTGAATTCAATCAGACTCTGAAGACTTAATACCAAAAAAAAAGCATGTAAAATGTCTCAATCATGTTCCTATTGATTATACATTCAAATGATCATTTTAATATATTCAGTTAAATAAAATACGTTATTACAATTAATTGCGCCCATTTCTTTTCTAATGTAGCTACTAGAACTTTTGAAACTGCATATGTGGCTCATATCAAATTTCTTGCAAATAGCACTGTTCTAGAATACTGACGAATTCTAGAATATTGGCTATCAAATATTGCACAGACAGGGTGACGACAGCTATCTCGGGAGCTGGACAGCCTGCTTGCTTTGAGTCCAAGGTGAGAGGATGCTAGAGAGTCCACCCCACGGAAAGTGGCAAATCAACAAAATGACACACTTACTTCTCTCCCATCGTTACAGTCACATAGTCAGTCACTGCCCGATAGACCCGATCCACACGGAAACAGCGCAAAATGAGCAACTTCTGGAAAGGGGTGATGTTCTTATCGTAACCCAAGGGGAATGGAAACTGCTCCAATGAATCCAGGTCATACCACTGGGAAAAGCAAAGAATATTCATGGTGGCATCAACTCAGAAATGACAGAAGTCCCCATTTGTGTGTGAAGGTGGCAAAAGCCACCGGAAAGGGATGAGAATCTACAGATGTACTAACTGAAGGCACCTGGTCAGATCTGTCATTCTCCACCCCCAAAGACTATGAAATTCAGAAAGGAAGGAACTGAGTCTTATTCACTGAGTCCCCAGTGCCCATCAAGGGACATGCTACATGGCAGATACCCATAACTATTTCTTGGATGGATGCGTGGGTAGGTGGATGGACAGGTGGGTGCATGGGTTGGTGGATGGGTGGGTGGGTGGGTGGGTGGGAGGGTGGGTGAGTGGATGGATGGATGGATGGACGGACGGAAGGACGGGTGGACAGGTAGATGGTTGGATCTCCCATATAGCTAGCTGAATTAGCCAAGGGAGAATTCCAAGCAGGGAGTTATAGGGCATTGATTACACACTGAATGGATGACTCAAAGGAGTGTCTTCTTTTAAGGGGTTGGGCCACAGTTCAGGTTTGGAGATTGTGGACATGTGGGGAAGAAGAGGAGGAGAAAGGGAACGTGTGCTCACCTCCTGCCAGACGTTCTGATTATTCTCCACGTCATCAGGAAGTTGCCCGAAGTTGTCTGAAAACATTTCTGATAGAAGAATGATATCTTCCCATCCTTGGTCGGACAACCAAGCGCAGGGCTTTTTTCTTTTGCTTTTCTCCAGGGAAATGTTTCCTAATCACAACAGAAGAGAAGCAGACAGCCATTGCGCTGCTGACACAAGCAAGCAACTCTGCTTTGACACCTCTCACTTCTGGGAAAAGTCCACTTCTCAAGAAGGAGACTGGAAAGAGGAAGTGGCCTGGGCTTGCCCTCGTCACCGCCAGTGACACCAACCCGGCGCTCACTGCAGCATCCAGCTTCCAGCCTCAGGGTGGCCCCGAGACAGAGGCTGGCTGCTCCAAGTTCAACCAGAACCACTTCTGAGGCTGGAATGCTCAACTGGAATAGTGAAAAATGCAGTGCTGTTGGAAGCCAAGTTTTAAGGAGAATTTTTGTTCTTGTTTAGTGGACAAACTTACATACATGTATCGTGTGGGCAAGGAGACGGGAAGAATGAGGCTAGGCAAATTCATTACCTTTCAAAAAGAAATCTAATTCTTCTTGAGGGACTCTCCCTTCTGCTTGTTCTATCTTGATGGTCATGTTAAAGGAAAAGAGCAGCTTGTGCCTCTCAAACAGCCCTGGAGGGAAACACCAGGTGAGTATTGATTTCTTAAAATTAACTTTAAAAAACTGAGTTTCTTATGCCCACTGTGCTTCAATGTAAGTGAAATAAAATGAAACACTCAAACTGTATGGCTGCATTTAGCCCTCTTTGCACCTAATGTCCACAAATATCTAAGTGCAGAAAACATGAGCTCAACTCCTAGGTCGTGCCCAAGTGCAGTCCGCAGTGACATGCTCCTGTATGTAACGGAAATGGCCGTGACTACAGGAGGTACGATCACAGCGTCCTGGGAAGAGGAAAAGCCAGTGAGGGCTGGTACAGTGGGACACAGAGCCACCCTCTCAACCGAAGGCGGGCTGTTTGCCTGACTCCAGTGTGTGTGCTTGTCCATTAGGGTCTAGAAGAAGTGTTGGCAAACTTTCTACAAAAGGCCAGATAGTAAATACTTTTGGCTTTGGAAGCTAGATGGTCTCTGTCATAACCACTCAACTCTGCCATTGTAGTACAAAAGCAACCACAGACAATATGTATACAAATGGACATGGCCCTGTTCCAATAAAACTTTATTTACAAACGCAGGCAGTGGGCCAGATTTGGATGCTGGCTGGGGGTCTGCCAACCTCTGTTGCAGAGGATGCACACTCCAGCAACAGACTCTTTATTGATGGATGCAAAATACCAGTTTTCTTTTTTGCTTTTTAACAGAAGACATGTGTTCCTGGGAAAAAAATATTTAAGTCAAAATTTGTGATTTGAATTCTACTTTATAGGTGTACAAAGTATTGACTGTATTGGAGACAGGGTCTTTAGAGAGCTGTTTAAGTTCAAATGAGGCCATTAGGGTGGGCACAGTCCAACCTCACTGGTGTCCTTATACGAGGAGGAAGTTTGGACACACAGAGACGCCAGGGATTCGCACACAGAGAAGACGGACCCTGTGCGGACGCAGCTACAAGACAGCCTCCTACAGCCCAAGGGGAGCGTCCTAAGGAGAAAGGAAATCTATTCACCTTGATTTTGGACTTCCGGCCTCCAAGACTATGAGAAAATAAATTTCTGTTGCTTAAGCCACGCAGTCGGTGGTATTTTGTTATGGTGGGCATGGCACACTAATACACCAAGCACTGGTGCATGTGAAATATCACTGTCAGTAAGTACAGGGTCTCAGCAAAAGAGGACAGGGTGGGGACACGGGCGTGCCTTACCCACCCTCTGCTTTCTAGAGGTCACTCTACAGACCCCTGGTTAAAAATGGCCATTCTGAGTTTATCCCAACTCCCTTCCAAAAACCAACTGAAATGGTGAGTTTTTTTTTTTTTTTAAGATGGAGTCTCGCTCTGTCGCCAGACTGGAGTGCAATGGTGCAATCTCGGCTCACTGCAACCTCAGCCTCCAGAGTTCAAGCGATTCTTCCACCTCAGCCTCCCGAGAGCTGGGACTACAGGCACACGCTATCACGCCCAGTTAATTTTTGTATTTTTAGTGAGGACGGGGTTTCACCATGTTAGCCAGGATGTCTTCATCTCTTGACCTTGTGATCTGCCTGCCTCAGCCTTCCAAAGTGCTGCGATTACAGGCGTGAGCTACCATGCCAGGCCTAACGGTGAGTTTTTTTTTTTTTTTTTTTTAATTCAGTCTCCGTAGAGACTGCCAAAAATTGCCAACGCCAACTATATTTCAAGTCGTCATGGCGGGGTATTGGGAAAAGTTTTCAATTAGCAATAATTGCGCCTCGGATAAACCTCATTGGCCACGATACTGCCACTGCGAAAAGCTAAGGGTGAGTTTTTTAAAAAGGTATAAGCTCCCAGAAAATTGGAGAAAAGATAATAGCAATAAAATTTTGCAAGCTAGGCCAGGCACAGTGGCTCACACCTGTAATCCCACCACTTTGGGAGGCAAAGATGGGCAGATCACTTGAGGTCAGGAGTTCAAGACCAGCCTGGCCAACATGGCAAAACCCTGTCTCTACTAAGCATATAAAAAATTAGCCGGTGTGGTGGTGGGCACCTGTAGTCCCAGCTACTCAGGAGGCTGAGGCGGGAGAATTACTTGAACCCAGGAGGCAAATGTTGCAGTGAGCTAAGATCGCACCACTGCACTCCAGCCTGGGCGACAGAGCAACACTCTGTCTCAAAAAAAAAAAAATTTTTCCAGCTACAGACAGATGGACAAGTGATAACTGATGACTCTCACATGAGGAGGAGATGAGGCTGACATGCTGTGTTCGGTATGTTCGATGTGTGACACAGAACACATCGAAAGCTCAGGAACTGGCAGTACCAGATCCTTTGGAAGTGTGGGTGAATACAGGCTAAAAACAGGAAGATGGGTGGACAACTTGTGTGACAGGCAGTCAGATCCCAGAGCCCCTCTCACTCCATGCTGCTAGGCAACTGCCTGCCCCACCCAAGTGAACTGTGGAAAAGATAAAGCAGGGTCTCTACACTGGCGAACACCAGGCACAGTTGAGGGAAAACCATACTGAAAATATGGCTTTCAGTGAAAGTTTTCATAATAAATGTTGAAATTGACAGCCTTCTTTATCACATGGTTCCAAGAAGGCTGGCAGCCAGGATTACATACTCTAGAAAAAGGCTGAAGACTCTTCACTGGGGAATCCTCAAGTCTCATGAGAATTGGCATCTGGGAGGTCCCCTAGTGACACACCACAGAGACAAGAGCCACAAAATTCAGACTATGGGAAGCAACGCAACAATCATGCAGGTTTCCTCCACAAACAAATGCAGGGGTGGGGCAGACACGGTGGCTTATGCTTCTAATCCCAGCACTTTGGTAGGCCAAGGCAGGAGGATATCTTAATCCCAGGAGTTCAAGACCAGCCTGGGCAACATGGCAAGACTACTGTCTCTACCAAAAAAAAAATTAGCCAGGCATGGTGCGTGCCCCTGTAGTCCCAGTCACTGAGGAGGCTGAGGTGGGAGGATTGCTTGAGCCTGGGAGATGGAGGTTGCAGTGAGCTGTGATTGTGCTACTGCACTCCATCCTGGGCATCAGAGCTAGACTCTGATTTCTGTTGCTTAAGCCTCCTGAGTAGCTGGGATTACAGGTGTGTGCCACCACACCCAGGTAATTTTTGCATTTTTAGTAGAAATGGGGTTTTACTGTGTTGGCCAGGATGGTCTTGACCTCCTGACCTTGTGATCAACCTACCTTGGCCTCCCAAAGTACTGGGATTACAGGCATGAGCCACCGTGCCTGGCCCGTGAGGTCCTCATTTAAACAAATGTGAACTATGACATAGACAATTGGGAACATTTGAAAACTAGGTATATGATGATATTAAGGAATTATTAATTTGGGGTATGATAATGGCTTTATGCCTATGTTTTGAGACAGAATCCTTCTATGTTATAGCAGGGATGGGCAAACCACAAGCCAGGGCCCAAAGCCAGCCTCTGCCTGCTTTTGCTAATAAAGTTTTATTGGAACACAGCCGTGGCCATTCACGTCCATATTGTCCAATGGTTGCTTCTGTGCTACAGTGGCAGAAGTGAGTCGCTGTGGCAGAAATCACTTAGCTTTCAAAGCCTAAAATACCTACTATCTGATCCTTTACATAAAGTTTGCTGACCTCTGTTTTAGAGAAACGAACTAACGTACTTACAGATAAGTGATTTGAATATGAAGCAAATTTTCAACATAATCTATGTTGATGGGAAACCCTGTTACATATAAACAAATCCAGAGCTGATCACTGCCGGGTGAAGGGTGTGAAGAGGATCACAACAATATTCTCTTTTGTATATGTTTTCCATAATAAAATTTTTTTTTAAAAAATCAATCATGTAGGGGTTGAAATATACTATAGTCACTTCGGAAAACAGTTTGGCAGTTCCTCAAAACTTAAACCTAGAATTACCCTATGACCCAGCAATTCCCTTCCTAGATACACCCCCCAAAAGAATTAAAACCACACGTTCACACAAAAACCTGTACAAATATGTTCACAGCAGAATTGTCTTAATAGCAAAAAAGGAAAACAACCCGAATGCCCATCAAGTGACGGGTGGGTAAGCACAGGGTGGTCTGTCCACACGTGGAACGTGAGTCAGCCATAGAAAGTAATGACCCATGCAGCAACACGGATGAGCCTTGAAGTCATGATGCGGAGTGAAAGCAGCCAGTCATGAAAAGTCACATACCATATGATTCCATTGACATGCAGTAGCCAGAACGAGTAAATCCATACAGACGGAACACAGAGTGCTGGCTGCCAGGGACCAGGAGCCGGGGACAGGGAGGGGCTGCTAATGAGTATGGGATTTCACTTCGGGGCTGGGGAAATGTTCCAGAGCGAGAGTAGTGGTGGCTGTACAACTCTATGAATATGCTATGAATCACGGAATTGTACGTTTTTAAACGGCGTATTTATGGCATGTAAATTGTATCTCAACAAAGCTGCTAACTTAAAATTCGGTGCTTTAAACATTCCTCCTGTAACGCGAATCGTCACACTTAAGAATGCCATTCGGAGCTGGGCATGATGGCTCACACCTCGTAATCCTAGCACTTTGGGAGGCCAAGGTGGGTGGATCGTTTGAGCTCAGGAGTTCTAGACCAGCCTGGGCAGCACAGTGAAACCCCATCTCTACAAAATATACAAAAATTAGCTGCATATAGTGGCATGCCCTGTAGTCCCAGCTACTCTGGAGGCTGAGGTGGGAGGATCTCCTGAGCCCAGGAGGTGGAGGTTGCAGTGAGCTGTGATGGAACCACTGCATCCAGCCTGAGTGGAGCAAGACCCTATCTCAAAAAAAAAAAAAATGCCATTTGCTAAGTTTCCATTTTCACTGACCAAGTTTCCTTAAAGCTACATCTGGCACACCAAACTCGCCACACCTGTCCTCCTCTTCGGGGAGGGCTCACCCGTGCAGCCGTAGTTATAGATGCTGAAGGTCAGCGTGTCCATGATATTCTTCAGGCGTTTCATGAGAATGGAATCAGGCAGTGACTTCTTCAGTGACAGCCTGAAGACCTCTAAGAAGGCGATCAGGGAGTACTGGTACATGGCGTTCACCAGGGCCATCTCGGACAGCACGAAGAACAGGATGGCCCCCCTCCTGGCTGCTGGCCGGTAGCCGTCCCGCAGCCTGTCAATGTCCAAGGCCGTCTTCTCCGCTAGCTTGAGTTTCTCTGAGACCTGAAGAAAAGAACAAGTGACCCTGGAAACAGGAAGGCTGAGAAGTGGGCAGAGGGCAGGAGGAGAAGGGACAGCAGAGAGGTATGTGTGATGCTCCAGGGCTTTGAAAGCATCCAGGGACTGCAGGGGACCGAGGGCCCACACTCTTGTAGGACGGGGTGGATATTTGTGGCTGACGCCCCGGCACCCATGGCCCCTTCCTCTAGTAACGGTGCTTGTAAGTCTCCAAGTACTGCCCTCTCCCTTTTCATCCCATATATGGGGTTCCATCCCTGACACGGGGAGAAGACCATGTGACCCAGGCCCAGCCAACTTAAGCCTAGCATCCCCAAGCTCCCAGGACTGGTTTGGAGTAGAAATGTGACTTCAGTGACTCTCAGGACCTTCATGGTAGGAACAGGAAGATTCTCACTTATCCCTTTGGGTTTAGACCTGAGAGGACGTGAGGCCAGACCAGTCTTATGACCATGTGGGGAGCTGGCAGAGAATCAAGCCAACCCAGTAGAAAGCCCAGCCCAGAAATGAAGAGAAACCAAGTCCTCCTGGGATTTTTGACGTCCTGGATCCAGCCCCACCTGAAGCTATCTCTGGACTTTTCAGTTTTCTCAGCAGATAACTTCCCTGTCGACTTAAGCCAGGCAGGGCTGGGTTTTCTATCACTCTCAGAGACTGACCTGATGCCCCAGGGACCCTGGGAACACCTTTAGGGCTCTTTTCCCCACAACACATCCCAACAGAGGTGGCTTTTTATCCCTGAGATCACAGAGCCCAGTTTTCTTATTGAATAGACACGGAAATGGACGTTCCAAGGGCGCATGCAGGCCCTGCCTGGCTCAGGGCCTTTTCTGCTGCGGTTGCTACCTCTGCTGCCTTGGATTTGGTCTCCTCCAGGGTGTGCACCAGGTCCACGCTGTCCAGCATGTTCCCGGTGGACGTGGCCAGCTCCCGAAGGAGGGAATCTTCCAGGTCCTTGAGCAGGTTCTTGTTCTCGCTGGTCTCCTGGATGAGGTGCTCCCGCTGCTCCTCCAGCTCCCGCCTCTCATAAGCCACCAGCACGCTCAGCAGCTGGTCCTCCAGGCCCTTCAGCGTGACTGTGGGGGGACAGCGAGAGGCCCTCAGCACCTGCAGCCCCTGACAAGCTGGTCACTGGTCTCTCCCCCTGCCCTGCTGTGATGGGACAAGCGTAGCGTGGGTCTCAGCCAGCATGTCAGAGGCATGAGGATTCACCACCCACCAAAGTCACTCTACAGCAGCACGGTGTCAGACACAGAGCAAAACAGCGATGCTGTGGTGCAGAGTGGTGGGCAAAAAGAAAAAACGCACTGAAAGAAAACCCAGGCTTCCACAGACTAGGGGGCCATAGTTCAAAGTACACCCAGACCTGGCACAGTGGTTCATGCCTGTAATCCCAGCACTTTGGGAGGCAGAGGCGGAAGGATCACTTGAGCCCAGAAGTTTGAGACCAGACTAGGAAACACAGAGAAACCTCATCTGAGAAAAGGGAAGGGAAGGGGAGGGAGAAAGGAAGGAAGGAAGGATGGAAGGAGACAGACAGAAGGAAGGAGAGACGGAAGGAAGGAAGGAGAGAGACAGAAGGAAAGGAAGGAAGGGAAGGGAGGGGAAGGCAAAGGAAACGAAGAAAGAGAGAGAAATAGAAATAGAAAGAAAAAGAAAAAAGGAAGGAAAGTAGGTCATCCAAATCAAATCAATGTGTTTAAGCAGGTGCATGACAACCTTAGAGAATGTGAGAGGTAACCTCCAATGTCTATCAGAATTCAACTGGCAGGAAGAATAAAAATTCAAAATCACAACCCGTATTTTAAATCCACGAATACAGAGTAACTTCCTGCCCCCACAGACAGAGGTCCCATCCCACTCCAGGTGTGAACACATGAGCCCATGGCCTGGTCTCAGCATGCCTCAAGACATGTAACTCATGGCCCCACACCTTTTAAACTTAAGAGCCGACTGTCCACATGTTCCTATGAGAATGATCTGGGGTCACTGAGTGAAATGACACCCCATGAAAGCCTTGATCTCAGATTGTGGTCTCCGTAATAACCACCTTAATCAACAATGGAGGTTCTACATTCTTACCCGTGTAATTGATCACCATAGCTTTCCCAAACACGGATGGGGAATATCTGGGATTGGCCAGCTTGGTGTTTAGATACAGTCTGAAATTTGAATCATAGTCAACTTCCTTGTCTCCCAGGATGATAAACTGCCGTCCTTGGGAGACTTTTATATTTTTTTCTAAGACGTTATCAATCACAGGATCAATGTATTCATCAACATCCTGGAACAGGAAAGGGGTCCCGTACTTTATGGACATCTCCAGCTGCTTGAGGAAGTCAGGGTCGTTAAAGGAAGCGACCTGGAAGAGAGGGGAGGCAGATGCGGAAGCCCGGCATGTTTAACTGTGGCCCTGCCAAATATAAGCGGGGAAGGGCTTGGAAGTGGGAAGTGGATGAGCCAGGAACTTGGAGGGGCCAGAGGTGGAAAGAAGAGAGCAGCAAGGGGTATAGAACATGTACACACCATGAGGTCCAAGCTCAACGCAGGATCTTGCTTAAACAGGGTGGAGAGGAAAGGAAGAGGATTCTTCAGCCCCTCCCCTGTAACCTAGAACCCCTCCCCTTTAAGAGACAGGGTAGGCATTGGAATGGGGCTAGGAGTGGGCTGACAATTTCAGCGCTCCCTGGCAGGCTGACGGCAGAGGGAGTCTAGGAAAGTTCCCGCCCTCACAGCATTTGCTCCATGATAGCTACATGTGCATTTCAGAGGCAGGCTGTTCCCCTGACCTTAGAACACAAATGGACTTCCCCTAACAGCGTGAAAATACCTGGGATCAAGGACCAGAAAAAATAAGGGAAAGCTAAAACTGAAAATCATTAATTTGTTCATTAGTTCAGCAAAAAGTGATTGGGACGCCCCAGCAATTCCACACCTAGGTATCAACCCAAGAGAACTGAAAACGTATGTCCATGCAAAAACGTGCACACCAATGTTCACAGCGGATTTCTTCAAATACCCAAAAGGTGGGAACAGCCCACCTGCCCCTTAGTGAGCGGCTGGATGTACACAATGTGTTCTGTTCACACACTGGAACAGGATCCAGCCTGAGGAAGGAATGACGGACCTTGAAGACGTCATGCTGAGTGAAAGGCGCCAGAACAAAAGGCCATATAGTGTCTGATTCCAATCCTAGCAAATGTCCAGAAGAGGCAGATTCATGACAGAAGGAAGATGAGTGGCTGCCGGGTGCTCGGGGAGGGAGAAATGGAGGGACTGGAGGGGTGATGGCTAAAGGACGTAGCATGTCTTTTGGGGATAATAAAAATGTTCTAAAATTGACTCTGGTGATTGGTACACAACTCTGTAAACGTGCTCAAACTCACACTGACTTGTATGCTTTCAGTGAAGGAATGTTGTGTGTGTGGATTCTATCTGCATCAAGCTATTACTCTCACCTCTCCTCACTGCATCCCCATCCCCCACCTCAGCTCCAAAAAATAGTGACTGAGAACCCAGACCACAAGCCCCATACCGGGCAGAGGAGCACGAGGCTGAGAAAAGCAGGACCTTCACCTCCAGGTTGCTTGCAGCCTGAGAGGGGAGATGCAGAGTTCAAGGTGGTTCCAGCTGCCCTGGCAGACCCAAGGGGTGGAGGCGGAGGCACGGGGGAGGGCTCTGCGTGGGGTCAGGATGGGAGCATTTACAGCCCGGCCTCAAGGAGGATAGGGGCTGCCAGGTACAGGAGGCAGGAGGGACTCTCTCCAGAGAACAGGCAGTGGGGGCAGAAGACGCCCCAGGAGGAGCCGCTGTACCCGCAGATTGTTCTTCTCCTCTTTTCTCTTGATCCAGTTGAGGGCCTGCTGCTGGGGGTCGATGCAGAGAGGGAAGCGGCTGGCCCTGGTGGTGAGGATGCCATTCTGAACAGAGAGCTCATCGGGGGGAAGGCCCTGGGACCCCCACCTGGAAGAAACAGCCATTGGGAAATGCATTTTTCTTACCAATTTGTGAGCCAAGGGCTAAGGGTGGCAGGATTGGCCTTCCAGAACAATCTTCCCATCCCCAGGCTGCACAAGCCTCCTTGGACTCCAGAGAGAAGAGCTCCAGACTGGGTCTGCAGCTCATCCTGCCACTTCCAGGCAGTCAAGCCAGCTATGGTCCTGGCTATGCCCCCCAGGCCATCGCCTCCCCCCAGGGTGACACCCACGTAGACCCCCTGTGCTAAGGCGTCCCCTCCCTCCTGCTGGCTCCGGGCGCCACACACCTGCTGATCTCAACATCATCTGTGAGCAGGCTTTCTAGCCGGAAAGGCTGGCTCAGGGGGATCTCCCGCTCCAGGAGGTCATTTTGCCAAATCTGATGGACCATCTCATTTCGGAACTCCCAGGTGAAGGCTCCCTCGTAGCTCAGGAAAGCTGTGCATAGCAGGCAGTCCCCCAGCAGCTTCACGCGCCGGTGCATCAGCTCATCCAAGTCATTCAGCCACCTGGCACCGGAGGAGAGGGAGGCTGCCGTGAGTAGTTTACCTTCCGGCCACAACCAAAAAGAACATTCCAGAAGAAGCAACTCGACACCTTGCTAACAGGGCTAGCCAGAAAGAAACATTTTTTTGAGATACTCTTTCCGCATAGGGAACAGAGACCAATAGCTCATCTTGCAACTGTCCACCCTAGTGAACCTGGCGTTTGGAGCCAGCATCAAGCAGGAGCTCGGGAAAGGCTTGCGGTCTTTATTAAGCAGTAATCCCATGATGTGGATCATATTAAGTAGCAATCACATTGCGAGGATCACATTAAGTAGTAATCACATTGTTTCCGAAGCCTTAATCAAAGGCATATAAACCAGCCCGGCAGAGCTAACAAGTTCTGGCTTCACTCGAGGACGGAATTCCACCCAAGATAAAAGCAAGCATCTGTTTCATTTGGCCTCTTCCAGCAAATGCCCCAGGACTCAGGTTTAGAAATATTGAAAATTGTGTGTTTCCCACATGCAGACAATATTTGTCAGTGTTTTCCACACCACATTTACAGATGCCAGGTTCAAAATTGTTGCCCTATTCGGTGAATAAGCTGTGGCCAAGCGGTCTTGCCCACGAATATCAAACAGCCCCATCACTTCTTCAGATTGAAACCCAGGACTGAACAAACCACTGGGACCCTTGGAAGGCATCTGTGCAGTGACAGAGATGGGCTTCTCCCACAGACTCTTCTGGAAAGAACCCAGGGGTTAAAGGTCACCAAGAAGCGAACACTCCCAAAACCCAGAGCACCTTGCTGAATGCTATGGATTTCTCCCTGTCTCCACAGCTGCACTGCCTCCTCAACCCGGAGTAATTAGTAAATAACACTCAGTACCTAATAAAAGCGAGAGTCTATAAAATAGCCATTAGCCGCCATAAACATGGTAATAGTGAAATAAGACCTGGTCACATGGTTTTCACATTAAAAACACAACATGAGATAAAGAATCAACATGGCGAGAAACTCTGTGGGTGACATCCATTTGCAAACCACAACAGGAGGGCTCGTGAGCCGCGCTGACCTGACGTTTTCCGACCCCAGGCCCGAGATGAGTTTGTCGGCAGCAATCAGCCGCCTCTCCATGATCTCGGCTTCTTCCTGCAGCTTCTGCTTTTCCAGTATGGCGGCCTCATATTTGGTACCCAACGTTTCCAGCTCTTTCTGAATTGCTGCCAACTCATTCTGGATCCTTTCCAGTTCCCGTTTAGTGAGGTAAAAATTCCGCTCCAGCCTGGCCACCTAAGTGAAGACGATTTGCAAAAAGATGGGGACAAGGACCATAGTGGGGCCGGGATCCAATGGCCTCCAACCAGGCCACGTGTCCAAACCGCTCTAATGGTGTCTGTGCTTTTTGGAGCCACCATCTGCCATAAATATCAAACAGTCCCATTAATTAAGACGGATGACACGTGGCTTCTTAGTTTCTTCTTCAACCGTTTGCTGCAAACACTCTATGTCCCTTTAGAAGACACCTGCACTCAAGTTATCATATGGTTTTACATTCATGTGTACTGAGGCCACAGTAAGATGACACTGTGGTTCTAAGTCAAAAACTCAGAAGAATTGGCTGGTCGAGATGGCTCACACCTGTAATCCCAGCACTTTGGGAGTCTGAGGCAGGCAGATCACAAGGTCAGGAGGTCAAGACCAGGCTGGCCAGTGCGGCGAAACCACATCTCTACTAAGAATACAAAAATCAGCCAGGCATGGTGGCATGCACCTGTAGTCCCAGCTACTTGGGAGGCTGAGATAGAAGAATTGCTTGAACCCTGGAAACGGAGGTTGCAGTGAGCCGAGATCGTGCCACTGCATTCCAGCCTGGGCAACAAGAGCAAAACTCCTTCTAAAAAAAAAAAAAAAAAAAAAACCTCAGAAGAATATACCATAGACAATAACAGTATTTCTATTAGTTCTAAGTTTTCTGAATAATAAAACTGAGCTATTAAAGCAAGGTCACAATATGACTGCAAATGATCAAATCAGCCTTATTCACTTTGTGTTTTGTGATCTACATGTTACTTTGGCCCCGCTGCTTTCAACTAGGACAAGTTTTGTCCCCAGGGGACATTCGATAATTTCTGGAGACATTTCTGGATGTCACAGCTTGGAGGGAGGGTGCTGTTGGCATCCAGTGGGGTGAGGCTAGACCACTCCAGCACCCAGGACAGACCCCAGGCAGCGCTTCAACGGTGCTGCCACTGAGAAACTCTGCCTTGACCCTAGAGAAACAACTTTAAATATCTCTTTTTTGAGACAAGGTCTCACTGTGTAGCCCAGGCTGGAGTGCAGTGGTACAATCACGGCTCACTGCAGCCTCCCAAGTGGCTCGCAGTACAGGTGTGTGCCACCATGCTCGGCTAATTCTTTAAATTTTTTTTGTAGAGACAGGGTCTCACTATGTTGCCCAAGCTGGTCTCAAACTCCTGTGCTCAAGCGAACCTCCCACCTGGGCCTTCCAAAGTGCTGGGATTATAGGCGAGAGTCACTGCGCCTGGCCTAAACATCTTTTATGCTACACTTTCACATACAGGTTGAAAATCAGACCTCGGTTTTGTCTACCACCTGCACGATGCCTAAATGATAGTTGTGTTTCAGGATTACCATTTATTAGGGGGCGGGGGGAATGTGTAAACTGCATTTTTTTTTTTTTTGAGATGGAGTCTTGCTCTGTTGCCCAGGCTGGAGTGCAATGGCGCCATCTCAGCTCACTGCAGCCTGCTGGAGATTCTCCCGCCTCAGTCTCCCCAGTAACCAGGATTACAGGCGCCCACCACCACACCCAGCTAATTTTTTTCTTTTGTATTTTTCGTAGAGATGGAGTTTCATCATGTTGGCCACGCTGGTCTTGAACTCCTGACCTCAAGTGATTCACCCACCTCAGCCTCCCAAAGTGCTGGGATCACAGGTGTGAGCCACCACGTCCCACTTAAACTGCGTAAGTTTAAAGTCAGAACCTTGGGAGAATCTTTTCAGCAAAGGTGTGTACATGTTAATTCTGACTCTAAGTGGGTCTGTTGGCAGTGGTGTGGCAGTCCTACAGTCGGGCAATACCTTCTCTCTTTTGGGCTTGATTTCTCTGAAAACATCACAGTAGCCCATTACAGCTTCGACGAATTTCAGCATCCCCAGCCCGGCTTTGCTGACAGCTTCCATTTCTTCAGTTGTGGTATTGAGAGTCTTCAAGAGGCCTAATGTGAAACATGCAATAATTTTAATGAGTGCAAGCTTCACCTTGGGAACATAAAATACGGAATAAATTGCCCATGGACAAAGTAAGCGTAACTCGTTTCTTCTTCCTCAGGGGCCCTGTGAGCAGAATGCACGCAGCCCTCCTTCAGCTGGCAGCGTGGTGCCAAACCAGAATGGGTTCTGCGTAAGCAAATGTTTCAGATGCGGGCAAGGGGCATGGTTCACTGCTACCTGGGATGCAGGTGTCATGCCGGGAGCCCAGGGCATAATGGAGACTCCCAACTGGGCACCCAGGTGGCTAACTGGAATTCACAGGCCGTTACCTGTGTCACCTTCACCCGCACCCTCACCCCGGGACTAATTTCACCTAAGTGGAAGTCCATCCAATGAAGATTCAGACAGAGGGAATGCCTTGCGTTTTTCTAGCGGTTGGGGTCATTTGTGTTGTGTTTGCTTTTGTTTTTAAGGGACTAAGAAAAAATGTTTGATGATAAGAGTCTAAATAAGCCATCAAACACAGTGTGAACTTGTATTGCTTTTTGCAAAGAGTAACACATTCCGCCATCACCGCCTGGCTGAGCACTGTGCAGGGTCAGGAACCAAAGATGGGGGAGAGGCTGGCCATCGGTGATGCTGCCCCCCACCATGCCCACTCCCCAGGGACCTCCAGAAGACTTGATACTGACAAGAGGAGAAAGCGGGGAAGCCAAGGTCAGAGCAGCTGGGGGCTGCTGCACGCGCACTGGATGAGACGCGCAGAAGACAAGGCCGGGCTCGGTTCCAACGAGATGATCTTGTTTCCTGACAGGGAGAACTAGGACCAGTGCTGAACTGAACAAGTGGGCTTGGCTGCCGCTGCCCATCCCCAGCCACACTCCCTGGGTCACGTCATGGGGCTGCTGTTTTCCTGGTGACCAACAGTCGCCTGTTCCATCTGATACCATCTGACTGCAAGGGGAGGGCCTCCTGCGACAAGCCTCCTTGCCTCTTTCCCTGTCCCAGAGACTGAGATGCCAGACCGAGATCCACCCTGGTGATTCCCACACACGGCTATACTCACCTTTGATGTTTTTCACTTGGCTCTGCATAATCGAATCAAAATCGATCTCCATCAGAGATCTCAGGAAATTCGGGTCAGACATCATGCCCTTGGCGGTTTTCCAGTTGAGCTCTTTGTACCCTTTCATGATGAGGATGCATTCGCAGACCGTCTGCACCTGCTTCGGGGGCTTAGCAAATGACCTGGCAAGAAACCAAGACACACATGGGTCAGCCTGAAAGAGAGCTCCAGAAAAAATAGCTCAACCAAAACGCGATCCCTGGAGCTGACTCTGTGTGGAAACAAAGGAAGCCAGGTCCCAACACAAACCGCACTCCTGGGTGGGAGTGTCCCCAAGGGTGGGGCCGGGTTCCCCTCTCAGGTTCCAGACCAGGTGCCTGGAACGCAGCTGAATCACGGTGGGAGGCAGGCAGCATTAAAATACAAACCCAGGTCGCCCCAGGGGCGTCTGGATCAGTGGGTTAGGGTGGAGCCTGAGCATCTATGTTTTAATTACACCCTTGGCTGATCCCTCCGACTATAAATGGCGGCTGCCGGCATTACTGTCATTATCATCATCACCACCACCACCACCATCTTCTCCCCCGTTTACTAGATGAAGAAGCAGGGCCCTGGGAGCTTGCATGACTGGCTGTGCTCACACTGCCTGGGAGGCCTGGCTTGCCTGCATCCTGGGCTCTTCCCAGGCTCTAGTGCCCCGTACTGTTTTCTGTGGCTTTGATGAGACTAGACCGTCACTCCACTCCTCTAGAACTCAGATATCCACTGTCCCTGGCCCTCTGGAGAACTGGAACTCCCAACAGAACAGGAGACAGGACAGCAGTGCTGGTGCAAAGGCCGGAGAAGGAACCGGCCTGGGCCTTCCCACTGCCAGGCAAGGTCAATGAAAGCCACAGGAGTCTCGCAGACAACACCGTGAGGGAAGATGGAAGTGGAAGGAGAACAGTGCAGACACGGCAAAGCAGGAGGGGAAGGAAAAGGAGGAGAGAAGGGCAGGAGACAGAGGCCCCGGAGTGCTGGAAGCAGCGTGGGGGAGGCCAGGCATGTGTGCTCTGGTAGGAGGCTGGGGTGAGTCAGAGAAGAATGAGGGGGATGGAGGGACAGAGAAAGGAGACATGTGCACAAGGACAAAGACAGAGAGGGAGGAGACAGAGACAGGGAGGAGACAGAGACAGGGAGAGAGACAGAGACAGGGAGAGAGACAGAGACAGGGAAGAGACAGAGAGACAGGGAGAGGGCAGAGACAGAGACAGGGAGGAGACAGGGAAGAGACAGAGACAGGGAGGAGACAGAGACAGGGAAGAGACAGAGAGACAGGGAGAGGGCAGAGACAGAGACAGGGAGGAGACAGGGAAGAGACAGAGACAGGGAGGAGACAGAGACAGGGAGAGAGACAGAGACAGGGAAGAGACAGAGAGAAAGGGAGAGAGGGCGGAGACAGAGACAGGGAGGAGACAGGGAAGAGACAGAGACAGGGAGGAGACAGAGACAGGGAGGAGACAGAGACAGGGAGGAGACAGAGACAGGGAGAGAGACAGGGAGAGAGACAGGGAGGAGACAGCCTGAGCAGACTGAAAGCAGCCTGGAGGCTTTCTGCAGTGAGCAAATCCCCCACCCCTCCTGACCCCGGAACCTCACCCACTCCCACGCAGACAGCAGAGGAGAGAGGGCCCCACAGTGTACGGACAAGCCAGGGCAACGGCCAGGAGGGAGGGTGCCCAGACTTCAGCACAAAGCCCAGCGATGAAAGAAATGGCCCCGAGTCACCCGGGAAAGGCTCAATTATGCTGGTGTCGGCTGCTTAGGAAAGCCGAGGGCAGTCAAGGGTCTTTAAAAGGTCCCTTCGGGACCGATGGAAACCAGGCCCGTCCACTGCTCTGTGAACAAGCAGCTGGGGAAGGATGAGGGACATGTTTTCAGCTATAAGACAGAAAGAGCCCAGGCCGGAGGCGGGGTCCTGAGCCCTTGGCAAGTTAGGAACCAGCTGGGGTTGTCGGGTTTCGCATCTGTAAAGTAGGGACGCAGATCCCGAACCTTCCAGCTCCCAAATCCTCTGAGTCCACAAGTGAAGCCTTTGGCTATTGGGTTACAGGCCACGCTCTGGGATCTCACTTTTCACAGTGCCGGGCGAGCGAGGCCTTTGAAATATTGAGATTGCAAGTCCAGGGAAATGGAGATGTCTGTTCCATTCCTTTCTTCTATCACCAAACAAACTCGGGAATGAGAAAGAGAGAATGATATGCTGCCCTTCCCAGAAGAAAACGATCATTATAAGCCCCACTCCCCAGCTCCCAGTACTCTACCCCAGACACACCAGCGGCCTCCGCTTTTGCCTCCAGCCGAGCTCCTTGCAGCCTCGGGGAAGGTGCCCTCCGCCCTCCATGACCATGACTAGGTCAGGCCCCACCATCCACTGTCGGAGCAGCAAGACCTTTCCTTTCTGACGAATCCTAAATCATTTCTACATACATGTGGGATTCCAATTAAAAAACCAGAGTGTCAGCTCCATGCAGTGAAGGCCCCGCCTGCCTGTGTCACTGCTGATCGGCCCCAGTGCCTGCTCAGGGCAGGGGTGGGGTGGGGGACAGACACCCAGTGACTATGGGATGAATGAAAGGAAGAAAAGTAAAATCCAAAGCCAGCAACCAAGAGAGCCTTTGATGCTTTTATAGTTAGAGAAACATCTACTTCTAATCTTCATGCCTTAACATTTAATGATTTCTACAAAGAGGATTGATTATTATAAGAAGGAAGCGCTTTTTAAGGAATTAAAAGATTGTAAAATTGTCAAGATGTAAGTGCTGGCTCATTGCACTTAACATCCACATGACCTGAAAAAAGCCAGATTTTAGTCATCTGGAAAAGCTCAAATTGGATCCAAACTCACACAGAACCCGAGGAAAAATATCCTCAATAGATAAAAGATTTAAATATAAAAAAATTAAACCATAAGAGTACAAAAAGAAATCGTGGGGAAATTATTTTACACTCTTGCAGTGTGATCAGGCCTTTTAACTAGGACGCAATATCCAAAAGCCACAAAAAAGGCCGAGCACAGTGGCTCATGCCTGTAATCCCTGCACTTTGGGAGGCTGAGGGGCCTGGATCACCTGAGTCAGGAGTTCAAGACCAGCCCAGTCATTGTGGTGAAATCCCGGCTCTACTAAAAATACAAAAATTAGCTGGGCATGGTGATGGTTCCTGTAATTCCAGCTACTTGGGAGGCTGAGGCAGGAGAATCGCCTGAGCTCTGGAGGCAGAGGTT
Organism: Aotus nancymaae; assembly: GCF_030222135.1. NCBI lineage: Eukaryota > Metazoa > Chordata > Mammalia > Primates > Aotidae > Aotus > Aotus nancymaae. The sequence continues at coordinate 9,178,431 of NW_026988433.1, forward strand.
GCAGTGAGCCAAGATCATGCCACTGCACTCCAGCCAGGGCAACAGAATGAAACTCCATCTCAAAAAAGTAAATTTTAAAAAATGCCACAAAATAAAATACTGCTAAAATCTGTCACATAAACATACATGGCAGAAACACACACACAAACTTCATAAACAAAATCAAATGGCCCATGACAAACCAGGAGAAGATTTGCAACTCACTTTATGGATGAAGAGCTAATCTCCCCATTACATCAAAAGCCCCTGGAAATGGATTTGAAATAAAAAGCAGCAATAGCCGTGACCCAACAGATAAGCAAACCAAGTTCGAAGAAAAGCAAACACACCTAACTCTTAGACACATTTTTCACATATGGAAAAAAAAGGCCAGCCTCACTCACACTAAGAGAAATGCAAATTAAAACTACACAAATACCACTCTTCATCTAAAAACTATGCAAAAATCCAAACATGTGACCCGCCCCCTGTTGGTGAGTCTAGGAAAAAGCAGGTACTACTCAGGATTGGTGGTGGGGATAAACAGGTTCCACCCCCGTGGAGGGGATTAAGCAACAGCTATGAACAGTATAAATGCCTACGCCCTGGGACCCAGCAATTCCACTTTCAGAAATGTACCCTGCAGGTGGACTCGCCCAGGTGCACAATGAAGCATGGTCAGATGGTCAGGTTTATTCTTTGCCACGCTGTTTGTAAAGGCAAAAGACTAGAGACACGATCAGTTTATTTAACAAGCTCATTGGTAAGGGCTGGTTAAATAAATTACAGCACAGCCACACAATGGAGTCTGAGAGAATGTTCTAAAATGTCAGGCAAGTGCGTCATATATCAAATACAAAAGACATCCAAAATACATTGCTAAGCAGAAACGATGCAGAAAAGCACATGTGGGGTGTTACCATGTGTATATATAAGAAGGAAAAAGGAATTGCAGGTATCCCTTGCTCTCCAAACCCTCAGAACCTGAAGCCAGGAACAGAAGAGACCCTTGTGTGCCCGGTCGCCTTGGTCATGCGTGAACACCCTCGGGATGTGTACCAGAGAAACGACGTACCCGTCATACCTGCTGCGGCCTGGGAAGGCGGCCAAGGCTGACGGGGGACACAGTGGCCGCCGGCTTCTCCCAGCATACTTTTTGGATATTGGAGCCATAATCATGGCTGATGCTTACATGGCTCTGACCATATGCCCAGCCCAGTTCTTCACATAGGGGCTCATATGATCCTCATGAAGACCCTGATGCAGCCGAGACAATTCTTATCATCTGAATTTTACAAATGAAGAAACTGGAGCACAGAGAGGTTCAATGACTTGCCAAATGTCACACAGCAAAGAGGCAGAGCGGTGAATGAATGTATAAAAATCATTCCTTTTGTACTTTGGCTTTCTCAGGGGTGAGCTGGGCACCTGTCCACAATGCTGGGCTCACTGCAGGGGACATGTGTCAAGCTCCCCGTTTGGTCCCATGGAAGCTCCCTCCCACCCTTCTGCCTTGGGTTGATGGAAGGGACTCACAGTTCCTTCTCTTCAAATAAATCCCCTTCAAAAATCCTTCCCAGTCTCTGCTCTCATGATGTTTCTATGCTGCTGACCTGGGAGCGGTACCCCAAATCATGTCACTGGTAGCTGGATATTCCCCTGGAGAACGCGTGTGCAGATCGTTCTCCTGCCCTCTGCCGGGCGTGCATTTCCGCTGTGGCCTGGCACCTCAGCCTACACGTCCAGTGCTTAGTGCTGAAGTGTTAATACATCCATCCTTATCCCTTCCTTCATACCATTCTCGACACTGAAATAATGACTTCTTGCTGACAACAGCGGCACCTCCAAGTGACCTCCCCAGAATGATCCAGGTCGCCTGTCCTGGAATGAGCTGAATTCTGTGCTCAGATTCACAGACATTTCACTAACAAGAAAACAAGGGCACGGCCTTGGACAAAGAGTGCTGCTCAGAGGCAGAGAAACAGGAAGCACAGGGAACGTACACCACTCCGCCGGGAGCCCAGAATGGAAGCCCCCTACTGACCCGGGAACGGGAGCCTCTCAGCTGCGAGACCCATGTGTGGGGCCGGGAGCACTGATCTCCTTCTGGACAAAGAGTGAGGAAGGACGGAGCCGAGGCTCCCGCGCTGGGGGGTTCTGTGCAGGGCTGGGCAGCACGGGGGCAGAGGCGGTGGGCAGAGGCTGGCACCAGGACAGTGTTCCCTCCTGAGGCTTTACTCACAAGACTCAACTGACCATCAAAATCCAGGAACAGCGCCCTGGGGAGGCCAGGCCAGGCCACACCAGGCACCCTCGCTGACAGCAGACGAGCCCTCCAGTGTGGGGGACTGGGTCATTTTACAGATTGATTTGTAAGATGTATGGGTGCCTCAATCGTGACCCACTCTCACCCGCCTTGAAAGCCCCCTTGGCTGGAGATGGATTCGGACATCGCCAGTCCAGCCACGGCATGCACACATCTCTGCTGAGCAGTTTTCACAGGGCTCAGCCCCTGCTTAGGGTGGACACTTACCCTCATGTGTTCTGTGAAGGGCACTGCTTTACCCCGCTTCATCCTTCCCTTGGCCTGGGTTCAAGGTCAGTAGGCCCTGCTCCCTACTAGCCAGAGGGCCTGGATGCCTGGGGAGCCTACCTCATCTCCCTGGGTCTCACTTTCCTCATCCAAAAATGAGGGCAACAACAGTGCCCACCGTGGAGAGAGCCAGGCACAGTGGCAGCACGTGGCGTCAGCTCCTTTGTAAGCTCCCGGTCACCACCATGACGGGAACTGCTGGCCTGCAAAGGTGGAAGGGAAGCCCAGGATGGCGGCCCGGCGTTGTTAACCTGATCTCGGTCACGTCTGACTTGTCCAGCTTCTGCAGCTCCAGCTTGGCGGCCTCCAAGACGGGCATGACCTCCTCCAGGGCCATCTCGGCCTCGGCCTTCTCCAGGGCGATGACCTTGTTCTGCTCCTCTATCTCCATGGCCTTTTCCTCCGCCAGCTTCCTCTTCTCCTCAGCTGCAGGGTGGGCAGGGGGTGGGTAAAACTTGGGCTCAGAGTAGAGGCACTGGTGGCCACCGGCTCTGGGCAGAGTGCAGTCTTCAAAGGTTGGTTTGAACCCTAGGGGGGATCTAAGGGGCTCTGGCCAATGTGGCAGCCTTAGTGATCCTGGTGGGACAGAAAACCTCACCATGCATGGGGCCTCCAGAACCAGGCAGCCACCCTGACTCCGACCTTCCTCAACTGGCCCACCAGTGGCCCACCCACTGCATCCAGGACAAATCCAGTGGCTCCTGATGGCCCCAACCTGCCTCACTGGTGTTCACTGAGGTCACCAGGGGCCCCCTTCCTGCTGACCGGCTCCCTGCGATCTCCTCCCTCTGCCTCTCATCGCCTCTTCCTATGCACACTCAGGCCCAGCCAGAGCCGGCCTCGATGGACCTGCCCTCTGACGCCCTCTCTCCCTCTGCCCTGCTGATTCTCTTCATGACGCTGATTGCCAGCAGAAGTTTCATCTCACCGTTGGCTGATTCCCTGTCTGGGTGCCCTCACTCACTGGGATGTCAGCACCTCCCCAAGGGACAGAACCCCAAAACCTGGAGCAGGGCTTGGCTCAAGGTGGTTTGAACAGTGTCCCCCCCCCACCAAAATTTGTGCCCACTGGAACATCAGGATGTGACCTTATTTGGAAGTGGAGTCTTTATAGATGGAATTAGTTAAGATTAGGCCACACAGGGTTAGGGTGGCCCCTAAATCCAATGCCTGGGGTCCCTCTCAGAAGGTCATGTGGAGACACACAGGGAAGAAGGGCACGTGGCGATGGACACAGACACTGAGCGGTGCATTTACAAGCTAAGCTAAGGAATGCCAAGGGTTGCCAACAACCACTGGAAGCTGGAAGAGGCAGGAGAGAGTCCCCTAGAGCCTTGAGAGGGAGCATGGTCCTGGCGCCTTGATGTCAGACTCCGCCTCCAGAACTGCCAGAGAATACGTTTCTGTTGTTTTCAGCCCCCAGGTCGTGGTGCTTTGTTACAGCAGCCCCAGGAGGCGAATGAATGCAGCAGGCCTTCTGCCAACAGATGCTGGCAGCAAAGGCTCTGCCTCTCCCATGCTGCGGTCTCTTGGAATCCATCTCCACAGCTAACAAGCCAGTGCTGGGGGAGTGTCTGCAGCGTGCAAAGCTGTGCACAGGACCTGACACTGTGAAGGGTCCCAGCCCAGGCACTGCTTCTCCCTGGGGCAGCAGGGGGACGAATGCATCAGAAAAGGGTATCAAGAGCCGAGAGCAGTGGCTCACACCTGTAATCCCAGGACTTTGGGAGGCTGAGGCAGACAGATCACCTGAGGTCAGGAGTTCGAGACCAGCCTGACCAACATGGCAAAACCCCGTCTCTACTAAAAATACAAAATTAGCAGGATATGGTGGCGCATGCCTGTAATCCCAGCTACCTGGGAGGCTGAGGCAGGAGCATCATTTGAGCCCGGGAGGTGGAGGTTGCAGTGAGCTGAGATTGTGCCATTGCACTCCAGCCTGGGCAACAAGAGCAAAACTACGTCTATAAAAAAAAAAAAAAAAAAAAAAAAAAAAAGAAAGAAAAGGGTAGCAAGATCATGAGTGTGAAGCCTTCAGAACAGAAAAGCAGAAAGGAAGTTCTGTAAGCTGTGAGCATGCCGAGGGGGCTGGGCCAGCGGGAACGGAGCCCAGAGTGACAGGACCACCAGAGCTGGTCGGGAAGGAAGGGGGCTGGCACAGGCCTCGGGAAGCTTGCACGGGGAGCACTGCAAAGGGGGCCGGCCGAGCCAGATGCTGGAGTTGTGCTGAGGGGCAAAATAGTGGGCTCTCTGAGCCAGGCAGAAGCACGGCTGGAGGCTGGGGCAGCCACTGAAGAGCCCCCTCAGGAGGGGACTGTCTGCGCCCCACCCTCCCCGCTGCAGGACTTGTCAGTGTATCCCATTCCTATGGCCACCAGGATTGTTTTGGACACGGGCATGTAACCCAAACCTGTCCAATCATATCCAATTCTGGGAGCTTCGTGAGAATGCGTGTGAAAGAAGAGCCCTCTCTCCCCTGGGGATCCTGAGTTAGTAGGATGCCAGCCTCATGCTGGAGGCCCTCAAACTCTCAGCACGGACAGAGCCTTCTGCCTGAGATGAAGCCCAAACCGAAGACAGCAGAGCCAAGAAAAAGAAGGAAAGATTCCCACTGATACACTTGAGTCCTAGATCCCGCTGTGCCTGAAGCCAGAATCAATGCATTTCCACTTTAGATTAAGCCACTTTGAGCTCAGCTTCCACCGTTTTCAACCAAAATAGTCCTGATCAGGACAGGCAACCTGAAAACAGAGATCCTAGATGAAGCTTCCTCCAAAATTCTAAGTGGGAGCAAGGTGACCCTGGTCAAGGTTGATGGCAATGGGGAGGCAACCACAGGTGGGCGTGGCAACAGCTCGTCCTCAGTACAAACTACAGCCTGGGCCCTGGGGAGGCGATCTCTGGCTGTGAGCTTCTTCCAGGCAGGGGTTGCATCTCATTCAGTTCCTAGCCCCGACTCTCCCTATCCTGGTGCCAGCCATGAAGCTGAAGTCAGTATCTGCTGACTGGACAGATGATATCCGGAATAACAGCTTCCTTCAAGACACTTCCAATCTAATTTTACATCTAGGGGGTGCAAACTCAGCAAGGGTCTCTGCCCATTAAACCCACACAGGGAACCCCTGGGAATACAGAGTGGTTTTCGCTTTTGAGACAGGGTCTCCCTCTGTCACCCAGGCTGACGTGCAGTGGTGCAATCACAGCTCACTGCAGTCTCGGCCTCCCAAGTAGCTGGGACTATGGGCACATGCCACCACACTGGCTAATTTCTTTTTAATAGAGTCTCACTATGGTGCCCAGACTAGTCTTGAACTCTTGGGCTCCAGTAATCCTCCCACCTCGGCCTCCCAAAGCGCTGGGGTTATAGACGTGAGCCACCATGCCTGGCCAGGAATATATAGTTTTTAAAAGACAGATCAAAGCAAAGTGTAGCTATGTGGGAATGAGGCATTTGATCAAAGTTCTGGAAGAAGAAACGCGGATGGGAAGAGGGAAGCGGTATGGATTTTCTTAGCAGAGCAAAGGGAGAGAAAGAAAAATGTTACTGCAGGAGTCATGCAGGCATGAAGAAGGGATGCTGTACGCAGGCGGCAGGTGTCATGAGAAATGAGGTAGGCAAGATGACACGGAGGGACTGACGGGACCCTTCACGGCCACACTGAGGCCTCGGCATCAAAACAGGCAGCAGGGAGTTGCCACAAATTCCTGGGAAAGGAGCTCGACGGATTAAGTTGCTTTGGTTGCAAGCAACGGAAGCTAACGATGGTGGAGTTACGAACGATGTGAAATTGTTGTAAGAAGATATGGTAGCTCACCGACATGGAAGATGCTGAAACACATAAACTGGGGGCGCCTTGGGGATCTGGGCTCAGGCACCGAATGTAGTCTCTTTACAGCGCTGCCATGCAGTAAATGAACATACATTATCTTCAGTCTATGCTGGCTGATTGAAAATGTGCAGTCCCAGAGAACACCTAACTGGTCCACCAGGGTTGGAATAAGCCCATCCTGATGGCAGGCACTGGGAGTCGGGAGAGGCAGTTTGCCAACACCAAGTTAGGGCGCTGTTGCTAGAATGATGACAAATTGATCCTGTGCACAGGGCCGGGTGCAATGACCCAGGAACTGAACCAAGATGACACTTAGCAGCAACACTAACAGACCAGCAGGAGAAGGAAGAGGCAGGCAGGTTGACGGGCATCTGCAGGAATCTGGGAATGGGCTAGGGAGGGCACACATCAGAAGCCCAGAGCCCAAAGACCTAGAGAGGAGGGTTAGAGGCCAGGCACGGAGCTGTCCTGAGAGGCATCGTGAGAGGGCAGAGTTGTCAAGAGCAGAACAGCACAGGTGACACAGCGGCGTGGCCAGGAAGACCGAGGGAAGGGGCCGAAGGAAGAACCTTGAAACAGTTTCGAGGAGAACCAAGGAAGTCCTGCGTAGATGATGCCAAGGCTTAGGTCATTTCAATCCCATGGACTTAGGTCACCAGCCCACTGAGGGTGGAGTGACTTTTCCACTCCCGGGCACATCCTCAGGCTAAGAGTGCAGGGGTCGGCCGGGCGCAGTGGCTGATGCCTGTAATCCCAGCACTTTGGGAGGCCGAGGCGGGTGGATTACGAAGTCAAGAGATCGAGACCATCCTGGTCAACATGGTGAAACCCTGTCTCTACTAAAAATACAAAAAATTAGCTGGGCATGGTGGCGTGTGCCTGTAGTCCCAGCTACTTGGGAGGCTGAGGCAGAACTGCCTGAACCCAGGAGGCGGAGGTTGCAGTGAGCCGAGATCGTACCACTGCACTCCAGCCTGAGTAACAAGAGTGAAACTCTGTCTCAAAAAAAAAAAAAAAAAAAAAGAGTGCAGGGGCCTACATATGGTCACATATCAGTGCTTATGAAAGGGGATGAGGCCGGGCACGGTGGCTCATGCCTGTAATTCCAGCACTTTGGGAGGCTGAGGCAAGTGGATCAAAAGGTCAGGAGTTCGAGACCAGCCTGACCAACATGGTGAAATCTTGTCTCTACTGAAATTTTTACAAAAATTAGCCAGGTGTGGTGGTGCGTGCCTGTAATCCCAGCTACTCAGGAGGCTGAGGCAGGAGAATCACTTGAACCCAGGAGGTGGAGGTTGCAGTGAGCCAAGATTGCATCACTGCACTCCAGCCTGGGTGAAAGAGTGAGACTCCATCTCGAAAAAAAAAAAAAAAAAAAAAAAAAAAAGAAAAGAAAAAAGAAAGGGACAAGACTGGCTGAGCACGAATTCCAAAAGAAACAGGAATCGCAGGGTCAAAGATGGCACACTCGGTGCCTACAAGCAGTTTCAAAGAGACGTCCCGGCAGAGCTCTGCCCTGTTTGGGAATGGGCTGCCCCAGCCCCCGCCCTCACTCACCCACGCAGTGTTGGGGATGTGGAGATGGGCTGCCCTGGCCCCAGCCCTTACCCACCTACAGCGGTGTTGATGGCAATCTCCTCCAGCAAGGCCTCGCAGGCGACGGACTTCTCAGCCAGCACGATCTTCTGCTCAGCCAGCTTCTGGTTCAGCTCGTCCAGCTGGATGGTGGCTTCCTTCAGCTTGTCCAGCCCCCCCTCCAGACGCTTGCACTGAGCTGAGGAAAGAGGGCACCCATGTTCATCATCAAGGTGGCCACTGTTCCCAACACACCCAGGGATCTCACTGGGATTCGCTTAACTTCAGCTTAACAAAAACAAAAGAAAACATTTTTACAAGATGGCATGCGTCTTTCGGTACCCCCACTGCCACACTGGGACAGCATCAGCCAAAATGAATGTATTTCTGCAAACAGTGCTTCCCTTGGCCAGTAGCCAGAGCACTTTTTAAAAAGCCCTGTCCAGCAAAGCATGCAGGAAACACTATCTCTAATGTGGGCCAGCCATGGTGGCTGCACCTGTGGTCCCAGTTACTCAGGAGGCTGAGGTGGGAGGAGCATGTGAGCCCAGGAAGTCAAGGCTGCAGTGAGCCACGACTGCACCACTGCACTCCAGCCTGGGAAACAGAGACCCTATCTCTAAGATAAAAAATAAAATTCCGAGGCGGGTGGATCACGAGGTCAAGAGATGGAGACCATCCTGGTCAACACGGTGAAACCCCGTCTCTACTAAAAATACAAAAAATGAGCTGGGCACAGTGGTGCATGCCTGTAATCCCAGCTACTCAGGAGGCTGAGGCAGGAGAATTGCCTGAACCCAGGAGGCGGAGGTTGTGGTGAGCCGAGATCGCGCCATTGCACTCCAGCCTGGGTGACAAGAGCGAAACTCCGTCTCAAAAAAAAATTAAATTAAATTAAATTTAAAAAATTGCTAATGTGGTGAAAACGTAAAGCTTCAAAGTTTATGACTCAACACTGAGAACAAAAATAAGGACATGCCAGCCAGGCGTGGTGGCTCACACCTGTAATCCCAACACTTTGGGAGGCTGAGGCAGGCAGATCACCTGAGGTCAGGAGGTTGAGACCAGCCTGGCTAACATGGTGAAACCCCATTTCTACTAAAAATACAAAAAATTAACCAGGCATGGTAGCGTAAACCTATAATCCCAGCTACTCAGGAGGCTGAGACGGGAGAATCGCTTGAACCCAGGAGGTTGCAGTGAGCCGAGATCGTGCCATTGCACTCCAGCTCGGGCAACAAGAGCGAAACTCCACGTTAAAAATAAATAAATACATAAATAATAAGGATATGCCAGGGTCCTACCCACATGGAAGCATTGCTCCAAGATGCAAAATCCAAGATGTGCTTTGCTTGGCCTCAATACTGAAAATGCCCAATCTTACTAAAAGAAAGATCAGCGCTCGAATCCTTACCCATAAATAATAATGATTTCTGCCAACCACCCTGTCCCCAAGTCTTACCCATATTATACTGAGTTTTCTCATCCAGCAGTTTTGAATAGGTGTTAATAAAGTCCAGGTAGTTCTTGGGAGTGACGTAGTTGCTGCGCCTCCACTTCTGCAGGAACAGCTGGCTGTAGTGCTCCACGGACTGGTGGACCAAGACGGCGTGCTTCACCACGTTCTCTATGTTTTCTGCTGGGATCATTGGATTATACCCTGAAAAAGAAGGAATTAAAAATGTGGTTTTGTTTTCTTGTTTTTTTTTTTTTCTGACACAGGGTCTCGCTCTGTTGCCCAGGAAGGAGTGTGGTGGTGTGATCATGGCTCACTGCAGCCTCCATCTACTGGGCACAGGTGATCCTCCCACCTCAGCCTCCCAAGTAGCTGGGACAGGCGTGGGCCACCATGCTCGGCTAATTTTTTGTATTATTTTGTAGAGACAAGGTTTCACCCATGTTGCCCAGGTTGGTCTCAACTCCCGAGCTAAAGCAATCGGTCCACCTCGGCCCCACAAAGTGCTGGGATTGGAGCCGTGAGTCACTGCACCAGGCCATGCTTCTTAAGAAAGGAAATCAGGGATTCTTCAAAAAGTTAAATATAGAGCTATTATATGAATCAACAATTCCACTCCTAGGTATATACCCAAAAGAACTAAAAAACAGGGACTCTAAAATAAATTCTTGTACACCAATGTTCACAGCAAACTATCACAATAACCAAAAGGTGGAAATGACCCAAGCATCCATCAACAGAGGAACAGATGAACAAAATGTATCCTGTCTGTATCAGGGATACTATTCACCCATAAAAAGGAATGAAGGTCTGACGCATGCTAAAACATCGATGAGTCTCAAAAACGTTATGCTAAGTGAAAGAAGCCAGACACCAAAGGACAAATATTGCATGCTTCCACTTACACAAAACCTCTCTGGAATAGGCAAATTCATACAGACAGAAAGCAGATCAGAGGTGGCCAGGGGCTGGAGGGAGGGGTGATGGGGAGTTAGTGTTTAATGGGTATGGAGTTTCATTTGGGGTGATGAAAAAGTTTTGGAGATAGACAGTGGTGTTGGTTTCACAACATTATGAATGCAATTAGTGCCACATGTACATTTCAAAATGCTTTAAATGGAAAATGTTACGTTACAGGTATTTCACTATAATAAAAAAAGATGTTAACATTTTTAATAGAACAAGAAAAGAACAGCTATCACTTATTGGTGGCTTTTCAGGACCACAGCAGTGATTTGTGGCCCTGAAACCCGGGGGCTGGGTGGGCTTATTCAGTTGCCCACCACTGGACAGCACCCACCACATACCAGCAAAGGTGGGCCTTCCTATATACCTGCTGAAAGAATGAATGATGGCTTCCAGTGTCAAGATCACATGGCCTGGATTACCTAGCAGACTGTTAAATGCATTCAGCTCAAAGTAGAGAATGTCTCATGTTAAAATGAAGGAAGGAAAGACAGATTGAAAGAATTGATTCATCCAAATTCTGCAGAGCTGGTCTTGAGTTATACCGGGGTTAGCAAAAGACAGCCCCAGAGCCTGTTTTGCAGTGTGCAGGAAACACTGTGCCTCACAAATATCTGTGCCTTTGGACAGACTCATCTCAATTCCAGGGAATATATTCTTTTTGTGTATACGTGTATGTTTGTGTGTGTGTGTGTGTGTGTGTGAGAGAGAGAGAGAGAGAGAGAGAGAGGAGAGAGAGAGAGTGAGAGAGAGAGAGAGAGAGAGAAGGTCTCACTCTGTTGCCCAGGCTGGAGTACAGTGGCACGAACTCGGCTCACGGCAACCTCTGCCTCCTGGGCTCAAGCAATTCTTATGGCTTAGCCTCCTGAGCAGCTGGGATTACAGGTACCCACCATCACGCCTGGCTAATTTTTATATTTTTAGTAAATAAGAGGCTTCACCATTTTGCCCAGGCTGGTCTTGAACTCTTGGGCTCAAATGATCTACCTGCCTCCACCTCCCAAAGTGCTGGAACCAAAGGTATGAGCCACTTCGCCCGGCCTCCAGTGAATATATTCTAAGGAAAAAAAGTTCTAAGCAAATTCGAGGCAGCATTATTTATGATGCTGAAACACTGAATACTGAAACGAAACACAAGCATTTCACACATGGAAACGGCAAATACACCTCTGAGAACAATGGTACATCTATATTGGGGCTGGCCAACTACAGGCCAAAGGACAAATCCAGCCCGCCTCCTGCTTTTGTAAATAAAGTTTTATTGAAACACAGCCATAGTCATTCACTTACATGTTGTCTATGACTGCTGTCATGATAAAATGGCAGTACTGAGTAGTTGCAAAAAGGCTGTAAATATTTACCATCTGGACCTGAGATATATCATCAGAAAAGAGTCATTCTCTTGGCCCCTTTCCCCAAAAACTGCATTATGATTAAAGTTATGATTTCTTCTTACATATAGGAACATTCATTGATTGATTGAGTGAGTGAGTACAGATTTGTAAGTTGAAACTATTTTCAAGGTTACGCAGTGTTATTCATCATAAATCTGCTCGTTAGGTCCAAAGAAAAACATGTTCCCTAAAGACAGACTTCCTTTCTTATTCAAAGATTAAAATTAATATCCAAGGCCTCAGGTGTCTGAAACACTAGAAATTCCGGGCAAATGCAGAATGTTGACCGAATTGCCCTTGAAGCATTCCTTGGGTAGAGGCCAGCACACGTTTTCTATAAACAGGCAAATAGTGCTCCTATGGTCTCTGTTGCAGTTATTCAGCTTTGCAGTTGTAGCATAAAAGCAGCCAGAGACAATACGTTAATTAATGAGTGAGTCTGTGCTGTGTACCGATAAAACTTTATTTACTAAAGCGAGTAAGGGGCCAACTAGACAGCAGGCCATGGTTTTGCCAACTGCTGCTGTGGAGGACACCTACCCAATCAATTTTTATCCTAAATTGTCCTTGTTAAGTTTCCTGAAGTGTCTTTAGACTAAAACACCAAATATAAACCAAAAACATACGAACAAAATGGAAAGCCATGTGTTACCATAGAGGTTTCCAGTGAAGAAATCTACAAGACCAGAATTCAAAGTCGGAAAAGTGATAATAAATTGCTTTGTTGTATCAATAATGTAGTTCCCATAACAGCTGTGACTTACCTAGAAATGACTTCGCGACTGCATGGAGGGCTTGGGGAGGCCAGGGCATAAACCAGTCAATACCAGTGTTATTGACCATACCTGAAAAGAAAGAGAAATTACAAAGATACTCCCAGCCTGGGCAACGTGGCGAGACCCTGTCTCTACAAAAAATACAAAAATCAGGACCAGGTGTATGGCTCACACCTGTTATTCCACCACTTTTGGTGCCCAAGGCAGGTGGATCATTTGCAGTCAGGAGTTCAGACCAGCCTGACCAACATGGCAAAACTCCATCTCTACTAAAAATACAAAAATTAGCCAGGCGGTAGTGGTGTGTGCTTGTAATACCACCTACTTAGGAGGCTGAGGCAGGAGAATCTCTTGAACCTGGGAAGTGGAGGTTACAGCGAGCTGAGATCACACCACTCCACTCCAGACTGGGCAAGAGGGTAAGACCCTGTCTCACACACACAAAAAAACAAAAAACAAACAAAAAAAACTACAAAAATCAGCCAGGCAGCATGGTGGTGTGCACCTGTAGTCCCAGTGACTAGGGAGGCTGAGGTGAGAGGCTTGCTTGAGCCCAGGAGGTCAAGGCTGCAGTGAGCTGTGATGATGCCACTGCACTCTAACCTAGGTGACAGAGTGAGACTCTGTCAGAAAAAAAAAAAAAAGATGTTCACTCTGCAACCCTGAGACACTCAAGAACATGGATGCTGTCTTCAATAGCCAACAAGTTGGTGAATGAGTGAGACGTGTCCAAATCCAGTTCATCAAAAGCAGAGATTCTCACCCTTGGCGCTACTGACACGTGGGATCTAACCCTTTGTGGCAGGGGCTGGCTGTGCACCGTAGGGTGCTTCGTGGCATCCCTGGCTTCTACTCACCAGATGCCAGTACCACACCATATGCTCCCCTGAGGTGTGATGACCAAAAATGTCTCCAGGCATTGCCAAGTGTCCCCTGGGGGCCAACCTCCCCTGCCCCTGCCCCTGCCCCTGCCCCACCCGTTAGGAACCTCTGCTCTAAAGGCAGGCACGAGGCCGGTGGAGTTTTCCGAAATGGAAGCGGTAAGCCACCCTCCGTGCACTGCAGGCCTCGTGTGCTGGAGCGTGGGTGCACCCTCGCCTTAGAAGGACATCACCTATGCCTGCCGGCACCTGTCAGGGGCAGCGAGGCTCACACTACAGTGCAGAGCCCACATTTCCACCTAATGGCCATGTCTCGTTTTGCTTTGCTGGGAGTACCTCGAGAGGTGCGGACAGACCCCCCCAGCCACACACCCTGCCAATGCAGGGGAAACGGGTTCGCAGGCTCCACCGCGGGTACCTGGGAAGTTTCTGCACCAGGTCCTCAGGGTGTCCCCGACCGGCGACATGCCGAGGACGATGTGCAGGTTGTTTGCACTTTTGTTCACGAAGTACTGCCACACGGACTCCTTGGCTGGGCCCATGCCTTGCTTCAGAGCTTCCTGTCCAATCTGACTGAGGATAGACTCCTTCTCCTCTTCAGGGAAAAGCGCAGGTACGATTCCTGGAAAACGAAGACGTGCTGGTGACCTCTGAGTCCCAGGGTCATGACCTCTCTCGCGCTGACTGAAGTGGCGGAAGGCATGGAGATAGCAGCAGGTGACGAGTCCGGAGAGCCTCCAGCTCCTTGCCTGTCAAATGGGGATCCTAGAGGCCACCAACTTGCCAGGAGGATGAGTGTGAGCATCACAGTGAGCACACAGAGCATGAGGAAGCCTCACTTACCCGTAACTCGGAAGCAGGGATTCTCAGCGGGCTGATTTGCTCCCCCAGGAAATTCTGGGCAATGTCTGGAGCTGTTGCTGGTTGCTTCAACTTGGCAGGGAGATTGCTACTGGCCTCTAATAGGTCAAGGCCAGGGATGCTGCCGCACGCCCACAGTGCCCAGGACAGCCCCGCCACACCAAAGAATAGCCCAGACCCAGATGCCAACGGCATGCGGCTAAAACCCATGGCTGTGTGGACTGCTCTTTTCCTTTATCTATGCCATTTCAAATTACCAATACGTTTGGATGCAGTCTCTGACGTTCTCCTGTGCAGGGAAGCATTAACGTGGCAGGCCACGGTCGCTCACCTCTGAAAGGGCCCAGGGCTGGCGCCTGGGAACTAGATCCCTGAAGGGATTCACTGATAAGAGTGGCCCAACATGGGGTACGGTTTGGATCTGTGTCCCCGCCAAATCTCACGTGGAACTGTCATCTCCAGTGTTGGAGATGGGGCCTGGCAGGATCACGGGGGCAGATTTCTCTTGAATAGTTCAGCATCATCCCCTTGGTGCTGCTCTCGTGAGAAGGAGGGAGTTCTCATGAGATCTGGCTGTTGAAAAGCGTGTGGCACCTCCCCCAACCTTGCCGCTACGCTGGCCAGGTGATGTGCCTGCTCCCGCTTCACCTTCTGCCTTGACTGTAAGTTTCCGGAGGCCTCCCCAGAAATCAGCACCATGCTTCCTGTACAGCCTGTGGAACTGTTATCCACATAAAGTTCTTTTTTCTTTTTTCTTTTTGAGATGGAGTCTTATTCTATTGCCCAGGCTAGAGTGCAGTGGTGCAATCTCGGCTCACTGCAACCTCTGCTGTCCAAATACAAGCAATTCTCCTGCCTCAGCCTCCAGGAGTAGCTGGGACTACAGAGGCCTGCACTGCACCTGGCTAATTTTTGTATTTTTAGTAGAGACATTGTTTCACCATCTTCGCCAGGCTGGTCTTGAACTTCTGACCTCATGATCTACCTGCCTCAGCCTCCCAAAGTGCTGGGATTACAGGCGTAAGCCACTGCGCCTGGCCACCTCTTTTCTTTATAAATTACCCAGTCTAAGGTATTTCTTTATAGCAATGCAAGAACAGCCTAATAATACACTGTGCCCACACAGCTTGTGTAAGCAGAGTATTCTATGCTGACTACCTGTTCTCCCTCCAGGCATCTGGGATTTTGGCACATGCCAGGCAGAGGAGCCTACATGAGCAGCCCCAATAAAAACCCTGAGCACTGAGTTCCCGACTAGCTCTCCTGGTGGACGGTACTTCACATGAGTTGCCACGACTCGGGGGATTAAGCATGTCCTGTGTGACTCCCCGGGGAGAGGACTCCAAAGCTTGAGACCGGTCTTCCCCAGGGTCCCTCATGCGCCTTTTCCCTCTGCTGACATTGCTCTGTGTCCTTTTGCTGTAATAACTCATACTGGTGGCCTGAAGAATTTGGAAGAGACAGGGAAACAGAGTCTCCCCAGGAAGTTCTAGAAGGAACCAGCCCCACCAACACCCTGATTTTAACCCCTTAAGACTCTTTTCTGATTTCTGACCTCCAGGCGTATAAAGGAATAAATCTGTGCTGTTTGGGAAAATCTGGAACAGCAGCCATAGGGAGCACGATCACACACCGTCTCCCAGCTGAAGTCTCTACAGTCCCTGCCTGCCCTGAGATGACTTCTGCCCACGCTCTCCCTTTGCACTCATGACCCTTACCACAATCTGCAAGTGCTGTATCGTTGCGTATCTGTTCTTGTCCTTAACCAACCCACTCACACCCTGAAGTGTAATGCTCCAAGGAGGGCAGAGGTCATGAACACCTTACTCCCCACCAAACCCAGCGTCTGGAATAAACACTGTGGAATAAATCCAGGTGGATGACACAATCCCTCCTCTCAAAGAGCTGACAACCCACTGAAACAGACACAACTTAAAACCCAATGATCAAAATGCAGCAAATAGACACTTAAAGTGTGCATTTCCCTGTACATAAATTTTACATCAAAAGAAAACAGAAACAAAACTTGAACCCTAGATAGTGGCATGCAGACACGTTTAGCGGGGAGAGCAGTGACGTTGCAATTGACTTGAAACGCATCTAAAAATGAGATGGGTTGAAGCAAGGAGAGTGGGAGGGAAAGGTGTTTACGTGCGTGATAAAGCAAGTGCAGTAAGACGTGAACGGGGGGATCTGGACGGCATGCCGGCAGACGTTCACAGAAAAGATTCTTTCAGCCTCACTGTCATGTTACAAATGTTTTATCGTAAATGTTGGGGGGCTGGGGCTCAATGAATAACAAGGCAATACAATAATGTGCTAAAACAAACAAGCAATCAATGAAATAGGTCCCAGGGAAAAACAGGAGGTCCCTGTAAGCCATTAGGCCAGACTAAGTCAGCATGGACCTTAGCAGGGCCCCAGGGCAGACAGGATCACAACACGGTAACGTGGTTGAGAGTGTGGCTAAGATGCTAGGAGTCCTGGGTTCGAGTCCCCCCTCAGTGCCTTCCCAGCGAGGTGCCCTTGGATAAGGGAGGTGGCATCTCTAGCAGTTTTCTGGGGCAACCATGACTAATTACCACAAGCAACTGGCTTAAGACAAGACATACAGACACCTACTCTCTTGCCATTCTGGAGGCCCTGAGATCAAGGTCTCGGGGTAACCTGACAAAAGCTCCGGCGGGAAATCCTTCTTTGCCTCTCTGGCTTCCAGTGGTTCCAGGTGTCCCGTGGCTTGTGAGAATCTTTACGGGACATTTTTCTCTGTGTCTCAAATCCCCCTCTGCCTTCTATTATAAGGAGAGCTGTCACAGGATTTAGGACCCACCCTAAATCCAGGATGTCATTTCAAGATCTTTAATTTAATTACACCTGCAAAGACTCTTTCTTTAAAAGGTCTCATTCACAAGTTCCAGGGGTTAAGGACCAGGATGTGTCTTTTGCAGGGCCACTGCTCAGCCCTCTACAGCAGCCCTGAGCCTCAGTTTCCTCAGCTGTGACGTGAGGTTCTTAATGATACCTTCCCTATCAGGTCTGATTTTTTGGTTTTTGTGTTTTGTTTTTTCTTCTTGGAGACAGGGTCTCACTCTGTCAACCAGGCTGAAGTGCAATAGCATGGTCATGGCTCACTGCAGCCTCAACCTCCCAGGCTCAAGCAATCCTCCTGCCTCAGCCTCCTAAGTAGTTGGGACTATAGGCTCAGGCCATCATGCCTGGCTAACTTATAAAAAATATTTTTGCAAAGATGGGGTCTCTCTATGTTGCCCAGGCAGGTCTCAAACTCCTGGGCTCATGCCATCCTCCTTCCTTGGCCTCCCAGAGTGCGGGGATCACAGGTGGGAGCCACCAAGCCCAGCCTCTCATCAGGTTTGTGTGGAATGCATGATACACACTTAGCATGCCCTGGGGCACAGGCAGATGCTCAGATACCACCTGCTCTTACTGCAGGGGCACTGCCATCACCGCTGACGGAGAGAAGGGGGGCACACTTGGGAGACTCCCAGGACGGGAGGAGCCAAGGAAGATAATGAGACCTATCTCAGGAGCCTCGTCGAGGGAGGAACAGGGACACCTGCACAGGGACACCCACAGTGTCTGGAGGTGGTAACTGCTAAAGAAAGCCACCTCCCTTCAGATGACCGGGATGCCGGCCACAGCGGGCGCTCGCCTTGGCTGTACCTGAGGTCAGCATGTTGTTGATGAGCTCCAGGAAGCCCTCCTCGGCCACGTGGGCATCCGTGAACAGAAAGATCATCGCTTTGTTCTCGATCCCGAGTTTCAGATACAGGCTCTTCAGGTCTTCCCGGAAATTGTTCTCCGAGTAGCCTCGGCTCAGCTGGATCTCAAACACCTGTGGCACAGACACAGCCCACGAGTCACCCCGATGAGCCTCCCTTCCCTGCAGGCTCTGGGGCGGGGACACTGGGGGAAGAGTACAGAGGGCACAGGTCTGGAAGGGACTCCCTGTCGTGAAACAGAGGAGGGGGAAGCCCCGTGAGACCAGCAACAGAGGAAAGTGGGGAAGAACGCACCCCGAGGTGAGCGCCAGCCACATACTGCAGTTTACAGAACATTAGACACTGGGAAAAGGGATACAGACGTGAAATCAGCACGCACTTTAACTTCTAGACAGGAAATCCAATGTACACACGAAATCCAACGTACACACAAAATCGGTGTAAATGTGAAGAAGGACGCAAGTTTAAAGCACACTTTTTCTGCTCGAGTGTTTCTTTTAGCTCAGAAGTAGAAATTAAAACTTTCCTTGCAACCAGCGAATGTCAGAAACATATCAGATTTCCAGGAACCGAGAGCTCTCTCCCCGTTCCCTACCTCCTTCAACCCTATGCATTCACACACACACTTCACTCACACTGTCACTCACACAGTCACACACAGACGGTCATTCCCACATTTTCACATTCAGCCACGCTCACTTGCACCCTGGCATGACCTAGCACACACGCTCACACACACACATGCAAGGCAACCAGAATGCCTTCCGGCCGATAGACTCTGGTCTCCAGCTCTGCCTGTCACCTGCAAACCTTCCTCACCCCTCCCAAGTGCAGCCGCCTCCCCTCCCCAGCAGCTTCTGGCACTACTCTCTGAACACCTGTTCTGACCCCACTACCCGACCCTCTCTGCTTCCTAGGGCCCAGACACAGCCCTGTGTGTTCTCATCCTCCTCCAGATCTCTGCCCCTCAACGTCCTCTCTGCCGTTCCTCAAGGCACTACTTCAGGGAAAAATGCCTCCGGCTTACCAGGACAAATCAACAGAAAAAAAAAAACAAACCTTCCAGCGGGGAATGTCTTATCCTACAGAAAAATGTGGAAAACAATTGCAAAACAGTTACATTTTAATAATGAATGATTTCAATTATATATTTCATCAGGTTTAAAGGTAGATCATGCATATTCGTTTTTCCCTTTTTACAATACCTTAAATAAAAGGCCAATATTTGTGAAATACTGGAAGCTGGATTCATTGAATGAACTGCGATTGCTCTTCTATGTAGAGTTCTCACAAATCATTAAGTATACAAAGAGGCAACTCACAAAAGAGAAAAGGTAAATGTCCAGCGAATGTCTAAAAGGCTATTCATTATTATTAATTGGAGAAAGGGTCATTTAAAATGGAATCTTTCCACCTATAATCTTGGCAAATATCAGAATGACACTATCCAGTATTGGCAAGGGTATGTGAAAACGGACATTGCCAGTTGCATACATTAGCATAATCCTTTGTGGTGGGGTGCTTGGTTGTTAATAAGGACACTTTTTGCCTCTCCTGTCCTGCATCCCGGGGTCCTTTCCACTCCAAGGAGCCAAACTCCACATGGGTTTAGGTCCAACCTTTCCAATACAAAATCTGGCGCCATACAGCAAAAGCCTTGAAAAAGCATATACCCTTTAACCCGCCAATTTACCAACTTCTAAAGAAAGTGATCCTATGGGGAAAAAAGCTGAATAATATTCAAAGATATATAAGCAAAGGTGTTCATCACTACACTGCAATTTAAAAACAAGGAAGGGCCGGGCGCGGTGGCTCACACCTGTAATCCCAGCACTTTGGGAGGCCGAGGCGGGTGGATCACGAGGTCAAGAGATCGAGACCATCCTGGTCAACATGGTGAAACCCCGTCTCTACTAAAAATACAAAAAATTAGCTGGGCATGGTGGCGCATGCCTGTAATCCCAGCTACTCAGGAGGCTGAGGCAGGAGAATTGCCTGAACCCAGGAGGCGGAGGTTGCGGTGAGCCGAGATCACGCCATTGCACTCCAGCCTGGGTAACAAGAGCGAAACTCCGTCTCAAAAAAAGAATTAAAAAAAAAATAAAAACAAGGAAAAAGGTAATGCTCGCCAGCAGAGATGGTTATGTGTGGCATATCCAAACACTGGGATACTGTCCAATCTTTCCAAAGACAGTGTAAACACATATTTATTGACTTGAAAAGATGCAGTGATACAGCAGGGAAAGTTACATAACGTACGTCCATTACCTCACATTGACCCACTGCTGGCACGGAGAAGGTATGTTTGTATATGAATGCACATACAGTCCCCGATTTCCTATGGTTCAACTTAGAATTTTTTGACTTTGCCATGATGTAAAAGTGCTACGCTTTCAGTACAATCCTCAACTTACGATGGGTCACATCCTTTATGTAAGTGGAATATATAAATCAAAAGTGTATGTTTAGCTTATATTATTTTCAACTCATGACGGGTTTACTGGGACATGGCCCTGTTGTAAGTTGAAAAGTGCACATTATCCCTTTGGTTCCCAGACCAAAAATTAAAATAACAGACAAAGAATTTTATAAAAGAAAAAGTATGCACTAAAATGCTGCTGGTGCCTAACAGTGGCAATCTTTAGGTGATGAAATTACAAAGAGTCCTTATTTTCTTTGGACGTTTCTGCATTGTTTGAATTGTTGCAGTGATGATTATTCCATTTAGAGACAGAAATGAGTGAGCCCACACCAATAGCGATTCTTACTCCATGCAATGGACTGAACGTTTGTTCCACCTACCAAAAAAAAAAATTCCTGTGTTGAAATCATAAGCCCCAGTGTGATGGTATTTGGAGGCTGGGCTTTTAGGAGGCGATTAGGTGATGAGGGTGGAGCCCTCATGAATGGGATTAGTGCCCTTATAAAAGGGACCCCAAAGACTTTTCTTGCTCTTATCCATCCATGTGACAATACCATGAGAAGGCAGCCCTCTGCAACCCAGGACAGGGCCCTCTCTGGAGCCTGACCATGCTGGCACCCTGATCTGGGAATTCCCAGCCTCCAGAATGGTGAGAAACAAACATCTGCTGTCCACGTGCCCGCCAGTCTCTCGCACTTTGTGGTAACAGCCTGAACGACCTAAGACTCTCTGTGGTGATAGCGATGATGCCGAGTTCAATCTGATTCCCGAAAACACGCTGAAGACAAACAAGAAAGTCTATGCAACAGAACACCTCTTACTTGCTAGAAGAAGGGTCATGAAAATGACCTTTCAGCAAGAAGTATCTTCTCGAAAGGTGGCTTGTTAAAGGGGTCTGAGCTAGACATGAGGGTGGCTGAGTGTCTGAGAAGAACGGAGGCTGAACACAGACCCTGTCCTGCAGCACACACGCAGAGCAGGTGGAGACAAACCTTCAGTCCACTGCACAGAGTAATCATCACGATGGTTATAGACTCACCCATTTCTCTCTCTTTAAATATAATAATCCTCTTTGCAACAATTCAAGCAATGCAGAAACATCTAAAGAAAATAAAGATGATTTGTAATGCCGTCACCTAAAGGTAGCTGCTGTTAGGTACTAGTTGATTTTAGTGTACATTTTTCAGCGTATGATGGGGCTATGTCTCTATAAACCCATTGTAAGTTAAAAATATTATAAGCACGCATGTGTATCATAAAACTGGAGGTGAAAACAGAGCATTTGGACAATGGGAGACCTGAATAGTGGATGAAGTCAGATACCAGAGAACTAATGAAGGGTCTGGGGAGAAAAGGGTGAATGAGGAAGATGATTGTTCTTCACATGACGTCTCAGTGCACAGTGCATGCCTCCACTTCAGAGGCCTCTGCAGGTGAGTTACCTGTGGAAGCTGCAGGCGGTACCTGTATAATTCTAAGAATGGTGCGGAGAAATAGGAACCCTCAGAAGCTGCTGATAGGAATGGAAACAGTGCAGCCACACCCTGGAGCTTCCTCAGATGATTAAACATAGACTTGTCATGGGGCCCCTCAATTCCGCTCCCAGGAGCATCCCCAAGAGCAGTGCAAA
Organism: Aotus nancymaae; assembly: GCF_030222135.1. Taxonomy (NCBI): domain Eukaryota; kingdom Metazoa; phylum Chordata; class Mammalia; order Primates; family Aotidae; genus Aotus; species Aotus nancymaae. The sequence goes on from NW_026988433.1 coordinate 9,200,534, forward strand.
CACACATCCACACAGAAAGTGGCATGAAAGTTCACAGCAGCACTGTTCACAAAAGCCACAGGTGCGAACAACAAAAGTGTCCAGCGATGGGTAAAGGAAACAGGCACAGTCATACAAGGGAGGCTTATTGGCCAAAAAAAAAAAAAAAATGAAGTACTGATACACGCTGCAACATGAACTACAAAAGATGCCAGACACAAAATAGACACACACACTATTCATATGAAAGTCTAGAACAGGAAGATGATAGGACAGAAAGCAGATTAGTAGTTAGTTGCTTAGGGCTCAGTGAGGGGAGGGTGCAGACATCAGGGCGGTAATCACTAAAGGGCATGGGATTTCTTCTTGAAGCCACAAAAATGTTTTTGTTTTTTTTGACAGAATCTTGCTCTGTTGCCCAGGCTGGAGTGCTTTGGCACGATCTCAGCTCACTGCAACCTCCACCTCCCAGGTTCAAGCAATTCCCTTGCCTCAGCCTCTGAGGAGCTGGGATTACAGGTGCTCGTCACCATGCCTGGCTAATTTTTGTATTTTTAGCAGAGACGGGGTTTCACCATGTTGGCAAGACTGGTCTCGAACTCCTGACCTCAAGTGATCCACCTGCCTCGGCCTCCCAAGTGCTGGGATTACAGGCGTGAACCACCACATTTTGTGGCCGATGCCACAAAAATGCTCTAAAGTATTCTGTGGTGATGGTTGCACAGATCTGTGAATATGCCGAAAAGCACTGGTTTGTATGCTCTGAATGCACAGACTGCATGGTCTTGAATTCAATCTCAGTAAAACTGTTTAAAAATAAAAGATTCTAAGATTAACCCAGATCTGTGGGTGCAGGCTGTGCAGATACAGCAGCCAGCAAATCGCCAGCCCCATAGGATGGATCCACTGAGGTGTAGGCCAAGCCCTCCCCATAGGAACACACATCACCTTCCAAGGGATTTGCTTGTGTTTGACTTTCTAACTTGATCTGACATTCTCCAGCCTAAAAACCAGACAATACAGGTGGTCCCCAGCTTCAGTGGTTCCACTTAGGATTTTTCAACTTTACAATGGGTTTATAGGGATAGTAAATGCATTTTCAAGTCACGATGTTTCTGACTTATGATGAGTTTATCAGGATGTAACCCTATCCTAAGTCAAAGCTTTGGATAACTATTCAGTTAAAATATAATACCAAGCCTAAAACAAGGCAAAAACACCCACCTCTACACTCTATGAAAACATCCTGTTACGTTCTGCTGTGGATTGTTCCAGTACATACATGAACTACTAACTGCAGAGACTGGCATCATCAACCTATTTCTGGGAGGGGACGTGGACTGACCTCGCAGCCAGCTGTGAAGGCAGCCAGCCTCGAAAGAGACTGCTTCCCCGAGCCCCCTACCCCGACCAGCAGGGCGTGGCCACGGTCCATGCGGATGATGCGGTACACCCGGGTTAAATGCTCCAGAGCGTCGTCGAAGAGAACCAAGTTCATTTTGGTGTTGCTTTCGTTATACTCTTCAAGAATTTCCTGCATTAAAACGACAAAAAGTTTTAAACCCAGCATGGTGGCTCATGCCTGTAATCCTAGCACTTTGGGAGGCTGAGGCAGGAGGATCACTGGAGCCCAGGAGGTTGAGACCAATCTGGGCCACATAGCAAGACTCTGTCTCTCCAAAAATAAAAATAAAAAAATTAGCTGGGCCTGGTGATATGTGCCCCTAGTCCCAGCTACTTGGGAGGCTGAAGCAGGAGGATCACTTGAGCCCAGGAGGTTGAGGCTGCAGTGAGCCAAGACTGCACCACTGCACTGCGGCCTGGGTGACAGAGAGAGACCCTGTCTCAATAAATAAATAAAACAAATTAAAAATGTCTTAAAGGATCACTGGATTTTAAGAGACAGGCTTCCTCCTTTTGTCCAGAGGAGATTAACAATGGAAGAGAGATTTTTCTGAACATCTATAGTAGTTAAAATAATTAAACTGTTTGGGTCTCTGGGACTGATCTAGCTTTCACAATCGAGATTTCCATCTGCTAGGCTTTGATTGGCCAGCAGTGACCCAAAGCAGGTAACAAGGCTCATCTCATGAATTTGAATGAAAATGAATATTAGGGAGTCAAACAAGTGGTTCCCAAACCTGGCTGTGCACCAGAATCCAGGGACCCTCCGTGGGCCCGAGCAAGTCTCCCGGGGTGGCCCAGGAGTCCGTTTAACAGTTTCCTAACGTCACTCCTGAACATGCTGGATGTGGGGGGTCACTGGACAAGACATAAGCCTGTATTTCAAGCCCTCAGACAGGAGCCACTCGTGTTAGGCTCCTGGGCACCCGTGCAATGCTCAGCTCCCTGCTTGGCCCACACAAGCGAGCCCGCGGACAGGGTGGAGCTCGTCCCCACCTGGAGCAGAGCCTTGGCCGCCTCGTAGTCCTGGATGTCTTCATAAATGCGCGGTTCTCCGTCGTGCAGGGCCATTCGGAAGTCTCCAAACAATATGGGATTCCTCATCACCACCTCCACGTCATCGTTAAAATGTTCCGTAACCAAGCCGCCTATGTGCTCCTGGACCTTGAAACAGAAGCCTACTTAAGGCCCCAAACTCAAGAAGAGTTCACAAGCTAAAACTCGTCAGGAAAAGAGGATACACTATTATTATCTAAAACAATTTGCGTTCTGTTTTTTCAGTTGCTGCAAGGCTTAATAACCGACCCACCCTCCTTGGCCTGTTGACTTCTCGTGTCAGTGTCTATTTTTCTGCAATTAGCGTCCTGTATAAAACGTCCTTTGGGTGCTTATTTTCCTGAGAATTTGGTGGCTGAGTTTTGCCCTTGCTGATGCATTGGAGGTACTGACCAGACGCTTGTCTGTTTCACTGATCAGCCGGTCGTGGAAGACTCTCAGACACTCATTCCTCCAGACTCTCACCATCTGGGCCACCATCTGGAATCTGCAGAATGGAAGAGACAAAAATCAGCCAGGAAGCCACCTGCAGGATACCAGGGCCGACGGCTGTGACGGTCACACAGACACACAGGGCCCAGTAAAGGCCTAACGTTTCTCTAGTCTTGCCCCTGCTAGTCTCACATAAATGAAATCTAACCAGAGGACCCAACAGAAGCTAATAAATTAATGTAAAGACCCTAAAGTCATCATCCGTAGCTTACCTTACTGTAGGAAAGAAAAAAAGAGCGTTGTCTATAAATGACATAAAATAAGTACCTGACATCTCCCTACTTGCTGGAATACACGGATTTAAAACCAGCATCAGGGTCACTGGCAGCTTCTTTTCCTTTCTTTTTTCTTATTTTAAGAAATAGGGTCTCGCTTTGTTACCCAGGCCGGTGCACTGGCGCAATCATAGCTCACCACCATCTCAAATTCCTGGGCTTAAGTGATCAGCCTCCCAAGTGGCTGGGACTACAGGTATGTGGATTCAGCTAATTTTTAATTTCTTTTATAGAGATGGAGTCTCACTATGCTGCCCAGGCTGGTCTAAAACTCCTAGGCCTCCCAAAATGCCGAGACCACAGCCGTAAGCCACTGCACCTGGCCAACAGCTCCTTTTCCTAAGAGTCAACTCCATCTGGCCCCAGTTCTAGAACTTCTCCTGCTTTCTGGCAAAGAACTATCACTCCACCCAAAACACCTGGAGTTGCCCTCTGCTGACCACTCCGACATTCTACACGTTTCAAGGCACCCAAGAGCAGGATATATGGAAAGTTCTCAATCCATTTTTCAGTATCTTCTGGATTCATAATATAAATCCATATCATTGGACTATGCTTGCAAATCCACATAGAATAAAGTAGACATTTATGTGAAGGTATAAGTCTAGTTTTAATGGGGAATTTGCCTATACCCAGACTTAAATCCTTTCTGTCCTCTGCTTACTTCTCCTGAAGACATACATTCTATAATGAACCGGCAACGATTGAGTTACGTGAGCAAAAGGCTCCATGCAGGCAAATTCCAACTTCAGAACTGAAAACGAGAAGTCAACAACACAGTCCTGCCCGAGGGGTGTGATGCGCCTGCCCACAATTCTGCTGTGGCTTACAAAGCATCAAGCCTTAAGCCAAGCGTTGGTCTCGCCTCTTCATTTAACATAAGCAAAGACATTGGTTCATTAATTCATACAACAATTCATCCAATCCATTGAAAAGCCCTCTGTCTTAAAAGAATAAGAAAAGCCATCATACCTGTGGGGCGTGTTTTAGTAAGATAAACCCAACTCACCGCTCCGGGTTAGTGAGGACAAGACCATTAAAAACCCGTGAGAGATCTCGAAGGTTGAAGATGTAATGGAACTTTGACGGAGTGGGAGGTAGGTCTTGCACAATATTTTTGTAAAGTGCTAGCGTGCAGGATGTCAGCTTGTTACTCACAGCCACAATGCTCTCATGAAATGTCTGAAAAATGCAAAGAGACACCCCCACACACACAAATGACCTTCAGTAGACGGATGAATAAACAAAATGTGGCAGAGCTGTACAATGGAATATTACTGAGCCATGAAAAGGAATAAAGTTGGCCGGGTGCAGTGGTTCACATCTGTAATCCTAGCACTTTGGGAGGCCAAGATGGGTGGATCATCTGAGGTCAGGAGTTCAAGACCAGCCTGACCAACATGGTAAAACCCCACCTCTACTAAAATAAAATACAAAAATTAGCTGGGCGTGGTGGTGCGCACCTGTAATCCTAGCTACTCAGGAGGCTGAGGCAGCAGAATCGCTTGAACTCGGGAGGTGGGGTTGCAGTGAGAGTGCACCATTGCACTCCAGCCTGGGTGACAGAGTGAGACTCCTTCTCAAAAGGGAAAAAAAATAGAAAACAAAACAAAAAAAGCAAAAAGAAGACAAAACAGGCATGAAGCACTGCCACACGCTCCAGCATGGATGACCCTAGAGAAGATGATTCAGTGAAGGAAGCCCGGCACAAAAAGCCACGCACTTTATGACTCTATTTATTTGAAATGCCCGACAGAGAAAACTCCATAGAGACAAGAGGTAGGTTTCGGGTTCCTGGCAATGAGAGGTGGGATGGGAGTAAGTGCTAATGAGCATGGGTTTCCTGCTCGGGTGAGGAAAATTCTGAAGTTAGGCAGTGCTGATGGTTGCACAACACTGTGAATGCAGTAAATGCCACTGAATTGTATACTTTAAAATGGCTAAAATAACTAATTTTGTGGGTTTTTTTTTTTTTTGAGATAGGGTCTTGCTCTGCTTCCAAGGCTGGAGTGCAGTGGCATGATCACGGCTTACTGCAGCAGCCTTGACCTCCTGGGCTCAAGCGATCCTCCCACCTCAGCCTCCTTTGTAGCTGGGACCACAGGACACCACCATGCCTGGCTAATTGTTGTGCATTTTTTGTAGAGACAGGGTTTCACCACATTGCCCAGGCTCAAGTGATCCGTCCTCCTCAGTCTCCCAAAGTGCAGCAATACAGGTGTGAGCCACCATGCCCAGCCATTATGTGAATTTTACTATATTTTTTTAAAACAGAAGATTAAAAAATTGAAAGAGAAGCTCATCAGCTCATTTTTTTGTTTGTTGGTTTGAGATTGTGACTCTGTTTCCCAGACTGGAGTGTAGTGGTGCGATCTCGGCTCACTGAAGACTTCACCTCCCAGGTTCAAGCAATTCTCCTGCCTCATCCTCCCAAGTAGCTGGGACTACAGGTGCCCACCACCATGCTCGGCTAATTTGTGTATTTTTAGTAGAGACGGGTTTTTGACACGTTGACCAGGCTGGTCTTGAACTCCTGACTTCAAGTGATCCATGCGCCTCAGCCTCCCAAAGTGCTCGGATTACAGGTGTGAGCCACCATGCCTGGCCTGACTGGTTTTTATTGCTCTAGATTTTCACATTAACTGACAAGTCAGCATGATGTGAAACCAAAGACCCCACACAGCCCTTGGTGGGAGCTTTATTTGACCAGCACAGACCTGAGTTTTGAAAGTAAATGCCTTCAGGTAGGGCACGAACAGGCCAGGTGCTCACAGTTACTACTGATCATGCTGGGCCCCTCCACACCTTTATCTTACCCACCTGGGCCCTGGAGCCTCTGAGTATGCAGACCCCGCTTTAGTAGGAAAATACCAGGATCAGAAGATGGTTGTTTAAATGAATGGGTTCCACTTGGAGAAGCCAAGTAAACCATAATAATAATAGCAGTAACTAGTAACATAGTATCTGCCATGCGCTAGGTAGCGTGCCACACCCTTTACATGCATTTCCTCCCAAAACCCAGTGAGGTGGAGACCGTCATGATCTCCCCCCTCCAAACGACAACGAGGTTAGAAGAGTTCAAGGAACCTGCTCACGGAGCAGAATGGGGACTGACTCCAGGACCCCAGCCTGCCAGTTAATTCTTCGCTGTCACTCAATGTGGCATGAGCATCTCAGGGCCACGTCAGGACTCCCACAGGCCCAAGGCACTTGTGCCTCCATGGACTCCTTCCTCCATAAAAACATGTTACATTTACTTGTTTTTTTTTTTTTTTTTTGAGACGGAGTTTCACTCTTGTTACCCAGGCTGGAGTGCAATGGCGCAATCTCGGCTCACCGCAACCTCTGCCTCCTGGGTTCAGGCAATTCTCCTGCCTCAGCCTCCTGAGTAGTTGGGATTACGGGCACGCACCACTGTGCCCAGCTCATTTTTTGTATTTTTAGTAGAGACGGGGTTTCACCGTGTTGACCAGGATGGTCTCGATCTCTTGACCTTGTGATCCACCCGCCTCGGCCTCCCAAAGTGCTGGGATTACAGGCGTAAGCCACCGCGCCTGGCCCACATTTACATTTTATATTGGCATTTGCATAAAGATGATTGTTTTCTTCTGATTTTGAAAGAAATTAAAACATTTTCATAGGCCCTTAAAAGTATCGCAGGCCCTAGGCTTTGACCCTGCTGTACCTAACGGATATATCAGCCCTGTGTATGTTTCCTCCCAATACAAGCTCTTCCCGTTTAGACTTCTAATTAAAATCAAGTTACCGAGGTATGGCCTTTCAGAATGGAGGAATAAATCAAATGCAGAGACTCTTCTGAAGGAAATGGCACGTTGAAGACACTGAATAGTGAAATAAATCTCGGGTCAACTTCATTGCGGCCTCCTCCGGCTTTTCCCATTGCAGCGATAAAGCCAAGGTCTCGAATGCTTTTGCAGTTCAGCTCCTTGCCACGATCATATAAGTAGCCCTTTTCCAACAGCAGCTTCAGCAAGGCAATTGGCTGCTGTGTGCCATATTCATCCACCTGGATTTTTATAAAAAAAGAAAAGAGAATAGTAGTATCGCAAAGCAGGAGTTAGACAGGCCTTGGCTGACCATCCCAACTCAAGCTCATTCCTCCTGTTACTCTCCAGGGCACCCCGGTTGCAGTTTCATGGGGCTTCTCAAAGGCTGCAACCGTATATGTCCATTTGTGATTGTGTTTTTTGAAGTCTGTCTCTCTTACGAAACTATAGCTTCCTGAGGGCAGGAACTACATAGGTGTTGACTACACAGCACCAGTCCCATAAGAAGTGTTGAATAAATATATGTTAATTCAATTAATGAATGGATGGATGGATGGACAGATGGATGGAAGGACGAATGGATAGACGGACAAACAGAAGTCACCAATGCAGCCCCACCCAGGGCTGTGACGTGCCCATCCACATACTGACACTTCTGTTTCTCTTGCTTTCACCTGTTTCAATTCAGGGGCTTACAAAGCATCAAGCCTTAAGCCAAGCATTTGTCCCTTACTTCATTTAACATAAGCAAAGACATTGGGTAATTAATTCATACACTGATAATGACAGACTGATTGGACCATCTATTTAATGGGCAGACGGACAGACAGACGGATGGATGGATGGACGGATGGATGGACAGAGAGAGAGACAGACGGATGGATGGACGGATGGATGGATGGACAGACGGATGGACGGATGGATGGACGGATGGACGGATGGATGGACGGATGGACGGATAGATGGACGGATGGATGGACAGATAGAGAGACAGATGGACAGACGGACGGATGGATGGACAGACGGATAGACAGATGGACAGACAGATGGAGAGATGGACGGATGGATGGATGGATGGATGGAAGGAAGGATGGATGGATGGATGGATGGACAGGTGAATGAACAGATGGGTAGATGGATAAATGGACAGGCAGATGGAAAAACAGACAGATTGGGTAAACAGAAGGATAGATGGGTAGATGAATAAATATATGAATGAACGGACAGATAGATGGTTGGATAGATGAACAGATGGGTAGATAAATAACGGATGGATGAAAAAGCAGACACATGGATGGATAAGTAGAAGAGATTGACAGATGAATGAACATATGGATGGATGGATGGATGGATGGATGGATGGATGGATGGGTGGATCCTGGCGTTGCATACAGTCCTTCTGGAAATAGACTTTCAGGAAAAAAATGGTTCTGTGAAATAATATAAATTCCAATTCCAATATGCTAAGAAAACCTTGTACTTCTCAGGCTCTGACCCCAGAAACACACTCATTATGCAGCTAAAGTTTCTCTTCCTTGAAAACTCCGGAGGAATTCTTGGGAAGGTTCTGCCCAGATGCCTCCCATGCACATGGGGCCGGCAACAGTATTATTATCTAAAGAAGAGCTCCTTTGGAAACAACTTCCTCAAACACATGCTGCATTTAGTTCAAAGCCTGCCTGCTGCCTGCATTCCTCCTCTAAGAAACTAAGGAACAAGATCCGTCAGGGAAGTTCGCTCTGTGTAAGAAGAGCATCCCAGGCACATTCTGGCCTAGGCTGGCTCCCCACAGCCTGCACCCTGCAGACATTGTGCAGAGATAAAGATCAACGTCCTCACCGAGGCGGGTGGATCACGAGGTCAAGAGATCGAGACCATCCTGGTCAACATGGTGAAACCCCGTCTCTACTAAAAATACAAAAAAATTAGCTGGGCATGGTGGCGCGTGCCTGTAATCCCAGCTACTCAGGAGGCTGAGGCAGGAGAATTGCGTGAACCCAGGAGGCGGAGGTTGCGGTGAGCCGAGATCGCGCCATTGCACTCCAGCCTGGGTAACAAGAGTGAAACTCCGTCTCAAAAAAAAAAAAAAAAAAGATCAATGTCCTCATACTCACTTCTAACACACACCCCCATAGAAACACAGGCACCATCTCGGCCCCTCCCTCCACCTGCGGAAGCGTCTGACTACCCTCGGCATATTCACGTCATCCATGAACACCAGCAGGCGTTTTCCCATGGGCGGGCCATAAGTGTCTTTAGTTCGCTTCTCCACAGTTGCTTCTAAGTTCCTTTGGATATCCATGGACGTGGTGCGGGAGGAGAAGCTGACCATTAACACAATCTGAAGCAGAAAGAGATGATATGAAAAGCTGGTCTTTTCTTCAGGGTAGCAGCAATAAACATTTGCACATAAGCTAACATCTATTTTGCAAATCTATTGGCCTCTGGACTAACTTTTTAATAATCCAGTGTGAGTCAGTGCTTCATTATTTTGTAAGTGCTAAAGCAGTAATTCCTCTTTCCTTTCAGCAGATTGTATGAGTCAACAGCCAATTGTCACACGTGAGCCTTAGGGACAATGTCGCATAGAAGAAAGTGGACTGAGGGTCTTGTTTCTGCACAGTTCTAGCAAGGCGACTTCCAAAAAGTCATTCAACCTTTCGGAGCCTCGTTTTTCTCACTTGTAAGATGACTGTAACGCCATCTCTTTGGACTCGTTCACAGAGTGATTGCATTGGATGAGATGCAATACCTAACAGCATTTTCAATATGACAATATTCAAATGTAAATCACTATCGCGCTGGCTGTATCTAAAGAGGTTCACGCTTTGGGACTAAGTGCTGGAGGGACAGGTGAGGGATGCCCCCTGGATGCTCACGCGTGTGTCCTCAGGTCCTCTTGCCATGCGCTGAGGCTGGTGAGAGCTCCTTCATTAGTGGTTCTCACACTTAACTAACTATGCATCAGCTCCACCTGCAGGGCTGTGCCCACACCTTGCTGGGCTCCATTCCCCAGAGTTTCCAATTAGGTAGATCAGGGTGCTTTTTGTTTTCTTGTTTTTAAGAGGTAGGACTTGCTCTGTTGCCCAGGCTGGTGTGCAGTGGTATGCGGTCATAGCTCACTGCAGCCTTGCATTCCCAGCCTCAAGTGGTCCTCCTGCCTCAGCCTCTTGAGTAGCTGGGATTACTAGGCACAAGACACCATGCCTGGCGGTCTGGGTATTTTAAACAAGTTTCCAGTGATGCCAAGGCTGTGAGTCTAGGGACCACACTTTGTGAGAACGAACTGCTGCCTTCCATAACTCTCTCCAAGTAGGGCATCCAAAGTGCAGGTGCACACGAGCTGAATGTGTGCCTTGCTAAGCGACTGTGTTCAGGTGCACCTGGCTGGGCTGAGCACCAGGTGCAGAGTCCTAGCACCAGGGGAGGGGTGTTGAGAAGGAGGCTCTCAAATGAGGCTTCCCAGTGCCTGACTCCACAAACCTGTAGGTCCCTCTGGCTGCAAACACTGCCTTGCTCCCTGTGCTCATCCCCATGTTTATCCCCGACTGCCTGAGGGCCCCTCCAGAGCAGACCTTGACACCTTGTTCACTGTCACTTGTCCTGTGCACCCCACGAGCTCCGTGCCTGGTACATACCCGACCCCCACACACTGGACACGTAGCTGGCTGGAGGAAGGAAAGGAAACACTTGAAAAGTTTTAGAAACCCAAAAATGATGGTGAATAATGTGACAGCCAGCCTCCAAGAGGGCCCCAGATCACCCTCGCCTCCAGGTGCCCACGCCCTGGTGCAGGCCCCTTCCACACTGTATCAGGGAGTTCGGTGGTTTCTGTCTCATGCATAGATTATGGCAGAGGGGAGGGTATGTGACTTCCAAGGCCAGGTCATAAAAGACATCATACTATCTGCTTTGCTGTCTATCTTAAGCACTCGCTACCATGTTGAGCACACCCAAGCCATCGTGGAGAGGGCCACACGGTGAGGAACTGAGGCCTCCAGCCTCCAGCCATGTGAAACATCAGCTCAGATGAGGATCCTCCAGCTCTGGCCAGGCCTCCAGATATCTACAGCCCTGGCCAACAGCTTGACCGCAATCCCATGAGAGCCTGAGCTGGAAGTCCTCAGGTAAGTGACTCCCATATTCCTGATCCACAGAAACTATGAGATCACAGTGCTCGTTGTATGAAGCTGCTATGCGCTGGAATAATCTGTTACCCAGCAATAGATAACTCATACGAATAACGACTTACGTTAGTTTCCTCACTCAGATTTTTGAGGAAATTCTGGGTAGTGGCTGTCTTAGAAGTGCCAGATTCACCAACAGAAATAACAGGTTGGTTAATTTTGACCATTTGCTCCAATATCCAGGTAGTCCGAGTGGTATCCACTGTGTGAACTAAAACAGATATTAAGAATAGGGGCATCACAGCAGCTCCAACAGGGTGAGCACTCGGCAATTTGGGGTTGTCCTAGAATTCCACAAATCCCATAAAAGACAGCAGCAAAGCCTAGGCATGCCCTCAGAAATGTTCACCCATTTAAGTGTATAATGTCATGACTCTGGCACAGTTCTACAGAAGCGCGAGCATCACCGCAGTCCAGGTTTAGAACACCCAAGCTGTTCTGAAGGTGCAGTTCTGACTTATACTCAGGATATTCAAAACTCAGCTTCTCTGGCTGACATCACTCAGACCCCTGTGGGATTTAACTTCCTGACCAACACTTTCCTCTGAAGAGACAGTGAAATCACAGCATCGGGTCTGGCTCCCTCCTACACTGTCAGGTTTTGATCCTGATGGGCTCCTGAGAAAACAGGGACGTCTCATTCTATAAGCTCAATGGACCAAAGTCAGGCACAAGCTTTGTGAAATTGTTCAGCCCATATTTTATCTAAATAGCCAGAGGGGTGCATTCTAAATGTGGCTCGGTCTATAAACGCCCATGGTACACAGCTTCCAAGCCAGCGCCCTTTACAAAATTCTGCCTCGATCGTTGCCACTTGGTCTACACCCAGCCAGCTCTGTGGACTGAACAGAGCCCAGGGAAAGGCGAGGGGAGGCGAGACAGCATCTCATCTGCCCGTGGGGCTCAGCCTGCTGGGGAAAGAGCGGGAGGCACAGCCACAGAAGATGCTCAGAGCCAGCAGCTGAAAATACCAAGGGGGCCACCCTCTGTGCACAGGAGGGCCCACAGCTCACCCTCTTCAGTTCTTCTCTCCCAGCTCTCTGCGTGGGACTTAGAGTACCAGAGATGCCACGGGATCTTCCTCGCCTCCTCCCAGAGCAAGGATCACACGCTCCTAAACCCAGGAACGAGGGTTTGACTCTGACTTACCCAGGATATCGACAAATTTCCTCTCGGGGACATGAATATACTCTGGAACTAATTTGCTCCATGGCACCCATTGATTCCGTTTGTTATCAAAATGAAAGTCATACAAAGTTGGAAGTTGACCTGCAGGAGATAATGGTTGATTTCACTTGGATCATAGACATGGAAATACAAAATCAGTTTTGGCACATGCTTCAAATGAACTAATGTTGCTTGCTTACTGCGTGGAAGCCATAGTGAGTATTTCAATGCTGCTCCTTCACTGGACAGACGCGGAATGCCTTGAACTAACGCTACTCATCACTGGACACACGCCGAATGCCTTGAACTAACGCTACTCATCACTGGACAGACGCCGAATGCCTTGAACTAACGCTACTCATCACTGGACACACGCCGAATGCCTTGAACTAACGCTACTCATCACTGGACAGACGCGGAATGCCTTGAACTAACGCTACTCATCACTGGCCAGACACCGAATGCCTTGAACTAACGCTACTCATCACTGGACAGACACCGAATGCCTTGAACTAACGCTACTCATCACTGGACAGACACCAAATGCCTTGAACTAACGCTACTCATCACTGGACACACGCCGAATGCCTTGAACTAACGCTACTCATCACTGGACAGACGCCGAATGCCTTGAACTAACGCTACTCATCACTGGACACACGCCGAATGCCTTGAACTAACGCTACTCATCACTGGACAGACGCCGAATGCCTTGAACTAACGCTACTCATCACTGGACAGACGCCGAATGCCTTGAACTAACGCTACTCATCACTGGACAGACGCCGAATGCCTTGAACTAACGCTACTCATCACTGGACAGACGCCGAATGCCTTGAACTAACGCTACTCATCACTGTACACACGCCGAATGCCTTGAACTAACGCTACTCATCACTGGACAGACGCCGAATGCCTTGAACTAACGCTACTCATCACTGGACAGACGCCGAATGCCTTGAACTAACGCTACTCATCACTGGACACACGCCGAATGCCTTGAACTAACGCTACTCATCACTGGACAGACGCCGAATGCCTTGAACTAACGCTACTCATCGCTGGACAGACGCCGAATGCCTTGAACTAACGCTACTCATCGCTGGACACACGCCGAATGCCTTGAACTAACGCTACTCATCAGTGGACACACGCCGAATGCCTTGAACTAACGCTACTCATCGCTGGACACACGCCGAATGCCTTGAACTAACGCTACTCATCGCTGGACACACGCCGAATGCCTTGAACTAACGCTACTCATCGCTGGACACACGCCGAATGCCTTGAACTAACGCTACTCATCGCTGGACACACGCCGAATGCCTTGAACTAACGCTACTCATCGCTGGACACACGCCGAATGCCTTGAACTAACGCTACTCATCGCTGGACACACGCCGAATGCCTTGAACTAACGCTACTCATCTCTGGACAGACGCCGATTGCCTTGAACTAACTCTACTCATCACTGGACAGACGCCGAATGCCTTGAACTAACGCTACTCATCAGTGGACACACGCCGAATGCCTTGAACTAACGCTACTCATCACTGGACAGACGCCGAATGCCTTGAACTAACGCTACTCATCACTGGACAGACGCCGAATGCCTTGAACTAACGCTACTCATCACTGGACACACGCCGAATGCCTTGAACTAACGCTACTCATCACTGTACACACGCCGAATGCCTTGAACTAACGCTACTCATCACTGGACAGACGCCGAATGCCTTGAACTAACGCTACTCATCACTGGACACACGCCAATGCCTTGAACTAACGCTACTCATCACTGGACACACGCCGAATGCCTTGAACTAACGCTACTCATCACTGGACAGACGCCGAATGCCTTGAACTAACGCTACTCATCACTGGACACACGCCGAATGCCTTGAACTAACGCTACTCATCACTGGACAGACGCCGAATGCCTTGAACTAACGCTACTCATCACTGGACACACGCCGAATGCCTTGAACTAACGCTACTCATCACTGGACAGACACTGAATGCCTTGAACTAATGTTGCTCATCACTGGATACACGCCGAATGCCTTGAACTAACGCTACTCATCACTGGACAGACGCCGAATGCCTTGAACTAACGCTACTCATCACTGGACAGACGCCGAATGCCTTGAACTAATGCTACTCATCACTGGACAGCACTACTCATCACTGGACAGACGCCGAATGCCTTGAACTCATGCTACTCATCACTGGACACACGCCGAATGCCTTGAACTAACGCTACTCATCACTGGACAGACGCCGAATGCCTTCAACTAACGCTACTCATCACTGGACACACGCTGAATGCCTTGAACTAACACTACTCATCACTGGACAGACGCCGAATGCCTTGAACTAACGCTACTCATCACTGGACACACACCAAGTATTTGGAGCTTATGCTTCTTGTTCACGGTACGTCACCGATGTGACTTATGCACTGGTCAGACTCTGCGTATTTTGAACTAATGCTTCCCATTCACTGGACATACACTTCCCTGGGAATGCAATGGTGAGGCAGAGAGCCCTGGTCCCTAGCCTTGCAGTTGTTGGAGGGCCGGGTCAGAGACAGATACAGGCAAGAAGCAGCCATTTCTCAGTGTGGAGCCCAAAGTGCTGCCACAGAAGTGCAGGCACAATAGACAAAGAAGAAAGGAAGACAGGCAACCCAGGCAGGGGAGAGATGGAAGCGGCAGGTGCCCGGGAGCTCGGGAGCCCTGGCCCTTCCTGTAATCACCATCATCTCCACCCAGGCCATGCAAGCCTTTACTTGAGCATGTTTAAGAGCTGATGGGATGGTAGAGAGGGGGAGACTGAAGGTGAGAGAGAGAGAGAGAGACTCAGATGGAGCCAGGAGTGCACGTGCCAGCCGGGGACTGGGACTGATGGAGACACCTGTCTCACCGCCTCCTCCTCAACCAAGCCATCATCTCCCACCAGTCCACGATCCTCTCCTAACTCAGCGGTCCCCAGCTGTATTCGTCCTTTCTCATGCTGCTGGAAGGACACCTCCCAGCTCTCACTCACTCAGTGAACTTTGACTTCAACACCGAACCCAGAGCACCTTCCCTTTGCTCAGAGTCATGGTCTTCTTGCTGCCAGCCCCTAGAGAGGCAGAGAAGACAGACTTGGGGTTTTCTCGGAGGGATTCAATAGGAAAACCAGGGAAGGCATCCAGGGTCTCGGGCAAGCGTGGCTGAAGTGAGGGCCACCAGCCAAAGAAGTGAGGACACAGGGAAGGGGCAAGTGGTGGGAGCTCGAGGCAACAGCAGACATCGGCTCAAGAGACTGGCCATCCCCATGAGACCAAACACGAGCATGTGTATCCCGAGTCACAGAAGCAGAGCAGGCGGAGAGCGGGATTCGTGACATAGACACGACAGTGCTGGGTGTTGGGGGAGTCTAGGGTATGCCTGAGGGCCTGGAGGGCTGGACCTGTGAACAGGTATCTAGAAATGGGAGGCTTAGAGGGTCATTCAGGTCCCCAAGATGAGGGCAAATGAGGGAGGCAGGCCGGGGAAGCAGGCCAACATCATCGTCGAGTGAGCGAACTGCAGACGGCAGCAACGCTCAGCCAGCACAGCCGGCAGAGCTGGAGAGCGCTCCTTCAAGGGAGACGTCGGTTCTGAAAAAGAGCAGTCAGACTGCCAGCAAATAAAGCAGGGACTTGTACAACATCTTCTAATTACTCCATAACTCTCCATCAGAAAGACTGGAGGTCATTTTATTTTAAACTTTAAAAAGACCACCAGGTAAGGATTATAAAATGCAACTTCAAAAGCATCTATATTCCAAGCCATGCTCAAATATCAGTAAGAGATGGACAAAGACGGGCCCTAGCCCTGTATACAGCCTTGGAGAACGCATCCTTTTCATCATGTATGATTCTTTGAAGATGCACATTTTTGTGCAAAAACATAAAATGTTAATTTTATGATTTCCTATGAACGATTTACAAATCCACACTTGATTTTCTACTGTGCAGATACTCAGGAATACAGCAGATGGATTACATGGTGGAAGCTGAGAGAGGTGGCTAAAAATAAAAATAAAAGAGACAGAAAAGCCCAAAGGAGAAGAAACTCCAGGTCATACAGAACGTGAAATGCTTAAGGAGGGAAGGAAGCGAGTGTCTCAGCTGTGGCAAGAAAAGCTGCCTCTCATCCGGAAAGACCACCCAAAGGGCACGGACTCCTGCCGCCACAGTCGGCGCGCTAACTGCTCCTGGGGGTCCCGCCACCTGCTCCGACCACTGCGTGTTCCTCTAGAGAAGCAAACTATCTGGAAGACTCATACAGACAGAAATATGGAAAAGCTTATTCACTTCCTCTAGAAATTTAACCCAAGGCACTCAGAGCAGGGAAGCAGGCAGCACTCAGTTCCCACCTGGCAGTTCCCCAGGGCTGGCCCAAACTCCTTCCGTCTCAACAGTAGTCAAGGAAGCAAGGCGTTTGATACATTCATCAAATTTCACCCTTCCATCCTCAAGCAGGGAGGCTCCCAGCGAGCAGTACAGAGCCTCCAGGAAGTAGCACTCCAGCAGGTCAGGATCCTCTATTTCTCCTTCTAGTAACGCGTCCAACATCTTGGCTAACTGGGTTACCTGGTTCACAGGAAAATATCTGGTTCAGCCCACACAGTCCACCTACACAGAGTCTGTTCCAGTCATAAATCCCGGGATTCCGGGTCCCAGAGGACGGGAACATATGACCCCTCATGTTGGTTCAGACAGATGGAACCCAGTTCTTGACCTGCACAGAAGCAAGCATGGCACCTCCTTGGCACCGGCCAATGCTACTACTTACCCTGACTGGCATCTTCACTCCCCTTAAGCCCCACCGTGGGCCTGTCTTTAGGAAGGAATTTCTTTTTGCTGACAGCAGGGACCGTTTCTTACCATATTGAGGTCTGTCTGAGGAACTACTGTCTTCAGCTTCTCTGTTTGTCTGCCATCCACCGTCCCCTCCACTATCACATCCATGAGATAGGGCACATATTTCTCAAAGAGATTATTCAAATTGTATTGTTCCACCTATAAAAAAAGCAGCATTCCAAAGCATTTCAAGGGTTCGTTTATTTAAATGGAAGTTAGTGGAAAGCTTTTCTTGCCTAGAGGGTTGAGCACATCCTCTGATGATGGTCCACCTGGCAGGTGAGGAAGCCCTGGTCATGGTGCCCTATATTGGCAGAGATTTGTCCTTTACAACATACTTTCATCTCGTCATGAAGTCCTTCATTTCACTGCCACAGGGTCTGCCATGCCCTTGGGGAGGAGAAAGGGCAGATAACAGGTCCCATTTGACATAAGAGAGGCTGGTCATCTTAGAGTTCAAGTCACATGACCACAGTCATCCAGCAAAGAGTGTAGAGCAGCAAAGGCCCCCTCCAGACCAAGGCACCAATCACCACCAGGGATTGCCTGGGTCCCGAGACAGCTGCCTCCCATAGGACAGTGCCTCAGATGGTTCTATCATGCTTCCTTTCTTCTGCTCTTCTCCGGCATAATTATGTCCTGGTTTTCCATTCACCTCCAGCCTGGTAGCCTTTCTAGAGACACACCCAGGCCACCTGTGTTCCTTTGAGAATGTGGTTACAGTGTCCCAGGTGTGGCAGAGCCACAACCCACATGACTGTCATATCCATCTCTGCGCTTTTCACAGAAGCCTTTTGTTCTGGCCTGTCACCTGTTTTGTTAATAAAGTTTTATTGGTATACAGCCATGCCCATTTGTGTACAAATTTCTGGCTGCTTTCATGCCACAACAGCAGAGTTGAGCAGTTGTAAAAGAAATCGCATGGCTCACTCAAAGCCTAAAATATTTACTCTCTACCCCTTTACAGAAAAAGTGTGTCAACCTTTGGTCTAGACCAGCCAGTCCAATCTTTACCTATCCCACTGGCTATAAATTATCTGAAATCTAATAAGTGTGTCTGCCTTATTTGTGCTCAAGGACACGGGCAGGTCAAGGACAAGGTCACTGCCTTCCATTACAAACATCCCTCTGGACTAGGTCATCCAACTAGCCACCAATAAATACTAATAACTTTAAGTTCATTTTAGAAAAAGTTTTCACCTTGTTCGGTATTTGATTAACCCATTTTTCCCAGTATGGTCGGTATTTCAAGTTTTTAGGATCCACATAAACCATTCCACATCGAGAGACAGTTGCAGGGGAGGCATACTGTAAATCTCCAACCTGAAGAAATAAAGAAAATCAATCATGGCTACAGCTATGCACAAGATAAACTAGATGTTTAAGGACCTTCTCTTATGCAAAGTTATTACAACTGCAAAAAATCTAAATCATACCAAGACGAACACAGCTTTCCCTGAGGAACACCTGGGATTATGATGAGAAGATCATACACTTCTGATGTTACAACTTTTTGGTTTTCTCTTATTATAAAATTAATGTGAAAATTAATATGTTGTGAATATCTGACAAAAATAGAAAAGTATAAAGAAGAAAATAAGTTATCCAAATCCCACCACCCAGAAACAAATGTTGTTTTGGAGTGTTTTCCATTCAATCTTTTTTCTTTATTTTTTTAATATAGTTGAGATCAGGTAGTATAAAACTTCGTAAGTATACAACTAAACCAGCTACATTAACAAACATAGCTCTCTCTACAAAAAAATGCAGTTTGATCAGCTCATCAGATAATAATATGTACAAATATTTCGTGACTGACAAATTTTACAGTTAGGAATGGCATTAATACTAAGATAGAGTGAAAGCAAGTCCCAGGGCCACACCTATGAAACAAGCAGTCCGTACCCTAAGCAGGAAATAGAAGGCTTTGGAGAATAGTCTCCAGGAAATAAAGAGGCTCAACAGAATACTTGATGTGATCGAAAGTTTAAAAAAGAGGTTAAGATAAAGGCAGAGTGTGAGGGAAAAAAGGAAGGCAATTACAAACTCCAGACAAAGCAAATGGCTCTAAAAAAAAAAGAGTAAATGTAATCATAGTATATTAGTTGGTTCTTCAGTAAATATTTCTGTCTTCATTATAATGTAAACATTATGTACTGTTAACCAGCTTAGCAATATACTATTCTGATGTTAATGGTATAAGAGATGAATTCTCACTTTTGCAGCAGTCAGTCAATAAATAATGTATAAACCATAAAATGTATAAAGGAAGAATATCATGCTAAGCCTGTTACTTATAGATACTAGTCATCAGAAGAAACAATTCATAAAAAGTAAAAGTAGACACTTCTGGGATAAAGAGGGATGAGAGGAGTAAAGAACAAAGAGTTGTCCTTATTATAAACCCTTATGCATTGTTTGTTTTTTAAATAATCATCTATATTTGCTACTACTTTAATAAAACATTTACATGTTTAATTACAAGAAACACTTATGTTCAAATTTACTTTTAATTACCACTTGCCTCAAAGAGCAGGGCGCAGTGTGCTTGGAGCCGGATGCGTTCCCCGTTGGCCAATGTCAACAGCCTGTTGTCATCCATCACAGAATTCATGTTTTCCACCCATAGAGCATCCACATCACCATCAAATAAAATATACCTGGAGCAACCAAAGAAAGGAGAGTCATGGGTCCTAGAGAGCTTCCAGTTATGGAACTTGGTATAACCTGCCCATTCATGTTGAATGTCTTTTTCCCAGGGTTTCCTAGCCAGGATCTGAGAAAGAGTACCCTAGTTGGCCCAGAGGTTTGACTGAATGGTATATAAAAAACTGTTTGAGCCTGTAATCCCAGCACTTTGGGAGGCCAAGGAGGGTGGATCATGAGGTCAAGAGTTCAAGACCAGTCTGGCCAACATAGTGAAATCCCATCTCTACTAAAAATACAAAAAATTAGCTGGGCATGGTAGTGTGTGCCTGTAATCCCAGCTACTCGGAAGGCTGAGGCAGGAGAATCATGTGAACATGGGAGGTGGAGGTTGCAGTAAGCCGAGATCGCACCATTGAACTCCCACCTGGGTGATAGTGCAAGACTCCGTCTCAAAAAAAAAAAAAAAAGTTTGAGTTAGTTGCCAATATTTAAGAATTAGGGAACTTCACACAAAAATCTGAATTTCTCACTTCTGGGTCAAACTGGAAATTCTGAGCACACAGACCTGCATTCCTTCCTTCATGGGAACAATGTGCTGATGCTGAGTAGTGGCTGACCATGGAGACAGAAAGTGCCATAGTCCCTGCCCGCCCCCAGCCCCTACCTCATTTTTCTCTTACATCTGAGGCTGAGTATCAGTTGCTATTTAATGCTGGTTTTAACCCCTGGTTTCCTTGTGCTACAGTTAAGAGAAAAGAAAGTATTTTGGATATTCATGTGTAGTGGATCTAATGGTACCCACCAAAAGATTTGTTCACCCAGAAGCTGTGACTGTGACCTCGTTTGGAGAAAGGACTTTGCAGATGTAATTAAGGATCTTAAGATGCGATCATTCTGCATTATACAGATGAGCCCTAATCTAATGACAAATGTCCTTATAAGAGAAAAGCAGGAAGAGATGTGAGACAGGCAAAGGGGAGGGCCAAGACAGAGGCAAAGACTCAAATGATGTGGCCACAAGCCAAGGAACACCTGACACCACCAGAAGTGGAAGAGGCGAGGGAGGCTTTGCCCTAGAGCCTTCGGAGGGAGTGCAGTCCTGCCCACACCTCTTTTTAGACTTTTGGCTTCCAGAACAGTGAGATAATAAATCTCTGCTGTTTTAAGCCACCCAGTTATTTGTCATGGCAGCCCTAGGAAACTAATAACACCACGTGCTTTGCTCCACTTCACTCATTTGTGCTACCTGCTGGGTCCCTCAGAGCATCTGAGTTTACAAGCCCTGGTTGACACACCATCTGTCCTGGCGGCAGGTCTACTTCCAAGGTCTCAGGTGTTCAAACTTCATGATGGTTCCATTTTGTGGCTATAACGGCTTACATCTGACGCAGCAAAGCCCATCTCCACAGGATGGACGCTATTCTGCTATGCCGAATGGGTGGTTTGACAGTGCCTCCGTTTAACTCACTGATATGAGTAGATGGATTTTTTTTTTTTTTTGGCAGCATTAACATTTTGGTTTATCTCCTTCCCATTTTTTTTCTCTTTTTAACTTTTTATTTTTAAAGAATTTCAAACTTACACAGTTACAAGAATAAAATAGTATGAAGAACCCCCATATGCCTTTCAACCAGATTCTCCAATTGTCATGTTTTTTTTGTCACATTTGCACTCTCATACTCTCTCTCTCAATCATTTGAGAGTCCATTGCAGATAAAATGCCCCTTTCCCCTAAAGCAAGTATTTCCTAAGAATAAGCATCTTCTTTTACATAACCGGAGCAGAATTATCAAAGTCAGAAAATCTAATATTGACACATATTATTATATAATACATAGTCCACATTCAAATGTCACCAGTTGTCCCTATAGAAAGTCTCCATTTACATTCATTATAAGAAGACTCAAAGGCCAGGCATGGTGGCTCACACCGGTAATCTCAGCACTTTAGGAGGCTGAGGCAGAAAGATCCCTTGAGCCCAGGAGTTCACGACAAGGCTGGGCAGCACAGGGAGACCCTGTCTCTACAATAAAAGCAAAAATTATCTGGGCATGGTGACATGTACCTGTAGTCACAACCACTCAGAAGGGTGAGGTGAGAGGATTGCTTGAGCCCGGGAGTTCAAGGCTGCAGTGAACCATGATCATGCCTCTGCACTTAGCCTGGGCAACAGAGTATGACCCCTCTCAAAAAAAAAAAAAAAAAAAAAAAAAAAGAAGAGGAAGGTGAGGAGAAGAAGATGATGACTATGATGACTAGATTCAAGCAACCATCAATAGATGCTCAAACCAGTGGGTCAATGGGTGAAGGCTGGATGAGAAATGGGGTATTTACTTAGTCATAAGATATCTCCCTACAGTTGCATATCAACTGCAAAGAGGAAAATGGCACCTTAACCCAATAATCAAGATTAACACCACCCATAATAGGGCAACCAACACCATGTGCCGTGATGAGATGCGGAGAACACAGCCCCAGTCCTACGGCCTTCCTGTCAAAGAGGCGTACCCTGAATCTAATCGCGAAGAAGCAACTGGCAAACCCAAACTGAGGGTGTTCTCCAGAATGGCTGGTCCGGAATCTTCCAGAACAAGAAGGTCATAAAAGATAAAGAAATCCTGAGGAACTGCTTGAAATTAAAGACTGCCAAGAAACAAGACAACGGAACTCAGTGTGGAATCTTGAGTTCATCCAGAATCGGGGAAAAGTGCTAAGAAGCTGTTTTAAAAGCCATGAGTCGGGACTTTGGACTCTTGTTGTTTAAGGATTTTATTTATTATTAATGGGATTTGATTAGAACATAAAATCAGAACCATTCCTGAGTTTACCAAAGAGATATTATAGGACTGACTAAAAGCTTTTTACATGACACCCCCCAGAGCTTTTCCTTACTTGGCCTCACTTGGCCCCGGCCATGGCATGAGGTGACGTCATCGGGGCACCATTACCCACATCAACAGATGGAAAGCTGTGGCTCAGGAGGGCACGCCTGCACGCTCCACGGCACTTTGCTATCTTTCCTTGACTTACCTTGCCAGAGAACATGGTGACCAGGAGCTTGACAGTGGCTGTATTTGAGGACTTAGAGTCACACAGATCAGGGTCAAATCCCTGTCCTTGGGGCACGTTTCTGGCCCCTCTAGGCCTCAGTTTTCTCAACCTGGGAACAATCCCGGTACCTACTGCACTGCATCGCTAAGAAGACTGTTCACACATACAAAGCACTAAGATTGGACACTGCACTTCCTAAGCACAGCCTCCAGGATTCGATTCTAAGTCTGTTGAAATCCAAGCACGAAGCTACAATGTATACAATGTATAGTCCTGCCACCATTTTTTTGTTTTTATTTTTATTTATTTATTTTTTTTTAGACAGAGTCTCACTCTGTTGTCCAGGCTGGAGTGCAGTGGTGTGATCTCAGCTCACTGTAACCTCCGCTTCCCGGCCAATTCAAGCAATTCTCCTGCCTCAGTCTCCCGAGTAGCTGGGACTACAGGGGCCCACCACCATGCCCGGCTAATTTTTGTGTTTTTAGTAGAGATGGGGTTTCACCATATTGGCCAGGCTGCTCTCGAACTTCTGACCTTGTGATCTGCCCACCTCGGCCTCCCAAAGTGCTGGGATTACAGACGAGAGCCACCATGCCCAGCCCTGCCACCATTTTTAATGATGAGCTAATTAACATTAACTAACCCAGGCTCTTTCCTGCCAAGGATACTCACTTTCGCTCCTTCTTATCTGTTGGCTTGTTGATTTCCCTGAAGATGTTTGACAACACCCCATCGGTCCAGTCTCGGGTGGTGGGGTCCAGGATGCCATAGAGTTCTATGACACTCACGGCTTTGGGGTTCAGGATGTATAACTTTGTCATCAGCCCAAGCCTAAATCAAGAGAGACTTTAGCCGTGGTTCAAGCAAACTAAATGCATGAGGAAAACAATCTGGGTTCCCTCTGTGAGGAATTAGATGTTTTGAATTCAATCCAAAATTTAAAATCCAACCCATGTAAACTCTCCCCTGGGCTCCCCTTCACTGTTAGTAGTTTCTTCCAAACATAAAGCAACTACATTTCACCAAAACTGTGGCCACAGCACAAATGAAGTCTGAACTAGAAGCACAGCTTTGCCTTTGGAGGGCACCAAGAAGGTAAATGTCATGAATGTTTCATATTTATGCATATTACACATTCATATATATGACATTTAAGTGAATATCTCAGAATTTAGGGCGTATAGGAGACCATACTCAGTCATCCAGGATAATAACAAGGCTTTGAACTACTAACGTTCAATCCTTCTTATTTACAGAACAGCACCTGCTCTGTGTGGACTTCGTGAATCAAGCAGATGGCATTTCTCCCCATGATGCCTGTAAATCCCCGCAGCACTCACTATAGCATCATTTAATCTAAAGAGAACTAAACTTCACACACTCCCCAGTTCACAACCAACGAGTCAGTAAATAATAACAATGTACATGTTATATTACACATACACACATATGTATGTGATAGTTCTATAAACTATCTAACAATGAATTAATTAAAGAATGAAATACAAGGCCAGGTGCAGTGGCTCATGCCTGTAATCTCAGCACTTTGGGAGGTGGAGGCGGGCAGATCATGAGGTCAAGAGATGGAGACCATCCTGGCCAACATGGTGAAACCTCCTCTCTACTAAAAATACAAATATTAGCTGGACATGGTGGTGCACGCCTGTAGTCCCAGCTATTCGGGAGGCTGAGGCAGGAGAATCGCTTGAACCCACGAGGCAGAGGTTTGCAGTGAGCCAAGATGGCACCACTGCACTGCAGCCTGGCAACAGAGCAAGACTCCATCTCAAAAAAAAATAAAAAGAATGAAATGCAGATGGCCACGGCATAGCCCACTTAGAGTCAGGAAGCCACTGTCGACTGGTTTTTTCATATGAAACGTATGAAGAAATAATGGGAACAAATGACAGTCACTTACTCTTTAGATTTCATAGACTACCTAGAAATGTGTAAGTCACAAAAACTGTGGGCTTGATTTAGATTTTTTGCCAGGCTATCAGCATCCAAGGTCTTTCTGGAATCTAGTTATTGCTTAGGGGAGAAGTGAGGAGTCAGGAACCCACTTTCGGTAGAAGGCTTTCAATCCACTGCAGGCTTTTATGATACACACTCTCTTTTTTTTTTTTAGAGAGAAGGTCTCATTCTGTTGCCCAGACTGGTATGCAGTGGCACAGTTCTCACCCACTGCAGCCTCAAACTCCTGGGCTCAAGCAATCCTCCCTCCTTAGCCTCCTGAGTAGCTATACTACAGGTGCACATCACCACACCCAGCTAACTTTTTTTTAACGTAAAGACAGAGTCTCATTATGTTGCTCAGGCTGTTCTCAAAATCCTGGCCTATGTCATCCTCCCACCTTGGCCTCCCAAAGTGCTGGATTACAAGCATGAGCCACCACACCCGGCTCCTTTATGATCTTCTATGTGGGAATGTACAATCACTTTTTCCTTCAGGAAGAACTGCCTCTGCAGGGCTGGAGATTATAAGGCACCCAGGGAAGTGACATTCTTGTCCTGGCCACTCTGAAACCACAGCAGTGCTGCATAACGTGAATCCTGACTCACTGTAAGGAAGCAATCCAGACACCAAGAAATTATGACTTACTTTCATTTTCAAAGTCTCCTTATAAGATAGTTTGTGAAATTCTAATTTCACAAATGAACCTATTCACCATTTGATGCACAAATGGGTCACTATTTCGCATTCTAAAATATCTTAACTAAGTCAGCAATAAAGTCAGTAAGCACACACTGAGTCGAAAGGGGTGTGTAGGACAAATTTACCCTCCCAGGAAATCAGAGAGCTCAGTGGGACTCGGTAATACAGCCACCAAACGTTCCCTGTGCGCCCCCTGCAGCCAGGCCCTCCCCACGGAGCTCATACTCACTTGCTCTGGGCCTGACACAGCGTGTTAATGATGACGGACTTGCCCCCACCTGTGGGCCCCACCACCATCGTCGTGTGGCGGGTTAACATGGTCTCGAACATTTGAACCACTTTATCCACCTGCGGGACAAACGGTGGCAGCTGAGCTAAAACCTATCTTGTTCTGAAGAAGTTTTATTGAGACATAACACACACACCATACAATTTACCCTTTGAAAGGGTACAAGTCAATGGTTCCAGCACAGTCATGGAGTTGTGCAAACATCCCCATAAGCAATTTTAGAACATTTTTATCACCTCTCCCTGAAAAAAAAAAACAAAAAAAAAAACCCTGTACCCATCTCTCCCAATCCCCTTTCCCCCAGCCCCTGGCAACCACTAATCTGCTTTCTGTCTCTATGGATTTGCCTATTCTGCACATTTCACGGAAGTGGGATCCTAGAAGATGTGATCTCTCACATCTGGCTTCTTTCATTTAGCGCGTTTTCAAGGTTCATCCACGATGTAGCATGTATCAGTGCTGCGTTCCTTTCTATGGCCAATATACATCCCATGGGGTGGGCAGACCACATTCTGTTTCAGCAGTTGATCCATCAATTGATGGATATTGGGTTGTTCCCACTTTTTGGCTATTATGAATATTGCTGCTCCGAACATTTCTGAACAATTCTGACTGGACGTTCATCCTCACTCAGGTAGATCCCCAGTAGGGAAATTGCTGAGTCTTTTTTTTTTTTTTTTCCTCTCATTGGCAAAAATGTGTTGATTGTATTTTTTGTTTTTTTTTTGGAATTGCTGGGTCTTATGGTAACTCTCGGTTTAACCTGTTGAGGAACTGCCAGATTGTTTTCCAAAGTGGCTGCACCATTTTACATTCCTTCCAGAAAACACACCTTTTAAACAACCATCTCCAGAGGAAATCAGGGTCACGGAAGGCACAGAAAGCTCTCATCCATGGCCGGTACCTGCTGCCCACTGCCCAGGCCTGAGGCCTCCAGGGTAGCCTGATGCCCTGAAGCTGCCTGACCCGAGGTGACCCCACCGGCCTGGAGGCTTTGGGCACTTAAACTCTCGGCAGGACCCTGCCAATCAATACGTTTTGGTTTAATGACAACATATGCAAACTTACAGGCTTCAGAGGATCCAAATCCTACCCCAGCAATATCTAATTTAATTTTTTTCTAAGTGTCACTCAGGGAAAAAAAAAGGAGGGGGTGGGGAAAGAACCTCTGATGGTTAAAACCCCAAAACAAAATATTTGAATCATCTGATCACATTCTGTGAAAAACTATATGTATATATACATATATATATGTGTATATATATATAATCTAGCCTTAAAAAGGAAGAAATTCTGACACATGCCACAACATGCATAAACATTGAAAACACTATGTTAGTGAAATAAGCCAGATACAAAAGGACAAAAATTATATGCTTCCACTTATAGGAGGTACCTAGAATAGTCCAATTCATAGAGACAGAAAGTTGAGCAGAGGTTGCCGAGGGTGGAGGGAGGTAGAATGTAAGCTGTTAATGGGCATAGGGTTTTAGTTTTGCAATACAAAAACGTTCTGGAGATGGATAATGGTGATGGTTGCACAGTAACGTGAATGTACTTAATGCCAACAAACTCTACATTTAAAAGTAAGGAAGATGGGCCGGGTGCGGTGGCTCACGCCTGTAATCCCAACACTTTGGGAGGCCAAGGCAGGCAGATCATGAGGTCAGGAGATCGAGACCATTCTGGTCAACATGGTGAATCCCCGTCTCTACTAAAAATACAAAAAAATTAGCTGGGCATGGTGGCGAGTGCCTGTAGTTCCAGCTACTCAGGAAGCTGAGGCAAGAGAATTGCTTGAACCCAGGAGGCAGAAATTGTAGTGAGCTGAGATCACACCACTGCACTACAGCCTGGGCGACAGTGCGAGACTCTGTCTCGAAAAAAAAAAATATGTTCTAAGCTGCCACTGCCCTGCCATTGCTCTCCAATGCCAGCAACACCTCTCGCTCGCCAAGCTCCAGCCGAAGGAGAGGCAGGTAAGTAAGGAGGTCTCTATACCATGGCTCATACAAAGCAGACTGCCCGCAAATCTACCAGTGGTAAAGCACCCAGGAAGCAACTGGCTACAAAAGCCGCTCGCAAAAGTGCGCCCTCTACTGGAGGGGTGAAGAAACCTCATCATTACAGGCCTGGTACTGTGGCAGTCTGTGAAATTAGACGTTATCAGAAGTCCACTGAACTTCTGATTCGCAAACTTTCCTTCCAGTGTCTAGCGTGAGAAATTGCTCAGGATTTTAAAACAGACCTGCGCTTCCAGAGCGCAGCTATCAGTGAGGCCAATGAGGCCTATCTGGTTGGCCTTTTTGAAGACACCAACCTTTGTGCTATCCATGCCAAATGTGTAACAATTACGCCAAAAGACATGCAGCTAGCACGACGCATACGTGGACAACATGCTTAAAAATCCACTGTGATGGGAAACACTTCATTCTAAAAAAAAAAAAATTCTCTTCATCCTGTTATTGGTAGTTCTGAACGTTACTTTTTTTTCCATGGGGTCAAAAGGTACCTAAGTATATGATTGCGAGTGGAAAAATAGGGGACAGAAATCAGATATTGGCAGTTTTTCCATTTGCATTTGTGTGTGAATTTTTAATATAAATGTGGAGGTGTAAAGCATTAATGCAAATTAAAATGTTTCAGTGAACAAATTTCAGCAGTTCAACTTTATAATAATTATAAATAAACCTGTTAAATTTTTCTGGAAAATAAGAAAGGAAGATGATAAATATTGCTATATGTGTTTTACTGCAATTTAAAAATGGGGGAAAATGTTTAAGATGGTGAAACTTACCTGTATTCTCTACACATTTATTTCTGAAGTATAAAAACAAAACCCAGGTGAAGGACGCACGGCCGGTGACGTCATTTCCTGGCTTTACCTGAACGGGGAGGACCACGTAGCCGTTCTCCTCCAGGACCTGCTCTACGGCATCGTTCAAGTCAGGGTAGCGGACGCGAGGGCAGTCCAGCCCAGGAAACAGATCCGAAATCAAGCCGAGGAAAAGAGGGACATCTTCAAACACAAACTTGGGCAGGTTCATGTCGCGCAGAGCCCTCATCAGTACCACGTCCTGCAGGAAATGAAACACACGTTTCCAGGAGATTTTCGAAGGAACTCAGTGCTTTGGACTGGGTTTCCAACCCAGCAGAAACACCCTCATGAAATATAAAATACAATTTTCACATAAACATTTTATACTTTTAAGAAGTTTTATACACATTTAATTTAAAATTATATAATTTCAAATTACAAAAATTTATATAACTTAAAATTATATAATTTGTTTTTTACATATTTTAATTTTTAAAATTTTTGCATATTTTATATTAAAATATGTGATTATATAAGATCATTAAACATGAAATATAAAATATGTATATTCCATATATTTCATATCATATAATATGTACTTCATATTATATAATATACATATATATGGCCAGGTGCAGTGTCTCAAATCTGTAATCCCAGCACTTTGGAAGGCTGAAGTGGGCAGATAACCTGAGGTCAAGAGTTTGAGAGCAGCCTGGTCAACATGGTGAAACCCCATCTCTACTGAAAATACAAAAATTAGCCGGGTGTGGCGGCGGATGCCTGTAATCCCAGCTACTCGGGAGGCTGAGGCAGGAGAATCTCTTGAACCCAGGAGGCGGAGATTGCAGTGAACTGAGATCGTGCCATTGCACTCCAGCCTGGGCAACAAAAGTGAAACTCTGTCTCAAGAAAAAGATACACACACACACACACACACACACACATTTAAATGAAATATAAATTTTAAAATGAAATATGAAAAATTATATAAATTGTATACATATATTACAATTTCATATAAATAAAAGTTTATAAAGTTTTTATTTTTTATATAATTTATATGAATTTATAAATTATATTTGTATTATTTATAAATTATATAAATTTATAAAATTTACATAAAATGTTAATATGTATATTATATAGTATAAAATATGCATAAATTACATTTAATATAAAATACATAATTCATATTTCACATTTAATAAAATCATATAAACTTTTAATAAACATAAAATTTCATACTGCAGTTTTCAAATTTCCATATGAAAATAAAAATATAAAATAAGACATATAAAAGTAAAATATAAAATTGTATATAAATGTAAAAATAAAATAAAATATAAGAAAGGAGCACAGGCAGATGAGTGAGGCGCACGCTGTGATCCAGCCTTGGGGCCAGGGTGGGCCTGCTCCTGCGAAGCCGAGTGTCCTGGTGGGCTGTGTGAGGAGAAAACAGATCTCGGCCAGAGGGAAGGAGCAGAACCTTCTTCCTCCCCACCTTACAGAGGGGCATGGCCATCTACACTAAAGCAAAGGTGCCTTATCATAGGAAGAACGTTTTCCTAGGCCTTTAGGTGTGTATATATATATACACACGTGTGTGTGTGTGGTGTGTGTGTGTGTTTGAGACAAGGTCTCACTCTGTCACCCAGGCTGGAGTGCAATGGTGCCATCTCGGCTCACTGCAGCCTCCACCTCCCAGGCTCAAGCAATCATCCCACTTCAGCCTCCTAAGTAGCTGGGACTGTAGGAGCATGACACCAGGCCCAGCTCGATTTTTTGGTTTGGGGGGTTTGTGTTTGTTTGTTTTGGAAGAAATGGTGTTTTGCCATGTTGCCTAGGCTGGTCTCACACTTCTGGCCTCAAGCAATCCTCCCACCTTGGCCTCCCAATGTGCCAAGCAGCCTGAGCCACTGCACCCAGCCTTAGATGCTTTTATTTACATCTCAAAACAAACTTCTGAACTTGGGACCTGGCAAGTGTCTCCTAGAGTGAGGAGTCCTGCTTCTTTCATTCAGCCTTCACTATCCGGAAATGTGGGTATCTCTTCTCTAGGCATTACCTCCAGGATTTGGAATGAAAAAGGCCACTTTACCTTTTGTCCTGCCTCTCAGATTTGACACAGAAGCCCCTGGGATTGCAGCTACCCTGCCTTCCCAGAAGAAGGAAGCAAGCGAGTCTTCTGCCATTTGCTTAATTGTAAAGACATTTCGCAAGCTGAAGGCTGAGGGTGCATTTGAAATAGGTGCTTAGGTGGTGTTATTTGAATTCTTTAATTTTTATTCCAAACAAGACTAAATAAACAGCAAGTATAGCTGACTTTAGGGGGTTTTAAATGTCTTCCAGTTTCAGCCACAGATTTACTGAGTAAGAACAAAGGTCTGAGTTTGCAAACTTTTGATGTGATAAAGAAGTGCAAAGACAATACCGCAAAGTTGATTTTATATGTGAAGAAACCATCACAGTCTCTGTACAAACAGTTTTACACGTGTTAAGTCCACATTTTTGGATGAGAAGAGGGATTTTCCTCCTAGAAAAGGAGGCTGCTTTTAACTTCTTTCTCAGAAGTCTTTGGATATTTGGTACGTGCAATGTGTTTTCATTCTTCTAAGGAAGTAGCAGACTGTGCAGCAGTTAGCCCTGTGAATGCGTGGCTGCGTTAAGGGCAGTGGAAGAGAGCAGTGATGGGACCCTATTCCCCTCCCTAGGAGGACAGACTGCAGCAAATGGCTTCCTTCCTTTCTGTAGAGCCTTAGATGGCACTTGGGACTGTTTTCCTGTTGCTGAGACTGAAAGGAAAGTGGCAACAGTGGTTTTTCAGTTCAGAAGATATGACGCACCCAACAGTACGATCTCCCTTCAACTTTGGACATAGAGGAGCAGGGGAGAAAATGAGAGACGTTTCCCTGTTACTCCTTTCTCCTAAGAAAAGGAAGTAAAAATGCCGAATGCA
The DNA here is from genome assembly GCF_030222135.1 of Aotus nancymaae. Classification (NCBI taxonomy): domain Eukaryota; kingdom Metazoa; phylum Chordata; class Mammalia; order Primates; family Aotidae; genus Aotus; species Aotus nancymaae. Next base: position 9,232,198 of record NW_026988433.1, read on the forward strand.
GCTCCATCTGACTTTATAGTGTTCCACATTTCACAGCTTCCTTTTTTGTAAAAGCATAAATAACTCTTCCTTTGTCCCCTCCAAAAACAGAAACCCAAATGTGGGCCAAGCGTGGTGGCTCACGCCTGTAATCCCAGCACTTTGGGAGGCCAAGGCAGGCAGATCACCTGAGGTCGGGAGTTCAAGACCAGCCTGACCAACATGAAGAAACCCCATCTCTACTAAAAATACAAAAAAAAAAAAAAAAAAAAAAAATTAGCCAGGTGTGGTGGCACATTCTTGTAATCCCAGCTACTCGGGAGGTTGAGGCAGGAGAATTGCTTGGATCCGGGAAGCGAAGGTTGTGGTGAGCTGAGATCGCACTATTGCACTCCAGCCTGAGGACCAAGAGCAAAACTCCACCTCAAAAAAAAAAAACCCATGGCCGGGCGCGGTGGCTCAAGCCTGTAATCCCAGCACTTTGGGAGGCCGAGGCAGGTGGATCACGAGGTCAAGAGATCGAGACCATCCTGGTCAACATGGTGAAACCCCATCTCTACTAATACAAAAAAATTAGCTGGGCGTGGTGGCGCGTGCCTGTAATCCCAGCTACTCAGGAGGCTGAGGCAGGAGAATTGCCTGAACCCAGGAGGCGGAGGTTGCGGTGAGCCGAGATCGCGCCATTGCACTCCAGCCTGGGTAACAAGAGCGAAACTCCATCTCAAAAAAAAAAAAAAAAAAAAAACCAAATATATGAAAACTCCAAAAGAATTTAGCGATTTGCGGCAGTCTCTCCTATGGACGTGACTAGGCTTCTGTCACTGCACTCACAGCTGTTTAGTTTTGTCTTACTACCCAAATGTGTGTGTGTATGTGCGTGCGTGTGTGTGCGTGTAACACTGTGAGTACAATCACTAGAGAAACAAGTGAGCCTGTTGCCCACAGAATGGCATTGACTAAACCTTTTCTTTAGAGTAAATCCAGGTAAAAACAAACACAATAATTCCCCTTTGTTGCAAAGAGAAAATAAAAACTCACATTCATGCTTTCATGAGAATTTTGTTAGTCTTTACTCCTCCAGCACACCATCCTGAGACTAGACTGATTATTACTATGGAAGCCTCGTAAATGCTGGTACTGGAGTGAGGACGTTGCACTCGACCTTAAGGTACCAAGTATAATTACAAGCAAATGCTATCACAGGTAAGAGACCGAAGTAAGGCCAGGCCGCCAGGCGAAGCAGCAGCTAAGAACTCACACTTTCGGCTGATACCATACTGTGCCCGCCACCTCCCCCGCAGCAGGTAGTCAATGTGCATGAACCAGCTGAAGCCAGAGAATGTTCTAGCACCTGGCCCCTACCTCCCTAAGATCGGAGGAGCCTCTCTTCAGCTCGCCAGCCATGACCAGCACTGATTTCAGCGCTCTGAGTCCAAAATCATAGTGGTGCTGCTTGGACAGCTGCTCCCGCGCCAGCTTGTACAGAACCGTCATCTTTTTTGCCAGAGTCTTTTTGGTAGAAGAGAATGAAAAAACGAAGATAAAATGATTCAAGAGCAACAGAACATCATTCTGCAAATGCAAGAAAACAGTGCAGGCGTTCCAGCGTAGCTGCTCTACAAATAAGCAAATTTCATCTCTAACTTTCAGAAATACCTGGGTGGGTCCCTCATTTTTAAATATGGCAAATTGAGAACTAATTTAAAGGAACATCTGTGTTACCAAAATCTTCACCACCTTAATTTAAAGAACAGAACTAATTGTAGGAATCACACTCCAGAAATACATTGCTTCTTTATTTTGACCCAAACCTATAATTAAGGCTGTAACTGGGCCAGGCGTGGTGGCTCACACCTTTAATCCCAGCGCTTTGGGAGGCCGAGGTGGGTGGATTATCTGAGGTCAGGAGTTCAAGACCAGCCTAGCCAACATGGGGAAACCCTATCTCTATTAAAAATACAAAAATTAGCCAGGAGTGCTGGTGCACACCTGTAGTCCCGGCTACTCAAGAGGCTGAGGCAGGAGGATTACTTGAGCCCAGGAGTTCGAGACCAGCCTGGGCTATAGAGACCCTGTCTCTACAAAAAAACAAGCAAGATTAGCCAGGCATGATGGCATCTGCCTGTGATCCCAACTACTCGGGAAGCTGAGGCAGGAAGATCACTTGAACCCAGGAATTTGAGGCTGCAGTGAGCTGTGATCTTACCACTGTACTCTAGCCTGGGTAACAGAGTAAGACCCGGGAGGGGTACCATGAGGGATCGTCTTTGTGGTCGTGGTGATGGTAACGGCCACTCCCGTCCACATGTGATAAAACATCATAGAACTAACGACACGCACACGCCAGAGAGAGAATGTGAAACCAGGTGAAATCTGCATAACGTCTATCCCTGAGTTAACGGTACTCGTGCCAACACCAGCTTCCTGGTCTGGGAAGTGGACTGTGGGTATGTGAGGTGTTCTTGTGGGGAAGGGGCACTTGGAAATTCCGTGCTGCTATTGTCACAACCTCTTATGCATCGTAAATTATTCCAAAATTAAAAGTTATAATTTTAAAAGAGGTGGGGGAAGGGCAGGGCGCAGTGGCTCACGCCTGTAATAACAGCACTTTGGGAGGCCAAGGTGGGCAGATCATAAGGTCAGGAGTTCGAAGACCAGCCTGGCCAATATGCTGAAACTCCATTTCTACTAAAAATACAAAAATTAGCCAGGTGTGGTGACACACACTTGTAGTCCCAGCTATTCGGGAGGCTGAGGCAGAATTGTTTGAACCCAGGAGGTGGAGGTTGTATGAGCCAAGATCACGCCACAGGACTCCAGCCTCGGGGGAGACAGAGTGAGACTCCATCTCAAAAAAAAAAAAAAGAGGTGGGGAAGGGAGAAGAGAGACACAGAAGAAAAAAACAAAAATCAAAGAGCCATGTGGAGCTAGCGCGTCCTAGGTCCCCAGTCTGGAAGAGCCGCACGGAACTAGTGAATCCTAGGTCCCCAGTCTGGAAAAGCCGCACAGAGCTAGTGAGTCCTAGGTCCCCAGTCTGGAAGAGCCACACAGAGCTAGTGAGTCCTGGTCCCCAGTGTGGAAGCAGACCCGGGTGAGTGTGCCCCCCGAGCCCAGCGTTGCCACGGCCCCACCTTGGCCCCCAGGAAGCCCTCGGAGAAGAGCATGATCTCGCAGATCTGCTGCAGGTCAGGCACGATCACGACCACCGGCCTGAACAGAGCCTTCACTGACTCGGGCAGCTCTGTGCGGCCTGCGTAGCCAGGGTTCATGGTGATGAAGATGCCCATGCGAGAGTCCAGGGTGATCTCCTGCCCTTCAAACTGGAGGATGAGAAGGAAGAAAGAAAGAAGCAGTTAGGTGACCCGGCCGGCCCACCCTGGAAAGAAGGCCTGCAGCGAGCGTGCAGGATTCATTTTCATGGTACGAGGCAGATGACCCCACCTGTCTCCTTTCCCCTCCCCGGTGTTCAATGCAGGGGCCTCCCTCACTGAACCCTTGAGGAGGGCAGGTCTCAGTGGAACCCCAAACTCAGACCCGAACCCAAGGGCACCCCCTTGGAGACGGGGCCAAGGTTGACAAAGCACAGAGCCTGGCTGATACAAGAGGCTGTGGGACCGTCAACAGGTCACTCAACCTCTCTGAGTCTCAGTTTCTTTTTCTGCACAACAGAAATGCAACCTACCTTGTGGCACGGCTGTGGTGATTAAATGAGATAGCACAGGTTGGGAGCGCCCGGCCCACCACCTCACACAGCCCAGTTTCCATTCCTCTCACCTGGCATGCCTTTGCACCCTCCACGGGAGCCTGGACTTCATGCAGTCACTCCCCGCTAAAGAATCCCACTTCTGCACCCCTCAAGAAACCAGTCTTCATTCCTCTGGTTGCCCCAGGTAGTACCAATGAACCATAGAAATCCCTATATTCTTAGCCTCTGTAGCCAAAGGTTGAGTCCGGTTGTCTCTTGGTGAAGTTTTATATATATATATATACACACACATATATACATTTTTATTATCCGCCAGTCAGGCATAGGACAGAAATTTTTATTTTTAGGAGGCACAGTCTACATTGCCAACTAGAGCGCAGCCAGGAAGACAGCCAGCCTCCCCAAAAATAGGGCCACTGCCTTGACTCACAAGTCCACCCTGAGACCATTCCCCCGTCCTCGGTATCCCACAAGAGGCCCAGATGGTCCCTAGGGACCAACAGATAGCTGCGGCCCCCTGGCTCTGAGAAACACAGCTTCTGGAAATCTACATGCATTACACGCTAAATCCCTCTCTCGGGAGCAGTCAGCTCAGCCCCAAAATACCTCAAAAGAGTTCATCCAAAGGAAATCTATCCAGACCCTTTACTAGAATCCTGAAAATACCGAACAGTCTCCAGTTAACATAATCTCTTAACAGTGAGCCCCGCCAAGATCTGAGAAGAAGGCAAGTGGGATGCCAGGGCCACCAGCTCAAGCTCAATTTTCATCCCAGATCTCCCAATGGGGCTCTAAAGGATGTATAGGAGTTTTCCAGTGAAGGGGAAGAAGGGACAATTCCACTCAGATAGGGACGCATGTGGTGTCACAGGGCACGGTGTGACTGCGCAGTAAGTGGCTCAAGTGACAAGCATGCAGGGCATGGAGGGGGGTGGACAGAGGCAGAAGGACAGCAAAGGATCTAGAAGGCCCCTGTGCGGGGAAATTGCCCAGCCACGCTGGTCCTGTGTTCTCAGAGAAGCCCCTTTTGTGCCACCTAGATTACGTAATAAGATCATGTTTCTCCCAATTCGGATCCAGCCTTCTCAAACTCACATCTACAAGCCTATGTGTAGGCAGAGAGAAACTGGGAATTCTCAACAACTGTTTTAAAACGTGGCCTTCTCACTTTGATGATCTTGCAAATCCTGCTTGTTATGATGCCGTAACTTCACAAGCTATGAAGGCAAAATTTCTTGTTCGCTGTGATATTGTGATTGCATGGAACATGCACTTTGTAAGTCAGGTTTTCTCAAACTTGGGAAGTCGCCAAGAATATTCGTTCCTTTCTAAGGGGCCCTGCACATCACTTATTTGGGAATGCTGCCCCACTCCCATCTATAACTGTTAGTGATATGTCTGGAGTCAGTGTGAAGTCCTCGGACTATTACAAACCTTATAATCAATGATGGTAATTTTGGAAACCCAATCATCTCAACTGGAAAAGAAAAAGCCAACAGATCTTCTAGAGGAACCCTGATCTGGAGCGACGGCTGCCCACCATCTGATGTTTCAGAGGTAGTATGGCAAGCTTCCCTCCCGGGGACACGGTCCCGGTGGGCGGCACGTGTCTCACCTGGAACGTGGTTAACTGATGGATCAGAGCATTTCGGATCGTCTGGATCTGAGAGGAGATCACGGACAGCACAGAAGCATCAATTCGATTAAACTCATCAAAGCAGCCCCAAGCCCCGCACTGTGCCAGGCCAGAGAATATCTTCCCCACGGCCTAGGAAGAACGAAATGTCAGGACAGGGGCAGTTTTCATCTTTAAAGCTGTAAGCAACACATTTATGGATATATTTTCTAAATTAAAGCAAACAACGAGATTGTTGATCGGCAGAGAAGCAGGCAACCAGCCACCTGACTAGTGGATTTTTCCGGCAGGACTTCCAAGGCCTCTCATGGGCTGGCTTCTACTCAGGATTTCACAAATCCAGATTTCTGTGGAAAACTCCTTTTCTCTTCTCTTTTCTTGAAATGTCAGAAAATCTAGCAATACTGGGTCCACTTTCCCAAAAGGTGATTATGAACCAAAGCTAGACAGTGGAGCCCTCTTTTTTTTCCCTTTTTTTTTTTGAGATGGAGTTTCGCTCTTGTTGCCCAGGCTGGAGTGCAATGGCTCCATCCTGGCTCACCGCAACCTCCGCCTCCCAGGTTCAAGCAATTCTCCTGCCTCAGCCTCCCGAGTAGCTGGGATTACAGGCATGCGCCACCATGCTGGGCTAATTTTTTGTATTTTTAGTAGAGACGGGATTTCTCCACGTTGGTCAGGCTGGTCTCCAACTCCCGACCTCAGGTGATCTACCCACCTCAGCCTCCCAAAGTGCTGGGATTACAGGTGTGAGCCACCGCGCCCGGCCAGTGGCGCCCTCTTTAGATGGAGTTTTGCTCTCAGGTTAGCCACAGATCCCACCACTCTCTATTGTCTGCCGGCCACTTTACTCACGTACATTGTCTATCTGACCCTACTAGGCTAGTGAATCCGGGACTCTTGCTCTACATCCTGCTAGCAAAGCAGAATCTCTAAGAAGATACATTTAGGTTCTGAGACTGTGGCGGTGGGAGGTTTTCTACTACCTTCTTCCCGCTGTCACCATGTCACTTCATGGAAGACTAGGAGGTGAAATGCCGTGTCCCACTTGAAGCTCTCTACCTAATGAACCAGTACCAACGGCGACAGCAAGGCCTTACCTTGTAATCCATGCCTTCGCCACAGTTGGTGACAACGCAGAGCAAGCCCAGGGCTTTTGCCAGGTCCTTGGTGGTCTCAGTTTTGCCGGTACCTGCTGGGCCAGCAGGGGCCCCACCCAGATACATGGACAGTGCCTGTTATAAGCCAAATGCAAGACATGTTTTCTGGTGCACAGAAGGAAGCAGGCATCATTTCCAAATTCATCACTGTGACAACAGGTACAGAATAGAGAATGTGGTAGTTGCTTTTATGTGTCAACTTGACTGGGCCACAGGATGCCCAGGTAGCTGGCTAAACATTATCTCTGGGAGTGTCCATGAGTGTGTTTCAGGAAGAGATTAGCGTTTGAGAAAAGCAGATGACCCTCCTCAAAGTGGGTGGGCCTCATCTAATCTGCTGAAGACTGAACAGGACGGAAGGATGGAGGAAGGTTGCACTGTGCTGCCTGACTGCTTGAGCCAGGGCACTCGGCTTCTACCCTGGGCACTTTGGGTTCTCAGGCCTTCAGACCCAGACAGGAATCTACACTACTGGCTCTCTCACTGCCAGAACTTCAAACACTACTAGCCTTCCTGGTTCTCCAGCTTGCAGATGGCAGATCATGAGCGTAATCAGACTCTATCATTACATGAGTCAATACCTCATAATAAATCTCTTCCCAAATATCTAGACAGACAGAGAGAGAGAGAGAGAGAGAGAGAGAGGATGGGTAGGTAGGTAGGTAGGTAGGTAGGCAGGTAGGTACATAGAGAGACAGAGATAGAGATAGTAATAGGGAAACACAGATAGACAGGACGGGTAGGTAGGTAGGTAGACGGACAGGATGGATGGGTAGGGAGAGAGAGAGAGAGATGGATGGATAGGATGGATGGAAAGAGAGAAAAGAGAAAGGGAGGAAGGAAGGAAAGAAGGAAGAAAGAAAAGATTAGATACACAGACGGATAGATGGATGGATGGATGGATGGGGAGAGGGAGAGAGGGCATGTGCACGAGAGAGAGAGAGAGAGAGAGAGAAAGAGAGAGAGCTCTGTCCTATTGGTTCTATTTCTCTGGAGAACCCTAACCAATACAGATAAGATTACACTGTTTTTCTCAAAAGCAAAGGACTTTACACTCACAGCACAGGAGGCAGCACGGCTTCCTGCTCTCACTCATTCCCTTTATCCTGTCCCTGCAAATCCCATGAGGTGATGTGGAGACAGACCAGGTGCATGCCACACCCACAGTAGGAATGAGTCACAGCCGAGAAACTGTGAGCTTAAGAGCCCACCAACCTAGCCAGGTGCAGTGGTGCATGCTATGCTCCCAGCTAATCGGGAGGCCAAGGTGGGAGGATCACCTGAGGCCAGGAGTTCAAGGCAAGCCTGGGAAACATATCGAGATCTCATCTCTAATTTATAAAAAGCAAAAAGGAACACTAGCAAGCATCTGACAAGCAGTCTTGGGGGTTGCTTGCAAACCTGCTCAAGCTCTGCCTGGATGGAAGTGTTATCTTCATTTCCTGTACAGCAAACTAGTTTACCCTCTCTCCTGGAGGGAGACACTATCTCTATCATCCAAGGCTGTTCACTTGAACAGATATATTCGGGACTAAAAGCTGCCACAAGACGTGCAAACCACATCACACTTGCCCTAACAGTCACCATCTTTGACATTCCTGCATTTTCCTATTGGCCTCTACTGATATCCCGACACACCATTACCCAGGGACCAGGGTACCGGGGGATGGGCAGCTGCCTCAGGGTGCTCACGGCCACACTGACATCCCAATCTCTGACGACGTCAATCGAGTCACATCCCGAATGGAAACGTTTTTCAAGATTTCAAAGCAACGATCTCCCTTGCTATTTCAATCCCTGCAGTCATCATGCTTCAGGCGTAGAGAAAATGCCCCACCCCAAGGTAAGTGGCAACCACAGCGCCAGGCCGACAGTCACCTGTGTGAGCGTCAGGTAAATCCGGTCGGTGAGGGGCGTGATGACCAGCCTGCCGTTCAGGCCCATGTACTCGTAGCCATAGCCAAAGGTTCCCGTGCACTGGCGGATGTTCAGCTCATCCGGCTCCCGGTCCCAGTAAAACCGCAGCTGACTTTCCCACTCAAACTCCCGGGCCTCCAGGATGCTGGACGGCAAGAAAGGTGGAGGAGGAAGTGGAAACCGTTGAGGGAGATCAGAGGACCACAAAGGGTCCCTTTTGAAATGCCAGTGCCCCCGGAAAATGCCCACCTGCCTCTTATGAAAGAATCAACGATGTCTCTGGCGTGCACGTCGATGATGAGAACGGTGTTGTATTTTTTCCTGTCGTTTTTGCTCAGGGGCATGGTGATGCGAGTTACCAGCTCGTTGATCTGCCGGTGCATTTTGTTGCCGTAGTTCTTCATGGCCTGCTTCTCCCCTTTCTGCACTTTCCGGAAGACGTCTTCCACCTCCCAGGTCCACCACACCTGGCTGGCGGCTAGCACCACCATGCCTTGGTACAGGAGCATCCAATCAACCCTGCAGAAAACGCACACCTGAAAGAGGCTCTGCGCAGTCCAGGGACTGGTACCAAAAACAGTCCCTTCGGGAATTTATTTCTTTGATCTGGAATAGGGAGGGCAAAGTAAAGGCTTTAGGTAAGCAAGTGCCTACATTTGTTTACCTAAGCGAGTCAGAGGAGTAAGACTTAGGAGTAGGATGTTACCTACCTCTGACAAGGTAGTAAAATACCAGGCCGGGGTACCCCTCCCCACAAAAAATGTTGCAGGTACCTAACTCCACAGAAAGATGTCAGATCATTTTTAAATGTTTCAGGCCAGTCGCGGTGGCTCCCGCCTGTAATCCCAACGCTTTGGGAGGCCAAGGCGGAGGATCACTTGAAACCAGAAATTCAAGACCAGCCTGGGCAATATAGCAAAACCCTGTCTCTACAAAAAATAAATTAAAAACTAGCCAGGCATGATGACGTGCGCCTGAAGTCCCAGGTACTCTAGGGACCCTAAAGTCCCAGCACTGGAGCCCAGGAGATAGAGGCTGCAGCGAACTATGATAGTGCCACTGTACTCCAGCCTGAGTGACAGAGCAAGGCCCTGTCTCTAAAAAATAAAATAAAATAAAACATTTGATTGTAGGTTTTCCAACTTACTTGGTATTTTGGGTTTATTGTAAAAAGTAAAAAAAAAAAAAAAAAAATCCAGGCCAGGCACGGCGGTAGATTGCTTGAGCTCAGGAGTTTGGGACCAGCCTGGTGAACACAGTAAAACCTTGTCTCTACCAAAAATACAAAAATTAGCCAGATGTGGTGGCACCCGCCCATAGCCTCAGCTATTCAGGAGGCTGAGGTGGGAGGTTTGCTTGAACCCAAGAGCTCAAGGCTGCAGTGAGCCAATCACACCACCACACTCCAGCCGGGGCAACAGAGCAAGACCCTGTCTCAAGAAAGAAAATAAAAATTCCAACAAAGAATTTCGTAATCTCCGCCCACACTGCCCAGGTTGGCCAGGTTGCATCGTGCTTTTGAATTTCCGCCAGTCTGAAAGGTGAAACAAAACATCCCATCCTGCCTTAATGTGCAGATCCTGCGGAGTCGGGGGCTTTCTCCTCTTTTCAGATGTTTATTGGCCACTTGGATGTCCTCTACAGAGGCCCTAACTTGCGAAGCTGTGAGTGCCTTGCAATCCATTTAGACAAGCTTCTTTTCTAAAGTATCTTAAAAAATAACGGACTCAGAGCTGGAAATGCCTGACAAGGTCTGACTTCGTGTCCTCACCCAAATCTCATCTCAACTGTAATCCCATGATCCCCACGTGCTGAGGGAGGGACCTGGTGGGAGGGGACTGGATCATGGGGGCAGTTCCCCCCATGCTGTTCTCATGATACTGAGTGAGCAGTCATGAGATCTGATGGTTTCATAAGTGTCTGTCACTTCCTCCTCCTCTCTTTCCTGCCACCTTGTAAAAAAGGCACTTGCTTCTCCTTTGCCTTCCAGCATGACTGTAAGTTTCCAGAGGCCTCCCCAACCATGTGGAACTGTGAGTCAATTAAACCTTTTTTCTTTATCAATTACCCAGTCTTGGATATTTCTGTATAGCAGCATGAAAACAGACTAATATAATGCCAGTACTGGAAAAGTGACTGTGGATTACCACAGTCATTATCTCGATGACCTACAGTTAATGGCAAAACACATTTAGAAGAGTATGAGAAGAACATTGATCTTTGTTGTCTCATTTTAAAATTTTGTGGTGCAGCTCAAGCCTGAAGATTAATTCACAGTACCTATGATCCCTACACATCAGGAGAGACACAACAAAGATTACAAAGGCCCAGAGGATGACGCCGAAATGATGAACAAAGGTGGGTCTTGCAAAGGACAACACACCTGGAATCAGAAACAGGGAGAGGTGGAAGCAGAGGCCACAGGATCAGAGAAGATAGAACGACCAGGGCAAAGCTAAGAAAGCCTAGGACGCTGGTGTTTCCTGGGACTAGATACACCTGGCCCTAACTTCTCAGTGATGCCACACGTGTCAGCACAAATAAATCAACACGCTCATCTAGTCCTCCTGTTGGAAGCAACAAGTTCATGTGCTCAAAGGAGCATCTGGATGAGAAAAAGATCTTTTTCGGTCCTCAGCCTGCATTCCCTTACTCTTTTCCACCAGGTAAGCACTGCCAAACATAGCGATGCCCTAGCAAAGTGGTAGCCATCATGCAAATAAAATCAACTGATACAGATGTAAAATTCACAGTATTTTGAAGCATGAAAGAGACTTTAAAACATTCAGTGATCGCTACATACAGAAGGCAGAGATTTCTGTCTAGTTCATTTTGAAATAGCATCTAGCGTAGTGAATAGCCCAGAGCAGGGGTGGAAGAAATATTAGTTAAATGAATGCTAGAGCCACCTCCTATCAGCTCACAAGACTGTCAAATATTCAGGAATTTGGCAAGCTGGTTGTTAAAACACTTACTATTATTTCGTTTAGCTTTGAAATCAGCCATGGCAGAAATATTTGCACCATGGAAACTGGCAAATGCTTTAAATCAAAGCTTTAAAAAAATTTTTATAACACTCAGTTTACCAGCATACCACTGAACATATCTACATAAAGATGCCAACAACTTCTTGATATGCCACAGTACCTCAAAAACAGTAGGATCATAATCAAATAAACATTATGCTATTTGCTAATAATTTATTTTTAAGTAGATGTGTCCACTTTGCAAATTAAAAAAGGCAGTGTACGAAATCAAAAGGATGGTGTTGTCATAATAACAAGAAAGACTTTACGTCTGTATCAAGGCCCTGCCAAATATACACCAACTTCATGGGGGATCCTGCCTCAATCTAATAGAACAAGTTAGCCAGAGTCTTTTCCAGTCGGACTGCACTCAGCTGCTAGGAGCAGGCAGGGCTCAGCATGATATCCTGAAGCCTCTCTAGCCACAAAAATCAAAGAATGACTGAAACTCAGTAAGTATTTTAGAAACAACGTTACACACACATAATCCTACTAAACACGTAGCTTCTGGTGGTTCACTAAGTCAGTGGTTCGCACGCTAAGGGTGCTGGAAATCTCCTGAGAGCTTGCAAAAACACAAATCCTCAGGCCCCACCCCCAGAGTTCTGATGGGCAGGTGTGGGGTAAGACCCAAGAATCAGCATTTCTAACAATCCCAGGGGCCCTGTGCTGCCATCAGGGAGCACACTTTGAGAGTACTGCATGGGGTGATCACGTAAAGACTGCTACCTTGCCCAGGCGCAGTGGCTGACGCCTCTAATCCCAGCACTTTAGGAAACCAAGGTCGGGGGATCACTTGAGCCCAGGAGTTTGAGACCAGCCTGGGTAACACAGTGAGATTCCATCTCTACAAAAAAGTACAAAATTAGCCAGGTATGGTAGCACACAACTGTAGTCCCAGCTACGCTGAAGGCTCAGGTGGGAGGATCTCTTGAACCCGGGAGATCAAGGCTGCAGTGAATCATTGTGCCACTGTACTCCAGCCTGGGCGACAGAGCAAGGCCCTGCCTCAATCAATCAATCAATCAACCAAGACATCTATCTGTCTGCTAATTACCTATTCCAAAAACATAAATCTCATTTAGAATGCCAGTCACTCTACTCCAAGCCCTTAAAATGAATCCACTGTGACTGTGAGCTAGGATAGACCAATGCACATCCGCATTCACAGTCTTACCTGCTTCTGTCCTCACAGTATCTAAAAATAGCCTCTTTGGTAATTAGTCTATTAGTTCGTCTCATTTCATTCAAAACTGCCGTCATCCAGTCCTCCACGCGCCCTTCGGCCCGCACAATCTTCCGAAACTCCATGACTTCTCCTTCTGCTGAAATCATCGCAGACACCAGTTTCTCTCCACTGTCGCCGTCATGAAACCTCAGCGATGCTATGTTGTCGTACATCTGCAAAACAGGGAGAGGCGGTCCTGTAAGACCGTCACTGAGTTCTGGAATCAAAGACCAGCCGGCAGTCCTCCATCCATCAGAGCTGCCATGATGCCATCAATGGCAACAAGTGAGCCGAGATCACAGGCAAGACGGATGTCGTTCATCCACCTGTGTGGTCATCCGAAAGACAGTTATTGGGCATTTTCATTTACTCTGCACTGTGCAAAGATCTGTGGAGGACTGAAAAAGAAAGCAGCAGCAGCCAGACTCTGTCCCTAACACTGCTGGAATGGGGCAGTATCTAGACAGGAGCCAGTGGAACGTGGAGGAGGCAGAAGGGTGAGTAACACCCCAGCTGGGGAACAGAGACCTGTGGTGCAACCCCAGCTTCCCCGCTGTCCAATCCAGCAACTAGGGGTGAGTTGCTCCTCCTCTCTCTGCCTGGAATAAACATAATCATGGCACTTAACAAGGTGGGCCTGGGAGAATCAAATGAAACAATCCGAGTAAATTACTGGCACATTGTTAAACACTTGGCATTTGTTGACTATTATCAATGTTATGAATCAGAATAATATTTAGGAAAATGGGTCCTCTAGGGCCCACCATATAGTACAAGGCACTCGCAAATCAGAGAGGAGAGGAAGGCAACAAACAGGCTTTAAAGAATGAAATCGGGCTGGGCAAGATGGCTCACACCTGTAATCTCAGCACTTTAGGAGGCCAAGGAGGGCAGATTATGAGGTCAGGAGTTCGAGACCAGCCTGGTCAACATGGTGAAACCCTGTCTCTATTAAAAATACAAAAATTGGCCAGGCGCGGTGGCTCATGCCTGTAATCCCAGCACTTTGGGAGGCCGAGGCGGGTGGATCACGAGGTCAAGAGATCAAGACCATCCTGGTCAACATGGTGAAACCCCGTCTCTACTGAAAATACAAAAAATTAGCTGGGCATGGTAGCGCCTGCCTGTAATCCCAGCTACTCAAGAGACTGAGGCAGGAGAATTGCCTGAACCCAGGAGGCGGAGGTTGCGGTGAGCCGAGATTGCGCCATTGCACTCCAGCCTGGGTAACAAGAGCGAAACTCCGTCTAAAAAAAAAAAAAAAAAAAAAAAAAAAATTGGCCAGGCATGGTGGCACATGCCTGTAGTCCCAGCTACTTAGGAGGCTGAGGCAGGAGAATCACTTGAAGCCAGGAGGAGAAGGTTGCAGTGAGCCAAGATCGCACCACTGCACTCCAGCCTGGGCAATAAGAGTGAGACTCCACTTAAAAAAAAAAAAAAGGCCGGGCGCGGTGGCTCACGCCTGTAATCCCAGCACTTTGGGAGGCCGAGGCAGGTGGATCACGAGGTCAAGAGATCAAGACCATCCTGGCCAACATGGTGAAACCCCGTCTCTACTAAAAGTACAAAAAATTAGCCAGGCGTGGTGGTGCGTGCCTGTAGTCCCAGCTACTCGGGAGGCTGAGGCAGAAGAATTGCTTGAAACCAGAAAATGGAAGCTGCAGTGAGCTGGGATCACGCCACTGTACTCCAGCCTGGTGATAGAGCGAAACTCTGTCTCAAAAAAATAAAATAAAATAAAATCAGAGGTTTGCAAAAGAGGTGAACAGTCAATGAAGTATTCCTAACACTGTATTTTCTATAACAGTATTTATTTGTTTACAAAAATGGAGGTAGGAAGCCAGGCACAATGGCTTATGCCTGTAATCCCACCACTTTGCAGGGCTGAGGCAGGAGGATTGCTTGAGCCCAGGAGGTAGAGGCTGCAATGAGCTGTGACCGCACCATTGCACTCCAGCCTGGGAAACAAAGCAAGGCCCCATCTCAAAAGAAAAAAAAAAAAAAGTGGAAGCAGAATATGGTATAAGCCTCCTCTTTGAGAAAGGAAAAACTTGCAGTCAAAAATATGAATCTTACTTCAAGAAGGAAGTTAGCATTAATTAAAGGGAAAGCATGGAAGGAAGAAAGCACATGTCCTAAGTCCTCTGTTGATTTGGAATGAGGGAATTACCCTGCAACACTGGTTCTCAACCAATCTGGAGACGTTTCTGGTTGTCATAACTGGGGAGGGGGTGCCACTGGTATCTAGTGGGTCACGGCCAGGGATGCTACTTAATGTCCTGCAATGCACAGGACAGCACCCACGGCAAAGAGTCTTCCCGCCCCAAATGGCAGCAGTGCCGAGGCTCAGAGCCCCTGCTCCAGGCCGACGCTAGATGAAGAGCTTTGATTAGCAGGCCAACGATCGTGTGTGGCCAGCCTCTGTTCTCTATCACAAGGGACAGTTTTCTCTGTTGTTTCCTGCCATTCAGGAAATGGTTCAAGGATACATATATGTTTATTTTTAAAGTATGAAATTATGGTCTGGAAGGAATCAACACAGATTCATGATAGTGGCTGCTCTAGAAAGTAGAGGAAGTATGAATGGGGATGGGGACCAAGAGTCCTACAAACCTGTACAACTTTACAAAACAAACAAACCGAACAAGACTAAATGGTAACAAGTGCCGATTCTGGGTAGTGGAGAGGGTTATTTAGCCAACATTGAAAGGCAGGCACTGTTCAAAGTACTTTAGCAATAGAACTCATTTCATCTTTACAACAGCTCCACTAAAACAGGTAACTATTAGGGTTATGTCCATTCGCAGATGAGGAAACCAACGTCCAGAGAGATCAGGTAACTTGCTGAAGGTCACACAGAAACTCAGCATAGAACAAAGATTTGGACCCCAGCAATCTGGTTCTAGAGTCCACGTGCTAAACCACTATCCTCTAATGCTTCTCTGTTTAATAGATTAGTCTTTGTATATTTCTTATTGTTTTAGTTTTGGACTGTGAAAAAAGAGCTAAATCTGGTGTGATTTCAGACTGTTAATATAATCAGGCTTATGCTTCAAATAAAAACTCCAGGGCTGAGCGTGGTGGCTCACACCCATAATCCCAGCACTTTGGGAGGCTGAGGTGGAAAGATCGCTTGAGCTCAGGAGTTAGAGACTAGCCTGGGCAACATGGTGAGACTCCATCTCTCCAAAAAAATATGTAAAAATTAGCTGGGCATGGTGGTGTGCACTTGTGCTCCCAGCTACTCCGGGAGCTGAGGTGGCAGGATCACTTGAGTCAGGGAGGTTGGGGCTGCAGTGAGCCATGACTGCACCACCGCACTCCAGCCTGGGCAACAGAGCCAGACCCTATCTCAAAAAGCAAACCAAACAACCAACTCCAGCAGCATTTCAGTCTTAACTCCCTGGGCTGAACCTCATGGCAAGGGAACCAGGGAGGA
This sequence comes from Aotus nancymaae, assembly GCF_030222135.1. Lineage (NCBI taxonomy): Eukaryota > Metazoa > Chordata > Mammalia > Primates > Aotidae > Aotus > Aotus nancymaae. The sequence continues at coordinate 9,248,287 of NW_026988433.1, forward strand.
CCGAAGGCGGTTCTAAGGCTTACATAGGGAGCCCCTGCGCACCCAGAGGGCCGACCTTGATCATGTGCTCCTGGACGCAGAGCGGGTCGCTGGTCCCCAGGATGCTGAGCAGCTCGTCGTCAGAAATGAAGAAGAACCTTGGGAAAGCATTCCTCTTCGAATCTAAGTAGTCATTGAGGCTTTTCTGGCACTTCTCCAGGCCCTCGCTGACGTTCTTCAGGTCACTGAGGCGGTTCGGGGCTTCACAGCACCTCTTGATCACGGGATCTTTCAAGGTCTCGGCCATGATCTGGACCAGGACAGAGGAGAGCCATCAAGCAGGGTGAGCAGGGAGAGCAGAGACACTGTTCTTGACCCTGGAACAGGAACTCACCCAAGCCCAGGCACAGCAGAGACGAAACTGACAAGCTGCCCGGTGCCATCAGTTTCCAAGGGATCGATTTATCATTTTTAAATATGCATATCCTTACCACCTTCTAACGTACCACACGTAATTAACTGGTTTCTGATTTTTCATCATCCCATAAGAAAGCCAGCTGCACAAGGAAAGGATTTTTTTTTGTTTTGCTCACTGATGGGTGCCACTCCACCCCACAGCAGTGCTAGCACACAGTAGGTGTCCAATCAACCCTTGCTGAGTAAACGAAGCTGGCAATTCCACTGTGAGCAATTTGTATATACAGAACATGCACAGCAGCATTCTTTATCATAGCAGAGAAAAGAAGGAAATAGCTTCAATGTCCAACAACAGGTCAATCGTCTGCTGTGAGTGATAATTTCAATGTGTATTTACTAAAATAGGTCAAACTGTTCAATGAAAATAGCCAATGATATTGGTAAGATTGATTCCATTTTCATGCCTGTAATCCCAGTGCTTTTTGAGACCAAGGCAGGAGAATTGTTTGAGGCCAGGAGTTTGAGACCAGCCTGGGCAACACAGCAAGTCTCCATCTCTACTAAAAAATAAAAACAAAAACAAACTTTTTTTAAAGGTAGCCAGGTGGGGTGTTACACACCTGTAGTCCCAGCTACCTGGGAGGCCAAGGCAGGAGGATCATCTGAGCCCAGGAGTTGGAGGCTGCAGTGGGCTATGATCACATGACTGCACTCCAGCCTGGGCAACAAAGTGAGACCTTGTCTCTTAAAAAAAAGAAAAGAAAAAAAAAAGATCCCATTTTGTAAAATGTTATTTATTTATCGATATCTAGGTATATGCTCGTGAAGGAGTAAACGTTCTGGAAAGACATATGCTCAGTTGTTAGAAGGTTACGCTGGGCAAGGAGATTGGAGGGACTTTTTTCTTCCTTTCTTTTTCTTGGCTTTTTGTAATTTCTAAACCATTCTGTAATGAACTGATATGAACTGGCATTCGTTGTGTAATTTTTTTTTTTTTTGAAATGGAGTCTCGCTCTGTCACCCAGGCTAGAGTGCAGTGTTGCAATCTCAGTTCACTGCAACCTTCACCTCCCAGGTTCAAGTGATCCTCCCACCTCAGCCTCCCGAGTAGCTACGATTACAGACATGCACCACCACACCTGGCTAATTTTTTTGCATTTTTACTAGAAATGGGGTTTCACCATGTTGGCCAGGCTGGTCTCGAACTCCTGACTTTGAGTGATCGCCCACTTTGCCCTCCCAAAGTACTGGGATTACAGGTGTGAGTTACCATGCCTGGCCTGATATGTGTTGTGTAAGTCTCTTAAGTTTAAAAAAAGAGCTTATGCAAATGAGTATGAAACAATTATAAACTCTAGTGGATAAAAGAGACCAAAACATGAACTGGCCACCTGTAATTAATGAACACAGCAGCAGAGCTAAGTAGCAAAATACCCAGTCTTTGAGGGCAGGTGAGCTGGGTTAAAATCCCAGCCACACTAACCAGCCACTAGAAAGGACTTTAAAATGCATACACCCTTTCATGGGCAATTTGCTTTCTAACAATCTATCTTAAGCTATTCACCCTATGGAAAAAGCATTAGGCACGAACCTGCACATTATTTATGAAAGCAAAGAATTCTGATCAAACAAAATGTCCAATTACTAGAGAATAATCAACTAAACTAATGTCAAACCACTCACTGGAATATACAGAGAGCCATGAAAATATTTTCTCAGATGACTTCCTAATATGAAATGTTTCTCATAATATTAAGAGAAAATTATAAGATAGAAAGTTGTACACAATGTGATTATAATTACACTTTTTAAATTAATACGCATAGGGAAAAGATAAAATGAATACAGTGACGTGTTAAAGTGGTCCCATGAAAGTGACAAAACCATGAGAGATACGTCTTTCCACTGTTCCACATTTTCAGAATGTTTTAAACAAGCAAATGTGGCTTTTATGATAAATGTGAAAAAGATTCGGTGTCATATGCCAGCAGCTAAAAATCAAACAGAAATTTTTATTAGATAGATTACGGTCATATATAATGACAGGAAAAATTCAGAAGCTGCTAGTGGACTAGGCGAGGTGACCCACACCTGTAGGCCCAGTGCTTTGGAAGGCTGCGGTGGGAGAATCACTTGAAGCTGGGAGTTTGAGACCAGCCTGGACAACATAGCAAGATCCTATCCCTATAAAAAATTTTTAAATTAGCCAGGCATGGCAGCGCATGCCTGTAATCCCAGCTGCTTGGGAGGCTGAGGCAGGAGGATCTCAGCCCAAGAGTTCGAGGCTGCAGTGAGCCATGATCATATCACTGCACTCCAGCCTGGGCAACAGAGCAAGACACTGTCTCTAAAAAGAGAGAAGCCACTAATGGAGAAAATACAATGTGCAAATAAAAAGTACAAATATCTCAGATCACTGCCCTTCTTTCATTACTAAAACAGAAGTGAGTCACTTGCCCTTTTAAATACTCTATCGATGTTGTCAAACTTTTTTGCCTCTTCTGGAAGTTGTGATCTTATATCTCCACCAATAAAAATACTTTCAAGATACATCCATTTTCTCTGAACCAACATCCAAATCTGTAAATGTACAAAAGGTCAGTGTCAGCAATGATTATCAGATACCTCCAGGAATGGATAGCAAAGCCTACCCTGACACAGGACAGACCCAAGTCAACTCAGATGGAAGGACCTTCCAGGCAAGGTGACGGAGTGAGCATCTGCACGGCCAGCTCCCCTCCACTCCAAATGAATGGGAATGCTAGGGAAAGCATAACTAATGGCCACACTCAAAAGCAAAAGAAAGCTCTCCACGCAGCCCAGCATAGGCAGGAAAACTTCTAGTTATGAAAAGGGGGTGAAGCCTGTGACCCGCAGCAACCAAGGACAGGCCATGCCAAAGCCACACAAAAAGGGAACCAAGTACCAGGTGCCCGGCAATTCCGCTCCTAGGTAAATTCCAAAAGAATTGAAAACAGGGGGGCATGCACAGTGGCTCATGCCTGTAATCCCAGCACTTCAGGAGGCCAAGGCGGGCAGATCACAGAGTCACGAGATCGAGACCATCCTGGCCAACATGGTGAAACCCCGTCTCTACTAAAATACAAAAATTAGCCAGGCATGGTGGTGGGCACCTGTAGTCAAGCTACTTCAGAGGCTGAGGCAGGAGAATCATTTGAACCTGGGAGGCAGAAATTGTAGTGAACCGAGATCACGCCACTGCACTCCAGCCTGGCAACAGAGCGAGACTCTGTCGCAAAAAAAAAAAAAAAGAATTGAAAACAGGAACTCAAGTAACTGTACATGAATGCTGACAGCAGCACTGTTCACAGTAGCCAAAAGGTGAAACAACCCAGATGTCTATCAGCCAATGAACGGAAAAACAGCATGTGCTCAATCCACACGATTGAATGTTATTGGGCCGTAAAAAGGACGGAAGCACTGACACATGCTACAACACGGACGAACCTGGAAACATCACGCTGTGACAAAAGCCAGACGTAAGGGATCGTATATTGTGTCACTCCACTTATGTGAAACATCCAAAATAGGCAAATCCATTGACACAGAAAACAGACTGGTGGTTGCCAGTCTGTTTCTGGGGGGAGGAGATGGGTGGGGAGTGGCTGCTTAAGGGGTACTGGCTTTTCTTTGGTTTGATGAAAATCTGGAAGTAGAGGTGGTGGTTGCACAACCTTGTGAATGTACTAAATGTCACTGAATTGCGCACTTTACAATAGCCAGTTTTATGGTATGTAAATTTCACATCAATAAAAACAAATTTTTTGACCGGACACGGTGGCTCACGCCTGTAATCCCAGCACTTTGGGAGGCTGAGGTGGGCAGGTCACTTGAGGTTAGGAATTCAAGACCAGCCTGGCCAATAAGGAGAAACTCCATCTCTACTAAAAATACAAAAATTAGCTGGGCATGGTGGCGGGTGCCTGTAATCCCAGCTACTTGAGAGACTGAGGCAGGAGAATCACCACTTGAACCTGGATGGCAGAGGTTGCAGTGAGCCAAGATAGCGCCACTGCACTTCCACCTGGGTGACAGAGCAAGACTCTGTCTAAAAAAAAAAATTATTTTTAACTCACAAATTAAAAAACAGTGCTATATTCTACATAAGAGCGTCCACTAAGTACACAAAGTTATAGACAAAACAAAGAAACAAAGCAAGGCAAGGCAAGGAAGCCCAGGCATGATGGAGGCCCGGATCTCACACCTGGCCAGGGAACAAGGTGCTTGCCGGTGGTCTGGGGAGGAAAAAACGCCAACCACACAAAAACGGTGCAGTGAGCCTGGGTTGCTCAGAGAGGTCTGGACAAGTATTGCCTAAAAGGAAGAAAACCCCAAACCACCTACTAGAAGATCTTGCTACTTCCCGTGTGACAGGCCCCAGGTTAGAGAGGCTGCAAAAACAGATGACAAAGTGAAGCAGATACAAGAAAAAGAATTCATGTGAGATGAACTAGAAAAAAAAACAAAATCACACGGAGGAAAACCCACCATAAGAGACAGTCAACAGACATTTAAAAAAAAAAAGTGTAGCGAAATCTGAAAAGGAATTTAAAATAAATATGTTTCTAATGTTCAGTGTGATCAAGGAGGCAAAAGCATCCTTGCAACAAGAACAGGACAGTATCAAAGAAAAACAGACATATACGAAAAAGAAGCAATTAGGAATCTCGGAAATGAAAATCATCCACTGAAAGAAAAACTCCGATCAATTCCTCTAATCGTGCACTTTTGCCCTCAAAATAAATCAAGACAAAAAAGTACAAAAGAGGATCATTTGTTTCTAAGCACCAAATATCCTCATATAAAAGCTCTTTCCTGCTATGCACTGGCTGTAACCCATCTCTCGTTCATCTTTTCTCTCACCTCAATGACTTCCCCTATTAGAGAAAGCGTTTTTTCCCATTTGTGCACAGTTTGCAGAAAAGGCCCCACAAATCTGGTTCCTGAGATGCTCTGCAAGTTGAAAGCATTGTCATCAAGAGACTGGATAATTTCATCAACGGAACCCAGGATGTAGCCCCGCTCCTGGGTGCCTTTGTAATACTTGACTACGGTGAATTTCATATTTTCCCACGTGTCTAGGATTTCCTTCACAGCCTGGTCAGGAATAGAAAAAGAATGGTAAGAATGATTCAGGCACACGAACTGTAAAGAGCAAGCCCCAACCCCAAAACACCTTCCTTAGCTTGCTTCTGGCCAACAACGCAATCAGAGTCCTGGGTCTGTTTCCTGAAAAGTCAGGATTCTGTCATGGTCATAACAGTCATTTATTAAGCATTTGCTATGTAGTAGGTAAGCGTGTCACATATGCGATCTCATTCAGTCCTCGAAGCAAATACTTCAAAGTATTGTGGGAGGGATTATTATCACCCACATTTTACAGAGATGGCAACTGAGGCTCAAGAGACATGAAGCTCAGTTACCGAGTCCCAGAAACAGGGTCTAAACCCCACAGTCTGCTCCCAGAGTCTGCACAGTTATGGGATCCTGCCCCTGTGCTTACTCTACTGTCATGAAAACCAAATTACCAAATGATAGGCCTCTTATGATTCCATATTCAAAACAATCTGTATTGAGGCCAGGTGTGGTGGCTCATGCCTGTAATCCTAACACTTTAGGGGGTCAAGGCAAGTGGATTGCTTGAGACCAGGAGTTCATGACCAGCCTTGGCAACGTAGGGAGACCCCATCTCAAAACAAAAAAATCTGTATTGATACATATGTATATATGTATATGTGTACACATATGTATGTGTGTAGATTAGATGTATATTATGTGTATGTTTGGTATATTGTATACACTGTGTGTACATGTGTGTATATTATGTGTACATGTGTATATTAGGTACATTGTGTGTACACTGTGTGTATAGGTATATATGTATGTACATTGTATGTATGTGTGTATTAGTTACACTGTGTGTATACTGTATGCATACATATACATGAATATACATTATGTGTATGGGTGCGTATTAGTTACACTGTGTGTATACTGTATGCATACATATACATATATATACATTATGTGTATGTGTGTATATTAGGTACCCTGTGTGTACATTGTGTGTATATTAATATATTGTGTACATTATACATACATGTATATCTTAAGTAAACTGTGTGTACATTGTGTGTATACGAATATAGTGTACATTGTATGTATGTGTATATATTAGGTACACTGTGTGTACATTGTATGTATAGAATAGTATACATTGTGTGTATGTGTATACATTAGGTATACTGTGTGTACATTGTATGTATAGAATAGTATACATTGTGTGTATGTGTATACATTAGGTATACTGTGTGTACATTGTATGTATAGAATAGTATACATTGTGTGTATGTGTATACATTAGGTATACTGTGTGTACATTGTATGCATACAAATACACAGTGTACATTGTGCACACGTGTGTATACTGTGTGTATATGAATACATATGTACATTGTGTGTACATGTATACATTCGGTACACTGTGTGTACACTGTGCATATGTACACATGCATATACATTATGTGTATGTTAGGTACACTGTGTGCACATTGTATGTATATATTGTTTACATGCATGTGTGTGTATATGTATATACATGTGTGGTATACTATGTACAGTCACATGCTGCATAAAGATGTTTCAGTCAGTGATGAACCTGGTATACAACGGTGGTCCCATGGGACTATGAGACCGTATTTTGACTGCACCTTTTCTACGTTTAGATACATACGTACTATTCAGTTACCATGGCTGACAGTACTCAGTATAGTCACTCACTGTCCAGGCTTGCAGTCTAGAGCAATAGGCTGTACCCCATAGCCTGAGTGTGCAGTAGTCAGCCCAGATGGTTTGTTTGCACAATCACGAATCAACTCAGGACACATTTCTCAGAATGCATCCCGTCATTAGGTGACACGTGACTGTACACGTGCATGTGCACATATGTGTATAGGGGTATGTGTGTGTGTAGCTGTGTATGTTTGTGCACATACATGAGTATGTATGTGTATATGTATATGTGTACATGTGTATACATACATTTTTAAGTAGGGAAAGAAATACACTAAAAAGTTTATACATGAGTAGTATGTGTATATGTATATGTGTACATGTGTGTACATACATTTTTAAGTAGGGAAAGAAATACACTAAAAAGTTTATAATTATTTTCAAGTGGTGAGATTATAATTTTTTTTTAATTTTCTAACATGAACATCTATTACTGCTATCTAAAAAAATCAATGGCAAAATAAATACATAAGAAAAAATAATAATAAATGTTTTAAACAATGGAAAATGAAACTATAATTAGGAACAATAAAACAATTTTTTTTTTGAGACAGAGTCCTGCTGTGTCACCCAGGCTGGAGTGCAGTGGTACAATCTCGGCTCACTGCAACGTCCGCCTCCCGGGTCTAACGATGCTCTCCTCAGCCTCCCAAGTAGCTGGGACTACAGGTGCGTGCCACCCTGCCCAGCTAATTTTTTGTATTTTTAGTAGAGATGGGGTTTCACCAGGATTACATGCATGAGCCACTATGCCTAGCCAACAAATACTTCTTTATTACGGAAGAACGTCAAGTACTAGAGTAAACATGTGTTTTCTTTTTTGTTTGTTTGCTTTTGTTCTTTGAGACAGGGCCTCACCCTGTCACCCCGGCTGGAGTGCAATGGTTCGATCACGGTTCACTGCAGCCCCCACCTTCCAGGTTCAAGTGATCCTCCCACTTCAGCCTCCCAAGTAGCTGGGACTAAAGGCATGCCACCACGTACAGCTAATTTTTTTTTTTTTTAGGAGAGATAAGGTCTCGCTATTTTCTCTTTGATTTAAAAAAAAGGTTTTTTAAAACCTGTTTTTAACTGAAGTCTAACCTTCTCAATGGCGACCTCCTTGACTGCAGCGGTGACAATCTCATTGAGAACTTCCGTATGTTTGTGCAGTTCCATGGCAAACATATTTTCCAAGGTGAAGGTTTCGGTCATTTCAAAAAAGACAGAAGTTTTCTCCATAAGCTCTTTCCAATGCCTGAAAGTGCATCAGCATTCAAATCTTTAAGCTTACTGGATTTAGTGAGGAATTCAGTTATTCCCAATTAAATCACAGCACGAATCTCATTTTGTAAACTTCTTGTAATCAATTTCTAAAACAGGAGGGCATCACTGAAAATATATTCCCAAAGTTCTCCAAATCCCACTGGCCTCCAGAGTCAAACCTGAAAACAACGTCTCGCAAAATACTATATATATATACACGAGTCTTCACGGCCATCTCATAAAACATGCAACTTTTAATTCCTGGCAACTGCTTCTGTCATAGTCTCTCGACCAATGAGCTCAGCCTCCGGAGACTCACTCAGCCTTTTTGAGAGCCTCATGTAAATTATGAGCGCTCGTGCATTCAATAAATATTTCAGCGCTGACTCCGTGCCAGGCAGTGGGCTGGGGCACAGAGTTACCAAGGAGAAGGTCCCTAGCTTCAGGGAATCTGCCACCTGCTTGGGGAGACAATCAACAAACAATAAACAAATGTATAAATTAAATAATTACATAAGTGTTGAGTACTATCAGAAAACCGCAGCGTGAAAGAGGAGGTACGAAGGGGCCCATTCGGACGGGACGGTCGGGGCAGACTTCAGGGCACACAGACACAACAGGGGCATCTCTGCTCCTCACCTGACTGGCCTTCTTTCAACGTCTGCATTTGGCCTGTGAATGTACCCATGTTTTGGTTCTGTGTGTACGGAATGGGTGTGAGTAAGGCAGCTAAGTGTGGCGCTAGACAGCAGAATGCCACGTACCCAGCATGTCAGCAGCGAGTGTTGAATCACACACACACACACACACACACACACACACACACACACACACACACACACACAGTGCCATGGAAATGGTCAGAAAGGAGGCCCTACTGGTGCATCAGTCTCTGTACCCGCCGGCCTAGCACGTAGCACTGACAGGAAGGAGGGTCAGAACTGAAACCGAGGGGGAAGTGTCATCAGGTCTGCCTGCTCTGTGGCTTATGGTCACTTGCTTTTTGTTATTTTTTTTCCCACGAAGCTGAAGGCCTCACCACCGAACGCTGAAACTTAACCTTCACCGGCTATTCATGGATAACATTCACAGATCACTATGGCGAAGGTCACTTAGGTTGTTTTTCAGGAACTTGGGTCAACTCCTCTGTCCAGTTCAAACCGGTAGATACCACCGACCTTTCACCTGGGCCTGTGCAAATGCCCCAAAAGCGGCCTTTTGACGTTGGAGGGCCGAAACCTCCACCCTCAGGCCATGCTGGCGCCACCATTTTCTGTACCTGTGTCCTGTGAAATGCCATGAACCCTAACTACGCTTGCTCAGAATGAACCTGTTACTTCCTTTTTCCCACCACCAATCACCTTCCCCCTCGACTTAGACCACCCCACTCCCCGAACCCCTAACCATCCCTAAGCCTTATCATTGGGAAAGCAGATTTGAGGGTGCTCACCTGCCTCCTTGCTTGGCAGCCCTGCAAATAAATCTTTCTGGTTTCACAAAAGCCGTATCACGGCAACTGATGGACAGCATGAGGGCAAAACAGACCTGGGGCCAGCCCGTGACATAACCCTGGTGGGTTCGAGGGTCCACACTCAACACGACACAGCCCTGACCCACAGGGACAGAGTGATTCCCTCTCCAGTTACTCCCCAGTCCTTTTAATTGCATTAAATTACACGGAAGGGCAAGTCTCCTCGTGGTGCTTCTGTGTGACAGAGCAGGAGCACTGTCATCTCCGGCAAACACCGCCACTTTCAGTTCCAGCTCCTGGAAATCACTTCTAACTACCAGCCGCCAGAAAGAGCAGACAGTAAAACACAGATAAGACAGCTCAGGCACAGAGGGAGGAGGGGAGGGAGTCTCTGGGGTAACTGCCAAACTTCACCCTCATACAATGGGCCCCAGTCAAACAATGGGCCTTAATAAGCACATTCCTTTCCCTTCAGGTGCACTAAGATAGGGAAGCTAAAAGCAGACTGGTCGGGTATGGCTGCAGCTGCAGAAAGCTGTGTGGGAACAGACAACTCTCCCTCCCAGATAAGCACAACAGAGACACACAGAAGCAGTCCCGGCCTTTGATAAACACACACCCTGAATCCTTAAAAACTCTTCGTCTGTTTTCTCTAAAATAAGCCTCTCATGTTTGTTTTCTCTAAAACAAACCTGTCTTGATTGGCGAGCCACCTTTCATATTTCTTTCCTCTTTCTTTAATTCTTTAATTTTTTGCTCTAAGAAAGGTGAATGACCTTCCCCACAGTCATTCACCTTTCTTAGAGCAAAGGCCTCTGGCTCAGAGACAGCCGACTGTTTTTAGCTCTTTATGTATGTGTGTGTATACATATATAATTACTTTCCATTTCTGGCAAGAGTTTTTGGTTTTCTCTTTACAGTGGTGGTGTCGGTTTCTTTTTAGAATAACATTCATTTCTGTAAAAAAGAAATAGACTGATAGAAAAATACAAAACCATGGCAGCATAGATGATACTCAGATATAACAAAAATGATGAGACATGACCAAAGTTTGAAACACTGGGTTACGGGATTATAAAACTGGGAACTTTAGCTAAAAAATGCCTATTTCTACCTAGTTTTACAGATGAGGGAACTGAAGTCTGCAAAGGTAAAGGTGAGTGCTCCAGGTAAGCCAGCAGACAGTGAAAAGAGGGCTGGGGACGCACACCGCCCGACCCTGAGGGCTGCCTGTCCTTGGGAGAGGGAGAGACAGGTGTAACAGGTGTTGAAGACAATCCGGCACTTAGAAGAGACTTTCTCAACGTGAACTCAAGGATGGGAAGGGAACCAAAGAAGGAACGACTTTCTCACTAAGGAAAATGAGGTCATTTGATGTCATGGCATGACCAGATGACCACACTTTGAAAAACATGACAGAGGAAGAGCGGAACGCATCAGCGGGAGCATAACTCACAAATCAGGCTGTAACTCCTAATTCGTGTCTGTGTGGCACCATCACCAAATGACCACAGACCCACACGTAGAAGCCTCTCTGTCCCACCCACAGGGCTGGCCATCCCATCAGTAAGGCAACCACAAGCCATGCGTGGCTACTGAGCACTCGAAATGGGGCAAGTCCGGGCTGAAATAGGCTGTAGGTATAAAATACACATCATCGTACTTTTTAAGAAGAATGTAAAATATCTCATGAATCAATGTTTTATGTTGATTACATATTGAAAGGATGTTTGGGATATATTGAGTTAATTAAATACACTATTAAAATTAATTTCACCTGTTTTCTTTTACTCTTTTACTGTAGTGGCTAAAAACCTGTAAATTACATATGTGAGTCCCTTTCGATGTCTGCTGGACAGGGCTGGTCTAGGCCACTTACTATACTTTTTTAAACTTTCAAGAAAAGCAACTGAAAATGCCACTTCACACCTGTTGGGTTCTTGGTTTTGAAAGAATCTGTGGTTGACAGTTGTATAGACACTTTACATAGAAACAACATTACAGAACTGTGTTGTGCCTACGTATAGCCCTGTGGCACTGCTGGAATCTTGTGCTTCTTCATCAGACCTAAGCAAAGACATTGCACTGAAGGAAACAATTTTAACTAAAAGCTCCTCCCACACTTTCCCATCCCGGACAGCAGACAGAACAAACCTGTCTCTTAGTGCCTCGTGTTTCAAGTCGAGAAGTAAAGGAACCGAGTCTTTGAATGCCTTCATTTTTGCTTCCAAGTAGTAGGCCACTGATAAGCCACGGACTGGCCGAGGGAGCTTTCTGAGGGCCCTGAGAAAACCTTCAATTCCTTCCTGGAGAAACTGCACATTCAGGTTGATCCAAAGGGTCTGAGACCATTCTTCTTTTGCAGCCTGTAAACGCGCAAGAAACAGCTCCATCAACAAGACCCCTTTGGAAACGCGACAAGGGGGGCAAGTTTCTGACTCGCAGTCACATTCAGGTATTTTAAATTATTTCCCATCGATCTACAAGTATCTGAAATTCACAAACGAGGGGTTGACTGGAAGGATCTAAAACAACAAGAAAAGAATCCCACTTTTTGTAAGCTTTTCAAAAATAATGCCGTATCTGAGGATGTGTGGGATCCAGAATACATCCTCCTTTTCTAAAGACAAAAGTGGAGGTGGAAAGCAACAGGTGTTTTTTTAAATCAGGGAGTTGCTTGGGTCTTAAAAGGCGTACTTCATTCAAGTGCTGTCACAACTTGCTTCTTTTTCCCTGAGGTTACAAAATACTTACACTTGAGATCACTAATCCAAGAATCTGTCTACAAACCACCAGGCTGAGGCTAAGAAGTGAGAATAAACATGTTCCTACTTGATGACTGTAAAGAGATTTTCTGTGTTATATTTTCCTGAGATTTACTGTAAAAATTACTTTAAAAAAAAAAAAAAAACAGGGTCTCACTGCCACCCAGTCTGTAGTGCAACGGTGTGATCACAGCTCACTGCAGCCTCAACCTCCTGGCCTCAAGTGATCCCCCCATCTCAGCCTCCTGAGTAGCTGAGACTACAGACACACACTACCAGGCCTGGATATTTTTTATTTTATTTTGCAGAGATAGGGGGTCTTGCTAGGTTGCCCAGGCTGGCCTCAAACTCCTGGGCTCAAGCAATCCTCCTGCCTTAGCCTCCCAAAGTGTTGGGATTACAGGCATGAGCCACCATACCTGGTCTGTTTTTCTAACAGCTTTATTGAGAATTAACTTGTACATAATAAGCTGTCTATAACTAAAGGTACACAAAACTCTGCAAAGTTTTGACAGATGTACATGCCTGTGAAAGCACCACCATGATGAAGATAGTGAACTCATTCATCACCCTCAAAAGCCCCCCATTCCCCTGTCTAATCGCCCCTCCCATCCCTCTCCTCCGGTCCCCACCCCCAGTTAACCATGGATCTGCGTTCTGCCACATAAAATCATTTGCATTTTCCAGGGTTTTCTATGAATGGAATCACACAATCTGCACTCCTCTGTATCTGGCTTCTTTCGCTCAGCATGACGATTCTGAGAGTCGCCCATGTTGTTGCGTGGATGTGCTGATAACTGGTTCGATCCTCTACCTTGCTGAGTAGTATTCCACGGTGTGGATGAGCCACAGCTTATTTATCCAGTCACTTAATGGGCATTTGGGGTGTTTCTAGCATTGTGCTATTACCAACAATGCTGTTTATGAGCATTCATGCAGAAGTCTCTGCAAGGACCATGCTTTCTCTTCTCTCGGGTAAATACCTTGGACTCACTCCATGTAGGCTTCCACGGCCGCACTCCACTGATACCCTCTTGCGGCAGTCCCCAATGGCCTCCATGACATGCAATGCTGGGATCAACCCTCCATCCTCTTCTCACCTGGTCTATCAGCAGCATCTGGTGCAGTTAGCCAGTCCTACCTCCTAGAAACACGTTTCTCACTTGGCCTACAAGACATCACACTCACCTGTTTGTTCTCCTACCATCTGGGCCACTCCTCCCTCTCCTCGTCTTTCCTTTTTTAAGACATCTTCCGGTGGTATTTAATGCTGGAGAGACCCAAGCTCAGCCCTCGCTCCTCTCCTCCACCCACACCACTCCTGGCTGAATACCATCCCCCGAAAATGCACATCCACCCAGAACCTCAGAATGAAGCCTTACTTGGAAAGAGAGTCTTTGCAGATGTAGTTAGGATGAGGTCATACAGGATTAGAGTGGGCCCTAAATCCAATGATGGTGTCCATATTAGAAAACAGGCACAGGTGGCTGGGCACGGTGGCTCACGCCTGTAATCCCAGAACTTTGGGAGGCCGAGGCGGGTGGATCACAAGGTCAAGAGATCGAGACCATCCTGGTCAACAAGATGAAACCCCGTCTCTACTAAAAATACAAAAATTAGCTGGGCATGGGGGTGCACGCCTGTAGTCCCAGCTACTCGGGAGGCTGAGGCAGGAGAATTGCTTGAACCCAGGAGGCGGAGGTTGCGGTGAGCCAAGATTGCGCCATTGCACTCCAGCCTGGGTAACAAGAGTGAAACTCCGTCTCAAATAAAAGAAAAAAGAAAACAGGCACAGAGGCACAGAGGGAAGACAGCCTGTGACAAGGGAGGCAGAGACAGGAGCGACGCAGCTGCAAGCCATGGAACACTGAGGATGGCCAGAAGCCACCAGGCGCTGGAAGAGGCAAGAAGGAGCCTCTCCTGGAACGTCCGGGGTGAGCGTGGCCTTGCAGACACCTTGATTTTGCACTCCTGGCCTCCAGAACTGGGAGGAGATGCATTCCTGTTGTTTTCAGCCTCCCCCCAACCCCAGCCTCCCGGTCTGCATTCGTAATCATTTGTTCTGGAAGCCCCAGGAAACGAAGGCACCAGGTGAGCCCATTCTGAGGTTCTGGTGGCTCAGTACGGTCCACACCTGGACACTCCCAATTCACACTTCTAGCTCTTCTCTGAGCTCCAGACAAATACATCCAAGTGCTTCCTTCACATCACCACAGGGACGTCCAGCAGACAACACCTCGCACTGAATTCCTGATGTCCGCCACCGTCCCCAAACCTTCTCTTCCTGGAGCTTCCCTTAAGAGTGACTCCACCCTTCTGGCTCCTCAGGCCAAAACCTTGGAGTCTTCCTTGTTCTCTTGTTCGCACATCCCATGTCCACAGCTCCAGGAGGTCCCTGACTCTACCTGCAAACCAGATCCAGAATCCACCCATGCCCCCAGCTGGTACCACTGCCACCCCAGGATATCCTGGGATTATGACCAGTGTCCTGCCGGGCCTCTCAGGAGCCACGCAGTGTGTCCCTGAGACTCTTCTCAACACACAGCTTTGAAAAGCAATTGCTATGAAAAAGTGGAAGTCACTCTAGGTGATGAAATGTCCTTTAACATCCACAGACCAGACAGTGGGTGGGGGAACCAAGCTGTCTTAATATTGGATTTTAAAAAACGGCTTATTTTGCTGCAGAAAAAAAAACAGAATGAACAAGACCCAGTATTTGATAGCACAGCAGGGTGACTATAGTCAATAACTTAATTGTATAATTTTAAATAACTAAAAGAGTATAATTGGATTGTTTGTAACACAAAGGATGAAAGCTTGAGGGGATGACACCCATTCTCTGTGATGTGATGATTACACATTGCATGCCTGTGTCAAAACATATTATGAATCCCATATAGACACCTACTGTGAACCCAGAAAAATTACAAATTAAAAAACCACCTATTTTGACATATGCATGGTTGTTCTCAGTTCTCATGATACCTTTTCTTTTAAAACCTGATGGTATGTTTTTTACTTTATGAATTTCTTGCATGGTGCACACATCTAATCAGTCACCAAGTCTCATCACTTTCCACCCCATCTCTGGAATCTTCTCTCCTCTCTATACCCTCTGTAATTGTCCTAAAATGCAAGCTGCTATCCGTTCTGCCAGCACTGGGGCAGAACCCCTGCCTGTAATCCCCCCCACCCCCCAACCCCACTGCCTCCAGAGTCCCTTCTGGCAGCTCCATCTCCACTGGCCACTTCACACATCCCAAACCCATTTTCTGGTGCGTCTGTGGCTGGTAAAGCCACCAGTCAGGATGAAAGGTTATGGATGCACGACACAACTTCACATCTCCTGTCTCTGCTCCTGCCCAACCCTCTGCCTGGAAAGCCTTGTTCTGCACCAGGCAAAAGCCTGTTCTGGTTCAGAGCCTCACTCACAGGCCACCTCTCCAACGGCACTGCCTGGGCGGGCAGCCACTCGCCTTCCTCCTCTTCAATCTGGGGACTCTGTCCATCTCATTTCCAGTGCACATCCTGGCGGCCTGGTTATTTGTTCACATATCAGTGCAAAGGTGAATCTTGTGTGTCCAGCTGACGCTGGCACTGAGCCAGGTCACATGACGCTGGGTGTATCTGTGAGAGACACTGAGTGAGATGACCGTTTGCATCCAGGGACTGAGTAAAGCAGGTGGCTCTCCCCAGTGTGGATGGCCTCACCCAATCCACCGAAGGCCTGAAGAGAACAAAAGGCTGAGGAAGGCGGAATTCACTCTCTGGCCCTGATTGTCTTCCAGCTGGGACATCAGTGTTCTCCTGCATTCAGACTTGGACTCAGACTAGAATCTACACCATCAGCTCTCCTGGGCCTCCAGCTTGCCAAATGCAGATCATGGGCCTTCTCAGCCTCCATAATCGCAAAAGTCAATTCCTCATGATAAATCTCATAGATACAGGTATAGAGATATATAGATATACATTAGATATAGATATATAGAGATTAGATATGGGCATAGTTTAGATATAGAGATAGATTTACATATAGATATAGGTTAGATATATAAATAGATTAGACATGATTACATATAGATTAGATATATAGACATCAATTAGAAATACATATATAGTTCAGATATAGATAAATATAGATTTGCTACAGATATAGACAGATTAGGTATAGGTATACAGGTATAGACTTGATACATCCCAACCCCATTTTCTGGTGCGTCTGTGGCTGGTAAAGTCACCAGTCAGGATGAAAGGTTATGGACACGTGACATAACTTTACATCTCCTGTCTCTGCTCCTGCCCAACCCTCTGCCTGGAAAGCCTTGTTCTGTACCAGGCAAAAGCCTGTCCTGGTTCAGAGCCTCACTCACAGGCCACCTCTTTAGCGGCACTATATATACACATTACATATATATGGATTAGATATAGGTATAGTGGTAGATATATAGATATAGGTTAGATATATAGAGTGATATAGGCATAGATATATATACATTAGATATAGGTATAGGTATAGATATAAATATAAATTAGATATAGATACAGATTAGATATAGACAGATATGGATATAGATACATGTATCTCCTAGTGATTGTTTCTGAAGAACCCAGACTACACAGTCAGGGCAGACATGACTCCTTTTCTTAATCCCACATTCCAACCAGCACAGCACTGAGCTATAAAGAACTAAGTCAACAGATGAATGGATGAATGAATGGATGAATGAATGAATGAATAAATAGCATGAATTTGCATGGGAAACATATACCAATGAGAGGCACCCAAATGACATGACATTTGCAACTTTTATTTTTTATTTTTTTAAGACAGAGTCTCACTCTGTCACCTAGGCTGGCAGTAGTGCAATCTCAGTTCACTCCAACTTCCGCCTCCCAGGTTCAAGCAATTCTTGTGCCTCAGCCTCTGGGGTAGCTGAGATCACAGGCATGTGACACTGTACCCAGATAATTTTTGT
Source organism: Aotus nancymaae (assembly GCF_030222135.1). Lineage (NCBI taxonomy): Eukaryota > Metazoa > Chordata > Mammalia > Primates > Aotidae > Aotus > Aotus nancymaae. Next base: position 9,265,953 of record NW_026988433.1, read on the forward strand.
ACTTTTTAGTAGAGATAGAGTTTGGCCACGTTGGCCAGGCTGATCTCAAACTCCGGCCCCAAGTGATCTACCTGTCTTGGCCTCCCAAGGTGCTGGGATTACAGGTGTGAGCCACTGTGCCCAGAACTTTTTTTGATTTTTTAGTAGAAACAGGGTTTCGCCTTGTTGCCCAGGCTAGTCTGAAACTCCTGGCCTCAAGTAATCTGCACACCTCAGCCTCCCAAAGTGCTGGAATTACAAGCATGAGCCACTGCACCTGGCTGACATCTGCAACTTTTAATCTCCACTTGCAACTAAACAGTTTACCCCACACCTTAACCAAGACCTTGACCTCCAAAGAGAGTTTTCTTTTCTATGATGATGGTAAAAGACATAAAAAATAAAATTTGTCATTTTAACCATTTTAAAATATATAATTTCAGGCTGGGTGCAGTGGCTCACACCTGTAATCCCAGCACTTTGGATTGATTGAACTCCGGAGTTCAGACCAGCCTGGGCAACATAGCAAGACCTTGCCTCTACTAAAATAAAAAAAGAATAGCCAGGTGTGGTGGTACACCTCTGTAGTGCAAGCTGCTTTAGAGGCTGAGGCAGGGGGATCACTTAAGCCCAGGAGTTTGAACCTGCAGTGAGCTATGATCACACCACTGCACACCAGCTTGGGTGGTAGAGTGAGACCCTGTCTCAAAAATAAAAATAAAATATACAATTCTGTGGCATCAAGTACTTTCACAATGTCAGGTAACCACCGCCAATGTCTATTTCCAGAACTTTAAAAATTTTTTTTTTTTTTTTTTTTTTTTTTTGAGACGGAGTCTCGCTCTTGTTACCCAGGCTGGAGTGCAATGGCGCGATCTCGGCTCACCGCAACCTCCGCCTCCTGGGTTCAGGCAATTCTCCTGCCTCAGCCTCCTGAGTAGCTGGGATTACAGGCACGCGCCACTGTGCCCAGCTAATTTTTTTTTTTTGTATTAGTAGAGACGGGGTTTCACCATGTTGACCAGGATGGTCTCGATCTCTTGACCTCGTGATCCACCCGCCTCGGCCTCCCAAAGTGCTGGGATTTTATAGGCATGAGCCACCACACCCACTTATTTCCAGAACTTTTTCAACACTCCAAATGGAAACCCTGTACCCGTGAGTAATCACGCGACATTCCCCTTCCTACAGCCAAAATAAGCGTTTCCACAAAATCAGACTCAAGCTCATTATTATGGTGGCATCAAAGTCTGTGGGGCCTAAGTCATTGCTACATCCCTTTCAGTGAGCTTGAGGCCTTTGCTTTCGGGGAGATGCTCACCTTCAGTTCTTTATAGAGCTCATAAATCATCCTCAGCCCTGTCATTTCCTTCTGCACTTTCAGCAGCTCTGGGTACATTGTAATAGGAAGATCAAAAAGTTTCTCAGAGTTAGCCAATTCCTGACGGCTCTTTTCATGCCTTGCCAGTTCTCCTTCAAAAACACCTAAAAGCTCTACTCCTAGTAAATAAACACATCGATAAATGAATACAATTTTAAGTATACAAAATTGAATAAGAAATCACGCATAATGTACCTCAATTATAATTCATCCTCATAAGCCATGAGGGAAGACAAATTTAGAGTTATGGCATTATTCTAACTAAAAACAAAAGACCAATGACATCTGCAGTCTCCTCCAGTGAGAAAATTGTGTCTAATTCTCACACCCAGGTCATTCAAGAAATGAGGCTATTTTAAAGGAATCTGAGCCGGTCTACATTGCAGTCAACATCGGCATCCTTTGCTGCCCCCTTGAGAGTATCACCATCCTACTGATAACTCCCCTACCACTCTACCTACCCAATTCTAAGCTTCTCCCGCAATTCCAGTGACCACTACCACTCTATGTCACTACACCCTGCTCATACTCATCTACTCAAATGGCACATTTTCCAGATGCCTTTTCTGAGCATCCTTAAATAGATGTCACCTGTTTCTTTGGAAACCCTAGAAGTCTTTGATTTGTCTCATAGTATTTACCAAATTCACTTTAGAATAAGAATTTTAGGACCAGGCTCAGTGGCTCAAGCCTGTAATCCCAGCACTTTGGGAGGCTTGGTGGGCAGATCACCTGAGGTCGGGAGTTCGAGACCAGCCTGGACAACATGGTGAAACCCCGTCTCCATTAAAAATACAAAAACTGGCTGGGCACAGTGGCTCACGCCTGTAATCCCAGCACTTTGGGAGGCTTGGTGGGCAGATCACCTGAGGTCGGGAGTTCGAGACCAGCCTGACCAACATGGAGAAACTCTGTCTCTACTAAAAATACAAAAAATTAGTCGGGCAGAGTGGCACATGCCTGTAATCTCAGCTACTTGGGAGGCTGAGGCAGGAGAATCACTTGAGCCTGGGAGGCGGAGATTGCAGTGAGCCGAGATTGCACCATTGCACTCCAGCATGGGCAACAAGAGTGAAACTCTGTCTCCAAAAAATAATAATAGTAAAATAAAAATACAAAAGTTAGCCAGGCATGGTGGCATGCACCTGTAGTCTCTGCTACGCAGGAGGCTGAGGCAGGAGAATCACTTAAACCATGGAGGTAGAGGTTGCAGTGAGCTGAAATTGTGCCACTGCACTTCAGCCTGGGTGACAGAGATTCTGTCCCCCACCAAAAAAACCAGAATTTTAGTCTTTTTATCTTGTCACCATTTTAGCCTATGTGATGTGAAGGGCAGAGGACAAACGTGAAGTGGTCCAGGATCTGAATTCAAAGAATAAATATTATGGGAGTTAGAGAGGAAGTTGGATGGATTAGACACTGCATGTGCTTATCCAAGGCGGACACTGCTGTTTAAGATTTCTGGGCTGCAGCAGAAGCCTCTGGATTCCCTGCAGAAGTGGACACAGCTCCCTGGCACTTTTCTCAATGCCTTCAGATCACAGGCACTCAACTATCAATGAGTCGCATTAGTCCAGCTTTTCAGATATGTAACCACTAAAATGACCACAGGAAAAAGTAGTTCAGGAAGAAATAAATATTTAAATCATGGCACAATTATCACTTTCCATAAAATTCTTAAGCAAAACATATTCAAACATTTGATACTCAAATCACTCAGTAAGACCAACATGAACCTTCTTACCTTTATCAAGGTCATCGCCAACAGAACCAGGGCCTTCACTGTAAAAACGCTTTGCAAACTCCTCTATCTGAACTCTGTAGTTCATTATGTCGCCTCGGGTAATCTGAGAAAAACGAGGTTATGCTAGTTTAGCCCAAATACATTTTTCAATATCTTTACTCGGGAAGTGAAATTTAAAAGGTACCTCTGTGAAAGTTCTCTTTATGTCCCCAAGAGCATGCTCCACATTCACTGAATCATTAAACAGATTGGACCACGTGCTCTCAATCTTATCAACCAGTTCTTTCTCTTCATCAGGAGGCTAATTAGGAGAAACAAAAAACAGAATAAACAATAAATGATCAGCAATTTGGAATTGAAATTTATGGTCAAAGTAACTTCCCAGGGACTTCTGTTTCTGGCAACAGGAGGCTAGGTAATTCAAACCAACTCAAAAGCTGATTGAAATACTAAGGTCTGACATGGTGGCTCATGCCTGTAATCCCAGCACTTCGGGGGCCTGAGGTGGGAGGATCACTTGAGCTCAGGAGTTCAAGACCAGCCTGGGCAACACAGTAAGACTGTATCTCTGTAAATATAAAAGGAAAATGAAATTTTAAAAAGAAATATTGGGCTGGGCACAGTGGCTCACACCTGCAATCCCAGTACTTTGGGAGGATGAGGCGGGAAGAGGCTAGATAATTCAAACCAACTCAAAAGCTGATTGAAATATTAAGGCCTGACATGGTGGCTCATGCCTGTAATTCCAGCACTTTGGGGAATCCTAACCTCAGGAGGCTGAGGTGGAAGAATCGCTTGAACTCCTGAGCTCAGGATCACCTGAGGTTAGCAGACTGTAGGAGTTCAAGACCAGCCTGAACAACATGCTGAAATCCCTTCTCTACTAAAAATACAAAAAAAAATAGCCAGGCATGGTGGCAGGCGCCTGTAGTTTCAGCTACTTAGGAGGCTGAGGTGGAAAAATCGCTTGAACCCAGGAGGTGGAGGTTGCAGTAAGCTGAGGTCGCACCACCGCACTCCAACCTAGGTGACAGAGCAAGACTCTGTCTCAAAAAATAAAATAAAATGAAATGAAATATTAAAGTCAAATTTTATAATTAAAATAAAATCAGTATAAAATCATTTTTAAAAATAAAAAGTTAGAGATACTACAGAAAGATAAGCCCTTCATAAACTAAAGCCCAGCTTCAAATCAACTTAATCTCTGATTAGAATAAGGTTAGCTTAGCTTGCTAATGTACCCAGTTGTGGTATCTGTTAGAAGCAAAAATAAATCTACTCTGATGAAATACAACATCATTCAGAGCCTCCAATCCTCTCTCTCCAATTTATCATATATGCGGTTAAGAACTCAATTCGAAATGCAGGCCATATAAAGATACAAAAGAACTTACATGAAACCAAGAAATTCACAGACAACATAAACAGATCACGACAGAGTTATAAGATGCATAATTTAAAATATTTTTTTTTTTTTTTTTTTTTGAGACGGAGTTTTGCTCGTTACCCAGGCTGGAGTGCAATGGCGCGATCTCGGCTCACCGCAAGCTCCGCCTCCTGGGTTCAGGCAATTCTCCTGCCTCAGCCTCCTGAGTAGCTGGGATTACAGGCACGCGCCACCATGCCCAGCTAATTTTTTTGTATTAGTAGAGACGGGGTTTCACCATGTTGACCAGGATGGTCTCGATCTCTTGACCTCGTGATCCACCCGCCTCGGCCTCCCAAAGTGCTGGGATTACAGTTAAAATATTTTTAATAGAGTAAAGGAAACAATAGCCAAAAACAAAATTGAGAATTTTGGTGAGCACAGGAAATTGTTTTTAAAATGGAAATTCTAAAACAGATGATGACAGCACCCGAAATCAAAGCTAAAAGAATTGGTTAAGAAACCAGGAAAAACAGATCAGACACAAATGAACAGAAAATTCATTAACTTAAAGTTTAGGTCAAAGTATTAGAATAAACCACAGAAAGAAAAAGCAGAAAGGAATTTAAGGTATATGGGGTATTGTACAGAAGGTCCAACATATGTGGAATTGGAGTACCGGGGTGGCAGAATAAGGCAAAAACTGTTAATTTTCCAAAACTAGGTAAAGACATCAGCCTGCAGATTTTTAAAGTACCACAAATATCAATCAGGAAAAAAAGGAAGAACAAAACAAAACAAAAGAATCTAGCTACATCACATTACAACCGCTGAAAACCAAAGACATAAAAAACTTAAAAGCAGACCAATAAAATACCTAGTTAGACTAGACTACCTTGAAAGGGAGCAATAAAAAAGACTAACAGTCAACTCCTCAGTCAAAACATCAGAGGCCAGAAGATAATGGAATAATATCCACACAGAGAGGATTAAAAAAAAAAAGTTGGTGTTTCCAAAAGATCAATAAGTTAAGTTAAGGATATGGAGCAACTGAAACTCTTATTCAATGTGGATGTAAAGGGGTACCTCACTTTGGAAAATGAGCAGAATCTAGTAAAACTGAACACATGGATTCCTACAACCCAGCAATTTCATGTCTAGGCCCATACTCAATAGAAATGCATACATGTGTAAGTCTCATAAGGCTGCCCTCACTTCAGATGCCAGTTGCAAGTATTGGGTGCCCAAGGTATACAGACTTCGGTCCAACTTGGCTACAAAATCAGGGGTTCCCATACACGTCTCCTTCACTTTTGACCATTTGCTGAAATGGCTCACAGAACTCAGATCGTAAGCAAAGTAAAGAACACTTTACTTACAATCACCGATTTATTATAAAAGACACAACTCAGGAAGAGCCAAATGAAAGAGATGCATAAGCCAAGGTATGGGCTTGGGGGGTGCAAGGAGCTTCCATGACTTCTCTGAGCACCACTCTGCCAGCACCTTGGTGTGGTCAACAACCTGGAAGCTCTCCAAATCCCATCATTTAGGGATGTTTCGGGAGGTTTCATTACACAGGCATAACTAATTAGATCACTGGCCTTTGTTGATCTCCAATCTCCAGCCCCTCTTCCCTTCCCAAGAGTGGGGAGGGAGAATGGGTGCCCGAAAGTTCCAAACCTCTAAATAATTTATGCCTTGATCTTTCTGGCAGCCAGCCCCCATCCTGAAGCTGTCTAGGACTCCAACCCATCAGTCATTTCACTTGCATACAAAAGACACTCTTATTACTTCAGAGAGTCCAAGGATTTGAGGTGCTGTGTGCCAGGAACCAGGGACAAAGAACACTGTTAAAACAAAAGATGTTCCTGTGACCCCATCACTCAGGAAATATAAGTGTTTTGGAAGCTTTCTGTCAGGAACCAGGGACGAAGACCAAAGAGAAACAAAGTGATGTTTTGGGCTAAAAATGGACTGCATAATAGACAATAGTCCCACAGGACTGTAATACTGTATTTTCACTATACCTTTTCTATGTTTAGATATATATATATATATATATATTTTTTTTTTTTTGAGAGTCTCACTCTGTCACCAGGCTGGAGTGCAATGGCGCAATCTCGGCTCACTGCAATCTCTGCCACCCCGGTTCAAGCGATTCTCCTGCCTCAGCCTCCTGAGTAGCTGGGATTACAGGCGCCCGCCACCACACCCAGCTGATTTTTGTATTTTTAGTAGAGATGGGGTTTTACCATCTTGGCCAGGCTGGTCTTGAACTCCTGACCTCATGATCCACCCGCCTCAGCCTCCAAAAGTGCTGGGATTACAGATGTGAGCCACTGCACCTGGCCTATTTAGATATGTTTAGATACACAAATACGTACTATTATATGACATTGCTTACAGTATTCAGTACAGTACATGCTATACAGGTTTGTAGCCTATGAGCAACAGTTTCTACCATATGGCCTACGTGTGTAGCTGTATCATCTAGATTTCTATAAGTACATTCCATGATGTTTGCACAATAATGGAATTGCCCATTGACACATTTCTCAGAGCATATCCCCACTGTGTTAAATATACACAACTGTATATTTCCCCTATTATATTAGAGTACCTCTAACAAATCACACAGCAGTTACCATATTTAATGATACAGTGCCAAAAAGCTTGTCCTCCGAGATCAAGAACAAGACACGGATTTCTCCTACCTCCCCTTTTATTTAACCTTGTACAGGAATTCCTAGCGAGAGTCATAAGGCAAGAAAAAGAAACAAAATATTTAAAAATTAAAAAGAAATGAAACTGTCAATATTCACAGTTTATATAATGGTGTGCCTAGAAAATCCAAAATAATCTATGGATAAATAAATGATTAAAATTAATAATTACTGATTATTAAAAAGTAGAATGCAAATATCAATTGTCTTTCTATATAACAATAAAAAATAAAAACATTAAAATAAAAATTGAAGATGTCAATTACAAGAGCATCTGAAAATACCAAATACCTAGGAATAAATCTGGCAAAAAATAGGTAAGGTCTCTATGGGGAAAATTATAAATCTTTACGGGGAGACATTAAAGGCCTAAATAAAGAGAGAGAGAGAGAGAACATGTTCATGGATAGGAAAACTCAATACTATAGGACGTCCATTTGCCTGAAATTAATCTACAGGATCAATGCAATCCCAATCAAATCTCAGCTATTTTTGTTTTGTTGTTGTTGCTGGAATTTGACGTTCTGGTTCATTTTTTGTATGTGACCCATTGCACACTTAGTGCAAAATCCTTAGTTCTCTTATTTCTGTGATGTAAACCAGGGGAAGCAAAGTCTAAAAGAAGCTACCTGGTTGAGGGAGAAATACGAACTAGAGAAGAGAAAGAAATTGCCATGAATAAATCAGGATTTGCATAAAGTTTGTCTTTCAGCATTTCTGTTGCTTGACTGCTTCAAACACCAGGCCCCTCGCAGCCTCGGGGTTAGGATGTGGAGCTCTCAAACACCCTTGCTGAGCAGCAGGCCTGGGCCAAAAGCTCAAGATTCTTTCATCATCAGAAAAATGGGCAGTATGTAAAATTCCCATACATTTCAGGGGGAACCCAGACCCCCTAAAGCTCATCCATGACTTTGAAAGATCCTGAGAACCCAAATTTAATAACAAAGCAAAACCAATTAAATTATCTTCCACCAGTTGATTTTATCATCTTCAATCTTTCACTCTCTTACCATTTTTGCAAGAGCTCTTTATTCATTAAAGGAAATTGGCCGGGCGCGGTGGCTCACGCCTGTAATCCCAGCACTTTGGGAGGCCGAGGCAGGTGGATCACGAGGTCAAGAGATCGAGACCATCCTGGTCAACATGGTGAAACCCCGTCTCTACTAAAAATACAAAAAATTAGCTGGGCATGGTGGTGCGTGCCTGTAATCCCAGCTACTCAGGAGACTGAGGTAGGAGAATTGCCTGAACCAAGGAGGCGGAGGTTGTGGTGAGCCGAGATTGCGCCATTGCACTCCAGCCTGGGTAACAAGAGCGAAACTCCGTCTCAAAAAAAAAAGGAAATTAACACTCCATTGGAACCAAGTCATTTTGAGTGAAAAAAAAAAAGGAAATTAACACAAAAAAATGAAGAAAGGAAGAGTTACAGATCAATCCATTTGAGCCATGAGCCATACAAGACTGAAAAACAATCTCTATATTTTCATTATTCTAAATAACTATGGCATTGCTTTACATTTACAATGTATTACTTAAAGTCACTTATTTGAACACAAGTCAATGGCAGTATCCTTGAGAAGCATTTCTGGAAAGGGCAGTTAGTGGTCAATGCAATTGTTAAATGCGTAAGAAAATACAAGTTGCCTTACAAAGAGGTTATACATCGCCATGGTACGGTATCGCTCCTGGACGTCCCTGTATCTTAGTTCCATGACTAGAGATTTACTTCTAATTTCTGCAATTGTGGCAAGGACAAACTTGAGATCTTCGAGGGTACTGGGAATCTTCCCAAGGTTTTTGGCCAGGTGCTATAACAGAAAATACAAAGAACATTAAGTAAACATCGAAAAAACAGTAATGACGCAAATGAAGACCCAATTTACCTGAAAAGTAGTTTCAATTAAACACAGCGATTAAGTACCTCCATCTCTTCATGGAGATTATAGAGCTCCTCTCTTGCTGACTCATTGAGAAGTTTTCCAAGCGAAATCACCCAGGCCTTGGCATTTTCCTGCACTGTATTTGCCAGAGGACCAAGTTGAAGTCTGATGCATTGCTCATCCTTAATTAAAGGGTGGCGCGTAACTTCATAGGTTATCTTGGAATAGAACTGCAACTTTTCATCGTAGGCTACACAAGGAGGTCTCTTGGCGGCAAATTTCTCCATCACAATAGCTTTGTCCAGTTTCCAGAGAGGTCGATACCGCTTCCATTTTTGTAGATACTTCATAAGATTAATCAGAATCCTGTGGACATTTTGGGGGATCATAACAGCTTGTTCAACGATCTGAGGGTTCAGAGAAATATCACTGTAGAAGTTTATTACAACAACTTCTTCTTCCTCACCCTTCTGAGGGGGGCATTCTATGCAGCTGCCATTCATCCAACGAACAAAATGCTGGCAAAATAAGAATCAGGAGAAAAGACAGTATTTTCGTATCTATTTTTCCTCCTACATACATATTAGTGTTCAGCAATAAGTCTTGTCAGTAACGGAAAATCACTTTATTATTAATAAATTGAGATTGCAAAAATAACCACAATCCTTTGTTCTTCTTATCAAGAGATGAAGCCTATTTCCCTTCCTGAGCAAGCCTTGTGACTTACCTTGACCAATGGAAAGGGGCAGACATGGTGTTAGGCAAGTTCAAACCAAGGCTCCAAGAAGCCCTGCAGCTCCTGCTCTCATGCTCTCTTGAGAGCGTGGTTCTTGAGACCATGGTGGTACACAGGTGTGCACCACCATGCCTAGCTGACTACTCTAGTAGGCTTGAGCTAGCCTACTAGATTACAACAGGCCACGCGCAAGAGAATCCCAGCTGCTGGCCATCAGAGCTGTGTTTGAGGTCATCAACTGCTAGACACATGAGTGAGCCCAGCCAAGCCCAGAGCTGCTCAGCAGAACCCAGCACCCAGAACCCAGATCTAAACAATTACTCTTTGAAGCCAGTAAGTTTTGAAGTGGCTTGTTATGAAATAAAGCCAACTACACTATGGATGAATTTTTAAAAACCTTTATTTCCCTATTTACAGAGGAAAAAACACAGATTCAGGCAAATGAACTGCTTAGCGTCCCAGGACAGATCTGCTAATTTGACATCTCCCTGCTGTAGAGTTAAGGCTCTCTTATCTTTTAATCAAGCGTGAGTCACAGCAGCAAACCAGAGGTGTGTTACACGTTACTTCTCTGAACAGAGTCTCACCATCTATAAAATGGGAGTAACGCTACTATTAGGTTGGTGCAAAAGTAATTGCAGCTTTGCCAATACTTTTAATGGTAAAAACCACAGTTACTTTTGCACCGACCTAATACTTCTATTTCCAACATTACTAATAATAGTAACACTAATAGCTAATATTTATTCAGAGCTACTGATTGCCAAACACTACACTAAGATGTATACATGTGTTATATAATTTAATCCTCCCAACAGCACTAGAAGGTGAATAGTATTATCATTTCCACTTAATAGATGAGGTAAAATTCAGAACCTAGTTAAAACTTTTGCTCATGTTTTCTGCCATGAAATAGGAATCCTGAAGATCAAAGAGACGTTGCAGTTAAACCATATTAAGTGGCCTAGCCACGCAGGTTCACGTGCTGAGATTTTAACGAAATACATTCCTGACATTATCTAAGAGAGTAAAACTTCTTTTCATTTAAAAGAAAAAAACTATGAAGATAAAATAATATAAGCTTCCCCAAGAGCCTCAAATCCATCTATTAGTAAGGAGGAACGTTAAGTTGGCATGAAATATTGTGATTAATGTTCATAATGTTTCACAGGCCAACTTTCCTATTTATTTACCCCTTAAAAATGCCATTTCCCTTACAAAGGAAACATACCTAGCACCTACAAGATATAGCACCTGTAAGAGAATGCATATAACAGAGGCTTCATAAATGTCTTAGCATGGATTATAAAACATGTACCATTTATCATCAATTTCTAAGTACAGTGAAATGAAATTCCCTCTTTTGATTTCTATACTTATTTTTATGCCCCTAAAAATGTCTGAAACATGTCTGACTTGCTGAACCAACCAAGTGATGAGAAAGGTTCCAGTGTGCTGAGGGGGTGACGTCCCATACCTACAAAGATGGCTCTGTTTTCCCATTTGGGGTAAGACATAAACTCTGGGTTAGCTGCCAACAGATGTTCAATCAACAAACATTTACTGAGAACCAACTATGTCTAAAGGGAACAAAACCCTCAACGTCTGCATGCCCGTGGATCTGACATTCTAGTAGCCTGATAGAATCAGCAGATAAATAAGCAAGGGAAAAACAAGAGAAGGTCAGAGAGTGGTACCTGGCAGGAGGAAGATGGGATGGGGTGACGGGAGAGAGAGGACAAGAAGGTCGGGGCGGGCAGAATGTTCAGGTGAGAGAGAGATCCAAGATGGCTGATGATTAGCAGCTCGGGCACGTACCTCCCAGTGAAAGCGCAAAGAACAAGAGGACGCCACACTTTCAGAAGAATATTAGTTGCTCACGGACCAGGAGATTCCCAGTGGAGGAGCTCCACGGGTCGCCAGGGCGACTCTTGTGGCCGGCGTGGCGGTTTTGCTGGTGCCTTAGCACGCCAGTTCTTGGTGCAGAGTCCGGAGATTCCGGGCAGAAAAGCACCATCAATCTTAACACCGCTGTTTTGGCCGGCTCAGTGGATTGCTCAGATTTCGGCGCAGGGAATCAACAAGTTGGACGTCAGAGACCCAGTTAGAAAGTCGGTAATTATAAAGACGACAGACGGACAAATATATAATGAAGGGAAGAAATCAGCATAAGAAGGTAGAGAATACTCAAAATCAGAATGCCTCTCCCTCCACAGGGGATCGCAATTCCTCATCAGTAACGGAACAAGGCTTAATAGATTACACGTGTGTTCCAATAACAGAAGCAGGTTTCAAAACGTGGGTGATAAGAAACTTCTGTGAATTAAAAGAACTTGTTCTAACCCAATGCAAAGAAACTAAGAACCTTGAAAAAAGGTTTGACGAAATGTTAACAAGAATGGACAATTTAGAGAGGAATATAAGTGAATTGATGGAGCTGAAAAACACAACACGAGAACTTCGCGAAGCATGCACAAGTTTAAACAGTCGAATTGATCAAGCAGAAGGAAGGATATCAGAAGTCGAGGACCAGCTCAGTGAAATGAAACGAGAAGACAAGAATGCAGAAAAAAGGATGAAAAGGAATGAGCAAAGTCTCCAGGAAATATGGGACTATGTGAAAAGACCTAATTTACGTTTGATAGGTGTACCTGAATGTGATGAAGAGAATGAATCCAAGTTGGAAAATACTCTTCAGGATATCATTCAGGAAAATTTCCCCAACCTGGCAAGGCAGGGTAATATTCAACTCCAGGTAATACAGAGAACACCACAAAGATATTCTTCAAGAAGACCAACCCCAAGGCACATAATCGCCAGATTTATTAGGGTTGAAATGAAGGAGAAAATACTAAGGGCAGCCAGAGAGAAAGGTCAGGTTACCCATAAAGGGAAACCTATCAGACTTACAGCAGATCTCTCAGCAGAAACCCTACAAGCCAGAAAAGAGTGGGGACCAATATTTAACATCCTTAAAGAAAAGAACTTTCAACCCAGAATTTCCTATCCAGCCAAACTAAGCTTTATAATCGAAGGAAAAATTAAATCTTTTGCGAACAAACAAGTACTTCGAGAGTTCACCACCACCAGGCCTGCTTTACAAGGGCTTCTGAAAGAAGCACTATACATATAAAGGAACAACCAATATCAGCCTTTCCAAAAATATATCAAAAAGAAAAGAACATTAACACAACGAAAAATTTACACTAACTAATGGGCAAAACAGCCAGCTAGCATCAAACGCCGGTATTAAACTTACATATAGTTTAATTGGATAAAAAGCCAAAACCCATGGGTATGCTGCATCCGGGCCCATCTTACATGCAACAATACACAAAGACTCAGAGAGAAGGAGGAAGATTTACCAATCAAACAGAGAGTAAAAATAAACTAATAAACAAAAAGCAGGAGATGCAATTCTCGCCTCTGATAAAGTAGACTTTAAAGCAACAAAGATCAAAAGAGGCAAAGAAGGACATTACATAATGGCAAAAGGATCAATGCAACAAGAAGAGCTAACGATTCTATAGATCAACGAGATAGAAAATTAACAAGGATATTCAGAACTTGAACTCAGACCCGGAACAAGTAAACTTAATAAACATTTATAGAACTCTCCACTTCAAATACACAAAACATACATTACCACCTCACACCTATTCCAAAGGTGACTATATAATTGGAAGTAAATCACTCCTCAGTAATCGCATAGCATTTCATAGGTTTAAATGAAATATTGGTTGGCTGTTTGTTTGTTATCTTCTTCCCTTATTCCTTCCTGACTACATCATTAAGTATAATTATCAGTATAAAAGAGGTTTTCAATACCCATTACTAAATTGCATTCTAGCCTGGGCAAGAAAGCAATACTCCCATTCTCTCTCCCTCTTTCTTTTCCTTCTCCCTCCTCCCCATTCTCTCTCTCTCTTTCTCTTCCTTTTTCCTCCTTCCTATTCTCTCTCTCTCTCTAAAAAAAAAAAAAAAGAAAAAAAAAAAAAAAAGAATGTTCAGGTGAGAGAACAGCTACAGCAACCCTCGCGAGAGGAGCTCGCGGTACCCGCTGGAGGTACCATCAGGCAGCCAAGCTGGAGCGCCATGAAGCACAATCCTTGTAGGGCTGAGATCAGAAAGGCAGCCAGGGGCTAGAGCAAGGGGGCCTCAGGCCACACAAAGGTATTTGGATTATGTTCTAAGGGTAATTAAGTCACGGGGTGGGTGGGGGCAGTTTACACCAGGGATGACATGAAATGATACGCTGTTGTTGTTAGTGTTGTTTTAGAGACAGGGTCTTGCTCTGTTGCCCAAGCTGGAGTGCAGTGGCGTAACCATACCTCACTGTACCCTTGAACTCCTGGGCTCAAGCAATCCCCCGCCTCAGCCTCCCGAGTAGCTAGGACCACAGGTGTGCACCACCACGCCTAGCTGATTAATTTTGTTTTCTGTAGAGACGGGGGTCTCCCCATGTTGCACAGGTGGGTCTGGAACTCCTGGGCTTAAGCAATCCTCCGTCAGCCTCCCAAAGTGCTGAGATTACAGGCGGGAGCCACTGCACCTGGCCTGATTTGTATTTGTTTAAGCTAATTCTGACCACCTGTGGTGGAGAATGGATCATAGGAATGTCACTGCCAGAGTCCAGGAGGGGGTGATGGCACTTGAGATAGGAAGGTACCAGGGGACAGGAGAGAAGAGGACAGATGGGAGGTACATTCAGAGGACTTACCGACGGGCTGGGCATGGCTGGGTGAGAGCAAAGGAAACAAGGATGAGTTTCTGGCTCAAGCAATGGGGTTGATGTTGGTGCCAATTCCTGAACTGGGGGACGACGAAGTCACATGGCAGGAAATCAAGAATTCTGTCTTGGGCCGCGGGCAGTGGCTCATACCTGCAGCTCCAGCACTTTGGGAGGCAGAGGCATCCTGAGATGCCATCTGAGCAGGGACGCAGGCACCTCTGCTCTTACCTTAGTGACCTCCACGCAATTCCGGACACAATGGAAGCACATTTTGTAGATCTCGTTCGTGTTGGGATGAAGGATGATCTCAGGGGCCGTCAGAATGGTTTCGATTTGGAACAGAGGGACATTTCCAAGGATCAAAGAATTAAAAGACTGCAAATTCCTAAGAGGGGTTGACAAGAAAGACTCAGTACCCACTAGAACAAAATACACCAAGCAATTGACGCAAATGACTAGGGCCACAAAAGTCACAGGTACAGACAATGGCACGCTGCGAGGCAGTCCTGGACGGGCTGGGGTGCGCCTTCTTTAAAATCTTTTTTTTTTTTTTACTAAATTTATACAAATGGTTCATTTCCACTTTTGGAAAACTGAATACCTTTTGGTTGGAAAATAGTTAAGTAATAATGACTTCCCAAAAGCTACTCAACTCTGGTAAGGAAAAAAGAGTACTCACATCCCCACCCAGCCTGCCACGCCAGCTCCATCCTTTCCAGGACCAAAGTGGATGTGACACCCAGGGATGAGCCTTCATCAGCCTCCAGCCCAGTCTCCCTGCTTCCCCTCTCCCCGCCCACCTCCATCCAGTAATTCATGTGGCAGTCAGAGACACCATGTTAAAACATCTGGTGGGGCGCAGTGGCTCACACCTGTTATCCCAGCACTTTGGGAGGCTGAGGTGGGAGGATCACTTGAGCCCAGGAGTTTAAGACCAGCCTGGGCAACATAGCAAGACCCTGTCTCTAAAATGAAAATTAATTAGCTGGGCATAGTGGCACACACCTGTGGTCCCAGCTACTCAGGAGGCTGAGGTGGGAGGATTGCTTGAGGCGGGAAGGTCGAGGCTGCAGTGAGCTGTGAATATGCCACTGCACTCTTGCCTTGGTGACAGAGTGAGACCCTGTCTCAAAAAACAAAACGATACAAAAACATCTAACTCCTCACTCCCTCTCCTCCCTTCTCTCTCTCCCTTTCCCCCCACCTTCCTCTCTCACCCACTCTCTCCCTCCTTCTCCTTTCCCCTCCCCTTCTCTCTCTCCTCTCTCTCCTCTCTCCACCTCTCTCTTTCCCTCTTCCTATGCAATCTCCCTCTCCAGCCTTCTCCCTTCCTCTCTCCCTCTCTCTCTTTCTC
Source organism: Aotus nancymaae (assembly GCF_030222135.1). NCBI lineage: Eukaryota > Metazoa > Chordata > Mammalia > Primates > Aotidae > Aotus > Aotus nancymaae. The sequence goes on from NW_026988433.1 coordinate 9,281,851, forward strand.
TCTCTCTCTCCCTACTCCCTGTTTTCTCTCCCTCTCCATTCCTTTCCCCGCCACCTCCTCTCTCTCCAGCTAAAAACACTCCAGCAGCCTCCCATGGCTGTCAGGATAAAATGCAAGCTCCCTGCTGTGGCTTCCCAGGCTCCCTGTGACCTGATCCACCCCTGCCAGCCTCTCCAGCTTCATCCCCTCCTTCAATCTCATCTTTCCTCCTTTCTGTTTCTTCCACTGACCAAAGGCCCCGCTGTGGGTCTTCACAGCAGTTTTTGGTTTCCCCTAGAAGGCTCTTCCCCTTTCATCTCACTCCTCATCTTCAGGTCTCTGCTAAACTGTGGCTTTTCAGTGGCCTTTCTTGACCACCCAATTACAGCAGCGTCTCCATTCTCTCCCCAGAATGGTATTCTGCTTTATTTCTTTTGCAGAGCTCATCTATTTTATGTCTGTTTCCCTATGTCCTGCGTTCTCTATGAGGTTAGAGAAACTGCAAGGATACAGAGGCCTTGTCTGTGACCACAGTCTAATCCAACAGTCAGCACAGGGCAGGCTCTACTAAACCTTGGATAGATGGACAGACGGACGGACGGACGGATGGATGGATGGATGGATGGGACAAATAAATGTGTGGATGGAAGGATGGATGGATAAATGGATGGATGGATGAGTGAATGAATGAATGAATAAATGAATGAATGAGTTAATAAATGCATCAGGACAAAACACAGCATATTAGAAAGGGAAACACTACAGGAGGTAGGTCCATGTAAGGGACTGCTTTGGGAATCTAAGTTAAAAGCAATAACAGAGAATAAATGAAATGCATAGAAAACAGAGTTATTTAAAGGATCCACTTAGTGAAGTTTGCCAAACTAGGTCCAGAAAACAAGACCAAAGGTTGTTTTATTTTTCAATGCATTTTTCCAAAAGAGATTTTTAGCAGCTCACAAAGATACTTTAACTGCGAAAAGAGATCCTCAAGTGGAGTAAAAGAAGAAAGAAAGAAGACACCCATCGGACACCCTTAAGCAAAGGAAGAAGACACTCAACAGACACCATCTAAGGAAATGATTCTGCAGGCGGGATGCCCAGGTTCAAATCCCAGCTCTTCCTCTTACTGGCTGTGTGGTCCCAGGCAAGTCACTTAACTTGCCAAGATTCTGTATCCTCCTCTGTAAAACAGGGATGAGAGCAGCACAGAACACAGTGCAAGGTGAGCTCTCCTATGTGTTCAGATGAGACTAAAAATGCAAATCACAAATACCTGCACACTTGCTGCATTTAGTCTACAAATTTGCTTCTAAGCTTTCTAGCAGCCAAAGTGAAAGGGAAAGCTATGAAGTCAGCAATTCATAGAGTCCATATCATTAAAAAACCAAACAAGAAAATCAATGCAAAAAACGAAAAGGAAAAATGCTAGCTGGAGTCAAAGAAGGAACTGGAGTTACTACTTCTGGAGTTCCCCTCACAAGGAAGACACCGCATGATAAAATGAACACTGCTCTTGACAATACAGACGTCATAGTAACGGTGATGGATTTCACAGGCAGGTTTCCTAGAAGGATTCCCAACTGTCAGCCTCATATCCCAGAGCAGTCTGTGGGCCACCAATGCGATGGGGTCCAGGCACTCAGCTTCCAGCTGGTCTGGCTGAGCTGCTGAGGGTGAGGCCCAGGAGGAAAGGGACAGAGTCCGCCGTGTCAGAGGCTGGCACATGCAGCAGGCATTCAACACGCACAGGCAGACTGCGCTAGCTAGGGGTTGACTTGAGGCCAGCGTAAGAGGGAATGGGTCGTGTGTCCTTCACATCTGTCACTCTCAACGTGAACGAGGGAGTCCTCTGGGATTCTGGTCAGTGTTGAGTGACAGCGATTCTCTGTTGCCAGCTGAACACAGGCTCACTATGTCTTTCAGATAACTGAAGTGGGGAGAGGGAGCCTTTCTTTTCTGGAATGTTGAGGGGCCTAACAAGATCATGAAGGTCACCCCTCCAGGCTGGGAGTGCCCTTCGGCCAGAAAGCGTCTGACCGTCCACCTGACTTTCATTCTGTACCTTGTCACCCCCCCAACTGTCCATATTTCTCAACTGTTTTAATCTACACACACCACTTTAAAACATGCAACAAGAAGACAATTGCCTGAACCCAGGAGGCGGAGGTTGCGGTGAGCCGAGATTGCGCCATTGCACTCCAGCCTAGGTAACAAGAGCGAAACTCCGTCTCAAAAAAAAAAAAAAAAAAAACATGCAACAAGATGAACTTACTTCAGGATGAGCTTTGTCAGGACCTCATAAATTTTCTTTTCCCAGTATTCGTAGTAGGAGGCCAGCCTGGGGGCCTTGCCTGTGTTGGTGTGGACGACCAGGCCCTCAACTTTGGTCAGTAGAGGCCCGATGGCAAGATACCACCGCACCATGTGGTCCACGTCTCTGGCCCTTTCTCGCTCAATGTGTTCAAAAAATTCCTTCACGCCTAGAGAGAAAGGTGTCTGTTACAGCTGCCCACGAACCCAGGGAAGGCTAGCACTCAAAAGGCAATCCAAACACGAGCTGTGTGTCTTAAAAAACCAAAAACAGCCTCCAACCACAGCCCAACACAGAACACGAGTCAACATCGGAACACACGTTAAGCGACGAATAAATGACAACCAGTTACGCACGTCCAGAAGGTGGCTTTTTTATCTTTGGGCAATCTTGTTTTTCTTGAATTCCTTGTTGACATGTCCTGAATTCCTTGTTGACTAGTCTAAGACTATTTAAAGTATTTTTCTTGAACAAGTAAATGTGAGCCCATAAAAAACGCAACTCAATTTACTGTTACAAACTTATCAACAAAGCGCCACAGGCTTTCACAGATGAGGCAGGAGGATCACTTGAGGCCCGGAGTTCAAGACCAGCCTGGGCAACACAGCAAGATCCCGTCTCAGAAAAAAACAAAACAAAAACAAACAAACATGAATTTGTTAAACTAAATAATATACAAAACATGACAAAAAGTAATAGCTACCCATGATTCTTTCAAGTAAATGACTGAGAGCATTAGAAATGGTTTTACGCCATTCATGGAATATACAAATACGTATGTAGATTTATAGATACCTATATATACACATATGTATATACAATATGTTTTTTCATTAATTCCATAACTGGAGAACCCAGAAGTCAGATCTACCTGGGAGTTCTTCCTCGCTTTTAGCGGCTGGATATTTGAAGAGATTTGTAGCCTCTATTAATGCCAGCCTGGAAGAAATATCATCTGCATTCTTATGAATCTGGTGAACAAGAGACTCAAATTTCCCAATGGCCTGTTTGCACCAAGTTATATAGTCACCAATACCTTTGAAGAAAGAAAGAAAGAAAGACATTTGGCTTCCAACCTGTCTTTCCACATCTGCCCCACCAGCATCTGTGATGTTAATACTGGCATCCCTTCCCAGGAAAGACCCTGCTCATTCCAACCCCTTGGGTCTTTGGGGTGGCAAAGATCCCCTTCGAACCCTAAGGGACTGGGACAAGGGACCCCGAACCCAGAATCAAGCAAGCGATGCATTTCTTCTATTCAAACGTTAGCACAGTCCCGGCTGGAGCTCCATGGGGAGAAAGGGACTACCGAGCCCTGCTGCCTTCTTGCTGCTGCAGCTCCCTGAAGCCTCCACTCCACACCACCTGCCTGCAACCTCCTCTGGCCTGGAGCTTAGACACGTCAACAGCAAGAACGTGAACAGTAAACTCGGGTTAAGTACTTACGATCGGTCTCACTTTACACAAATAAAAGCCCCAAAATGGATCACAGACTGTGCTGTGAAACACGATACCATAACATTTTTAGAAACAAAAACACAGGAGAGAAAAAAACTTTAAGATCTAGGGCAAGGCAGTGATTCTTAGACTTGGCACCAAAAGGAGAACCCATTAAAGGAAAAACTGCTATGTTGGACTTAGTCGAAATTCAAAGCTTTTGCTCTACCAAAGGCCCTCCTATGAGAAAGACAGCACAAGCTACAGAGTGGGAGAAAACCTCTGCAAACCACACATCCGGTAAGGACGAGCATTCAGAATATACAAAGGATGCTCGAAACTCAACAGTAAAGAAAACAATCTAATTACAACATATGCAAAAGACATAAAAACACACGTCACTGAACAGGCCACCCACGTGACGTATTTGTGCTTATTAGCACATGAAAAGATGCTCAACACCATTAGCCATTACAGAAGTCAAATCAAAACCATAAGGAGATATTGTTACACAGCTATCAGATGGCCAAAACTAAAAAAAAAAAAAAAAGTGACAGCAAAGCTGGCCAGGATGCAGAGAAAGTGGGTCACTCGTACATTGGTGATAGAAATGCAAAACGGCACAGTTGTCCCGTAAAACAGCACGACAGTAAAACAAAATGAAAACGAAACAAAGCCCGGCACGGTGTCTCACATCTGTCATCCCAGCACTTTGAAAGGCTAAGATGGACGGATCACTTGAGGCCAGGAGTTCAAGACCAGCCTGGCCAACATGGCAAAACCCTGTCTCTACTAAAAATACAGAAGTTAGCCAGGAGTGGTGGCAAGTGCCTGTAATCCAAGCTAGTTAGGAGGCTGAGGCAGGAGAACTGCTTGAACCCCAGAGGTGGAGGCTGCAGTGAGCTGAGATCATGCCATTGCACTCCAGCCTGGGCAACAAGAGCGAAACTCCAACTCAAAACAGCAGCAGCAGCAATCTTAAACTAAACACGCAACTACCGTGCAACTCAGCGACTGCACTGCTGGGCCTTTGTCCCAGAAAAAAACGAAGAATCGTGTTCACACAAAACCCTGCACACAAATGTTTACAGTAGCTTTACTGATAAGAGCCAAAACTGGAAACAGCCTAGCTGTCCTTTGAGAGGTGAAAGGCTGAACAAACTATGCTACATCGATACTGTGGAGTCTTCTTCAAAAATACACACACTATTGACACATCCAACAACATGGATAGATCTTTGAAGACAGGCTGAGAAAGAAAAGCCAACTCAAAAAAGAGCTATGTATTATCTCATTTCTATGACACTCTAAAATGACAACATTACAGAAATTGAATAAAGATTCATGGTTGCCGGGTGTGGTGGCTCACGCCTGTAATCCCAGCACTTTGGGGGGTTGAGGCGGGCGGATCACCTGAGGTCCAGAGTTCAAGAACAGCCTGACCGATGTGATGAAACCCCATCTATACTAAAAATACAAAAACTAGCCGGGCGTGATGGCATGCCTGTAATCCCAGTTACTTGGGAGGCTGAGACAGGAGAATCGCTCGAACCAGGGAGGTGGAGGTTGCAGTGAGGTGAGATCACACCATTGCATTGCAGCCTGGGCAACAAGAGCAAAACTCTATCTCAAAAAAAAAAAAAAGATTTATGGTTGCCAGGGATTAAGGAGAAGGCAACGATGGGAGGGAAGTGAACTCGACAGTACTTGCTGTGGCATGAAACTCTTCTCTATCTCGACTCTATCAATGTCAGTATCTTGGTTGTGATCTAGTTTTGCAAGAAGTTACTATTTAGGGAAAATGAGTAAAGGGCACGAAGGCTCCCTCTGCAGTAATTCTTAACAACTGCATGTGAATCTATAATTACCTCCAAATCAAATTTTTAATTAAAAAAAAAAGTAAAAGTGACCTTCTTTTTGGAGAAATGTGCTTTGGGTCTGCAGAGTGTGAAAGGGTCACTCCTCTTATCTTCATCCCAATGACAGCCTGGAGGTCAGTTCTAAGTTCCACACATGTATTTTATTAACCCTCAAAAATTGTTAATTGTGTCTATAAACACGTGAAAATTGTAATTCAAATAAAACAACCTAAAAGAATGACTTTGCATTCCCAAGTCTAAAAGGCAAGCAATAGATGAATGACGTTACCTAGTGAGTTCCAGTTCAACCTCTTATATCCAGACCTAAACACTCGGAGGAGCTCCTGGGAATGATCGTTGAGAAGCACAGACTCCGCCTCGTTTAGCGTTCCTATGAGCACGTGGTAATGATCCAACATGCGCTGTACTCCATCTGTGTACCTGCACGTGACAGGAATGTCACAAACAAGCTCATCAAAACCTTCTGCAGTCAAGACATTACAAAAGACCACGAACCTGCCCACAACCTTGATCTAGAGATTTGCAGAAATTTAAAACAACACGACTCTTCTCATTAACTTTCTTTTTTGGAAAATATTGGTTACTTTTTATTAAATATGTTATTTATATCACATGTAATAGGTTTACTATTGGTGACCCATATTTTAAACTTTTTTTGGGGGGCAGGGGGGTGGAGTCTCACTGTCGCCCAGGCTGGAGTGCAGTGGCACGATTCGGCTCACTGCTGCAACCTCTGCCCCCCCGGGGTTCAAGAAATTCTCCTGCCTTAGCCTCCCAAGTAGCTGAGACTACAGGCACGCACCACCATGCCTGGCTAATTTTTTGTATTTTTAGTATAGATGGGGTTTCACCATGCTGGCCAGGCTGGTCTTGAACTCCTGACCTCATGATCCGCCCACCTTGGCCTCCCAAAGTGCTGGGATTACAGGCGTGAGCCACTGCACCCGGCCCCATATTTTAAACTTTTCTTAGCTTCATTTTTTTTTTTTTTTTGATCCAGGGTCTTGCTCTGTCTCACAGGCTGGAGTGCAGTGGTGCAATCATGGTTCACTGCAGCCTCAATCTCCCAGGTTCAAGGAATCCTCCCACTCAGTCCCCCAAGTAGCTGGGCCTACAGGCATGTACCACAACACCTGGGCCTTAGCTTCCATTTCTAATGTGGTAAGAATTGATAATTATGAAATCCACAGAAATGAAAGCTTTTGGAGGGATCCTCAATAATTTTTAAGACTGTAAAGGGGTCCCGAGACCAAAAAGTTTACTGCTAATTTAAGAGAATTTTTTTACCTAAGGAATTTGTCTTCCTGGAGAGCAATGTTTCTTGCTAATTCAGGGACAGTGAATCCCAGTTGCTCTAAGTACTTGGTTTCATTAATAATCTCTCTGAGAGCAGGTGAAAAGTTGACGGCGAACACAGTTCCCCTCTCTAAAGTCGAAGGCTCCTCCGCAGCGGTGGAAGACTGTGGGAAGAGACAGATGTTCCATCAACACAGTCAGGGCAGTCCAGGAGATCTCAGGATCAACACAACCCATGCCAAACGTGGGCATGAAAAAGATCAGTGCTGGGCCCTGGATGCCCGACAGACGAGGGTGCCAGCTGGAACTGCCGGGAATATGCATTTTGTTTGGTGAACGGAGATTTTAAAGAATCAATTTACACCGGGGCCTGCCGGGGGTTGGGGGTAGAGGAGAAATACCTAATGTAGATGATGGGGTGACGGTGCAGCACACCACCATGGCATGTGCATACCTATGTAGCAAACGTACCCCACAACTTAAAGTATAATTTTTAAAAAATAATAATTCCGTTGCTGGCATTTGAAAATGGAGCAATTTCACCTAAAAATCCCTTCTGTCTTCCCTTGAAAAACTGGGAAATCGGATACGGAGCAGCTGCCCCTTTGGTTGGACCTGAGCGGACCCGTTCCCTAGGGGTCCCATCTGGCCCTCTCCACTCACTTTGGTCCCTACGTCAGGATTTCAGGAACCAAAGACCTAAAACTGCCAGGCCACATCTTTCCTGTTATGAATGAATAACAGCAGGTATTCATTCATCGGGCATTCGCTAAGTGCCACGCCCAGCGCTGAAGCTGAGGATGAATCGGGTGGGATGGCACTTTTCTGCAGGTTAAAGATGGCCAACTGTCAGCTCTGTTTCATATATGGTTCAACTAAGCCTTATGCTTGTTTACGTCATCTGACTTATAACACACATTTCATAAATGGGGAAACGGAGGCTCAGCATTCAGTCACTTGCCCAAGGAGTCAGTAGGGCTGCCCGGTGCCAGCCCAGTCCTAACCACAACATCGTGCCCTCTTCACGCTTTCCTTTCTCCTCCTCCTCCCAGTCAGCCCTTGCCCTTCCTTGTCTTTGGTTCTGGAAACTGACCCAACTTTATGAATGTCAACAAATCAAGCCGCCTTGAGAAAATGTGGCGACACCATTGTCTCACGTGGCCTCCATGGCAATCTGGAACGAGGGCGTGGGCAGCACACCTTGGTCAGAAGGCTCTTCTTCATAAGGGCTGGCAGCGCCTGCTCCGTCGCCTCCATCCACTGCTCGTACTTCCTGTCTTCATACTCCTTCATCCTCTTACCCACTTCCAAATACTTCTGTTTGACCTGTCAAAGAATTCAAGTGACTTGTCATTTTGTCCTTGAAAATAACGTTTCATCTCTCTTAACACAGATAATTTATATATATAAATTATAAATATATATATTATTATATATAAACATTTCTTTTTATATAATTTTTTTTCTTTTGGAGACAGAGTCTCACTCTGTCACCCAGGCTGGAGTGCAGTGGTGCAATCTCAGTTCAGTACAATCTCCGCCTCCTGGGCTCAAGCAATTCTCCTGCCTCAGCCTCCCAAGTAGCCGGGATTACAGGCACCTGCCACCACACCCAGCTAATTTTTGTATTTTAGTAGAGACAGGGTTTCACCATGTTGGTCAGGCTGGTCTTGAACTCCTGACCTCAGGCAATCTGCCCGCCTCAGCCTTTCAAAGTGCTGAGATTACAGGTATGAGCCACAGTGCCTGGCCATTTTTAAATAACTGTATATATTTTTTCCTATCTCTCTACGTAATTTTGTATCTATAAATTATAAATATAATTAATAAATTATTAACATAATATATAGTTATATATTAAATAATATAAATTATATTATATATTTTATTATTATATTAATATTAAATATATATAAATACATGTTGAAAAAAAAGTAGACAGCTTTTCCTAAAGCTTGTCTGAGAGTGTGTCTGAGACGGTGATGCAGGCTGGATCTGTGTCCTCCCCAAATTTCACACTGCATTGTAACCCCCAGTGTTGGAAGTGGGGCCTGCTGGGAGGCAATTGGCTCATGAAGGCGGAATTCTCAGGAATGGTTTGCACCACTGCTCTCAGGACTGTCCTGGGTGGCACTGAGTGAGCCCTCGGCAGATCTACTCCTGTGAAAGTGTGTAGCGCCTCCCGCTTCACTCTCCCTTCTCCTGCCCCCACCATGTGAGACACCTGCCCCCCGCTTTGCCTTCCACCATGATTGGGAGTTTCCTGGGACCTCCCAGAAAGGCTATGCTTCCTGTACAGCCTGCAAATCTGTGAGCCAATTAAACCTTGATTCTTATCAATTACGTAGTTTCTTTATAGCAAAATGGACTAATATAGTTAGTATAACTTGAAATCACGGTTGACTAGCAGGCTTCTGCAAACTACGGTCCATGGGCTGCCCTGGTCTATACTGGTGAACTAAGAACAGCTTTTACATGAATAGAAGGAAATGATTTAGATGATTAAAAGGAAATTTAAAGAACAATAATACTTTGTAACTCAAGAATAACGATATGAAATTCTATGATGTGATCTGTTTTTAGGAGAAAAAAAAGAAATTCAAATCCATAAAGAAAGTTGGACTGGACACAGCATGCCTGTTCAAAACGTATTATCTGGGGAATACTTTCCTGCAACAATGGTAGGGCGAGTCATTGCACGGAAATTGTCCAAACCCCTAAAATATTTACTATCTATATAACGTACAAAAATCCACAGGCTGGGGGGTGGGATCATATCAAAAAGATGGCAGACACCCTCCACAGGAGCTGAAAATTAAGTACAGGAAGAAGCCCACATGACCACAATCTGGAAGATGTCCTGTGTATTAAGATGCCAAAGAGAAAAAGAACATAGGCCAGGTGCGGTGGCTCATGCCTGTAAGCCCAATACTTTGGGAGGCAAAGGTGGGCAGATTGCTTGAGCTCAGGAGTTTGAGACCAGCCTGGGCAGGCAACATGGTTAAACTTCATCTCTATAAAAAAAATACAAAAATTGGCCAGGCATGGTGGCCCACACCTGTAGGCCCAGCTACCCAGGAGGTTGAGGCAGGAGGATCACTTAAACCCAGAGGGTCGAGGGCACCGTGAGCTGTGATTGTGCCACTGCACTCCAGCCTGAGCAACACAGCTAGACCTTGTCTCAAAAAATAAAAGAAAAAGAAGGATCACAAAAGGTAGCTTAATATGAGCACTAATGCAAGGACAACAGGAAGACCCTCTAACTTGCAGGCATGGGTCTAAAATTGAGCCGCTTCTCAAATGGGCAACTCTACGTAGCCTGCTGCATGGCTGCAGCAGCCTGATCTAATGCTTCTCCCGGATGGGATCGGGGAGGGCAGCCAGTCTAGGATTAAAACATCAAATACAGGCCGGGCGCGGTGGCTCAAGCCTGTAATCCCAGCACTTTGGGAGGCCGAGGCGGGTGGATCACGAGGTCAAGAGATCGAGACCATCCTGGTCAACATGGTGAAACCCCGTCTCTACTAATACAAAAAATTAGCTGGGCACAGTGGCGCGTGCCTGTAATCCCAGCTACTCAGGAGGCTGAGGCAGGAGAATTGCCTGAACCCAGGAAGCGGAGATTGCGGTGAGCCGAGATCGCGCCATTGCGCTCCAGCCTGGGTATCAAGAGCGAAACTCCATCTCAAAAAAAAAAAAAAAAAAAAAAAGACACATCAAATACAAAAGGAGTCAATTCCAGCAAGAGCAACATACCTCCTGTCCTTGATCACTGTCCAGTATCTCCTGTACCTCTTGAAATCGGAGGATGGTGTGCTTAATCCGAAAGAACAAAGATCGTTCCCAGTATATTGCACCTGCTACTGGAGGGTGATTCTTATACAGTGGCGGATTTTCAAGGTTCTGAACAAAGATTTTATTAATGATGTCAATCTGAAAAGCAATCAAACGTCTTCTGTAAGCGATAAACATTGCCAAGTTAGCCAAGAAAGATTTGGGATTTGAATCTTTAAGGAAACCAAAAATGGAATGTCAAGAAATATGCTAAGATGCAGAGTAGTGTTTTTACTGCTTTTTACTACTTTTTCTTATGCTCTGTAGTGATCTTTTTTGTTGTTGTTGTTGAGACAGAGTCTCGCTCTGTTGCCCAGGCTGGAGTGCAGTGGCACGACCTCGGCTCACTGCAACCTCTACCTCCCAGGTTCAAGTGATTCTCCTCTTGCCTCAGCCTCCCAAATAGCTGGGATTACAGGTGTGCACCACTGCACCCGCCTAATTTTTGTATTTTTATTAGAGATAAGGTTTCACCGTGTTGGCCAAGCTCAGGTCATCCACACGCCTCGGCCTGACCTCCTGACCTCAGGTGATCCACCTGCCTCAGCCTCCCAAAAGTTCTGGGATTACAGGTGTGAGCCACCGAGCCTGACTGTAGTAATCCTGTCTTTGAGTTAACATATGCAATGCTCCAAACTGCCTGATAATTACAGATCATGCACACTGTGTAGATTAGTTTGATCCAATTATTAGAAATCCCAAAATCTGTTCTAGACAGGACCAGGGGCACACCTTTGTTTTTTTTTTTTTTAGTTTTTAATTTTTGTGGGTACATAAGGCATATATATTTATGGGTATATGGCATGTTTTGATATAAACATGCTATGCATGATAACCACATCGTAGAGAATGGTATATCCGTCCCCTTAAGCACTCATCCTTTGTGTTATAAACAATCCAATTATACTTTTAGTTACTTGTAAATGTACAATTAAGTTATTATTGACTACAGTCTCCAGACCTGTGTTTTTTAAAACAAGCATTTCCGAACTCTCGTGGGGGTAATTAGGTGTGGCAGGCACATTGACGGCCTCCCAAAGATGTCCAGGTCCTAATCCCCAGAAGCTGAGAATATGTAATGTTACATGACAAAGGGGAACTATGGTTGCAGATGGAATTAACATCAGTCAGCTGATCTTAATATAGAGAAATTATCCTGAATTTTCTGAGGAGGTCCTATGTAATCACAAGGGGTCCTAAAACAGGAAGAGCGAGGCAGAAAAGAGGTCGGAGTGGTTTTATGTGAAAGTGGCCATTGCTGGCTTTGAAGATGAAAGGGAGCCAGGAGCTTCTAGAATTTGGGGTAAACAAAGCACTGAATCATGCCTTGAGACTCCCAAAGGGAATACAGCCCTGCTGACACCTTGATTTAAACCCAAGAACACCTGTGGCAAACTTCTGACCTCTGATACCAGAAGAGAAGAAATCCATGTTGTTCTAAGTCACTATATCCAGCAGCATTGGGAAACTAAGACAATGGGAGACCACTTTCGGCCTTTTTTTAATACTACCTTATGCTCATCTAATCATTCCAGATACTCTCATTTTGTCTTCTAAATAAGATTATAAGCATTTTTTTAGACAAATTTTCACTCTTGTTGCCCAGGCTGCAGTGCAATGGCACAATCTCAGCTCACTGCAACCTCTGCCTCCTGGGTTCAAGCGATTCTCCTGCCTCAGCCTCCCAAGTAACTGGGACTACAGGCACCCACTACCATGCCCAGCTAATTTTTGTATTTTTAGTAGAGAGGGGTTTTCACCATGTTGTCAAGGCTGGTCTCAAACTCCTGATCTCAGGTGATCCACCTACCTCAGCCTCCCAAAGTCCTGGGATTACAGGCATGAGCCACTGGGCCCAGCCAGCATTTTTTTGTTTTTAGATAGGGTGAAACTCTGTTGCCCAGGCCGGAGTACAGTGGCACTGCAGCCTCAACCTCCCTTGGCTCAGGTGATCCTCCCACCTCAGCCTCCCACGTAGCTGAGACTATAGGTGGACGACACCACACCTGGATAATTTTTGTATTTTTATAGAGATGGGGTTTTGCTATGTTGCCCAGGCTAGTCTCAAACTCCTGAACTCAAGCGATCCACTGGCTTCAGCCTCCCAAAGTTCTAGGATTACAGGCATGAGTCACTGTGCCCAGCAGACTATAAGCATTTTTTGGTCTATTTCTCCAACTAGATACTGACATCTTTAAGTGCAGAATCTGTGTTTCATTCATCTCTCTGTCTCTGTGCCTAACACTATACTTGAGATATGAGAGCACCAGGTAAATTATTCTGAATTGATCATAAATACATATATGATCCTTGGATATGGTTAAACTATGATTACTATTATTACCATGATTATTACCAACTCACACAGGGCTCACCACAATGTGAGTAAATAAGAATATACTTAATTCTTATTGAATTTCTCCACTAAATAAACAAACCCAGTTTGTTTAGGTTACCTGTATAATGTGACATGCTGATTTGGGGAAACTCTAGTCTCTGAATTCAGATGGGAAAGACAGACAATAGTGGGATTCAATTGTTCACATTTTGCCAAGTGTATTTTTAATGCTAGGGCAGCTTTCGATTTTCCAATTACCTCTTTACAGTACTGTGCAAGAATATCATTAAATTTCATCATCATTTGTCGATTCACGGCCTCCCGTGAACGGATGTGCTTAAATTTTAAAAGCATGTCAAATGCTGCTTCAGCAGATCGAAGCGTCTTAAAAGATTCATCAATAAAATTTTTTGCTTCTTTCTCAATAACCTGCAAAAAAAAAAATCAAGAAAACAAGCCTCATGTCCCTGTAATTATCCTGCAAAGACAAAGTGGCAAGAAATGAGAAAAAAAAAATCAGTGGCTTGGGACGGATTTCTGCTGCATGTTAATGGAGCTGGAATCCAATTTAAAGTGGCAGATTGGCTATGCTGATTTCCTGACCTCTCTCCCCAACCAGTTCAAAGGTAAAGGAATTTTTTTAAGTATTAACTCTTATAAACAAAAAATAAGGGAGAGGACACAACAACAGAGGAGATAGTTGAGGAATTTTTAGTAGGAAAGTAACTAAGGCAGGCAGTCACAACCTAATGCTGGAAACAGGGGCCGCAAGTGAGCGCAGGAAGCGGGTCAGCGTGCGTGAAGATGAGGAGCAAACAGGGTATCCCTTTCTAACCCTGCACAGCCAGGCCTCAATCTATTATGCTCAATTATGCAGCCTCAATCCCACCCATCCCCACTCCTTTCTATAAAAGAGTGGAAGGTTAGTTCCAGAAAAATTAACTCAGAATAGTATCAGACTTCAAATACTGGAAGCTAGAAATCAATAAAAAAATCTTCACATTTCCAAAGAAAAGTTATTTTCAACTTTGAATTCTATACCTGTTATTTCAGAATTCATCCATACAAGACTCAAAAAATATATGTCCCATGAAACCTTACTCAGGAAGCTACTAAATGTGCTCCAGCAAACGAAGGAGTAAACAAGGAAAGAGGGAAAAGTGAGATCTAGAAAACAGAAGATCCAACGCAGAGGGGAGAAGGCAGGAGGTCCTAGGGTCCTAGACTGCTTTGTAACAGGTCTAAAAAGCAAACAAGCTAGACTAGAGTAGGACAGTGAGCTCTGGGAGGAAGGCCTCTAGGTAAATAATGGCACTGATATGTTTGAATATTTAGAGCCTACTATTGATAGGTATGTGGCAGAAGATATTAAAGAAGTTGGAAAAAAAATTAGCAATGGGTACATACATAACCAAGCAAATAAAAAACAAAAGCAATGGTTAACTCCAGGAAAATTGAAAAGTTGGCCAAGAAAGATGGGGTAGTTATGATAGACTTCTCAGCTCAGCAATGAACAATATTTGCATAGACATAATGAGTAAACACTAGCCATTAATTTAACTAAAAGCTATGAAGAAATCGTGTTAGATGACAGAGAGGCAAATGGAATTAGGAATGGGACAGTCCAGTCTATATCTTCTCTGAGAAGTTAACAGAAGTCTAAATTAATAAATCAGGAAATAACCACATCAGCTTCTTCTTTAAAAAAGTTGGAGGTTAGCAACAAAAGAAACATCTAAAATTGTGGAAAATGACAGCAAGAATGAGGAAGTAGTTAATGGAGCTGTGTTTTCTTATTATGAACCCTTTAGTATCACTTAAGTAACTTTGATGAAAAGTTCAATTTATTTGGGAAGCTGAGGCGGGAGGATTGCTTGAGGCCAGGAGCTCAAGACCAAAAGACCAACCTGGGCAACACAGTGAGACTTCATCTCTATTTAAAAATTTTGGCCAGGCACAGTGGCTCACATCTGTAATCCCAGCACTTTGGGAGGCCAAGGCAGGTGGATCACCTGAGGTCGGGAGTTCGAGACCAGCCTGAAAACACGGAAACTCTGTCTCTACTAAAAATACAAAATTAGCTGGCCATGGTGGTGCATGCCTGTAATCCCAGCTACATGAGAAGCTGAGGAAGGAGTATCGCTCAAACTTGGGAGGTAGAGGTTGCGGTGAGCCGAGATTACGCCACTGCACTCCAGCCTGGGAAACAAGAACAAAACTCTACCTCGGAAAAAAAAAAATTTCTTTTTAATTAACCAGACACACACTGTGGTCACAACTAATTGGAAGGTTGAGGTGGAAGGATCACTTGAGCTCAGAAGGTCGAGGGTGCAGTGAGCCAGGATCACACCACTGCACTCCAGCCACAGCAACAGAGCAAGACCCTGTCTCTAAAAAATAACAAATAACAAAAGAAAACCAAAAAAAATTCAACTGAAAAAGGAAGTAACACTTAAAATAGCAGCTGATAATAAATCAGATACAGTTAATATGACAACGTCTATATAGCCAAGCAGAAGAGTGTAAGGTTGTCCACATAGAAAGTTGCTCTGAGGTTATAAAAACTGTATAAGACATAAATGGGGGTGCTCCTGATTATGCTTCCTACAGAAGTCCGAGAGGTGGGCGCGACGGGTCACTCTTCACATGCTGGGGGAAGTGCAATCTCATTCTCAGCAGCCGCCTCTCTCTGACAGACTCTGCCTCCTCCCCCACACCGCAGGCTATCACCTCCTGTTATCACCTCCCCGCTCTCTGTTGTTCCCCAGCTCAAAGCAGCCTATACTGTGGCCAGAAAAACCTTCCTGAAATATAAACCTTGGTTTTTTCTTTTTTTCTTTTTTTTTTTGAGACAGAGTCTTACTCTGTCCCCCAGGCTGGAGTACAGTGGTGTGATCTCAGCTCACTGCGACCTCGACCTCCCAGGTTCAAGGGATCCTCCCACCTCAGCTCCTGAGTAGCTGGGACTACAAGCAGGAGCCACCATGCCTGGCTAATTTTAAGGTTTTTTTTTATAGAGTTGGGTGTGTCACTAGGTTGCCCAGGCTGGTCTCAGACTCCTGGGTTCAATCCTCTCTCCTTGGTCTCCCAAAGTGCTGGGATAACAGGCATGAGCCGCTACACCTGCCCTGTAATTCTGACTCATTCTTTGGTCAGCCTCCTTTAATGGCTCCCTATTGCCTGCTGAAGTAAGTCCCCTCCCTCAATCCAGCCCTCCCTGGTCATCACCAGTTACTCACCCAACCCTCCTTTCCAGCTTGATTTTCCTCTACTACCTGCACGTGTTATGCCAAACTCCTCTGCTCTGCCTCGGACAATTCCTCTTTTCTTCCTGTCTGTCACCTTTGTTCACATTGTTCCTACCACCTGAAACACCCTCCGATATCTCAGCCTCCTTCCTTGTCCCCATCTCCCCCACCCAAAGCTTCCCCAATCCCAAAGGTTATTTCCAATTGGCTCTCCATGCCCCCAGCCTTCTGACGAAACAGTTATCAAAACCCACAGGGCACTTTGTGATTCTCTTGCCACATCTGGTTTATTTTTACCTTGACTCCTAGATAGGTGACCTTATATTGGACAAAACAAACTTTGTAGAAATGCTACTGTGTCTAGCTCAACTTAAACTTACCCCTCCTCAAGAGTGGGTGTGGGAACAAAGATGGAGGAACGTTCATTTTTACGTTGCACACTTTTGTATAGTTTTTGGTTTTTACAACTAATAAGCAGGCATTACTTGTGATTAAAAAAAAAGACTCTAAGCATCACTAAATAACCCAAAAAATTTAACACAGAGAAAACATGGTGTCGCCTCTCAAGATGGAATTAACAGATGTGTCACTTGCCAGAACTTCAATCCTGAATTCATCCATCACGTATTTCCAGAACTGGGAGGACTTGATGCTGAACGGGTCAAAGGTCAGGTTTTCCATGGGGGTGACTAGGCCGTCCACCCTGCACAGGACATCATCGATGCGCTTGGGGTCCCCTGTCACTGCCTTTAGTTCTGGACCAAATATGTTATAAAATTCCTCTAAAACCTGTCCAATCAAACAGAACAATGAGGAGATTACATGTGGGTTTTCCTGTGAATATTAAAGCTACAAATGGAGAGCACATCTAGATTGACCTGGAGGCAAGAATCATGCCACACAGCAATCTCCTCTCTGACTAAGCCCTTCCCTCCTATACCCAAGGCACACAGGATAAGACCCAGGTCTCCACCTGCCTGCTCCTCCCTGCATTGCAGCCACCCTCGCCCTCCTCTTCCCTTTCTGCTTCAGGACCTTTGCACTTGCAGTTGAAAGTGCTTCAGAGAGGCTGAGGCGGGTGGATCACTTGAGGCCAGGAGTTCAAGACCAGCTTGGCCAACATGGTGAAACTCCATCTCTGCTAAAAATACAAAACTTAGCCGGGTGTGGTGGCGCACACCTGTAATCCCAGCTACTTGGGAGGCTGAAGCATGAGAATCACCTGAACGTCGAAGGCAGAGGTTACAGTGAGCCGAAATTGTGCCACTGCATTCCAGCCTGGGTGACAGAGCAGGACTCTGTCTCAAAAAAAAAAAAAAAAAAAGAGGTGCTGTGATAAAGCACTGAGGTAGTTCTGTGCAGCATTTCCACGGTTCTGGTAACAATGAAATACGCATGCACGCACTAGCTACGGCGATTCCACATAGAAGTTAAATTTGGGGGTTTTTTGTTTGTTCGTTTGTTTGTTTTGAGACAGACACTTGCTCTGTCGCTCAGGCTGGAGTGCAATGGCACAACCACTGCTCACTGCAACCTCCACCTCCCTGGGCTCAAGCAATTCTCCTGCCTCAGCTTCCCAAGCAGCTGGGATTACAGGAACGCACCACCATGCCTGGCTAATGTTCATATTTTTTATAGACGGGTCTTGCTGTGTTGCCCAGGCTGGTCTCAAATTCCTGGGCTCAAGGGACCCTCCCACCCCAGCTTCACAAGGTGCTGGGATTACAGGTGTGAGCCATCATGCCTAGCCCAGTTGAGTTCTTTCACAGCATTTTTTTTTCCTGCCCTTGAGCACCAGGCATCGCCTCCTTCTCTCATGCTGGGCACTGCCACACCACAGCCAGCCCTGGTTCGCCCTCACTGTGGTTCCTCTAGCGGCAAGACATCTGAGTGCCCAGCACACCGTGAGTTCTCCATGAAGTACTTAGAATGAAGGGGTGGGCGGACCTTTAGGAGACAAGGGCTGTGGCTAACTCAATGAGCGACTAAGCACTTTGTCCATCCATGGAGCTCCGGGCAGACTGGGCCTGGCTTAGGGACAGCGTGAAGACAGGTCTCAGACTGGCCTCTGAGGGATTGCAGCGTTTAAGGGGAAGGCAGAGGCGGGGAACTTTGCAAAAGACATGGAAGAAGATTGGCCAAAGAGGTCAAAGGAAAGCCAAAAAACAGGGAGAGGGGAGCACGTCAGGGAAAGCAACGAAAACTCGCAGAGCTCCGGTGTACTCTGGTACATTCTGGCACATTCTAGTATATTCTGTATGTTCTTCTTTGAAGGGCCTCTCCCTGCCAGGCCTTTACTGACGCCCAGCTCCTGTCTGACACAGAGTGGGGCACTGTCAAAAGCCAGCTACCTTCCATGTGGCAAATTCTGCGGCCTCGCCCGGCCCCTACCTGCAGAACATCGCAGAGGTCCTGGCAGATGGCGGCCATGTAATCCGTCCTCTCGAACAGCCGCTTCCGGTCAAACTCCCACCGCGCTTCCCTCCCGGAAGCCTCGATCTTCGCCCGGGTGTCGAAATAGGCCTTTTTCCACAGCTTGAGAGTGTTCCTGGCGTCCGAGGTTTTGTTTTGGGCACTCGCTCGATTTTCTCTGCGAAGCCAAGATAGGCCATAATGGGAGGAGGGCGGGGCCCCGGGTCCGAGCCGCTCTCCCCAGTGCGGGAGCCAGTGACCTGGGAAACTGTGACCCGGGCGCCCTCCTGGTTTCACGGCCTCATCGGAAAAGGCGGAGCAGGCGAGCGGCTGCCCTGCCCCACGTGCAAGGGCGGGAGTCCCAAGCTGCAGCCGAGGTCCTCAGAGCAGCCGCCACTCAGCGCACAGGTCACCTGATGACCTCGCTGTCTGCACCAGAAGGGGCAGGAGGCCGTGGCCCCAGGACAGAGGGCACCAGAGGCAGCTGCAACACCCGCACAGGACGATGCCTCCCTTTCGGTACCTATTCACCTATGCAGACAGATAGAGATGGAGATCTACCTGTTATACAGGTAGATGCAGATAGAGATACATAGACAGACAGACTGACTGACAGACAGATTAGATAGATAGATAGAGATAGATAGAGGTGGAGATCTACCTATACAGATAGATGCAGATATAGATGGATACAGATATCTACATAGATCCAGATATCTATAGATAGTAAAAAGTCATATAGTGTCTGATTCCATTCATATGCTGTCTAGATAGATACAGATACCTATCTGTATAGATGGATAGACACAGGTATCTATCTATGTGTATATAGATACAGATTTTTATCTAGATACACATAGATAGATCTAGATAGATATTTAGATATAGATATAGACATAGTTGTTTTTTTTTTGTTTGTTTTTTTTTTTGAGACAGCGTCTTGCTCTGTCACCCAGGCTGGAGTGCAGTAGTGCAATCTCGGCTCACTGCAACCTCCACCTCCTGGGTTCAAGCGATTCTCCTGCCTCAGCCTCCTGAGTGGCTGGGATTACAGGTGACCAACCACCACACCTGGCTAATTTTTTGTATTTTTAGTTGAGATGGGATTTCACTATGTTGGCCAGGCTGGCCTTGAACTCCTGACCTCAAGTGATCTACCCACCTTGGCCCCAAAGTGCTGGGATTACAGGCGTGAGCCACCATGCCTGGCCTCACCTATATAGATTTTTTTTTTTTTTTTTTTTTTTTTTTTTGAGACAGAGTCTCATTCTGTCTCCCAGGCTCGAATCCAGTGGCGTGATCTCGGCTCACTGCAACCTCTGTGTCCCAGATGCAAGTGATTCTCCTGCCTCAGCCTCCTGAGTAGCTGGGACTACAGGTGAGCACCACCATGCCCGGCTAATTTTTGTATTTTTTAGTAGAGATGTGGTTTTACCATACTGGCCAGGCTGGTCTCAAACTCCTGACCTCGTGATCCTCCCACCTTGTGGGTAATTTTTAAGAAAGTGAAAAAAGTTATCTGCCTCCCTTAGCATCTTCTGTCATCCCCCTACACCCTCAAAGGTGGTTCCAACTCAGCCTCAGTCTCTCCAAGTACAACTGGGGAAGAAAGTTCCAGTTAAAACAATATTTCATATATATATGTATGTATATATATACACACACACATATACATACACATATAGACACACACACATATGTACACAAAATGAAATATATCTCCATACAATGGAATATGATTTAGCCATAAAAAGGAATGAAGTCCTGATCCATGCTACAACGTGGATGAACCTTGAAAATATGATGCTGAGTGAAAGAAGCCAGACTTGAAAGTCACATAGTGTCTGATTCCTTTCATATGCAAAAGACCCCACACTGTATGGTTCCCAGGACTAGGGCAATTGGCGGGGAGGGAGTGACTGCTAAAAGGCACATGTTTTCTTTTGAGGGATGAAGGAAATGTTCTAATATTGATAGTGGTGATGGCTGCACAATTCTGTGAATATACTAAAAGCCAGTGAATTGTAATTTTTTGTTTTGAGACAGAGTCTCGCTCTGTTACCCAGGCTGGAGTATAATGGTGTGATCTCCACTCACTGCAACCTCCGCCTCCCAGGTTCAAGCAATTCTCCTGCGTCAGCCTCCCATGAAGCTGTGATTACAGGCATGCGCCACCATGCCTGGCTAATTTTTGTATTTTTAGTAGAGATAGAGTTTCACCATGTTGGCCAGGCTGGTCTCAAACTCCTGGCCTCAAGCAATCCTCCTGCCTCAGCCTCCCAAAGTGCTGGGATTACAGACGTGAGCCACCGTGCCTAGCCATAAGGGCCAGTGAACTGTATATTTTAAGTGAGAGAATTGTATATGAATTATAACTCAATAGAGCTGTTTAAGATCTAAAAAGTAAAAAGTGAAACAAAACAAAAATGAATGCTGTGGCTTCTTACTTGAACAAAGTCCGCAGGTTGACCACTCGGCAGACTCTCTCGGCAATTTCCCAGGCGATGCGCTCCATGAGTGGAATCATCCTCTCATCTCTGTTGTAGTGTCGGGAGATGATCCACACCATCCGCAGGGCACTCATCATGGAGGGGATGGTATCCAGGACCACGCTGAAGCCAGACCCGTGCGTTATGTTCTGACCAAGAGAGGAGAGAGCCATGCAAGAGCCTTTAGCCTTGGGGTCCAAATAGTTTCATAAAACAGTAAGCGTGCAAGAAGTTTCACTCTTTTTTTTCGAGACCAACTCTGTTGCCCAGGCTGGAGTACAATGGCACAATCATGGCTTACTGCAGCCTCAACCCCACTCCGGACTCAAGTGATCCTCCCACCTCAGCCTCTCAAGTAAGCTGAGAATACAGGCATGTACCACTGTGCCTGGCTAATTTTTTATTTTTATTTTTGTAAAGAGGGGGTCACACTATGTTGCCCAGGTGGGCAGACTTTTTAAAATCTCTTATAAATTAATACTAACTCAAATAGATAATGGGCAAAAGATTAAAATAGACATTTCACCAACAATGTGAAATTGACAATAAGCACATTAAGTATGTAAAGAGTTGTTCAGTCTCACTAGTTATTAAAGAAATGCAAATTAAGCCTCAATGGCTGTTGTCAGAAAGACAGACAATAACAAGTGGTGGAGAGGATACGGGAAAACTGGAACCTTCATGTATTGCTCTTGAGAATGTAAAATGGTACAACTGCTTTGGAAAACAGTCTAGAAGTTCTTCAAAAGGTTAAACAGTTACCATATGACCCAGCTATTCCACTCACATGATGCATAATACATAATTAAAAACATACATCCACACAAATCCTTGCACGTGAAGGGTCGTAGCAGCATTCTTCATAATAGCAAAAATGCAGAAACAACTCAAATGCCCACCAACTGATGAATAGAGAAATGAAATGTGGTCTATCGATGCTGTGGAATATGATTCTGCCATAGAAAGGAATGAAGCACTGACACACTCCCTGCTACGACACAGATGAACCTTGAAAACATGATGCTGAGTGAAAGAGACCAGACACAGGATCAGTCCTGCATGACGGTCCCTTGAGTAGTCAGATCTAGAGACAGAAAGGAGGACAGAAGCTACCAGGGACTTAGGGTACAGAGGAAGGGGAAGTGAGTGTTTAATGCACACAGAATTCCAGTTTGGGAAGATGAAACTGTTTTGGAAATAGTGTAATGGACACACAGCATTGTGTATGTATTTAGTGCCACTTAACTATATGCTTAGTAGTGGTTAAAATGATAATATCATGTCATATCTATTTTTTTTTTTGAGATGGAGTCTTGCTCTGTCACTCAGGCTGAAGTGCAATGGTGCGATCTCAGCTCACTGCAACCTCCGCCTCCCAGGCTCAAGCGATTCTCCTGCCTCAGCCTCCCGAGTAGCTGGGATTACAGGTGCCCACCACCACACCCAGCTAATTTTTTGTAGTTTTAGTAGAGATAGGGTTTCACTATGTTGGCCAGGCTGGTCTTGGAACACCTGACCTCGTGATCCACCTGCCTCGGCCTCCCAAAGTGCTGGGATTACAGGCATGAGCCACCACAACCGGCCATCATGTCTATTTTGTCACAATATTTAAAATACTGCCTATTTTTTTTGAGACAGGGTCTTGTTATGTTGCCCGGCTGTGCAGTAGCACAATCTTGGCTCACTGTAACCCCCACCTCCCAGGCTCAAGCAATCCTTCCACCTCAGCCTCCTGAGTAGCTGGGACTACAGGTGCACACCACCATACCTGGCTAATTTTTGTATTTTTTGGAGAGATAGGATTTCACCATGTTGGCCAGGCTGGTCTCAAACTCCCAAGCTCAAGTGATCTGCCCACTTCAGCCTCTCAAAGTGCTGGGATTACAGGTGTGAGCCACTGCTCCTGGCCACATGCTGAATATTTTTAAAAGGGAAATTAAATCATATGAAAATTCTTTGACAGAGCTGACTTTGCAAGGCACAGCACACCCAGTGTACCTTGAAATAACGCTCCACGGTGGAGAGAAAGCGCACGTTGTCTGAGGCCTCCGTGTGGAGCTTGAATAACTCGGTCAACACTGGCTGCAGGTTAGCCACAAGCATGGAGTCGGATTCCCTGATCACATCCAAAACTTTTCTGACTATTGGAAGCTTCGTTTGTTCATACAGCGCACTTAAGGTTGCACTTCTTTCCCTCCAGAATTCAATTTCGGCCAGAGGGCCTTTACCCTGAGAGGTGACATGAATACAGAAAGAATGCTCATCATTAGTGTGGAGCGGGCACTTATGGTGGTTTCTCCAGCATCCATTCCTTTCTGTCTCACCGCTCCAATCCTTCAGGGTCTTCAGGGGTGGGCTCTTGACCTAGGGTGGCCCAATCAGAGTGAATCTCAGGGCTTCAGCTGGGAATGCGAGAAACACACTCTATCTTTCTCTGGACAATACGATGTACAGATGTGAGGCCAAAAACTGCTGCAAGGAAGCCAGCCTGAGGAAGGCAGCTCCCCAGCCTCTAGAGAAGAGGCTGGAACTGAGAGATTCAGAAAGAAACACAGCCAGAGCCCTGATCAAACTGGACCTGAAGCTACATCTGCCTCTGGACTTTTCCATTATGTGAGCCAAGGAATTTGCTTTCTTATTTGATCAAACTGAGCTGGGTTTCCTGTGTTTGACAGCCCAAGCTTCCTGACTGATCTAAAGTGTTATCTTTATCGATCCAGGCAGTAACCTGGTAGCACGTTAACATCAGAAAGCCCAGAAATGATATTTTGGGTGTGTTTACTTTGATGGCTTAAGGAAGTAATAAAACAGTAAGAAAAGATGCCAGATGATGCAGACCCCAGAATCCTGGCTCTTTCCCAGCGTGGTAAGCGTGACCTGGATCGGGGCTCTGAGAAAGGTCTGCACGAACTACCTGAGGTGTCTTCTTTAATTGGGCCTCAACCGCTGTGGATATCTGATTCAGCCAGTTTATCACACACTGCTCCAAGATTTCAACGGTTTCCGGGTCCGCTGCCAGGTCAGACACCTCTCCCTCTACACTGATGGTCGGCATTTCTAACTTGATCTCACCTAGGAAAAGAAAAGCAGTCAGTCACTCGTTCAGGAAAAATGACTACAAACAAAAACATTCAAGTTCACTGGCTGGGCCTGCTCTCAATCTTCATCAGTATAGTCAGGTCTGATACATCCCCTGTCCTGAGAATATCTGTAGCTCATTCTCTTTCATTAGAATGTAATTCAAACATTTTAGATAATTGTTCCAGTGTTAAGCTTAATCAAAATGATTTAGTTATTTAAGATGCTCCTGAGTTTACAACCTAGTGACTTCAATTTTTAAAAACTTGAACAAAGAACCAGCAGATATTTTAGATAACCACCAGCATGAAACAGTCAAAGGTAAATCAGGGGAAAATGACATCAGAGGAAATTGAGATCATGTAAAGAACAAACCAGACCAGGCACGATGGCTCACACCTGTAATCCTAGCACTTTGGGAAGTCAAGGCAGGCAGATCACTTGCAGTCAAGAGTTCAAGACCAGCCTGCCCAATGTGGCAAAACCCCATCTCTACCAAAAATACAAAAATTAGCTGGGCATGGTGGTGTGTGCCTGTAGTCCCAGCTACTTGGGAGTCTAAGGTGGGAGGATTGCCTGAGCCCTGAGAAGGTCGAGACTGCAGTGAGATGTGTTTGTGCTACTGCACTCCAGCCTGGGTGGCAGAGTGAGACCTTGTCTAAAAGAAGAAAAAGAAAGAAAAGAAAAGGAGAACAATTTCCAAAAAGAAAGCCCAACTCTTTGTCTCAGAGATTTGAGACAATATGGCATCCATCGAACAAGAACAGGATGCTATGAAAAAAAATACAATTCGAGAATAAGAGGTCTTAAAAATATAATAGCTGATATGACTATCATCAAAGGTTGGTTATAGAGAAGTTGAGATCACTCCAGGAAAGTAGAATCCAAAGTCAAAAAGATGAAAAATACAAGAGAAAAGGTAAGAAATAGACTCTCTAGACATCCATCCAGCAGGAATTTCAGCAAGAAAAAACAAATAGTGGAAGAAAATGTCAAGAGAATTTTTCAGTCTTTGGACTGGAAACACCTACTGTTTAAAAAATGAATGGAAAAAGGACCACACAACGGCCCATCATCCTAAGGTCAAAACACTAGGGATGACCAGATACTCTTAAAAGCTTAGGTAAAGGTGGGGGCGGGGGAGAAAAATCAGAAGGACATTCAATTTCTCATCACTGGATATTGACTACTAGAAAACAATGAAGAAAAATGTATTCAAAATTCTGTGCTAAGCCAGGCACAGTGGCTCACACCAGTAATCCCAGCACTTTGGGAGGCCGAGGCGGGTGGATCATGAGGTCAAGAGATCGAGACCATCCTGGTCAACATGGTGAAACCCCGTCTCTACTAAAAATACAAAAAAATTAGCTGGGCGTGGTGGCGCATGCCTGTAATCCCAGCTACTCGGGAGGCTGAGGCAGGAGAATTGCCTGAACCCAGGAGGCGGAGGTTGCGGTGAGCCGAGATCGCGCCATTGCACTCCAGCCTGGGTAACAAGAGTGAAACTCCGTCTCAAAAAAAAAAAAAAAAAAAAAAAAAGACCAGCGTGGCTAACATGGTAAAACCCCGTCTCTACTAAAAATACAAAAATTAGCCGTGTGCGGTGGCGCACACCTGTAATCCCAGCTATTCAGGACGCTGTGGCAGGAGAATCCCTTGAACCTGGGAGGCAGAGGTTACAGTGAGCCAAGATCTCACCACTGCACTCCAGCCTGGGCAACAGACTGAGACTCCATCTCAAGAAAAAAAAAAACACCAAAATCCTGTGCTAAAATTATTTTTACCAGCCTGAGCAACAGAGCGAGACCCCATCTCTACAAAAAAAAAAAAAAAAATGTTATAAAAGTTAGGTATGGTGGCACACACTTGCAATCCCAGCTATAATAAATTAATCATTGTCAACTAAAAAGGAGGAGAATGAAACCTTACCTTCCAGGTGCTGCATGGTTCTCTGAATATGACTTGTGAATTTCTGCACATTCATTAAAAATTCATCCCGAATTAATTGAATACTGTGATATTCTGCTGCCTCCCCGGGCAGGGGCTGCAGTTCTGGATCATGCTCAGAGGAATGAAAGCCTTCTGCAGGTATGAGTCCCACGGTTGCACTCATCCGGTGCTGACTGAAGGATAAGGCTGGCAAAAACACCTGAAATGCCCATTTTATGAAATAAATTATATGACATCATTTTCAATAATTCATGTACTTAAATTACCTCTGGTTTTGAATATTCTTGTATATCAAGTTACAAATGTGCAAAGTAAAAACCACTCAAACCAGAGCAGAGACCTGAAGACAAGAGAAATTATATTTGACTTAAAGTGATCCAAGGGTAGCAATTTTAACCAAGCCTGAGACGACTGCCCCGAAAACAGTATTGTATGTCTGTATACCACCAGTAACTGAGAAGTTACAGACTGTGGCACTGGGGGCCGGCTGCAGTGGCTCACACCTGTAATCCCAGCACTTTGGGAGGCTGAGGCTGGTGGATCACTTGAGGTCAGGAGCTTGAGACCAGCCTGGCCAACATGGTGAAAGCCTGTCTCTACTAAAAATACAAAAATTAGCCGGGCATGGTGGCACATACCTGTGGTCCAAGCTACTCGGGAGGCTGAGAATAAGAATCGTTTGAACCCAGGAGACAGCGGTTGCAGTGAGCTGCGATTGCACCACTGCACTCCTGGGCACGAGAGCAAGACCCTGTCAGAAAGAGAGAAAGAGAGAGAGCAAGGAAGGAAAAGAAGGAAAGAAGGAAAGGAGAGAGAAAGAGAGAGAGAGAGGGAGGGAGGGAGAGAGGGAGGGAGGAACTGTGGCACGGCACAGGGAGGTAAGAAACTGTGTGTTAACCCATCAGCTCAAGGCCATCTTGTTCTTGTCAATGAAGTTCTTGAGGACATAGCGTCTTTGAAATGTAGCTAGAGACAGAATCGTACATTTATGAAGTCACTTGACTACAATTACAAAACAACTGACCCCCCACCCCACATACAAAGTGATCTATGAAAATGCCTGGGGGTTGATTGAGCTGGCTGGCTGAATTCTGCTTTCATTTTGTAGTTTTGCCTATACTTCTTAAAATTTTGATGCACCTTTTAAGACTCTTTGAATCTACCTGTATTTCCTGCAACCTATTGAAGAACCTACAATGTTGGATTTGTAGAGCTGCCCAATTCAAATTTTGCTGACTACACACTCATTGTGCAGCTGAAGCTCCTCTGGGATCTAGATTTCCTGCAAATTAGCAGCTGGGACAAGAGACTTGACCAGAATACGACTGGTGTTTCTTCCATCAGGAGACAATTAATGCTTGGTTTCTAGGTTCTCTCTCTCTCTCTCTCTCTCTCCCTCCCTCCCTCCCTCCACTCTGTCTCCCCCTCCCTCCCTCCTTCTCTGTCTCTCTCTGCCTGCAAAATTGAAATGTTCTAAAATAGTCTAAAATGTCTGTTAGCTGAGATGCTGATATAAATTGACGCCTCTCAGAGCTACTAGTTGATCCTGCACACTTCATATGGGGAAGGCGACATAAATACTTGACTCCTCTTTATTTGCCCAGTTTTCAAAATAGTACCGTGGTTCCCCGTCATCTTCCAGAAGTGACCCATTGGGACTTTTAAAGATCATTATAAACTCATGGATTTGAAAGGCTGGGCATGGTGGCTTATGCCTGTAATCCCAGCAGTTTGAGAGGCCAACGCAGGAAAATCTCTTGAGCCCAGGAGTTTGAGACCAGCCGGGGCAACATAGAGAGACCCCGTCTCTACAATTAAAAAAATAATTAGCCAGGCTTAGTGGTGCACACCTGTAGTTTCAGCTACTCCTGAGGCTGAGATGGGAGGATCACTTGAACCCGGGAGTTTGAGGCTGCAGTGAGAGGTGATTGTGCCACTGACTACAGCCTGGGCAACAGAGTAAAAACCCTGTCTCACAAAAAAAAAATTTAACTAATGCATTTAAATATATATATATGTATGGTATGTGTGTATATATATATGCATATATATATATATATTTTAGATGGAGTCTCACTGTGTCATCCAGGCTGGAGTGTAGTGGCACCATCTCAGCTCACTGCAACCTCCGCCTCCCAGGTTCAAGCCGATTCTCCTGCCTTAGCCTCCTGAGTAGCTAAGACTACAGGTGTGCACCACCATTCCCAGCTAGTTTCTGTAGTTTTAGTAGAGGTGGGGTTTCACCATATTGGTCAGGCTGGTCTCAAAGTCCTGACCTCAGGTGATCCACCTGCCTCAGCCTCCCAAAGTGCTGGGATTATAGGCGTGAGCCAACACATCCAGCCGTATTTGCATATATTTTGTATGTTTCAATCCACAGAAGTTTTATCCTTACTGAAGATCCAAATGTCCCACGTGTGGTTGGCATGAGCCTCTTCAGGTCGAACCCTGTGTCCTTAGACATAACTCTAAGAATTAGACAAACAACCATTAAGAATTAATTATACGCCGGGCACGGTGGCTCACGCCTGTAATCCCAGCACTTTGGGAGGCCAAGGTGGGTGGATCACGAGGTCAAGAGATCGAGACCATCCTGGTCAACATGGTGAAACCCCGTCTCTACTAAAAATACAAAAAATTAGCTGGGCATGGTGGCGCATGCCTGTAATCCCAGCTGCTCAGGAGGCTGAGGCAGGAGAATTGCTTGAACCCAGGAGGCGGAGGTTGTGGTGAGCCGAGATCGCGCCATTGCACTCCAGCCTGGGTAACAAGAGCGAAACTCCGTCTCAAAAAAAAAAAAAAAAAATTAATTATACATCATGTTTTGATGTTATTTTATATTTCATTTTTTTAGAGATAGAGTATCGCTCTGTCACCCAGGCTGTAGTGCAGTGGCATGACCACTACACACTGCAACCTTGAACTCCTGGATCCAAGGGATCCTCCCACCTCAGCCTCCAGAGTACGTGGGACTACAGGCACCCACCACCATGCCCAGATTTTTCTTTTTCTATTTGATAGAGATGGGGGTGATGTTATTTAAGAATGAAAAGTTCAGTTTGCATACGAAGGTAGCCAATGTGGCCAGGTGTGCTGGTTCATGCCTGCAATCCCAACATTTTGGGAGGCTGAGGTGGGCAGATCACTTGAGCCCAGGAGTGTGAGACCACTCTGGGAAACATAGTGAGACACAGACTCTAAAAATAAATACAAAAATCAGCAGGCATTGTGGCATCCACCCGGCTAATTTTTAGTGCTACTCCCAGCTACTCAGGAGGCTGGGGTGGGAGGATCGTTTAAGCCAGGGAGGTCAAGGCTGCAGTGAGCCACACTTGTGCCACTGCACTGCAGCCTGGGTGGCAGAATGAGACCCTGTCTCAACAATAAATAAATAAGAAGGTAGCCAATGTTCTTGGGTCCACCAGAGTCACACTAGGAAAAGACATCATCCCGATGAAAGAGAACATCTTTGGGTGGAATGTTCCCATGTGCGGGCAGCTCAGTGCGGACGGTCGCACGGCCTAACTCACAGGTGACTTGTACTCAGTGAGACGTCTGCTCCCACTCCCTGGAACTGCTCACGTGGAATCACCCACGGCCAAGGCCTCCAGCTCCTCTTTGCCTGTCTTCTCGACCTCCAGCGGCAGCACGTGGCACAGCGAGCCCCTCCCTTCTTCCAGGAAGTATCACCTCCTCTTGGCTTCTGGATCACCCCTGCCCTAACTTTCCTCTCCCCACGTCTCTTCCATCTCCACTGCCTCTCTTGGTTGGTTTTACACCATCTCTGCTGAGAGCGCCCGTATTTTACAGCATGGCTCTGGTTGGCGTGTGGAGAATGTAGCGTAGGGGTAAGCACAGAAACTACGGGACTTTTCAGAGGCCACTGCAATAGTCCAAACAAAAGGCTATTGCGGTGGTTTGTACTGTTTGTCCGGATCTTCCCAGTGACGTGCTCCTGGCCACCCTAAGATTGCCAAAGCCCCACCTTTCCCACCCATCGACCTTCCTAGCCCCCCGTTGCCTTTTCCTTTCCCATCTGGCTTCGTTTTGCTCCCTAAGTCCTGCTGCTGTCTAACACACTGTGTATTTTCTCACTGATCTTGTTTCATGTGCATCTTCCCATCTGGAATGAAAGCTCCACAAGGCGGAGGCCTTGTCTCAGTTGCTGACTGCTATAAAATGCAGTAGGTGCTCAACGAATATTTGCTAGATTGATGCCCTGAGTTCCCTGCTGAGCTCCAGACTTACACATCCTCCTTCACGCCTGGACCTGAATGTCAAAGAGGCCACCTATGCTCAACAGGCAAAATACAGCACCTGAATTTCCCTCCACATCTGTTTCTCCCCGTCCCCTACCTCAATAATGACCACGCCATCCTCCCAGTTGCTCAGGCCCAAATCCTAAGAGTCATTCTTTTTAAAATTATTTTTAGAGATGGGGTCTTGCTCTGCCACCAGGCTGTTCTCAAACTCCTAGCCTCAAGCGATCCTCCTGCCCCACCCTCCCAAAGTGCTGGGACTAAGAGGCCTTTTTTATACTCTCTCTTCTCGTGATGCTCTTCAAAGCCTCCAGATCCTAGTCATTAGCAAGTCCCACGGCCTGATCCCCAGGACATTCCAGACGCCACTCCTCCCTCCCTCCGCTGACTGGAGCCTAAATAACCATCGCGCTTGAGATGCTTTGGCTGTGTCCCCACCCAAATCTCATCTTGAATTGTAGTTTCCGTAATCCCCACTTGTCATGGAAGGGACCTGGTGGGAGGTAATTGAATCATGGGGGCAGTGACCCCCATGCCACTGTTCCGTGATGGCGAGTGAGTTCTCATGTGATCTGATGGTTTTATAAGGGTCCTTTCACTCTTTGCTCACCACTTCTCCTTTCTGCCATCATGCGAAGAAGGATGTGTTTCTTCCCCTTCCACCATGATTCTTAGTTTCCTGAGGCCTCCACAGCCCTGCAGAACTGTGACTCAATTAATCCTCTTTCCTTTATAAATTGCGGGTAGTTCTTCACAGCAGCATGAACATGGACTAATACAGCCCTCCACCTGGGCTCTTCCAGGGCTTTCTGTTTGATCTTTCCTTGCCCTCCACCCCAGCAAAATGTTTTCCCACAATAGCCAGAGGTAAAATGCAAACCAGATCCTTTTGTTCTCCTGCTTAAGCCTGCCTTGGTTTCTAGCCCTCCCTCCAGCCACACTGGCCATCCTTCTGTTATTGGGTGCTCCTACCTCAGGGCCTTTGCACCTGCGGTTCTCTGCCCAGCATGCTCTTCCTCCACATCCTATCATGTCTGATGCCTTGGCCTCATTTGGGTCTCAGTTCAATATCACCTCCTCCCTCCTTCCCTAGTACATTTCCCTAATAATTTATCATTCTTGAAAAAAGCCTGCTGATGAGTTTTTCATTTTTTTGGTCTATAAAACTCAGGCTTACCATGGTGGCTCATGGTAGCTCATGCCAGCACTTTGGGAGGCCGAGGCAGGCAGATTGCTTGAGCCTGGGAGACCAGCCTGGGCAACATGGTGAGATCCCATCTCTACAAAAAATACAAAAATGAGCCAGGCATGGTGGTGTATGCCTGTAATCTCAGCCACTCCGGAGACTGAGGCAGGAGGATTGCTTGAGAGTTGAGGCTGCAACGAGCCGTGATTGTGCCACTGCACTCCAGACTAGATGGCAGACAGAGACCCTGTCTCAAAAAATAATATACATAAAAAAGAAAGCTCAGACATCACATCCTCAGCAAAGCCAATCCTCACCATGCCCTCTGCACACACATGCAGTGCACATGGCCCATTTCTGTCTCATTATCAGGGCTTATTTTCCTCGTGCCACTTGTCATGCCAGTATCTTCTTGTAGATGTGCTTGTGTGCCATGTCCTTCCCCTGCATAAGCTCCTAGGGAGCAGGGCTACTGCCTGTCCTGTCCGCTGCTTGATCCTCGGTGCCCGTGACAGCTCCTGCAACGGAAGAGCTGCCCGCTACCTACCTGCAGAATAAACAAACCGCATGACCTCAACTTTAGAAATACTAGAATTTCTTCCTTTCTCCACGTTTACCTGACATATAATATCCTTCAGAAAATGGAGCACATTAGAGTTTATAATTCCATACTCCAGTGTTTCCGGCATCATTTCCATAGCTTCCTTCATGTCGGTAGCTTCAGAGATTGCCTCTAAATAAGAACAGATGCAGAATGTAAGGTCGGTGGGAGGAAGCAGCCAACAGTCAACATTTCCAAGAGAACAGGAATCTTTTCCTTCTTCCCAAGTTGCTACAAAAAATGTCCTGGTTACAGGTTCAGAATACCCGCTATTTGTGTTCGAACGAATCTGGGGACCCACGAGAAGCTGAAATGGATAGCGACGCACTGCGGTGCGTGGAATAGTATGAACAGCACACAAGAGCTGCACACATTCGCTGATCTGGTTGGAATATCTAAAGCTGGCAAAAAAACAGAAAATAGTTGGGTTTTCTAGAAATGTTGGCTGGATTCCTTGCTGCTATGGACTGGATGACCCCAAAATACACATGCTGAAGCTTAAATCCCCAGGTGAAGGTATTAGAAGGTGGGGCCGTTGGGAGGTGATTAGGTCATGAGGGTAGAGTCTCACGATGGGATTGGTGTCCCTGTAGGAAGAGACAGGGGAGCTTGCTTTCTCTCTCTCTACTCTCCACCATGGGAGGATAGGAGAAGGTGCCATCTGTGAACCAGAAGTGGCCCTCTCCAGACGCCAGATCTGCCGCGCTTTGATTTGGACTTCCCAGCCTCCGGAGCTGTGAGAAACGTGTTTGTTGGTGAAGCCCCCCAGCCTACGGAAATGTGTTACAACCATCCAAGCTGGCCGGGGCACAGGTTTTGCCTGTCTTCGCCCCCCAGCAAGTCTTCCTC